>NC_137580.1:21235776-22645567 GCF_963210335.1 Falco punctatus
GCCTCATGGCTACATCTCAGAAAGAACATATGCTTTTATAAGACTCAGTAGTCTTTCTAAATTTATTAATTTCTAATGAGTACTAGATATTTTATTTACACATATATGTTTCACTGTAAATCAATTTAAAATTATTCAGGTACATTAAAGCAAAACTGGACCTCTTTAGTTGACCTGATGGAGAAATTGAGATCAGTAAGTCAATCGTGGAAATTAATTTTCCAAGTTTACTGTGTTTTAGCAGAACTACATTATGTCATTCTCATTTCTGTGATGAGTGGGTTTTTAAGTCTGAATTGGACCATGAGGAGTATGTTCACAGTTCTGTTCTGTGCTGATATTCATTAAAGCTGAAGAAAGATAACTCCTAGTTGAAAATTATGCAAGTATGTTGCCTATTTAGCAAAATGTTTAAGTTTTAGGTAGAAGGTGGTAGTATCTGTACCTATGCATGCACCAGACATTGTAGAACATGTTTTGGTAACATCAGATAAGGGTGAATTTCTGTTCACTCTTATTCTCCTAAGTTAGAGGAGAGAAGAAATAAATAGTTAAATGTTAAGACAGTGTTTATTTCAGACTTATCAACCAATAGATAAGCATTTTCAGATTGATACTTGAAAAAATTTGGTTTAGTGAATATAATCTATATTGAGCAGAACCAGAAGAAAATAATTTGTTTGCCAAGAAAATAAATTAGGATGGAAACTAAATCAGCTCATTCTATTTTTCTTCTGTGAGCAGATGGATATCTGACAGGACCTATATTCTGTCTTGCCAACAACTGGAACACAAACGAAAATGATTTCTTTTCTTTCATGGCAAATATTTATTAAGAGTATTCTTGTTATTTTATTACCTTATCTCAGCTGTGCTGTTTAACACCAGTGATTCTCAGAGTAATTTTTATTTGTAATTGCCTGAGCCACAGCTGTCAGCATATTCTCTAGCCCATCCCAAGGCCCCAGCAATCCAGTCTTGAGCCCATTATTAATGTTATAAGGCATATTCCTTTGCATTCCTGAAAAGCTAGGGTGATTTTCTCTTACACGACCTAGCCCATGTCCTAGGTCCAGTGAGGGACGCCCTACGTGTTAGCATTGCCTGTTTGGTTCTCTGAAGCTCTGGGTACTGCCCAGAGTGCAGGACAGGCTCCAGGGAGAATCCCTTTTCCCTACTGCAGGCAGCTTTTTGCAGTTCAGTTTAGCTGTTGTGACTGGGCAAGGTGGGAAGGAAAAGGAAGCAGAGGCTCTGAATGTTTTTCTCATACAACTACAGTGGTGTGTCCAACTATCCAGTTTAGCTCAGTGCATTGAGAGGGAGAGAATGGGTAGGGATCCTGTAGCTGTGTGCACACAGAAGTGTTTATGCCTGACTAACCTGGCCCCTGTCCTTCTGTCTCCACAAATTCAGAGTAAAAGCTAGTCTGCGTACATGCCAGAGATTAGAAAAGTTAGGTAAACAGAGAGCATGTCTGGGGGAAAATGAGGAGAAAGGAAGGAACTGGGAGATAAAAACTAGATTTGGTTTCCTTCCACATTTTCTTCAGAATTCCACATCCCTTCCACTTTTTTTCTCACAGTTTGAGAATGTGAAGGTACAATACCTTTTTGTTTGTTTACACTAGGTAGTAAAAATGCTGACTTTGGTAGAAATTCCCATTCTTATTACTTACTTTTCAATAAACCCTACCTACAAAATATGACACAGCAGTAATGCTTAGGGGTGTCCTTGCCTTGAGGCAAGGACTCCTCCATACAGAAGGTAAGTCCCTGAAATGTCCTGTCTTTGCTCTTGGTGAGCATTTCAGTTCTAGTGTTTCATAAGATGAGTGGAAGAATGCTAGGAGAAAGGAGTTTAAGGTCAAATGATAGAAAAGGTGCATTCATGGTTCACTGATAACATGCAGGTAATCTTGGGATCTGTAGAATTAATTATGCTGAGTTTACAATTCTTAAAAAATGTTATGACAGACTTCTATTCCTTCAGGCTTTTACTTCCTTTCTTGTTAAAGAACTAAAACAACATTCAGACTTTTGCTAAATTCAGGACATGGTTTCTTCATAGATAGCAAATGTTCAAGGTCTAAATTCATATAAATATGCTGGTCTGTATAATCTCTTATATTTACCCAGGAATATGGAAGAGATGCATAAAATATAAACAGTAAAAAAAAATTAATTGGTTCATCTATCCTTGTCTATATTGTGGGGATAGCCTGTAGCACTGTAATTATCTCATGCATAAAAATCTTGCATTCAGATAATTACACAGTTATTCAACCCTAGTATAATGCATAAGACTATCACGATTAAATTATAGGACTAGATTAAATGTGAAATGCAAACTTTTAAAGGAATTGGCTAGCTCTATACAGGGACATTATTTTATTCATCTGAAAGCATAATAAACCTTTCACTTCCACAATACAAATGCATCTGCATAATTGCTTACTGCTGTTGGGCATTTTTCTTCCACAAGGCTAATATTTCTAGAATGCCTAAATAATAAAGCTTTTTCACAGTTTAAAGGAAGGTTGGAATAAAATTTGGCATGGTCTTACTCCTGTTTTGAACTCAGGGTCTAAAACAGACAGTTCCTTTTAGGATTAATATGCAAATTAGAAATATACTTCAAGGACTGTATTGTTTACAGATTCTTTGCTTGAGTCTGATTGGCACTAATTTTCCCACAACAAATGCCACTTTTTTTTTTTTTTTTGTGATCTTGTGCTGTTAATTTGTCCTTTCTTACTACTGTCACTTGTTATTAAACCTAGAATGTATCTTTACATTAGGCTCAGTGATGTGCTAGAGTTTAATAAGACAAATATGTATGATTTCTTTGCTAATTAATTTGCTTGTTAGTTGTAATGGGAGTATTTAGGAACTAATTGTAAGTGTGATATGTAGTAGTTTGTGTTGTGGTTTTTTTTCCTCTGGAATTTCCTATTCAGAAAAAGTAACACATTGAATAGTGGAGGTACAAGGAACAATTCTAGCCTGGACCCAGTAATTTGTGCTTCAGTTATCTCTGTTGTACTTCTGTGTTATTTAGTAGAGATAGTTATTCATATTGCTTAGTTTATAACACACTATTTAACTGAATAATGAGAGCCATAGTATATCATTTAGCGGTTCAGTTAGAAGCAGGTTTTCAATTGTATACGTGCTATATGGGAAAGCAAATCTTCTGTAGGAATAAAGGCACAGAGAGGTGGTTGTAATAGAGAAAGGGAAGAGAGACTGCAAAAATCCTCGCAAATTTGTTTATTAGTAATTACATTTTGTTATATGGTATATAGAGGGGGTTCCTCCCTGTGCTGTTTTAATGCTATTGTCCTTGTGACATTGACCCGATCAATGCAATAGAAGCCAGGGAATGGAGGAGGAAAAGCTTTCTAGACAAGGTGTCCAATATGCGGTCAGTAGTGTCTGCCTTGTGCTGTGGTGAGAGAGGAAGATCCCTCTGTTGTTTCAGAGGGAAAAAAGCATTCATTGCTGATTCTTAGATGTTTCTGATGGACTAGTTCGGGGGTCCTCAAAATCCGGCCCGTGAGCCGTAGTTTGAGGACCCCTGGAATAGTTAGTATGCTAAAACTTATTCTGCAGAAATGAATGGGAATTTCTCTGTTCAGTTGTGTATCTCCAGGCAGCATGTTCTTTTTCCCTTGGGGAAAAAAGTTATTTAGACTTGAAGAATAATATCTCTTTGGTGTGGTTTAGGGCATTGTTTGCACAGAGTAGAGAAATGAAAGGTCAGGGACACCATTTCCCTGCCCCCCCCCAGGCCCCCAGTTCCTTCATCAGGACTTTTGAGAATTGCTGTCTAAAACTGTAGCCTCATTTATAGACTCTTCAAACCCCTGCAAAGTGAAATAAAATTTTTCATTCAACTGCTTTGTCTTAAGGTGAAATGGCTTTGTTATATCCTTTTTTCCTGACATATTGTTATTTTATGCTGATATTTTGTACAAAAGCCGACACTTTTGCCATTTTGTTCTTTTTTGGAATCTTTGGAAGCTTTATATTAAAGGACATGATAACCTTTGGTTTCCTTAGTAAGGTACCTACCTCTCTTCTTTAGTTTCACTTCCCTTAATGCTTTTCCCTGTTATGACAGACTACATCAATTCTTCCCATTTTACAGCAAGCAAAGAAAATGTAATCTGTTTGAATGACTCAAATTTTAAATTGAGGAAAACTATGTTTTCTGTTCTGTATCTAAATGAACCGTAATTATGAATGCAACACTGGAGAGAGATGGGCAGCTACGAGTATACTTGGTGGCTTCATGACACACAAATAGGTTAAAACAGGTTCAGTGAATTTATTATTTTTCTTACATGTGAAACATACAGGGAGTTGCTTAATAAAAATCCTGTCTGGGCATATTGCTGAAAGGGTTCATTATTAATCTGTGTAATGAAACAAGGCAGATTCTGTTGAACAAGTTTGTGTTGCTGCTGAAATGTGACATTCATCTGCAACTGTTTCTAGGGATTCCTTGCATCTGAGATGCTAAAATGCCAGTAAAAATTGAGTGGTCTGGAATGAAAAAGATATTACAATATTATGCCTGCTTCATTTCCCTGTTTTTGCAGGGGTGCTTGCTCCATTATGTCTCCTGAGCACTGTTCAACCCAGTCATAAATGGCTCAAGCTATTGAGCTTGTTCCTTTACCTGTCAGCCAAACCTTTAAGCACCAAGGCTGTAATGACACGTGTTTACAGAGCTGTCTGTAACTTTGTTGAACTGCCACAGAAGACTTAATTTCTACTGAATAGAAGCATGTATTTCTTTCTGATGCCTGATTAAAGAACATCACTGCTAACTAAATACACGTTTACCTGTCTTGTCATACCATCTTTCTTCTCAAAAATCTGGGGTAAGCTCTGTGTCTTATTTAGGATTTAAGTGAGAAGTAACGTGCCAGACCAGGTTTTTTCACATTAATTAAGAAGAGCTTTTCTTTCAAAACATACAGGATGATTACCATTAGATGTAGGCCTAGTCCTGGTGAAAAAGTTTGAAATCAGAAGCATGGGATGGAATTCGTTAAAATTAACAAGAGCCTTTCTTTTGCCTTTATTGTGCCTTGGATTAGGTTAGTTATTTCTGTATACATTCTGAAGTGGAATTACTAGTACTAGGAATTAACTCACAGTATGTTGTCATGTTTGTCCCTTGAATCTTCCAGTTGTTTGAAAACAAACTCCTGTTTTACTTTGACTCTGTGCAGAACTGACTGCACACTTTTAAAATTAAAAAAACAGCAGTAGAAATATGATTTGCCCTTAAACATGAAATGGTCTTCAAATACATTTCTCTAACAATTGTTAGGACAGTAGGTAGTGGTACTGTAAATTGAATGAAATAAAAGGAAAATGGCCATGTCTGTTTTTTATATGTATGTCTGGTTTTATGTGGCTTGTTTTGTGGGCAAGCAATGAAATATATCGTCATATACACACAATGAAATACAATCCACAACTAAAATGTGTATTATAAACTATAGATTATAATCTTCTGTTGTAAGAAACAATGGACGTGCCTTGTTACAACACCAGCACTTACACATGGGTGTGAAGTTTTCTGGGATTCTCTGCTGCTTTTGATACTGTCAAACTAGCTGATGGAGGATGTACTGTACCTACTTGCGTGTCTAAAACACCTAGTAGGGTAAAAGGTTTTAGCTGCTTGCTATGTATCTGGGTGATGGAAACAGTATTGCGTTGGTCCTAATGTTACTTTACAATATTCTGAAATTCTTAGTGTATTTGTGTATGGATTTCCTAGTTGTCTAGTGGTGTTCAGGTTTTACATGATAACACTGTATTAGAACTTAGAGCAACATACTCTGAAATTTATAGATCAACACAGTTCTGTGGAATTCTTGAATCAAATCATAATGCTAACATAGGAGCCTACATAAAGTGCTATGATGTGCTACACATAAATTTATACCTTTAGAAGTGAGAAGTACTTTGTTACATTGTAAGGGCTTGGGAGTGTTTTGATTTTAAAGTAGTTATGGCAAATTTCTATTTCATTTCTATGAATTCATGCTTTGAAAGAAGAGAATTTTAAGAGACATCAATTGATATATCTCTCTAGCTCAAGGTCGGCAGTCAGTACATGGACAGAGTGGAACTTATTTTGGAATTAAGCATTTTTGATATTAGTCATAACAGACAATCAGATCTAAAAGTAAAGAGGTTGTCATAATACATGTGATAGTGTAAAAAAATGCATGTAAAGGTGACTATGAAAACTGTAATAAAAATGGACTGCAAAATTAGGCAAGGCATTTGAAGCTTTTTGTAAAATTAGAAAGTAGGTGTCGTGGTTTAACCCCAGCCAGGACCTAAGTACCACACAGCTGCTCGCTTGTTCCCCTCCCCACTCCCCAGAGGGATGGGGAGGGGAATCGGGAAGGACTGTAAAACTTGAGGGTTTACAATTTAAGTAAAAGAAAATTAAAGAACATTTTAATACCTAAAATAAAATAAAATGACACCCCCCCCCCCCCCCAGTAATAATAATTAGAATGAAAAAGAGGGAGAAGGGAAGAGGAATAAAATCCAAAGGGAAGGGAGAAGAAGAAAACGAGTGACACACAACAAAGTTGCTCACCACCTGCTGACCGATGCCCAGCCAGTCCCTGAGCAGCAGTTGGCAGGCCCTGGGCAGCCCTCCCCAGTTTATATACTGAGCATGACATTCCACAGTGTGGAATGCCCCTTTGGCTAGTTCAGGTCAGCTGTCCTGGCTGTGTCCCCTCCCAATGTCCTGTGCCTCTCCAGCCCTCTCGCTGGCAGGGCCTGAGAAACTGAAAGAGCACTTGACTTAGTATAAACATCACCCAGCAACGACTAAACCCATCAGTGTGTTATCAACATTATTCTCACACCAAATCTGAAACACAGCACTGCAGTAGCTGCTAAGAAGAAAATTAACTCTATCCCAGCTGAAACCAGGATAGTAAGGTGTGTTTAAGGATATAAACAGCTGAAATTGAACAGCAGTATAGCATTATCAACTACCAGAGTGTAGACTGGGAGCAGTAATTTTAGAGTTTCAGTAATACAAGCAATGGAATTGAAGTTGGAAAAGTAAGGGAGGGAAATGAGCAGCAGTGATCACAATCTCATTTGATTTAGGATTATAACACATATTAAAGCTACAGGGGTGCAAAGACAAAATAATGTCAAAAATACAAAGTTCAGTAAAAATGGAGAGTAGTGTATAATGTCATAAATCGAATGGAAAATCCTTGAGAGGTCCAGGGTTTGGCACTATTTAAATCAAGAATTCAAATGCAAGAATTAGAGGTCTTGTAATCAATCTATGAGTAAAAACAACCCTCATGAACAATGATCGGATGAGAGAAAGATGGTGACCATAACTTCTGTTACAGCAATTGTTAACTTCTGTCTTTGTTTCCACTGTGCTAGATGTGCAAGTGTTCCGATGTTTAACAGGAGGAAGACAGTCATTTATCATCAAGAGAAGGCTCCAGGCTGTGCAGCTGGGGTGGATGAAGTCTGATGTTTTGAGGCTCTCACAGGAACAACTCATATCTCGGGATTAATTTTTTTCTTACTTGAAAATGGGCACAATTCTGGTTAACTGATCCCATTCTTCAGTAAAACAGTCTTTTTTTGATGTAAATATTACATTGCTTTTCAGGTGTTCTTTACGTTGGAGTGTCACTGAAAGAAGCCGATAGTCCCTAGGTGTCACAGATCAGGTAAGTGAGCTCCTGTGTGATCTTCCAGGCCCCTTTGGTACAGAGCTTTTGCAGGAAGAATGTGACATGTTCAAACTATACTGCTGAATTCTAGTGATCTTTGCTTTTGAGGATCTGCTTCAGCAACTTAGAGTAGTTGTAATGCTGCCCACCTAGATCTGAGCCTGAATCAAAGATGTGTTCCTAAATATTGGCAGTGGTAATTATGAGAGATTTCCTGCTATCAAAAAATACTGAGACTGGGTATAGTACTCCTTGAATGCACTCTCTGTAACAATATTTTAAAGTAAGTTATTCTTTATATCGCAGGAGAAATTTTATAGAAAATTTGTAATGCTTGCCAAGTTTTTAATAAGTTACTGGTTCTGATTATCAATTTTCAATCAAGACTAAAATCTGAATGCTAGAAGACATGATGAAATCCTAACAGTATCCCAGTGGGTTTTACAAGAAAATAGTTTACAGTTAAAAATATAAAGTCTGTAATAAAAGTAGCTTGTCTTGCAGCAGTCTCCACTACAATTAGTTGTCATTAATAATGCAGCGTTGAAAAAGTTTGCTGAAGAAATCCAGAACATTAATATTTTATAGTTGCTAATATGCTTTGATTTCAGTTCACATTTTCTGACTTGAGCAAGGGAAAAGTGGTTTCAAACAGTGTTTTTCCATATGAATAGAGAAATAGTAATAGTTTTCTCAGGACCCCCCCCCGGGAAGTTGTATCATAGCAAAGCTTATTTTCAGGCTTCTTTCTCATTCAGGTTTGTTCTGATTAACATTACATGAGCCTTTTGCTTTAAAGTTCACATGAGAAATCTTGGTCTGCCAAAGCTTGGGGCAAAAATTCCCTGGTTATATTTGGAATGAAATCCTGACCCTATTAATAAGCAAAGATTTGACAAATGCCAAAGCGCTGAAGGAGATTGGAACACAAATGCTCCTTCAACATAACCACTTTCTAACAGCTAATAATTGGCATTTTTTTTCATTATCTGGAGGCCATACAACCTGTTTTAACTTCATCAAAAGTAGTCTTATTGACTTTGGTGATGATTCACAGTGGCTGATATGATTTAACACTGCAATGGAAATGATAGTCTGTCAAATTAAAATGAAAGGGGGAGTACTGTTTTTTTCTGTATTTCAGAATAGAGCTAAGGCAAAAAAAAAATTTTGTGTACTCTGCTACTGGATGAATGTAAGCAGGAACCTGTCTACGAAGAGTACCACCAGAAGCCAGTTTTTGTGAAACTACAGAAATTGAGTTCTAGATATGATCCTAAAAAAAAAAAGATTGGTAAACATGGACAGAAAGCTTGTTTGAAGTCAGTAGGAATGCGTTAGTGGTAGAAATAGTCCAAGAATAGTGGGGTTTATGTGATTTAGCCCTTGCAGATACATAAAATGTTTCCTTTCTTGATGTGAATTTTCCATTGATTTATATGACTTTTGAAATAGTATTACCTATTCTGATCACCAATAAAGGAATTAGTCTTATGTCTTATCGTAATTTTAATGAAATGATTTTATAGCTATTTAACTGGAAAAAGAGTAACGCACTGTATATGGAAAACTGCTGCACCCATAGAAAAGCTATGTCTTTGAAAGATAGAAATACTATTGCTCTGAATCACCGTTGAAATTAGAATCCCTTCTCACTGTAGTGTTAACTACAGCATTTAGTAGAATTTTAAAATTCCAAATTAATAGTTTGATTCTAATAAAATAATTCATTTCATGTTTGCATTATGAAAGTTTCTGTTTCTTTGATTTCTGCTCTATGACACTTCATCTGCCTGTTCCAGAGTGCTCTTCACCTATGCTGTTGTTCTTGTATCTTTGAAGGAGGAAAAATCAGAACATATTATTAATGGAATTTTGGGATTCTAGACATTAATGAATTGGCAAAATTTGTCTTTCCAACCCATGAAAACTTGTAATGAAATAATTAAGCATGATTATGGGTACATGCTGCTCCTGGGGAGATTCCAGCTGGACGCAAGAGGAAAATTTTTCACAATGAGAACATGAGACCATTGGAATAATTTCTCCAGGAAAGTGGTGGATTCCCTAACACTGGACCAATTCTAAGATTAGCTGGAGAGGGTGCTGGGCCATCTTCTCTAGACTGTGCTTTTGCCAAGAAATGTTGGACCAGACAATCCTGCAAGTCCCTTCCAACCTCTGGTTCTTTTGTTCTGTGGTTCTGTAGTTGTAAAGAATCCTGTATTACCCCCCCACCCCCTTTTTTTTTAAGCTGACATTCTGTAGAAATGGTCAATGATTATTTTGCTGCAGTGTATAGGTATTTGATTTAGCTAATACAGTAATAGACACTATTTTGTCTTAAACAGTATGATCTAATTGATCTTTTTGTGATTTAATTTAAGTATGTTTCCTTGATTAAAAATTCTTGATGTATTTACATTACTAAAAATGCTGGTTTAGTACAAATATGCCATGTTCATTGTCTTAAAGTGACATTACAGAGGGTAATTGTTCTAAAGATTTATTTACGCAAAAATGTTCTAAATTACCTAATTCATTAATTCCCACCTTATTAATGGCATTGTCAACATTTAAGACCGGCATGACTAATCAGATGTCAACAAAACACAATTACTACGAACTGAAAACTAATTTTCATCCTTATGCTTTTAATGAGCCCAATACAAAGCAAATTCTCCTGTAATTGTGGTGTTTCTCAACTATTCAGCATAAAGTTATGGCTTGGGTTTTCCATAACTATGAATTCTTTGAGGAAAGGACTTAGGGTACAGAATTTCTTTCTTTTTTTGAGACTCAATGATATAGGTGAATTAGTTTCCTATAGGGTATTTTTTGTTTTATTGGTAATTACTGATTAGTTTTCTGAAATACACAATTGAAATTTTAGGTTTATTAATCTATTCCTGTATACGTTTCTTTTTTTTGGTAGGGTACTCCTCTAACACTGCATTGATGACAGTTTAGTGATTTATTCCTAAATTTGTGTTGAAATTCAAAAAAATATTTTTCTCTGTTAAGGGAATTCCAAATTTTGGCATCTTTTTGAGCTCTTATTGAAAAGGAAAATATGTTTCTTTTTGTGAAGCTATCTTTAGTTATTTTACAGTTCTTGGGGTTGGAAGAAGTGTTGAAACCGTAACTGAAATGTTTTTGAAATATTACAGTATATCCATGTGTAGATGAAGTGTCTAATGCAATTCAAAATAGCAAATTAATACAGTGAGATTGGAACTTACTACTTGAAATACATTACATCTTTGGCAGTAATTTTATTGTGCTGAGTTTGGTGTTTTTGTTTTTTTTTTTACTTAATGTTTGCTGGGGAGACTGTTCTGTGCTGGTTACACTTCTAACTTGTAACTTCTCCTAGGTGTGCGTGAAAGCCATCAGTTATTATCCACTGTGTGGAGAAGAGGCTAGGTTCTAGTGTTTGAATTTCCTGTGTTTTGTTCATCGGTGCAATGTGAACAGCTGTATCCACTCCTGTAGCATAAGCCAGGTTTAAGATAATTACAGGATCTTCACTGAAGTGTCAGCAGGGAAATTTTCTAGCAGACATGTAGCTTTTTATACTAGTTCTTTGTTTTTCTTAGGTAATCTGCAGTTGGATTTTTCAGAGTGTCAGACCAGATGGGAAGAAATGTGTCTGAGATGGCTATAGTGTAGTTTCTGCTGTCAGACTGTGTTCCCTGTGGTAGTGATTGCGCAAACGAAAAGAGCTCATAGGAGGCGCACCACCAGATGACCTCTGCAAGCCCCTTCCGATCTCAGCCATTCTGTGACTCTATATAGAGTATGCCCAGCAGTGCTGGATAAGCCTTTAGATATGTAGTGAGCTCCTCACTGACACCTTGAAGATACTCAGGATTTTTTATGTCCATCTGTGATCAAAAATAATTTAGGACCATAAATATGCAGTCATCAAAAAAGAAAAGGAAAAAAAGCTCACATATAACACCCTGCTTATGCAAATGGTGCATCTGGTGCTTTTTGAGGTAGTGCCAGTGACTATTTCAAAGCAGGCTTAGACACCCACAGTCAACTGATGGCAAAATCAATCAAAAACATATCCTGTTATATTTAAATTTTATAGAACTCTAGGAGAACACTAGGGTACACCCCACCTATACAAAGATATTAAAATATTATCTGAATGCACTATAATTACTAAGTACGCTTTCTAACTTGTAGCAGGTTGTCTTCATGATTAGAACTTGCTCTTATGGAATATTCAGATCAATATAACTTCAGTTCCTTTTCCAATGTTTTCTCTCCACTATGTATTTATAACAAGTCTTTAAAAAACCTCAGAATATTATGGCTTTCAGATCACACCTTAGAGCCTGAACAGCTTATTTGCTAAGTACAAGATGGAAAAAGTATGAAAATTGAATAGGAGCACTCTATGTGTGATACATCATGGAAAAAGCTATGTGTAGCAATTTGGTTTCCAGTTTGTGTGCATCGTTGTTCTGTGTCGGGAATTCAGGTCAACCGAAAGATGAATAGGCTGTTTGTGAAGGCCCCAACACCTTGCACTTGGTAAAACATGATAAGGTAAGACAGATGCTTTTTTTTTTTTTGCTTTTTTTTTTTTTGCTTTTTTTTTTTTCCCCCCCTGTAATATCTTGCTGATTTATAGTCACCCCCCACTCTTCATACTCAGGTATATCGCCCTTTTGAGTGCCTTAAATACACAGCCCAGGGTTTGCCAAGTCTTTGAACAACAATAACAACTACTGTTTATTTGTTTGGGTTTTTTTCAATGTAATTCATAATCTGTCTCAAGCATACTGTTGATGCTATAATTTTCTAGCTAGTATGACTACTATTTTTGTGTGAGTGCCTTTGTGAATTTCAGCAAAGCTGCTGTTGTTTTACCGCTGACACTATTTTTAATTGCTCCAGCTGTGCCAGAGTTTACTTCTGATGTGGCAGTGTAATTGAACTGGCTTGTCCTTTTTACATTTTGAATGACCAGATTAGTTCAAACCATTTATTAAGATTTTTTTTAAGCTAAACTGAGGTGCCTCAGCTCAAGAGCTGTCATGTAAAGCAGCATTCTGAAATTCACTTCGTGTTACTGGTTAAAGGCTGCTAGAAAGGCTGGGGTGGCAACATTACAAAGAATTGCAACTGTTTGGAAAATGCGTATTTGGAAAAATGCCCTCACCTGCAGTCTAATGATCAAATAGAATTAGATTCAGAAGCACTATGTTATCAGTGTATTACATTATCAGATTGAGTAATTTTTTCAGGTCTTCTGTATATCTGAGTACTGCTCTGCCCAAATTAATTTTTGCCTTTGTGCTGTTTACATCAAAATCTGTTTTAGTAATTGCTATTTTTTAGGTGATTAACAGAAATTAAAAAGACTAATTGAAGTGTGGTTGCATCACAAATCATGTTTTCTACACACCTTCTGAAGTTCATTTAAAAAAAAAAATGCAGCGCATACATCTTCTGATTTCAAAGCCATGTAACATGCAAAATTAGAAGCTCCCAGCACCCTAGTAGGAACTCCTTCAGTCGGGTAGCCGAACAGTCAGCTGAACAAAATCAAACTGGATAGTTTTGAGTTTGAAAGTTGCCTGCAATGCTGTCAGCATGTCATAATAAAATTGCAGAATCAGATGCAGCAATTTGCTTTATTTTGTTTTCTATTGTTATGTGATAGGTCTTGTGAAAAAAATCTCACAATTTTCAGACAGGTGAGTCAGGCTGGAGATGCTGACTATCTACCTGTGTGGAAAACTATCCAAGGCAGTATATGTGTTCTTTAAAGAATAAGAACTGCTGACAGTATAGATAAAAATGAGGAGTGCCTCACTCTGCACCAGCGTTCTAGCCTTATTTGTTTAAACCTTCGAGGTCATAGTAACACAACACAAGAAAACTTAGTCCAAAGTCTGTGAGAGTATTTCTTCATTATTTTCTACAGTTAGATTAGGAAAAGTGCAGAAATAGAAATTCAATGTGTCATGAGTTCCTTTGTAGAATGTATAGGAGTATTTTGAGTTTAGCTTTAGAAGCTGACCAGATCTTTCTCTCGGAAAATGTTATTGTTGCATTTAATAGCTAGTGTATTACAAAACTGCTGCTGTTTGGGTTGCTGGAACTGAACTGGTCAAGTTTGGTGAATAGTGGGAGAAAGAATTTTTACAGCTTTCCAGATAAGAAATCTAGTTGTCTTTCCAATGAATTACATAGTTGCCTGGGCCATAAAGAGAGTTTGTAGCATAGCACTTACTCTCGTCTCAATCTGATTGGATAATTATAAACTTCCTAGTCTTCTGAAAATAGTTAAGATAATGAAAACAATCGAGAATTTCAGGTTCAAAAATGTCATGTTGAGCTACTCAAATACACGTTTAACCTTTGTATGTTATCGCTAAAGCATGGTTCAAAAGCGTTATGCAGTCTTATGGATCTAGGACCATTTACATAAACTGAAGATCTACTTCTATATTTTTTCCAAGGATTAACTGTGCAGTTAGTAATCAGATAATGAAAAAACCACAGTTCTGCTCTAAAATTGTTTACTGTAGAGTACTTAGCTTTTCTCAGTGCTGTTTTCTTTCAATTTAAAATTGCCACTGATTTTACTGGGTAACCTGAATATATTTTTGATGATAGCTCTTGGTTGGAAGAGAAGAGCTAGCTTGCTTCTCCCTAGTTTTAAGCTGATGATGGGTAATATTCACTGCTTAATGTCTTGGTTTGTTCATAGCAGCCTATAGAGAGGCATAATATTTTTCAGAGTCAGATGGTTGTGCATCTTGCATCTGTAGTAGACACAAAATTGGCTCCTTGCAGAACTATTTTTTGCAGTTTCTTTTGATACGTTTCCATATCACTAGTTCTACTGATGTTGAGTGTTTGGGTTTTTCTCAGGGAGAAGAAAAGGATGGTTTGCTTTTTTTCTTGAAAACAGGGGGTTTTGACTTGAATTCCTGTAGAAATTTGGCTTGGGAGATCACACCAGCAATCAGTTTGTCACTTTATGCCTGAATTGTGTTAAAACTACTGGCTAGTTTCAGCCAAATTTGAAATAGTAAAGTCTGAAAGCTTTGTAAACAGCTACAACTTGCTAGTCAGCAGGGACCGTGGTCTAGACTGATCACGTCCCGTGATGTATTTTCATATGTTAAACATAATTTGAAATCTTACCATTTTTTTTTAATTCATGCATATGAAATGGTAAATTAGAGGTTGTCCTGTTAATAGGAAGTATTTGAAGCTTTTTTCAGGTGGTTGAAGTAATTCTTCCATGATTATGCAATTCTTCGTGAGTGCCATCTTTCCTACCTACTAAATTTATCAAGTTCCTAGTGCCAACAAAGAAACATGGCGATTTTATCCACTTCTACAGAAGGCTTTGATTGCAAATTTGCAAGTAAATTTATATGACTTATTTTCAGTAACTTATTTTTTATCTAATAGGCAGAGATAAACCAGGACATGAGAATATTTTACGACATTTTTCTAGTTCTTATTCAAGACTGTAGAACTAGGAAGGAATGAACTTTCTGTGGGGAAACTAGGTGCCTTCCTTCTGGCAGTATTCAAGTGTGGTATTTGCTCATTCTCACCTTTACGGTAAAATACTGACATCATTTGTTCTATAGATAGACCTTAGGAGTGTTTCTAGCAACTCCAGTATTTGTTTGGAGTTCATGCTGTCAGGCAGGGACTCTGTGAGAGCATAAGAATGCTTTGAAGTCTCAGTTTGTTTACAGCTGTCACATGTTCCTGCATCTGATCTGAAATTTATCAGTAATGTCTGTAAGTAGAAACAACTATATTTAAGCTCTGCATTTTGGGATGAAAAAAGAAATCCATATTTTTATCTTGGTTTAGCTCATTCACTGATCTGCTTTTCCACCCAGCTACTATGACAAGTTGAATATGCATTATAAGGTTTTGTGCTATTTTTATATTTCTCAGAATTAAAATAGGTAGTTGTCTCTTTCAGAGATAGGCATGCATATTTATGTAGAGCTCCTAAATATGTGTGACAGCATAGTGTTGTCGTCATAATAGTACTTTAATCCTAAGGCTGCAAGTAATTGTGCATCTTTGTTGTTGTGATTTTTGTAAAAAAAAAAATTTTAGTCTATTTATTAGCATGGTTTTTGGTTTTTTGTTTGTTTTTTTTTTTGTTTTGGTTTGGGTTTTTTTTTTTTTTGAGAGTTATTGACTGTGATTGAATAATTACTTTGAGTAAAAAGCTGTCTGGACATGGTCCTGGGCAACTGGTTTTACGTGACCCTGCTTGAGCAAGGGGCATTGGGAAAATGATCTCCAGAGGTCTCTTCATCCTCAGCCGTTCTGTGATTCCATGAATAACTTTGAACAGACATGTTTAGCAGAAATAAAGATGAGAAAGAGACAGTCCTGGAGCACAGGAATCTTAACTAATCAGATTTCTGATAAATGTTAATATGGAAAATAGTTGTATTGGATTTTGAGGAGGAAAATGAAGACCTTTGGATAAGAGTGTAGGATATGCCCTGTTTTCATTTAGTGAATACCCTAACCTTTTTCCGTGTCAAATTATATTAATTATTTTCTTGTATTTAACTTACCTGGTCCTCAAATGATAATTTATTCATAACATATTTGCATGAACTGTTTACCTATCATAATGATGAGGTAGAGGTTCTCTTAAAACTTGATAGGTACTTACCATCAAAAGCATAATGGAAAATGTCTGTTGGCAGTCATGAGGGTGGAAGACCAGTAAACTGAGATTTTAAAAAATATTTCATTTTCTTATTTATGTATGTTTTCTCTGAAGTTTGCTGCTTTTGAGAACGCAAACATGTTATACTGTTAACCTCAGAAGTGTTTAAAAGGTTCATGGAGATCTGTAGTTCTTCATGAAGAAAGCTGTCAGTTCTTTGTTTCTGTATCCACTTAATCACAATTTAGCCGATATATAAGATGTGCCATTGGAAGGAATAATGTATCTCTGTAGTTTTTATAAGATAGCTGTGTTCTCTTTTGTTTTTCATGGCTAAATTCAGCCTGTTAGAGTTGGATTCAAAAGGAATTTGTGTTTAATTTACTTGAGACTTTAATCCATTTCTTAACCACATTTTAAATTAAAGTTACACTGTTATGCTTAATTTGGACCTTGGTGGATGAAATTCTGTTTCAGTAACAGGACTATATGTTTTTTCTTACATACATATCTGCTTGCTTATACCCCTAGACAATCTTTAAATGGTCTTCTACGTTGTTTCAGATAAATGCTGTACTATTTGTAATTGTTCTGCACCATCACAAGCTAAATAAAATGTAATACAAAACTGGAGTAATCTATTTATTACATATATATGGCAAAGTGTGTTAAAGTAAGCAAAAACATTGGGTTGGTTCCATGTGCTTAGAAAGGCAAAATAAATAATCCATAACTTGCTGAAAAGGATTATACCCAGTATTAGAGTAGAATAATTTTTCTTACACAAATCTGTGGGTTTTTTTGAGGATTCAAATATAGTAGAATTAGGTCCTGTTCTAGGTATTTGCTAAATCATTAAGTGATATAGGGCATGTGTAAGAATCTTTCCACTGAAAGAGGGGAGGATGGGCCATGCATAATAAAATGAAATTAGGAAATCAGTTCAGACATGCCATTTGCACATAGTCAGATTTAAACTGTGTTCTGTTCAGCCTTTCACAAAGACTGGTCATTAACCAGCGACTGCTGCAAATAATAGAAGGATAGTTCTTGATCTTAATGAGCTTTGGGTCATGTACTGGGTATAATAATTCTGTAGAAGTGAATCAGACTCATGAAAGAGCTATTTCACATATGTTTTCTGACAGCAAAGTAGAAAGAAAATTTTGCCAGATTTCTAAAACAATCTACTGAGAAAAGGAAACTTACTGAGACAAAGTCTTTGAACCTTATAATAGACTTCTTTTTTCCCTTTCACCATATAGACAGTGTAATGTACACTAATGCATGTGCTTCATACTCCATAGTTGTGCAGAAATCTATTCAATACAGGTCTCTTACCTATTCTGTCCATTGCATTCCCTATTAATGTATTTTGCTGTGGTTCCTAATTTCTTGTCTAGTTGCAGAGAAACACACATACCTGATAATGTAAAATAGTGGCCATTAAAAATGATAGGCTAGATTGTATTTCTGCTGTATGTTTATTATGAATAATATGGATCCCTTGCATTTTGCATTTCTCATAGCTCAGTTAAGCAAAGCTGTTAGTAAATTAAAAATAAATTTTCCTTTAGCCTGGTCCTAATTAAAGGGAAAGAAATAACAGCTATCTTTAGATATCCACTACATTTTGTGCAGACGCTCAAGGATAGGAACTGTAATCTTATTATTGATTTCTACTTTAGCATCATGCTGTATGTATTTAAATGACAAGATTGAAGGGGAAGCCTACTACTGTTGTGCAAACCAAAATAAATTTATTTCATTGCTTGACAAAGCATTGCAGCATGAACGCAAGACTTGGGTGTTATGTGTTGACTTGTACATCTGTACTCTTCCAGCTGAATTGTTCTATGTCAATGACAGCAACAATTTATCAAAGGTATAACAGATAACACTGTTTGAAAAAAATGTGAGTTAATCAGCAAAGCAGATGTTGCATGGTAGAAAATACAGTTAATAAGGTATTTTTCCAGAAACAACCATTTTAGCAGATATGACTGAAGAAGTGAGGAAGAACAAACTGGGTGGTTCCACCATAAAGAGGGGCTAAAGCGAGCAGTTGAGTGATGACCAAAACCTAGTCTTTTGGAGTCAGATCCTTGCATATTAATGACGCATGCAAGTGGTGTTAATACTTAGCCTGTGCAGAACAAAATGAAGCAAAAAGGGTGCTACAGTGTGTAGTGAGAGGTGGTGGACCTGTGGTTGTAATATGGGAGAGTCTTAAGTATTAAGGCAGAACTTTTTTCATCTGAGGGAGGGCAAACATTAACAGAGGTGTCCAGGCAACTGGGAGCCTTGATACTTGGAGATGTTTAGAGCTGGACTGGACAGGTCCTGAGCATTCTTATCTAGGTGGTATTGCTTTACAGGCTGGAATTAGACTAAATGCCTTTCAGAGGTCCCTTCACAGCTGAATTACTCTGTGAGCTTGTGATGAATAAATATCTGCATGCTAAATTTCTCAGTAACACTGACAAGGAAGTCACTGGTTTTGAATGAAAGGAAATGAACTTCGATATTAATGCATTCAGTCTGATAAGAGGGCTCTGTGTATCGCCTTTGAGCAAATTGTACAGTAAATCTGGCATTAGGGCTCAGAGAATTAGGTAAAAAATATGCATGAAGTGCAATTTTATTTCAGTATAAACTCCCACTGGACTGGGATCCAGAATGTTGTGGTGTTTTTGATGCACTAATTTTCTGCAAGCGGAGTTTATGTTCATCAGGGTAGCACCTGTCCAACCCTTCCTTTTTCTATTCTAGATCATGTATCATTTGTCCTCCCACAGCTGTCATAAAAGTGGCATAAAGTTGGCATAAACTCCGTGTCATCTGTTATGGCAGTTTTCAGAGAAATTCAATCCTCTTCTCACATCTGATCTTGATTGTGTTTATACTGCTGCGTGATCCAATACCACATGGATTATGCAACCACAACCTGATTGTACTTAGCTGCCTTCTTTGAATAGGTTTACTGTGAACTCTATGATGTAAAGCTCAAAGGATGTAACAGGAAAAGTCTTTGAACATGAACTGGAATCAGTAAGAAAACATCATTAATCTTTGAAGATTTCCCATAAAAATGGAGTATGTGTTTGGGCAAAGAGTCCCTCTTTTTACTTACAAATAAACTTCCATCTTTTAATTTACACAAGCTAGTGAGCATTGTCTGCTTTCTCTGCAAGGAGAAATTGGTGGTTTAAGGGGTGGCATTTAGATGAAAATAGAGAGAGGTTCATTACAAATGCTGAGTTCGATAGATGATTACTTGGGAAGAAAGGCAGGCCACTTCTTAAAATGTATTTAGAGTTAGGGAACGTCTGCTTAGTGACCTGAACAGACTCACTTTCAGTTAATTGTAAACAAATAAATTATAGTTTTTCACCATTATTTAAAATTAGAGCTGCCTGTAATTTTCAAACTTAAGACACATCTAATAAATGAATGATACTGGTGTATCTTGACTTTTTCATCCATTGGATTGAGCTATTCTCATTTTTGCACTGGCAACTGCTAGCGTAAGTGTTTAAATAATGATAACTGTCCTTAGTATGTACTTTGTAAAAATATTGCAAAAGAATTTTTCTAAATAATTAAGGAGGAGGATTAGTCTATATCTGTTATTTGAGCAATTATTGTTTTAACTGAGATACTCAATTTTTACTTTAGGATGGGTATTGGCATATTGTTTTGTTAACATAGCTCAGCAAATCTATTGTTGAAAACACTCTTCTTTCTTCTGGTGTTTTTTTTAAATTATTTTTTTTTATTTTTCCTGGTTTAGTTTCTGAGAAGTGCTCCGTACCTCTTGGTGGCAGCTGACCTTTGATACTCATCAATGGAAAAATCATATATAGATGCAGAAGAGTCTTTGTTCAGTCCAGGTGTGGTTAGGACTGCATGGCAAGTGCCTGTTCCTAGTGCCCAGCTGATGATAGTGGCAAAGAAGCCTGCATGATTCATGGAGATGGAAAACAGTATGTAGTACATAGACAAGGGACACTGCACTTGATAGTCAGAAATGTTTGAAGTTAAGGGGAGGCAGGCTTGGATGCCTTGGACAAGGTAATGAGGTTATTAAAGACATTGGGATGTGGACAGGACTTGGAGGGGGATAATACTGACTAGAAACTTAATAATGGAGTGTATCATTCATTTGCTCTGCACCTCAGTGAGGCAAACCACCTTGATAGTCCAGTAAATAGACAAAAGCTGTACAATAACTGATGTGCAATAAGAGACCTAATTAAGATTACCCAGGCAATCTGTTCTCCCATTTGGTACGGTGGAAATTTTTGATTCCTCCCTGGGAAGCTCGTGCACAGTAGAGGTTTACGGCACACAATAATTGATTATGCTTTCTTGCATTTTAGAGATGTGAGAAAAATATCTAGTAGTTTCATGGAGTGTCTGGAGCGTCCAAGGCAGTATAGTAGTTGGTGAACTTAGAATGACTTGTTTAGAAGCAATTCATAAAAGTGTTTTAAAGATAAAAGGGCAAGTCCGTCTCTGTAGTGCCTGCTGGAGATGGAATTGTGGACTGAAGAAAAAGGGGTGAAGGGGGTAGAAAGGACTAAGGGTAGGTTTTACTATGTTATGTATGTTCCTCAGTCTAGTAATCTGATTCAGTGATGATCAATTATTTAATCTAAAGGCTGAACGTGCATCAGAACAGTTTAAGGATTCACAGTAAATTCTCAGGAGTAGTTTCATTAATTCTCTATATTGCTTGACTGCTGCCAAGATTGTGATAGGAATGATCTCATGATAATGAAGTTTTCACTAGAGTGAAGTCAGAATGGACACTGTAAGTCCTTGCTGAGGACCCTGCTTCTCTACCAGGGTTGAAAAGAATAAGATGAATACATTCCCAGGTGCCTGCTCTTGGCTCAGTAACTAGCTTTAAGAATTGCAGTAAAAAAAAGCCAATATTTCGGTTCCCAGTACTAATATGTGTGTTTTCCTCTGATAAAATTATTATTGAGAGACATTCTTGAAAGATAAAAGCTGGACATGTAGTTTTGGTAATAGAGTATAGACTTAACTTCTCTTTGCAATTTATGATTCAAGCTGCTTTTAGTGCTTTGGGAAGTTTGTGTGGAATAGTGTACTCTTCTAGAAAAGTTAGGTCTAGGGAGAAGGGAATGATTCTGTAGCTGGCATGGAAGCTGACACATTTGGTATCACAAAAGTGACTAAGGATGGAATGCATATCTCACAACTGCAACTGGGAGTTTGTTCATAGAACCTGTGGTCCACAAACATTCATATATAGAATGTCTTGGGACATCTCAGTTGTGCTTTACAAATTTCAACAGCTTAAGTTACCCTTCAACATCTGGTCTGTGTCTTTTCTCTCTGTGGTTTCATGTTTTGCCATCTTAGTCTCTTTTGATCATCAGCATTACTGCAGGGCCTTTCTTTTTATTATTGAGGAACTTCACTGGCTGGCATAGCACAAGTCTACATTCTCTCCCTGATTGAAAACACAATTTCTCTTCTTTGTAAAGCCCTCTCTAGATTGCTCACATCTTCTTAAAAATCTTTCCCCATCTTTGATGCTATCATGTGGAATTTTAATTAGGCTACAAACAGTGGTGCTAGTGCCTAGAGACAATAATTTGTTTTCCAGTGGAGTTCAGTGCCAGCAGGATAAAACAGCTGTATGACATCTCAATATTTTATGTGGGCACTACTTTATTTTCTAGTTTATGGGATGAAACCACATTTTTCTCCCAAATCTAGAAGCTAACCCCATCTATGTGTCTTTTTGCCCCACTTTCTGGGCTTATGTTGATGATACCTAGTTTCTACTCACTTTCAACCTGTCAACCTAAGTCCTAATCCTGCAGTTCTTTGTTTTTGGGCACAGCAGCCCTCTGATGATATTTTTTTTTCAACAGATTTCCCCACCCCCTCTTTGAAATATGTTCCTGCCTTAATTTCTCTGTGCAAAAATCTGTGCATCTTTACTGGTTGTAGAGACTTGTAGTGAAAAAAATGTTTGTGGGTGGTTTATCCAACTGTACACTGTATGACTCACCTGCATTGAGGTTTCCCAATAGCAGACCATACCCTCAGATTACTCTTGTCATTTCAAGAGCAGATGTCTGGATTGTTAATATAATATTGATTCTTTTAAAACTACTTTTCTCAATGTAAATGTTTCAGGTATATGTTTTGTCAGAACTCCAGAATTTAGCATGGAGTACCACAGTGTAAAGCTGGCTGACAGCGTAAATACCTGCTGACTACTGTGATCTGTATTTAAGGCCATGATCTATTTTTCAGTATGAAAATCTACATGAGTGTCTGTATCTTGTTTTGTAGGGATGGGACTGCTGACTATGAATAGCCCACTTAAAATTTTCTTTGTCCTAAATCGCTTCTGATAGCTTTAAACAACTATTTTCTGTGCAGCAATACTTTATGAAGATGCAGGTACAGGTTCCCAGTCCCTTCCCATCTTGCTGCCTTATAATGGCCTTCAGAACTGCCTGAAATAAAGGTACTATAATGCATTCAAGTTTAAAGTATATGAAACTTCAGTTTTCAGTTTAAATATGAATTAAAATCTCTGAAGGCAATGCTGTAGATGACCATATAAAAATCTGAGTTTGGCATATGCCCTGTTGTTGGATGTCTTGTAACCCTTGTGAAGTACCATATTAACAAAGTGAAGAATGAGAAGAAATTATTTTATGTTTTAAGTCGCTGGAGCACAGATGTGTGTTTGGATCTATTCAGTAGGTTTGTTTTGTGTCCTGAGGGGCATTCTTACTGACATGGAATGCTGGAAAGAAAGCATTGAGACTGTGGTGACTATTGGAAATGAAAAAAAAAAAAGGATATTTTCTTTTCTAAAATTTTGAAAACCAACTTTTCATTTTAATAGTCTTATGCACTTGATGTTACTTAGTGTAAAATCGTTAATTCTTTCTGTTGGTTTTATGTACTAATGTCAAGATATGCTCTTTTAAATTCTTGTTTTCTTACCCTGTATGGCAAATTTCTAATTATATATCCAGGGTAGTATTGCAGCTATTAGTATTCAAATGTTAGCTCACAGTGTCGTTCAAACTGAAGCACGTTAGTGTCAAACTGTTAAATATTATTCAGAGGAGCTGTCTGAGGAGTTTGACAGTACTTACTTATCCATGGTTTACTAGCACTGCTCTTACCTGCTTGATTTAAAAAACCCAACCATGTAATGCTTTTCCCTTCCCCCTACTGCAAGTAAAGTGAATAGTGTAATCAAATGAGTATATGTCACTTGGTGATAATGCTAGAAATCAGTTGTCAAATACCAATATCGAATTAGCAGAAATATTAAAATTTAATAGACTTCTTCAGTGGCAAGAATTTGAGATGATAAGCTGCCAGCTCCTGTTGTGACCAGGGTCTCAAATGTCCATTTCCCTCTTGAGTATGACAGAATGTTTTAGTTGGCTAAAAAAATCCCTTTTTCACTTGACAAATGACAGGTAGCTTCTCCAACACAAGCCAAAGAAGAAAGTCTTAATTTAAAAAATAAATAAATAAATTAGGTGGGTTTTCCTCTACAGAGGCTGATACAGTAGAGAAACCCTAAAACCAGCATTTCTGTGAAATTTTGAGAGACTTACCAGATGTTAGTGTGAATATGTACCTGTTGCAGTGAGGATCCATGAATGTTCTTGGAACTTGAATGAACACAAATTGCGAAGTACTACATGATATCAGGTTCAAAAATTGAAATTGGAACATTTGACGTTTACAGCCCTGTTGCATATATTAAATTTGCATGTTGTACATTTAAAAAGTGTGGCCTTCTTGACGACTTCTCCATCAGAGAGCGCAATCACCTTTTAGATGATAATATTAAAAAAACCCCAAACAAAATACCCCCAAAATATTAAAAAAACCCTATGAAGAGTCAAGCAATTAATTTCTCATCCTCCCCTTCTGTATGCTTCTGGTGGCTTTTTCCAGTGCACATACTTGACTAATGCTTTGCTTGCTCCTTTTCTTCACTTCTAGACTTTAGTTTCTTCCCTACAGTGGCTGTGAGCTATTGTTTGCTAATTTTAATGGTCACAGAGAATAGATGTTTCCTTTCACGCTTTGTGGCAGATATTTGTAAAGTGGTTGCAGCAGATAAAGCAATGAGGAGAAGCTGTATTTTCAACTTGGAGTGTTTAACCCATCTTTTCTCAGGTGAGTTCATTAAATAATGATGTTTACATCCATTTAATATTAACTGTTTTTATGTCTCGATTTTTGAACCATTTCATTCATATTTCCAAACCAGTTGGACTAAAAATTGTTTTTATTGTTAGAAGCTAATTTTTTTGCAGTTCTCTGATTTCAGAATGTATGGCTCTGAAGAATTATATATTTTAAAACTTTCAGGCCTAGATTTGCTGAAGGGCAAATCCAGGCTGTTTTGGACCTTTTGTAGTGAACCAGATTTTGCACCCAAGGACCCAGAGTCATCTACAGTCAGCCTTCTTTTTTGCCTTGATTAGCTGAAGTCTGGCCTTTGAAACTAACTGGTGACTCAAGCTCTTACACCACTAAAGAGACGATGCCTTCTTACAGCTGGTATTTTCACTGTGTTGCTATCCACTGCTCTTTGCTCCTCGTTCTGTTTCATTGTAAGCTTTTCCTGTTTCTTATCCAAGAAGGTAGGTGCTCACATATTTTGGCTTGTGGTTTGGTGGTGGTTTTTTTTTTGTTTGTTTGTTTGTTTTTTGTTTTGTTGGTCTTTCTTTGTTTTTTTCTCTGGTTTCTAATTCTTTAGTTTTCCTTACTTTTTGTGATGTTTACTGCTTGTTGAAGTTAGAATGTTCAGTGACTGGATTTACATTTACCTGTTTCCTGGGGTCATCCTATGATGGCTTTTCTGTCCATTTTTTATTTAGGCAAAGCTTAAGTCCCTAATTTTTATTGAAAAGGCACTTAGAACAGTATATGCAATTGTATTTTTGCTCATATATTTACTGTAGTAATTTAAAGCCCTTCTTTTATATACATCTCCAGAAACACCACTGTCTAGGTTTCCCTGCTCAGTTTAGCCACCTTCTGCTACAGGCCTTTGGGGCTAAGTACTGGGGTGAAGACAGATCTAATGCCTGTAAAATCAAATTATATTTGATTCATATATCAGGTACATTAAAAACATGGCCAGAGGGGGGGATCCATTCAATGTTTCGCATAATACTTTTACTGCTGGCACTACGAGGCCTGCATTTTAGGATTTTCTCAGTTTGAGGAGGTTCAAACTAGCAGTTTTCAGGTGTGCAGAAAGTTGTGCATGCTTCTTGCATAGTGGAGCATTGCTTGACATGAAACTTGCTACTCAGAGAGCTAAAGAGAGAATGAAGGCATTGAAGTGGGCATTGAAGGTCCCTCTGTGGGAAAGAAAGAATTTGACTTCCTCCTGCTGATGGTCTGGATGTATTTTATTCAGTGATGCTGTGATGAAAACCTATAGATATGTCATGGAGAACTACAACAGTGCACTTCCTTTTACCAGAGGAGTCATTTTGCTGAACAGAAAATGGCACCTGCCTTTTACTTTCTCAGGACTACAGCTCTTACACGTATGTGGTTTCAGCTGGGGAAGGCAGAGAGGGAGACCAACCCAAGTGTTCGTGTTCTGGTATAAGAACTTCAGAAAAATGTGGATAAATCACTCACGTATTGAATGAAAAAGCAAGCCTGTCACTGTTTGCATACAAGAATAACTAATATGCTTTAGTCCAGGCAGCAGAGTCACGTTCTGGTTTACAGAGATTCCTAAATTCTCAAGAGGTGCAGGCATTCAGTTGTTCCCTATGCTTCATTTTTTCTTGTTGATGGGCTAGCATGTCACCTTTCAGTGCATGTCACAAATCCCTTTCTTTGGCACCTCATTTTCACTGTACAGAAGAGGAGGAATTTGTATACTTACAATGTCATGAACTATGCTTCTTCAGCTGAGCATCAAATTTTAATGCTCTGTCATAACATGCCAAAATCTAAGTGCTTGCATGAACATGAACGTTAGTAAAATGACAAGAGCTGCCTTGGCATGAGACTCAGTAATGTGCAACAAATCATCTCTATGCAGATCGCTAAAATTCATCCTCTAATCCCTATTCAGGAATCATTCACTTAGCATTATTCTTTTCCGTTGTACAGAAACCTGCTTCCTATCTGAGGATAAAATATTTTTTCATATGACCTGGTCTGAAGTTGCTATCTAGACACATGTGTCTTGCCTCTTGGAGAGGTGTTTTTGACACATGGGTTAGACTCTGTCTGCCTTTTGGATTCTTTACTTTTTTCCAATTATCAGTAAAAAAAAAATAGACTTAAGGGAACAAGGATACATGAGCATCATCTACTCACAAAAGACACAGAGAGGGAAGGAAAAGAAGTAAGCTGAGCTGTATTTGCAGTCCATTTCAGTGAGAAAGTGCAGTGCAATCTGGTAGAGTCGCTGCTGGCTAAGTACATAAAGTAGCGCCATGGTTAACAATCTTACATGATTTGCAGTGCGGAACTTCTCAGCCTTGAGACGTGTTGACTTTCCCAGTGTGATAGCAAGTCAGTGGTACGTACAGAAACCTTTGGAAATATTTCCCCAATGTTAGCCAGCTCCCAGGTACCATGTTGTCTTAATGAACTTGTTGATCAATTTCTCGGTTTCTTTGGGATGCCATATCAGGCAAACCAGGGATTTCTTTGTGGTGCTTAGATGTGTGTCTGTGCTCATGCAGAGTTTACATCATATCAGTAAAGATACTTCGCTGCTTTGCAGCTTAAAAACTTGCATCAACAGAGAGCAGCAGAATGGTGTTAAAGTTTGCTACTTCGTTACAAAAGTCAGTTCTGACTTAAGATTGCAAAGATGCTTAAAGAAAGTGTTAAGAGAGAAGTTTAGCATTTGCTGCTTCTGTAGACAATATCAGAAAGAAAATTTGGTTCCTAGTGCAGTATGAATCACGTTCATTGGCTCTGTACACTTGTGTTTTCTTTTCCTTCTCTTCTTCAAGCATGGCTTTCTAACTAGTCTCTGGTCTATATATGTAGCATTAGCTCTGAGGAAAAGGTTGTCTTTTTGTGTGTCCATATAACATCTAGAAAAGCTGAGTTACTGCTAGTAGCGTTTACTTGCTGTTGTAAAGACAATCCTGATAAATAGCAGCAAGGTCAGAACAGTGTCTATTTGAATGTATGCTGTAAAACTGTTGCTGTAATTAGTACTAATTAGCCTCTCTGTTGACAGAGTTGTAAAGAAGCCAAGAAGGAAACTTTTTTTTTTTTCCCCCCCTAGTGATGTCCCCTCAATGTGATAAAACCACGTTCATGCATTTACACTTTTTAATTTTATTATCCAGGACTGTCAGCCAGGAATCTTTCACCAATGCACGATGTGCTAGAAGCGTTTCTAGATTTAAACTAACAAGCAAAGAATAAATAATTTACCATTTTAGACAATTACCCTGCAATGAGCTCTGTGTGACCAGACACATTGCTTGGCAGGAAGAATACATTCACTTTGTGAGGAACCCATTTGGGTGTTCCCTTAAGTACCAGGAGCTTATTCATGGGAAAACAAGAATAGTTGAATATAGCTGTACTCAATATAAAACCATATTTTGGTTCATTACCTTATAAAAATAGGAAATAAGACATCTGGAAACTTTTATGTTAGATATAATTCCAAGTCATTAATATAAAATGTGTAATTTAGCTTTCATGGCACTAAAACTACAGCTGTTCCCTCTCTAGAATCTTACGTTAACAACATGAACAGTCTTCTCTTGTTTTTTGATAATACTCACATCCTTGAATCCAGAAGAATTTCAGTAGCTGAAGGAGTAAAATGCAGCTTAAACTGCTGATATCATTTCCCTTGATTCTAAAATTGCAGAGTAGAAAATGCCCAACAAATGGAACCTGCTTTTGTTTAGTGTTTGTATCTCGGCTTGCATAAAACTACCCTCCTTTTCAGATACTGACTGCTGAATTTTCCTGTGTGTGTAACTTTAAAGTATTTGTATTCAGTGATAAATAATTATCTCTAGAATTTGTTTCCTGCATTTATCTGTTTGCATAAAAATTCAAGTATTCGTGCTTAGTACTGTTGTTCATGTATGAATTTATTTGGTCTTTGTACCGCGTGGAAGACTACAACTTCCACTATAATGAATATAGTGAAATACTTGAGGAGACTGGGCATAATTGCAAAAAAAGCATAAGTGGTTTTAGTTTGAAGATATTTAAAGTCTGTCAGCAAATGAGTAGAACAGTAGCTTAAAACCCTGCTCACCTTATCTCAAACAAATGTCCAGTGATTTGACTCTTCTGCAGCTAATTCACTGGAGAACTTTGAGTTCTGCTGATATTATGCTGTTGCCTAATATGAATAAAATAAATAATACTATCTTCTGCTTTGAATAAATAATATTGATAATTTTTTTCACCTGCAGGGCCAAAACACATTGCACTGTACCTTTTTTGTAAGGTTCAGATTTATTAGCATGTTATTTATGGCATTCCGAATTATTCTTTACGTGTAATACACAAATGCCATAGTTTACAGTTTCAGAAGTTTGTTGTATGTGTAACTTTGTAGACCATTCATTGTCACACTCAAGAAGCTAACTTTTAAAAAATATTCTAGTTCCTCATATTTTTACTAGGTTGTTTTGAAACAACTGATTGTTACGCTGAGCTAAACTGTGACTCCTAATGTGGATTTCCTCCACATTATGTGGAAGATGAGGGAAGTTCTTGAAGCCACCCTAGAACGGAAAGCCTAGGTTTAAATGACACTGTTTTGGGACTGGTGGGAAGAACTTTGCAAAGTCTGTATCAAGTGTAAGAATTCTAGACAGATTTCAATATTTTTGAAACTTAAACCCAGTTCAGACTGACAGTTTTGGGGGTTTTACGGTGCGTGTGTCCCCCATCCTGTGTCCATCGTGTGTCCTGTCCCATGTGTCATGTCCATCCCATACCGTGTGTTGTCCCGTGTCATCCGTTCCCCGCCCCCCCCCCCCCCCCCCCCCCCCCCCCGTTGGTAATAACAATTCTAATGATAGCTACATTTTCTAAATATTCAGTGCTAGAATGAGTGTGGTTTTGGTTGTGTGTGCAACTGCAATTACAGAGATTGTGTATGGTTTTATATTTTAGGGAGTAACATCCTTATATAATGCTTTGCATGCTTCTGGCTGAAGAAATATCAGTTGCATGTTTAACATTGATGTAATAAGGGTATCCTGATTTCTATGTCTAAAATTGTTGTTATATATAAACTTTATCTTTAAATGGTTTAAATATATAATTTAATTTTGCTTTAAGATAGTTTCTTGTTTTTGAGCCAGCACATAAATAGAATCTGTGTTATTTTTACAATACTCTAAGACTTAAAATAAAGAGTGCAGCTTTTTTTTTCCTTAAAAAGCAACTAGCTGTAATTTACGCAGTCTCTGTCAGAACTACTAGACATGGCAACATCTCCATGATTGTATGAAATATGAGTTTTGCATTGTTTCCAGTTCCTGCATTTTTAAATCCCTATGCAAATTCTATCTCCCAGCAAATTTATTGGAAAGTTCTCAGCTTTAGTCAGTGAATACTTACCTCCAGAATGTATAAAAATCACTACTTATGTAACCTTCTGTGCTTCATAGAAGGATATGGTCTTTATTTCATAACTTCTTGCAGCTATGATGGTGTTCATTGTATTTATAATGATAATATCTAATTCATATTAATGGGACTGCCTTAAACAAATCTAATTTGCGTGGAAGTGGCCATCAACAACAGAATGTGTAAAGGAGCTTTACAGAGACTTTTCTGAATTTATCATCTGTGGGCAGATATTTAAATGCTGCTTTTTCAGATCAGCTTATTGTTCTGAAGTAAGGAAATTCCCTCAGTTGTGTATCTATTGAACTATTGTATTTCTTTTCCTAGCCAGGAAAATCATTGCACTGGAAATCAGTCTCTTGCAGACCTTTTTCAGAAACACCATTCTTCACATAGGTGCTGACATGCAGACTTTTTTTGTCTTGCAGTGTATTTCAGTGTAGCTGTGAAATTAATGTTTTTTTTAAACATAAATATAGGAAGAAATACATTGAATATGCAGTAAGTGAGGCTGTATTAGAATTAGGTTTCTAGGAAGCAAGTGGCACACATGCTGCCAAATCAGTGCAGGTCCACACAGCTGCTCGGGCAGGCTGGGCTCATCCTGTTTTGCTCAGAGTCCCATATTGACTGGTTTTCTGCCTCAGTATTGGTCACTTTAGGGTGTGTAATTCCTGTTCATAATCATAAATTGCTTATGCATTAAGTTGTTTTAACTCTTCAAAATCTTTCCAGCTCCAGAGGGAGTTAAGAAATTAGCTCCTCTTTAATTTGTTCAGTGTTTCTTTTAGAGAATAGTCAGATGCTTCAGGAAAATTCTTTGGCAGTTATTAACGGAACTTCTCCTTGAGATTTGCTTAAGGTATGTGTCCTATGTGTTCATTGTAGCTTGCATTTTTTTCCCCTTGCATGTAGTCTGATGGGACTTCAGTGATCTGAAGTTCTTTGCTGTACCTGCCCCAGTATCTTAAGATCTTGACATCCGTGTCGCTAGCAATTCTTAAATATTTTAATATGAAAATATATTCTGAGCAGTACTGCTTTCATGACTTCCTTTATGAAGTTTCCACAGATCTTTTGGCAACTGTTCTTCTAGTGTATGATTTTATACCTGATACTGGCTGATCTTATCCTTTCAGTTATTTAGCAATGTTGCAATATACTAAAAAACTTAGGAGTGTACAACGTTCATTTGACGCAAAAATAATTATACTTTTACAGGCAAATGTCATGTTTCTATTAATTACACTTTGTTAGGAAAATTTGGTGGCTAATGTTTTATTGATACTTTTGAATCCACATAGAAAACTGTAAAGCCTGTGTATACTTCAGAAAGTGGCAAATGAGTTGTGTGGAAACTGGAAAAGGCATTGTGTTGGGCTAATTTCAGGCTGGAATTATCTCACCATTTCTGCTTTCATCTCTAAATGTGAATATGAGACACAAAGGCTAAAGGTCTGGGGTTTTTTCCTTGGATTTTATTATTTTTTTTTATAGGCTTTCAGAGGATTTGAGATTAATTTTTCAGGTAACTTATTTTGTGGTTAAAACCTGATTGTTGTGTTTTAATGTAAAACTTCATGTCTGAAACTTCATTTTGATATTGCTTATTACTGGCAGAAAAAAAGCCTCACTCTGGATGCAAAATAATGTAAAGTTATGATTCATTTAGACCTTCTGATGCTTACTTCAGGTTACTAGTGAGTCCCGTTGGTCCATATAGCATTACACATCTTACAGTCCCCCCCAAAATGCTGAGAGCTGTAGTGCTTCATTTCATAAATTTTCTGCACCTGTCCTTAAGAAGCACTTCATTGTTTGCTGTACCTACTTTCAAATGAAAAATATTTAAAGATAAATGAGTAGTATTTATTAAGACAACTAGAATAGCTGACGTAGGAACAAAAGGTAATAGGAAGGACATGGGTTGAGAATTTAAAGAAGAAAACCTATTTTAATTTACTCTTGCCAAGACTAAATTGGAAAGGTCTCTGGCTTTCGGATATTTTAAATTTCCTGCTAACTTACTGTAGTCACTTTACTGTTGACTCACCTTTATTTTTTCCCAGTAAATAATTATGGAAGTATTACTCTTCCATTCTGATAATTTTGGATTTTGGTGTTGGTACAGATCTTTGACAGAAACAATGAGCAAGTGAGAGGAAAGTGAGTATAAACGGGTTAGTTGCCTTTGCTAAAATCATCTAATAGGGTTCTTTATGCAAATTTCTGAGCTTTCAAAACTGTAAATTTTCCTTGTTGTCATGTATTGAATATACAGTTAATATACTATTTTTGGATTAGATGATTGTTGTCCCTTCCAACTGGAACTATTCTGTTCTACTTGACCTTCTGGTTACTTGTTTTCTGCATGGTTTAAGTTCTGTGTACTTTAATGGCATTCTTGTCCGTGCGTCTGAGAATTAATACAAAATGGAAAAAAATAGTTTGCATATGTGACTGAGAAAAAAGTGTTCGGCTGTTTCTGTCAGTTTGCACAAACTGAAGATTGTGTCCTTTATTTTTTAAAAGTATATCACTTCCCATTTAAAACATGCAGTCAGTATTCTGTTAAGCAAAATCAAAACCAGACTGATTTTTATCCATTAAATTTTAAAAATTATTTTAAGAACATTAACACTGAAATTAAACAGTAGGTTGCCATCCCTTATTTAATCCACTCCTTAGTAAGGTTGTGTGCTGGTGAGGATGGAAACTGGGAAATAAACAGCAGGGACATCAATAAAGGAAAAAAAGAAATGCAAGTAACACTGGAATAGGAGGGATGAGGAAGAAAGGTAGGAAGAGTAAAGTAAGTACATAAAGAATATGCCAAGGAAGCAGGTGGGAATATGACTGATGCGTTTGGCATGAAACAGAAGGATTGTTTTACTCATCCTGATTTCTGTTGTGCTGACCTCTTGAGTTAATCTTGATCTGCTTCTGGCAGTAACAGTTTGAGGAGGGTATTATGATTTCTTAATCCATGTTAAGGACAACTGAAAGTTCGGGATTTATGCTTATTACCCAGGCAAATGAAATAGGCAGCTGAGTACAGATGCTGTTCTTTCGCAATATGGTGCTCTATTATAACAAAACCTGTGATTTAAGGGCAGAACTTCCTGGTTTCCAACTCCATTACAGTCTGCTTTTGATGTGAGGGGCAAAACTGTGGTCATTTGCATTGACTGCTGGTATTGACACCCCATGGCCAGGTCAAAAGGAATGGTGCCAGAAAGAACTGAACATGGCTGTGATCCTCAAATTAAAATCTGTTGTAGTGCTGTACCACATGACACTCGCGACTCTTAGGGCATGGATACAAAATTCAGTATAGAAAGTATCAGCAATCTTTATGTATTTGTTGATTTGTTTCAAGAACTGCCTTTGGAGACAGATCTATTGTGCAACATTTTCATCTGTCTTAAATCCAAGGGAAAGGCATACCTGAATATCAAGGGTTACCTTACACATTTCTGGAAAACAGTGCTGACCTGTCTTTATTTTCTTTTCTCCCTGTCAAAAAAAAAAAAAAAAAAAATAGATGAAAAGGTAGTGACCCCTGCCCAAAAAAACCCCAAAACAACAACAACAAAAAACAACTACAAAACCAACTAACCAAAACAGTTTGTGAAGTTCCTGGTTGACAATATGAAATTATGTACTGAATATTAGTTTTTAATGAAAATTTCAAAATGCTTCTAATATCAGTCTTTTTAGTAAATTTATAAAATGTTTTAACCTTTAGAAAATTATGGTATGAAATCAATCTAGAATATTTTGTCTTATTTAAGAAAACTACATAATCCATCAATACCCTAAACACCCTCTTTTAAAAACAAACAAAACCAAACACCCCCCCCCCATACTTTACAACACAGATTTACAAATTTGTAAAAAAAAAAATAGACAGTATTCAGTCATTAAACTTTTTTCAGTTAAGTGAGAGGTCTTGGTGAATTGGATAAGAAATTTTGTTTTCAGGTCATGGTCCAGATCCTCAGCATGTCTGAAAGAAATCAACAGAGACTGTAGGAAAAACAGGACTAGAAAGTTTTGGCATTCAAAATAAATACTGAATATTTCTTCGCGTGCTTTTTCAAGGTATGCTTACTCCTAAATACTGTAATTTGTCATGAGCATGCAGTTAATTTCACAGTTCTTATTCAGTCTGTAAATTCTAAACTGTCTTATATGAATAAAACCAGAATATTTTAATTAAGAAAGGAGAACTGGTGTGACTTGTAAATTGAGTGATTTATTTTTTGTTAAAGATATTTTTGATCTCACTCATCTATCCTTTCTTATCCAATCTCCAGAAAGACTGCTTGAAATTTTTGTCTGTAGCTTGCGTAATGGGAAATGACTATATATGATTTAGAAGAAAAGATATTTTTTTCCGTGTGTGTATAATGTGATCTCTAGAAGTGTTTAAAATTTTGATGAGATTTATGCTCCAGTTTTAGAACATTAACTTCCCTTGCTTTAAAACTGACATTTAACCTCTTTGCAGTCCAGAAAGTGTTGATTGAATATATTCTCTTTTTATTGTCCAAGGAAGAATTATGTGTGTGGAAACTGTAGTCACACTGATGATACAGTTATTAGCAGTGATTTTAAACCATTTCCATATGAAAACAATAAGCACATTTTAATTTTTTTAGTGTACAGTTTTTAAGCTAAAGTGATGATTTTATTTTTCCTCCAAAATGAGTTTGCTCTGAGTTCTCTAGCTTCTCCTAATAAGATTTTTTTATATATATGAAAATTTATTAATATTTATTTCATGCTTTTATTTCTTGGATGAATGAAAGAGGAACAGACTTAGCTATATGGAAACTGTCTGTATGCAAAATGCTGCAAAATTTGAATATCAAAGCTTTCTGGTAGTCACCAAGTGTTCGGTTTTGATTGGTGATCTAATTAGTTCTTTTTTTCACCTAAGAAATTTAAAAAAATAAAAAAGTGAGAAATAATTTTATTTGCTTTTTTGTTTAATTGCTGAATATGATGTATCTTGGACTGTTTTGTTGTATACATTTCAAATATTGTTACAGGTTTTTGTTTATTTAAAAGAGGGTGCATATGATAGCTGAGAGGTATTCTTAATTAATATTAATGTATATAGTTAGTATTTCCTCATAGTTCTTCTTATGATGAATGAGAAAAAAGGGCCATTTCTATTTATTCCCATTTTGTTGGCATGTTACCTGGAAGAAAAGCACAGTATGGAGAGAAAGGGCTTTTGCACCTTGTCAGTATGCGTATATTAAGTTGTTTAATAACATAAGCATTACTGATTTAATGGCCGATATCTGCTGCCACTTGATTCACTAATAATCACTCTGCGGCTCAGTGGAAGGAAAAAGGGGTTTATTTTGTACCTTTTCCTTTCTGATAGACACACATAAGAAAAGGAAGAGTGGGGCAGAGTTACTGTTTCTCAGCTACATCTATGGTGGTATGCTACAACCATCTGCTAAATGCCTTCAGTTAGGGAGAGGAAGGGATTTACTCCTTTTGCTTTCTTTGTTTTTCTTGGGGCGTAAGGGCTTCCTGTGCTCTTTTGATACTGTCTCTTGATACTGTCAGGAGAAGCAGAAGTGGTGATCCTGCGTGTGAGAAGTTTTGTTCTTGAATAGGATCACCACAGTTATTAACAGATCCTGAACCCCCAATATGTCAGGTATATGATTTGCTGTGCCACCTCAGGTCACTCCAAGGAATCGGTGAATAATGAGGGGAGCTGGCATTGATTTATACATCCCGTGGCATGAGTCATCCTTTATTGAAAATATTACAAAATTTGTAGGTTGTAATTCTTCACAAGCTCCTATTTTCTTTGCATGGTGGTTGCTATGGAAAACTCAAAGCTTTAAGCCTGCTTGTCACATTCATGACTGAGGTCTGTAAGAAATAGTCATGGTTGTGTACATCTCTTCATAGGCTTTAAACTGTTGTTTTGTGTTGTTATGGTTTGTTTGTTTTTTAATGTAGAGTGCACTTCCAAAGCTTTATCTCTTCTAGTACTTCCATATCTTCTTAGCATGACAAAAGAGAGGCATGCTGTTGCTAAGTAGAATTGTTGTGTACCAGATTCGTCTGGTAAAAAATTCAGTAATGTGCAATATCTCATGTTTAAATATTTATGAGGTGTCATAATTAATCACTAAACCATCCATGTAAATTAATTTTTACCTAATTAATAGTTAATTTTGAATATTCTACCATTGTAGCTGTAAAGTTACATGTGTCTCCTGACAGGAAAAAAATGGGGACAAGTTTTATTTGCTTTGTTTGTCCTTTCTTAGTGTTGCCTTTTAGCCTGTTGGTTGAGCACCACTACGAGAGTCCTTCTGCAATCTTAACACACATTTTCTTAGAACACAAATCCATTGTAAAAGGCAATCGCTTACAAACCCCTGAAGATGGGAAAGATAGAAGAAAATCAATTTTTGTTGTAACTTCTAGTTACTTAGGTAAGCTAGTGTGCTCTGTGTCATAACTTCTGTTTCATAACCTACCTTTTATTGTAATGGTAAATGTAATTTTAATGCTTTTTCATAGTACTTAGTACTGTTTTTAAAAAGATTTTCTTGAAACCCCCACTTACGTGAGTTCTAACCTCTTTCTTCTACCAATATAAGTCCCAGTGTTGACTGGGGGAATTCTTGCCTTCAGAGCCAGCTGGTGCCTCAGGACCTGGTTTAAAGCACATTACCAACATAACATGAGAGAGTGCCTCACCAAAAGAAATTATCCTGCGCTCTGGGCCTTCTGAGCCTTGAAATCCCTACCACTGGATTTCTTTGTTCATCAGTCCATGAAAGAATTACATGCAGTGGTATCTGCAGAGGAACACAAGCTAGGGTAATGGCAGAGAAACATCTACAGTAATAGCAGTTAAAAGTCATGTCTCATGGATGTTTTGTAATTATTCCATTTGTCAAAAAGTGAGAGGAGTTTGAAGTATGCTGCAGAGCAAGTTCATTTCTGATATTACAGCCTTATCATGTAGGGTGACATATAACCTAGTTGAGGATAAAAGAAAATTTCCTAAAATCAAAGCAACTGCATCACAGCTGGTTCATATTTCATTTTTCTTTTACCTTTAAATTTATAGTGCACTGATGTATTATGTGTAATGGGCAGGGTGGGCAAAAAAAGAATATGGAGATGCCTAGTTTAGGGTTTGTATAAGGAAAATAATTTGGTTTCACATTTAGTGATTCAGTCTTAGTGAAATACTATTTTTAGGGTAGATATTAGGAATAACATGGCTTTCATGAGCAGTTTTTGCTGATAACAGATTTTAACAATTTTTGGACAATTGTGATAAAGATTCTGAACCTGAATATCAATGCTGTTGATTTTTGCATGTCATACTGAATTAGGGGCTTGTGTATGTGTATTTTGAGACAAATGTAGACTTGTCTGAGAAGGCTTTAATGCATTTTAGTAGTGCTGCGTCATGGCAAAATAACAGAAACTGCAAATCCTGCTTTCCTACTCATCTGCTAATTTCTGTTTCATACAGGTTACTGCTCAGTGTATATTAAATGCTTAAATTTTCAGTGACCTAGGGGAAGCAATTCTTTAGAGTGTTTTTCGTCTATTTGGAAGGCTTTTTGCATCAACGAGTATTATTTTTAAAAAGACATATCCTATAAGAGATATTTGATTTATGTTTTGGTGGTTTTTTTAGCACGTTTGAAAGAAAATTCCCATCTGAGTCACCGTAACTCCAGGCAGATGCTTTGGGTAGTGATATAGAGGATGGAAGCCACTTTCTTCTGTCTTCTGTGGGCAACTGTTCACATGCAGAGCATAGGGTTCAACGCTGGGCAAGGATTTTGACCTTCTCCGTGCTGCCTGCAGCAGGGTAGTTTAATATAGGTTCAGCAGTAGAAATGTAGGTGCCCTGGAGATTTTACTTCTGAAAGTAGATATACCCCAGTGTCACCACATTTGAGAAACAATTCAAGCTTCAGAACTGAACACAGTGAAGTTTCTAGCCAAGAAGCAGTGCACACAAGGCAGAATGCTGCTGCTGCATAAGGCTGGTACAGCTATGTTGCTTTTTGAATTTATGCAGTCCTAAATGTATACATACTGGTTTGTTACCAGTTACTTTAGATAGGTCTGGTGCTATGGTATACTATATATGTATATGTTAAGAGTAATGAAAATTTTAGTAGTTGTGATGTGCTAGATACATGAATCTTAAATGTAAGTTTCTTTGGAGATTTAAAATGTAGTGCCCTTTCACCTACATACAAGGAATTGTATTTTCCTGTGGTGGAAGTTATGAGGTCTTTCTCCTTAATAAGAATTTTTAAGTGCAAATACATGTAAATAATATAGCAGAGGTGACCTTTTGAACAGTAGACTACCAAAATAGAAGCCCTGTGTATTCTCTGATAGACTAAAGGATTTTAAAGAGGAATTATCACCTCTTCTATAGGACAGAGATCTGAGTCATCTTAGTGGTTTCCTTCTGCCATGTTTACATTGTGGACACATGCTTGTTCTGAACGATGGCTGAAAATTTAACCAAGGTTTATATTATTGGGTGGAGTATGGATAGCATGAAGTGTTTGTACACGTCCTTTTCATAAGGAAATGCTTCAGGTGATCTTGTCAGAATGCTTAAGAAAAATAGCTAAGTTGCATGAAAATGTACTTTATATCTTCATGTTACTTTATTGTTCAGGATTTTTATTTTGGGGAATCTTGGTTACTTTAAAGCAAAATTGTTTACTCTTATGGTTAAAGTATGAGAAGTGCAGAATGCAGTGTGGAAATGGTTAGTGTAGAAGGTTTTCAGTAACTAACCTTCAAAACCAGAAAGGTGAAATCTGTATGTAAGCTTTTGTCACTTCATGCAAGAAACAGAAAAATAAAACCCTATCAGTGATTTCAAGTGATTCTAATATAAATGTCTGTAATCTTTAATGCAAAACAGCATGAGGACTGCATAATAAATACTGAGATACGTGAAGCTGAAAGCTTAATGAAGCTGAAAGATAAGTGTGTTTTCTTTAACCTGGGCAGTCTTAGTGCTAAACTTACGAGTTTATATGTGGGTAACACAAATGTGTTCTGTGCTGTTTTCTTCTTATGTTTAGTAAGATAAAGCAGTATGACCAGTAGTCAGAAAGTAATGAAAACCTCTAATGAATACAAGTGCAAAATCTCATATAGAGCAAGCTACCAGTGGTGAATCTATTTGTATGCAATTACTATGCTTATTTTTCGCAAGTGAAGGATGCCGGTATACACTGCTGATAAATTTGGACAAGGTATGGAACACAGTTCTGCTTTACAAGCCTCCTGAATTTAATAAAATACTGACAGGTGGGAGATCTTTCACAGAGTGTAGATACTGTTACTTGGGAAAAAAAAAGTTCTGGTATGTGAGCAGCAGGTCTGTTGCACTTTAGTGTTGCTTGTCTCTGAGGAACATGGAGACACAGAGTTAGGAATAGGTGAAAAAATGGCAGAACAATTGAAGATAAGTCACTGAAAACACTTCAGAGGTTAGTATTTCTATAATGGTTATTGAGCATGTTGTAGTAATGGTAGTATATCAATGGTAGTACATACTATCTAGAACTACAGAGTTATTGTGGCAGAATTTGCCTTTCATTACTAGAAGTACTAGAGGTTATGCCTCTAAAATGTAAGTACATTAACTGTATGTGTTCCTAAGGTGAGTTTTCCTGGGGGTGGATGGGTGCAAAAGTAGTGGACTGTAATAAATTTCACAAACACAAAGTAATATTGTGGGGAAAAAAAAGGCATTTGCATGGACATGGACGATTATACAGAGGAGGAGAAAGCTGTGTGATAACTGGTGGAAATCATAGCTTTTTTCTATACTGTTTGACCATTTTAATTGTACATTTGCATTCAAAAATTGGTTCTATGTTGCCTTTGCTGAATCAGAAACATGAATTATTGTAACAATGAAAGGCAACAGAAAGTTATTGTAATCTTAGAAAGTTACTATAATATAATCTAATAATTTCCAAAACTCCCTGCAGTTTTCTGATTTTGGGTTTTTGTTTCGTTTTGTTTCTTCTTTTGTGTTTGTTTTTAACATAGCTTTGCTCTAGGATTGCTGCATCCTGCAGATAAACAGAGAGACAGATTCTTAACTCCTTTTTTCATCTGAATGTAGAGCTTTTTTCCTCTAAAGTGTAGTTAGTTGCCACGGGTTTTGAGATTAACTCTGTGTGCGATACTTAAAATGTAGAATTCTTGTAGGAAGCTCACTGCTAGTAACGTACCCACTGTTAGCATGAAGGAAACCTTAGCAAAATTATGAACATTAAATAGACATTAAATGGAAGGGATTTCCTAGGTCATCAGATCCAATTCCATGCTTTCACAGGCAAGTGCATCAGATAATCACTTTTGTAATCGAGTATCATCTAAAAAACAGTATTACTTTTTTTTTGTCCCATGTTACTCTTTGCAGAGGACTGGCCCAAACAGTTCTGTGATGGCTAGAGATATTTTTCCAGCCCTGTTCAGCCATGAACAACTTTTATTCTTGACAGGGTTATTTCTATGCTATCATTATGCTAGCATTACTTTTCCTTTTTTTTTTTGTTTTTGTTTTGTTTGTTTGTTTGTGACCAGGTGGTCTTTTACTGTGTGCTTTATAATACTGATTTGCTCATAGCTACATTTGGTAAACCCTGATTTTTCTCTCAACTAATTTTGCTAACTCAAGGAAGACAAGTTCATCTGATTTTCTGTCATGTAGTTGATATTGTAAACAATACGAATTTTAGCTTTTTCACAAGTGGCACCATTCCTGTGTACTTACTGATGTGACATCTTAGAAAGTAAAAGTACCCATAGACAAGGTGGTTGCCTTTAAGCTGATGCGATGCGTATTTCAGATGATTCTAGAAGTAGTAGTGTACTGCTAGCTTCATATTAAAAAAAATAAATAAATACTTTACATATATATAAAGCCTACATTGTAACTGTGATGGGCAGTGTGTTAAAAACAAATTGTTGCTACCTTTGGCAAGGCCCATAAAATTGCATCAGGCAACCTATTGAGATAAGCTCAACTCAGACTGAAATTGCTGCTTCTTGGTTGTTTCTAAGTGGAGCAAAACTATTTTTGTTGTTGTCTGAAAGACTGTAAAAGAGCTGCTGTCATTGCCAGCACTATCAAGGGTATGTCATCGCTCAGTTTATGGCTTTTTCAGCCATGAATGGAGCTCTTTGAAAAGAGATTTATGCCTGCAGACTGAGTGGTTGGGTCCTGAGCCTGTAACATCACTAGTGATTTAATTACACAGACAGGTAAGAGCTTGCTGGGAAAAAATATTGATAGACAGGAATGGAGCAATGAGATTTTTGTCACATCACATTTTTTCTCTCTCCAATTCATCTAGAGTTTTTATCATGTCTTGCCTTGAAGTAGACTACTTAAAGTAATTGATAGAAATTGGCTGCTTCATAGCTTTATTTTAGTATAGTTTGGATTGCTGAATTTTTGGACAGTTTTCAAGATGGTGAGCTACTTTGCAGAAGTGTCTTTTAGGAAGTACGTGCCAACACAATTAGTATGTTATTTCTGCTGCCACTCCAACATTGTCTTGGTCTTGAAGATTTGAGGAGCTAAACTTGAGCTTAATAAGTTTACATACCCTTTCAAGGATGAGATATGTGAATGAAACGGGTTGAAGTAACAGTCCACACCATTAACATGTGTGAAATCCTCTACATAACTGGAAGTGTTCATATGGGCACAGGGTTCTTAATACCTCCTGTGGCCACAGGACAACATAAACCTTTGATCCATTTAATAGTTACACTGGACAGAGTTATGTGACTGCTTCTGGGGAATGCCCATCATCTGGTTTTTGAAAGGTTGATCCTTGGCTATGACTAAATCGGTGTATATGGCTAAATATGGCAACTTTCTGCTTACTTCTTGACTTGGGCGGACTGATGCTGGGCTGTATGAGTACACAGAATGTACTGCATGCCACTGTCCACAGTTTGTTGAGCACCTGAGAGAAGATGTAAGTAGTATCCATACTAAATAGCTTCCATTTCACTGATATTCTGTAACAATTGTTTTCATCTTGTCTGGCCTGCTCCTGAAATAATTTCCTCTTTAATTACAACTTCTTTATCCTAACACAATTGCTGCATTTCCCTGACTTCAGCAGAGGTTAGCTTCTCTCTCCACAAGGATTGGTTTTGAGATGATGCAAAAACCCTTCCAGATGTATACATCTCTGGAGCAGGTGGGGACAATGACTTATCCAGAAATCCACTATAATTGTCCTTAAATTCCAAAAGAGAGCTCTAAAAAATGAGGAAATATTATAAAATATTCAAATTAAAGAAACTTAAAGGACAGGCAAGAAAATTCTACCCTTACTGGTGGTTCACAGGACAAGTTCACGTGTAAGGACATCATATTGGAACCTGAGGATCAACATGCACAATTTATTTAAGAAAGAATTTTAAAACCTTCATGGCTAGAACAGTATAGGGGCAGAGAAGTGACTGGCATATTTAAAGAATTTTATCCATGTTCTGATGAAGAATGGATCAGAAATTCAGGCGGATGAAATACAGAAGGAAAGAAGTTTGAGGAACACACTAGCAAAAAATAACCCAATAAAATTTCCTTCTATGACACATCAGGAAGTTTGCCAGAGAGTCTGAAAGATGCACTTAATGATCCAGGGGTACTCAGAAGATAAAAGCATTGATTTCACATTGATATAGAGTGTGCAGGAAACTGGGAAGGTTTCTGTGCTAGAACCTGATTTGACAGGTTGCCCAAAAAGGAGGGGGAGAAAGTGCTCCAGTTGCCTGAGGAGATAATCCCCTGAATCCTATGGAAGAGACCCCAGTGGAGCTGATATTTCACTGTAGCCTGTGGAGATGGTTGTGCCAGAGCAGATATCCATGCTGTAACCTGTGAAGGAGCCCACACCAGAGCAGGTGGGTATTACCTGAAGGAACTGTAGCACATGGAGGAGCCCATGGAATATCAGGTTCTCCTGATGAACTGTCAGACAACCGTCTGCCTTTGGAGGGACTCATCCATGGTTTATTCTGAAGGACTGCAGCCTGTGGAGAAGACCCATGCTGAAGCAGTTCTTGAAGGACTGCAGCCCATGGAAAGGACCTATGCTACAGCAGGAGAAAAGTGAGAGGAGGAACGAGCAGCAGAGGGGATAGACTACATACTAACCACAACCGCCATCCCCTCTGTGCCCTTGGGGGTGGGGAGAGGAGGTAAAGGAGGTGGGAATGAAGGATTGAAGTTGAGCCTGGAAAGGAGTGTTAGCTTTTGTCTTTGTTTCTCACCATCCATCTCTACTTCTAATTGGTGCTATGTTAAATTAGTTTATCCCCGAGTCTGTTTTGCCTGTGGTGATAACCGGTAAATGATCTCCCTGCCTTTATTTTGACTTGTGAGCTTTTTCGTCATATTTTCTCCCTCTGCCCTGTTGAAGAGGGAGACTGAGAAAGCAGCTGGCTGGCTGGGTGCCTGGCAGCTGGACAAGGTCAACCCAGCATAACCATTTGAGGGTGGAGTGATAGAAACCTTTTTTTTTAGGTATTAGTCCTTAAATTGAATGGAATCCTGTTTGGTAGGCTCACTGTCACAGTCACAGTCATAACTTTCTTTTTTATTGTTTCTCCTAAAGGAGTAGTCTTCAAGGAAGAGAAAAATCTCACCTTCCCTGAGCAGACACGTGTAATTGGAAACACAGCTGGTATTTACTGTTCTCTGCAGCAAGAAAACTGTTTCCCAACAGATTTACAGACCCATGACAATCCGTATATTTATCTGAAATTATGATTGTCTTTTGTTCAGTTACTATAAAGCAGAAACTAGTTGTTATGTGACATGGAAGAGACATGGACAGTGAAAAAAAGGAAACAACTTTTAGATTTTTATAGGGTTTTAGCGCAGTGAGAGACATTGTTTTTAAGATTAATGGTTCTTGTAATCAGCTAATTGTCAGTTGTTTTTCTGCACGGTAATCAAACATATTCTGAAGTTGCATGCATTTGAGGACTAGTGCACCTTTTGCAAATTGCTTACCACATACTGAAAGTGCTGTGCAGAAAATAAAACTTTAGAAACTGGAGAAAGTGAGCAGAAGGCATGAAGTTCTTTTTGTAGTGATGGCATCCATACTGTGAGATTACCTTTATTCCGGTAACGCAGATCTACCATAGTTCTGAAAGAAAATGGAATGATGCAATTAATTGATGATTAGGTGTTTTTCTGACGTGACGGTACCAGAAAGATATGTCTTTCTGTATAGTTCAGGATAATGTTGGAAGTTTTCTGAGCAATTATATGACTAAAACATCTGGATAAGTGGTAATTGCTTCTGAATGGTTTTTAGTACAAAAAAAAATACATAGTGATCTAATGAAATGGTAAAAAAATAATTTATACGTGCTACATAATGTAAATTATTGTGCAGTGCAATCATTCAATTTTCAAGAAAATAATAAAAGTCTACTTCTTATCTAAAATTTACTGTTCTTTCTATGAAAACAGATGCTGCTTTTGAGCGTTTTTTTCTCACTGAAAGCTAATTTTAATAAGTAGCTCAAAAACTGAAGCTAATATTTTTAGTGCTGTGAAAAAGAAAAGAAGAAAATTACATTAACAGTGCACATTTCATTATAAAAATGCACCATAGGCAGTTTATGCCTCTAAAATGTAAAGTAGAAAATGGCTCATATTGTGAAGATTTTCACAGCTCTAGACAGAGTAAAAGGATTAATATTTATGCAGAGGTTTAATCCCATGAAAAGTTATAACTTGATTGATATCACCTTTACCACTTCAGGTGGAAAAACATCCACAGTAGGTATTAATATCCGTTACACAATGTTTTAAGTCATGTGCTTGAAGATGTAACTGTTAGTAAAACTTCTACTGTGTCTCTGCACAAGACTGTGCTACAGCTTAATATATGGTGGCACTTAAATGATTATTTATTTGTGTGTTTTCATGAACAGCACTAATAAAATACTGAAATTATTGCTGAAAAAATATTTACATAGGATTAAAACATTAGGACTATTTTTTTTCCTATCCATCTTCTGGATTGAGGTTATGGAAATGCAGCTAGACCAGCTATGTCGAGACTTCTTTGTTAACGTTCTTACAAATTAAGATTCCCACCCTATAAGCTTATCTGTATTTCATTAAGTCGAATAGTCATCTAGTATATTGTATTATATTATATTAGCAGCTGATTGTGGTAAGTAATTAATTGAACTCAAAGCCAAAGTTGGGGGCAAGAAATGAAAGATCATGACTTCCACGTAAAGGTGCAGGATTTTAAATTTCAAGAGAATGCTCCCCCAGATGAACAATAATAACAAAGGAATATAAATATTTTTCACCTGTAGTTTTTCTTCTTACTTCATTTTAAATTAAAATACAGCCTTTGCCTTCAACAGGGAAAAAGTAGTTAATTTGGTCAATATCAGCACATATTCTAACAGATACTCTTTCAGAACCGGCTCCGTGATAGTTTAGCACTTACAATTATTTATAAAAGGTTTATTTTCCCAAGTCCAGTGCATACTTTGATTGTACACTCACAATTAGTGGATGATAATTTTCAGAAAAAAGATGAGTTGGAACTGTTTTGAGTTCCCCATCTTTAATGTTACTGCAGTGAGGTACTGTATTTCCATTGCAATTCTCTGAGCGTCTGGAGCCCTTTGAAATTTCAGTTGATAGACATATCCCTGGGGAGATGTCAGGAAAAGATGTTGATATACTGAATTGAATATAAGAAAATGTGTCAGAGCCAGTTGTAGGTCTGTGAGTCACCAGTGAATAGAATGTAGTTGTGATCACGGGAATGCATTAGCTGATTGAATGAAAGCCTGTAAAGGGAGATGAAGAGAATACAAATGGCATTGTAAAGCAGTGCCACACAGAGACATCTAAGCTATTCCTGAAGCAAACAGGGCATGAAAAGCAGGGCATTCTAGCACAGGCAGAATAGTGTAGAATACTAGCCAGTGTAGCTGTAGGGCTTCTCCTGCCAAACTAGGCAGCCTGGATACCCCTGCATGCTGCTAGCCAGGCACAGTTTTGGATGATGCAACAGGCAGAGATACAATTGTCCATTGTCTCAAGTGGCTCTGTGCCTTCATGAAAAGGACAGGTATTGTGATACTTGCCTCAGTTTTTTTTCTCCTTTTAGTACAAGGAACCAGGCCGTTGAGTCCTTAGGGAGAGATTCTTTTGATACAGTCAGCCATGACTTTTTCTGTCTGACTAGAGGGCATGTGTATAGCATGTAGATGGATGGATAGATAATGCTCAAATAATTACGAGAGGATACTTACTGGATTTTGTTTGTAAGATACATCATAAAATAAGATGCAGTAAACCGATTTCCTTTAAAGCAAATAGTATCACGATGCAATTGAGCAACCTTAGCTCATTGGACTATTTAAATTCTTTCAGATTTTAATATGAAGAAAAAGTAAGATGAGAGTTTGTTTGATCAGGTATTCATACTTGCTTTGTCTTTCTCTACATGGCTGTATGCATTACTATCCTAGTTGTACATATAAAACAGTCCCCATATTTTCCTGATAGTTACAGCTTACAGTACATCCTTTTATAGAATTGTGCAATGTTGCACATCTTCCTCTACACCCAACTAAATCAGGGAATTTGAAGAGTGACACAATACTGTCACCTGATGGTAAGAAGTGACGGTATTGGAGGTGTAGAACTTTAAAAGAAGTTTTTTTTTTATTTGTTTTATTATTAGCCAGTCTTAATGGAATGTCTGACTTTGTTAGAATTTGAACTTTTTATTATTAAGTTTCAGTAAAGTGAAACATGCAAAAATCATTGGTTTCCCAACATTCAGCTTTATTGATTTGAAAAGACTGTTGTTGAGATTCTTCATCTGTGTAGTTTTAACTTCTGTTATATTTACAGCTTTGGACACAACTGCAAGTTTGGAAGCAATTGCTTTATACAGGCACAAAGCACATTTAAATAAGTGATTCTGCAAACATTCTCCAATTTTTAACTGGGCAATTAAGTTAAATTTCATTCCATTAGTTAAGATAAACATAAAAGCTGTCATTTTACATGCTTTATTTGTACACTGGTCTTTTTTTGACATGATCCGCTAAAGAGATAACTATAACTTCTATTTTGCTTCTTTTTAATTTGAGGGCACTAGTGCTATGTCAGACATTTTTTATAATGAGAAGAAACTGTCTGAAACTACACTCAGGGAAGCAACAAAGCTGTACACACAGATTAGAAATGTAGAAGTGGTAATGTTATTTATGTTTCAAAGAAATGAAATAATTGCTTCCCACTTTGAGTGTACTACATTTTTATTATGAGTCAAGAAGTCGTGCTTCTCAGTTGTGTAAGGAAGAAAGTACCGTGTCTTTGAAATTTTATTTTGCTCTTGCTTGTTAGTCTCATTATTGACCTAAATAACTTAGCTGCTTTGTAGTTTTGCATGTTCTGAACTTCTAGAATAACTTCTCTGACATTTGAAACTTTAGATGAGAAAAAAATAAAATGTCCTCTATAACCCCACAAGAAATCTGTGAGAATCTAAGCAGATGGCTTTTAATGGGATTTGCTTGGAGAAATTAGTTGATTTCTCTGTTGAGAGGTAGAAGGCAATTTAATAACACAGGGTAACATACAACAGGGGTAATAAAAATCAGTTCATTTCTGTGTAGTGATTTTTTTCTCTTCTTACAAAAGCAATAGACTGGAAATGATGCAGTCTCAAAATGCAAACAGGTTTGCATGTTTTCAGATGTAGATTGCTTGGACTACTTTTAAAACTGTGGAAGACTTGGGTTATGTGGAGCCAGAAAGTTCTGTGATTCTTTGTCTCTTATGAACAGCAGTGATGTTTCAAGTAGAACAGCCAGCATGTTGCCTTGCTCTTGTATTTTCCAAATGCTGCAATTAATTTCATTATTTTGTCTCATGAACCCAGCTTTTTCTACCAGTGACCTACAGGACAGGCTGTCCTTGCCTTGCCCATTAACGCAAGTAGTAAGAGGCCAGTGTCCCTGAGATAACTTCACAGGCTCTCATATCTCTGGATTTGAGAAGTTTTGTGAGGTACATAGTGAATTATAAAACACTTTTCCATTATCCAATAACATTTACTTGATATTATGGTTGATTTTTTCCCTGAACTTCGAAGTTCTTATTTCTGTGTTGCTTTATGAACACTACTTTATGCTACTGGAACTGCTTGCAGAAGGAAGCAGGCAGTAATTTTGCAATCGTGCTTTCACAGAAGTATCTGTTAGCAGAACTGCTAACTTTTTTAATTCAGAAGGAAAAAGGCAAGTTATGAAGGTGGCACTATGAACTACAGGCTTGCTGGAGCACTCACTTACCCTGCAATTCACATATAGCCTCATAATCCTTGGAAAAGATCAGAGGTTACTGAGCAATGCTGTGTGGACTAATATGGGCTAATAAGCCTTTCATAAAGGCTAAATGTATATAACTGTAACTTAATACCCACATAGCAGCATCATTATAATAACTGATATTTTTTCTAAGGTATATCATTATATGTATATATCCTAATCTTAATGTATTTTTAAAGTATGATTTTTATATTTTCCAGTTTAATTATTAAAAAAAAAAGATCATTATTATGTCTTTTACTGGCAAAAGTAGAATATCACACATACCTTATGGGGGCAGAAGTATGCTGCAGAGCTTCAGGGTCTATCACCTTAGATTTCAGCAAAGAGAAAAGTGATCTGGCTTCATCAAAGATCCAAACATTTCAAAGGAGAAGAGTCTCTGTCGCAACAGTTGGTATTTGAAGCTATTATCAGAGGAAGGCTCCTCTGGAATACACTTAGCAGAGCATGAAGAAAATTATTTTTAATAGTGATAATTAATCAAGTGTCAGGACAAGCTATATCAGGGTAGAAATCTTGAAGCCAAATGTACTTTTTCATCAGTTTCCAGGTCTTCAATTAAGAAGCAAAAAATAAATTTTTATTATTTCAGCCTAACTGAAAATCCTTTGAAGGTATTCTGGAGGTCTCCTATCATATACTTTCACAGAACTGATCTTCACCAATATGCTTCTAAGAATGGGACAAAAATGGCTACAGTAGAATGTATGCTTTATGTTGGCTCATGCCCATTCTCATTAAGATCTGTGTTAAGTTTCTTATTGTTTTGGGGTTGTTTCCCTCTATACTTTTAATTCTATCTTTCAGAGAACCTTTGAAATTTAAAATTGGCTGAGGCTTGAACCTAAATTTTGCTTATCTCGTTTAGTCAGTGGTTACTAGTATGGGTAGAATTTAATCTATGATATATTACCTGCCAAGATTAAGGAAGCTGTGTTTCAGTTGAGTTTAGTGGAAACTGGTGCTAACTTTTAAATGCCATGCATTGAGTCAGATCCATGACAGCTAGACCATAGAGATCCAGGCTATGGCAAGCTTGGAGCACACAGCAAAAACCTGTGACCAAACCCACCCCTTCTGGCGCTTAGTTTGTTCTGGATGCCAAACCTTGGGAAAGGTGTTTTGTGTGCCCCTGTGAGGCTTAGTAGTGTACCACTTAGAGCTAGGAAGATTTGCACTTTAAAGAAACCTGTGCATAATAAAAAGTTTGTGCATTGAATCACTGATGTAGGTATACCTCTGTCCACTTTAAAAAAATTTTAAAAAAATAAAAATGTATATATATACTGACTGTCGGAATGCTTAGTTCCCTGTGGGAATAAAAGAAACAGAATAACCTTTCTGAAGGTATCAGAAAAGCAATTGCTATGATGTATTTCTAGCATGGAGTGACCATGCCTTTTCTGAAAAATTGTGAACGAAGAGGAGCCCTTTCTTGCATTAACTCTTACTGTGAAGAGGTGCTTTCCCTTGCAAGGATGGGACAACTTAAAGTGATTGCTTGAATGGACGTAGAGATCAACAGATCCTATCACACTTGTTAGTGGAATTTAGTCTTCAGGAGTTGCCTGGATTACTGTACTGATCGTTTGCACCTGTTCACTGCTGTTTATAATAGTAAAAAATTCTGAACGGTCTCAGTGAATGTAATTGTTCAGCTTATAGGCTCTTCATACAAAGTGTGAGGGTGTTTAAAATCTTACCTGTTCACACGTGAGAAAAGGATTGTTTAAGTCAGTCAGTGGGTATGCTGAGTAAAAAAGCTGTATCTTGAACTACCCGCTTCTTGAAAAATGCCTGTATGGAAGAAATGTATTCCCTAAAGCTTCTGATGAAAATATTCCTCTTAGTGTTGGAATAATTAAAGTTAATAATGTGTAATTCATCTGGTGACTTTCTGCCCCATTTGTGCTGCTCCAATGCGGAAAATTTAGTGGGGAACAGTTATCACAGTATTTAATTTCTGATGATCTCTGTCATTTTAATTTATACTGCGTAGTTTGAAGTCTCAGTTTTTCATGTGAGAAAAATGAAGTGGATGAGGCGTAAAAGAGGGAGTGGGGAGAAGAGCGGCTGTTACGTGCTGGTTGTTGCACTGGTGATGGGAGCCAGCATTTCACTCTTGTCCGGTTACAGTCAGTTCTAGATTTTTTTGCTTTCTAAAGCCAGTAACTGGCAGCTGTGGTCATCCCAGAAAGTTAGGTCCTCCTATTTTTATGTGATAGGAGGGAAAAAAAAGATCGTGAAAGATTGATAAAAGCAGATATAAGATCTTGTAGAGATAAAGATCAGAATTATGGAATGGCTTCCGGGTGAGGAACAGCTGTTTTAAACAGTCTCTTCAGTTTGGAAATGCAAGAACTGCGTCGAAGAGAGGGTAAAAATAATTATTCTTATGATATAATATTATATGTATTATTATTATATATTATATTTATTATTAACAAATCATGAAACCAGCGATATGGTAACTAGAGGCTCAAAGCAGCAGGTCAAGTTTGAAACAAAAGAAGGGATACTTCTTCACACACTGTGTAGTTAATCTGTGTAACTTGCTGAGGGGTGTTGAGGTAAATCCCTGTGAAATTTGAGTTACCTGATTGGGAAATGCAGCTGGGCTTTCTTCAGAGTAAAGCAGTAGTGTCACATTTTGCAGGATTAGGCCCTTGGTACAAAGGAAAGAGTGGATACAGAAAGCTGCACAAGTCAGCACAAGAGAATTGCTGTAAGTACAAACCAAGCATAGGAAGCGGCAGTTACATTATGGGGTGGTTGCCTTGCCATTTGGGAGGGGTGTTTGAACCTGCTCTACTGTAGTAGAAGTTTTGATTGCTTTTAGAGCAACATGAAAGAGTTTGTATTCAAATTGTATACAGTGATAAATTTTGAAGAAAAGTTTTCTTTTTAATAAGAGGAGTCTTTTGGTACTATTTCCTACAGGAACTCTGACTCTAAAGATCTGGGAGAGGGGAACGTGAAGATAACTACATCATATCTGTGCTTAGTATATTCTGAGAACTCCCCACTCTGCATAAGATCTAACTGATATAGAGAAGAGAGATGGATTCTTTCTGTCTTTATCTTAAAAATTCTAATATGTTAAAGGATGTAATTCCTTGTTTTACGACGGAATAGATATCTAGAACCTTCCAGTTGCTGAAGCCTGAATTAAATTTGAGTATTATGGCATGTATATAAAAATAAATAATAGATTTTAGCTTTAGCTTTTATTGTACATTTATTATTCAAAGTTATCCAAGGATTCAGTCTCTCAATCCCCGACAGAATATAATTGGCAATATTTAGGACACCATACTGGACTATGACTGTTTCAATAGTCCTTTCTAAAATCTTTATGTAGATGAGGCTTTTTAACCAGTTTAATTATCCTCTTGCAAACTTGCAGTGTTGTATACTAACTGTATTACAGTCAGCTTATGTATTTTCCTTGCTAATCTCTTTTCTTGCTCAGTCTGTGCAGTCATTTTAAAAGGAAAGACAGTTCTGGCTGAGCCACAGTTGTAACTGTTAGCTCCAATGAAGTATAGCGTATCAGTGCATGCTGAGCCAGACAGAGGTCTAAAGTCTATTAATAGTAGGAGTGAACTAAAACCCCCTAGGATAAAAGAAGAATGGGAGAAAAATTTCATATGACAAGATAAAGATGTCATAACAAGATTATGCTTATAGGCAATTTAAACTTCTTTAAGAATGATCTCAAAATTCATGAGACATGACATAATGGAGAGAGTGCTAGTGATTGGAGTAAATAATTGCTTTATGAGCCATGGTGTTAGAGCAACCCTAATAATAAATTCTGTTTCTCCCATGCTGAGGTCACTTTCCCCCATCTGGTGCATATTTTGTGACTAAATTTTCTTCAGCTCTACCTCAGAACAACAGTCTTGGTGTAAATAGAGGAAAAAATCGTATAGGAGGGGATAGGTGCTCTAGTTTCATAAGCTTTTTTGAATCAGTCTTTTCATATGGTCCTTTATATTACTTCATTGCATAGTGTCATAGAGCATTATGCCTGAAATTCATTTTATAGGATCATTTAACTTGGAAAAGACCTTTAAGATCATAAAGTCTTAACTGTTAACCCAGGACTGTCAAGTCCATCACTAAACCATGTCCCTAAGCACTGCATCTATGTGGTTTTTCAGTACCTCCAGGTATGGTGGTTCCACCACCTCCCTGGGCAGTGTGTTCCAATGCTTCACCACCCTTTCAGTGAAGACATTTTTCCTAATGCTTTTTGGGGATTAGTGAAGAACTCTCATGGGTTTAATGGACTTTGAGTATTATTTTACATCCTAGTCACCTTTCTACCATTTTATGTCTCTTTGTCAGTTATGGGTGACATACAAATAATATTTGTAAGTATTTTCTAAACAAATTATCTCTTTGCCATATCTAGCAGTGACATTTACGTTTAAATTCTAAACAGCCATTGCTGGTGGGTAATGATGTGTGTCTGTATGGTTATATATATAAAAACCTGTTTTAAAATGCCTGTTTTGTTATGAATTTTGTCACTGGAGGAGCATACTTAAGATACTACCCAGAGAGAGAAGACCTCATATATCTGCTCAGCTCAAATAGATCAGATTGATATGAGTTGGACAGCAAAGGAGAAGTTGATGAAGCTGTTACACAGCTGTCACTGAATTAACACTTTGGTGGGAGCCAGAGGCTGATAAAAGGGGCTGTATGACTCCTGAAGTGCTGTATGTAAAGCCACTGGTGGTCTGTACCATCAAATTAATACAGAATTGGTAAACAGATAAAACTGTAGCCCCTTGGAAGCTAAGACTTTGAAGTTTAGGTTTTGGGGAGCATGTAGAATTCAAATACTCCTTCCAAACACTGAAAAGCTACTCTGGTTGATATGTCATTTTCCAAAACTTCATTGACTTGTTGCCCTGTGAGATGTCTTGTTCATTCAGTGTGCAAAAACTTCTCTCATGTTGTGTATTACTATAAATAAGCAATGTAGTATATACTAATATAGACCTGCTTGGTACCAAGAGATTGTTTAATTTACTAACTTGGGAGCAAACTAAGTTAAACTGTAGTAAGCAGGACTGAGTGTAGAACTTAATAGAAAGAAAACTCAGATCCTCAAAGTTTATTTTTTATTTGTAAATACTAATGTACTGAATCAAGAAATCGATGTTTAAATTACAGTGATACTAAAAGGTCCTACTTACGGTCTTGTGGAGTTAGACTTTTAATAGGCACTGAGGGAAATATTGCCCCAATTAAAAGCAGAAAGCATGTATTTAGAGCTGTCTCTGTAAGAGTGACAATTTAAACCATTTGGACAAGCAGTTTGGCAGCAGGTTTCTTGGAAATGGTAAGCTAGTAACTCCTGAGAACAGAAATGGGAGCTTCAGAATTTAAGCTTGTGTGGGGAATTTAACATCATAGTTTTCAGAATGATACATGAATATTTTAGCTAAATATGTGAGGCAAAGTCGTCTGAGAATTTTCCTTTTCTGGAAAATGTAGAGATATTTCTGTTTTCTTTCACTTTTACAATTTCAGTTGATATTTTCTTATCCACCTATTTCTTTTTTCTTGCCAAAATCTCGTCTTAGTGTTCAGCCACAGATTCTCTTGCTGTTGGAGTTATTAAAATCATCTGATGGGTAATCACCCCTTTCTGCTGGAATTGAGTGGACATGTTCAGCTACTGCAGTGCAGATGTTCCTTCTGTGGGTGCTCAGTCCTCTCTACAAGGCTTACCCTGTCCTGTGGAGGGAACTGGCTTTGCAGCATCATTGGTGCAAATGGAGAATAGGAAGTAAATAGTGGTTGTGTCTGTACAGAAAATAAGAGAGATAATTGCCAGGAAATGGAGAGGAAAACAACAACAATAAAAAAAAGATCAGAAGGGTAGAGGTAGAGAGTTGGGAAAAAAGGACTAGAAAATAGTGGTCAAAAATGCAGGAGTGGTAGTTTTGGAGAAGATAAAGTGGAAGTGCTTAAGAGGAAAAAATGGTAAAAGAAAGAGAGTGTTAAAGGGAAGTATTCTGTTTTCTTTTTAAGAATTCCACAAAAAAGGAGAGAGAATAATATTTTATAAAACTGTTTCATTGATAAAGTTGATTCAGTTTAGTTTTCAGCACAGTGAAATATGGAGCCCCTAGCTCCTTATCAAAGTTTGGAAAAGGAGCTGCTCACATAAAGAGATGTTAATTCAAATGATTTATGCAGAACCTGGTAAATACACTGAAAGGCAGACAGTCTGCAGGTGTAGTAGGTCAATAAAGTCAGGTACAGTTCAGACACTTGATGGCAAGTGATACTTTCCTTCAGATGTATTCTGTCAGAATCTGTGGGCAATGCTAGTTTAAATAAGACTATGAGACTGAATTGAGACTTCGTAAAATAAAACCTTTAAAAAGAAACTAAAACTGCTCTGCTGTGCACTTTGATGAGTAGGAAGTTTTTCTTCACTGGTGGTTGTCACTGCACTGCTTAGGCTTTATTTCATAAACTGATACTGTCCTAATTTAAACTTTGACTTCCTACTACAAAGTATAAATCAGAAGATTAAAACCTTCCTGCTATAGATTTTTTAATATAAAGTGACAGTTTAATTTGGCAGAGTTGAGCTGAAACGATGCTTAAACCTAGTAGAGAGTGCCAGCATCAGCAGCTCCAGAGTAGTTGGAAATGAAAACAGAAACATGAATAATTAACAGATAAGCCTGAGTTCCTCAGATATTTTGCAATTACTTACTTTAGGAAAGTTTTCTTCTCTGTTAAATCCCACAGTTCTATTTTTGTGTTCAACCAGGTTTTGCTTACTGAAAAATAGTGGATATACATAATTTTTGTTTTACAAAGACAGTTTGTATCTTTGGTTGGTTTTGTGTGTGTTTGTTTGTTTGTTTGTTTTTTTAATGAATAAATATAGTTTTGCAAGTAAACTAATTTTTTACTAATAAGTAGTTTTATTTCTTTATTCCTTATAGTCACACTGGTGTTTCATTCCTAAGATACAACATTTACAAATACATGTATTAATTCATATTTGTTGGGTTCCATAAGGCTGGATGACCTGCCATTTTTAGATACAATAAATTCATGAGCAATTGTAGCCTTGTTGACATGGTGTTCTCTTCCAGCCTGCAGCTTTATGTAACAACACTGAGCTGTTAAATGTGAGTTATTCCATGCACTTATAATAAACAGCACTGAGAACTATCATCACGATAATGGCATGGAAAATGCTACTCTTTTTGTATTTATACCATTTCTGTTGCTAGCTGTGCAACAATTTAACGAGGTGGAATATGGTTCAACCATATGCTGGATTCAAAGCTGGCAGTTTCTATTGCAAGGAAATTAATACACAAGATCCCTCTTTTCAAAAGTTCTTTTATGTATTTTAGCCTACAAGAGATTTTGTGAAATCAGCTGGAGATTTCAGTTAAGAAATCAGTTTACAGCATCTTGTTGGTAAAATCTAGGCAATTCTACTTCGAGAAAAAAATATTTGAACTTGCAAACCTGTTTTTCCTTCCTGTTCCCCCCTCAGTAAGTGGGAAGGAAATGTATTTTCCTACCAGTTCCCTCTTCACAGTACTATAATTTGAAAAACATTTTATCTTTGAGGAAGATTTATTTATTTATTTATTTATGCATTCATCTATTTATTTATTTATTTAATAGGGGAAAAGAGTAGATTTAACTTCAGTTCTACTGCTCTGACTTCCAGCATAAGTTTCTAACAGTAGGTACCAAATTCAAGCTATACAATACCAGTATTTCTTCTCTTTCTGAAGGTGATTATACTTTACTCTGGCGTGGAATGCTCTTTGACTAATCTGTGTTTTCCTGCAGCCTCAAAGTAAAGAAATACTTGTTTGGCGAGGTAACAGTAAGATTTCTGTAAGTGTTACCTACTTGAAGATGACCAACATCCTGAACAGAGCCTCTGCCAACAATAAAATATTATGTCATACATAATCGTAGAATAATTTAGGCTGAAAGGAAAGCTGGAGGTCAGCTAGACTAACCTTCTACTCCATGTGGGTCTAACTAATTAGGTTGTTCAGGGCCCTGATTTGAGCATTACCAAGGACAGAGAATATCTGAATTGCTGAATCTTGTTGTTACAGAATCTTTTCTTACAAAAGTAACATTACTTGTTACCCACCCCATCAAAAAATGCCCACCCCAAAATAAACAAAAAAATCAAAACCAAACAAAAAATTGGCCATGTTTTCTGCATCTTTGTTTGTGGTCTGGCTTCCACTACCATTTATGAAATGTAGATAAAATAGGTTGGAATGTCCTTATTTTGTCGCTTGCCAGCAGAGGTTTTCAGGAGAAACACCTTCAAAAGATGAATTGACTGTCATGGATACTTCAGGTTGTGGTGGAGCTACAGATTGGTCTGAGCAGTCCCAGTCATGTCAGAACTAGCAGAGATCCCAAAAAGTGGAATTAAATAATTAAATAGTATTATTTATTTCACTCTATAGAAAAATAGGAAGTGTAGTACTGTTTAAAAAGCACAACTAACAAAAAAAAAACCCAGCCAAAGTCTTTGTGAACACGTTGGGCACAGAGTTGTCATATTTTACCCAAAGCTTGACTAATATTGTCAAGCTTATGATATGTAGTTTCCCAAAACTTTTTTGGACAAGTCCTTGTTTCCTGCTGCATGTAATTTTCTTTTTTGTGTTGGTGCGTTTTGTGTGAAAGTCAGCTCACCAGACTAAAATTCCTCCATAGCACTGTAGAGGGTGTCTTGTAGAAGCAATTTTAGCATGAGTTTTCTCCCAAGGTAAAAAAAAAATCGAAGTCTTGGCCTTGTGATAATAATGTCTTTCCCTCTGGCGTGACTGGTATAATTAGAGAAGCAGGCCTAACATGGTATTCTAGTGAGGTATTATGAAATCTATAGTAACAGCAGGTACTACCAGTCAGTAATTATCCTGAGGCATAGAGTTGGGGGAAAAAACCAAAAACTAAACAAAGTGAAAAAACCCCACGGAAATATTTATTATTATGTCAAAGCAGTGGAATTCTAAACTGTGAGAGTGCATTATTTTGCTGCTGAGGTAGTGTGAAGACCTTTTTTTTAGAAAGTGGAGTTACTGAAGTACAAGACCTAGTGTTCCTCCTGTTCTAATGCTGCTTATATAATGCCATAATGAAAGGAGAAAGTATAGGACTGAAGTGCTTTCAGGCTTGAGATAATTAAGTAGACAAGTGTTCTTGTTCTTTTTCTTTAAATGTCAGATTCAGTTCTCATTATTTCAAGAACTTTAGTTAAAAAGTAATTGGTCAGGCATTACTTTCACCAGGCATTTTGGTCCTTAGCTTCTGAAATGCTAATTCCAGCTATATTTTATTATCATTCATATTAATGCAAGAAGTAGTCTGGTGTCACTTTTCTCTTGCCATCAGTGAAAAGGTTACTGACAAAGTATGGCTCTTGCTTCTTGCATTTTCTGACTGTTTTCAGTTTTAACTTTCTGAATGCATTGACAATGTTGCTTACAGCTAAAGATGACTTTCCTATTGGAATAAACTGTCAAATACAAACAGTTAAAATCCATTCATCTTCGCTTGAGTTTTAAAATATTTTTTATGTGTATTTGAAATTCATTAGAGACTATTCAAATAAGAGCTGCATTTCCCCCTATCCTTTAATGTACTTGCTGTAGGAATTTACGGCAGGATATTTTAAGTTTATTTAACTTTTGGGACTTGATCTGAAACGCTGGATTTCTGATATCTGATATTTTTGCAGAGATACAATACGATGCCATAAATAAAGGACAGATGGAATTTTACGTGTGACAGAACTGTGGGGTTTAACAGAAAGAGAAGATGTTTGAAAGGGAATACTTTTATCCATATGACATGTGGCTTTAGTATTCCCCTTGCTACAATTTTATTCAACACTGACTTCTCTTTTAACATGATTTTTATTTTGGTTAGTTGTAGAAGCCTTTCACTGAATAAACTAGGTGTTACCCTATTTCATAGTCTAAATACTAAGGAATTTACCCCTGTATTTTTATATTGTATTGCTATATGGGCTACGATCAACAAGAATCTGCTAGTTCTAACTCAGTTCTCTTGTCAGCCTAAATGAGATGGTCTGTCCTTGTATTGGAGTGATGTGCAGACATACCTGATTCAATGCTTGTATTGGCTGGTTGGAAAGGACTTAGTACTGTAAAAATTAACAAGGTGTAAAAATTAGTAATGACATCTGCTACTATTTAAGTTCCAATTGTACCTATTTTTGTAGATGTTGGGGTGGAAGAAAAAAAGAAAGGCAATATAGCTCCATGTATGCTTTCTATACATAGAATCTGAGCAGATTCAGAGCTTCTCCTGCTGGAAATCTGTGTTCTGGGGCATGCATATTGCATGGAGAAACAGAAAATGCAGTGTTAGAACAGCCAGGAGTAAATAAGGATTTGGACATTCCTGTGTACAAACATACTGTGCTTGTTAGCCAGGTTTAATTATCTTATTCTGCTGTAGTCTACACTTTTGTAGTCTCTAGTCATCTTCACAAAATTCCTGCATGATCCCTTCCAACGTCGTCATCACGTTACACGAGAGAATCAGTCCCACTGCAGAGCACTGCTTGGTTAGCACTGGTCACTGAATGTAGTGCATTGCTGTCAGACACCTTGCCTTGGGGTTGTTAGAAAGCATAATTTCCCCCTCAATAACACAGTTATTTGGAGTGAAAAAAAAACCACAGTTCTGTCTAAAATATACATGCCATGGTTTTACCACAGCTGGCAACTAAGCCCCACACAGCCACGTGCTTATTCCATCTCAGTGGAATGCAGGAGAGAATCCAAGGAGTAAACAGGAGAAAACTCATGGGTTGAGTTGCAGACAGTTTAATAATTAAAGCAAAAGCTGCGCACACAAACAAAGCAAAACAAGGAATTGATTCACCACTTCCCATCAGCAGGCAGGTGCTCAGCCATTCCCGGGAGAGCAGTGCTCTGTCACACATAGCGGTTACTTGGGAAGACAAAAGTTACCACTCTGAGCATCCCCCCTTCCTCCTTCTTGCCACAGCTTTGTATGCTGAGCGTGGTGTCGTCCAGTATGGAATATCCCTTGGATCAGTTGGCGTCAGTGTCCCGGCTGTCTCCAGCACAGTAAATCACAGGTATGCAGAGAAAGAAATGAATGGGTCATCCAACTGGAAGAGAATTTAAAGGAAAACAGTGGATACAGTATAGAGAACTTTGGATTGGATGAGAGTGCTTTACCTTATGCTCATTTGTAGAAATAGTTACATCTGTTACACAATTTTAATGCACTCTGTACAAAGTCACTCAGTAATATATGTGTAACTACTGTAACGTCAATTAAACAGTGTCTTATGGCTGTGGCCAAAGGAGGAACATTCTGATTAGTGTCTCCTCTCTCTGAGTGATCGTTGAATAAGTGACAGTATTTTGAAAAATATAGGACAGGTTATGCAGTTGTTGCTGTTGGACTAATGTTTTCACATTCAGGACTGGGGAATTTGACTTATTTTTTTTAAGACAAAGCTTTTTATTAAATATTTCAAAAAATCCTTGTCCTATTTGGCCAATTAAAAAGAATATGTGGAATTGCTTGAAGAAGTTACTTGCGGAATGCTTGAGCTAGAGAAGGGGACCTTGAAAGGGGGGTATACAAATTCAAAACCCTGTAGAAAACACTGCTAAACTACTTTCTCAACCTAAGGCCAATCTAACATCAGCAGTGTAAGCTTTTTCTATCATGAAATTTATGAGAAAGTCATCCTTCTAAAGACAACATTCACAATTTGAAAAGATTATGAGGTACAAGAGGTAATTCTACTATTGCCGATGAGTTTTGTATGGAAATAATCAGATATTAAGGAAAAGGTCAGAACTGTATAGGAAAAAAACCCCACAACTGGCATCATCTGTTAAGGGAATTTTGAGGGAACATTCTGTTTCTAATTGAACAGTTTGTAGCATGGTTTTGGAGAAAGGTTTTTGCTTTGTACAGGAAACTGCAATTATTCTTTAAAAACAAAATACCCCATTATGTAAAAATAAAACAACTTCCTCGAAAATAGTAGGAATTTCATGCTAATGATAGTTCACTGTATCTTCAGCACTAATGGATGTGTTACATCTCCCATGGAGGATATGGTCTGTGGTATGATGCATGAAATCCAATATATGTGTCTGTGTTTGAAAGCTAGACAATAGTATGGGTAATAGAATGGTATCTCCTGTGAGTTACTGAGATACTGTTTCTGACAGATGTACAAAGATTTAATTTCTATTCCCGGAAAAAACAGGTCTTGCACAGCAGTGTTTTTGGTAGGGCTAGTATTCTTCAGCTATGCGTGACCATTAAGTGTCATTGACTAAAAAAGGAGAATAATTTTTTTTTAAAAAAACTTTTATCTCTCCACTGTATTTGAATCATGTCTAAAATGAGTGTCCAAGAAGCAGGGCATGCTAGATTATTTTCTGAGTGGTATGGTTCAAAACCAATCAATAGATACTGCTTTTTCCTTATTACCTGCTAAATAGCTCAAGTTGTTTCTTGAGAGAAAAACATGCATTCAGTTGCTTTATGTGCATGTGTCCCTCAAGGGTAATCCAGAATACAAATAATCTGTAAAAAAATGATGAAATTTTGTAAGCCTAATTAATTCCGTATCCAACAAGAATTCCTTTGTCAAGCTTGTCAGTATGGAAGCAGGACATGAGCTGGAAAACATTGATAAAACATGACAAAGAGCTTTTAGTGTGTTTGATGTGTCACTGAAATGTAAACAAGTGCTGCTGCATAAAGCAAAAATATGTGGCAGGGAGATGGAAAACAGTGAAAAATGCCTCCTCCAAAACAACAAAATAATCAAAAAGAGCATGTAAACTCTGCTTTCCTTTTACACTACCTGGGAGTGTTGTGCAAAACATAGCATTTGGGTTTTATTTCTCAACTAAAACACTAAGTGTACTGTGTGCGAAATAAACATCGAACAAACACCAGATACTTTCAAGAGCAACTTCTGGTTTACACCTAAGAAGATTGAAGTCAACAACAATCTCATTAGCTGTTCAGAGAAATTTTGAGGCAGGTGTGACACACAGTAATTTGTTAGTGTGAATCTTATGAAGCAAAGGATATATCTACTTAGTCCAGATGACACCAAGGCAGTTGGATAGTGCTTACTAAACTGAATCAATTTACTTCTGAGCAGTTGGAGTGAAAATTATGTCTTGCATTGGTTCTCAGAAATGTATCTGAAAAGTACTAGACTGGCTATTTTTTAGTATCAGGCACTTCCACTCCTCCTCAAGAGAGAGGAAGGTTATTTTTTTTTTCCTTTAGAGGAAAAAATCCCTCAGATTGTGTGGGAATTTACTGAACAAATGCTTAGACCTTTTAAAGTAGAAGCAACATGCAAATGTTGCAGCATAGGGAAATACAATGTGGCTGTACGTTCTGAGTGATAGGAGAAAAAATATTTAGTTCTGTGTTGTCCATGAGAGCGTAATTTCATACTTTCTAGGAATGATCTGAAAAATTGAGAATTTTTGTAGCAGACTTTATGAGTATGTAATCAAAATTTAGGTTTTCCATGAATTTCATGGAAAAAAAGAAATGGAAAAATAGAAATCTAAAATTAGATTTCTAGTTTTGGTATAGCAACTTGCCTTACCAGCTAACAACAAATAAATAGAGCAGTGTGTGATGTCCTGTGTGCTCTGTGCTAGCCTTTTGTTTAAATTTAGGAAAACAGTACAGAAACTGCTTTCTTGACATAACTGCACCACAGTGAAATTCCCTGTTGACAAAGTACACAAGTCTGTATGTGTTAATGGCTATTATTAACATGTGCTCCTAAAGGAAATGTTATTATTTGCTTCAGTGTTTTTTTCAGGTATACTGAAAGTAAAGATGGGTTGAAAAAAGCCTTAAATACCAGCCAGTGTATATGTTTCTTCTCTCTCCCTTTTAATGTGAAAGTCTTCTGTTAGGAGACTGATACATGGATCATCTGTCCATATTTGTCCAACCACCCATCCTGTCTCCCATTGAAATATACATTAAGCTCATCTATTTTGAAATAAATCCTCAGAAATCTTTCTAGAATAGACTTACAGGTGTAATGGATTAAATTAAAATTGAGTGTGACATACTTTTTTGAAAATACTTGGTAAAAATAGTTAATCCTGAAGCAATGTATAAATGCATTGCCTGAAGCAAAGATAACTTTGAACTATAAATAATGTAATACATTTTAATCAGTTTTACTGCAACAGTTTTTATCTATGAAATAAGTTATCTTAGAAGCTCTTTTCAAGGAAGTTGAAAGAAGAATATAATTTGCTTGAATAGAATTGTAGTAGTGTTATCTGCTTAGTTTGGATCCAGGGTAAGCTTATAATGGTGTACTCTCTCACTTTCTCTGTGTAATAACAACTAAAAAAAGACTTACTGAGTAGTTGACCACAGTGATATAGAAAGTCCAAGTTTAGACGCAATTTTCTTTCTTGTCAAAACAGTGCTGATGGGGATCATATTTATTCACAAAATCACGGAAGATTTACTAGAGTAAAATTCTGTTTTGAACAGAGAATCACCACAATATTATGTACCATCGAAACTTATTGTTCCTGCTTACAATAGAAAGCTGATACCTAACACAACTTAAAATCACTGTGCGGAGAGCTGGTACTTCGGCATTAGAACTGAAAGTTTTCAGCCATGTTTAAGTCAGGGGAATTCCTAGGTTCTTCCTTGACCAGTTAATATAATTTTAAACAAAGATGAAGCTTTGTAACTACCCTCTAAAAGTTTAATAAAGATCCTCCTATCTTGTTCAAAATATATTCTTTCCCCTCTAGGAAAAAAATACATCCTCATAAGGACTTTAGCAGGGTGTAGCTGTTAATGTTGGCCGTCTTCAACTAAGCTCATTTCATATTCCAAATCACTGACCTGACCTAAACATAAATGGCATGGCATACTTTCTTTCTAAATGAGCTGCCAGCATTATTACCAGTTTTCCAGACTGAGAAAAAAAGAAAAGAGGAACACAACCACCCCACCCTTAAAAAAAACACCAAAAAAACCAAACAAAAAACCACCACAAAAAAGGAAAAAAAAAACCAAACCAAAAAACCTCAACCAAAACCACCAACCTCCCCCAAAATCCCAAAACAGCCACCAATGAGAAGGGAAGGAATATTCCGTGAGAGTTTGCCACCTTTAAACTGGAAAGTAATGGGTTTCATTCTTTGCTGTCTAGTTTCTTGTGTAATACTTTGCAATTTAAGAGCAGTGATATAGAAATGCTAACATGTCACCATGTCCATGCTTTGGAAAGCATGGTAGCTTTGCACAGCTGATTTATTTAATTTTGCAGCATTAAATATGATTCAAAATGCCAACGTTTTAAAGTATTTTTTCCATAAATTTTTGGGATTTGATGTCAGTTGAGGTTTTGGAACAGATTTGGAATAATGGTCTGCAGAAATATATTCAGTATAAATACACTGAACTGAGGTCTGGATATAGTCGAAGAAAATAAATTATATCATACTCAATTGCATGTTTCTGGTGCTGAAACCCAGTACCTTTCAGAATCTGCAGAGCACAGATTTGACCTTTGAAGAAAGAAGATTTCTTACGCTGACGCTGAGAATTTATGTTGATGTTAGGTAACTTCACACAGTTTTTCACATGAGGCTGATTTCAGGTTGTGTACTGCAGCATGTTAGAAGCGTTTCAAGAGTTTCTGCATTACTTTATTGTTTAATATAACTATGAAAATCTTGTCACTATGATGTGTATAACCAATTATTTATATGCGGGGTTTTTTTTGGTGAAAATAAAAATTCCTAGTGGTACAAAATTGAAAAAGTAGTACAATACAGAAATATCTTTTGGGGTGGGGAGTACTAGCACAATGTATGTATTAATAATGAAGGTCAGATTTTTGCAAATATAATATAATGCCATGAAATGTAGTGCTTAATACTGCAACCAGCTATTTTATTCTTTGAATTGTCTGTATCAAGAGAAATTTTCTTCCTTTACAAATTTCTTCATTCACCAAGACAAAGTTCTTCAGCTTTGCTTGTTCCTTATTCTGGCTGTAGCTTTCATTTCAGGCCCAGGTTCAGCAAAGAGTGATGATCAGTGCCAGTATCAATTGCTTGTGATGTACCAGCAGTTCTTGAAACTGGAGGAAGGTGCAAGGCATCACACAAGGAGGAAAACATTTTGGTGGCATTTTTTTCTGTCTGGCAGTTGGGGTTGGTAGCAATGCAGGAGGCATGCACACATGACAGGACAAAGAGGGCTGATGCCCTCTCCCATTCCCTTGTCCTGCTCGGCAGAGGTTCTGGCAGAAGACTGCAGGATTAGATTTATGGTGCTCTTTTGTTGTCACAAGTTGGGACTGACTACCCACAATTTAGGAGTTTCTAAATTGCGTGGAAGGATTGTCTTCTTTGCCTTCACTATACAATACTGGGACCCACAGATAAGACTCTCTGCTGTCTTAGGTGGGTCATTTTTTAATTGTTCATCTGGGGGAGGAGGGAAGCAGGTTAGCTAGCTGGTAATATTGTGGCAGTGGTTGCCATATATTAGTCTGAAGTAGATGTACTTAACACGCTTTGTCCCCAGTATGAGCTTATTTTTAAGGTGTTCATCTGCACGGTCTATCATACAGGGTTAGGAACGCTAATGTGATGTATACTGATAGACTTTGAATATGGCTTGGTTGACAAAAATACTTTTGCTTTCTGCCAGTGATACTGACAATAAAATGAGGCAGGGATAACTGGTGATGAATTCAGGGTACTAAAGAAAGAAGAGAAACATGGTATGTCTGTAACCCTGCTTTGGGTGAAGAGGTATGGTGTCTAGAGCGCTATTATTTGACCCTGCTATTTCTGTGCTTTTGGGAGGGTTTTTTTTAGTATCGGATTTTAGAAAAGGTTTGCTTTTACCATTTACCTCTGTGCCCACCCCACCACTCCCTGAATTTTTCATGATGCTGTTGATACTGTGAAGTCATACTTCATTTGTATTTAGAATGCTACAAAGTAGCAAAGAACTGATAATGCTGAGTGGTACACATTGTCATTGCCATTGGAACTGAATATCACTTACGTGGGTCTATTCTGTCCTCATACTTACTTGTAGGAAATTAAATAGGAGCTGTGCATGTATACTCTTTTTTTTTCAGTGAATGCTAATTTAGCAGTAGTACCTTCTGTCTGATCAGTATGTTTTTGGTAGGTCATTTAAGCTTTATTAGTCTAAAAGAGATTCTAAAAGTTTTATTATCGCCAAAGCATATGTTAAATAGTATTACTTTTGTTGAAAGTATTTAGATGTCTTGCAAAACGCTTGTGAACCTTTAGATTTTTTGTTCTTGTATTTGTATTTTTGTTCTTGTATTCTTAGATTTTTTTGTTTCTGTTTTTGTTTTCATAATGTCTCCTTGTCTCAAAAGTGTCAGTGAGGTAACCTGGCATGCCATTGTCATTCAGTCAGAAGTATTTCCATTCATATGGCTCTGGAGATTGACAAGCATGTATGTGAGTCTGGCACTAATCCCTGTTTATTTGTTGATTTTGAAAAAATGTGCATTTCCTTGCTTTGTAAATGACAGGACAGGCACTTTCAGGCACTTGGTTGTTTAAGTGAGAGATACTGACTGTGTGACAGGGCACTTGAAGAGGCACAGCCTACATGGCAACAGAGGGAAGTGGGGAATAGAATAGGGATGTTGTGCTATTTCTTGTTTTTCAGGATGCTTGTTACATTTTCAGATGTGATGCTCTTTAATGTGGGGTTGTCTAACCTGCCTGAAAGTGGGCATCAGAGGGAGGAGGTAAGAATCAAGTGGTCCTTAAGGAAGTTGCTCTTAACCACATGTTTTAGTTGAGTGTAGTTTAACATTCCCTTAGTAAAGCCAAAGATTTCTATTAGCTAGACAGTGTGAACAGTTAGAAAATTTGAACTTGAGGGCTGTGACAGATAGTGTGAAGTTAAGTGTCAGAAATTTTAATCATAGGTGACTGCTTTGACTCCTGTGACATAAAATATAATGTGTAGTAAATATAAAGGGAACTGATTCAGAGCAGGTATAGATACATCCCCACTGATTCAGTGGAGATATGCTAGTTAACGTCAGCTGAACATCTGGGACTTGATTTAGAGACTGAGGAAAAAAAAGATTCTTTTCTTTCTAAATAGCAGGATAATCCCAGCTGGTGTTCCTGATCTCTCTCTCCATTTTTCAGGCTTTCCACTGTGGATTCCAGTTTGCCAGGTCATTGTGTTGTTATGCTTTTTCTCATTTTTCACCTAAAACATTTTTTCTTGCCAGCCTCATTTTAATAATATTTCTTTTTCTGATTTTCTATTACATCTTTTATTAGCATGAGTTCACTCAAACTTTCCTAGTTGCTTCTCAGCCCTTGTTTCTTTACTTTCATTAAATATCCATCTCACCATTTAAGTGTATCCCATGATACGAAACATCTTCCTGTGTAACAAGCTACCCAAATTCTGTTTATTTAAGTGCTTTGTTTTTTAATTTGTAAAGGATTCTCATTTGCTGAGGTGCTGTATACAAGAAAAAAACTTGAATAAAAGCATATACCAGATGTAATAAATTTCAGTTCAGCCATAGTATATTACTGTGGCTGGCAAGGCAGCAATTGTTACTGTAGGTTTTCCAGACTTTTCGTAATAGTTGTCTTGTAGTTCAATCTAACTCTGTTGTGGCTCTTATTGAAGGTCATTATATAGTGTTTCAGCATCCACTATAGTGCCACTTGATTCCCAGCTAGGGGCTCAAGTGACTCCAAATATGTAGCAGAACAACTGGTATCACTGCCAGTGTGCGGTAGTGATGGAACCGTGCGTTACCATCTGCTGGGCTTTGTGGTACGTATTTAAACTGCCGTGTTGTTATGAGAAAGGTGGTAGAGGCCTGCGTATCTTAAGAGGGAGGAAAGGCACTTTGAAGTTAAAAGCCTTTGAGACAGTTATTTTCAAAAGATTGTAATGTTTTCTTTTCTCTGTCCTCTGTCAAGTCCAATTAACCTTGTCTTTGTGATCTAAAGTGGTCTGTTGAAGGCTATTAAAAAAAAAACAGGTATAGGTACAGACAGAATAATAGGGCACCAAGTACATTTTGACCCAACTACACAGCTATCTATATCCAAGTTACATACTTTAGAAGTCATAGACAAGTGTATATTTGCGAAGTAGTTTAATCTGTAACTGATATGGTGAAGTACTTGAATGGACAACAGAAGTTTGAAACTTCTGTAATATGTCAGAATAAACTTAATGCATTGAGACTACTACTTCTTCCTTCCTGCAAAGCTATAGAATATTGCTGAAATGGTGGCGGAGAAAAAGCTAGTCACATTCTTAGGAAAAAAATGGTCTATTAATGAGTAGGTTCAAATTCCTTCCTTGGTTTAATATAAAGCATGTTGGTAGTTACCTGTAAAAAGCCCTGGACAAATATGGACCCTGGCACATGCGTTCTTGTCATGATTTTCTTCAGCAGTCTGTGTAAACAGTTTTGGGACTGGATTAAATGAATAAATATTATTAACTGAGGAAATCTTTCTTTTATCACTGCAGTCTTTCAGAACAGCTCTACTCTCCATGGAAAATTCACAGCTGTTCGTGTAACAGCTGTGTGTCAAGATGTAAAGGTGTTTTTTTTATATATTTGTAACGCCTTAAGTTATGATAGTGTATTTTTTTCAAGCAGTACTGGGGGTTTTTCAGTAGTTGGGGTTTTTTTGTGTTGTTTTTCCCCCCCCCATGAAGTGCACAGCTATCAGATTTTCTTATAATATGATCTACTATCCAAATAAAATGTAACATTTTAGCCCTTGAAATAGTTAATTTCTTTTCCTGCATGTATTTCAGTGTGGGCTTGCTGTCCTTTGTTAATCTGCAGTGAGTTCTGAAATGGCCTGCTAAGCAAATAGGTAGCTGTCTCTGAAGCAAGATACTTGGGAATAAATTCCAACGTTCTGTCTGCCACTTGGTATGAGCTGTCTTACAGGAAATGGTAGTTTTAGTAGTACTAAACACATTTTAAATAATTTTCAAGAAACAAGACAATTGTAATACTGTATTTTGTACATTCCCTTTGCAAAGCACCTTATTGATACTATTTATCTGGGTAAGGGTAGTGTCAAAGGGTGAATTCAGCAATGACCTCCTTTTACATTCTGATATGTACTTCAATGATACTGAGATACCGTCACTGTCTTCTTTATGGCTAGCTAGTACTTGTTGATAGTTTAGATACCGTCTCTATAGAAGTAATGTTCCAATAAAACTCCCCAAACCTCTGACTGACAGTGTTTTGGTCTCTTATTCCAGCCTAACCCATTACCATCATTGCTTGAGAATCTTGGAGAAAATAATTTTGTATGATCACTTTAATCCATTGAGCCTATATGTAGGCTGAGGGATAGGCAGCATGCTTGTTAGTGTTGCTTCAGTATATGCCTTAATAGTGTTCCACACTGTAATTTCTTTCAAGTTTTGCATTGTAGAGAAAACTAAATCACAGGTTTCATTCTTTTATAATGCACTAAACTAGTTACAACTAGTGCCTTATGAGAGAAGCAGTATAATGGTTACACTGTGAGAGAAACTTATTCCACTGCTGTTCATCTTTCTTTTTTTAATATGCTCAGTGCAACACTGCATCTCACTTAGGCAAGAAAAGCAGCAATGAACATGGCAAAAAAAGTCAGCGCTTTCTTCATCTCAGTGTGCATTCATTATAAAATCAATACAAATGTAAGTGCTGGTATTTGAAAGGCTGTGAAACAAGTGTGAAGGAATCTGAGGAGTATAGTAGCTCTGCTGAATTTTCTTTCATTTGTATTTTAATGGCAACTTTGTACAATCATTTTAATACAGGTCTATCCCAAAATAGGCACATAGAAAAGCCATTGTTACAGAAATAATTTCACCTAGAGGAAGGATAGAGTTTAAAATATCTACAATACAGAGTTCATAACTCAGCAAATGCTGACTCTGCTATAAAATACCAGGTAACTTTAGTATCTATAATAAGCAGAATTTATTTAGGGATAATGAAAAGCAAATATTAACCTTGACAAATGAGGTGTCAGGAAGACAGGACTTAACACAGAATTGAAATGGTAAAATGCTACCTTTCTTTTATGGTGTTCCAGTCCTGAAGGGAAAAGGAATTCTTTACAAAGTTTTGAGCTTTTCTCAACTCAGTAATCTTCTGACTAAACAAAAGAATTTTTAGTCCTTAGGCAGGTTTTTCACACTAACATAGTTCATCCCTCCCCCTTACATATTTCTAGCATATTAGTCTACTTAGATGTTATTTCTGCTTACATATTAACTATTTCTGAGAGATTTCTCAATTGTTACTAGATTTATGGTAGTTAGCATAATGGACAGTCTAACTGACACTGAACAAACTTTTTTGAATGATTATGAAATAGCACTACGGAATTTATAAAGGCATAAACCTGACATAGAATATTAGTCTTTTCCCTAGTCATTGGCCTTATCTCTTGAAATATCATAAAACACGCATTCTTAGCTTTATCTGCTAGTAAAAACATTATGCTATCTGTTATACTAGAAATTAAAGTCAGTAAAGTCCTATGTCAAACAGCTTCATAGAGAAAAGATCTTTGTTTGTAACAAAATGCCAGTGAATATTTGCTTTCATTTGCAGTCAGTTCAGGTGCCTGTATAATTTTGATGGAGTTCCATTTATTCAAAAGGAAGGGCTTTTTCACAGTTTATGCCAAGGACTTTATGGATAATTAATTGTAATGGATACCGTAAAACTGAAAGCACTTCATTTGTGCTGTCATGTGCATTTGGGGTAGTATTGAAATAGGTTTTCTTTTGGTAGGGAATTAGATGATGGCTAGCTTGCATGTAAATGAGATCCACTACTGCAGTCACTGTAGCAAAAGATTTCCCACCATAAAACCACTACTATTTAATTGTGAAGATGGACTACAAAAATGCTTAAACCAAACACTTAATGACATAATTGTTTAAATGGAGCACGCATATTCACTATGGCCAACACCAAAAGAAGTTTATGAAGTTGGAATTTAGACTAGAATTTTCTACGCAGAAGTTCTGATCTGCAGCAGTGAGACATATCCTTTTTGTAAGGGTTATATTTTTAAAGCAGACAACAGAGTATCTGTTAAAATTGGCTGGGGATGTTACATCATTTCACTGCTGACCTGGTTTATCTTTCTGCTCCTTTGGCACTTGCAGTGCTGAACTGGTTGCTTTTCTTCCCTCCTGTGTCATAACCACGGCATGGTTTTCTTAAGCTACTTTTAGCTGGAAACTAAAAAAAGCACTTAATATATTTACTTTGGATTATTAGCAAAATCTTCATTTCAGTTTTGATTGTTAATCTAAATACATTTCTCACTGAATTGAGTACTAAGAAATTTAGAATCAGTTTCATGGTTTCAAAAACACACCACCAGAAGCTCTTTCTTGTTTCTTACTGCATCATGCAAAAGAAAGCTAGCTCTGCTGCACTTATTTCTGAGCTGGCTGCTGATGTCGTACTGGTTTGGTTTTATTTTTGGAGAGACCAAATATGCTGCCAACTGATCTGTCATTCCATTCTTATTTGCAAGGTTTTGTACAGGAGGTACTTATAGGATTTGTAAGATTTTTACCTATTTTACTGTGAAATTTTTCTGGTTCTGATGCAGGAAGAGCTTATTCACAAATGTGCTGCAATAAGATAGTTCAATTTAAATACAACACATTAGAAGATGCCAATCCATGAACATCCCGTGGAGGCAAAAATTCTCTAAGTGAATTAGGTTCTCAAATGCTGGAATAGAAATCAACCAAGTGGCTGCAGAAATGTTCTTTGATATGGATAATGGCAGCCAACATGGCATGCTGAGTTAAAACGTAAAATAAATGAAGAAGCTGTATTGATCTGAAGTAGAGAAAATATAAGTGTAACAGTATTCAAGTAAATTCAATTTCAATATTCAAAATTCAAATTCAATTTATCATAATAACTGGAACCATTGAAAAATTCACTGAGTCTTCTGTATTCTCAGATGTTGTAGAGTTGTAAAGGCCAGTGGGTATGTTGCAGATACTGACATTTAGAAATGTTGTAGGTAGATCCACTGCAAAAACCTGTGTAACCTGGGGTCGGTCAAAGTAGCATCAGAAGTGGAAAGCACCGAGCCTGAACACTGAGGTTGAAGGTGAGCAAGGAAATCCAGGATTTTTGTGAAGTGAGCCAGAAGGCATGTTGTTTTCCTTAAACTGCTGCGGTGACAGCAGCATGAAAATGCATCCTCAAAGCCAGAACGCAGCTACAGACATCTTCCCTGTTGAAGAAGGGCAGATTGCTGTTTCTGAAGAGTGACAAAAGACCACCTTCTACAGTTGCTGGTCATTTTGGAGGCTTGGACAGCGCTCATTATGCAGCTCCAGGGAAGATTTTGTCAGGGGATTCAAATGGTGACTCTGATGCACCATCTTCTGCAGAGAAGTCACATGACACAAGATCCCAGAGACCTGCTACTAGGCAATACAAATGCCAAGCCATGTCACTGGAGAGACTGTGGCTGGCATTGACCTAGCAGTGGGAATTCAGCATCAGAGACAAGCAGTGGCACTACTTGAAGGACGAGAACAAATGGGAGAGTAATCTTACTGAGTGGTCTGGTGAAGTCATTTGAGGAGAATGCTAAACTCCTTTCCAGGTACACACGAGTCTACTGCTGATAGCTTTCTTAATTCCTGGTAAAGAATTCCCACACAGGACAGCCTGTAGGATATCTTACCCTCTGCCATACCTGTAATGGACCTCTGGCAGACATTGGCAGGAACAGCTTTTTGGCCACGTCTGTCTGTGAGTTGTGCTGGGAGCCCTGGGTGGCGGTGCACTGGATTCTGAGTTTCGGTATGTGTCTTCATGGCTCGGGACAGAACTGCAGGGAGACATAGTTTCAGGAGTTAAGACATTGGAATTACACTAATGTATAGGTGATAAATAACACTGGCCTGAGGAACACATAAATACATCTGAGCATTTAATATAGTATTATATAGTTTGAGAAAATTAATACATCCTATGGTCAGTCCTCTTTCTTTGCTTATCTGCTGTGAGCAGAAGGCAACTTCTGCGTGGACACTAAGTATTTTGATGTTCTAGTGCTATTGAAGATAACATATATTTGAAATATTTCTATTAAAATATTCAATTTGGCACTAAAATAATGCATTTTGTTTGAATGTGGCCATGATATAAAATATGAAATTGCAGAAGTTCTAATAGATTTTTTTTCCAAATGAATAGGTGTTTCAGTGACTAAACCAAGAACCTTAAAAGCAGTATTTCAGAAGTATTCTACGTTTCCTCAGGGAGAATGTGAATATGATATTGGAGTAATTTAAATTAGAGTCAGCTTTCAGGTCATTAACTATTAAATGTACTTATCTGCAGTATCTGTGCAATGCAATGCATACATCAGATCCCAGTACCAAGTATTAGCTATAGGGAAAAACAGTATGTGATTTAGCAAGCAAGTGGTTTATTAAAGCGAAGCTTTGCAACTTTTATGGTGGTGGCCTATTGATAGCAGAGTGGCATATTCAGTGGAAAAACTAGTAAAAGTCTTATTAATTGTAATAATAATTGTAAAAAGAATAGTAGTGGAGAGCTCTTAAAGGAGTGTTTCTTCTCTTCTTACTGCTGGAAGGGAAAAACAATTCAAACAACTAATTGAACATAACAGAAATTTCAAGGAGTTGCAAACAGAACAGATAACATGCAAGTAGGTGCAGTTATGGCCAGTTTAACAGGAGGTTTCGTGAACTACTGAGACAGGAAAAACAGCTAGGAAGGCGTTTATTTTAGGCAGAATCTGGTATCCATGTAGCTCTTTAAGACCTCAAATTAATCTATAGATTAGTGTGATAGACAGACTAAGACATTTTAAGGTAAAACTTGGTTAGTTTGTGAGAAGAATCTGATATTTTTTTTTTACCTTAGTAAACAGAATTCAGACTAACAAAAGTATTTTGTCAAACTCCTTCAGTTGTTTGCAGCTCATCAGTCCAACATCAGCCAGTCTGAACTTTTATAGCCTTTATTTACCTCCTTCTATTCTGTTCCTTCAAGACTTTCATAAATAAAAACATCATTCATTGTGCACCACATAAGCCTTTGAGTTAAAATTTAAAAGAGGAAACAACCTTTCTGGGCCCCCACCACCCCCTTCAGTTTCTAAAGGAGAGGACCGCACTGCTGATAGATGGTGGAGTAAAGGGGAGATCTGTGGGAAAGCTGAAAGTACATTGATTTACATATATTACTTAACTGTATTCGGAAAGCGTTCCAGTTATGTCATGAAGTGGTGGAAAGTTGGTGATTATAGCAGGCATAACAGCCTGTGCCAGTTAGCTTTGCTTACTTGCATCTGTGGCAAGCAGTTGCTTTAATCCATGGCTAAGGCTGGGTATGGAAATGCCATGGTGGAAAAGCAGAAGAAAAAGATAGGAAATGTGGTGGTGGGTTTTGGTTTGTTTGTTTTTTGTTTTTGTTTTTGGTTGGTTTTGTTTTGGGTTTGTTTGTTTTTTTTTTTTTTTTTTTGTGGTGAGAAGGGGGTTGGTTGGTTTGGGTCTTTGTTTTGTTTGGTTTTCTTGTTTTGTTTTGTTTTTTTTGAAACAGTCTCCTGAGAAAATGGATTTTAGAGTCCTCTTTATGTGAAAGGACCCTTTGCAGTAATGTGTACATGGTACATTACTGAAGAATGGAAGTGCCTGAAGCAGCTGGCTGAGCAGCTAGCAGAGCAGGAGAAGTGTTGCATGGGCAAGGGTAGCTACAGGAATAGCTGTGAATCTCACTTGGCATGGTCTTAGTTATTGGTCATTTTAGTCACTTTGCTTTCTCTAGTATCTCTAGATCAAGCCACACCTATAATAATTGGCTCTTTATTCTTGCTTCTCAGGTCTGCCTGTGTGTGGGCATTGTTGCTGGCCACTGTGACGTTTTTTACTCATTTTACAATTCAATGAAGGAAGCTGAGGCACTGCAGTTCAAGAGGCCTTGGGTCAGCCAGTGGGCGATTCTGAATTACGTGACTGCGGTTCAGACAGCTTAGCAAGAGAATTTGTTGCCTGGACAAATAGCAGACCCCTGCAGGTGTGCACCAGAGATTTTACCATCCATACCTAGGTCCTTTCTCAGGAATTGTACCACCTGATCTCCATTCTATGAGCAAGAAAGATGAAAACTTTTACAAGGAGATTCTGTCTTACTTTTAGATAATGGCTTGAGCTTAGGCTGAGCAGTCCTGACTTCCAGAGATAGAAGTGCTTCTGGAAATCAGAGCAAATAAAAAGCTCAGGGAGTTCAACCCTGTCCCTGTGGAGATGAGGGTATTGAAGCAGCTAGGGTGTGAAGTCTCTTCACAACCCTAGGTGGTTCTTACGTTGCCAGAGGATGTGGTGCTGTTGCCCAAGATCCACAGGTTCTCTGGGAAAACTTCCCTTGGATGGAGAGGCTATCTGAGGAGGTAGGTGACCTCGTATCCTGCTGAGGTAAATGGAATTCTGATGCTGCTTGGTTTTTAAAGAGTGAGGAGTATAACATTCTGGGATAGCAAATTCTGCCTTCTCTTTCTGCAGATTCTTCTTCCCCATTGGCATTGCAGTGTGTGGGAAAAGGCCATAAAGATGTCCTCCCTGCCTTTTTCTGTGGCTGCTTCTGCTACAGGAATTTCATAGTTTTCCAGTCTGTTACTCAGAGCTGGTTTCACTAAAGAACATGTGAATTAGTAACATTTTAAATAGACTGTTTTCTTCTCCAACGTATTTGTGCTCTTACTACCTTATGAAAAATAAATGAAAAGATGAAAATGAGAAAAACATTATGCAGTGACAAATATAAGAGAGTCATAATTGTTGTAAAGGTTGGAAGAGGGTTTTGTTGTTGTTGTTGTTTGTATTTCAGTTGGACTGGTACTAAAGGGGATAGGAATAATCTCTGTGTTAGGAAGTGAGCAATTAATGCAACCTAAATCAGAGGTGAAGCAGAGATTAGCTGAACGAATCCTTGCATATGGCTGAAGTGACATCTTTATATGAGGCAAATGGAACAGCTGTAAGTAGTGATGCTCAAGACTTCTACAGTATGGGCTGAGTTTTAAATACAGTTTGTTCTATGAACACTTTTACTGTCTCACTGAGGACATCCTTTGACACTCAGAGGCTTGTGACCTCTGTGTAATAATGAAAATTGCTTATAGACAAATGTAATATAATTAATACAGTTTTTAATTTTTTTTTTTGGTTGCATGTCAGTTTCCTAACTGGAAGGAGCCTGGTGAACTGAGCACTGTGTGACTAATGAGCTGTCTATGGAACATCTGCAGTCTGAATACATGCATCTCCACTGAAATAGTCTGGGAACCTGTGCTTTAATGAAACTGCAGACCACAGACCTAGAAAAGGTTATCCTGTCATTTCTACTAAATTGGCTGATGCTTTATTTTTTTTTAATATCTTTTTTTTGTGCCTGGATAATCCTGATCTGCCACAGTCTATTCAGCTGCATTCTGTCTAATTTTTCCTTAATAAAAACTCAAGTGAAGCAGCTACCTCTTAGATATGATGATGCACTGTTTTTTCTATTGTTCCTTCCAGTGTCAAACACTTTATTGTCAGTAAGTTCTTTGAAATTACATTAAAATAATAACTATTAGTCCTTAATGAATTATCAGTCTTTAAAATACTAATAATAAAATTAACAAATATTGTTCCTAATCTTGAGAACTGTTATCCTTAGGAACTGGACATTGTTTGATTGGGTAATCCTGTACCAGAGTGCTGCATAGAAAAATTTTCAAGTGCTGAACCCATTACATAATGAATAAGCCGAGTAGGATTTAATTCTAGTGGACAGCCATAGTATTTGAGACTTCCATTGTATTCCAAAGTGTTTTCACAGTTCATGTGGTAATCTCAGCTCATTCCTCTGCTTCGCCTTAGCCTCTTTGTATAACCTCATGTAAATCATATATTTCTTGACACTTTCCAGTCTATTATACATACTTTACTGCCCAACAGGAAGTTTGGAGTATAATGATGTCAAAGATAACTGGTTATTCAGTTACCGTAGTAACAGAAGCTATATGTGTAACTAAGCAAGATTACTTCTTTCTTTTCCAGTAATTATTTTTAATAGCTCTTCATACATTAGCTTCCCAAACTAAGCATATGATAGATCACATTGTACTTCTGTAGCTGGATAGCTATTTCAGTTTGGGGCACTTGTGTCCCAGAACAGCATCTGTACAACAGTTTCATGATGTAGTGCCTCAAGATTTCACTTCAGTGCAAGTGTGATTGTGGCATTCTATTAATATTTGTGATAGATTAATCAACACCACAAATCTTGGACCAAATACTGAGAAAATGTGATCTGTGAAAACATTGAAGGAACTGAATAATTCAATCTGCCCAAAAGCTAAGGAAATACTAGGTACATATTTGAATAATAATGTTTGTTTTATTTCAAGCAGGAAAATACAAGGAAAACATGTCATTCTAGTGTATCTTGCAGTTATCTTGTATTATTACATCTCATAAGCATAACTGAAACAGATCGCCAAAGATTATCTTCTTTTTTAAAAATGTAAAGAACAAGTTGCTTCAAGTCAGTAACAGTCATTAAATGTCAGTACCTGATAAAATTATTTGTGTCTTTATCAGCATGAAGTGCCTTCTTTTGACTATATATTGAAAGTCAGAAATAATCTCTGAGGTATTTTAGTAGCACACTGTAAATTGTTAAGAATACAATGCAGATTTTATTTCTAAAGAATGCAACTTATTGAGTGATTTATAGGGCTAACATCACTAAGCTCAGCAAATGCATTATGTGCTGTGACTTTGTTTTGAGAAGCAAATAACACTTCATGTTATCAAATAGTCATAAAGCTTGCAATCATAAACCTATCTGGTGCTGTTAACTAATCAGAATCATTCTTCCATGGATAATATTTTCAGGTAATGCTTTAGTAAATTGCATGTTTTATTGCTTTTGTAACACAGTAACCATCCTTTCCTCCAATTCAGAAACAGGGCACATGAACAAGTCCCTTAAGAATATGTAAATCTTCTATGTGAGAAGATGTTGCCCTCTTCCACTATGTAAATTAATTTAAAAATACAATTTCACTGTTAATGAATTGACTAAAAATGAAAACTCTTAAATTAGGAAGAAAATTATGGTCAAGGTCAAAATTGGTATTGAAAGCTCTCTGCAACCCTGAAGACTTTAAGATTTGCATTAACACTTCTGCTATTTCTAGTTTCCATATAGTTGCTTTTGCAGTCTTCTCCTATGGCATCCACTGGCTTGCAGTTTTTGAACTTCTAGAAAGTTTAATGCGTACAGCAGACAGTCAGATGAAGGACAGAGGAGCAGAAAGTATACTACAATAATCTAGCTCATTTTCTTTCTTACAGAACAGGGTTGTGACATCCTAATTGGAAACGTAAAACTGGATGGTGAACAACAAAATAGACTGTAAAACACAGGTGCTGTCCTCTAATCCACTCCCTCTCTTCCATCATGTCTCCCATCTTCTTGCCTCTCACCTTTCCTGTGCTAGGGACAGAGATGGAAACAAAGGTTAAGTACAAGCTTTTGACTGCGTTACTCATTGTCCTTTGTTCTTTAAAAGCTCTTTGTTTGATTTCATAAGCTGATGATGAGAGACAGAGAATCTAACTTGCTAAGAAACTTGCTGTTTGTTTTTTAAGATATTTGTACTGAAAATTGACACTGAGGCTGAGGTGCAGGTGACCTGAATATGTGCCATTTCTGTCTCCCCAGGTTAGAAAGAAGAAGCTGTCCAGCAAATTCTTAATAACTTCTTTCTATGAGGTTTTATAAATGATGTTTTCTCTTCCATCATGGACTTAGGACTTACACTCTGAACACCTGAATGTTGGGATTAGTACTATTGCCTGAATGGATGTTTCTGCTTAACCTGTTACTAATCTTAAAAGCTTCATTCCCTATAGTGAGTGGGAGATGTGGCACACTGCCGAGAAGAGAACCTGGAGAGATACGTGAGATTCTGAATGCTTGAAGTGGAGGAAGCCCACTGGAGAATGAGGGATGTCTATTATGGCAGGAGTAACTATGTGACTCTCTTAAGATGTGACCATAATTGCTAGCTGGGCTCTGGTGCAGAGGCTAGACCTCTTTGTGGTGCTGCTAGATCCACTTCAAAGTAGCCTCTGCCCCAGCATACTTGGAGGTGTTACTGCTTCCTCCTTATCGACTAGTTTCACCTACCACTTGATAGTTTTTCTTTAGGTGAAACAATTTTGTACAGTTTTGCATTTGAAGCCATGATTACATCAAAAGAGATCTCTAACGTCAGAGAAATGAGTAAAAATTCAGCTCCAGCCCTAGACCATCTGAGTCTGAGGGACCTAATGAAGGCAGGTCCCCACTACGTCCAGCTAATGAGACTTTATTCTATGGGTGGTGTCTGGTGTTATGCTGGAGCAACACTGTTAATTGACAGCCGAATGCATTTGTGTCAGCCATTTTGATGCTGTTTTCAAGGATCTTAACAGCCTAGTTCATCAAGGCATGTCCTGTAAATCCACAGCAGAGAGCCTTTATTATCTCATCTGGTTGTTCTAAAAATTTTAAACTACTACAACTACTTACTCAGTGTGGTACGAGGGAGCCCCAGCCCCTCAGGGTAGTCTTTGTTGATTTGGCTAAAGCCTTCAGCACTGGGAGCTACTGTCACATTATAGTGGCTCTAAAACAGAAGGACATCAATGATCATATTATTGGCCTGATTAATAATCTTCATCATAATATCACTGCCCAGATAGATCTGAAGAATGAGTGGTGGGAGCCCATCAGGATCCTGCCTGGAGGGAAGCAAGGTGACCCAGTGTCCCATGTTTTATTCAATCTGTCAGTACTCTACTGTGCAAGCTGGAGGAGGAAGGCAGTGGGTTCCAGCAAGAATGACAAAGATAACAAGTTTAGCCTTTGCAGGTGACTTGGTGCTGCTGAGTAAATCTTGGAATGGAATTCAGAATGTCATTGAAATTCTCAGTCACCTACAAATTGATGAGCTTCAAAAGTCAGAGTGAGAAGTCCCATGTCTTCCACATCATGCCAATGAAAGACTCTTCCACCAACAAGTGACTGCCCTGCTTGGACAACTAACGGCACACCCCTTAATATGATTAACCCAGACAGCTCAGAGAAATATTGAGGCCTGTATATAGTCCCATGTGTTGGAATATCAAAATGTGAACTGTTGAAAAAACTACATGAATGGCTGAGGCTGATCGAACAGGCTTCACTGAAGCCCCTTCAGAAGGTAGACTTCTTGAAAGCATTTACTGTCCCTCAATTGATTTATCTAGCTGACCATGCTGATGTGAAGGCCACATGCTTGAGTTGTATAAACCTAATCTGACTGTAAATAAAATATATTTGCAGATTGTCATGGTAGTGGCCTTCTATGATGGAGCGACTTAATCGGTGGACAAGGGAAGAGCTACAGATGTCATCTACCTAGGCTTCTTTAAGGCCTTTGATACAAACCCCCACAACATTCTTGCTATTATACTGAAGAAACAGGGGTTTGATGGACGGACCGTTAGATGCACAAGGAGTTGGCTGGATGGCCCTATCCAGAGTTACAGTCAATGGCTCAATGTCCAAGTAGAAACCAGTAATGAGTGCTGTCCCTCAAGGGTCTGTACTGGGACCAGTACTTATTAATATCTTCATCAACAACATAGTGGGATTGAGTGCACCCTCAGCAAGTTTGTAGCCAGCACCAAGCTGAGTGGTGGTTGATTCATTGGAGGGAATGGATGCCATCCAGAGGGACCTTGAGAGGCTTAAAGACTGTGCCCATGTGAACCTCATGAAGTTCAACAAGGCCAAGTGCAAGGTCCTGCACCTGGGTCAGCACAGTGCAGCTCAAAACATTCCATGATTCTGTGATCAGGGAATTGAAGGCCCGTCAGCAGGAAGGAAAGTAGAAGGGATACTAGGTAGGAACTAAAAGGGACTTGGTAATTATGACACATCATCCTACCCACTGACAAAATCAACTGGCTTTACTTAGGTGGATGGGTTTCCTTGCCAACCCTGGAAAAGGAACATAAAAGTTATATATGTTCAATAGCCCAATTATATAATTTAATGTGTTATATATATTATTATATCTTATATAATAGCCTGATTATATGTCTTCAATATGTGTTAAATGGTTTCCTACCAGGCTCTTACAGTGTCTTCAAAAAATTAATGGTGCTTCTGTGTTTATTCTGAAAGTTATTAAATAATAATTCTAAATTATGAGTGCAATTGTGCCCATATCAAAAAGAAGTAATTTTTTTGAGATTTGATAAGAAAATTAGCTTTAAAAAGGCCCTATGAATAATTGCCCCAAGCAATTTATCTCATTTCAATAGTGCAGCAGCATACATATCTGCAATGTGTATTCTCATTATTAAAGACTCTTAGTGCAAATATTTAAATATCTAATAATTGGAGACTTGACATTTATTAGAATGTAGGTTTGGGGAGGGCTTAATAATGCTTTTAATATAACTTGACAGCATTAAAAAAGGTGCATTAATTCCATTATTGTAATGCCTTAAAGGAACAAGCAACTTTACAAAGAGGTGCAACTTGGATTTGTACTTTTCTTCCACCTTCTTCTGAGTCTGAACTGTGCTGTGGTTAGCATTTCCTCAAGCACTTGGAAGAAAAAAGGGATATTGAATCTTAATATATTTTTTTCCCTCACAAGTGCAAGGAAAACATAACTTCATCTAGTACTAATAATTTTTCTAAGGATTCATGATTTGTGTTTAGAAATAGAGAATGTTAAATGTGTCTAACTCATAGGTGGATGGGCAAACAAAGAGGTTCTTTGATCTGGAAAAACTCATAGCAGAATCATAGAAGCTGAAGTATAGGATAAAATCCTTCTGCTTGTTTGTTTGCTTTTCTGCTCCCATATAGAGAGGACAGTGGGCTGATACAGAGTCCCTAAAGAATCTAAGGATTGATTTTCAGGAATTTGCACAGCCTGTATGAAGCAGGATTAGTAAGGCCAAGATTCAAAAGCACAAACTCTCTTATTTTTACTGCAGTCAACACCTGGTGAGTTACTACAAATTTGATCTTTTTGGCAAAATAGTGATTAATTTTCTTTGGGAGAAGGAAAAATTGATAATTTTATTAAACAAGTTTACTGAGATAGTTTACGTTTTAAAATGCTGCTTTGGGGATGTAATTTTTCTATGACTTTTGTACAGGCTCCAGAACTGGAGGCTTTTAGGTCCTCTTTAAAGATCAGTATTTATTTATTTTTGGGTGGGATGATTCAAAGCTTCCCAGTGGTGAAGGCAAAGCATCTGTGTTGCAGAATCACAGAAATTAGTTAAGCAAAAACTTAAGCAGAATCAGTGAGAGTTTGGTTGTGCGGCATGAGGCTTTGGGAGGGGTGAGTGGTATTTAAGGCAGAGTCTGGGAGGGTTTTGAGACGTGAATACTTAGATTGTAACCCTTTGCATGTTGAGAAGACTGGTGTTTTGTATGGAAGTAAAAGTCAGTAGAAGTCAGAAGTGGCCAATGGAGTTTTGAGTGAGTTCATGTCCACCTCTGAGACAAACGAGTGCCATTCTGAGCTTTTCAGAAACTATAGATCTTCCCATAGTTGCTCAATGGTGTCTACTTACTTTCCAAGCTGCCAGGGAGAGTTTGAGATGGAGGGCTTGTGCCTACATCTGCACTTCCTCCCTAAGCAGGAGTGGGAGAATGGAGAAGGCATGAAAGAAGAAACCTTTCTGTTCTTGTTGTCCCTAGCACTGGTGGGTCAGTATTGTGAAGCGGTGTACATCTTTTGTTTCCTGGCAGCACTTCTTTATCCATGTCCTCTCCTTAAGTGACAATATTAGGCAATACACAGAGCAGGATAAGGAAGAGGTGACACAGACTGTCACCGCAGCTGTAGGCTGTTGCCTGTGTTGCTTATGCATTGAATGAACCTTGATTATTACTTCTTAAAGAGAGTTTTTCTTGGTTACCTGAGGTACTTGGGCAGTAACTTTCTTTTCAGTTGTCATATAACTTCATAGTTCAGTGTCTAATGGCTGCTCATATAGGGTAGTCCCAAACTGGGACAGATAGGGTATTCATTCACTATTTTCCCAAAGATGGAATTCACTTAGCCTGCTGCTGTTTAGAAGAGTACATATTGACAAATGACACTCTTTTATTGGTGACAGTAACAGCGCTTTTTGCCAATTTCTGCTGCCAATAATAACGGCTGTTAAAACAAACAACTAATGAATGTCTCCAAATGACCTTTTAGCAACTACTGTCAAGATTGACTACTCTACACCATTTTCATTTTCCTATGGAATTGTCAGTGTTTAATTTTGAGTGTATAAAGGTAACTGACGTAACTGACAACTGTATATAAGGTAGTTGAATGACATTGCAACTGAACAGCTGGTCTAGTTCTGCGACTTGTGATGAACACTTGGGGTTATATTGACAGATGACTTCTAGGAACAGGAGAAGTGCTTGCCTGTGTGCAAATTTCTCACATAAATGGCAACTAAAAAGGACAGAAGAGTAGTTGTTCATAGCTTCGTGTTAGTGCAAATGCTCCTGCAAGGCTGGTGGCAGTATGTTTCTATAGGGAGCCAAAGAACATGTGTGAGCAATTATGGCGAGTCAGTCAGCACTGTTTCTCTACATTAATAAGAGGCAAAAGAAATTTCTTGCTGTCCTGAATTCCTAACTGACCAGTCAACATTGGCTGTGTGTGTGCATTAGGGAGTGAGCTTTAGAGACTACTGGATCCCATGAAGATAATGTTGTTCAAGATGCTTTGAAACAACCACAAGCCTATGCTACACCTTCCTAGAAAATACAGGGAAAAATAAGCTAAAGGCTTATTCCATAAGCTGGAATTGGGGAGTTAAAATTCCAGCTGAATGACAGGGTTCCTGTAGGGCTAGTTAACCTTTTGTGTAACACAACTCTTCCTCACATGAGTAGTACTTCTTCCTTACATGGGAGTACAGAAAACTCACATCAGTTTTGTGTACTGGGTACCGTGTGACCCCACATTTTTCCCCAAGCACCTTTATGTAGATTCCAACTCAAAATGAAAATGTGATACAAACATTTGAAGGTAAACAATAAGCTCCCTTGGATTTCAAAGAAAACAAACATCTCATCCTATTGTTTAGAGATCCTGATTTCTTGAGGCTGATGTCAGAAGCTCACTCTTGCTGCTATACATGTGTAATTAAAAAAAATATATGTGAAAAACTGTGGTCAAATAATTAAAACTTCATGAACAAATGAAATGCAGGCAATGGGTGTGTTGCAAAATAGGGTACTCTATATGAAAATATGGCATTGGGAATTTTAAAGTAAATTTCGTTGCTGAAGTTTAAACATTTACATCTAAATAATTCTCATTTAGTTGTTTTCTTAAGTATTTTAATTATAAACAAGTGTTTCTTAAATATTTTAAACTATAGTTTCTTTTTACATGGCAAATAAAGTAATGGTGTATAACTCTTCTTTAAGTATTGCATTACTTCATTAGAAATGTATCCTCTGCTATTAGTATCTAAGTTTTATTTAGTTTCAGCAGTGTCACAAGTCTCACTGGTACATTTGATTAGCAAAGTTCCAATAATATTTAAAATCAAAAGCTGAGGCAAAAAGAGGCCACAAGAAGTGTGTGTTAATTTCATGGCTACTGGAAAATATTTGTCTTCCTGCTGCAGGCTCTGCAACAAAATGCAATGCTGAATTGCTGCTTGTTTCAAGATAGTGTTTTGGAGAATTACACTTATGAATGGAAGCAAAATCAACAACCTAGAGGATATCTGTACAAAATTACTGTGCAGAAATCAAATGTGGCCATTATGAAGTGTTTCATGCTACTCTGAACAAATAATTCCATGTGGAAAATACAACGTTTTTATCCATTTGCAGATCATTTGAAAGTCAGCTGCATTGTTTCAAGCAGGATGACTTCAGATTCCTTCTGGTGTGAATACAGCTGAAATGCAGAAGTCATCTTGTAACTTATGGTAAGTGCTCAACACAGTGGGCAGATAGGAATAACTTCTTTCAAGACAAGACTTACACACAAGAAAACAGCAGGACTTTGGCCTCAATTAAAACATTGTAAGAACAGGCTAGTGAATAAAAACACTTGTAATGTGTAAACATCTTTGAAGGAAGTACCTGAAGGAGGTCCTAAAGAAAGCATTGAAGCATTTTAGGAAGTTCTTGAAATCTGGACTAATTAAGAGATACGGTATCAGTTATTCAGGTATTTGTGCAACCGATTATCTCTTCACATAGTTAATACAACTATTCACATGTCAAAAATTAACCATGTTATATAAGTGCTTTCAGAGTAGAGCTAATCTACGTTGAGTAGTTGTTGCCACGTAATATATTGTGATATTCAGTTTTAGGATGGGAGCATTATGATGTAATCAGCCAGAAGAAAAATTGTTATGTGATTTTGAGCTGACAATAATTTAATTGTAATGTATCTATGATCCCCTTTAGTAAATTTGTACATGAAATGTAAGAGTTTTTCCAGTTCTCTGTCCATTAAGAATAACACTAAAATCTATATTGGTTTAAAACCCAGGATTTGACCTGAACATGACTGACTTATTAGCAATCAGGATGTTACAGAACCAGGAAGAGTGTTTTCCTCAGTGTTATCAACACTGTTCAAAGAGCAGTATAGAGAGGACATTTCTATCTCAAAGTCAGCCTAACATCAGGATAACTGCTACCAATTTTTTTTTTGATCATGTGAGGGACAATGCCCTGTTAACCCTTACTATGGGTTGTAGGAAAGCTTTCCATCTTGTGAGTTGCAGGAGTGGAGGATGTGGCTATGCGACACAATTTACTTTCCATCTTGTTATTACTACCCTTCATTACAAAGAGATTGTACCTTTCACTTGCAAAACTACTGCCTAGGTCAGTTCTTTAAAGGCATGGTATAGTTTGTTATTTAAGGTTAATCTGTGAAAGACATACGTAATGCAGTCCAAAATTCAGTGCAACAGTAAGACAAATCCAGCTGTACCAAGGAAGACACCTTATTCTTTACCACTAGCACAAATGACTGTGTAATTTGGAAGATTTACTACAGCTGTAGCTCTGTTTCCATAGTGTGGAAACAGACTGTACAGAACAGATGTGGCATGTGTGCTGAGAGGTGTAGTAGAATTTGAAAAAGCCTTTTGTATGTTCGCATATTGTAACATGGGCTGCTCTCAGCATCAGATCTTGAAAGCTGTTTTTCTCACAAAGCAAGAAACTATGTTATTCTTTTGGCAGGTGGAGGAAAATATAACAGTCAGTGTATGGACAAGGTTGGGTCTATAGAGACAGAACCAGACTTCAGGGAGCACCAGTTTCCCAACTTCCCACCAACATACTGGACACAGGTTAGTATCCTGGCTTTTTATGCTGCTGGCTTCATAACCTGTCTGCACTGGAGGACGCTTCGGATCCACAGCATGGGTCTTCATTAATTCACGAACATGTAATTGACATAAATCGTTAACTATACTGTTGGGAACAGTATAGTATACCTGAACCCTTAAAGTACTGCTTGGTTTGTGGAGATTGTTCAAACACTTTTGCGGTATTAATGTAAGGCAACTGTTTGGCATGGAAATCTCATTGCCAAACACCAAAATTTAACAGCACTGGAAGCAACTAAACGCCAGTATTTTCAATGGTAAATTTCAGGTTGGTCTTGCTATTGGACTAATATAAATTAGAGAACTGCCCCCTCCCCTTCCCTGCAGTTGCCAAACAGGAAACTGAAAACCTTTGATATGGTTTCTCTCTGTAACATCAAAAGAAAATTCCAGAATAAAATGGCTTTTAGTATTGTTGTGCACAACATAAGCAAGCATACTGTAAACTAATTATTCTCTGCATACTACATAATTATGAGACTTAGATAAGCTTTGACCCTTGATGCATTCATGTGCATAATACAGCATAGAGTACCGTGTCGTGTATTTTTCATCATCAGTGTGGTTCTACTGATACCAAAATGTGTTCACTTAAAATATTTTATTGTGTGAGTTTTAATTGCAAACATATTCTTGATATTATTTGTTGGACTAAGGTAGTACTGACTACAGTTTCTCTCTTGATGCCCATTGGCTTTTGACACTTGAAGGGCAAGAATAGCATTGGGTATTGAGAACACTAGATACTGATTGTAAAAAGTAAAAAGAAACATTATGTTAAACTGTCTCACGATTGTTATTTTTCTGTTAAAATAGGGCAAGATGAATTAATTGCTAAAAGTAATGTATGCAAAAACCCCTCAAAACCCTGACTATTACCTGTTTGGCTGATTGTGCAAATATGAATTCAGAGTCATAACTTTCTAAAGATCAGGAAGTGCAAAATGGTGACTAGTGCCTGTGGTTTTTTTTAGTTAGCCTCAAAAAATGTTTCTTCAGATAATACTTTCCTTTTTCTGCCTGGGCATTTAAGTGCCTAGCTCATTTAATGCTTAAATATAGCAATTCCTGCAGAATAAAAGGTTAACATTAATTTTCAAAGCAAAGCTCTGTTTCTTCTCCACATCCACAAGAGAAGCAAAGCTGTACTTGCAGGGTCCAGTCTGCTTGTTTTCTACATGACTGACCTTAGCAGAAGTAAGGTACACAATGAAGTTTTTATACAGTGTATGTAGACAAAATGAGAACAGTTAAGAAATATTGTTTATTAGTAGGATATTTTAAATATAGATAGTAATGTGGTATGCTAGACTGGCTTCTTGACAAATTACTACAATGGACAGATGGTTTTTCATTATCTGTTGTACAGAAATACAAGGCTTGCAACAGTGTGTTTTGTATTGATGCTTATTCATCTGTGAGAGAGTAATTTTCAGGCTGCTTGTCCAGAACACATTCTAAATCTTCCTTTGCATCTGCAGAACATCTGCTTAAACTAGGATTGTCAATGTCAATATTTTATTGCTAGTAAGCCACAGGCTGTCTTAATGTCTTCCCAAAGCCAAAGAAATTAGTATAAAATAGGATTTCAGGGCTGGGATCCAGGGTTTACTGTCTAGATGCATTCTTTACTTTGTATGCAGTGTAAAATCTTACTCAATATGCATTCTACTCCTGGTAACATATCATCTCAACAATTAACACAGAAAAAAGCAGTTTCTCTTTGTAACAGTTTATAAGTGCTGGGAAAAAGATACACTTTGTTTAGCAATTTATGTAACCAATATGTTTGGTGGCAAGAAAAATAGTAAAGAATAAAAGGCCATGTTACAAACATGTTAGTAGGATGCATGCCTCAGTTAATTACTTTAAAGAGGCAGGCAGAGGCAGAATTTTAAAATTTCTGAAGATATGAAGTACAGTCTGTTTCAAAGCCTCAGTATAGATGTTTCAGTAGATAACAAGGTGCATTTTTCATCTCCTTTAGGTACTCGATATTTCATTAATTTTTTATGTGCCAATATTATTGTTGTTTTCCTCTGATTCTCCCACCCCTCGTTGACTTCCACTGTGTCTGATGTCTGCTGGAAGCGTAAGCCAATGTAATAAGTTTTGAGGGCACAACTAGCAGATGAGCACTCTCCATAATGTAGTAAGTTTCAATGAATTAAGAGTATGAGATGGTTTTTATAGTCTTTCCTTTTCTCTCATGCCTCTTGAGTCCCTTGCTTATAGAGATACAAGGCTTACGCATATGTACACAGTGTTCTGGTAGGACTGTCATTAGATTTTTGTGTCCCACAAAGCCTTGGGAATTAAAAAATGCTCCTATTCCTTAAGTTCTGGTAAAGGAAGATGCTGAGTAAATGCTTGGACTTACTGACATGTAAATGTAGCCCTGAAGGTTCAGATTCGAGCTCTATTGGACTAACATAAAGAACTGTCCCTATTATCCAACTATATCTGGTGCTATTCTGGACACTAATAAATCTTACTGTATGATGATCGTGGAATTTTCATGGGAATTCTATTCTGTTTTTGTTAATTCAAATCTGGGAGGTGAATCCAGCTCTCTTACACCCTAGCTGAGATAGCTAGCCATCAGATATGGGATCAATACTTGAGGCCAGTGGCAATGGACAGATTTAATACCAAATTTTTTTAAACAACAGAAGAGCAAGTTCAAGGAAGCTTCACCAGTGGTTGCCTGATGTGAACAGTATTTACAGGCCTGAGAAGAAAACTCAGGGTAAATTTCAATGAATAAAACACAGGCATCCCATATGTGTGTGAGCATATCAGTTATTATGTAGTATATTTAACTTCAGTTATTTCATCCTGTCATTTCTATCTATCAGTGGGAGATACTGGTGATTATTACAAATGTTGTTAACTGTACCATGCTGTAATGTGAACACTGTCCATATGTTTTAGCACATCACTGAATATGACTGTATTCTATTTCCTAAAAAGAGGAAATATTTCTGCAGCATGATTACTTCACCTTCTCAGTTCTTTTGGATTTGGATAATTTCAATGAGAGGTTAATCCTGATCTAGAAGTTGCTCTAATGTAGTGGTTTTTCAGGTGTAAATTTGTAAGTCACAAGAACACTGTAGTCATTTCTGCCCTAGCTTAGAATCAAAATGCTGATGTGAAACACTTCCCTGTGCTCATGGGGTCATCTGGGTTCCAGAATAATGTCCATTAAGAAAGTTGTTGTGTGGTTCTGTCCAGTTCTTTTAGCTATATTGAAATGTTTCTTCCTGTATTCTAGACATGAGTAAACTTCATTGCCTGTATTTTAAAGTTTAAGATAAAACATGCTGAAAGTGCTATTTTTTTATTTCTCCCTATATACTTGACACACTTCTTTTGTTCTTCTTTTCCTTTCAAAACACAGGGTAAGTATAAATTTATTTCCTAACATGTATTACTAAGACATACCTAATTACACTGCTTACCTTTGATACTCCTTATTTTGCATAAGCATTGACATTCAGTTCTAATGTGTGGAAGTGAATTATAGGTATGGGTTGTGGTTGTGAAGCTGTTCTGATTGAATGATGAATTCCCTGATGTGTTTTTCACTGTTCACTTTGTTACCTGGAGATGGAAAAGCAAATGAGTACTAAAATAGCTAGTTTAGTCAGTGCTTCTTTCAGGTGAATAATGTACTCTAGCTTGTACATGCAAGTGCAAGGTCACAAATACAAAAGATGGGTTCTGGATTTGTATTTTGAGTTAACATCCTGAAAACAGTCTTGATTACACTTTTCAGAAATACTGTGTTTTGTTTACTCAGGCCTTGATCCATTTAAAAAGAATTTAGTTCAAGAATATATTTTTGGATTCCTTTTCAAAGAAGAACTCCAGTTTTCACCAATGGTATTTCCTATGTGCGTAAGCTGAGTTTTCTGACAGTGCATAGTGCTGTGCCTGCCACAGCTGGTGAATGCATCTTGAACCCACTTCACCTCGAGCCCAGTGTCATTCTGTGGTTACTTAGAGCAGTGACTTTTCATTTAGGAGTGACAGAAAGGATGACTTCCCTTTTTCAGTTGCAGACATTGTGAATGTTGGAGAACCTGATGCACAGTTACTATCTTTACTTGTGAAGGACAAGGACATCACCTTCCCATGAAAATTCCAGGATCATCATACAGTAAGATTTATTAGTGTCAAGAATAGCACCAGGTGTAGTTGGGTAATTTGAAAAGAGTCTGTATTATACTTTGTCTTTTACATTTATTGATTTGGATGTTATATTTATCTCTTTGAGATAAGATTGAACATACTGTGAAGAAAAGGGGAAAAGAAACATTCATTTGATTCTTCTCCTACTTTCCAATTTGTAAATCTTCAGTAATTCTGTGTAAAATGAGTGGAAAAAATAATGGGAAGTCATTAGAACAAGAGAATCAGTGAATCTGCTGGAAGTTTAGGATTCATAACTTTGGATACTATTTTCCAAATTGATAACTGTAGATGATCATGTAAACAAGATCAAATTAGTTTTCATTTTGGGGAGGCTTGACCTCATCCCACCTTCACACTGTGTGTTTCAATAGATGTTGCTGTTGAGAAAAAATGGTCACTATTCTGATCAGACCTTTTCTATCTATTGATCAAAATGATCTCTTCTGTGTATCTTGCTTCAGCATGGACTTCTAACTTCTCTGTGAACTTTTCTTCTGTGCTAAGGGTTTAGTTATTTACATCTTCCATTTACAAAGAACATTGCCTTCCACATCTTGATCTGATGAAGGATCAGCTTGTAATCATGTGGAAGGAAACCACTCAACCACACACACTTTGCATCTTGGCACAAAGCAACTTTTTTCTAGGGATTATTTTCGGAAATCTAGGGAATATTTTTTAAAATCTCAAATAGATGAAAGAACCAATACCGCAAAGATTAATAAATGACTGTTCTACTATATTACTTCAATGAAAACAAGCATTAAGTTTCTTTTCTAATACTGTACCCTGTGAAAAAAAATATGTATTTTTACATACAAAACCATATTGATTTATAATAGTTGAAATAATGTGCTATGCATAGTATGTACCTCTGGTTTCATTAATCCTTAGAAGAACAAGTATTAAAAAGGACAGAAATGAAAATTCCATGCTATTTGCAAAAATACACTATTATTATAGTATTTTGCTCCTTCAGTTAACTGTAGTATGACCAGGGATACAGACTTTCAACATGTAAACAGAATTTTTGTAGAGGAAATTTTACCTATGAACTCTTTGAACATATACACAATTTATTTTATTTTTTTTTAAGTCAACGATATGTAAATATATTCTGGTATTAATTGCATTATTAGCAAGAAGATTAACAAGTTAGGTTAGGGTTATTGGTAAAGTGAATAAACAGCCTAGTATTCTATCAGCCAGTTTTTGAAAGACTTCCATAATCTATGTATTTCTTGAATCATCCTGAATCAGCCATGCTCTGGGGACAAGCCTGTTAGCTGCATGTCACTGAAGTGTTTCCTAAACCCTTTAGTTGCTACTTCTTTATACAAAACAGAAATTGACTCTTACAGCTTGATAGCACAGAGGCAATATGTATTAAAATCATCTTACATTATCCCAGATATTAGTGTATCTGAATTTAAACTTCTCAAGCAGCAAGATGACATCCATCCCCACTGCACTTCTAGCTATCCCCTCCAGCCTTCCTGCTGAGTAGTAGTAACATGGGTCTGATTCATACTAACATGCTTGCAACCCAAGTTCTGTGTGGCACTGTTAGCAGTAGGATTCTGATGCTAATTTTTTGCAGTCTGTAGGAGTTATACTAGTACTTCGTAATCTGTTCCAAATACTCATGAACAAGTAGACCTGAGGATCAGATTAGAGATGATACTGCAGCTAACATTTGTATTTTGATCCTTGTTTCTAGATGCCTATTATTACTTTTTATATTGTTGCAATAAGGATAATATTCTGTACACAGATCCATAAAGCAATTGATCAATCTCCTGATCAGACATAAAATGCTTCATAGACAAATACATAACTATTTCTGCAAAGGTTAAGTTTTATAGCCTAAAATCAGGATCTGTTTCTAAAGAGAGTTTGAATGTGATTTTGGTCTAACAGTACTTCTGTTAAGGTCTGAGTCTACAGCTCAGCAGTGCATTCTGTAGAAGCATAGCAGATTTCAATTCCAGTAGCTAAAAGGATGAACTGACTGCTTTCATTTGTCATGTAAGGAATTAACAAAAAAACCCACCAAAAAAAACAAACAAAAAATATTGAGGAATGGCAACCTATTGTGAAATGAAAATTTAACTTATGCTCTGATGAGAGGCAGTATCAAGCATATTATTTTTTCTGTTGAATGTGTGAAAGTTCCTTAGAAAGCTATTTCTAGCTGTGGATTACAGCATGAGGAGATTAAATTTGTAGTTGCCCTATGTGATTTAATATTGCTTTAAATGTTGTGATCCTCAAAAAACTATGTTGCAGAACTCATCATAAGCTGAACATTAGAGAGACTTTCTAAATGAAGGTGGTAGTTACCCAGCAATTTCCTTCTGTGTTAATTGGAATAAACAGCTCATCAAGCCAACCTGAAATTTTAAGGTAATGACATTGCTCCTTATGGATGTTTTCTCAGCATGATGTGTATAGCCTTGTGGTTATTAGTACAGCAGATAACTGAGTTTTCTTGACACTTATTCCAGCTATTTCCTCTGCTGGAATTTCACAGATACATATTACTGCCAAGCACTATACCACCATGAGAATGTCCTTGACAAATTAGCCTGCTGAGTCTGCATATAAAAGGAAGTCTATCAACCGATTTCATCTTAGTTCTGTATTCTTAAATTTCATGTTATTTTCACCATTTTGTTCTGGAACATAAGGATCAAGATAGTGTTGGATTAAGTGAAAATTAATAAAGATTTTTTTTTATAATGCAACTATTTTTATATTTCCCTTTTGTGATTCCTTTGCTTAAAATCAGTTGTGAGTCTCAAATATTTTTGCAACAATAGATTTTGTGTGTTTGTGTGTCCTGAAGGTCGCATAAAACTTGGTTTGTCAAAACAAACTTTGTTTGCTATGGAGAAAACAGTATAGTGAGAAAGCTCCTCTTCTGGACAAATGCAGATGTTACCTACTGTTATGAGCTTTGTATGTACTTCAGTACCCATATGATTTGACTTTTGATGAGCCCTGTGTGAAGCACATATACGTGGTCAAGGAGGCTCAAGAATACTTCAAGACCTTAATAACGTGATAGCAGATACCTAATGAATTAATTATTTCTAAGATCAAGAGATGATGATTACTTTTAAGAAGGGTAATACTACAGCAGTCAATTGAAAAGATATTAAAAATAGCTAGGGATCTTAGGTACTTGAATTTCTAGCACTGCATTTGAGTTGGAAGGGTCTTTCTTGGAACTTAAAACAAGAAACTTATTTTTAAATGGTCATTAACTCTTAATTTCAGGTCTGCCTTAACTTAAACTAAATGTAAACAATTTTTTCCCTCAATTTTCCTCTCCAGTTCTTATCATTTATCTGAAAACCAGTATGACTCAAATTGCTGCTTCCATTTAAGTAGCGTTTCATTCCTTTCTAAACATTCAGACATAAGTTTATATTTTTTTATTTAATCTGTTGATTCTTTATTAATAACCACAGAAGTCCAATGCTGTCATCACAGCTTTGAACTTGTGACAAAATTATGTTCTGCCTTTGAAATTCAGTTTCATAAAGTGATTTCAAAAAAATAAGCCATCTTTGTTGAAGATGGCTTTTTTGAAGACACTGTTTCAGTGGTGATTTTTAGCTGTTGGTATAAATAGCCACTTGAAAACTTTAAAGAAAAATAAATCACTGTCCTTTGAAACCTTAAATCAATCTATGTATGATCCAGTGGAAGACTATATTCTTAAGCTGATGTGTCTGTAACTATTTTCTTTACTATGGGACCTTTTAGCTTAAAAAAGGTTATGTTAAAATTTCACCCATTTTCATTTTTCCTTTAAAAGTATGGTTCTGCAAGTTTTATGTTTACCGAAAGAGATTAATGATATTTTTCAGGATAATTTATGGATCTTGGAACCACAATATTCTTTCGTAAATGTAAGAAACTTAGGAAACTTTACTAACTGAATTCTGTTTATGGTGTGTTTGTGTGTGTGGTGTTTATCCTTTGTTCTCAGTATGTTGGGTGAAAACATTAGACCTGCATTAAGCAGAATTCTGCTGCCCTCCCAAAAAAGCTGTTTTTGGAGGTAGGCACAGCAGAGAAACTGTGACTGAATGAGTTGCCTGAAAAAGATGGGATCTGGACTCCCCCCCCTCCCAAAAAAAAAAAGAAAAAAAGTTATTGTTGAATTAAGAAGGCAAAACAAATACTGCTGTGGTCTTAGGACATTTTTAAAGTTTTAAATCTATTTTTCTGCATGTAGCTGTTTTGTTGAACTGTCTGCCATGTATGTCACAAGTCAGAATAATGACACAATTTTTGTTGTTTTAAATGCATTTTTGGTTTGTTTTGTTTGTACTTGAATCTACTTTCCTGACTAGTTCTACAGCAGGTTTCATAGATTTGCGCTTGCATTAAAACACGGAATGAAAGCAATAAAATTATCATCTTCAAAAGACAGTGCACTAGATTCTGAAAGCAATATTTCATCAGTCTTTTCCTGAAAATAAAAAAATTGCTATAGTATATGTATAGTATATATTATGTAAACCCAAAATCTCTGAGTTAGAGGTGGAGCACTGAAGATACTGCTTTATGTGTCCTCTTTAACTACATTTTTCATAGAAGCTGCGTGGCTTGCATTTCTCTCCCTCTAACCTTTCTTTAGTCCAGTTCAGTAAGGTACTTGAGCAAACAGGTAACTGTGGGTCAGTAAGATGAATGGGGCTGGCAAATTATTTTGTGCCTTCCTGAATTAGAATCTTGGGTCTGATTGTGTGATATGTGGAGCCAGCTTAATAACTGCTTAGTGAAAACAGGCTTCAAGAAAAAACAAATCAGCTTTCACCCATCTGGTCCATGTATTTTGCATAGTGAAAGGAGAAAAGTAATTTCTTGCACTGAGAACCACTCTTTCTGGTGAAAAATGGGCAAAATTACTCCACTGAACAGAGTGTTAGTTACGGTTTAGCCATAGTTGCAAAATAGGCAAAGTTTTAAATTGGACCTGTTTTGCTTTACTTGCACAATTTTCTTGACGGTGCAGTGTGTGTGAAATGTTTGTGCAAGGAAAGATGATCAATTTGAGAATCTACAGAAGAAAAAAACCCACCCAAATTCTCCATTCCAGGGATATTTTTTTTAAACAGCCAGAATTGGAAGGTAGTCAATGTTTTACCATTTGCCATCCTGCAGTGGAATACTGTTGTCTTAAACACATGACAACAAATTTAATGCAGAGTTGTCATAACTTTGTTGATCTCCACAATACCCAGTTCTTTTTATGATTATCATTAAATGTTTATTGTTGGTGGTTATAGTTTACTGTTAATGATCATGACTTTTTATCTGTCTATAGAGAAACTGCTACAGTTATTTACACTGCTGCATTACTTTATTCTACATCTGTGGTCAGTGGAAATAAAATTTGAAAGCAGCCATTAAAACTTAAATATGGGAAAAAATTTACATGTTCTTTTTTACAGTAGTAGGAAGGACAACTGTCCTTAGACGTGAATTACTGCAATTTAGTTTTAATTGTAAGTATGCCTGAATTTTCATAATATGAAGTGATAAAACCTTTGTTTATGTCTGTAGGTTTTTTGTTTTGTTTTGTTTTCTAATGTTGATTTAGGGAAAAAATAGAAAGTAATAGAACAGGCACAATTAGAGCATTTATGTTCTATAATGATTCCTCTTCTAGCAAAGCTTAATTGCTAACGGACAGTTTGAAAATGTTTAGATTAGTTCTCACTTAAGAAATACCCAGAAAAAAAGACAGTTTTTAGTTCAGCAAAGTTTTCTGCAACATGACTCTCCATCTATCAAGAGATGATGTTAGTAGACAAAGCATTTTTGGTAGGAAGGAATACAGAAGTATTTTGGATGATATGTACAACTACAAAGGAGTATAAAGGAGGAAGGCCACGTCCCGAAGGACAATCTCCTGATTGATTAACTGTTATGGTTCAAGAAGGGGAACAAGATTCAGGCCCATTGATTGCCACTGAGTTTACTCTAAAAGGAGGTTCTGTTACGAATGGTATTTGTGATACTCTTGTTGCACGTTTTTGACAAGGATGCAAGAAGACCACCAAACCACAGTTTTTCTAATGTATTCATGACACTTTAGTAAGATCATGGATATAAATTAAATATCTATCTAGTATTCACTGACAATGTATCTGTAAAATTATTTATCTTTCAGTAAGCTAAAACTACACGATACATTTATGAGTTTATTGAACTCTTTTGGTCTTCCCCAAAGCTTTGCCTTTTAGTTTTTAAAAATGAAAAATCATTGATAACTTTTAATATTTTTTTTCCTAATCTGAAATCTAAATTTGTCTTAAAGTATTTTTTGAAAGAGTAAAACCATGAGGATGTTTGTCATTTGAACCCAAGATGAAAATAATGAGGTTCTAGAAGCAGAAAAGGGGAAAAAAATATTCTTAATAATTAACACATTTCTCAAAAATTTTGGAGACTAAATTCATTATTCTGACACTAACAGTGTTTTCTTGAGGGTTTCTGATAAATATAATGACTTTATGGGCTTGAGTGCTAAGGCAGTTTGAAGATACTTATTCCCACGTATCCTACTTCAGATCTTTTGTATCTGGATAAAATTTGCATAATTCATCACAGATACATTTTAACATGGATTTAAAAGTTTCTTCAACAGAAAAGGAATCAAGTCTGAGAGAGAGCTGATTTTGTATTTGTTTAATTATTTTTTAAAGGCTATTATTCTGTTTGTTTATTTGTGTATATACTAAGATTAAATGTATAAACTAGGATTAAACGACTTCTGCAGGATACTGGAAAAAAATTAAGACTTTTTTGATTCAAGACAGAACAGTTTCTATGGGGAAATCGAGTTTTTTTGCAGAGATGTGTAGAAAATCATTAACATCTCAAATTCCTCTCCTTCAATCTGGAGGATTAACACCAAAATCTGACTCCCATATTGAACAATGCTAGAATGTAGGATTTTCAGTCTTCTACAAAAAAGAGTTCAGAGCAAGACTTTTTAACCTTGGTGCTTTGTGACATGTTGCATGATACATAGTACATTTAATTTAAAAACAAAATAAGACAAGAAATTTAAGGGTATAATAAAGTAAAATATAAGATTTCTTGTTCTTAATACAGAAGAAGATATTAAGTCATTATATTAGGAAAGGGGCAAGCCTGAGGCAGAATTTATTCTGAAGTAGATTTTTTAGCTCTACATATCTTCTTAATTCAGCTATTGTTCCTAGAAAAAGGAGCCTTTGTTGTTTTTTGCATTAGTTGTTAACAATAGGACAAATTACTCATTCCTTAAGAATAATGCTCTTAGTTTTTCCATTACACAAACAGTAGTTCTGTGTTTCATTTCTAAAATACAAATGTGAATAGTTGAAGACACAATATAGAAAACTGAAGAGAGAAAACAATACCATTCTAGCAGAAGATCTCTTAGTGTAACTCCTTCGAGAATTTTTTGTTTCATAAAAATCTAAATGGAATATAGTAATACTGCAGGATAAGGGCAGGCACAGCCATCTTCTGTCTGCAATGATAAGTGAATCTGTATACATAGAATCATAGAATGGTTTAGGTTGGAAAAGACCTTTAAGATCGAGTCCGACCATTAACCCAGCACTGCCAAGACCACCACTCAACTGTGTCCCTAAGTGCCACATCTACATGTCTTTTAAATACCTCTAGGGATGGTGATTCCAGCCCTTCCCTGAGAGCCTGTTCTGATGCTGGAAAACACTTTCAGTGAAGAAATTTTTCCTAATACCCAATCTGAACCTCCCCTGGTGCAACTTGAGGCCATTCCCTCTTGTCCTGTCGCTTGTTGTCTGGGAGCAGACACCGACCCCCACCTCGCTACATGATGGAATCTCTGATGTGTCTGGGAGACAAGTGGGTGCAATAAATCTTGTCAGGGATTTACTGAGACAAAGGCCCCTGATGCAGATAGAAAACAATTCAATCTAGGTGCTGAACTTTCTGTAATGATGTAAAATTTGGACCAAAAGCTAGTAATGGATGTTTTTTGAAACTAGTAGAAACAGTAAAAGTTGGGGTTGCATTTATTTCTAAAGATAATATATAGTGGGAAGTAAGAATGAAGGGATTTTAAAGGACCACATGTCTCATAAGAGTATTCTTAAGTTTCAGTTTTGATCAACGCCCGTTTCTCTTAGTGAGCTTAGTTTTAATGAGGAGCATCTTGATGTCCTCACACACTTATCATCTTCAGAATTAACAGTAGCTCTGCACAAGCAAAACTGCAGGGTCAGCCTCTATGAGATCTTTGTTTAGTTTCCATGTAGGAGCCTGTGTTTATATATAGTATCTGTTTCTGATTGAGAAGTAACTTTTGTAACGCAGCTCCACATCTCAAAGCAAGGGGAGTATGACAGATTTTGTTTTTGCTTTTGTTTGGCCATTTAAAAACAATGATAAAAAATGAACGATCCCAAAGGCAGATATTCTAGCCTTTCCTTTTGCATTTTTAATGTTAATTGACCAGTTTCAATATGAATGAAAAGTTACTCCAAAATAAACACAAGGTCACATTTTCTGCAAGGAAAAAGTCCCTCATGTAGCTTTTCCTACCTCTGTGGGCAAAGGCTAAGTCAAGCTTTCTACTTGCTTATCCTCCCCAGGCAGTATCAGGAATAGATATAGGCTCACCCTCTCAATTGCCTCTTTCTGGTTTTCTATTAGTGACTGTATTTAATCACACATTCTCCTCTGTGCTCTTTTAAACTGGCTCCCTCTTGGTATCATGTATCAGAAGAGTCTGGTCTGCTCTTCTTGAGGATTTTCATGGCATTTAATTACCATTAAAATGTTGATTCCATCTCCAGTGGACCTGTGATACCATCCTTAATCATCCACTTGTTAATTATTGAAAAAAATTGTGCTGTTTCCACCATGATCTTTCTAAATATCTGCAAAGTGATTTAATTACCTTCCTTTAAACCCTTTTCTGTAACTCACCTCTAATGAGTTATATACTATATATATATATATATATAAAAAAATATACTATACTGAGCCAACCCAGTGCTCACGTGACTTATACTTTGAGACTGCGTCCCAACACTGTGGCCACTACTGTCCTTGTTTCCTTATGTTTTCAAAAACTTAGTTATTTCTTGGCTTTAATTTTGGATGGCAAACTGCAGCAGCCACCAATATTTTTGTGGGTTTTTACAGCACAGAGTCCAGTTACATACTGGGGTTAGGCTAAAGCAATCCCCACAATAAAACAAAACAGATAAACTGAAGAACTCTGTTACAGCAGCGTTAGAGGGGTTATTAGGGATTATAGCAGTACTGGAGACCTACCTGTAAGATTTGTTCGTATGGTTGTGAAAATTTCGTGTCCTTCAGCCCAGATACTGTTTCTTATGGAACTGTTTTTGTTCATGCCCTGCTATTTAAGTATAATGGAATTAGTTCAGAACATTTTCTAAAATACAGGAAAAATTCTTAACGCAATGTCATAAAGCAGTTTACCCTTTTTTTAATGCCACTATTGTATATCATTTGGAAATCCAGTCCTACAAAGAGGCCTCCCCGTAAGTGAAGATATGTCTTTCTATGCAGTATGCAAAACATTTTGCATCCACAGACTTCTTGTGGTGTGTGTGTGTGGTGGAAATCCTGAGATGTAAGGGCTCATAAAGGTCTTCCTGAGAGTTGCACAGTTGCTTAGTGTTTCTGCTGCTGCATATTTCTCCTTGTTACCAAACTCACAGATTGTGACTTACTGCTCAAGGTATTTCTGATTGTTGTGCTTTGAGTTTGATGACTGAACATAGTAACTGTAGCACTTGGTATGTTTGATTAGATTTAGAAGACTAAAGCATGTTGTTAGGATGTCATTCCTTCCATGTAAATGTAAGGTTAATGTGATACAAGCTCCACTGTCACCCTTTCTAAGTCACGAGCTGTGCAGTGGAGAGTATTAAAAAAGCTTCATTTGATCTTGGCTGTTGGGTCTTTGGGGAGAACAAATAACAGGGGATGAAAGGAAAAAGTGTACTGTATGAATTTGGCAGGGAATTCTGTACCAAAAGGATTAACTGTCCCTGATGAAAGAGAAGCAACTGAATGTGTTTTCTTGATTGAAAGACAGAAGAGGTTTTAATGTAATTTTTTTCATTGGGACCTAAAAAGTTAGTTTAGTACTCAAGTTTAGAATAAAATGTGGTGTGACTGGAAAGTAATAATACTCAGATAAAAAGAACAGGTAAAAATGCTGTTGCATGGGTTCTATTTCTTGTCCCATTACTGCTTGCTTTTAGCTTGGTAATTGCAAGAGAATCTGGGCTTCGTTACCTTCATCTCATACTTAATGCACTGTAAGGCAACCAGACTTCCAGGTTTTCTGAAGTATGCAAGCTTTTCTGTATGTCTGTGTTTGCAATGCACTGTGTCCTGCAGAGAGAGATTTCTTAAAACTCTCAGCAAGACAACATAAGAAACCCCTGTACACTGCAAAATGGTAAATTCTTCTAACTTGAAAGAATGACTATGAATAGACAGTGAGGCAGGAACCTGCACATCACAGTATTCAGACTAGTTTTAAATATTTGCTGTTCCAATGTGTTGATAACACAGCATGAAGCTGAGTTATGTTTCAGCTAACAAAGCATGTGGCTGCACTGTCAGATGGAAAAATCATCAAGGGACTTACTCAGACATTATCCTGTGATCTTCAAATAATCTCTTAAATTAAAAATATTTGGAATGTGTTGGTAACTACTTTGTATTTTAAACAGTGTTCTGATTATTTACTATCAACTAATGATGACTTTGAAGTCACTTGAGGCATGGCAGAGCTAATTATTTTATTGGGCTATGACAGTGCAACACAGGAAATGGTTGTCGGAATATAATTATTTTTTTTCTCCATCTATCTTTAAGTAAGCATTACAGAAGTGCATCACAGTTCCTGTAAGCTATAATGCAAGGGATTCCTCTATTTTCTTCTAACTACTGTGTTCTAAATTTACTGTTGCCAGTGAATGTAGATCTTGGTCTCTACTACAGTTTTGTAACTATATATCTTTCACTGAATGACAGTGTTGTCACTGCAGTGTAGTGCAAGAAAGTTACTGTGAGTACTCCTTCAAGTTTGTAAATCAGCATTCTTAGTTTGAGTTCATATGCTTATTATCTGTAAATAATAATATGACAGGTATTAATGAAGTTTTGAAGGTAGCTACAAAAGAACTGATTCTGTGAGCTTTGCAAATTTAGTCAAGAAACAGATTTTACCCTGCAATCTGCATGTCCTTTTAGCATTGAAGTTCAGTTTTTAAATATGAGAAGTGCAAAATAAATCACTTCTGTGTAACATACAGAAGAAAATTAGTTAAGGGATTTTTGCCACAGGATTTGTAACAGCTAATTCTGAGAGTTACTTTTATGTTGTGAGCTATTTATAAGCAGTCCACAGTCCTTAGTGTGTCACAGGCATCATGTATCCATCATAAAATCTCCAACTGTGTACAGCTGCTGTCAACTTTGTGTTTACTTCTGTGTTAAATCAATACCTGAGGATCACTCAGATGCTCAAGGAGATTCCCCCATCCCACCCATTGGCTGGGATGCTGTACAGGCATCCATAATGCAGCTCATCAGAATGTCTCTAGACCACTGAGGATGGTAAATATTAATGACATTATATACTGTAAAAGACGTCTTTGAGCCCTTGTTCCACAGAACCTTGCTCTCTTTGGTATGCTGTTCTGCCCTCTATTTTCTCCACATCGTGTCTCTGCTGGGAAATTGTCTCTACTAACTGAAAGTTTTGCCAAGAGTCAGGAAAACTCACCAGAGGACAAAACAGATCATTCAAGGTTTTTCTTGTTTTTTTTTTCTTCTTTTCTTTTTTCTTTTCCAATTTTCATGTATACAGTTACAATTAACATCCTTCTCCAGACTAGATAGTTGAGAGACATCACAGCTACAGCACAAATTTTGCTCTGGAAGAAGTCTGGTTTTCTCTTACCTCATACTGTCTTGGACAAAGACAAGGTCCTTCATGAGTGGTAGATACAGGGCAGTGAATTTATAATCAACAAAGTCCTATGAAAGTCAGGTTACTTGTCAAGAAGTTTAATAGTCTGTCTTGTAGTCAATTCTAATATGTTTTGAAATGGCCACCTAATGGGACATGCAGCACAACCAATGTTAGAAGAAACTCCCAAAGTAGCTATGGTGAGAGCGTTTTGTCCTCAGCCACCTAACGCTGCCCATCCCTACATCCCAGTCTGGCCTTCCTAGTCAAGAAACAAGTCTGCTTGCCCTGATGTTGCTGACCTGGATAGGGGATGAGGTCACGGGAGTGTTACTGGGGGTTAAAAACAGAGCCATGAAGGAATAGCCTTCGGGACCCCTGCGGTAGTTAATACAGCCATGATAGTGTGCCTTCAGTGATTCAGATGCAATAAATGTTGTGAGTCCTACTCTATAGAACGATAAAGAGAATTGGTGTTTTCTGTATGACAGTGTGAGTTGTTGAGATGCTGGATTGATTTTGTTGTTTCTGTTTTTCTCTGAATTTTCCTTAGATGTTATTTGAGTAATGGGAGAAATCGTGTAAAAGAAAAGTCTTCATGAGCAATTACGAATGCCGTAGCAATCTATATAGCGTGCAGAAGATTATGGTAATGTGGTTGAGATTTGATTTGCACAACTCGCTGAAATACAAGGGTTAATTGTCTGTGGAACTGTGGCATGTGGGTTAATTTGAACAGATTAGATTACCGTGATTAGTGGTGCCTGGGGAACAGCATAAAATGATTCACCATTTAAACTGGTTTGTCTCTGCTGGAATCAAAATAACCTATGCAGAAAAATCCAATTATCATTGCTGAGGAAAGACAATATGAGTGCAAAGTTTGAGGGGGTGGGTCTATGGTTCTCTTATATGTCTGATTTAACCCAGCTAAAATAATTTGCAAATTTGTGCTGAACTCAGAAAATGTATATGAAGATAACCCTGAGATGGAGCACAAAGGTGAACTTTCTGAAATACTACATTTCAAAATGAGATTTTAAATGTTCAAGGTACTTTACTTTTATGTAGAAATGTACCCAAATGAGATGAACATAATTTTAAATAAATAATAATAATAATAATTGCAGTAATTACTTAGAGTAACAAATGCTGAAACATAGTTGAAGGCTTATTTTTGCCATATATTTTTATAAAACTGTTAAGTAGAAATAGAAGAATATTTGAGAAGCAGGACTGTTTCCAGTCTGTGTTTTCAGACAGAACTGTGGTCATTCAAACAAGCTCTGTGTAGCAGAATTTTCCACAATTTTCAATTTTTATCTGAAGTAAATTTATTGAAAGTTAATGTCTATAGTATGAACATGCGTCTTAACTATAGGCATGTATTTTTTCATATACTCTTACGTGTATCTTCCTACTTGTCAGCAATAGATTTCTTTCAAAGCTAACACTTGCCATAAGTTTTAGGTCTTAGTGATCCCTGTTGGGTATTATCTTAAAGATTTAATCAGAGAAATTATTTTGTGTTATTTAGAAAATAACACTTGGCTATTTCGATTAGTTAAACTCTTTGAATACATAATACTTGTAATTGCTTTTCATATATCTTACTGTTAATGTGATTATATAAATTAATTGCTAATCGTTAAAATGTATATAATGTATTACTATTTATTAGTGCAATTCCTTAAAATAATTGCTCTAGAAATTATGTTTTCCATTTTAGATTTAAAATTGCTCTTAATAAAATATATTTATTAAAATTTGGGCTATGTATATTTTATAATGAGTAGTCCCTAGTGATATTAATTATCAATCAGGATTCACTTAACACTCAACAAATAACCTAATGAATCTTAAGTGTGTAGCCAGTTGTCTAATGCTTGGAGCAAGGCATTGGGAAATAAGCTATATGTATCTGGTAATTAGCTATACCATACAGTGATAAGAATGAATTTATTTCATCATTTGATTCTGAATATGCATATAGAGCTATCAAGTGCTGGAGTCTGTAAGGCTGAGTGAATTCTTCATAAAAACTAAGTCAAATTAATCAGGAGAGTGTATATGGCACTGCTCAGAGTTTGGCTAGGTGTGAAATGAGTCAAAACAATACTCGCTGGTGGGGAGCAAGAGATGTCCTGCCTTAGTTGCTGCCAGGCGTTTATCATGGGATGTAGTAACTGGCAGACTCCACAGAAGCAAAGACTGTGATCTGTAGAGAAAGTTTTTCTGCCCATCCTATTTGTTCAGAACAATGGAAGTGTGGTGTCCGTCTGAATCCGTTCTCTAATGTGTCTTTCTGCCATTTGGCTTCTTACTGAGGCAGCTTGTGACGTTGTAAGTTATCCCAAAATAATCTCTGGGGTTTTTTTGATGAAGATATATACAGTTTTTTTCCTCTTTGAATGGTTCATTTGGCTTCTTAAAACATATACAAAGTTAGTTGCTGGTAAACAGTTTATTATGCTAACATAATCCTTTGTGAGTAATGTATTTTTATTGATTTCATGTATATCAAAACCTTGTAGTCATTCAAATAATTAAAGGAGCATTCATCATCTTTCTCCCCCACTGATGATGATATGAGTTGGAGATACCAGATTCAGACATAAAGTAATAATCCAGGACATTTTTCATTAGTCTAAATTTGCTGAAGTAGTGAAATATGAAAAGAAAAGACTTTCATAACATATTCTTACTAAAATAGTTTAGGTTGGTTTTTATTTGTTCTTGATACTATTTTGAGTAATTCTGAGCTTCTAAGACATGCTCAAGACAGTTAAATATTTATGCTCCCAAAACTGAATTTTTAAACAACATTTTCTGTTTACAGTAATCAGGTTTGCTTTGGGTTTATGGCTTGTCTTAGAGGTTATAAGATACATCTTTTCTTCCTTGGGAGAAAAAAAAAAGTGTACTTACGTGTTTGCAAAGACTTTGCTCTGCTGAAAAAGCAGTAGGCAACCTGAATGTAACTTTTTGTGTTCTTCCATATTTCTGGTTTTAACTCCTAATGTAATAATTTCCATTTTGTGTTCTATTGGGCCTGAAATTGGAAACTATTTAAAACCTAATAGCACCCCCACCCCTCACCCCCATCCCCTCCTGATTTTTTCCTTCTTCTTTGAATAGCAACAGAAGTATGTCTATTATGGTTTGAAATATAAATGAGTACAACCTCTGCTTTTCAGCAGGTACTCAACTGGAACTTCTGCAAGTGGAATACCATAAGAAGTGAAACACCTACCTGCTGACTCCGCTGTTTTTGTCTACAGACTGCTGCTTTTGAGAGTAATTTTTGTCCTTCTGCCTTTTTGGGAGGTTTCTATGGACTTCATAGAAAAAGAAGTGTTTGTCCTTTTGCCTTGCATGTCCAACAGGTCAATTGGAGGAGGCGGAGGAGTAACCTGGAAAACTGGCCACCATGTACGCACAGATTCATTATAGATTGTTTATACAGGGATTCATCCATATCCAGAATCCATAAGATGTTATACATAAGATATTACCCTACATATGCACTGCCCAGTCAATCTTCCAGAAGTCACAAGCAGAAATACAGATGTCTAATCTATGGAAGCCTAGCTATTAAAATGGATAGAGGTAAGATTAAGATTTGACACGTGCTAGGTGATCAGCAGTGGTCCTGAACAGCTACAGTACGAATATGCTTAATTTACTTAATGCTAATATTTTTTTCCTGTATTATTATTATGCTTTATTTCCAAGGAAGGAGGACCACCCTATTGTAAGTCCCTGCAGCAGGTACTGGTAATTAACAGTCAAGATGCTGTGTTTTGGATGAAGATCAATGATTTCAGCATGTTATTATCAGCTGACCCCCTTCAGCCTACCCTTCCTTTCTCAGTTTGTCACCATTTTCTTGTGAGATCATAAAGAAAAAACACCCTGAACTTTTAGAAAGTCAGGTAAGGAACTTTGCTGCTAGGAATTTATTATGCTGGAGGAAATCATTATAATCCAAGAGATTTGCTGTTCTGGCCTCTGTCACTGCTTCAATATTACTAATAGTTGCTTCTTGAAAACAGAATGTCAGTATGTTTCTCACATTGCCTAGAAACAATCATCTTGAAATATTTTATTGTTTTGTCTTTTTTGTCTTTATTTTTTTCTTTTTTTTATTTTTCTTAAAGGCACAGACTGCTTGCTTTGGATATTAGTATGGAGTTATTGAAAGCCATTTTAGTCTTCTGAACACTGAAAAGTAGAGACTGCTTACTTAGTAGTCTGCCAGGTAAATTTGTGTCTATTCATCACTCCTAAGAGGAGTTATCTATTGTTCAATCACAGTTGCTGGTTGATGAGATTATTACGAAGTCATGGGGATTCATGGATTCAGATACAAACAACTTCCAAGAAAAGATTAATTCTCAGAGCGGAGTGTTTCTTTTTGCATCTGTATTCCCAAAGTAGCTACAGAGAGAGCAGAAAAAGATTGATATTTGGGCAGGATTGTTTGGGAGTAGAGCATCGTTCAAGATGTCATGGGATGCTGCCAACATTTGAAGTATGTTATATCAGCATACTCTATAATGTGAATAGGAGATTAGAATGAATGTGTTATTTCTATTTGAGGCTGAACTTTTATATTGTATTCATGCCCATTTTGGTTTGTCGTGCAGGTTATAGAAGTTTTCCCAGCTCATGAAAATACTCCTTTTATGATTTTTGCTTTGTCTTAGAAGAAAAAAAACAACACACCAACCAACCAAAAACCTCAACCACCTTTGCTTATAATTTCCAACAACCAAATAATATACAGAAATTAAAAGGGCATATGCCCTAATCTTTCAGAATAGCAGATTTGCAATGCAGTACTATAACACAGAAAGATGTAATACCTTGTAGTAAGATTGTTTCTAAAAAAAAAATAATTTAGCAGAGTAGAAGAAACATCTTGTGTTATTTGTAAATTGTTATAATGTTATAGGATCTCACTTTTTTATTTATTTGCACACATTTTTAAACTAGTAAGGTGGTGGTTCTTTTGATCAAAAATTGTGTCAGAATGCTGGTGCAAACTCAAGATTTTATGTTGTTACATTTGTATTGCAGTAGGCTTACTTATGTGTAATAGACATACTGTGATAAGTAATAGATTTGCGTGACTACATCTGAGCAAAACATGCTGAGGTTCATTCTCCTTAAATTTTCTTCTGTATGTTACTGTACCTGCTGATTCACAAAATTCAGTCACTTGCGACATAGTCCTGGCTTGTTAATTAATGCTGAGATTCTATACTGAATGAGAAGGTTGTACCTACCTTCCCTATAAATTGTTAAGGTTTTATTGAAGTATCTTGTTAGGGAAGATGTTACATAATTGTTTGGGGGTTTTTTATTCATGTTATTAACATTTCTAATATTCACTCTTTGAGTAATAAAGCCTGTAGTGAGAAGCTCATAAAAATAGGAATTTTAAAGCAGGAGCTCAGTCTTTTATAGCTTTATACTTTGCCTTTTGATTTACACCTGTGCAAAATGAGTGTAAAAGTACTACCCTGTACTTTTTGCAGATATATATCGTGTACTCTTTGCAAAGGCAGAAATCACTATGTTAATAAAGATCAGGACCAGAGAGGCAAGTTCATCATCAGTGGAGTTCTGTTTACTTGGAGGGAGTAACATCAGTTTTGAGCATGTACTGGCCTTCACTGATCCTGACACATCACTGGTTATTTAAAAAAAAACCAAAAAAACCCCAACAACCCACAACAAAATCCACAACAACAGAGTTTAGATGAATATCACTTAAGTTGCATTAGGGATGAATATGATGTGGTCTTTTTCTGTCTTTTCTGGTTTAATTAACTAAAGTTTTCTAAATGTTAATAACCATCCCAGACTCTGGTGTGGCAACTTGTTCCTCATGAATTGCCAGATCCCTGGCACTCTGGGTATTGTCAGCTGTGGCACTACGTCACCGTCAGGCGTAAGCTGTAACTGGATTACCTCTGTTAAAATTTTGATGTGTAACTCACTTTACCATCAATACCTTGTTAAATTTCATCTTTTGCCTTAGCTCTTCCCACTAAATATACCTTGAGCTAATAAGTGATCCTGAACTGGAAGTAAACAGTAATCTTTTAATTATGCCTTTATAGCTCATGAAACCACATTAACCTCACTTTCATTTTAGAATGTGCACATTCTTTGGACAAACACTAGTAGTTTCACTGACATCAGCTAAACCAAACTAGTTGTCCGAGAGTGGTAGCTCTGAAAGGCATTAGGATTGTGAAGATTCTGAATAATTTGCTTTTCCAGTCAGCTTTTCATATATTTCCCTTGCAAATCAATGAATGTATCATAAAGCTCAATTACCTGTCCATAACATGGAAATGATACTTCCCATAAATCAAATATTTGTTGCTCATAACTGTGAAGTTACGGTAACAAGAGCCCTCATGATATAGTAGATAAATACTCTTGCAAGAATACTCTCTCAGCTCTCTTAGGGTATAGTAAATTTGCAGCAAGTCTCAGTAAAGATGATTAAAGTGCTGATGTACATAAAAATAGCGGGTTGGAGGAGAAATTAGCCTTGCAGTGCTCTTTCTTTCAAACTCAAGATTACCAGCTACCGCATGTGGTAGTGAAAATGCTCGTTCGTATTTCTGAAGAGCAAACTGCAATCATTTAGATGCACTGTCAAGTATTAAGTAATTTCTGTAAGTCAGTTCCTTTAGGAGCTCTTCATTAGGAAGAGGCCTGTTCCAAATCCAAAGTCCTCTCATATAAAAAGATAGTCTTCATTTCACTTTCACTAGACTTGTATTTTTAAATTTCATTATAGTCTGAAGGATGAGTCAAGCAGCTGTAGTGGTGCCATCAGCCAGGGAAGAGGTAATAATTTGAATATACATAATTAGGGTTCTAATTTTAATAAGCTTGCAGCATAGCGGAGAGGCTTAAATGTTTGTAGGTACTGGGGGAGGGGAGAAATAATTAGAAAGAGTCTAAAAACTGACATCACAGTAAACTTTTCTGTCCATTATCTCTTCAGGGACTAATTTAAATCCAAAAATGTTAAAAGGAAATTACTGCACAAACAGAAGTTCAAACTGAATGAAATCACAAGTAGGGGATATGGCAAATTCCCTGATCAAAGGGAAGGGAGAAAGGTGAAATTAATATGGCTGGGCTCTGAATTCTTACTTCAGAAGTATTGTAATTCCATAAATATAGAGAAAAGATTGGGATTTTATTTATCTGTGGTGTTTTTTGTTTTCCAAGAATATATTCAAATATGTAACAGTTAATATGTAAGAGTAAAATCTTGTCATAAAAACATGCATACAGGTTTTTAACAAATACTCAGAAATATATTACCCACCTCACTGGATAGTAATTGTATTCTTCTGTGTTCCATGAAGAAAGATTGTTTTTCAGAATGTGTTTTTGTGTGATTTTTACTTCACCTTGTTAAGATGCAAAGGACTTTCTCATTTTAATTTAGCACTATTTTAAAAAGCAATCACTGCCTTTCCCTTTTTGTATAAGATACGCAGTCGTCTTCATATCTAATAAAAAAACCACAACCATAAGGATAGGCAGGTAACCCGTGGGATGAAACCTCATGAAGTTCAACAGAGTCCTGTACCTGGGAAGAAACAGCCCTAGGCACCAGTACATACTGGGGAGGGACACGCGTGACTGGAACACAGCTTTGCAGAAAAGGACTTGGGGTCCTGGAGGACACCAGATTGCATGTGACCCAACGATGTCCTCTTGCTACAAAGGGGGCTAACAGCATCCTGGTCTGCGGGAGGAGGAGTGTTGCCAGCAGGTCGAGGGAGGTGGTCCTACCTCTCTACTCAGCACTGGAGTGGCCACATCTGGAACACAGGGTCCAGTTCTGGGCTCCCCAGTAGCAGACAAACATGGAGCTACTCGTGAGTCTAACAAAGGCCCACTGAATTGGTTAATTGACTGGAGGATCTCTCCTACAAGGAAATGCTGAGAGACCTGGGGCTGTTTAGCATGGAGAAGAGAAGACTCAGGGATGATTTCTGGTGTGTAGAAACACCTGAAGGGAGGATGAAAAGAAGGAGGAGCCAGGCTTTTTTCAGTGGTGCCCAAACTGGAACACAGAAGGTTCCCTCTCAACATCAGGAAACACTTTTTTGCTGTGAGTGTGTCCGAGCACTGGCACAGATAGCCCAAAGAGGCTGTGAGTCTCCATCTCTAGAGATACTCAAAAGCCATCTGGGCATGGACTGGGCAGCCTGCGCTAGGTAGCAGGGGGATTGAACAAGATGACCTCCAGCGGTGCCTTCCAAACTCAGACATTCTGTGTGTATGTCTGTACAAGAAAGATAATACATTTAGGTTACAAAAAGTTTAGAAGAGTTGGAGATTCATCAAGAGACTGACAAAGATTGTTTCAAAGTCTTTGTAGAAAGACTGGGGTCTGACATGAGAAACAGTCAAAAAGACAGAAAGGCAGCTGAGAATGTTGATATGTGGCTGTTGTATGAATATAATTGACAAGGGATAAAACCCAGATTAATATAAGTGGTGATGATAATAGTGCACCTTCTTGGACTTTAACAAGCATCACTAAAGCAAAGGCTCTTTTTCCTTCCTTGCTAGATTTGAAAGAAGATATGAATCCATTTAAAAAGTGATGTTTTAAGAAAAGTGGTTAGTCACATGGGAATAATATGTTAAAAAGGCATTTGAAAGACAACCCTGAAGGAGTAGCAAGGAAGCATTAAATCACCCTGCGTTCAAGATCTCAAAGGCAGGTTAATTGTACTGCTAGTTCACTTGCAGATAATGGTTCAGCAGTTATTCAGAAATCAGTCCCAGATAGTAACAAGTACTAATCCAGAACTAAATTTCAGAATTAGTAACTGTTTCTATATCTGCAAACTCCCACCATTTACATGGAATATTCCATGCTTTCTCAGCTGTTTGGATCTCCAGTTTGGGACTGGTAGGGCAAAGAAAAATGGGGATGGAATCAAATTTTATTGTGAAAATTAGGACATTTTCATTCTTAAACGCATAAACTTCCAATTGCTTCACTAGTCAGAAAGGATGAAGTTTTAACAAGCATGCAATTTATATAGAAAATTACGTTAACTTCTCACCTTTATTTTTTCTGAAGAAGATTGAAATTCTTCACAAGCAATTTAAATCATTCTAGGTCATCCTGGAACACCTTAAAAATCTGATGAAGCCATAGCTAACCAGATACCAGGATAATCCACTGGATATGTCAAACAATATGAAATTCCTCTTATTGTTGGTTGTAGTTAATTAAATTGTAAATTGTTAAATTATAGTTACATTGGCGGCCAACTGTTAATAGTTGTAACATGCTTCCACAATGCAAGGCTATCTCAAGAAGCTGAGGAATTGTAGTGACTTTGTTGCATACACATTAAATCTCTACTTTCCCTTTCTGTGTTCACAGTTTGGATGTTGCCCACCAGAACAGCCCTCCCTACAGTCATGTGATCTTTTGTCTTCTTACAGCAATACAAGTGGCTGGACACTGAACTTTAAAGAAGAGAGTAAGATAGGTCCCTGATATGGGTAAGTCTGCAAGTAAGTTCGGGGTGTTCTTACTGATGGATAAAGATGATAGATAAAATTAAAAATTATAATGGAGATTATTAGGGAGTGAAGAAAGCAATGTAACTTTAGCACTTTTAAGAACTCTTTGCATACCACGATGGGATTAGGACCTTAGTGGTCATACATTAATTTTGGCTGCCCTGGTGGGGAAGTTGAGAAAGAATCCAGGAATGATATGTATGAGAAAAGTACTGTAAAATTCAAATAGCCATTGATAAATGCTCTTGGTCAGGTTGTTACTTGTTCAGAAAACTTGGGGCAAGATTCTTAGGCTTGTCGGCAACACTTAGCTGTTCAGGAATGCAAAATTAAAATGGTTTGATATCATCATTCCAGCTGTATTTCTTGGCTAGTGTTCTAGGCAACACAGAGCTGCCTTAAGATGATGAGACTTCCTGAATTAGCACTTGGTCTTAGCTGCTTACAATATCCATAGAATATTTTATTCAATGTAATTCTTCCCTCTGGCCTTTTTCTCCTTATAAGCGTGTTGTACATAGGAGGAGTTTTTCTTCAGCCAAAACCAGGGCTTGTAGGGCTTTCCAGCCTGTTAGGGAAAAGAATTTGATTGCTGCCTGGAGCAGCATGAAGACTTCCAGATTTAGGTGAGCTTCCTGCTAGAGCAAGGATTTATGTGTAGTGGATCATAATTTGGATGGAAAGTTAACCTGTAGCAAATTGGGAAATTTCATTTTTTTAATTGAAAAATGTCAGTGTTTCATAGAAAGATATTATCTAACATTTCTGATGTAGATACCTGAATTATTCACCTGGACAGCTAATTTGATACGGTAATAGGATCTAGATATTAAAAGATATATATATTTTTTTTTTTTGGCTATGGCAGATTCAAGCTGAGGTTCCTGATTTATTCAGTCGTTTAACTCCCATGTCTCTCATCATGTAAGTCTTTCCTGTTGAAACAATTCCAGTCTATGTAAATACTTAAATGTTCAGTTAACTGGAGGAAGGCAGATAGTAATTAGATTATCTAGGAATCAAAAGCCTTGAATTTGGTGTTACTGTAGTGTAGATCTAAGAAGACAATTTTTAAAAGTTTTGTTCTTATAGATTCAGTCAAAAGATTCACTTCACCTTTCAATGTGTTTTTATTATTATTCTCCATATATTTTCCTAGGTGTAATTTTTTTAGATTGAAAGTGTTTTACTGTGATAGCCTTTTCCATTGCAAGACAGTAAGAATCCGTCATTACAAAATCATGTTATTTTGTAATTTGAAGGCTTTGGGAAATAACATGTTAATTTTATTTCTTTGTCTTACACTGGAGACTCCTTTGGAAATTTCATATCTGCCTTCTAGAAAGGATTAGAGAATTCAGAAGTAGAAGCCTGCTGTAGAGCAGCTAATAACCTGCTGGTCAAGACATGCTAGAACTGCATGACTGAGAATCAGGTTTGAATCTGATAGCAGACAGACTCAAATATTAATCAGTGAAGGCCTTTTTTATCCGATCTATGAGCTATATTAAGGTAGAAACTTTCCTCAGCTCTCCTTTTCCTTAAATACTGTTTTAAAATGACAGAAATCTGCATTCTGTATTACAGACATGTGCCCTCTACAAAGAAAATCTAGATCATCTGCCTGGATACATCTACAAATAACTGTTCTTTGTGATCTTCACTAAAGTTCTTCATCCAGGAACCTCAAAGCACAAATATTTTTAGTGAGGCAGGTAAGAGAGCCACTTCCATCTTCTCATACAGTCTAGCGGCTGAGTAGTTCATATGGCAGTATAATGATTTGGGAAGGAAAATAAGAATTGAAGCTATGGGATGAACATGGCTTTGTAATCTCTTAGTCAAGGCAACTTGTGAATCACACTTTAAATACATATGGTATGTAATGACCATAGGTGATCATGCCAAATGTTTTGTGTTTGTTTTTTTTTCAATTGCAGCACTGGGCATGCACTTTATAGAGTGCATCTTTCAAACACCTCTTCCTGTAACAGTTTTTTACATCTTGGATGACTCTCAAACAACTGTTGTAACTCAACACAGTTCAGTGCTTATATATAACCAATATAATACAAGACAATATAGCCAATTTGCCAAAGTAAAATTGCCAGTAGCAGTAACAATGGAAAACTGCGATGCTGGTACCTATTATGAATAATGTTATACATCATAAATAAATAAAGCCACTAACAAAAGCCTGAATTCCTAAGTTAACTTCCCAGATCGCAGTTTTTAAAGACTCCATTGTTCCAGGTTCTAAGAAATCTGAGGATTAATTTCTCCTCTAGTTTTGTGTCAGAAGGTCATACACAGTGGAACTGTTTGTGCACTGAGGGAAATACCTCTCTTTTGTCGTTGTTTATGAGCTCAAGGTCTTCAAACTATATTAGTGAAAACAGTAGCAGCTTAAAATAATTCCTAATCTTAAAGAAAGCATAAGTAACACATTGCTTTAAGAAGGTGGTTTTGAACCAGCTTTGGCAAAGTCATTAGCATTTTTCAGTGTTTTAGTTTGATTTTGGCTTAACACTGAATTGTTTTAGCACTGGAATAGTTCAGAATATTCAGCACCTACATATATAGTTTAACAAAAGAAGCCAGAATAAGATTTCAGGAGGTTTGTTTGTAATGTTCATTGTAGTGTGAGTTATGTGGCTAAACCCTGAGTAACCTTAGGAAATTTTTAGATTCTAAAGAGTCAAGGATTAGGTTTTGAGCTGGTTCTGTTATTCTGGTGCAGACTGGAATGACTCATGTGCTGATACTGTGCATATGTTCTGTGACATCTGGAATAAGTGAGTCCCAGAAGATTTTAACATTGATTTTGAGACTTTTTCAATCTTGATTGTAATCCCAAAATGATTTTTATCTCGTCCCTGTAGATTGAAGCATCTTTGAGAAAAAATATATTATGTATTGAGGATTAGAAGAAATGGGGAAAGTATGTGAGAATTGGCCAGAAAAAATTATTACCTTTCAGTAAAATAACTACCAATCCAGATCTTGTCATATATTATGAATGATAAGCTCGTTTTTGCTGTCATTCCTTTCATATATTCGAGACATTCATTTATGGCTGGTAAAATTAGCTGTTGAAGTACTACACCGTTTTTCTTAGGTATTTTTGTACCGGAAGATGGAGCTGGAGAGCCTGTATTAAAGATCTCGGCAGCACAGCAAAGTTACTTTCGGTTGTGTTGACCCGAGTTTTGTAATCTCCATAGGTGAGATCAAACAAGGAAAATTGTGATTGCAGCCATTTCACCGTTTTATAGCCTTCTAGCCTTTAAAACAAAGTGAAACGGAATAAAACCAGAATCTAAGTAAAGTTAACCTGAAGTAGTTAATGAATAAATACACAGTTAAATGGGAAATGTTCATACCTAATTCATTGCAAAATCAGGGCTTTATTTTGCTTCATTAAATTTTGAAAAGTAAGAGATGTGATTCTACAAACTTTTTCACAGGCAGACCTCATATAGAAACCGGTGGGAATCTGCTGTGGAATTCTTAAGTAAGACGCCTAACAACAGATGGTGTCAAGAGCTAATGCACAGTTGGATACACTGGTGGATGGCCCCAGTGGTCGGTATTTTGTATACTATTTTATACCTTACAGAACTATAGTCATGAAACACATGCCACAAGAATGCCATTTTCAGAGTGTCTGAGCAAAATAGAAATGTGTACATTTTATTAACACAGGTGGCAGCATTTTTAAGAAGAATCCTAGACGTTCACAAACATAGCAGCTCCTTCTCTCCCTCCCACTAATATTTCAGTGATCTAACTAACCCTGCAAAAATAGTTGTACAGAAAGGTTAAAATAAAATTTTATAATTTCCCTTTTGATAGCAACAGTCTCCAGTGTGTACAGAATGTTGCTGCCACTTTATCTACTTATTGTAAACATCACATACAGAACAAAATGTTTTTTGCTTTCCTATTTTCAAAACAAATCTTGAATGTTTGAAAAATGCTTTGAAGGTCAGTATTATTTTGATACCTAATTTAATAAGTAGTATATTCTGTCATTTACTTTTATGCAAAACCCACACTGATTCATTAAGAAGTCCTCAGGGAGCTTTGCTTTATTGAGCATTAATTCATTAGTGCGTGGCACCACGTGGCTAAAATTCTTTCCTGTCTGAAATGCCCTTACTGCCTTTTAGTCCACGTATTCAGTAGAAAGAGAAGTCCCTTCTTCCCTGAATGTTCTACCCAGTCTCTGAGCTTCTATGTTTTACATCAGGCCTTTCTGCTTTTAATTATCTTGTAAATTCTGCTGTATTCTTTGACAATACTGTTGCTTCCAACCTGCCCTGCTCCCCTTGCTCCCCCCCACCCCCAGCCCCAAGTGCCAGACTTCCAAAATTACAGGCTTGCACATCCACAGTTTTAATGAGCAATTATCTGATTGAGTTCCACTAATGGATAACCCTTTAATGTAGTACTTATCTTCCTCTTATCAGTGAAGTATAACAGTGCAGGGTAAGAGTTCATGTGTTCTTTTGTTCGACAAAAGCTAAGAAAATAAATATACTGACATAGTTTCAAGCTGCTAGTAAAAGGCTTGGGACTGTATCTTGCATATTCAGTGTTAGGCAAGCTGGCAAGGACTGGATATGAGGAAAGCTTCACCTATCTCAGTCTCTGTAACCAGTAAGAAACGTGCAGTGAAAGACCTGAAGAGTCTTCTATAGTCTTCCCTGACCCAGTGCTGTGTCTTCTAGAAAAAACACTGCTGGTAGGACTTGATAAGCTTGAGGTTGCTGCTGGAGTAACAGACAGCTATTTAATCTCCCGTACAGGAAATGCCTCCGTGTGTGACCATTCTTGCCTGTTTGGGGTTTGTTTTTTGGGTTTTTTGGTTTGTTTGTTTTTTTTTTCCTGTGCTTTGTAGTTACTGTAAACACTGTCCATGACCAATAAAATGCCAATAGTTCTAGTGCCACTGTTTGGTTTCTGTTTCCAAGGTTATGATATGACACAGTGTGGCTCTGATTCAATGGTGTATTATGGCAGATTTTTGAAACAGCTGCTTTGAAATCAGTAGAATTATTATAGAATATGCAAGTGAGGTAATATAGTGATGAATCAACATAAAACTGAAGTAGCACAGGCTAGAATCAGCATTACTTCTGCTGCACATGATTCTTAAATAATTTGTTGCAGTAAAACTGACTCTTGTTTCTTGCAGAATTATTTCATAAATGGATATACCTGAGGAAGGGACTGAAGAAGGCAGGGCTTTCAGCTGACAACATTGTGAGTGTGATAAGTAGCACTCAATAAGAATAAAACATGGAAACCTTACCCGTAGAACTTCATGTCTTAATATTTTTCTGGTAATATTTTGTATATCAGCTATTTCACAGTGCATTGAAAGTTCTCAGACATAAAGAGGTACACCATACTAAAGGACAAATCATATTTATGTTGGTCATATTGTGAAACCAGTCATTTTATGAAATAACCACAATTTTTGAGTCACTTTGCAAAATGACTTGAACGACAGACATTCTATTACATTGTCCTTTTCACTCAGTTATTTCATGAGGTGCCTAAATGTTTCAAGCATTTCTTGAGATGACTATTACAGTCATATAATCTATTGCTATGAGCGTTCTATTGCAGTGGGTTTTTTTGTGAAAAGTAAATACTTCCACAGAGAGTAAGAACCTCAGGAGCTTCTTTCCAATAAGGTTATTAATAAATGAATGACAGAGCGTGAAAGGGATCTTATACATGTGTTTCGCTTTGCTGTCCTAGATTTTCTAGGAACTTTTTCTACTCACCATTTCTTTCAATAGCCCTTGTTGTTTATCTTTTTGGTCATTTCTCTCCCCTGTGTATTCGAGATTGAAGGAAAAAATGTTTCTGTGGTAGTGTTCAGTTCCTGGCCCCAGTACCTCTGCCTCCTTTTTAGACAGACTTGCTTCTTTTATAAAGATTAAACTACAGGCAGTTGTTTCACATTTTATTGGTAAGATCCCAAGCTTAGACCCAGGCTTCCTAAATGATTTTCTTCAGAGTGAGTCACAAGTCCCTTTAAGTCGTGTCATGGTCTGGACTACTCCAGAGCAAGCTGTGATGAGAAGAAGTTTCTAGATCTGGCAGCCTTGACCTTGAGAGGAATAATTTCACCTTCTTTCTCAGGAACATTGCTCTAGAAGTGCCTGCTGATGAGGCCCTTTTGAGCTCTGGAGCGATCCTGTCAGTACTGCCTCTGTCTAGCTGGACTCAGTTTAGCAAAGACTCTTCTGCATCATCTTTGTACTTGAGCCATCATGATACCAGGTTCTCGTTTTTCCACATACCAGCTATCTACGCAGCTCAGTCTCAGTCTCAGATGAAACCGATTTCTTCCTGTCCATGCCAAGAAGGGATCCATGCACTTCACAGTTCTCATAGATGTAGGACTGTGGTTCCAGAAATATGCCTACTTTGGGTGTTCTCAGTGGCACTATGCCACTATGTCAAACACAAGCTTTTGTAAAAGTCCAGCCAATCTCTTTGCTTGTTAATTTATATTTCATTCTAAATAAATAATATATATCGATCTGGATATTATCTCCAACTGTATATGGGATTCTTTCTACATTAATAGATTTATTATTAAGCCTAGAGTGTGATTATTTAACAAATAACAATAACAAGTTATCATCCATGCTCAACTATAAACCAGTGGACTTGAAAATTAGAGAAAACATATTTCTCTTCATTTTCTAAAATGTAAAGCTTAAAATACAGTCTTTTTCTGTAATGAACTCTCAGGTAAATCAGAAGACCTGCTCACAGAAGTAGCAGAGTACTGCAGATTTATCTGATAGGTCTGTGATTTACATCTGGTTCTGCTTGACTCCCTGTTCTGTGTAATGCCAATAACATCAGGTTCTTCATCCTCCTGCTTATATTAAAGTTATATATATATAAAAATATATAATAAGCAAAATACAGTGTCAGAGGATGTAGAAGTCACCTTTTTAATCTAAAAAGCCAGAAACTCAAAGCCGTATCTGTTTCTTTTTTGATGCAGAAAATAAAGATTCAAAACCTTCTATTTTTGCGTAAAATTGCTGTGTAATTTCTAATGGTTTTCCTATTACCTTAATGCCGTTGAAAATTGGTAGAGAGGTCTCAAGTCACTCTTCTCATGGGTCTTGTTTCAGAATCTTGTGTACAGAGAGAAGTAATACTTCTCAGCCACATGACTGCTATAGTGAAACATTATCTATGCTGTTTTTCCTTGGGGGAAAAAAATCATTGCAGTAATGGAATCTGCTTAGACCCACTGAAGGGATTTTTTCTCAGTGCATTAATACCTTTAGTGGGGTTGAGGTCAACAGAACAAATGTTTATGCTCACCCTTTATGAAAAAACTAAGAAAGATGAGAATCTGGTCATAGTTTTCCTGTTTATAGCTTTAGCTGGTTGAACTAATGTTTATTATAAGATATTATATTCTTAGGGCTATTACTCTCGAATTTGAAATAAGAACCCAATTAGCTCATGACCTCATTATAACCAACAGTTGCATTTGCTGTTTTGCAGTTTTGCAGTTGAGGCTAAACTGAGGGGAAAAGAAAGCTGATCTCGAAGGTGAATGGATAATAAATCTTGCAGACCATTAATAATCTGCTAAAGCCCACAGTGCTTTATCTTATGTACTTTTTGTCAAATGGTTATACTCTCCCAGACATTTTCTAATTAGCCTCTTTCAATCTCCTTCTATCAGTTCTATCAGTTTCATTTCCCTGTACTACACTTAACACTCACATTTCAAAGCTTGTATTTTTATGCTAAATGCTTCTGCTGCATAATTAATTTGTCTTAAAAGAGAGTGTGTATGAATAAAACAGATTAATATTCTTCCCAGTCTTTCACAGTCTAAATTTATTGTGAAAAATAGTTAAGAAAGCTTTTCTCACTCTATTTCTGTCCTTGAATGTAATTCCCTAGGCAATATTGAATTTTTTTTGCATAGAGGAGGGCAAACGCTTCAGTTGTTGCTGCAAACATTCCCAGAACATCTCTACTGATACTGTAGAATTCCGTGTAACCTGACTGTCTTTAAAGGTTATAAATAGCATTTCTGCAAGATAAGAGTCATGATTTTAACTTTAAACAATAAAAGCAAAGCCGAATATGCCTCTCTTTTCTGTAGTTTCCCCTCTACCTCAGTTTCATGCTAAGTTTTTCCCTCTTCTCTGCACAGAATAGAAGAACACGTCAGCCTTGGTGCAAGGCATACTGAAGCAAAGTAGAGCTTTGTCTTATTTCAGCAACCCAACTATCCGTCCTCATTCACATGATGCTGGAAGGGAATGAGATCATTCTTTTAAAAGGAGTAAGAGGTATAGCTATTGCTTCTCTACCACAAAAAGCGTGGCAATCATTTTCTGGTTTTTTACTTCTGAGTTGTTGGTTCTGTGAAGATTGCAGCTCCTCATATTTCTGTCAGTATCCTATCTCATCGTCACCTTTGACCATTTGTAGATGCTAAATATGACCTTTTCTGAAGTGATTTCAAGTAGCAGTGATTCTTGGTCTGGACTCAGTAATTGTGTGATTCAGTCAAAAGGCTGTAATGATATGAAAAATGAGAAGTAATTAAATATCAAAATTACTCAATGACTCTTAATGTAGGGTTTTAAATGTGTTTTGTTGCATTGTAGTGCTTTAGAGTATTTTATGTTACTTGCACAGGCATAAAGTCTGTAACCCATAAAACAAGGAAAAGGCCTAATTGCTCTATGCATGGATTATTTATAACTAAGTGGTCTATGAAGGAATAAGAGTCCATAAAAAAATGCCACTGAGTGTTAAAACCAATCTGTTTGCCTCATGTTAATTGGGATGAGAATATTAGCTCATAGGTTTCAGAAACATTGCATTATGAATATGATGCTTGCTTTGTAATTTTAAAATGAAAAGACAAGAAGTAAATACCGATTAAGAAGCCTTGTGTATGAGGAGTATGGTCACTGTATGAGAGATGAAGCCACTAGATATTTCTATTTGTCTTACTTGTTCAAAAGTTTAAATTTAGTGATTTATTTGGGAGGGGCAGGAACTCAAGGTTTAATATGGGATGCTCATCACAGAGTAACTATGCCTGCATATGGATTTATGGGGGCATAACCAGGCACAATCGAGTATGCAGAGTGGTTATTTCAGCCTCCCTTTCCCTCTTCCCATCTTTTTCCTTGGTTCATTTGTTCTCTGTCTTACTGAACTCATGGATCTTGACCTCTTCGGACACATGATTAAGTTTCCTCCTTCTCATTCGCTCCTTGTCTGGAAGATACTAGCATAGGTTATATCAGTGCACAGTTTTTGTAGAATGATCCTGGGCTAGAATTTGTTCAAAGTTGGCAAATGGGGATGTCAGGCAGGAAAAATATATTTAATTTTGTTGAACGTGTAAAATAATATCCTCCTGCATTCCCTTAAGTGCCACAATTCAGCCCAGAGTCAAGTTTTACATCCAAGTTGTTACAGAAGTAGTAATACTTCAGTCATGTAATGGCTTGAGTAGCACTGTTATAGTGCACAATTAAAATCCATCCCTAAGGTGATACTAAAATCTATTACCACCCTTGAAAGCTGCTACGGACTCTTGACACTTAAATTGATACACTGATACATTAATGCTCACCTTTTGCTAACCTATTGGTTAGTTAGTCTCATTTAATTTTCCCCTTTAGTGAAGCTATTGCTACTGGTCCACATGTAATTAATAATTTTCTTGACTAATAGTCCAATATGCATTACTTTTTAAAAGTATAATTTGGGAAGCTTGTGTGATAGGTTTTTGCATGGGAGAAGTAAGGAGGTTGGTGTTAACTGTATTGTCCATGGGCGCTATCCAGAAATGGGAAAAAAAACCCAAAACCCAACCCAAACCCAAAATTGATGTAGTGTATCTGTCTGATTTATATTTCACATGAACTAACATTTGGTATCTATGACTGAAAAGAAACAAACAAACAAAGACTACAAATGAGTGAGACTGCTTAATGGGAAGAGCTGTACATGGTGAATGCTAATTAAAATAAAAGGTACTTGCAGTTGAACCAGATGTAGCAGCAAATAGCTTGCTCTGTTCTGAGAAACTGAGCATAGAATAATGTAAGAGATGAAGAGTAACCTTAATACTCAAAGGTTAGGGAGAAGTAATTTATGTTAATTCTCTATAACAGCATATTTTAATTTTACTCTGATAATTGGCAGCATAGAAGAATCTATATTTAGCAACAACAACAATAAATGTGTGCCATATTCAGTTTAACCATTTTACTCATACGGTAGGAAAGCCTTATTTCATAAGGACCGTGGAGGTCTAAACTGTGACTGCAAATGCTTTTCCTTAGTAAAGTATCTATAAAGTTTTGTAAAATACCTTAAAATATTTAAAAAAATAAAATACAGCTTCAGTAGAGTGTCCTAAAAATGATACAGTTTGCTAAATGTATCTATTCAAATAGCTAGTAGCTTTGCTAAATCTATATACTTACATAGCTAGTAGTGCTCTCTCTGGAGAGAAAATAACCACTAAGTAGTTATTTTTCTTAGAATAAATAATACAGCTTCAGCAAATTGTCCACTGATACTAGAGTGTTATCAGGTGACATGTACCTTCCCATACCTTAACTACCACTTGCCTTAAAGTCCCATTTCAATAGTTTTCATTATCCTATACCTTAAGTAAGAATAGAAAACCTGAAAACCCAGAAAAGATGCGGTGCTAATGATATACATAAAATGTGGTTATTTTTCTTCCATTTTTAATAAAAATTGGTGAGGCTTTGAAAAGAAGCAAGCCCATGTACTGTTTTGAAGCTTACTTTAAAATCACTAGTTTTTGAATAAAATTGTTATTTAGCGCTTTTTATATGCAATAGCAAAAGGCATCAGATCAGCCACTGACATTTGACAGTAGATGCAGGATGCATTTTAAGTGAAATTATTACCAACTTGGTGTAGGCTTCAAAGACCTGCACCGGTCAAGTACTTCTTGTGCCTACTCTTTATGTTCCTTTAGGTCTTGATTTGTCATCTCAGACTTGTTCTAGGTGTTCACATAAGGGAAAAATACTTTTCCTGTGGGCTAGAATCTGTCTCAGACTACATGAAAGTACCGTAGGCACAGAAAGCAGCCTGAGTGAGAATCCGCTCTAGGTCTTCATCTGTAAACATGGATACTGTAGTAGCGAAAAAAAAATCTGCAAAGGGAAGGATCAGCTATGGGGAGGGCGTAAGTACAGTCTTCTGTTCGAAACAGTAATGATGGAAGATGGGGCTGAAAGTCAGTGCTTTGAAAGGCTTTAGTATGTGTGTGTGCATATGTGTGTCCCCAGTTTTTTGGTGTATGACATAGTGATTTAGCTCTTGACTTAAATTTCCTCAGAGAACCTACATAGGTATTATATGACTCTTAGGAAACCCAGCTATTAATACTGCATCACAGATACTATGGCAGAACTCAAACTATTAAAAACAAGCCAAACAAACAAAATCTAGTAAGCAAAACTCCTATTTCATTTATACTTTCTTGCAGTCTCTTTCTGACCTGTGACAGTGGCGCGACATACATGTTCAAGATAAAAGTTTGTTTCAGGTAATAAAGTACTCTTAAATTTTGATAAGTTTTCATGTGAAAAACCCAAATTTTAAGCTGATTGACTTGTACAATTTATGATTCAGCCTTAGTCACTGGAGCTTAGGGCAGAGCATATATTCTAAAAATGCCATGTTATCAGTGGATTGTCAAGTCATTTCTGATTTAGCCCCTGGCTCTAACCAGACTGTCCTGCTTTCTGCAAGAGTAATAAAAAGATAAGCCCTGAGAGGTATATTAGGGGGGGGGGGGGGGGGGGGGAAGCTCATTTCCATTCAGATGAGCTATTCCTCCAGCATCTCTTTCTATTTTATCTTATAAAAGTTATCATAGATTTGATCAAAAGCAGAGAAAAGAAGCATAAATCCAAAGACAGGTTAACAGCAGTTTCTTATTATGATAACTTCAGTAGATAACTGATGCATACTAAAACATATTTCCATTCACTAAAATCTAGTGTACAGTGTATTACTTTATTGATCAGGAGTATTAGATGTGACACTGAAATGTCAAATACCTTCACAACAAGCTGAAATACAGAATTTTGTCTTAATAAGGCTCATCTTAAAATGCTGATATAGTCTATTAATTTTGATGACATTTAATAAGTCTCATTTTGGCCACCATTGCACATAGCATGCAACATATTTTATTGATAGAAACAATATTAAAGGGTTATACATTATATATTATGAACACCATACACAATATTTTCAAGTACTTTATCTGATATGCCACTAGTAGGAGCCTATAGGGCAATCTATTTGTAAATCTACATGTATAGTCTTCTAATGTAAATGTCCTTACATATGTCTAGTACAAAGGAATGACGATCCTCCAGTCGTTTTGCTCCACTAACCCAAGAAAATCAGACAGTGATATTTGCCAGCGCAAGATTTTGGTAGGAAGCAAAATGTAGGTCTCTTTCACACAAAGCAGACCCTTTTCTAAGGATCCTTTAGCCTGTGCAAGTAAGATTGCAGGATAAGGATTAAAATCTGGCAGATCACTAACACTGCTGTTTCTTCCTCAGTGATAGACTATTCAAGGGGAACTTTGTGTGTTAACATTTTTGACCAAAGAAAAAGTAAAATTTAGAACCTAAGTTCCTTTGAGCATGGGTAAACTTAGAATGTGGTTTAAAAGGGCAGGTTTCTACAAGATACAAAGCAGATATTGTTTTTTCAGATTTTTCATTTTTACACGAAACGTAGCTGTGAAGAATAAAAGCTGTTATATCACAGTATGTCAGGAAAACAAAACCAATAGAAATGACTGCTTCCAAACAGGGCAGGGGTCTGTTGTGCATTACAGCATATTATTGGCTGTCAGTGGTTGGACAGTTACATTTATGCAGTTTTTAGTGGAAATGAGTTGCGTAGGCTTAGGCTGTTGTAAAAGATGAATCAGAATATGGGGACAACCTCCTGTGTAGCCGTTCTGTGTATGACACTTCCTTTCTTTCCACAAGCTGAGGGAGGAGGGGACCCAAAAAAGGGGTCAGAGAGGGAGAAGAACTAAACTGCTCATTACATTTGCCTTTGGAGGATCAAAGCTGTTGACTGAAACATGTCTCAGCTGAGTAAATTTTCATTTTGTAAAAGTTTGCTATATTATGACTATCTGTGTCTCAGCTGGATACTCAGCATGTGTATGTCAAGAATCCTTAGTGATACCCTCTATCCTCACCTTGCCCCTTTACACTGCCACTAAAATACTTTCCTTTCATCGTAAAGTTAGTGAGACTTTGTTACAGAGGTGGAATTTTGCAGTGTTAGGAAACGTAGGGTTTTTTATCTGTCTTCTGAGTGAGCCTTTCATAAGCTTATGTATTACACAGAGGCTGAATATATTTGGGTGCAAAGGCTGGTACAATTCTAAACAGTTTAAAATTAAACCACTTTGATTTATATAAAAGGCAGCCATTGTCTCTATTACTGACTTTATATAACAGTTTACTCAGATTGAAGAAAAGAAATGTCTGTTGGAGACAGACGAGGAAGTGCATAAAGATGATCATCACAGGGTTTGTTAAGAACTACATAAAAATACCATCAACTTCTTCATACCATCAGACGTGAGATCAATATGCAGGCCTGCAGTTATGCTTTAATTTTACTCCATTATCATCAATAGTAAATCCTTTCATATTTTAAAAAAGTATTAAAAAGCTGGAAAAAAGTTAAGCAAAGTCAGAAGGAGCTGGTTTTCTAAAATTTCTTGTTTACAGAGGGGTGGAAGAGTCCCTGCCTCTTATGAAAACAGTTTTTAAACTTCTGATCAATACTGATCTATGAAATACAAATTGATGGCTGCATGGCCTTGCTTCCAGCAGCCTCATTATTACATGGAAGTGACTAAAAGTACACGATTTTAACTTCTGTGGAAGCAATGGGTGTAATTGCCAGAAGGAAGTGGTATATGGGAGGGCGTATGTTGTATGCTATTAGTCCACAGTATGAAATTATTTGAAAATAAGAATCATACCCAAATGATAGGTCCATGTATGTAATTAAAAATCAGTTCTTTGCACCATCTGTGCTAGTCTACTCTGTATCAGCTTGGTGACTAGGTGGGTGAATGTATCAGGATAAAATACTTAAATCTAAAGCATAGTAGTTGCTGTATTTGAAATCATGAAGATAAACCCATGAAGCAATCAAATAAATCTTTCTTTGCCTTTGGCTTCTAGTAATAATTTAAAACATTGCTAACAAATAGATGCTGCATAACATGTTTTTAATATATTTACATCAAAACCTGTACATATCACTGTGTTGAATAAATGTCATTTATTTACACATGCAATTTCACATTTAAATGGGGACAGGAAATTTGAAAGTTTTTGGGGTTTGCTGCTGTTATTAATGCTTCAAGGTGTTGTTGTACATTTATGCACAGCTGCCATGGTGTTAGAACTAGAATGTTCTAAAAATGAAAAGTAAAAAAAGTGTGGCCTTTTTCCTTTTTACAGAGAAGCTGGTCTTTGTAGCAGATACAGACAACATTTGATACTCATTGTTTTTGCAAAGCATCTTAACTGAGAGGCAGATGTTAATAATGCAAACTTCAGAGTGCATATGTCTGCTTAGTACCTTCAGGCTGGATTTAGAAAGAACAGTGTTACAGAGAGGAAAGTCGAGTTTTTTAATCAACTCAGCATAAGCTATCCAGAACATCAGGGTCAACACTGCTACTATGTATCAGGGTAAGTCAAGAATCAGGCCCATCTGCTAACAGAAGTGAAAGTTACAGCTTTAGCAGCCAAATGATGCGCATATAAATGGCTTACATGTATTGTAGAGCATTAAGCATAAAATTTCTGGTTTATACAGTTGTTTGAAAGCAACAGGGGATTCCAGAGCTCAGTGGTTGAATTAAAACTTTAATTTCCTCACTTGCTGTTACTTAGACTTAAACTGTTCTGAAGTAGTAATAATAATAAAAAAAAAAAAAAATCAAAAGAAAATGTTATTTGTCAGGGCCCGTGCTATGTAGGGCTTTCTTCACAGACTTGAAATAGTTTCAATCTATTAAAATCCCCAGGAGAGAAGATTGTAGCTCTCCCTTTCTTTTTAAGCCAGATTTTCAAAGAAGGATGTAAAATTGCATTTGAAGGTTGGGTTGGTTTTTTCCCCCCCTTTCATGCACAGTCCAAGAACTGTGATTTTATGGGCCTATTTAAAATTTGGTCTGTATAAATCAGTCCTTTGCTTTGTATTTTGGGAGCTTCTTAATCTTGGGAACTCTGTAATCTCCTCAGGCCATTTAAGGTCGATCAAATGCTGCAGGTTTCATTCTTCCTTTAATGTGGTTTATTTATTAGATTTTGACTTTCAGTCAAAGAAATAGATATTTTCTGGTAGCAGTCTAGCAGTTGTAGCATGGAACTCTGTGCAGGTTGATTTATTCTGGAAAGACAGGTAAATTAGCTCCTGTGAAGGAGTGCACTGCCTGGCCCTGGTGCTTCTGCTTCACAGTGCCGCATACTTGAGGTCAGTTTGGCTGCCTCTGACTACCTAAGGTCTGCAGCGTTCACATGCATTTTTCAGTTTGTGCTTTTTAATGTAAAATACATGGCTTAGGTACGATCGCTTGGGGAAAATGAATAATCTTTGGAAAAATTACTTAATCTAGTCCTGCTGCTTTGCATGCCTGTAATTTGTTATTCTGAAGGTAAATTAAGCATGCTTGTATAGAATCAGGTTCTACCCTATATGATAATACAAAGTAATTAATTCCCTGCAAAATGAAACCGTTTCAGCAACAGAAGTGCTGAAGTCAGAAGATGTGATAACCTCTTAAGTGGTTCAGCGAGACATCTCAAATAATGCTTTCCCATCTGCTCTTCAGCAGTAGGGTATTCACAGCTTCACCAAAGCTTGCTGATGAATATCTTGTGTGTTCTTGGCAAGGTTTTGGCAGTTGGGGAGCTGCAGGTGTGGCCTTTGCAGGAGGAGGTCAGGGGCTGCCCCATGCTGGACAGAGCTTTTCCAGCCAGCTCTGAAACAGACCCACTGCAGGACACAGCTGAGCCCATCCATCAAGTTGGTGGTGCCTCTGTGAAAACGTATTTAAGAAAGAACAAAAAAATACCAGAGAGGTAGAAGGGGAGGGAACAAAAGAGTGAGAAACAACAGAGGAAACACTGTGGCCGGAGGAGGAGGTGCTCTGTAGCAGAGCAGGCCCCTCCCTGTGAAGGGACTGCAGATAAACCCATGTCAGAGGAGGTGCACCCCTGAAGGGGCTGCAGCTCATGGATGAAGCCACGCCATAGCAGGTACGCCCCCAAAGGGGGTTCAGCCTGTGGAGGATTCATGCCAGAACATGGGAGTGAGAAACAAGGAGTGATAGAGAGAAACCCCGATGTCCTGATCACAGCTCTCCCTGCCCATTGTGATATGGAAGGGACCGAGTATAACATGTGGCCATAACAGGGCAGGAGGACAGGTTCTGGGGTGAAGTTGAGCATGGAAATGATGTCAAGCCTGGGAAATGGAGAAGTAAGGTGTTTTCCCTAAGTGTAGAAATGTTTGTTTCTTTTCTTTTTGTTTCCCAATACCTGAATCAGTAATTAAATACTTATTTTCCTAGGCAATAAATTAATACTCGCCAGTTGAGTCTGTTTCATCAGTGACAGTACTTGGTAAGCAATCTCCCTGACTTTATCTTGAAGGAGCTGTTGTCTTCCTCTTTCTCTCATTTTTCCACTCCTGTCCCCCTGAGGGGGGAGCGGGTGAGCAAATGACTGGGTGGGAGTTTGGCTGCTAGCAAGAACCAAGCCACCATGATAACCATGTATACTCGCCCTTAGAGATCTGATCGAGGATCTACAGTTTGTTCTTAGAACATGTGGCATGGTAAGTGATAGGTGATAAATCCATGCTCGCTCCCAACTCTCTCAGTTCATCTGTTCTCAAGATAGTCATGTGGCCTAAGGACTTGTCTGATATTATACTGTTCAGATGAGCGATCATCATCAGAGGAATCATTTCTTCATTGCCAGTCCTCACGTTTCATTCGTCTTTCCCCTCCTTAAGAAACTGCCAAGTCGATTACAGACCAGCTAAGGTAACATCTCTGTTACTCCTTCCAGACGAGCACTGTGAGAAGCCTCATACTGCCAGTACTGATGTGTGCTTGGTGTCATAGTAGGTGCCTTGATAATGCTGGATGAAGCTATGAAGTAAAAAGTTGAGGGAATTTGAATGTTTGCTTCTCATCTCAGATGGATTTGAGGCTAATGAAATGCTCTTTTGGAAGATGCTATGGATTAAAGGTCTCTGAATACTTTAGCCATTGATTTATTGCACCAAAGGGGAAACCTTTTATCATCACCTACTCAATTCTAGTCATCCAGACATATAATTAAAATGCACCATCTGCTCCACATTTGAATGAAAGCATGTGCACACTTGCCATTCTGGAGTAGGTTTGCCTGGATTTGACTTACCGTACTTGGTTCAAAGGCTCAGAATTCAAAACATGTGTTGGTCATCATTCAAGGCAAAGACAGACGTGGCTGTAATCTAGGGTGACTGAAGTTTTCTTTCCATTCACCCTCACTTCACCTGTTCAGTGAATATGACAAGTTGTCAGAAATTTTTAAAACCATCATTGAGGGGATCATGGAATTCAGAATTATCAGAGTAGTTCTTAAAATAGATTCAATGCAAAGAGCAACAGTGCTTCCGTCACTCGCTGTGTTTTAGATATTTTTTATTTGATTGATAAACCCCAAGAACGTATTTAATTTTAAACTAAGTGGAATTTTTCCTGATTGAGACTATGAAGAACACAGTGTTTATACCCACAGCATACTGGCAGTAGAGTACACCAATCACTTATAAGTGATTTGGCAATAAACTTATTTTTTCTTCACCAAGTCTCTACTAGCAAAATTCATAAGCTCGTGATGTCTGCCTCTGCAGTGGAAAACGCTTATTGACTTTATTGACAATTTAATATACTTTGTCAAGTTTTGTTGGTTAGTTCCTATTGATCCTGAGACATGTGGGATTACTTTTGCTTCCTAAGTGAGTGAATGTGCAAACACTTACATTCTGGTTTTGGGAAGATTAGTGCATACGGTTTTGTAATTCATTTCTGAAACACATCATAGTGATGAAAATTTAGATAGAAATTATAATATTTAACATAATATGTGAAAGGTCATTAAGTGAATTTATTTTTAAAATTCTGGTTAAATTAAGTGAGAGCTTTTGGGGAAAGCATGAGCTGGAGTTTGGTAACCTCCGGTTCTTCTCTCTTTGCTAGAACTCGTTATGAATCTGTGATGTCCAAGTATAGTATATAATTTTCTAACCATTTTTTTTTTCAAATCAAAATGTTTTTGTTTGGTGTTGATGTATTTCAGGGAGGGATGGAGAAAAAAAATGCCCATTTCTGTGATTACAATTTAAATGTTATATTCCTGATGTGACCCTTTCCAAGATTTCACTAGGCACTGTAACAGGTTAAAACTGAGTGGATAACTTGTATCACTCAGGAGTAAAAAGCACATCTCATTCCCTGTGTTAGGAGTTTTCAGTGGTCCACAAGGAGGTTAGAAGAACAAGTTCCACTGAAAGTTCGAAGAAATGGATGAAAAATGTCCTGTGCTATTTTTAGTTTACTCCTCTTTCAGCAAATGTCTTACCAGCTGTAGAACATATGAAGAACTTTGGCCTATATCTTCTTCATTTTATGGGCTATATTGAACATCAGCTGTCATTGCTACTGCTGTAATTTTCTTGTGTCAGTGTACTGAATTTAGCCAAGGAATGCTAGTATCAGCAGTGATAGTAGTAACAGGGTTGTAAGAGATGAGTGAAGCTAAAGTGGTTATTTGCAGAAATTAAACAGATGTATGCCTTGTTCCTCTGTTAAAGCTGTGCCTTCCCAATCAATAACACGCTTTTTCATGAAACAAAATATACATTTTCCCAGGTGCTTAATCATATAATGAGTATAGAACTTTTTTGAATGAAGCAAATACCAAGCAGGTTTAAAGAAAAACAGTGCTGGTTAATGTGTTTTGGTTATGAGCTATGTACAACTGAATATACAATTATTTTAAAATTTCAGCTACCTTTAACTGCATATCTTATACATTTTGAAATTCGGGTTGATGAATGTAGAATCAAAAGCAGACATAAAAGAGTTCCTTTAAATTCTCCTAATTTGGAGACAAGCTAATTGTGTAGGTTTTGGGTTTTTTCCCTGCTCAGGAAATGGCAAATATTTATTTATACAGCTACGTCCACATTTTTTACCATCATCATTCACAATGATCCCAACAGTGATAAGTGGTCAATGACCCTACTGTAGAGTGAACTACAGCAGTCTTACAGAGTTGCCCATTATTCATCACAGTGGTAGAACAACTGCGACAGCACAGTGACATTTTGCTAAAAGCTCACTTTTTTTCCCAGTAGGTTATTATACAGGTGGAATAAAATGTTTTCTTAAAGACCAACCACATCTTTTCTCTGCCTGAAAGGTCACTTTTGTTTGTTCTTTCTTATTTTAGTGAAAGTTAAAAAATGAAGAGGAAACTCACATAGCAGAAGAAACATCACAACTACTAAATGGTAGTAGTTATACATAAATGTCTCCATTTACGCTCTTGAACTTGCTCTTAACGAACTTAGAACTAGATTTAAAAGTAAGTTTGTTTGCTAGGTGGCATCAGCTGCTGATTAAGTGAGATGAAAGTTTCTTTTCCCATTTGTTTTCTGTCCTCTTTTGGTGTCACTTCTGAATGTTGCCAGTAGTGAAATTGTGTAGCAGCGGAGGGAGTAGCTTTTACATCTTTGAAATTGTAAAGTTTATTTGTAGTCTTTTGTCCTATTGGACTTGTATTAGTGAGTAACTTTCTGGACAGAGCACTGAGAAGTTAGTTGTAAGTCTCTCCAGGAAAATTCCTTTCCCACGTGTACACACCTTTAAGTGGAGCTTACGTTAAAAATACATTTTAATAAGATACTATGTAGTTCCCGTGCTGCAGTTTGGGTTCATTGTGTCTCCTCCTCTCACTGTGCACATCCTAGAAGCAGCTGTCTCTCTTCCCTGTTCCCTCCTATGCTGAACAGAAGGCAAATAACATTCAGAGTCAGGTTGGACAGGGCTCTCAGAAACCTGATCTAGTGGAAGATGTCCCTGCTCACTGCAGGGAGGGCTGGACCAGATGACCTTTAATGGTCCTTTCCAACCCAGACTTTTCTATGATTCTGTGATTTCTCTCAGCCCTCCTGGCTGCACCTTGCCACCAGGGTCCACTGCTGAATTGTCTTCAATTCTTTGTTGACCAGTGCTCCCAAGCAATCCTCTGCAAAGCTGCTTTCTAGCCAGTTGGCCGTGTAGTGTTGTGTGGGGTTATTCTGTCCCAGACAGAGCACTATGCATCTGCTTTTGTTGAACTTTGAGGTTTTTGTGAGTTAGTTTCTCCATCCTGTTACAATCACTCTGAATTGCCTTAGCCTCTGGAGTGCTGATGACCACCCCCTGCCCTTTGGTATCATCTGCCAGCTTCCTGAGAGTGTGCTCTGCCTCATTGTGCAGGCCATTAATAATGCTGTTCAATGGTGTTGGTGCCAGTATTGATCCCTGAGGGATGCCATTACTAGCAGGCTACCAGCTGGAGTTCATATAGCTGATCACAACCCTTTGAATCCAGCTGTCCAGACAATTTTCCACCCACCTTATCGTCTGCTTATCCAGTTGGTGCCTCACTGCTTTGGTTAAAGGAGACTTTGGAAGGCCCTGTCTGATGCTGGTGCTGGTGACTGTGCAGTACAGCTGTGGAGAAACAAGCTGTCAGAGTGAACTTTCTTCTGTAAACAGCAAAATTCTCTCGTTGGCAACAAGGGATGTGTATTTTAACAGAGGAGGTTAACTGGTGGTGGTGTAAAGGAGCAATGTGCAGAGTGTGTCACAGAGAAGGCATTTAAGCAGGGAGCACACGTGGTTAATTCTTAAAACTAAATTAAATCAGGTTTTGTTTTGAAGGAAAAAGATTCCTAATGCCATTTTACATGGCACAACAGAATAGATAAAAAGAAAGCAGTGTGTTGCTTGTGCCCGCTATGGCAAGGAACATTTGTGCACATTGTCATTTCTTGTAGGTGTACCCCCAGTTTTTCATTAGTTTGGCAGCTGTCCTAGTGAAAACAAGTCTGTTTTACTGAGTTTTTGAAAGGCAATCAAACACAGAACCATCTCAGTTAAATTCTGTTGGTTTATTTTTTTTGAGGTTTGGGGGTGACTTGCAAAACCTGAAATTTGTCTCCTTGGGGAGCTGGTAATTTGACAATTTAGATTCTAGGGAGATTCAGCATTCAATGTGACTGACCTAATGCAGCTTTTAGGACCAGAGATTCTAAACATACAATTGGTTATCCTTGAAACAAAACCATTTTTATCTCTTCTGTGGACAGGAGTTGCTTCTGTGTTATTTCGCATAATCCATTAAAAATTTCATGCCTGGAGAAAACGCATAGTACTGTGTTATTTCCCTGACATGGTTCTTTGGCATAGCTTTTCCACCGTTTTATGAAGTTGCCCACAGATATGTAATAGGTGTGTGAAAAGTTCTCAAAAGGCAAATCAGCGTAGATCTCTACCTCCTGTGTAGAGATATGTGGCGAATCATTAGTCAGGTAGCTTATTATACATGATGTTAAAAACAAAGAATTAACTGTTTTGCAGCTGGCTCTATTGATAGAATCTAAGCATAGCATGCCTTCAACAAGTAAATTAATTAAAATTCTCATCTGGAGTGTACTGCTCAATTGTTATGCTAATACTATGATAGTAATTATGATGGCCAAAATAGCTGACAACTGAACAAACTACCACCTGATTTTTATCTGATCTTTTATCTTTAATGTAGTTAACAGATTTTTAAGAATGATGCTTACTCTCCTAGATGAAAAATGTGTGATTCATACTAACAAGATGATTCTTGTTATCACTTTTGGTTTTGTAGAATAGTTTCACTTCAAGATGATTTTCCTTACCTTCGTTTTCATTCGTATCTCACCTATTATTGCCTGACAGGTTAACCTTTTCAGGTTGCATGCTGTGAAATGTTGCTACTAAGGACAGTTGATACCAAAACAGGTTCTTTCCTAGCTCTTATTAAAAATACTGAAAGATGAAAGATTTCTAATTAAGCTGCAGAACTGTGTATTATTAGAAACTTGTACTTAAAAAAAGAACATATACTTCTTCCCTTCCTGTACATGGGAAGACAGTGCCAGTTGAACTTCTGAAATAGTATGTGGAGTTCAGGATTGGTCACCACAAATAGTATCCAATTTTTAAAATGTCATTTTTGTTAGAAATCATTTTGCTTTAATAACACAAGCTTATATCCCAAACTGGGAAAATTAGCTAAGTCTTTGCACATCTGCATTTCTTTTATATTAACCATGGCATTGAGTTTCCTATCTTTTTAGCCCAGTTGCTTCAAATATCAGTTTTACATACTTTCTGGCTTGATATTTATCTTTTTACAAGGTATATCTTTGGAATATAAAATGATGTTATTGTGAACTTTTTTGTGTGTGGTTGGTTTTTTTTTTTTTTTTTTTTTTTTTTTTAATCTGCCTTCATTTGCTTAGCTGATTTATGTGAAAGGATAGGGAGGTTTTAAGATGTATAATAAGATAAAAGGAAATGTCCAGAGACCAGTTATAGGCAAAAATATTTTTAATGTTTCTCAACAATATTGTTATTACTCTCAATAATCAATGCTGTCCTGAGGTGAGGAAAACCTCCTCTTGTTTGTAGTCAAAAGACAGAGCTTATCGAGTTTTGTTTTCCCTTAAGAGGTTATATAGAAAGCTTGCAACCAAGCTTACTAAGCTTGGAGGACCTAAATCTAAGACACAGACAACAACCCAGTATCCTTTCTTCTATGATACCCTCCTAGAGAAAGGTAAACACACCTACTCCTTTTTTTTTTTTTTTCAAATGGTTAAAAACTGACCATACATGCAAGGAAGTTCTAGGAGGAAGCAACCGGTACCAAAACCAAAATCAAATCAAACCAGAAAAGTCTCTAAAGGAAATTTTTTAGTACATTTAAATCTTACCTGTTAGTTTCTGTGAAATTACACGGATCCTCTAAAGGAACTGACTATTACAGTGTTTTAAAATATGTCATTATTTTTAAGTATATTTTTATTTCAGGTATTACTGTAATACACTCTATAGTTTTAATTTTGTCCATCCGAAATCCTTAAGTTAGTAAAAGCACGTTTTTTGTGTGTGTTAGTGGAGGTCAATCTCTCCAGTTAATAGCCAATAACTAACACAAATTAGGAAATTCTTTTGATATGAGAAAAGAGCCTTTATATTTCTTGGTCTGTTTTCATCTTGTTTATGGTAAATCTTCAAAGAGTAAAACTTCTCTCCCAGTGTTCAGCAAAAAGAGATAACTTTTTTTCTTGACTTAGATCAATGAGCTTTAATAACAGTATGAAGACAGTTTTGTCTCTCCCCGTTTTACTAGTAGATGTAAATCTATTAAGTCTGGCTGATTTATCAGCAGTAATTTTTAACTGTAATTATCCAAAACCACTACTTACTTAACTTGTCCATATTTTTTTGGCATATGACCAGTTGCATTTTATAAATAACAACTGTAGAGGCATGGCGTCACTTTTTCTTAATTGAAGCTGCATATATTTATGGTTATAATTTAGCTTGGATCTTTGCGACAGTTAGGAGCTTTGTAGCTACTTCCAAGTATGTAACATGACAGAGAAGATAAAATGTCATTTGAATAGATAGCAGCCCTGTAGATTATAGCCTGGCAAGAAACCAAATAGTGCACACAAGCATTCTTCCTCAGCTCATCTTTGATACTGTTTCTTTGGGGTCCCTGAAGTCAGGCTTCCTTCTCGTCACTGGGTCCCAGGCTGCCTGCAGTCCTGCAGTCCTCTTTTTCACAGGACGTGTAAGTTGAGCTTATGCTGCACAATACTAGAAACTGAAAGTCTCAAACTTACTTTACCCAGCTTTCAGGGGTTATTTTCTAATGCTGTAATTTATTGGAGGATGGACTGTCTTACAGAGCAAGTGCCTACACAGAAAATCCCACTGACACTGAGGAAAGAAAATAATGTACACATGTGGCAGTGAAGCTTTTTTCTTCCTTGCCAACTTCAAGGAAAAGAAGGGTGACAAATAAGGTGATGAAGAAGCAAAGTGTGCAACTCGTCCTTTAGTCCCAGAGTTGCTGGAGTCTGTGATAAATGTAAAACAGTGGGAAGCAAGGTGTAAATGCTTTCTCTTTGGTGAATTTCCCCTCCTCCCTGCATTGCTGCTGAGGTATGTTTCTTGAGGGTGGAAGGCAAATTCTAGCAAAAGCATGGCAGGGAGCACATTTTTACATCTTCAGTATTTCATGAACCTCAACAGCATGCTACGTGTCACTGGGTTTTGTCTGTCTTTCGTGATCTTTTGCTTTTCCTTTTCTGGTATTTTTTCTTTTTCCAGTGCTGTTCTGCAGACCTTCCCTCCATACTCTGTCAATGCCCTGTGTAGCTAATGAGTCTTTACAAACATCTGATTTCTTTTTGCATTGCTTTGCTCATCTACCTTGTCTGTCTCTTCTCCTTTTAGTATTTTTTGTTCTATGCCATTCATAACCCCATTCTTTTCCCTTTGAAGGTTCATTTCTTTTTTGTGTCCTTCTTAGTATCGTCAAATATTTCTTTGAAGCTGATGCTGCTTGCTTTCATCCAGTGCTGAATTCAGTCCTCGTTTTTCTGCTTTTATTCTCAATTGGTGGAACCCATTCTCATGGATTTTTACAAACCTAAACATTTCAGCGATATATCTGAGCTGGCAGATAAAAGGAAAACCCCAGTATTTGTTGTCTATTATTAATTCTTCTAAACTGTGGACTGATTGTTCTCTGGGATATAGAGAGCTAAAAAAAGATTAGATAGAAATGTTTTATGCATCTGAGGGACATTTTTGTCTTAAAAATACAAGCAATTATGAGATATACAGGAGTTAAAGTGTAGCATATATGGAATAAATTTACAAGAAAATCTTATTAAATTTGAGTTTATCATTTTGCATATTCCTTTCCTTTCATTGTCAAACTGACAGATATTGAAATCTGAACAGGAAAAATGAACAGGAAAAAGGTTGTTTAAATATTTACAACAATAAGTTGAGGCCACCCAATGGTGATACCAGCTGGCAGGTTACAATTCTGCAATTATGTTACAGAATTTATTTCCATAAGATCGAAGTTCAAAATGGGAAAAAGCAATTTAACTGAAGAAAACTGATTAAATGCAGTGGTGTGGAAGCAGTCTCAGTTTGTGGCTCAGAAGAGCTCCAAACTCTGAATGATTGCTGAAGTCAAAAGAATACTCAGGGAAGGGTCAACACTGCACTTGGCCTTTCTTCATGCGTAACCAGTTTCTTCTGTGGGCTGAAGTGATACAACATTTTTACAAAAAAAAACCCCATGATTTAAGGCATACACAATTGTCAGCACAGAGATATACTTTTTGTTTGAAAGCTTAAATTCTTATGGCCTCTTGAAAATAAACGTGAAGAGTGACCAGAACTCTGTCTCAGTGCAATCATCTGGCTGCAGGCTGTGCTTTCTTCCTGAGTCACTCCGAGGCACTTGCCTTCAGATGAGAGCTCTGGGAAGGAGCTTGGCTTGGCTCACAGAGCAGGAGACGCAGGCTTGACTCTTGCCAGACCACCAAGTCACTAGCAAACGTTTTCAGATACTGAACTCAGTAACTCTCGATTCAAGTCAAAAAAAGCTAAATGTGTTTAAACACTTTTTCAGGATTTGAAGGCTTCTTAGCTAAATTCTAGGTATTTAACCACTCTTTGTTGGCAAGCCATAGCTCTACTGCAGCTTACAGCCATTTCATCAAGCTTTTCAAAATACTTGGAAAACTTTTCAAAATTATAAACAGTAGAGATCTTACAGTGAAAAAGCTCTGATCTTCCAGTGGGTCTGGCAGAATTTTATGGCTCTTCTGCAATAGCTAGTTCAAAGTAGATGGGTCTCCTGAATTGATTCCCATGGTATTCTGATCTGCTGCATGATACCTTCCAGTGGAGGTAAAATATTCTTTATGCTGCATTTTTCTTAATAGTTCATGTCACTTAAGGTATGACAGCTTTTCTTAATGAACAAAGGTTCATTTTAGAAAAAAAGCAAATAAAATGCTATGCTTAATACTGTCTTTCAGATTGGTGTTTATGATATTTGGGGCTTAAAAGGCTAAACTTCCTTTTTTTTTTTTTTTTTTTTTTTTCCTAATAAGAAAGGAAGCTCCATTGAACCAAACAGTATTTAAAAGGAGTGTTCTAGAAAACAGAGTGTTCAAGGATGCTGATATCCAGCGAAGCTGAGGGACTATGGCTGTTCTGTAAGACTTAATCAGTTAAGACAGTTGTGCTTCCTTTGCATTCAAGGGGACTTGAAAAAGAAAAGGTCAGGTTCAGTATCAGAAGGCAGTGCTGGATGAAGTGCTATGCAAAAGGAGCAGCTTTTATCTTTCTGGACATTTCATTACTTCATTAAGCCATAGGGCTCGCTGATATTTTGCTCCCTGGCTTCTCTGTAATGAACGCTGTGTCTTTGCCATATAATTTTCTTTGGCTTTCTTTCTTTGCTAATTATGAACTTTTAAAATACGTAATCTCTGTATAAACTTCATCACAACTTCAGCTTATTGCACAATGTTGTTTCTGATAAGATTTAAATTTCTAGTGGCTTGAGTGAATTTGGTAACATAATTTGGTACTTTTTGACATAAAGACCAAAGTATTTTAAAACTGCTATAGCAAATTTTAAAATTAAAATTTATTTTTATTTTTTTCATAAAATACATAACCTTTATTATACCCATTTCATATTCTAAAACTCAATTTGAGTATTAAAACTCTTTTAGATGTATGTAAGAATTAAAAGCTAGATCAACAGAGGGTACTTAGCTGCTCTGTTGTTGAGTTTTCTGACTAATTAACTATCTACTGATCTAAGGGAGTTCGTAGTCTTCAAGACAGTACCTAGGGAGAGGTGACAGCAAGGACGGAAGCCAGAGCACTAAGCTAGGAGCTGAAAAATTGGTAAGTACATATTGTAAAATCTGTCACTTTCTAGCACATAGATAACTTTCTTAATCTTTGGCACTGTGTTCTGCAACTTCTCACTGGAACTGAGTGTCTCTTCCACAAATCAGAAAAAAGTCAATTTTCTCTCCCAAAACTGCACTAAAAAAGAGAAGTGGACTTTATACTTAGTAATTTTGTGCTTATCTGGAATACTGCACATTTGGCTGTAGAGGACATTGAAGTATTTGGAGCCAAGACAGAACTCTAGATTTTGCCTACTTCTTGAGATTCCTGTGGCATGATTAGAAAATTAATTGTATGTCTCTCACACTCTTTTACTGACTTGATGGTTACTTAGTTCATTATAAAATAGAATAATTTTTACAGGAGTGAGGGAGTGACTTGAGCAATATCTTCTGTGCTATGGATGAGTAATCTCATATTTAACATGTTGTATACAAAGAATACTGATATGATTTCTTTTCTTCCAGCTATATGTTAGGTACCCCCTAATCTATTTAGAGGTCCTTTGAGAACATACTTTAGATAACACCAGCAGATTTCAAACCCACATGTAAGAATGTGCAAGGTGTAGGAATAAGGTCAGTCACTGAACTGACATTTAGCAAGACTGAAGCAATTGGGGCATGACCAAAAGCAAAAATTCAGATACCTGATAACTTTTATTTTTTTAGTGTGAACACCCAGAGATCACGAGCAGTTTCTGTTCACAGAAATGCATTCTCAGCTGCTTTCTAAGCCTAAAATTTGGATTTACGATTAAGATGACTTATGAGTATATTCTACCCAAGTTACCTTGTGTATGTAATTCAAAGGATGTAATAAAATATCCTCCTGATATTTTAAGAGTTCTAACTTGCTATCTTCATCGATGTAACTAGTTATATAATATCCTTATTACTGATTATACTGTCACATAAGTGACAGATTATACTTTGAAGTGCAATAACAGGTAAATCCTATGTGAACTATCCTGTGCAAGTAGATCCATTTCAATATTTTAAAGCAGTTACTACAAAGAAATGATAGGCATGTGTGTGTGTCACAGTTCAAAAGTAATGCAATTCAGTGCAGTAACCTGTCTTTGAGCATAAGAGTTTTCAAAAGGAAAAATGAAGCAGTTAATTTTGATTAATTCCGTTAGCTGAGGTAAATCAGCAAAAGTTCACTTCTTGTGAACTAGGCATTTATTACACTAGGACAATGATTTTTAAGGCTAACCACAGTTTTCTTTGAAAAAGAATGCAGTGTAGGTTGTATTAACACGTTTTTCTGTTTCTGATGTGAAGTGATAGACAGCTCAAAGTCTTTAAACAAGGAAAAAAATACCTGCATGTGTGAAGGAAATGACAAACGAGAAAGTATTTGAGAGACCAGTATTTTTGTGTGTACCAATAAACTTCAGTGGCAACATGAGTGTCTTCTAAAGAGCAGCGCTTTAGGCCTTTGCTTAGGCAGTAAGTAGGATTTAATGCCATGAAAAATATTCCCAGTGCTGAGGCAAACACTTGTTACAAAACTGACTACTGTGTGAGCATCACAGGGATTCTGTTCTGCTTTTCTCTGAAGCACTGGCACGGGCAAGATAGCAGAATATGCACCAATGATCTGATAGGGTATAGAAAGTCTCGTCTTCCTTTGAAAGTTTTCTGCATGCATGGCTGTCGGAATGAAGAGATTTTAAAGAGCCATAGGTGCTAGGGTTTTTATCTCTTACCCTTATTTCAACTCTCTAATGCAGAGGTAAATTATTTTCCTCCAACAAGACAGATTCCATATGTAAAGTTGAGCATGTTAAATGGCGTTCTCTCAGATGTAAATCACTGTCAGAGGAAACGAAGATAGAGAGAGTCAGAAAATCAGTTTTTGTGTAGAATTTAAAGCCAACATAAGTATGTCTGTGTGCCTGATACTAAGCAAGCTGTCGCCATCTGATCGGAATAACTGGCTTCCATAGACAGCTAGAGGAGAAGGAAATAGAAGCAAGTGAAAACTGGAACAGCTACGGAAAAAACAGGGGAAGTCTTGGACTATACTGGGCAGAAAGAACATCCAAATGCTTCCTGTATGGAGTAGTAGAGCTTGTTACCGCATAGTCTGTAATCAGAGGAGGGCGGGCTGGTGTTTCTTGACGTTGCTAGTGTGCCCCTGGAAGGAACGGCTTACAGTTTGCACAGATGCTTATAAGAAACAGTCTAAAAAGAGTAACTCAGTCATGAAATCTACGTATTTCCTTACCCTACCTCTATTTGCAGGTTGCTGTAATTTTTACAGCTGTATGGTGATAACAGTGTAAGAAGGGTTTTGTGCAAGTTATTACAAATAATAGCCTGAAGCAAAAACCACAACCATTAACTCCAGTAATTTGCTGCCCTTAATTCTAAGTAGTCTGGGTTACTTTAACTCAGGTACATCTTTTATAAAGAGTGTAAAGATCCCAATATTCAGAGATTCTGAGAATATGCAAGGTACAGAGTTTGAATCAAGCAATGCATACTTGAAGGTTTAATGTTGTTGCATTGTTTGGGATAAAGCTGGGAGAACATGAACAGGCCTGGTAATTCAGGTAACTTATGAATTTAAGAATGAAAGGTCATAACTTCTAAACTATCCTTATACCACATTAACACAAAACAAACCAAAAAAACCCCAAACCCCAACCACCTCACCCCCAAACCCCTCAAAAATTCAAAGTTCAGTAGCCTTGGCTGGTAAGCGTGCCAGTTCAAAAGGCCAATACTGAAACATCTGTGCTGCAGCTGGAATATACACTATGCTATTGTACTAGTGCTGGAGTGTTCTGTTTTGTCAGTCTGTGAACTCATATTCTATACAGTATCATTTGTCAGAAGTCCATTTCACTTTTACAGTCCCTCTGTTTTCCCAGTTCTGAATTATGGTTTTCTCCCTGCCTTTTATATGGGGAATTCTTGGTGATAAAAATAATATATGGTACATAACGTCTTGTTTCTGATCAGATTTTTCCCCCCCTAGTTTTTAAATAATTACCTTTTGTTTCCATCCTGTGGAGAAATGTTTTTACAGTTTCAGTGGGGTATTTTTACTATTGATAATCCTACTCGGGCACTAAATCAGGAAGAAAAAAAAAAACAACCAGCAACAGTTTTAGGGAAAATGTTCTGTGTTCTTACTTTCACTGAAATTAATTAAAATATGGTTGCTTTTTGCTCAGTTTCTTAATTTAATTTTGTAAGGTTTAGAAGTCTGTTAACGTGAAATAGGTCATTAAGACTGCGTGCTTTCCTGTGTTTAAGTGCTGGGTGAGTATTACAGGTTTAGTTTAGAGTTTGGCTTTTAAATAACTCTTGTTCCTTATAAAGTCTCTCTTTTCTGTTTATGGTTATGCTATAACATAAATAGGAAGGTGATTATACTGGAAAATATATCATCTGAACCAAATTTGTGTTCTAGAGCTCAATGGTAAATGTTCTTTATTTTTCTGAAGGCATGAAGGACACTGGGAGCTCCTCACAGGCTCTTCCCTTGGGATAGCAGTCGTTTCTGTCTGAATTCATGAAATGCTTAGCACAGTACAGCTGGAGCCCTGAAGTGCAGGGACATTCCATTTAAACAATAATTTATATAACTTGAACCTGTTCAAACCTAACATATCATGGAGCTTAGCATTAGAAGCAAATTTATCCCTAATTCTAAGTATACTGGCACTCTTAGAAAGTTTCACTGTTCAAGAGCTGCAGTCTGAGGTGTGTGAGGGTTTGTGTGGAGGATAAGCAGAGACTTGGCCTTCATCCTGTGGGCAGTCCTACAGTATTATGCAGGAGTATTAAGAGGTAGATGGATGTGGAATTTAATAAGGATTTGGAAGATTAGTAGATTTGTTGCCGGGGGGGGGGGAAAGTCTTCTAAAGTCACAGCCATTATTAGATAAGGTACTGGAATAGCCTCTGAAAAAGGGTGTTGCTGTTGCATATAATTTTCCTGGAACTCAACTGATGCACACAAGATTTACTATGACTAATAGGATTGCAACAAAACAGAATACAGCCATTTTTCTTGTAATTTAGTGAGGCATCTTTTGATCCATGATCATCCCTGAGCTGAGGGCTCACTGTGCAAGGCTGAAAATAAATGATATGCTCTAAAAAGATTTTGGTCTTTGTGACTTATGGAAGGTGGGTAGAACATAATTTCTTTGCTCATTGGGATGACATATTTTAGTTTTATCTCACTCCTGTGTTTCTAGGCAGTGTTAAAATGATTTTATTTTCTTCAAGTTTGATAGCAGCAGAGACTCAACTGGTTAGTATGGATGTATGTAAGGCTTGTAGAAAAAAATGTAAAATAAAAAATAGTTGTCTGAAAATCTTTTAGACAACCCAATAAGCAATCTTAACAGAAAAGGAAGAAACTGAGCTTCTGTCTTAATTTCAGAGATTCCTCCAGAATAACAGTAAGGCATGCTGTTGGACAGGGTACCATGGAAGCTTCTTGGCCTGTTCCTCACACCTTCTGAGGATAAAAAGAGAAGCTTGTTTCAGACTACTGCATTACACCTAAGGTAAGGTCTTGTTAAGGGGAACAGGAAAACACGGTATATACAAAGACAAGAATTTATTGCTAATCTAATGAAAGTCTTAACAATGTACTCCAATTACACTGTTAGTAGTCCTCCCAGGTCAGGTCTAGCTATTAAAGCAGAAACTTGCAGGTCAAGTATATTTAGAACTTTTTCAGCTGTGTTCACTGGTGACCTGCATCTGTATCAAGGGTTGTGCTCTGTAGCAATCACAGCTCTTCCTGTTCTGCCTGTTTTCCCGTACTGGATATGTCCCCAACACACCTCATTCGGATCCTTACCACTGACTTAATCAAGTTACCTGCCTCCTGCTGCATGCCTTGGCTTTCTTGTCAGATGAAATCACTGAAACAGAATACTTAGGCAAAGGATGGTCTTATTTAGTTTACTTCATTAAAATGTTGGTTTTGTTTTTTTTTTTTAAATCCACTTTACACTTTTATCTTAAACTGAATACTAGTGCTGGAATATATCTAAGGTAGTAAATCTAGATGGAAATACTGTACTGAACATAATGTAAATAAGTTTAGAAAAACAGTTACTGCCACACTTCTACAGAAAAAAAAAAAAATGTAACCTGTGAAACAATATGCCTGATTATGATAATCAGTACCTTTTGTTGGTAATATTTAGGGGTTTTTTTTCATTTTTTTCCCCCCTTTCTTTTTTCCCTCCCCAAAATGGTGAAAGACTGCTAGGCTGTGTAATGTGGTTATGCAATTACTGCAACTTTAAGTTGCCATGCTGGAACAGGCACAAATGACCAGTTCAACGTTTAACTCTCCATTTATGCATGTGAATATTACAACCCACTTTTATGGTGATGTTAGTTTGGCAGAAATGCACATCTATTTCAAAAAATCATTAGCGGAGTTGTTAAAGTTGTCAGAACACTTGCTTTTGCTGGGTCTGATGTTGAAAGCTTTCATGAAATCTAATGATGAGCTACCTTTTATGTGAGAGAATTTCTTACTTCAAAAAAGGAAAGGTTTAGCATTTCTGTCACACACAGGGACATTATCTTTGGCAGAATTTCATGATCTCTGAATTAGTCCTTTAACACAGCAGCATTCATTCTGATAAATTCATTGTTTCTATATTCCTCAGGTAGATTATGAACCTTAGCAAAATACTAGTGGTTTTTGATTTTCCTGGAGCAGAATCGCAACTTACCCCTGTCAGAGAGTTTACAGCAGAACAGAACCATGACTCATGCTTTCATCACCCATACAGGGACAGGAAAATCTTTAAGAGCTCACATCCCATTTTCTAATGTGGACTAAACCAACCTTATTTCATCACAACAGCAGACGTTTTCCTCATCAAAGTCTCATAACTGACCAGACAAACCCTCTCTTTTCCATGCTTGGTAAGTACCAAGTTCAGCATCTGCTCTTTTCACCATTGGTTTAGCAAAACATTGCTTGTGGTTATCAGGTGGCTAAATCACGCTGCACTTACAGTTTACCCGTCACTGTTGCTACCCCACTGAAAAGAAGGAGCACTTCAGTGTCTGTCTGTTCCAGGATTGTTAGCAGCATCTATGAGCTTTGACTAATGATATATTGCAGTATTCTCAAATGCTTTTCTTTTTGTTGATAACATAAAGCAACCATGAAGTTATTGTTTAGCCCCCATATATATGTTTTAGAAACCCAAGCAGTCAGGCTTGTTCATGTTGTGTGACAGGTAACAGCTGGTTTTTAATTCCCTTTAAGATTTTTTTGTTTAATTATTTACAGACAATTACCGAAGTCCAGTCTTGCTTTTGGAGTAGATGTAGAGATTTATTTTAAGAAGCTTGTCCACACAGAGTATAGCTATTTATTATTAGGATAAATTTTTCATTGTATTAATTTTGTATTTTTATCTATGATTAAGAATCCAAGTAGCCAAAATAATTAGAAAACAATAACTGTGTCAGTTATTTGTGTGATTCAGTATTAAACCAACTGGCTAACAAAATCATGTTGCCTTGGTCCTCCACTTCTTAGTATGAGTCTTTAATTCCTTTAATGAACTTTAACCAGGCAAGTAGAGCTAGCTTACTGGGACTAACATCTTCTGTCCCTTTACATTTGTTACTTTCTGTGAAACTGTAAAGAGGCACTGTGGTCCAGTGTACTTTACATCTCTCTGAATTGATTTTCTGTGATATTTCATGATAAAGCTTCTCAGATTGCTGATCTAAGTAGTAAATAGATCTGGGTTGATCCCTGCATGATCCACTGTTTCTTAACATGGTACAGTCCCCGGTGGACCTGCTTGAATTAACACAGCAACTTCGATTTCCCATTAGTTGGTGACAGCTTCATGTGAAAAGGTCCTCTTTGTTTGGGACCAGAGATATCAGACACAAAACACAAAAGATGATTCTCATTCCAAACTACAAGAAAAGGACTATTAGCATGGAGGGGGGAAAGGGATTTAGTCTGAGACTGAGCCAGAAAAGTTAGCATCTAGACCTCGCTGGGGATTCTAGTTCTCTGAAGTGCTGTGTGCTTCTGCAATAGTTCAAATGGCCCTTCCCTGCTTGAATAGATCATGTAAGTGGGACTCTGCTGGTGCGAAAGACTGCAAAATCCTTGCTTAGGGGAGGCAGTGAATGAGCAGGGTCTCCAGAGGTTGGAGTTACCAGGTTGTGGCAGTACTTGGCTCTCTTCCTTGGAGATGTGGTGGAATCACGTAGTCTCCTCTTTATCATGCTGGAAGTACCCTCTAGTAGGTCCCCAGGTTATGCAGTACACCTCAGCTTGCTGTATTTCCCCACTAGCATCCTGAGATGTGTCATGTAGAGTCAGAGGCCAGTTATTCATCTCATCACTCATATACTCTTAACAATCCTAAGAAAACTTTATTTTTTCTCCTTCTTGGCTTTCAAAACAATTTCCCAGCTGGTTGCCTGTAAAACGTCTGCCATCCTGGGCATCTGGCTTTCTATGTGTTTATATCTAGTTGCTCTAAAACATGAGGAGGCATTCCAACTACAACATGGCTGGATAGCTGGAAAACAAGACCATAAAAGATTTATAAATAACTTTTGTGCAGCTGGCTGCCAGCCTTGTTTTAAAGCATCTCTTTTCCCCCCCAGGATGTGTTAAGAAAGTAAAGATGTCCATTAGGAAAGGTTGCCTTTTGAAAAGAAACACACACTGCCCACCCCCCCACCACCCCCACCCCCACCACCCCCCTACCCTCCCCCCGTGAAAACCAACCCCAAAACCCCAACCAACCAAAATCCTAGAAAACCCAAACCAGGATATTCTGGGAATGTGGTTTTATTGTTTCTGTGTTATAACCAGACTGTATTTAGCATGAATTTAGATAGGTTTTATCTGAGGATCGATGGATGAAAAAAAGTGTACCATCTGAATGCATGAAAGAAAAAGCCACAGGAAAACCTAATTATTTTCCCTTCCAGCCTGCAGTCCCCACCTAATTGATGTATAAAACTGGATTGGCACAAAAAAATGAATTGCAGAACATACCAGTTTCCTGATGTTGAGGGGAAAAAACCCCTACTTCGATTAAAATTCCTATGAAAAAAGTGTTTTAGTTCTAAAGGGGAAGACTAGGGGCTGTATTTTGCCCTCGGATACTTTCAGCAGGAAATGTTTTCTTAGGACAGAGCACCATGCAGATTTCATTGTTTATTTATAACTGCTGAAAGTTTTCAGTTCCATGGCCAGTGCCCACCACTCTTTTGATGGTTACTGTAAAGCTTCCCTTTTGAATAGCATGGCAATTTTAGTGTTCCATCTAGAAACGGTAAAAGTTCTATTAAAAACAGGGGGAGAAAAGGGAATATTTTTTTTTGACCTACTGCTGCATCTTACAAGCATTCTCCATCTCCCTCCCCACTCATGCTAATATAGGTAGCTTAGATGAATAATGTTTTGATATGGCAAGAGATACATTTTCAGCTGTACAAATGAACATTACATCAACTCCTGTATAATCTGCTCAAACATCCTTACTGGGGTTAGAGAATGCAGCTGTGTCAGCAGTTCAACTTTGCAGTGAGATGTAGCCCCTAGATAAGCCTGACCCCAAACTTGCAGGTGATCCTGAATAGCGCTTTGCGTATTTCTGTTAAGATTCCTTCTGGATTCTGTTTCTGTTGAACAGCTGACAGGAGATAATTAAGAGAGGGAGCCTCCTTTCCTCTCCACTGTATCTGCAAAGGAGGAAGTAGCCAAAATGCAACCTCATGTGGACAGGCTGGATTTTCTTATTTCTGGCTTTCCATGTCCAAAGTCGGCACTGCCAAACTTATGTTAAGAATCCTTCCAACCTTTTCTCTAATCTAATAGACCTAGTATGAGCCTTTCTGAAATGTTACCTTTCCACAAATAGATGAAGGAAATAATATGAACCCTCCTCAAAACCTGAAAGATTTTATTATATCCTGCACTGGAAAGAGAGAGATAGGGTAAGTCAATGAGGAAATGATGCTGAGAATGGTTAAATGAAATTAATAGGAAGCAATGTGCTGTAGCAGTCAAAAGATCTGGATTATTGTAGTGATATTATTAAAGTGGTTACTGTGATGGCAGCAGACAAGTCTGTTAATCACTCTAAAACATTATTCCTCATATATAACATTGAATAGTTACTTTGTTGTCTTAACCCATTGCTAAAGGAGAGCATGAATGATAGGATACTATGGATATATGAATAGCTATATGCTCCTTCCTTAAAGCTCATAATACATTTGCTAGGTCTTTTTTAACTCCTCACTCATAATACAAGGATCAGAATATAGACTCATTTTAGATTCCTTAAATTATGACTTTAGCAGAGAAGCAAGAAAGAAAAATTACGGTAGATGACATTTTATAATATTTCAGGCTGGGTTAAGTGCAGTGGAAAGCCGAATTTTGACTGCACAGACATGCCTCTAAGCAGTTGAGATTTGAGGTCTAGGATCAACTATCTAAAATATGTGTCTACACTTTGCTATGTTCTAAGGGCATCCATTCAACAAAGTATTCTTCAGCCATTTCTGTCTTCACCATAAATTGTTAAGTCCTTCTGGGTCTTTCAAATAGTCAGAGTTAGGGTTTTTTTGTTGTTTATGCATTTTTTTCTTTGTTCTGTTTTAAGCAGATTTAAGTGGTTTCGCAAAACAGAAAATAAATTGATGGAAAATTACATTATTTGCTAGTGTTTTCAACCTGCACCTATACCGGTGTCCAGTGTTTGGATCAGATTGTTTTCAAGCAGTTAACTGTCTGGCAGACTGAACGCTCAAGCATAATCAGGCTGATTACATTCAAGCAGTTGAAAGTTCAACACACAATGAGAAGTAGGATAGCAATTATCTCCTAAGTTCCTTTACGTGAGCCACAGGAGGTGGTTGTGCTCAGGACTGCAGTCCTGGATAATTTGTATCATCAATACAGTTCTGGTTCTAGTTTCCTAGTGTGTTCCTGAAAAAATTCAGCATGGAAATGATTGAAGCCAATTTTTATGTTAATCTTCAGACTGCTGTGAGTAGGAGTAGGAGATGCGTGTGACTTCAGACTTACAAAACCAAGTAAAAGTCAAATAGTTAATATTCTGAGCTCTGAAAATGCAAGATAACTGCTTATCCCAGGTGTTCATTAAAACCAGATTCTCATATAGCCCGAGGATTAAAAATGAACCATTGCAAAGAAAATCAAGTTGCAGCTAAGACACAGAAAGAAATCATAGTGGCTATAGTAATGTTTTCTTCTTCATTCATTAGAGTAGACTAAACCCTTGCCTCTTATGCATCATACCATACTCCTGTTGCACCTCTTACTACATTTTGAAGGTGTTGCCATCCAAAAAGTGTTGTGTATAGAATGGTGGGGAGATGGGAAAATACGGGATTGAAACAGAGCTTGGGAAAGAGGCAGATTGTGAATTCTAGTTGGTAGCAGCATCAAAAGCTTGGAAGGTGCCTGCATATTAAAAGTGTGGGATTACATGAGACTTTTTAAATGCTGTGTTTTATTGGCCTTTGAATATATGCGATATTTCAGTATACGTTATATGTGTCTTTTCCATCCTTAGTCTTTTATCTTTAAAACATATGTTCTTAGAACAGCTCTTTTTTAATGGTACAAAAGTATTTGGTGCAAGGAATGTGCTATCAAAATCAGTAATTTGACATTTTAAAATTATTATCTTTGTTTCCTAGAAATAGTGTGCAGGCAGAAGATGTAAAACCTTGCAGGCCTTATCAGGCAAAACTGTTCATGTTAGCAGAAAAATGGCTTCAGTAAGGACTGAAAGAAAGAAGTACTGAATCAGTATTAAAATTAAATTCACAGGCTTTTCTGATGACAGAGGTGCATTCATTTGTTTTTCCTTTTCTGCTGTTTGGCTTCTAGGCAGAGTTTTGTCCAGTGATTATTAAAGATTTACAAAATAGAAAACCATCAATAACAGCATGTTTTTTTTCAGAACACCATCTAGCTTGGCTGTTAGAAATACGTTAGATAAGTTAGGAAGTTCTTATGTCAAATGCTCCCAATCTGAAGGCAATATATTTTACTTCATCTCAGTGGTGGACAGTAAGGTGACTTACTAAACAGCTGGGGCTGTTGTGTGGGGGTATTACAGGCTAGATGTCACATGGATTCCTCTGAGCAGTGCTGAGAATAAGAAAAGAACAGCAGATTTTTTTTATCATATTGAGACTAGACTTAAAGAAAGTACACATATTAACCATATCTGAAATACAGGATCAATTTATGCTTGATCAGCTTAACAAAGGGTGAATACATTATAACAACAACAATATAGGTGTAAATGTTGGTTTGTTGTGTTTTTGGTTTTTTTTTACTCTGTGTCATTTTCCTTTTTCCAGCACAAAATATAAAAGTTGTTGGAAAGGTATAATTTTTACAGTTTTATTGCAGAGGAATATTCTCTTTGTAAAGGTCACAACATAAATGTTACAAAGCACTGAGGTCCCAAATGCATTTATATGAGTACACTGACATGCCCGTTGTGTGTGTAGGTTAAATAATAAACTTGGTTGTTTTTGGTTTTGTTTAAAAAAATTTTCCATACTAAAAAGGAAAAAAAAAGTTGTTCAAATTAGATATGATTACATTAGAAACCATACTAGATGCTATTGCTGGGGCTTTTTGCTATGTTTGTTTTAGAGCTAGGTGTTTTGGCTGGGTATTAGCTTAGAAGTGTTACCATACCATTTCATGGTTTGAACCGCTTTGATGTGGTTCACTTAGAATGTAATGAAATTCAGTCTCGACACAAAGGTTAGATAAATTTAAAAGAAAGAAAAAAATCCAAAAGAGAATCCAAATTCTGCTTTTTGCCAATACATCTTTATGATCTATCCTCCACAAGCAGCACATGCTCCTTTAATAATGTGAGTTTGTAGATAATGAAAGAATGTCTAGTTGATCCTACAAATCTGAAGAGATTAATGAAGTCATGTGAGAAGCTGAACAAGTTTAAAACAGTGGACTTTATTTCCCAGCACTTTAACGATAGTGCTTCAGGAAAACTGTGAAGCCTTGTTCCGAAGCCTCATGATGCTGAAAGAGTAGATTGCTTGAGAGGTTTGAACCAAGCTGTTCCCTGTTTTCTAGATTGTTCTTCTGATTCTCCCTATTGATGGAAAGTTACTTGGTAACAGTAGATGATGATTGGTAATATGGAAATTTTGCTGGAAATATGTAATCTAAAAATTATCTTTTAGTAGACACAGACTTCTCCTGGTAAATATTAGTTCAAAGTAGAGATCTGACTACAAGGAAGAAGTAAACATAATTAAGAGCATGTGATGATACCTTCTGTAAATTGTCATTGATTACACTGAGAATTATATGCTCCTCTGCTTAATGATTCATAATGCAAATACAAAAAATGAAATGCGTATGTACTGTTTCTTGTATAAATACATTTCAGGTAAATGATATGCAAAATCTTACACAATAAATTACATTTTCTGAACAGTTACATTTGAAGGCATTTGTCAAAAATGTTTCTCTGTGACTTTCAAGTGCATTAACTACTTTTGGTTTTAGTTGTCAAAAATACCTGATATTCAACATCCAGCTAAAGACCATAACACATGATATACTGTAATAAAGTCAGCTTTCAGAGAAAAGGTGTTTCATGCCATAGATGAGAAGTGCTTCCCCTCAGTAGCTATCAAGTGAAACCCCTTTTTGTAATTGGTTGTGTTTAATGTTTCTGAATCTGTAGGTATAGTTAGGAGTGCATAAATGTCAGTTTGAATGAGCTGAAGATTTCAAAAGGTATACCAGAAAAGTGGTTTAATGCTGTCCGAAAAACCCAAAGCCACCTGAGAAGAATTTTTGTTTTTCTTTTATTCATACCTGTCATCAGCCAGAAGTTTAACTTGTTTTAATGGGGCATTCCTCTGCGGTTTCACATTATCTTAAGTTCTCTTTCCTCACCTACTTGTATTTCAGATGGCTCACTTATCTTACTAAAAATTTATTTCCCCCAGTCCTCTCATAATTTTTCACACAAAGGGGTCTCCTAAGCACAGGCATGGGTGTTCCCATCTATTCCAAAGCTCTTTGGGTTTGCATTCAATGCAAGCTTTATTCATTAAGGAGCAAATACCTCTCAGAATCATTCTACAGGGTACCCTGACATCTATAGAAAGAGCACTCCACTGCTGAACTTGTAAAAACTTCCCCTCCTTCCAAGAAAGTACCATCTGAAATTGTTTCCTTGCACAAAGCTTGTTGATATGTTCTCCATCTTACTTGACGGCTTCCAGCATTCTCTGTGGGTAACACAAACATTGTGAGAATGCAAAGTACCCCATGTTCTCAGGCAAAAAGACACTGTCAAAGACTAAATTGTCAAAAGAAGAATTGTTAAAACATGTTGATAAGTAAAATAGCAACAATCACAACGACCAGATGGTGCTCATAGAAAACTTGAAAGAATTAATTATTTTGTTCTGTGGGCTGGTAGTAAAAATATGTTTGCTATATTTAAATGAAGATACTTTACTGAAGAGTTTCAGAGTAAGTGGAATTTTCTTAAAGCTCTTTGTCAAAATGATATTGAAAGAACTGTAGAGACCAGATGATTCAGAACCATGTAACTTGGTTCCAGCATTAGGTGATGGTAATTCAGAAAGCCAGTTCGAATAGACGTAGAGGAGAACAAAAGCTGAGTTGGGAAAACAGCCACTGGCAGCTCCATGGTTTTTCAAACCTTCTTCCCTTCATCTTTCCTGTTGAATATTTTAGCCTTCGTGTTATCATCTGCTGAAGTATCTAGTAAAGATGACTTTTAAGTATGAAAGAAAAAACTAGACTGTGCATTATGTTGGAAAAAAGGTATTTTAGTATTTTATAAATGAATGTTATGAACCCTGATCTCAGTGATACCCCCAGTGGTTTCAGTAGAGCAATGAATAATAGCTTTAAGAATTCTATTTATTCACTGTTGCTTTAAGTATCAAATTACAGTTTAGACAGCTGTGAAAAACTTTTTCATGCTTTAAGACATTTTTCTGTGTTTTCACCTTTAAAATACATTTAAAGACTCATGAAACAATTGCTTAAAAGTTCTGCTGCAATGTGTGGATGTTTGTTAAAGTTCGCTTCTTCCTGAGCTGTTTATACTGTGTGTCATTATGTTTTCTAGAGCTTAGAAATAAGTGTAAGATTTTGTTAGCCTGCATCGTCTTGCTGTTGATCATTTTACTGTGATTAAAAAAAAATGGCAGGTGGGAACCAAAGTGAGAATATTGTGTTTGCACAGTCTGGCTGAATGACCTGGTGCATCTTCCCTTCTTGCCAGTGCTATCGCTTAGCCTACTAACAGTAAGAGATACTAGTCATAAATACTTCTTAAGGTAATAGAAATCACAAAGCCATTGCTGTTACTTCCACTTTACTTTCCATTTTCCAAACCTTTGTATTTCTGGTCCAAGTTTGATGGAGAAAGGTATATTCTTATATTCAGAAATTTAAAAAAAAAACTTGTGCTGTTCCTGAGCACAGGACTAGGAGTGCTGCAGTGGTCACCTCTGGATTTTCCTAATTTGGTCTGGATAAGCTCTGCCTAGAACATGTAAAATATGCTTGTTGTAATCTGGTACTTCTGCTCGCTGTGAACTCTCTGTTCACAGCTGTGATTCTGTGATTCTCCAGTTGTAAATGAATCTTTTTCAGTATTGTGTTGCCTGCTAGAGCCAAAGTAAACAGAAGGTAAGATTTTCTACCATTAGGAACAGGCAGCTCTCTTCATTTTCTTCTGTCTTTAAACTGACTCAGTTCTACTATAAAGCTTTTTCAGAGAGAACATTTTGTCGATATATAAACATAATTACATAAATACAGTTTGTCTCCTATGAAAACAGCATTACAAGCTGTGTGCCTGGAGTACTCAAAGAGAGTATTATTTTCACCTTGAAACATGTGTGAGAGAATCATTTTATGAATCCTGTAAGAAGAAATATTTTTAAAGAGATTATTAAAACAGTATTAACAAAAGCTTGTTGGGATAGCTATCCTCTAGTCAAGGTAACATTTTACAGGATGGTTTGGGTAATGAAGCCCCTCATGCTTGTCAGTATAATAGAGTTTTTAATGAGTGTTCAGTCCCTAAAGGTCATTTTGTCTGTTCATTGTTTAATTATGGGAACAAAATTATTTCTACCCTTACCTGTTTATGGATTTAGGAAGCAATGTGTGCCTTATGCTCACTATTCTTCACTGTCAGCAATGTAGTATTAAAGGAGTGGAAAATAAACCCCCATTAAGATCAAAGAATATACAAACATAAATAAAAATGATAGTATGTAATTTGTCTGTTTGATTACAGTTATATTGAGGTATAAATTTACATAACCAGTGAGATTATATCAGCATAAAAATAGGTCAGAAGAATCAGCTGAAGGAGAGAAGGTGATTTTTTCCTTATATTTAGACTTTCTTGCACTTCCAATTTCACTTTTTGTGCCTTTTTTGCTGTTGCCACGTTTCCTTTTTTTTTTCCTTTGTTCTTCCATTGTCACATTTTCCACTGAAATCAGTGAACTCTGCAGTGTAATTGAAGTTACTGTTACATTTCTCTCCATCAAACAAAACCCCCACCAACAGCCAACTTCAGCCATGTCACACTTACCCTCCTTGCAGTAATATTTGTTTCTCTAATACACTCTTGCACAATATGCGGGGAGAAAGGGGGGGGGGGGAAAGGCATTGCTTGATCTTCCTTCCTTCTTCCTTTTCCTCAAAGGAGAGGACAGCAATGTTTCTGATAGATTTACCCTTGGAAGACAAATGGGAACATCCAAAGCTTTGTGGATTGGAAATCAATGTGCATAAAGCAAGAAAAATGGGCAGTGTTATCAAGTGAATAGTCTGCACAGTCAGTGAACTCTAGAAAAAATAGGCCATTTTCCTATCCCTAGTTAAGCTGGCAGCCTCCCGCATAATCAATTCCAGCTGTTTCCCAAGCTGTCTTTTAAAGCACTCCCCTTTCTGCCACAACACACGCTGTCTGTGCTTGCCTTACAGTGGTCCCAGCTGTGTACTGATAGGAGGTAGGGAGTTTGGTACTGTCTACTTACAATTTTAAAAGGGTGGTCAGCAATAATATTTTTCCTCTGTATTTGAAATAATTGCCCACACCTTGTGTACCAATTTTGTAATCTTTCTTTTTTAAAACTTACCCTGAAATTCCCTTGGTTTGCTCCACTGAAGTTCCACATTGGGAACTGTATTAGGGGAAATATTTGTAGGTAAGTGCATTTAGCTAAATCCAGTAGAGCTCTTTGGTGATGAATAAGTTCTACAACAAATTCTAGAATAGAGCATTACCTGTTCTTTTGCATCAGGGAATATGGCTTTTGCATCAGTAAGGCTTTGTACATTTTTTGCTTTTCCTCCTTAAGTATGAAAGTGGCTATTCTAATTCTTAACTATTCTGTCCTGGCATTTTCCATGGGTAGCATGTACTTAGGTTTATTTGGAGGAGACTGCAGAATGTCTGTTAAGTGGAAGTGCTTAGGTGGAATCTTGGCCCTATTGAAATGGAAGAAAAGTTTTCATTTCCTGGAATGAAATTAAAGTTTCCAGCTGTGGTTTTGTACAAAACGAGCTAAGAAGCAGCAGGCAAAGTTCATCAGTTGTCGATACGTGTTATCTCAGATGTAAGTTTCCATGGCTTAAAATCTTCTGACCCTTACACCATCATCAGTTCTCAAAGTAGCAAAAAAGTTACCATCAGAGTCATTGAAAAATCTGGATAGTTGTAGGAAGAATCAAATGTACATCTTTAGAAAATACTATTTTCAGTCAAATTGAGCTAGCGATCTTGACACCGAAGTTCTCTTTCTGCACTGGAAAATGTATTTCTTTATTTATGAGAGCTAAGAATTTAATGAAAATAACTGCCTTGGAGAAGAAACACTTTAATTAGTGCAAAAGTAACTGTAGGTTAATTTTAAAGGTTTTTTGCAGTCAAATTATTTTAATTTGCCAAAAGACTTACCTGGATCTATACAAAGATTCACATTCATATAAATAATACAAAATTACACTCTTTCCTTACTTAATCTATGGAGTAACATTAGGTTTAAATTCCTGAATGTATACTGCTGGCTTTACAGTTGTAGCTTCTCTGGGAAATCAGAGCTACCACAGAGGAAAGATTTGGACTGTTCTCCATGAAAACAGCGTTGGTCATTCTCTGTGGGTCAGAGAAGATTTTAAAGCTAAAACTAAACAAGCTCTGCTCTATTTCACTGTTTTTTCTGGAAGTCACTATCACAATTACCTTGAAAAATGTATGGAATGATACATGGATAACTAGTAAACCTTACTCCTTTGCTTGTAAATAAGGCTACCATCAACTTCACAAATTGAGTTCTGTTCTCAGCATAGCTTCTACTGTCAAAAGAATTTAAAGTCTGCCAAATTGAAAACAAGCAAGAAAAGCACACTTGGCTTATTTTGTCTTGAGTATATAATAACTTTCCTCAGTCTGCTGGCTGTGCCATTCTGAAATAAATTATGCTTGCTTTTTGCAATATAGGGCAGTATATTGTTGATATTGTTGATGGTATACCATCTTGTCATCCATGTCAAAAACATTCATGACTGCTGACAGCTCTACAGTCTTGAATTTTGATTAAGGAGTTGAATTTCGAAATTATGACTTACTACTTCTCTAAAATGTTTCATTGCAAATGTCTTTACTGTGCCTTGATTTTTGTTCCTTTTAATCACTTCCACCGATTAAAGGTAAAAACGCGAATCAAACATTAAGGGTTATTAGGAAAGGAATAGAGAATATGAAAATTCATGCCCACATCTAGAATGTTATGTGCAATTCTGGTTTCTTTATCTCAAGAAGTTCATCAGAAGTATGGAACAGCTTCTCCTATGTATGTAGGATATCCATATGTGCCTGTGTAATGAGCCTTGTCCTGATATGGCAGGGGGATAGGGGATGAGAAAGGGAGCAAAGGAGAGAGCTTGAGGGCCAGGCAGATGGGAGTGTTAGAGCAAAGATAGTGATGTGCTAAGTCCAGAAATGGGGAGATAGTGGTACATTGTTAAGCAAAGCAATTCATGTTTCTCCCAAGGGATGGCTAAAGCAGAAATGACCTAACTTTTGTAGCTTCCTATGACTCAAAACAGGATTCCATCAAAGCATGCACATTCCTTAATGAGCCTGAGGCTCTGGCACATCGCTTGTTTCTTCATATTTGCTTTTTCAGTCAGTTTGTATATTCTGTTGCAGTAGTATCTCAAGATGGAAATGATCAATAGACATGAATAATGCAAAGATGGCTATTATACCAGACAGGTTGCAATAGAACTTATAGACAACACACAGGAATGAATAAGAAGCTGAGTAATGATGAGGACAGAACTAAACAATAATGGAGAAAAATGTGTTTTCCCAAACTAGTTCACACAGTTCAGACCCATGGAGACATCAAGGAGGAAAACAAATCTTGGGATGTTTTCCAGCTGTTGCTGTTCTAATTTCAGAGATGCATCTAGCACTAGCAGAAGTTTTCCTTGCTTATCTTAAACACTTGTGTAAAAATAGTCTCTATTTTATCTGGATAGTCTTGTAGCAGGTTTTTTTTAAGAAGTATATTTCTGTTTACTTTAAAGGGGAAGAGTAAGCTATTAATTAGTAATCAGATCAGCCTCTGTGATGAGCATCACTAAGGAAGAAATCAGTGTAAGTTAAATTTAGTGGTAAAGGATCCTAGCAATGTTACTTTTTCTGATAATGGAATAATTATGTAAAGAGATCAATGTATTCACAGGAAAGCCTGATGGAATCATCTTATTGTACTATAATTTTGCTTTGTTGCTGATGACTTTTTCTCTGCCATTCTCACAGGCTTTCCAAATTCTAGTGAAAACCAAAGCATTTTTTTTATGCATAACATTATTTTTCAACTATAAACTAAACCAAGAGAAATAAAATTACTGTCACATCTTGCATTAATTTTATCTGTTTTCTCTTTATAGTGCATGTGTTATTGCAAGGGCTAAAGTGGAATTAGCTTTTTAAAACTAGCAGTATTTATTATTATTAATTTTGGTAATTTCAATAAGAAACATCTTGTGCAAATGCACATACACGTGGATGAAGCTTAATTTGGCTATTGAAAACCACTGTCTAGCCTAAATACTGTTGTCACTAACACAGAGCTAGGGCTAAGTATTATCTTGTGGATATTTCACAGCAGGTATGTATTTCTTGTGCTGTTAAGGGTAGCTGAAACTGTGTGTATCCACTACTACTAGATAAAATGGTTTGAAAATGCAGAATAATTTAGGATTGCTCTAAATAAAATAGCCTGGAGTTTGTTGGTTTATTTGTAAATGTCACTTTGAACTGTGATTTTGCTTAATCAATGTATTCATGAGCCTCAGGCCTCTGTGCTCTTGTGTGTGGCCCCACATCCCTGTTTCTGTGACTGGATGTCAGCTTTGAGAAATGACCTGTCCTCGCATATGGACTAAGGGCTGTGTGCCATGTTTGGGATGACTTTCATCAAATTCTCTCTATTGTATGGATTGTCCTAAAATCAACTTATATACGAAGTGGAAAAGTAACAGTAAAACTTCTAAGCTTGCAATGACTTAGCTTAGTTGTAGATAAAACAGATCTTGCAACTTCAAAAATTGCCCCTTTCTGATAAATCATTACTGGGATACTAATTCTCGTGTTTATAGAACACTTCTCTTACCTGACCCATTTTCTTATAGTTATAACCTCAATTGTCAGTGTAAGGTTGCAAAGAGCTGTTGCAACAACCAAGGATTTAGGATATTCAACCAAGGAGACACATGCATGGAAAGAAACTTCCCTCTTGGACCATTTTCTTTCTGGAGATAGACTTGCCTGTAAAAACCCTGGAGGCTTATTCAGTGATGGGAGATGTTTAAGATATGAAGGCTGGTGATTGGGAAAGGCTTTTATTAGTTTCTATATCTGTTTGTAAAGGAAAAGTTGGAGAATGAATTTATGACCATAGGTAATGAAAAACTACTGGATAGGAGAAAGAGCAACGTGAAAACACCACCTCCTAATAATGATGAGAATGGTAGTCAGATAAATCACAGAACAAGTGGAAAACAGCTAGAGCTGGTCCCAACAGTGTCAGCAGGAACAAGAGTCTGCTTTTTAATTCAAGGACTCTATGGGACAAAATGGAGTGAATGAATGAAGAATATATAGTATTATGCTACTGAAAAAACAACATGGTGAAATAACATCTGTAACAGATGTGTTGAAGGTTTTGCATAGTTCAGGGAAGGAAAATGGGAGAGAGAAAAGTATGCAGCATCCACATTAGGTGTGAGTTGATTCATTCTAAGTGGGAAGAATTATAGGCGAAAGCATATCTGTGGTGGAGGTTGTCAGTTTTAACAGGACATACTTTGATTCACAGGAGCTCATAGCATTAAGTCAATTGGCTGGACATGAATGGGGAGAGGCTGGAATTTCTTTGAGTCAGAAGAAGAAAATCTATTACAAATGTGTATTAAAAGTGTGGGAAAGGGGAGGGAAAATGTTCAAAGAGCGCTAAAAATAATGAGAAAAAGATCATTTCCAGAAGAACGTAGGATTTAAGAAAATGAGCCTCCAAAGAGTAGAACAAATGGATTGATGAAGAAAATGGTCATATTTTGCAGATCAAGAAATATAGCGGTAAAATCAGTTTTGACAAAAGTTAAACAAATTTAGATTTTACAAAGGTTCTTAAACTAAATTTTCAAGTATATTTTAATCTTCATATTAATAATAAAAAGAACAAAATCAGGGATGTTGTCAGTCAAATAGAAAATTGGGATATCGTACAGAGAGAACTGGATTATCTTCAAAACAAACATAATGGGATTTATAAAACTATGCAATATTTTCTTGTTGACAAGTAACAGGAATTTACATTAAAAACTGGATAGATGAAGAAGGAGTCACTTTAAATATCAGAATGGCTGTGAGAGACCAAGACACAACAGTGAAGAGAAGGCAGATGTGATTGTTGAATGTGTCCAGCAAGGTATTTCCAACAGAAAAAATATTCATACCATTGCACAAAGTTGTTGAGATCTCACTTGGGAAGCCATATAAAATCTGGGTCACCCATTCTAGAAAGATGGGGGCTGGAGAGATGCAGAGAGCCTAGAAGGGAATGGAAAGTGTGTTGTAGAAGAAGAAGAGTGCTTGACAGGCTTAGACACAAGGGAGACGGACAGACAACATTATATATGTGTTAAAGATGTGTTGGAAATGTGAATAGTAGAAAGACAGAAGACATAGACAAATATGTTTCACCTATGCATAGATAAATCTACCCTGAAAATTAGATTTCTGACCATTGAACATGAGAAAGTTTGCAACAATTGTCAGAAAAGAGCAGTGAAATAATTGCAAAAATTGTCCAGATACGAGGCTACACAGCACCTGAAAGATGTTATATTTTGCTATGTAATTGACAATTTCTTATTTTGGGTTTTAATGCTGTATGTGTTTAACCTTTTATGACTTAAAAAATAAGCTTTTTATGTTTTGAGACTCTTTTTAGGCCCCACAGACAGGCATTTATTGATTAGACTTTATGATGCATTAGAGCTACTTGTCTGCTCTTGGATATTATGAATACAAGCATTCATGATTCTGTTGTTTACAGTGTCAGCACTGAACAGAGGTACATGAATTACCAGGTGGTTACTTTGTTTTAGGTATGACAGATCTATGGCATGGTATTCCTGTTTTATTACCTGTTTATTTTAAAACACTTAATTCAGTGCTGGGGAGTAGACTCCTCAGAAGCAATAAACATCTGTTACTATTGTTAGTCTGAGCATTTTCACTCCTTAATGTTCTTGTCCTCTCTGGTAATAGAAGGAAAAAAAGGGGGCATCGTGTAAGTGTGTGTCAGTGTGTGGGGAGGGGGCACTGTGTGCATACAGCATTAGGTAAGAGTTTGTTTTGCCAGCTCTGAAAAGATCTTTTCTGTGGTAGTTCATACATATATAATGTGAAAATCAGAATTTAAATGATAATCTAGTATCAAAAAGTGGATTTCCAAATGGATATATTAGCCTTGCATCCATATATTTCTAAAAAAAAATTATAATAAATACCGTCCCAAACCCCAGTAGTGAATATTGATACCTTTGGGCCAGTGCTTTTAAACCTGAACTTAGATTTCCAGTTGGTTTAGACTCTTCAGCATTTAAGCCTGAAAAGATTGCAAGCAGTTATATTTACCTCAGGTAAGTGGTATTCCATAGATAGAAAAGGTGGACGGGGTAGTGCTTCTTATTGTCCCAGTCCTCCATCACTTTTTACTGCAAGACCTTATTTTCAGGTACTGTTGTAGCTTCAAACTGCATGTGACCTTTGCTCTTTCCCCCGCCACCACATATTGAGTGTCTCTTTTAGATATCTTTTTCCTGCTATTTCATCTAAAATAGCTCAGCCATTTTCTGAAACTGAATTAAGGAAAAATTTATTACCCATGCTAATAAAATCATATAACCATTTAACCCAAATGATCGCATATCCTCTGTATGGCGGAGCAGAGGCTTGAGATCAGAGGAACTATCTTCTGCCTGGGATTAATTTTTCCCATCTTTATGAAATTTGCCTATCAAGTCACTAGTCTCTGAAAAATCTCATTTTACGGATGTTTGCCAGAAACATACAAAGTTGGGTAGCTGAAGTCTCTGAAAATGCCCTTGGCACTAAGCGTTCTCCAGAAATACAGCTTCTGAGTGAACCGTTGCTCTTATCACTCCTCCCCACTGCAATTAATTTTCCTGCAGGGATTCAGACCATGGAGACCTCACAACCTGAATTCCTCACTAGCTCTCTAAGTAGCATCTGCCAATGGTACCTATGGTACCAGAAGAGAAAGGTCTGTTCCATCCTGACCAGAATGACTGACCTGGGTTGTTCGTGCTGTTACCAGTTCCTGAGTACAGGACATGCTGAGACAATAAAACATGGATTGCTTAGGACACTGTGCTAATACAGAAAACTGATGCGTCCTCTTGAATATGGACTATGAAGGACGCAACAGAGATGCACTGAACTAATTTGCTGTATGTTTAATTCAATTCAAGTTTTCAAGTCCGTGTACTCAGAAGTGCTTTTCTGATTTCATGAAAACTGAATTTAAGAAGGCTTTCCAGATGGGTAGCTGGCAAGATGAAACATTCAGGGTCTAATTTTACTAGCATTGTATTAGTTTCTTTTTTTAAAAAAAATTATTTTATGTTTTTTCTGCAAAATATTTCTAAGAGAGCCAGGTGGAGGTGGGAAAGGAAATGTTCTGGCTTAGTTTTTTACTTTTTTTGGATGGAAATCTATTTTCTGTAAAATTTTAATTGTGCTATTGAACATTGTACAAGAACTTGGAATTACTAGAAGAGAAATTGTGCCCTTTCAGGAAATGAAGGTGTTTTACTCAGCATTGTGTTTAGATATATAATGAGGATAGGCAACTAAACAGTGAGTGGGTGCTCGCTTACCAGCCATAGAACATACAGATCTCGTGACAGCATACACATTCACGTTCAGATTGCCTTTAGTACGTACATTCCATAGGTCCATTTAGTATGTCACATTTCATAGTTACAACATCTTTATATGATGTTGTGTCATAACAAATGGGAAGATAACCTCACTTTTCTGCCCATTCATCTTTTTTTCCCTCAAGTTATTAAACAGAAAGTGATAAACACAGGAATTTTGATGTTGGCGGAAACTGCCTTTTTTTTTTTTTTTTTTACTCCATCTTTATTTTAGGGATATTTCTCAAGCTTCATTTTCTTTATACATGTGAAAAGAATGCAAAACATAAACTCTTCTGAATCGTATTTTCTAAGCCATTTTTTGTCATCTTTGTTGTTCTCATCTGCTCAGTTTTCAATTTTTCTTTTTAAAATGTCATGTCCCAAACTGAATCCAATCAGTCTTGCTGTTGAAGCTTGAGCCTTGCCGAGCAGAGCAGAAGGATTATGGTAGTGGTTTAACACATACTATTACTGTTAATATAATCAAGTGTAGCATTTGTCCTTTTTCAGTATAAGCGTCTTATATTTGATTCTCAAGGAGTTTGTTACTTAACATATAGTAATCATATCTGACTTTGTAGAAATGTTCCTTGGCCCACATTTCTCATAACTGTTTGCTTTTGGTTGAGTATGCACTACCATTTCAATTTTTTGGACTGTAAAAAAATGTATTTTAAAAAATACATATAAAATGCATTAAGCAATGGAAAACTAAGGCAAAAATGAGTCTCTGTGGCAGGGAATATGCAGAGAATATACTCTAGATTAAACCAAAGTTTTTAAAAATGGTGAATTTTTATTTATATGAATGGTTTAATTCAGATGAGGTTTAAAGGTCCCCACCACAGAGAGCTGTTTATGCAAAGTACTAGAAGCCGTTTGGAATTACAAGGTTGGTGTAAGTAGATGCAGAAAACTGAAGAGCAGAGGACTGAGTAAGAGACTCCGGAAAAAAAGTACAGCTGAGTTAGGTCATGCAGCAGGCAGGTTACAAGACAGTTAAATCCAGGTGAAAAGATTCTCCATAGAAATAAGCTTAGCCAGTGCTCTTGACTGAGAAGAACTCTGTCCAGGAAAGCTGTTGCCTGGCACTAGGGAAATTTACTGGGGAAATTCAGGAATGCAGGTAACTGGATGCTAAATCTCTCAGCATAATGGGGATAAATGCTTATCAAGTCACTTGTGTATGTTCAGAGATAGTGAATCTTAGTTCATCAATCAGATACCTGATATAGATCAGTTAAAGAGTCTGTTTTTTTACGGCAGCTCAGCACCCCAAAGATATTTTTTTCGTTGTTGTTTAATGAATCTGCAGGAACTTGATTGTCATGGAGAATACAGATAGCCACAAGTGTGGGTATTTTAATCATTCTGACATACTGCAGTAACCCACAATGCTATTCTGTTCAGGAAAAATAAACACAGTAAACGGTGGCATTTGAAACAGAAGGGACAGTAGACACATAATGGGAGAGTGCAAAAATTTGCTACCAACATGTCTGAGCTACAGATGCCACCTCCTGAGTGTTGAAATTGATTTTTTGGAACCAATAGGTGAAATAAATCGGAAGAACTACCGTCGATCACTTTTTCACTACGAAATGGATGTATAGCCATGCACTCTGCTGCACACGTCAGTAATGTGATGGATTGACATAGCAGTAGGAGGGGAAAGGCTAAGTGAACTTCATTTGGATATGAAACACTACACGCGTGCCTGATGGTTGTTTTGGTTTTTTACATCAGGAGAAACAGCCTTGGGAAATCCACATAAGATACTACTATAACTTACATTGTCATAGTATCTAGCTAACCCAACAAGTCAGACTCCTGCCGTGGTACACACTGTACCGACAAGTATTCTCTTTGATTCAACCTACATAAATAAGTAGAACTCCACACATTTGAATTTCTGCTAATTTCACCTTTACAATAAACCAAATATTTTGCCTTCTTAATGTGTAAATTCTAAGGATGCATTAGTCTGTTTTCTCTCCTATGACCAGGCTAACTGACTTTCATATCTTCCCACATAAAAAAAAGACCAGAGCTGTGCAAGTTCCTGTTGCCTTTCAGAGCAGACTACATTCAATTTGATAGTTCCTCCACAGATCAGAGAAAAAAATAGATTTTTCTGAGATACTCTTGAGTTCGAAGTGGGAGTTCAAGAATGTGCTAGGCAGGAGAAGGTAATAAGACAATCAGAGCTCACAGATGTTAAAAATACCAGGAAATCAGAAATACAAGATAACCAGTCAGTGATGGTTATTAATGAAAATTGCCTAATAAAGACTTGAACATGGTTAATCTCAAAGAAAGGTAATCCGGAATATAATGTAATTAATACATAGATCCAACCATACATGGAGCTTTTGCTAATGTTTCTTGGGTTTTGTTTCCTTTTATATATCTAAACTACTTCTACCATCTCTGCAATATTTACTTGTAAATGCTGAAACTAATTATTCTCATCCCTAAAAATAAATAAATAAATAAATAAAAATTCTCCAGTCTCTGAAACAGTCCTACTTTTAGGCAACTGGGATTTACGCCAGATCATCTTTACTTGTTTGAATAGCCTCCTTGGTATTCTTGTACCACATTCATGGGTACAGTGAATGGTGTTTGAGATCCAGCTGTAAAACACACTGAGCAGCACCAGTTCCCATTGTGTGCAAAATTCTTATACTTGTTTTTCAGAGTAACAGTTCTATAGTAGCTCCCCTGTGGGCACTCTAATTCTACACTAGGAATATTTTCATATGGACTAAATGTGGCCACATTGGGGGTTAGTGAACAGCTATTAGACTTGGAATTCACTCCCTGATTTATCTCATAGTGGCTTCCATCTGCAGACAAGCCTGTATCATTCCTTATTCCTTATTTGTGCAAATTCCTTCTGCAAAAGAGGTCAGGAGAAGTTTGCTTGAATACGAACAGGTTAAAATTTCAGATTTCTGTAAGAGTTGTGGGCATTTAGCACCTTACAGGATTGAACCTAAAGGCACTTACTTTTTCTTCACACTCAGGCAAGTTTTCAGTTCCTGAAATGGGAGTGAATAGCATATAAAAATGAATGCTCAGTATTTCTGTTGCTGTAATTCTATTAGAGAAAGTGGCTGGCATATGAGGAAAGCCAAATGTTACATTAACACATTAACTAGTCCTAGCACTATCAAACTTTCCTTACTTTTCATTATAAAAGTAGCAAAGTCAGCTTTTTATGGTGGTTATCAGCATTATGAAATGTGAGATAAAACATCTAGTAAATTCTCTATTGGCCCGTTTTCTCTGGGTGAAATTTAGCATAATGATTTCAACAGAGGAAAAGAATTCTTGACAGCAAAACCTCCTCACAGCAGTGTATACAGTTTGACTTTAGTGGGGAAGTAAGCACATGTGGACTAGGAAAACGGGCAAGCACAGGCATTTTGTAAGCTCTCTTCTGTTGTATATGGACTTGTAGCACAGCAGAGTTTTGATCCCTGAGGTGGCCTAAGCTGCAGTAGTGTAGACTAGTGTAAAACCACTGAAAGTACTGAATTACAAAAATGTTTATTTCATGACTGGATGGTTCCTCATGGTGAAAAAGCCTGCCCACGGGGCTGGGACAGCTTTGTTTCTCTCCAGAATCTTTCTTTGAATTGCTAACCTTGAAGAAGACCAAAGGAGGGTGGAGGCACCCCCCCTCTTTACCCTTCTGTCTGCACTAAGCTTCTCATCTTACCACAGAGCTTGTTGAGGTTCGTTGAATTGGTGTTGTATGTTGCGGCATTCCTTTTATTTCATGGCATTTCCCAAGGCTTGCTGTTGATACGTTTCTCTAAGTCAGTGCTGCCACATGTTAAGAACCATGCAGAAATCATGCAGGTTGCCTCTCACTGAATGATTCACAGAACCAGACAAAAGCAAGTTTGTCTCATAACCCTGATGAAAATATGTGTGTCTGTCTCAGCTTTTAAGCCTTTGCCCTGTGGAAAATCTTTCTGAGGAAAGGCTAACAGCAAGTCAAGGCTCCTCCACCTCCCATGCTTCCAGCAAAGGATTTGCATACGAAGGGGTGCATCTCATAAAAACATCTGCTTTAACTACTCAGTGCAAGCTGGAAATGAAGGCTAACCTGCATTTTGCTCTCAGAGGGAAAAGCTGATACTTTCATGTGTACTCTTTGAAAGTACGTATGTCCTTATAGGATACATTTTAAGTTCTGCTTATATTGGACATGATTATAAGTCTTTACCTGCAGAATACTCCCTGCACACATTTTAAAATGAGGATACCGTGAAATACACTATTATATATATATATATATATATATATATATATATTATTTCTGTGAGTAAAACTTAAGTTTCATATAGTGGCAATTTGGGGTTTTGGGTTACAAACTGTGAGTTGATTTTTTTTTTTTTTTTTTTAGGTTGTGATTTAAATAAATCTTCCACCATTAAAGTCAGTGTACTTTGAGGAGGGGTTATAAAGAAATGGGAGTGAGTTATAAGATAGAAATTTATAAAAGGCTTATTTGGTGTTGGGAGTCCTGTGCAAGCAGCTAAAAAAGTCTTTGGAACAGAACCAATCTTTCTGTGAAAGCTTTATTGATTACACAGAGAAAAGTCCATTTTAAACACTTTCATAGTACTGTGTTGCCTGAGGAAGCAAAATCTATTACACTTAGATTATGAACTTTTTGTTTATGAACTGAGCTGTCTTAGTGGAGAGCTGGAAGAAACTAGCATTATTATTTCTCCTGTCTATAAAGCAGAGTTATTAAAAAGCCCCTATTTTTCCCATGTGTGTACTGCTGCTGTTTTCAAAAACACAGGTAGCGTGAAGTGGTTTGCCACATGCTCCAGCTGGACCAGCACATGCTGCTGGCTCCTGGAATGGTTTTTCAGGACAGCTTCTCAGGTCTGGACCCTTGGGGCAATGTGCATAGCACACATCTCTAGTAAATAAAACACAGGCTGTAGTCCCTGATTAGTATTTTTGTAATTACTCCAGTTGCTTTAGGGATTTGTCTAGCTGTAGGTGATTTAGTTGTGTTAGGAGAATGACTCAAATGTATCTGTGGTTAAATAAGCTGTGAAATAAGCTATCCAAACAACTATCACTCATCAATGGGAATGCTGCTTTATCCAAAGTATATCCCCTTCTCTTCATCCTAAGGAAAGGGCTGGCTGTCTTTTCTAAGCAAGAAACATGAGGGAAAAAGAGAGTGAATGCTTCTCTTTTCCTGTACTTAACGTTAGGCTGCAGTTGATGTTAGTTTGAATTTGGAAGGTACCTGCAAGAAACCTCCACCTCATGGGGAGAGTAATAGATGCTGGTGCTGGGGAGTAGGAAAAGAGCTGGGAAGGGCACGATGAGGTTCAGAAAGAGCTTAGTGTCTCAGCTTGAGCCAGCAGCGGCTGTGAATCTTGTGGGCACTGCAGGTCATCCCTGCATGTGGTGTTTGAGATTGGAGTAATTGGGACCGAACTAATTCTTGGAGACCAGAAAAGGTGAATTGCATGTGTACTATGTGTTCATGTATTTCTCCTCACCTCCCGTGATGGGTCTGACATTTGACATCACATCGAGGGTGAAATTATGTGACCTTGTTTTAGCACTGGGTATTTTTTCAGTTTGTGATGGCATGTGCAATCCAGCTGAAGTTGGTACCTGTATGTTCTTTAACTCCCCAGAACTGTGAAGTTGATTAAATTGACTCAGAAACAGCATCTTCAAACATGTTCCCCCCCCCGCCCCCTTCCCCCAAAGGCTCAAAGCATGTAGAGAAAAGGGTGAAAATGATAAAAAACCCTTACTTACTTTCACCTAAATCTTTCCTTGGAGCTTACAGTTCTTTTCACTCGAACTGACCCTCACTTACGACTGTGAGAAACAGATTGTGCTGTGCACAGCATGTTTTCTGTGTCCTCCTGTAATACCTTGCCAACCTGACACATTTTAATGACTCCTTGGAATTTTTTTTAGCAACAAAATAGAAAAGGATGTGAGGAAGATTTCTTGCCGGTAATATCAAAAGTTATGAGTATGCTTATTTGGACAGTAGTGCTAGATAGTTACTCTTCTACCAGAGATTTAAGTCTCATAACCAGTTATGGACAAACACAAAGAAAGATTGGAAAAATGCCTCAAAGCACTCGCAGTTCTGTTCTCTGCTACTCAGCTGCTCTTTTCAATATAACTCTGAATGGTAGCCTTAGCAGTAGACTTCTGGCAGATTATCAGGCATTCAAATAGATTAAAGTTTGTTCTTAGTCAGCTTGGGTTTGTTTTTTTTGTTTTGTTTGGGGTTTTTTTCTGAAACAGAAGTACATCATGGGAAAGATTTACTGGGGAGTTTAATAATGTAATGAAATGGTGGAATAGTCGTATAATTAACAGACTTCTTACATTTAAGATCAAGGCATACCGACTTCATGAGACTCTTGTTAGCTGTGAATTTACATTTTCTGTGATAGTCATGTGGAAGTACATTTAAAATACAAAACATTCAAAAAACAGTCTGTTAGGATTATTTAGCACTGTTCTCTTGTACAAGTATTAGTCAAAATTAATCCAAATGTTTGCTTTTACTATGAATAGTAAGAGTTTTTAAAAATTCCTGCAAGTAACACAAACTATATGGTTGGATGAGTGAGAACAGTGTTTTCCTTGAAATGGCTTTATTTAGATGCGCTTCTTTCCAGGTGAAGCCCAGCGATGAATGTGCACCGCTAACAGCTTAAAGCATTAACCACACTTAAATGTTCAGGAGAATTTCCAGAACCTCTGTAATGGGCAATATGGGAATAACTGATTTTTGGGAAAGCTTACTGCTGATTTCAATTGACTAGCATTTTAAATGGTGAAAAGAAAACCCAACAACCCAACAAAAAATCAGCCAAAACCCCAAACCAATTCTGCCCCACCAAATGGACTGTTTGTGTTTGCTTTCTGGTATAAGTGCCTTTGGTGGAACTGTTACTTTGATTAAGCGCTGTGCCACAGCACCTGCAGCTCACAAGAGTGGGCTGACTCAGGTGTTTTGATGCTATCTTTGCACCCTTCTAATTTTGGTTTACTCCTAGTTGTGAAGTACCCCTCGCAGGTAGTTACACAAGCATTGTCGGATCAGTGTGAGACGAGTAAGAGGGAAGCACTCCAGGTAGGCTCTGGATGCTGCTGTCCTTAGGAGATGTTTCCAGATGAGACAGCCTCTCAGGACTGACTACCTTCTTTCCACAGAAGAGTAATTCTCAGGTGTGTTTTACTACTTTGAAAGAAAGCACTGAAACATAATAGATAATATTATTCTTGAGTCCCTTTTGGAATCTAGCCCAGCTGCTCAACAGTGAGATAATTATCACAGTGGGCTTCACAGCTTAAATTTGGAAAAAGCAATGCTGTGAACCAGCTCTCTTTTTGTGGATATCCCATGGTTCTTATAACATGATTGAAACTGGATAAAGGTGCCCCATTCAATTTTTAGTAGAGCTGCTTCTTTTAGGTTCCTTTATCTTGTGGGTTCTTCTGTCATTTTTCTTAAGGACCCCAGAAGCAGTATTCTATGCTTGATCTAAAGGCCCCTGAAGTTAATGGCAAAAGTACTCTCTGACTTTGGGCTTTTATTTGCACCCCTCATATTAAGCCATTTCTGAAAACATTCTCAGCAGTGCTAGCTGGTAATCTGCAAGCAGTACTCTATAGGAATACAGTTAGTGCAGTTCGGAAATAAACAAATACTCATAGATTGTGAGCATTGCCATTCAGAGTAAGAGAAAACTGTCACATATTTGGGAGCCAACTGCAAATTCGGCTTTTTCTGCTTTCTTACCATTTTTTAACATAGGAGCTGCCATTACCTCGTGTCATTTTGCAAAGCAATCTAAGCTCCAAGAAGACCATGTTTCCTTTAAAGGTGTTTTACCTCAATTTAGAATTTGCCAGGTACTTTATATCTGCTGAAACAGTGCTCTGCAAGTAAATATGGGCCTCTAAATAAATGTTTGTGATCTTTAAACAGTTTAACTTAATTCAGGGTTTCTGGCTGACAGCAATACCTGATGTATCTGTGTTGTCTAAAACTGCACTACCTGAAAGGATGAATGGTATTGACAGCCTTTAAACTGAGCTGTTTGGGTTTACTGAATTTTAATTAAAAAAGAATTGGAGTTCCCTAAAGTAGTCACTGGGAAGGAAGATTGTATTAGTGAAAAATCATGTGGGCAATTTACCAGTGCACCTCCAAATACCAGCCAGACATTTTCAGTGCAAATGTGGTTTTTTTTCAGGCTATGTTAGTAAAATTTAACTTAATTGACCTTCATCTATCTCTTTGCATAATGTTAATCTTCTTTTTAGGCTTTAACAGCCTTTAACAACCAGACCAGAAAATAAGTGTTGCTGCACGTAGGTATATGAAGAGTTGCTATGGGCTAGCACAGCTTTGAAAGTGAGATATGTGCTGGCAGGAAACTATAATGGCTCAAATTCCTCTCCTGAGTCTCTCCTTCTTCATCTGTGTTGATGGAGAGAAGGCGTGTAGTATTGAAAAAGAAGCATCCCACTTCCTCCCCCATGTCTGAGATGCAGGAAACGAGCAAAAAGGCGTTTTACCCATTGTTACCTGCTTCCTGCTCCCTGTAAATCAGTTGGCTTGTTCACGAAGCTGCATGAGTTAATCACTCGTTCTTGCCCCAAAAATTTGTGAGCAGAACTTGTCGTCCTCTGCAGCCACTCTGTCCAGCAGAACTGATGCAACTTTATATTCTGTGCAATGTGACCCTCAAACTTTGGTGTCTTTAAGATTTTCTGTGTTTTCTCTACATCAATTTTTATTAAAAAATGCTCCAAAGTCATTACTTCCAGATAGTATTTTTTTTTCTATTTGTAATATTAAAACTTCAGATTAGAGTTTGGTTTAGTACTTTTAAGTAGGCAATGGCATACATGCTATGATTAAAAAACCCAACAGATTAAAGAGACAAAAAGCAGTAATGTAAATAGTAAGGTAAAAGAAAAAAAAATGGTTCCTGATTTCTCTCTGAAAGTTTACTTAACTTTTTGTCTGGGCAGACTTTTAATACGTTGTAACTATAAATGCAAAACTTACTTTTATCTGTATGTATTACTAGCAACATGGTGGTAAAGGCTTGCCTGGCCCCCTCACCTAAATTATTTGCAACACGTAGTGGCCTAGATCTTCCAACTGAGTATATTTTTATGTAGCCATGCCAATTTATGCAAACTTAAAAATAATTTCAAAATTAAGTATGTGCCTCATTAGTCTGATTTGTGAGAAATAGAGAATTAACAATTATAAATAGTATGCTTTAAATACAGCTTAGTTAATTCCATGTGTGAATGCATTAGCTAAATATGGTTCTGCTATTATAAAAATACTGCTTTAGATAAGCTAAATGTTTCAGCTTCCCTTTTAAATAAGCATCCTTTTACTTCATCTCTGATACCTTTGAAGCTGGCCTTCTCTTCCTGTCTTCATTCATAGTGTTCATTTCCTTGCTACAGGGTGTAAGGAAGTTTTTGGAAAACTGAGCTCATGATTTTTAATTGTACATTTGGGAGCACATTTTCTCAGTTTGGCTAAATCTAATGTCTTTTCTTGTATTGGGCTTGTCTGAGAAACCAGTCTTGTAAGGGTCCTTCCTCACCGACAGCAAGTAACATCCATCCCCTGATGACCCAGTGTGTGCTTCATGGCCCTGGAGGCTGGGTCACAGCTCTGTCCCCCAAGACTGAAGTATGTGGAGAACAACACGATGCTTGCATACCAGATACATAAGAGTGATGACAAATATGTGCAAAGTTCCCATTTGGGCAGCCAGATCCAAGGAACGGAAAACTCTTGAGGTGATCAGTTTTATTATAGAAGTTGCTTCAACTTCAGTGCTTACTGTAGGAACTGATGAAGACACTGGCATCTTCAAGTCACCTTCATCTCATATGGTTTATTAATGCTTCAAAAGATCTTCCTTGGGATCACAGGTAACGTCATCTGTGTGAGAAAAATCAGGACTTTGTATGAAGCTTTTAGTTTTCTCTGGCCAACAGCTTGGTTTCTGAATTTCAACTTTGATGATTCATTTAGAACATCAAAACTGAACCCCTTGAATTAAAAGTGAATTGACATCCTTGTGCAAAGCTTTGGACAAACTGATGGCAAGTGCCATTGGTTCTCTCTCTCAGCCCTGATAACAATCCTGCTGTCATGGGCTGATCCCTGGGTGTCCACTCCAACTGTAATCCGTCTGTTCACCAGCTGCCTCACTCACAGGTGGAGTCAGTTTGTGCTTGGTAGGGAGGCAGATCTCTTCATCCTCAGTCTGAGGGTAGAAACTTGTTCGGGTCTGGTCACAAAATTCTGCTGGCATTAAATACTTAAGCACGTGAAAATGTTCTTTTGTGAAGCTACGATTTCATACAAGTCTTCAATCATTTTGATGAAAGCGTTAGGAGTGATGCCAAAATGGCACAGAGTAACTGCTCAGAGACAAATTTTGTCTTTAAGCAGCAAAGGTACTTATTTCGTGCAACATTGGGGAGCTAGCTGATTCACACCGGACAAACTAGCTCCAAAGTTTTCAGTGAAAAGTCAGGTAATTTATAGTTTTCCTGAGAGGTTACAACATCATTACATACTTACTCATTTGATTTTGACACCTAATCATTCCATTCACAAGAGATGGGATCTAGGTGGAGTAGACCTTTCAGTTTTCTTTGTTCAGTTATCTCCTGATGATGGTCTCCTTATCGCCTTCAGGTGCCCACTTATCTTTTCTAATTATTCAGAGTACATTCAGTGGAATCTTTTCTAATTATTCAGAGCACATTCCTTTCTCAACACAAACAGAGCATCACTCAGAGCATTGTGCCAAACTCATTCTGACTAATCTTTTTTTTTTTCTTGAGACCTTGTTCTGTTTCAAGAGTAATGCAAAAATTCCCTTGTAACATGGAAAAGGAAGACTGTTTATGTACAGGATGGTTGATATGTTGCTGCCTAATACTGTTGGGCCCTGGAAACAGGCTAGGTAAGGATGGCAGCTGGAGAAGGATCTCTGTCCCCACCAATATTTATTGGGATCTTTACATTTGGCTTTGCTGAAACAACACAAAAGCTTTCACGAGTATTTTTATGCTGCAGTCATAGTTCAGATCTAAATGTGTGTTTCCACTTGGGGATATATCACAGTAGGATATTCTTTGATGCTGTGGGAGTACCATTGAAGTCTGGCCTTGATACAGATTTGTTTCATCTCTGATTACCGGAATCCCAAGAAACAGGGACTTGAACACGAGCCTTCCACTACTGAGGCGGCTGTCTTGGTCTGCTGATTAGTGAGCATGAAAAAAAGCAGGTGTAGGAGCCTGGTGCCCCTTCCGAGTAGTTACCACTTTTGATCAGCCATTTCATAATCTAAATAAAAGTAGAAGTTATAAAATTGTTTCACAAATGTGACTGACATTTCCTTGGTATTAATTTTTCTGGGATGTTTCTTTTGTCTTTCTGTTGAATAAAATTAATTGTTGTTGAAAGCATTTTGTATTTTTAGTTGATGGCTAGTCCTTTTCTGCAGTCATTACTTTAAAAAATGCTGCGGAGCCAAACTCCAGTTCTATCCTCTATCCAAAAATAAAAAGAGAATTTGTCAGAACAATACTTCAGAAGATTTTGTGTGTGTGTGCTGTGTTTGAATGGCAGTCATGCTTTGGTTTGTTAGATGTATACATCAGAGAGAAAAGACATTGTCAAAATTCCAAATACTTCTGAGTAATCTGTTAGTGAATTCTGACCCAAGCTTAATTATCCTCTTAAGTAGTGAAGTATGACAATATTATTATATTTGGTTAGTTTTCCCAAACTTCTGCTAGCCATACAGCATTTCTGTAATTTTTTCTGATTTTGTTTTACATATGTTTTAAACTGCGTGTATTACATATGTTATTATAAATAGATTAAAGGTTTTATATAGCATATTAAATATAATTGCACTGAGTTTTTTTATTTATAGTTTGACATGCGTGCAGCTGCATGTGATCATTTTAAGTAATATTTGGAATTAATCAGTGGATAAATCACAAGCTTGTTTGGAATACAGAGTGGGTCAGTATTCTTGGTATAGATGGAAGGTTTTCTATAGTAATTAAATCAAATTGTAATTAGTTCCTTAAGGTTAAAAAACTGAAGTTTGCAGTGTTGTGCTCTTCAAATTGCAGGTGTGAAATGGTATTTAAGGTGATCAGTTGCAAAATAGGTAATAGTTATACTTTTGATAAGCAAAGGTCCAGAAAACAGTCCTAAATTTTAAGATGTGATATTTAAAATTATTTTTTTTTTCTGGTGTTTTAATAAGCACCTCACAGATTGCTCTTAATGTGATGTTTCTGTTTTGAGAGTAAGAGAAATGGTGAAATTGCTTCAGAATCTTTTTCTGGAGTATCTTAAAACTCAAAAAGACAATGATAAAAATAACTTGAGATTCAAAACGGGAATACTTTCAAGCCTATTTATGTTATTTTTGTACCTGAAGGAAGATCAGCTATACTTGCTATTTCTGTCAGTTGTTTCTCCGACCTGTTCTTAATGATCTCTAGTGTTGGACACTCCATGACTTCACTGATGCAGCCTGTCCCAGTACCACGCTAACATATTCCTTGCTGTTACTGGGAACCATTACATCTTGTTTACAACATGAAAACAGACTTTTCTTCCTCTTTACAGCAGACATGCATTGGAAAACTGTTACCAAGTCTACTCCAGGCTTCTCTAGACTGAAGAATCTCATTAGGTACATTTTTTGAAGTAGATCATACTTTCTAGACTTACTGTTGTTCTCAGTGGCCATCTTTGGTGTCTCTCCAGCTGGCCTGCATCTTTCTTGAAGGAATGCTCCTGACTAGGCGGAGCCACGCAGAGTAATAGTACTTCTAGCACCTTCATACTTCACACATTTATGAAAAAAATCTTCATAGGCTGAAAAACTAGTTCCTTTATTTATCTGCTCATCTAAAGCAAATTTAATTAGAACAATTTGGCTCCAGATATATACCTTTTTTTGGTTATTAACTCAAGGGTTAAATTGAAAAAAAAAAAAGAAACCAACCAAAACCACCAAAAACCTTTAGTTGGTTAATACAACTGTTTTACAGGACTACTTTAAAAACAGCTGACTGCAAGTACCAAAATATGCCTGTGGCAAAGTTGGGTAAAAAATATTTTACTTGTGTACTTGAAGGATTTATCTTTTTGAAGTTGTGATGTGGACATAGTGAAGACAAAGCAGTTGGTAGTTTGCACAGGAAACAGCAGTTTGAGATGCGTCTTTAATGTACTGACCTGTGTGAAAAACACAAGCTGCCACTGTTCTGAGATTTATCTTACGTGGGTTAATGCAAGAGGATGTGTTTCTTCCAGTGATCACCCAACCTTGCTCGGCTAAAGGTTAGGGTAGGATTTTTGACATGCACCTAAAAGGACGTGTCATGTTCTTACCAGGTAAGATCCTCTAAATGCAACAGAACTGAGGTTTTAAAAGGTGTTCACAGATTTGCAGGCACACAAAACCCAAGCAGCTAAACTGAAACTTTATTCCTTGCACAGGTTGCTCCAAATAAAATATACAGCGTTGGATTCGGTTAACACAATTCCTCCCAGAACCTTTGTAAGTACATCAGGTTTAGCATATGCTCACTGCTGTTGTTTCTCTGCTTTCAGTTTCTGAGCTAGCTGCTGTGCAGCATGATTGTTTATATTATACCGATGCAGATACTAATGTTCAAAATCTTATCCATGGAATTATTCAGATGCACTTTTGTGTGTGTGTGTTTGAGTGGTTTTTTTTGTCTTGGATTGGTTTTTTTTAGAACTTTTAATAACTGCAGTTGGAAAACTTTTCCTCATTTTAACTTGCCTTTGGATGTTGCTAATGAGTTTATTTATAACAATCTTTAAGGTTTATCTGTTAAAAGTTTTTCGGAAATCTTAAGTAGGTAGCTGGCATATTAGAAAATTGCAAAGATGTGTAGTATCAGGATATTCCTCATATTTATATTTGGGTTTTTAAATAAAAAAGAAGCAAACAAACTGCCAACATGGTCTTCCAGGAAGGCTATAGCTGAGTTACACACACTCAGATACGTATATACAGAAATACACAGACAGTGAATTGCATACTTACACTGACATGATGAAACTTCAAATAGATATTCTGGAATCAAGAGTATATTTTTGATGTCTCTGTAAATCTGTTCACATTGAGCCAATATATAAATCATCAGATACACATCTCATTTGAAAGAGGTGGAGGACCTGAGCGAGGTGAAACACTGGCAGAGGTTGCCCAGAGGGGTGGCCTATGCCCCATCCCGGGAAATGTTCAAGGTCAGGTTGGATGGGGCTCTGAGCAGGCTGATCTAGTGGAAGATGTCCCTGCTGACTGCAGGGGGGTGGGCTGGATGGGCTTTAATGATCCCTTCCATCCCAAACCGTTCTGTGATAGTAGTATCTAAAGGAAGTGACAGAATTCTGAAGGAATTTCAGCGAGGGGGGGGGGGGGGGGGAGAGGAATATAATTTACTAAAGAAAAGGATGGTACAGAAATCAGGAAAAAAGACCATGAGTTTTGACTGTTTTAGTGAAGGTGGCATACTAGCTATATTACTTAGTCTATGATACTTCAAAATAATTGAGAAATAAGACCTCTGCTCATTTTGTGATGATAGCAAGTCATCCATGTGCGGAAGCCAAAGACAGAGAAAATTATACGGAGACGTCTGTGGTTCAGAGGCACATATCAGCTGAATTTAGGTTGACAGTTGACATTACCCAATCGTAAGGTATGAAGAAGAAAAAGCAGTGCTCAATCAAAGATGGAGGCTAATGAGATGCCTTACTGAAAGCTGGAGGGGCAGCGAGCCGGGTTCTGCAAAGGATGAGTTAAAAGAACAGCCTTGGCCATAGACAGAAAGCAAGCAAAAGGTGGGGTGAGACAAGTCAGCCTAGTGAAAGAAAGAATAAAAAGAAGTATAAATAAGGTAGAAAAATGTTAAGGGTGACTGACAGGTCAAAGGGTATGAAAATCTAGTAATGGATCAGAGACTGGAAAGGAGGTCACTGCAGATCGTCAAGAGGAGTTTCTATTATCAGCTGGGATTTGGTTGGTGCTGAGTGAAAGGGACCTCAGGCGGTTTCTGTAAACAATGAGCTTAGAGGTGAGAGGGGGAAAAGTGATATTTAGTCCATGAAGCAGGGTTGAGGTTGGGGCATTAGTATTTCTACCCAAAAAGCCAGCTAAATCATACAGTCACCAAGGAGGCTCAGGTCTTGAGAGAAAATCTAATTCTAGTGTAGTGGTTCCTCTTCACATTGCATTTTAACCCCAATAGAATAAGAAGTTTATAGCAAGTTTACAAAATATGGCTAGAGGAGTATAAAGGTAGGGTGCATCCACCAATTCGTTTTAGCGTTCATGAGACTTTGCCATGTTGACAACTTCACACCAGTGTGATATGTAAGGGAAGATGATTCATAGAACTCAGTTATTTCACAGGAAGAGGTTGAGGCTATAATTGTTGAGTCCTGTAATCCATGCACATAAATTTTATGTATTTTGTACATATTAAATATTTTTAATGACTAAAATGATTTGACTGAAAGGATGGCTAGGATAATGTACCACTATTTCTGTATGAAACGTGTTTGCATCTTTCAAATTAATGTCTGAGCTACTGTGAAAACGATTTGTTTGTTTAAAAACCCACTGTAAATTTCTGTTTGGTTATATATACTAGCTACTAAAATGATACTAAAAGTAAAGCATATTAATGATAGATTTTGATGTTTTCATATTTTACTATTGAAAGTTTCAATTTCCATTGGAAGTCTGAATGCAAAAAAAAAAAATAAATAAATTCCCACTGAAGTACTGTGTAACTTGGAGCTAAGGATGTAAAATGCTCTGTTGTTCATATATCCATCCATACATGTGAGTTGAGCAGTATTGAGTGTAAGTATTTCAGAAGCTGGTGAAGTACTGTCCTCAGAATTGATCATGATACAGCTGTTGTCAAAACACTGAAATTACGTTCTTTACCCTTGTTTCTGCGATTTTTTTTTTCTTGTAGAGTTCTTAGATATCCAGCTAGATTTATGGAGAACTGTCATTACTCTTCTTCATTATCTTGACTTTTAATTAAGGTGGGAGGTGGTAAGGACAGTCTACCTAAGGATCTGCACAATCATTGTCTTCTTAGCCAGATCACATCAATCTCTCAAGTTTTCTTTATATAACTTGGTACCACATGATTAGAGAAGTGAAATGCCAGAGCCAGATTTGTCCTTTTAGAAGATACTATATATTAAAAGAAAGCCCTCATGTTAAATGTATTTTTATAATGTAAGCTGGGCATGAATTCAAAAACACTATTACACTTGGAACATAAATGTGTTAGACTGAAATAACAAAATTAGAGTGGACAATAAATAAAACTCTGGGAGTGCACTTTTACTGCCTTGGCAAAATGTATTCCTCATAATCATGGAAATTATCATAATATCACTAATGGAAGAATTTTTCTGGGAGATAGACCAGACTGTCTCATTCCAGTAAATTCAGGCATTATCCAATAGAGTCCTTTCAGTGCCATTCTTTTATCTGTTGCAAATTGCCATATACAGTTGTGGTGAAAGCGTTGAATAACAATAGCAAACCCCCAAAAGCCACCTCCAGTGCAAATCCTTCTCAGCTTATTCATGCCACTGAAGAATGGCACTATTCTTTTGAACAGATGGGTAGGATTTAATCTTAAAGTACAATAAAAAAATCCTTAATCAAAGAACAGTACGTTACAAGAATTAAAGAGGATTAATATTGGTTGCTTAATGCATAGTAACAGCTTTTTTGATTGAATTACATTGAAATGTATTTGGCCTTTCTGCACAGTTCAGCATGCTATTTAGCAGAAGAAGATTGTAGCTGAGTACTGGACAAGAACAAAAGAGCAGAAGTTAAGGAAAGAACGAATGTAAATAAAGACCCAAGCATAATTTCCTAATCAGTCTAAGATTTGGGAGTATTGAAGTTCTGTTTAACAATTTGTTTTAGAGCTCTTAATTAAGAGGATTCTCCCGTATCTTTAAATATTTCTATTTGCAAAAGGAGGTACTTAAACTAATGTGATTCTGTTCGAAACCAGTGGAACTTCATGGTGCCAGAACAGTCTTTTGCTATGCTTGCTATTGTATATTGTTACAAAATTAGAGTCTATATGGTTCCAAATTTTTGGCAAATCTTATTTCAGAATTGACTAAGACATTGGAATGTGTATTTAAATTTCTTGTATCTGAACAATTGATTTGTGAAACCAAGAGGGCATGTATGGGCACAGATTAAAGAGGTGCATTTCCACTAAACTCCTGACACCTAATCTGAGTTTCGGTAATGTTCCTGGTAAATCCTGGCAAGTAAAAAAACTTCCTGAAATTCTTTTCCTTATTTCAGCACTTATCTGTACCTTTTCAGTGTCCTCATATGGAAATAAAATGGCACTTTATTTTTAGATCCTGCATCCAAACATCTACTGTTTCTTATTTTCAGGATTTGGATGCTAATGGCAAAAGAGGAGAAATAAGAGTCCTTAAAAACGAATGTATTCTCATTTTTTATTTTGCTTATGACTTCTATATGGCATTATTTAGGGGAAAAAACTCCTTTTGCATTGTCTGTATGTCAAAACAGCTTTGACTTAGTGTGTGCAGTAAAGTGCTAGGTATCTGACCTTCTCTATGGGAGAAGAATGTCTCTGGGGTTCTATATGAACCCCCATTGCTTGTTGCTAATGCTTTTCAAATGTGTAGAGCATGTCTAACATCTGATTAATCTACATCTGCATTAGTATTTTCATTAAAACTATGTTATAATTCAACATATTATCTCACAGATCTGTAAAAGTGTGCTCATAGAAATTAGATATTGATGATTGTCATGACTGCAGTGTGCGCAGTTAAAGAACTCTGGAATAAAAGCAACATACTAAGCTTTCTTAAATGTTGTCTCCACTCAGCATTGCTTCTTTGTAGCCAAAAGCCTTACATGTACTTCTTGAATGGTCTTACTTTTAACATCTGTAGGAATCGCAGTTTCTGTGAGGCAGCGCATTAGTAAGTCTCAGTGCTACAGCTTCCTTTCAGAGCCCAGTAGTCTTAGTTACTGACCATAGTGTTTAGACAATAGGTATTTAAATCCAGGAGTCTGGCTTGGACAATTTTGATTTTTAATGTGGGAGAGAAGTGCATTTTAAGCTTTCCTTTAATTGACCTTATCTGAGTTAACTGTGACCAGACAATTTCTTGAAATTTCCCTGGAGAGCATGCATACAAAGCTTCTTGTAAAACTTAATTTTAATAGTGATATACTCCTAATAATATCAGCCAGGAGAAATGTTGTATAATGTCCCACTGAGAATCTTTCTGTAAATTATTTAAGAATAATTGTAGACACACACACACACACACTAATTAACCATGCCTATTTGAACTGCGGGAAATAGATCAGGATGTATGTATCTGATTGTTTCCCATCTCTTTCCCTTGTTTTTGTAAATAATAGGCAAAATATTGGTGATGTCCACTGATGTTAAATTGCTGCATTTTGCAGCTAAAAATGGAAATTCAGGGAAGTAATTTCAATTGTTACATTTCCTCCATTTTTCACTCTGTAGGGCTCTCTGCATCTGTAGCTGATGCTGAGGACCGCGTTTGTGCTGGATCTTCTTGATAATGACTGTGCTAGTAGGGTTTCCATAGCAAACTTGTTTATCTCCCCCCATGTTGGCATCTGTGGGCTATCAAGTACATTATTTTTAAAAAAACAAAACCAAAAACAAAACCAACAAAAAGCCAAACAATAAACCCATCAAAAAACCCAACAGCAACCACAAATAGAATAAATGATGTTCAGAATATTTAATTCTATTCATTCCTCTCTGATAATCATTAATTTCATGATCTGGGCTATGTAAAATCTCTTAGACTGGAATCAAGTTCTGAAGTCCTGTCTAGGTGCTAGCAACAAGCTCTTCCTATTTTGCAGACTCTGGCTTGTGGTTCAGTCGTCTCTGTTGAGATGCAATTTGTACCAGAATTGTGTCTAGTTGCTTGTGTTGCCAGTGTTTGGGTTTTTTTCCGTCACTTGCTTTATCCAGGATTGGGATGGTCAGGAATCGATTAATAACATACACAGTGTATCATCTTTGAGTCTGTGTAAACTAATGCCTGCTAGCTGCATTTTAGAGTACCAGCTGGTGTCATTAGATTCTGTTTGAAATTAAGACCCTTCAACTAACCTGCAATCCTACCCAAAAGAGATGCCAACTCAGCTGATATAAGCTGTGTAGCTGTCTAGTGCAGGCTGGCTGTGCTACTCCAAAAATTACAAATCTGACATGCAGCTGCTTGAATGCCATGAAACGTGCTGATTCTGACTTGCAAAGGCTATGAAGATAAGCACATTTCATGATAAACAAATGCAAAGAACCTTGATGAAGGGAAACTACCATTTGAAATTTTGGCTGAAGCCAGGATTTAAGATGCTGTGTAAGATTCCTATAAGTATGAGTTTCAAACCAGCTGGGTTTGTTACATGTGCCTGGCTGACACAGGTTGGGTTTTTTTTCTCTGCATCAGAAGGAGAGCTTGAAATCTCAGTAATGCACCTATTGCTTAAAATAGCCTTCTGAAAACAAAGTCAGTAAAGCACAAATTGCTTTACTTGACCTGTAGTAGAAGAGACCTTTCTAACAGTGTGTTAGTAATGGCATCTCTGCCGCCTTAGGAGCTGAACTTGCAGTCTACATCTGCACTTCTAAAAAAATAAAATTAATTCAGGCTATTTTGCAGCCAGAAGGCATGATATCACGCAGGTTCATGGAGCTGAACTCTCTTAACCTCTCCGACAGGACGGCCGTGGTGGGGCTGCCGAGGGGGAGCAGTCCCTGGGCGCTGCTAACGGCCTGGCTTGTGCTCGGGAACTGATTTGGAAAGTGCTAATTGGCAGGGGCCAAAATCAGGTAGTGGGTGTTGCCTCAGTGTAAGAGAAGAGGTGGTGGTGTGCAGGGGTCTCTGCTCAAGCCCCCGCCCTGGCAGTGTTCAGTTTCCAGCACAGGCATAGCTACAGCATGAAGGAGAAGGGGAAAGTTCCTTGGGCTGGAACTACAGCTTTATTTTCCCATGATCATAATGATGCCTCTCACTATTAAATGAACTTCTTTTCATGCATTTTCTTACTTTAGGGTTGCAGTGGTGTGGGAGGGGAAGGTGCTTGTGATGTTCATTCTTTCTTCTGCAAAACAGAAAAATAACACCACCCAGCTGTCTCCTAGCTGTTCATTAAGCCATACAACTAAGCACTTTTCACAAGGGACGGATAAATCTTGATTTTTATGTTTTGACAGACTTTTTAGCATGGTTTTCTAGGGAAACTAGACCAACGCAATCATGTGGGAAATGGCAGAAGAGATTGAGAAAAGGGAGGGAAGGCAAGGGGAGACGGAGCGAGGGAAGGAGTCTGTCCACCAGTGTGACCCTGCTGTTGTGCCACTGTTCTTTCCCCCCGTGTCAGCTGATAGCTTGGGAAACTGTTGGCTGCTTTCAGGTGGCTTTGATAAAGGACGCAGTGCCTGTTGAGAGAGGAGTCATTGTTCCCACTCTGAAACGCCCCAGCTAAAAGAGAAGTTGCAGCTCATACCTTCTTGGTTAAACAAACACCAAACACTTCTAAGAGAGATACCTTTTTATTCTTTAACGGTTGGAAAGACATTAGCCAGACCTTCTTTGACACTGACATAAGCGACCAGCAGACTGAACTCTTAAGAAAGTAACTTCATAAATTCATCTTTTACCAGAATTGCTTCTTTTGCTCACTTGCATTTTTTCCATAGGAACTTCAACAAAACCTGTATGAAGAGGAAAAAAAAACCACCCAGGTTTGCTTAAGTAGCTCTCATAGTTTACAGTTACATAATAATCCCATTATTTTCTTGCTGGAGTTTTCTTTGTCTTTCTCCATGTGGTAGGTTGGCATTTTATGGAGTGGTTATAATAGCCTAACTTTTAAAAATGTTTTTAATTTCTGATCTGATAGACTTCAGATGAAGGTAGAATTGTTTCTGTGATAATCATTTGTTATGCTGAGACACAGCTGAAATTCAATCCACATGTCTAAAAGTCCAAGTCACTATAGACCATCTTGCTGATTATAAACACATCACATTCAGAACAGCTTTTTCTTCTCATAAATCTACATGCTTTTATAAACAAAGGAAGAGACAAATAACTAAGTTTAAAACCGATAGTGTTTGAAATATCCTGGCTTCTCCCCAAACTAGAACCAAATTCAATCATATAGATGGCATTTCTTGAAAATGGATAGCATCCAGATGCAATACTATATACTGCAGCTACTCTGCTGTATTTTTTTACACTACACTGTTGTTTAAACTGCAAAGATAATATGTAGAAGTGGAAAAGAAAGGTAAACTTCCCCGCCTATGATTCTCTGTTCCACCCTTGCTAAGAAGAAAACCAGGGTAATATATGAATCTCATATATCAGTAAATCTCCTTTTTTTCTAAGTAGTAGTCCAACAATGCATGTTATTTCTCTTAGGAAAAAAGTTAAATTCGTATTGTTTTCTTTACCTTCTGCAGTTACCAGTCTAGTAGGAGTAGGAGCAGGAAATATTTTTTAAAAAAGCTTTGAATAAGTCATGAACCTCTGATAGAATGAAAAAATGACAAATATTAGTTATATTAGTTGTATAGATGACTGGATAGATGGATCTCCATATATATAAAAGTTCATAATGCAGCAGAGGTATGCTTCTCTTGACTCATTGGTAGCACTGAAGCCGTCTCAAACTGGATCTAAAACCAAGAGCATTTTAGGTAGAAAAATAAAAATACCAAAACATTAAATCTACTCGTGATACAAATTGCAGTTTTTCATTTGATTGAATTCTTACATGCTCTGTGTCCCTTCGTTTTGCTCCGTGAGGTGGCTGGAAAAAAACACAATAAGCCTATGAAATTTTGGCATAGCAGAATTGTGTGGGGTTTAGGACCCACATGCATGTTGGCAAGTATTATGCAGTTGCATAATGCTCTTACACTAGAGTGTAATGAAGCAAAAAATGAGTAAGATTTAAAAAGTCCCTCTCTTAAAGACAAAGCATTCAGGTAACTTGTTTGTTATACTAAAATTAGAGAAAAGTAATTCTTGAAGCAACCGAGTCCTCAGTAAAGATTCCCCTTTTAAAAATCAAGAGCTAAACCTAGGAGGGACGCTTGTGTGGTTTTTTCCCCACATGTCAATATGCAATTCCTTGTTTGTTCAAATGAATAAACGGACATGAATCACTCTGACATTTAGAATCTGTATTCAGAGCAGAAGAGTGCTTAGTAAAGGAAGCCTGAGGCCACACATTAAACAAAGGGAAGAAAACTAAATGCTGACTGGCTGCCCATTTATCTGAGCATTGACCACTCTGTGTGGAGAGTGAAGCAGAAGTCCTCTTAAGAGGGTTTGTCCTCGGGCAGTTAAATTTGTATTTAGAGCAGATGCACACGGGTAGCTCAGTCTGTCTACATTTTGCAGTTCCCAGTGTTTTAGTGCTTGTGTTTGCTTTGTGCTCCACACCTAATTAATGCGTGTTGGAGGGAAAAGGGATGGAAATTTGATTGTGGTACTTCACTGCAGTCTGTTATTAATTCTGTACTTCAAGAAAATTAGACCTTACACATCACAAGAAAAAAAGGGACATGGTGCACCTGTGTTGCAAGAGACTTCTTTGTAGGGAGAGGTTTAGCTGAAGGTTGTAGTGGCTGGTGCAGCTTCCCTGGCAATGTAAAAGTCTGTGAGCCTTCTGCTGGTACCTGCCATGCTGACACTCATTTCGAAGCTTTGTGATACAGTGAGACAGCCCAGGGTGCACCCCCCTTTCTGCCAGATTGTGGCTGCTGCCACCATGAGTGCTTGTGCCAAGCGCTGACAGCAGGAGCAAGGGAGTACGAGGAGGAGCAGTCCAGTCCCTCTCTGGGGTCCCTGCCAGGACTGTCTGGCTTTTGCTGCTGAATGAAGCATGCAAAATCCTTGTGCTTTAGAGTGCTCTGCTCATGCGCCATGTGTTTTGAAACTTCATAATACTTGGAGGAAAAGTAACTTCAAGAAATCTTAACAGTCTCTGTGACTAACACCACGAGTTTGCTGACCTTTGATGTATGGCAGAATGAATGGAATTACGGATTTATGATGGAATTACAAGGCCATACTGTACAATGAAATAGGGGTCATAGTTTTGATCCATCTGCATTCCTTCCAGAGCTGGAAATGACATTTTCACAGCAGTAAATCCCTGCCTTCCAGTCTGATATGAGAAAAACAAGGCATGCTTTCTGCTCTATGTTGTACCAGTTGGGTATGTAGCAGAGTGGCAGCACAGTAGCTGGGATCTCTGCACTCTATAGGGTAGACAAATCCTTAATTTATCAATATTGTTGCTGATTTTCATCAAGGAACTAAATTTCTCAAATACCTTGAAACATAACAAGAAAATGATGATGCCAAGAAAAAGATCTGCCATTTGTAAATGCAAGGCTTCCCAAATGCTGTCAGAAGGCAAGACCTGATTCTGTACTAAGAGCTTGGCACCATGGCTGCAATGTGGGCAGACCACCCCTAAGTCACTGAGGAACATTCTTCAGGGTTTGCTTAGTGCTGCTGGGTGACTCTGCTCGTTGTGAGGCTCAGCCCTAAAACGTGGGCTATATATATAGCAATATACAGAGGACACAATTATCTATAGAATTCATGGACTTCAGAGCCAGTGCCATTTTGGGATGCAAAGTTATCTGGAGTGTATCATTCTACTGTTAAAATACAGTGCATTGAGGTAATCTCTTATGTGGCTAGTGAGATAAACATCCTGTCATGTCTAAGTGCACATGCTGGCATCTAAGAATGACTCTAACATTACTTTAAAAGCACACCATTAGTGTTTTTTTAGTTTTCTACTGTTTTCCATCTTCATTCTTATGCATGTCACAGCATGATTTATAAGAATTGGTATGTCTACTAGTGATATGTAGCAACATGCCATTCAGCAAGCAGAAAGAAGTTTCATCTTGTTGATATTCCATATTTCATCTGGTTGGCTCAGTGAACCTTTACATATGTATTCATGAGACTGTGCCTGTAGACGAATGCGGAGGTGGAATTACCAAAGAAACCAAATTCAGAAAGTTAAAAATGATTCATAAAAGGTTTCAAATTCTTCATTTCTGTGACAAGAATTATAACTAGACTGGAAAATGGCACCACATACATTAATTGTAATGACACTGACTGTAACAATGGAGAAAAAAGGTAGAAATGGTAGTCAACCCTTTGAGGACTTCAAGGTCATCATATTTTAGTTGTTTTCAGATGTTGCAGCATGGAGAATTAAGTCACTGTACCAGAAGTACATATACATGAGTTAATTTTATGTGATTTTTCCATGAAGGTTCCAATTCTTATGATTAGAATTGTACTTTTAAAATATTTTTTCTATTAATTTTCTTTTTAAGACTATCATGCAAATAGTTTGCGTTGAACTGTAAGAACTGATTTTCATTCTTTCTTGCTCTGTCTTCATTGGAATGACAAAAGCAATAACCAAAGCAGAAAATAGTGCAGATGTAATCCATTCTTATGTCACAAATCATAAAAAGAAAAAAAGTAAGGCAACAATTTATATTTTTGACATGCCTAAATTACTCAGAAGAGTTACCACTTTTTTTTCTTCTGTCAAATTCTTGTTTGAATCTTACAGTGGTTTAAAAGTAATTCATGTGCAAAATGTTGTAGCAGGCATACAAGATGGTATCTAATTATTCCATTCAGAGAAATTTTAAAGCTGTGAATTCTAGGAATTCAAATATGCCACATGTTATGGAGGGTACATCAAAAATTTTGAAGGTACTCAGTTTATGAGTCCAGGTTTTCCAACACAAAAATGTTGCAGGATACACAGTGTAAAATCCTGTTAAATATACAGGACAATTCACACAGGTGTAGAAATTTTTTGCTATGTGCCAATTAGAAATAGGAAATTTATCAAACCACTATTGTACCTTGAATTAAAGTAGCGTAGAATATATATTTTAAAGAACTTCATATTAAAATGTTTACGTGCTTCACCTCAAATGCAGAAAGCATGTATTAGATTTATCTTGAACTGTCATTGCAGTCAATTTCCCATCACCCCGTTTTACATGTTCTAACTGCTAGCTGCATACCGCATCTTAATTATTACGGCATGGCAATTGTGTTTACATTAGGAAGAGTCCTCTGGGGAATGTCCTTGCAGGAAAAAACAAACAAAAAGGGTAATTTCAACACTATCTGGCACAGGGCTGTAAGCTTGATGTAGGCAGAAGTTATGCCTGTAGTGATGAGGATGCTTTCCCTACTACTTAGTAAGGGACAAGAGGTTAGAAGAGTTCCTGTCATGCTGGATAAGCCTACCCAGAGAAAAGTAGGTGTAAGTCCAGCCTATCTTGACATGCTAGGTACAAGAGCAGAAATCCTGCAGCGCCCTGGGAGCTCTTACTTGCACAAGCCAGCAGGATCCTGCTACTGTGAACATGCCAGCACGTGCTATTGAGATCTGCTTTCTGCTATGAGTGTACCCAAGTCAAGCTCAGTCTTCCCTTCTGATGCTTTGTCTTGAATCAAACAGTAGTAGAAGCTGCTAGCTATGGTGACAGCTGCAGCTGAGGACGTTGGCTTTAACCTGCCTGTCCACAGACAGGCCAGCCTGCAAAGAGGAGGGCTGTGCAAGAGGAAGGCTCCTGCAGTCATCGCAAGGGAGAAGACAGAGCAGATCATGTATGCGTTGCTCAGTGGCTTAAACTTGGTGCGTGTCATACAGTCTGATATATTCGTGTTTTACTGGCTTGGAAAACACAGACTGCTAGAGCTGTTGTGGTTTTTTTACTCTCATAGAGGAAGGAGGTTGTTATCTAGCTTTTATTTTGTCACTGTTGACTTATCCTCTGCTGTGACAGCGCAGCTTGTGAGGTATAGCTTCTCTTGCCTGCCACTTCTGTTCAATGGGTGATTCTTCTGAGCACTGGATTGCTTCATATGTATTGTATATGCACAATGATTGTCAATATGCTTTTTCAAGTATATACCAGTTTTGTAACAGCTGAGGTTGTTGCAGCTGATGATGCTTCCGAGTTCAATAGAGGCAGAATTCCCCTATTTTGCCTTGTATCTCTTGAATCCTAGTTTCTCCATGAGTACTATTTTTAGTGGAACCATTTTTTTTTTTTACTTTTTTTTTGCATTTTCAGTAACAAGAAGAAGGTATGGATCCTAGCCATTTTTAGGTCAGTTAAATGCTAAAAATGCTGTCAGAGATAGCACAGAGAATGAGAGAGAGCGAGAGAGAGAGAGTGCACAATTATGAAACCAGGCTTTCATAGTTCATATCATGTCAGAAACACCATCAGCGATCAGGGGATGTAAAGCACTTGCTAAAATACCTAGACTATGAGAAGGGACTGTATCAGCAGGGAGAGTAGTCTCAATTCTGGAATTGCTTGCTATTTTTATGTGTCAATTCTTCATCTCAGACTGGGATTCTGCCTTTAATGGTATAAAAATGCTATGTACTCGCATATATGTTGCTCACAGTGACTTTCTATTATATGTTTAATTGTCACAAATGAAAGAGAATAAAAGGTATTTGCAAATCTTTGGAAGCTTTGTAGTCTGAAAGCCAAAGCTGTGCCTTTTCTGGTTTGTGCCTCATCAGTCATGAAGATTTTGCAGTGAGAGCTCAGTTTATGTGGGTGCTGGTAAGCCAAAATTGAAACCAGCTCACTTTTCTCAACTCTATTAGCTTTTCAGTGCTAGCAGGACTTAAAACTAATAACCATTTATTTTAGTTACTAGGGAAATCAACCATGCCTATGAATTTACACAGGTAGTAGCTCAGTTAAATAAAAAGGCATTCCATTTAGAGTAGAATTGTGCTTTAATGTGGAATGAATGCTACTTGGGGGTTGTTGGCTCTTCTCTGTTTCTATGCATGTGTACATTCATCAAGATGGACCGTGGGGCTTCTTCACTTCACATGATACAGCGTTTGGCAGTGCATTGATTGTTGCTTGACTCCATAGTGGTAACCTACCAGCAGTATTTACAAAGTTCCCATTGCCAAAATGTTTCTTACTTAAATTGCCTTATTTAAAACATCTGCTTTGCAGCCATGGGAAACACTAGCTTAACAATTGTGCTGTTTTAATAAAAATATCTTGAACAAATTCAGTTTCCCCAATCCATATAGTCTGTTGTTCATATTACAAGCAAATATTTGAAGATGTCTAAATTACAGTCTGTAATATTTAGTCAAGGATATTAAGAAAGTAATATTAAATCAGAAATATGCTGCTCCAATATTAAACTGTTCTTATTTCAGTGAGGTTTTCCAGTGATTACTGTAGATGTCATCCAATATCTCCCTGCCCTGTATCTATATTACCAGGTTGCATTTTAATACATTAGGCCAATGAATTCCATTCTGAAAGAAACCCAGGATTCATCCTTTTTGATATACTTGCTTGAATTTTGGTAGCTTCTCAAAAGTTCATCTTAGGATCACAATGTTCTTACTCTATAAAGGCGTAATTTCAGCAACTTTACAAGTCAGGTCAGGATCTGTGAAAATACCCTAATTTCAAAAAGTTGGGGTTTTTTTATCCCCCCACATTTACATTATAAATAGACACCTCCCTTCCCCCAGTCTTAAAGAACAGTCAAAGAAGTATGATTTATGCAGTTCTGTTAATCTACTGAAAGAATGACAATAAAATATGACAAAATTTTAAATCGTTTGTCTACACTTGTATTTGCAGTACAAATTACTGATTCCTATAGTAATAAATAAAGTATTGCAGTACTGTTGTATGGTTTAAAGTGAAAACTAGTCAGGTAACAAAGTTAATTGTTTTTCCAGTTAAAAAAACATATAGTTAAAATCCTTATTACTCATCTTCTGTACTAAAAGTTAAAACAGATGAACTATAGCAAATGTGAATGTATTGAAGATACATCTTGAGCAGGTGGAAATTTTTGTAACTAACAGAGATACATTTTTTACCAGTGATCAGTTATTAGGTTACTCTACGGTTCTGTTCTTGGAATTTGAATACTGCTGGAGTGATACTCCATTGATATTTGCATGTACTCTGTAGCTGCAGACTGATTTGTTTGAAGTCAGATCCTTGTTCTCACAGCAAATATGAGGTATGCTTTTAAAACTTGCAGAGGAGCAGCGTTTTAAGAAATAAGCAGAAGAGGCAGTGTGAAGGAGGGCAGATTGCTTGGTGGCAAGGAGGTTCAAAGCCAAGCAGCCAGTGCTGGATGGGGCTCCAGTCTCCCATGCCAGCTTGCATCTCCCTAGTGTGAAAGCTGGAAGCAGGAGAAGGGAAATGTCTTTCTTCTGCTGATCGGAATAGAGTGACGTTCCTCTGAGCTTGTCCCCACAGGGGATGGAGAAGAAGCCAGCATGTCTATGATGCTTAGTGCTGTTAGCAACTCACTGGCTGAGGCTGGAAAGGAAAGGGGCAGGTTCTCCATGGGATGGACCAGTGTGTCAGCCTGCTCTGAGACATTACTGGGTTGCCAACACATGAACTGTTGAGAGCTCCAGACATTATTGAACACCTGTGCTTAACCCTGCAAACACATTTGGAATGATATTCCAGATCCAGACCTTCTGGACTTTGCTCTAACAATTGCTAAATATTCCTTTAGGTTAGGTTGAAGACCATCTGAAACTTCTAGCTTGGGGTGTTTCTGATTTTATGTCCTCAGGTAAGCAGAATTTTGCTTCCATTCAGCACACTGATGAGTTTTGTTGAGGTTCATCACAGGGAACAAGGCTTGGCTCCAACCTACTCTTTCTTGGCATGCACATATAGCTAACATACAGTGCTTTTTAAGGCAGCAGCAGCACCATCAACTGATAATGCTTTTCATTTTAAAGATGAGGAGCCTGAGGAGGAGATGCTACAAGACAGAAAGACTCAAGAATTCAGCCAAGATCCACAGGAGAAAGGTAATTGAAAAAGATTGTCATGATATCTGTCAAAACACTCAGTAATATTTAATTCCAGACCTCTCAAAAATCTCTTCGCTGCTACAGAGACTATGGAATAAAAGTTTCACAAGTTCTGGAAGCCTGCTTCAGGGCCTGCCCAGATATATTTTGGTGCTGAGCACTCTGGGTTTGTGACTCTCTGTCTCATGTTGAAGCACAATCAAGGTTCAGAGTTGAAGACCTCAGCTCGGTGTTCCTCACTGCAGGGCAGTGACACAAAGCTGAGAGCATCACCAGTTTTTCTGTTGCACTGTGCGGGGACCCACTGTGCCAGTCCAGATGTGCAGATGCTGTTTAGTGCAAGGGTGCTTAAAAGCTAGCTGTTACTGAGAGCTGTGGTATCCTCATCCTGCAATGAGGTGGATCCTTTTGCTTTGTTGTGACCTCATACTTGAAAAGGGAATGCTATTTCCTCAGGCCACCTGGTTTAAGGAGGTGAAAGGAGAACACAGCCTCAGGAACTGGTGTCGGAGTGCACGCATACAAGCGTTGGATTAGACCTACCGTGTCGGCAGGCTCTCTGGGTAAGATTACTGTCTGGTTTTATGCCAGTGAATGTTCATTATTGCCTGTAGAGAAACTGTTTTCTCATAAATAACAGGAACAAATTCACTGTGGCATTACAGTGACATGAGAGGAGGTTTCAGCATTATTTTAAAATCACAGTCATGTTGCAGTCATCTTACATTGACACCTCTGTCCAGGTACATTAGGATCCCTTTTGGAGCCACGCTGCTGCTGTACACAGTGTTATTATGCTTGCTGAATCTGTCTGTATCTACCTAAATTAATAAACCAAAGCCATCGTGTTCTTGCGTATGCTGTTCCACAGAGAAAGTGCAAGTAGCTTAAGTATTCACATATCACAGCTACTGGTAACTGTATGAAAATCCAACTTGGTAACATACAGTGCCAAAACAGATATTAAATCAAAGCTACACCTGGAGATTACACATCTTTCTCCCAATAAAATATATATTTTTATCTTTTATGGTATCACATTTACTGTCTGATTTTGGATTATCTATTATACCATTATACGTATAACAGCAGGGCTTAAAATATTTTTATATCTGAATAGGTTAGATTTCTTCCATAAAAAACATTAAAGACATACTGTTGTATTTAATTTCTGGAGAAAATGAAAGGCAGGGAAGTAGACAAGGGTTACAATAGATGGTTTAAAAATGCTGCTGTGCAGAATTGGACAGTAAACAAAGGAAGTTTTATGGAAAATCAGTTAATATTCAGTGATTCAAAATGTGGCTTTAACAAGGACACATGAGCCAGACCCATTAGTTGCAAAATGTTCATCCTTCAAAAATATTCTACAATATTTTTATTTAATTATTGCATGGAAAAAAATAATATGGCAGCTTGTAAACTGTATATACGCCAAACAGCCAAGTGTGCTCTTCAGGCTTATGAAATAGAATCCTCCAGTCACAGTGACGGAACATGACACTGTATTGAACACGCAGGACATCATCCCAGTTGTGGACTCTGGTTTCAAATGAGCTGTGTAGTCTTGTTTAGAAATTTACAGTCTTGGGAAAGCCAGAAGTGCAGCACTTTCTTGGAGGAGGCAGGGGAAAAGGGGACTCAGGAGGGTTCCTTTTTTGATACAGCTAACTGATTTCCACTTCAAACTTGCTTAGTTTACAAGGACAAATATGGTTTTCTTTCTTTCTTGGCTTTCCTTTTCTTATTTTTTTTTGTTTTTTTGGTTGGTTTTTTGTTTTGTTTTGTTTAATTTTTTTTTTGGCAGTCTGGTCAGCACATTCACCCCAGGCTCTTGACAGTCAGCCTGGGTTCTTTTCCATTTCATGTCTCATTGCTGGTAATAGAGTCTCTGCAGGCTTTATTATGCCTCCAACACAGCTCTGTGTGGTTGCCTTCAGATGATGCCATCAGTGACACCTGTGTAACCCTTGTAATCTTAAGTGGTGTGGTTACAGCGCTGGGAAATGCGTAATGAAAAGGTGTTTGTAGTTTCTTTGTATAGAGGAGAGCAAAACCGAGTCCTCGGAGCATTTCCTACTGGCAGCATGGGCTGCCTGGCTTAACATACAAGGTGGGGAACAAGTGAGCCGCTTTCAGCTTGTGGAATCAGATCTTAGGAGAAAACAGTGCAGACATTTGCTTCAAAGCTAAGAAATGTTAAATAGAAATCCATAACCTGGTGTTGTCACTACACAGAAATCAATGCCAGGATTAATTACCTGGTAAGTCCCGAGACCGTTAGTTAATTTCTATGTGTAAAGTGTTCTGTGTTTTATTTATGAAAACCCAGACTGCTGCATGGGCATTTTCCATAGCTGCCTGAGATTAAGAGCAACTCTGAGGCTGCTCTTGAGTTACACCTGGGTCAGTTCATCCTGCCCAGAATAAAGTTCAGTACGGTGTAAAGAGGTTCAGAGGCTCTCTCCTGTCTTCTCCAAGGAGATCCCTTCACAGCAGGAAGCCTGGCCCGGTGGGTTGTGTATCAGGCTGGCCTGACACAGCAGAAGGCAGGTTTTGAGATCGGCTGCCACTCTCGGTGGCTGAGAACTGAATTATCCAGGGGAAAAAAATAAACCATTTGTTTAGAGTTGAGCTTCAAAGGAATGGAAATACAAACAATTGGATCAAAGGGCAATAAATGCTGAAGAGAGTTCTCTGAAAATCACAGTACCATGCCAGTTCTTGAACGCTTGTGTGCAGTTAAATACAGCAACAAAAATGGGTCCATAATGTCTTCTGCCTTGTGCGTGCCTTGAGTCTCTTTCCAGATTAATTCCTTGCTGACCCACGCAGGCTCTGCTAGCTCAAGCGAGGTGACCCTACATGGGAGCAGAACGCAGAACTGGCTGAGAGCTGATGGTTTGGTGTCTGGGGCTTGGCTCTGCTCAGCTCTGGCATCATGAGCTCTGGCAGGAGCATAGCAGCCTTGGTGAGAAAGTTGCCAGGGCACAAGCTGGTTTCCTAACCTGACAAGTAAAGTGTTTGCAGATGCAGATGGAAAGAGGAGGATGTGAAGCCTGCATAGGCTGCTGATGTTTTTTCTCCATTCAGAAATGCAAAGATTATTGAATAATATAAGAGAGAAACTGAAAAATTGTCCCAGGGACATACTACCCTCTTCCCCCCCCCCCCCCCCCCCCCTTACATTAGAGAAACTAGCAGGGCTGGAAGAAGGAATGGAGAAATGCAAGAAGACAGGAGCCCCCTTGCAGGCTTTTGTCACACAAACTTCCTAAAATTATCCTCGCTTCTGGAAAGGACAAACAGGTTGTAAACACTGGCAGCTGAGTGCTCACAGAGACCCAGGAGCTCAAGTATACTCACAGCTTCTGCTTTGCCAAGGATAACCTCAAAAGGGAACTCTCTGAGCAATAGCTCTTCTTAAGTGAATTATCTTCACTGGTTTTCCTATATGGAAATCCAGCCACAGGGCAAGGTAACCCTTCCAGCCAGTCATGCCCCAAACACTGCCAGAACTCCGAGAAGCTTTTTTTGCATGGAGCTGCTGCTGAACAGCATCTGCTCCTCAGAAGGTGGCGTGACAGCTGTGTTAACCCCTCCAGCTGGGAAGGCAACAACTAATTACGTGCTTCCTTGAGATAAATACATCGACTTGAGATCAAAAAAGACCTTTGAAATAGGGATAAGAAACCACAGGTATGTCTTCAGTATATTGTGGATTGCTTTCTGCAGGTTGCTACCACACCTGTTCGAAGTGGTTTTTCTAGGATAGGAAAAACACCTTTATGCTTTTCTTGCTGCTGCTGCTGCTTTTTTTGCATCCCTGTAGAGCTGGCAATGGCAACCTGTCCCTAGGTTTTTGTTCAGGTCAGATTTTTTATCAATAATTGGCTGAAAGTCTGTTATTTCACTGAGTGTTGTGCAAGAGGCAAAGATCAGTTTCCATGTCTGCTTTTGTTTCAGATTTGCATGTTTTCCAATTTCTGAATAGTTCTTCATGGGATATTTTTCCCCTGTTGCCTTATTTTCAGTGTGTAACTCACATATATTTGCATTGAATCACAGCTGATGGGTTGAATCACTGCAAATATTCTTTTAAATATTTGACAGTGTAACACTTCATAAGCCCATTATCTAGATAATTTTGGAATTGCCAAACAATGAATAGATCTTCAGCCTTGAGTCACTTGCAGAAATAGCTTGGAATTTTCAAAATTATTCTGAATTTCTTGTGAAAATCAGTGATGTTTTTAATGCAATAATGCAGAATACAGGAAGGCAAATAAAACTGACAGTTTTTCTTCTTATTTCACCCAAAATAGCAGTATATGTATGCGTGTATTTTATATCTGCCTTCCTCTCTCCAGCTTTCTCCATCATTTTGTCTATGAAAACTGGTGTCCTTATTCATGTTACGTTACTTAAAAATACAAAATGAATGGATTCACTATTTCTGTTATTTGGAAATAAGTTACCATGTATTTTGCCTGGATACTAGCATAATATTTCTGATCCATTGAAAATTATGATTGTGTATTTATAACATTGTATTCATCCTTTTTTAAAACAAAGATTTTGGATTGTTCAATAGTATTTGCTAGTGTTTCCATTTTTACTCGTTTTTAAACCAGAATTTCAGCAACTTTTCATATTACTGCTAGGCTGGTCCTGGTGCTGACAAAATACATGTGCTATGAAACTGTTCAATAGGACCATGGTCAGTAGGGGGAGGTGAAAGATAAAAGCAAACTTTCTGTGTGGAATATTTTTCTTTCCCCTCTCCTTTTCAAAAAGTAAACTTCTCATCACTTTCTTATGTTTTCTTGACGTGATCCAGCTGAGTACTGTTGAGAGGACTGAAAACTGGCTAGAAGCAGAAGGTAGTAGGAGCCCATTATTTCACTAAACACAATCCACAGCCTTCCAGGTGCTTATGTCTATCTATATGAGAGATACATATATATTAACGGTCATGTCTATATTCTACTGGTCTTTCTGCTATAAATGGGAAATGTCCTGAAAGGAAAAGAAATGTTTGTTGTCAGTCTTTAAATATGTCACCTGTTGTTTATTTTTCATGTTTCTACAAGTATGTTTGTCATGTACCTAGTATATATAATCATTTAGAATGTAGTAGAATTAAGAAATATATAAATGCTATTTTAAAATGACACACACACTCTGTAAATTACATGTTATCACATGTTGAAATTAATTTACATTTATAGATTCATAGTTTTCATAGACATCTGTCTGAAAACAGAATCAGAAATACCACTAGAAATGAGACAGATGAAACTTTTTATGATGGAATGTATCTTGAAATCGATACAGCAAAGCTTAAAGCATTAACCCTACTCCCAAAGCATACCTTCAGAGTAGACAGTCTGTGAAATATGTGTGACAGTAACTGAGGTTACTTGAGTAACCTAGTCGGTTTTAGCTGTCTGATCAAACATGCTACTCCACCAAATTTTTTTTTTAAGATTTAAGAGCAAGGTGGAAGCTTTTTAAGATGCATTGCTGGAGCCTGAACTTGAGTAATCTCGAATGATAGACTCAAAAAAATGATAAATGCTTTGGAAGCTAGAGTTACTTATTAGTTGGAAGAATGGAAAGTGGAAGCATATTGTACGTATCAGGGGAACTGAGGGGAAGAAATAATTTTGAAACCTAGTTCAGGCACATTCCAAAACAAGTGCTAGAGGTTTAATTTATAGAAGGTCAGATCTACAGATTGCATAAAGCTTGAATGTGACAAAGAATTTACTCTAAAAAGATTTTCATGAAAACCTACCTTCACCAATATTGTATCAATTTCTTCTTTATTTTGAGAATCAGGATATCACTAGGTGAGTTAACTTAGATTCAGCTTGGATCGCAACTTGCCTTTCGGTTCAGTAAATGCAGTTGTCCTTACGAGGCTCAACTTATTCAATGAAACCATAAGTCCAGACTAGTACAGCAGTCCAATTCAGCTAATAACATCTATTAAAACCTTTGAACAAAGGGTAAGGAAAATGTCTGGCATTGTGGAAAATAGCCAGCATCTGCCTGAGTAAATGTTTCTCTCTTTTCAGATTATTTAATCATTGGCTATGGTGTTTTTCTTTTTGCCTTTTAGGATGACAGAGGTGTTTCAGGGTGAGACTCTTATTGTTGTGTTTCTGATGGGAAAATTAGCACTTTCCCTGCCCCCCCCCCCCTCCTTTGGATAATGATGTGCTGTTAGTGGCAAAGCATTATCTTTTATTCTGTCAGCTAGCTTACTATGGGATGCTTTCTCTGGTAATGTGGAAGCTGGTTGGAGTCTTTCCAAAAACACTGATGAGTTAGAAGGTGAGGCCTGATATAAGACCACACAAGTCACTAAGAGAGAAACAATTGTATGTGTAATTAGGTTGATTGGTGTTTCCAGGTCTTAGCATAGGTTAACTCATTTGTTAAGTGGACATTCTACAGTACTTGATCCAACAATGTCTAGGTGTGTATGGCCCACAAAACATGGAATAGTAGTTCTAAAACTAGTTTAAGGCTCCTGAGTAAATGGATATTAACCTGACAAGTTAATATTATTCTCCCAGTCATAGACACAAGCCCAGTTCTAATTATTTTTATATTTTTAATAAGATTCTGACATGGATAGTATTTACTACTAAAGACTTACTGGTAATATATGACCATTCATGCGGGCATATAAAATTTGAACTAATAGAAGCTGCAGAGATGAGTCAGCATTGTAGATTTATGTCTGTTTTAATGTAGTGAGAAGGATCTTCTGAGAAGATGCGAAAAAAATATTCATATTCCCATCATTTAAGAAGTGAAGCTCCTCTCAGCAGCACCTGAATACCTTTTAGGATATAGAGGAGAACTTCTCATAAATTACCTGGTGCATTTAAAATAAAGGTTACTTAGAATAATTATGGAGGATGGTCCAATAGAGCAGGGTGGGAAACTACTTGAGTTCGTTCATTTCATTTGTGTCCTGTCAGAGAAAAATCAATTAGAGGTATACATCAGGGGATTGCACTTTTGTAAAAAAAAAAAAAGGTAGAACATGTATAGGATCCCCTTGTAGATGTGTACTTTCCCCCAGATCGCTGTTTGGCTAGAGGACCCACATGAACTGAGCTAACCACCCCAGCACTCTCACAGGACCAGCCCCACAATAATCAGGAGGGCTTATGTGACTCCATTAAAATACTATATACAAAACACAAGTGGAAAATGCTGCTTTTCTTTTCTTTTTCTTTTTTCTTTTTTTTTTCTTTTTTTTTTAAGACTGTGAAGCATTGGCACAGACACAAAAGCAGAAATGTAGGAGTCTGTGGAGTGGAGTTACAAGTAGCTGAGTTTGGGCATTTTGAGGATTGTAATTTTGGTTCTGGGTATATAAACGTCATTTACAGGTCAGCTCATGTATGTAAAACCTAACGTGGGTTTCATCGTAAATGGACTAGCAGTAAAAAGCACAGAAGAGGCTGGTGGAAAAACAGAGGTTATACTTACTAGTAGATCTGTAGGTTTTGGTAAGGGAACAACCAAAATGTGTTGCTACCTTCCTACATCTGTCTCACCACTCCTAGCCCTTTCAGATCTACCTACAGATTCTTTTGGAGAATCTTCTCTGTAACTGTAAATAAGAAGCTGTTCATGGATCTTCAGATCATGTAATAACAAAAAGGAAAATTGAATCAAAAGATGTCTGTGATGTGTTGCATGCCCTGGACTGTGCCGAGAGGGAATGTGGCAGGATTTGGTAGTGCGTTGCCTGTTGGCAGTGTTGCAAGAGCTAGAGAGAATCAAGCCTTGTGAAGCTGCTTTCATAAAACCACTTGTCAATTTTTCCTGGAGTGACCGCAAAGAGATGTCAGCTTTTGTTTTAGTTGGAGTGGCCCGACAAACACGTGTTCCCCTTGCCTTTGCCATCACTTAATGCAAGATAAAGTCATGCAGTGTTTTAGAAACAGGAATCAAAGCTTACTGTGAGACTGCATAGGAGAAGATTATAATAATTTAAAAAATTATTTAATTAACCTGTAGTCACACTCTTATACCAACGTACTCTGTGTGCCCCAGTGGTCTCTCAGGCACCAAGATGCACACATCTAGGCAGTCTGGCCAAGATTCTTCACAGTGCTGCAGTGGATGGGGACACTGGGTGGGACACTGAGTCACACTGAAGTTCTCATCACACCTCCTGGACTGCTGCTCAGGTTGCTGGGTTGGCTCTTCAGGAGCTGTAGCAGAGCTGACAGCAATGAGTGTCCCCACTCTGTACCATTTCTGTGAACCTTTAGGATTTATTCATTGTCCTTTTTCTCTAAATCTGTGTTGGGAGAAGGTGCATGTAGATGTGCTGCAGTTTTGATAACCTGTTACTGTAGGAGTCATCCACATGTGTCGTAACTCAAGCCCTTCTTTTGCCCTGCCCATTGATGCTTCCACGCCGAGACATGCATATTCACTCTCCACTCATACCAGTTCCAGCACCTCTATGACAGCTGAATATTTGTGGACCATCAAGGGGGTCTAGTGTTTCTGTTTACTTCATTGCCCAAAGTTTTGTGGCACCCTATCTGTACCCAGAGTGTGTTTGGGTTTTTTTCCTGGCTAAAGTTGTGTTTGAAATGCCAAAAATCTTGGAAGTGTTTGTAAGCTAATAATCGAGAAAGTTTTGGGTGTTATGTCAACTGTGAAATTTCATTTTGATGCTGACCTTTCTGAAAATACTATTCTAAAAATACTATTATTGATTTACATCTCTAAGCAAAAAGTGATCTCAAGCCAAAATTTGGAAGCTGTCATTTAGAAAATGTCAACATGGGACATTGTGACAACTGTGAAACTTCTTTTCTGTATAAATGAAAAAAAACCCATCAAAACCAGCCCATTCCTTCTGAACAGCTTTTTTGGTTTCAGCAAATCAGCAACAGTACAAGTTCGAGCCACATGTACCCAGGAAGCCGTGACAGTGATGCCTGCTGCCTTCTGCAGCACCTGGTCCTGGATCTGGTGGCATGCTGAGGCACAACCTCTGTGTCTGCACAAGGAAAGAGCCCCAGAAAGCTGGCACGCTCCCAGGTTCTGCAGTGGAGCCAGTGAAGGTCTGAAAATGAGGTGGATATCCTACTTTTGTTTGAACAATGAGTACTTATTAATCTGTTCCTTTAGTTCAGATATATGGAAATTCTGAATGTTACAGTTTTGGTCTTATTGAGACTTGGTTCCTGCCAGAGATGTGTGGGGTCTCCTTTGTACTGCACTGCGCTGTGTCCTGCACAGGCTGCATGTCTGTTGGAAGAGCTGCTGCTTGCTTTTCTTTCCATGCAGGATTCTGTGTGGTAGATATGTGGTCATACCTGCCACACTATGCCAGCAGGAATCTCTTTCTCTGTGATGTGTGAACTTCTTAACGTAGGTGCATGGGTAAATCAAGAAGCCTGCAGTGTCATTACGTGGATCATTTAGTCTGTGATTTTTCCAGGGATCAAAAGAACAGGTTAGCTGTGTCACTGAAGCAGCTTTTGACAGCCAGTTCTAAACAAATAATCCATTTTGGCTACATTTGGGTCTGTCTACCTAGAAGACTGAGTTTGGAGGATTGGATTCCTTTTTTTCCTCTCCCAGGTTAACCAAACATTTTTCCATCTCAGTTGGTGCAGTGCTCAGCCTGACCTACCAAGATAGAGGATGTCGTAGGTTTGGCTTGTCATCACGACACTATGGTTCTACTTGCTCTAAGTAATGACAGGATAAACCTGAATCTCTGTATATCTGCCAAATGCCATGTTAGACAGCATGTGTGGTAGCTGTAGTGTTGTGTATATAGTGGTGGACTTAGTCTTCTCTGTGCATACATGAGATTGGCTTAGCTTCCAGAATTACTTTATTAAGCATTTTTACTATATGAGCATCTTTTTGCCAATTTCCAAATTGGTGGTGGTGAGGAACTAAAATGTTCTATCTTGAAAGGAGGATGTGAAAGGATGCTGCTTTTCCCTTCATTTTAACTTTATTTTCTGCCTACCGTCCCTTGCCTTTGAAATTAGAAAAGAGAAACCATCTAACACGTCACCAAAAAAAAAAATATAGTAAACAAGCATTCTGTATGTCCTGTAAGAGCTTGAAATGTATTACTAAACTAACTCTGGACATCAGTGATTTCCTCAGCAAAACATGGGTAATTTCAGTGCGTAGTGTGAGCTGGAGGAAGCCGAACAGGACACCACATCCATGGGTAGGTAGCAGACCCATGCTTCCAGTTCAGGACCGAACAGAGACTGTTGGCAATCGCTTCCACAGTTACTACATACAAACAAAACCTCTGTAGGTGAAGTTTTTCACTGAACTGATGGACTAAAGCCCTTGGGAGTGATAATCTGGAACCTGTAGCTGACTTCCATACAAATCATACAGTTAAACTGATTTTTGCTTTTCAAAATTATCACTATTACAGTTGACTGACTATGACATTGCCCCAGGCTCTTTTCAAATGGATGGCAATTTTTTCCCACTCCCATTCCCTTTTCAAACAGACGATAAATTCTGTACATAATCATCTTAAAAAATGAAGCAAAACAGAAACTCAAACATGTTTTCTTAACAGTGACTTTAAGTGAACCTAAACTCTGCTAACTGGAAAAGCCATTTGTGTTTTCTTTTCTTCAGAACATGTGGCATGGCGTCTTCAGAGAACTGCAGATCATACACTTGAAGTCATGTGAGGTCCTGCTGTCTCTGCCCACCCAGATGTAGCTGCCACTTACTGTTTCACGTTGCTTGTACTATAAATAAGAAGTATCTCTGGAACCCTGGAGCATAGCATTCATTATAGCTGTATGTTCAGTGAAGTACAAAGGAATGCTCCTCTCATAAGCAGGTTTTCCCTAGGAAGGCCAAAAATGCCCTGGTTATAGATGGCTGTATAAAACTGCTAGCCAGAAATTATGTCAAGACTTGACAGAGCTTCAGCTCATAAAATTCTGGTAGTTTCACTTACTTCATTAGAGCCATATCAGTTTACACCAAATGGGGAACATATGTAATTATATTCTTATTAGATTTCTTTCTTTCCCTATTTGTTGTTTATTTCTTGCAGTATAGTTTATGTGTTCAAATAAGTTAGTGGAAGGATAACAAACAAGCTGAAAAAGTAATGCTGTTCTCTGGCCTGCTATTGTAAATTCCCATTAAGGCTATAATTGATTTCATAATATACATTTTCTCATCTTAATTCCATTTTCCAAGAGTCTGTAATGGAAAAGTAACTTTCCCGAATGAGGAAATAGGCTTGAGATAATGATCCGATAAGAAGAAAGAGCATCCAGATACCCCAGTGGAAAATTCCTTCTGTTCTACTTCTGACAGTACAGAGAGAAACTCAGTAAAAATTGTCTTTCTGACTCTTTAGAGTATATATAATCTGCAGAAATTAGTTCATTTTTTTCCTTAACCCATGAAGTTCTTTTGCTTTGTTTTTCTACAGAAACATTTTACCACCAAGAGAATCAAAATATTTCATGCCACACAGAGGGGTAAGTGCTTTTTTGTGTAGGGGCAGCCTGCAGCCTTCTGACCTCCCCACCCCTGACAAACAGGAATAGTTTGTCCCAAGTTCTTGGAAGATAATGAAGAAATACACTTCTTATCCTAGATCTTCAAACAAGAAACTGCTAGTTGGTGACTGGGTATTTGATCATCTTCTTAAGGTTTTAGAGAAAGGGTTTCCACTCCATGAGAGCTGGTTAGTGCCCAGTCTAGGCAGTTCATGTAGGACCGTGGGTTCATCAGCCGATATGCTGCAACTGCATAGGAGGTGTTTAAAATACTGGTAGCACAAAAGATTGCTCCTTGGTAGAACCATTTTGTTCCATCCAGAGCAATGAGGAAGCTTCTGTGCTTGGCCACAGGCAAGGATACGATATTTGGATAGCAAAATAAACCCGCCAGAGCGTCAAATACTTCGCTTTGCAATCCTTAGCGTGGTTAATTTTGTGTTGCCTCATTGTCAGGTAAAATGGTCTCCCACACTAAAACTTCATTAAGTTGGGAGCCAGAATAACAGATACTTCAGGTAAGCATCTCTTGTCAAGGCTGGTTTGGAGTTTGGGGTTTCATTGCTGTTCTGGGGGCAATAGCAGAAAGGCATGCAGGTCGTTAGATGCTGTGGCAGTTTGCATTGAAATCCTCAAAGGTAGATAAGCAGTTGGCAGGTGTCACTTCTTGGGTTTTGTCTCGAGGATTTCCTCAGTTACGTCGCTTTGCTAGTGGTTAGTTGGAAAACCACCACCATTTGTACTGTGGCGTCTGCGTGAGCATTTGGATTGACTTCCATCAGTTTAGCATGTTCCACTGAATAATTTTGCAAGATACTCTTTTCAGTTAAGTTTTTCCTTCTGTCTAGTAGACAATTTCCAATTGTTCAGCCTCTTCATGTGAAATATGATGTTGTCTTTGCAGTAGGCTAGCTTGTATTGTGTTAAGCTTAATGAAGCCTACAAAGTACTTCTACCAGTTGCCTAATCTAGTACTAGTCCTGGAAGATGCTGTTTAGTCCTTCTATGGACACAGTTACTGGACAGTGATTGAGATGAGTCTTATCAAAATATTACGTGAGTGTGTTTTCTTCTTCAGTTTAATCACTGGCAGTGACATAAATAGGTAATAACATAGCAAACAACTAATCCCACCACACCTTACAGCTGCATTTTAATTTTCCTTAGAAGTCTGTCTCCCATTTTAGCAGCAGAATTTTTATCTTCATCATAAAGAGAAAAGAAAATAAGTGTGTTTGTAAAGTTTTATTTACATATTCTTGAGAAAGCAGAATCAAAGAAAAAGTGTTCAGGAATTACTGAATCATCTGATTAATTGCAAGCCTTTTTCTCACTTAGTTGCACATTAATCTTGAATTGCTACTTCACTCTTCCTGGTGACTGAAAGCTCTCCATTATTCAAGGGACATTTCCAGCTGTCTGTGTTGGTAGCAGCAAATGACACTCATAGGTCTCTGCTAAGACGCTGCCTAAATCTGAAAGCAAACAGCGCAGCAGCACCATGACAGAGCCAGAACATCCTCTGGGGCTGTCTAATCCATCACTTGACTGTGAGAGGAATACAATATTTTCCCAAATTTGTCTCCAGCAGAATGAATTTGTGTGCAAAATCTCAGTGGGAGAAATTTCCTTGTAACTTACAACACTGGTAGAACTCGACATTAGTTACTGCTGATTTACTCTGTTGTAAATAGGATGGGGATATGGCTTGGTGTCTTGATATAGCAGAGCCTAACATTATCTGTATTATCTTCAGCCATAGATTAAATGGTGATCATTGAAAAGAAATTCCCTCCCTCTTCCTCTTTCCCCAGTAATCTAATTGACGTTAAAGTAACTGTTTTTTGTTTTTTTTTTTCTGTCTAGCTATCTGGCAACAGGCACAGAGTTATAAATACATGATGCATGCCCAAGTCTTTATACACTTCACTTTGTAGAAAGAGAAACTCAGTTTCTCTCTTTCATTATAGTTGGTGCTTTTCTGTGTGCTCAAGACTTAAGATTGATACGATTTGAATGAGTCCAGCTGTCCTTGCCAGAGCCATGTGTGTACACAGAAAGAGAGTGAGAAGTCTGAAGGTACAAAAAAGGAGAGGGGGTGGGTATACCCCCCCTGCTCCCAGTATGGGGCAGCTGCTGTGTGACAGAGTTGGTGTTTCCCCATCGGTGCGTGCCCTGTTGTAGCTGTTGCGGCAGGGTGAGAAGCTGCATTGCAAACTGCGCTGAGTAAGAGCCGTGAATCATTCCTGCTGCTTGGATCTGTTTAATGGGCTGCAGGCAGAGCGGGATTAAGCCAGGCAAGGTGCAGTTGCTATAGCTGCTGCATGCTAAGGGCTCTCCTCTCTCTTCCTGGCGTTTGTAACTTTCCTCCTGCACAAAGTCAGAGGCAAGATGCTGCTGTTATGACCCAGCTTGGAGGAGGGAAGGACGTTGCCGTGGTGGGAGTTGCTGTGGAAGGGTCAGAAGGCTGCGGTGCAGCTAGGGGCTCCTGCTTGGGAAATGTTGCAGGGTGGCCCTGCAGATAGATTCTTGGGCATCTGCTGAGGATAAGGACAAGCGATTCATCCTTGGGACCATGCATCCAGGCAGAGATGGGCTTAGGAAGTGGTAAATGCCCCACGGACACCTTTCAGGTCCTCTGCAGCATGCCTGGGGTAGGGGAAGCTCTGCACCTGCTGGGCTACAGAGGAGAGGACATGAACTTGGATCCCAGTTTCTTGGGTGCTTTCTGGGCTGCCTCACACCATGGCTGGCACAAGTATGGAGGGATGAAGGCAGCGGGGAGTCACGCTGCCAGGCAAGGAACAGGTCCTGGCCCAGTTAGGAGCACTGGGAAGAGACCCTGGCAGGGGAACTAGACTCCTCCTAAGGGTTTGCTTGGGCTGGAAACCTCTGTGACTGCTGAGCTGCCTCGGCCATGGTCTAGGGCGGGAAGGTCTAAGCCAGCCCTGTGGCAGGGCTGTGGCAGCAGTGTGCCTTAAGTAAATGAATGATTCCTGACAAATCATCTCGAGGCTTCCTTTTGGCTGTTTTGGATTCTCAGCCCTATTCTTTGATTTCAATATGCAAGAAAAGCTATCTTTTCATTTTAATGTCAAATAAGAAGTAAATGTTGTTGCTTCTTTTTCTTTCTTTTTTGGGCATTGCCACTGGAAGTTGGGAAATTTCTTTTATTATACATGTTATTTTCATGAAACTGTAATGGATAAATGAATGGCAACATCACAACTGAGTTTACAGATCAATTGTTCCATGCACAGTCAAATGTAACTTCCTGAAAATTGTCATGTATGTAAACCATACCCAAATTCACTTTAATGGCCAATGGTTATTTATTGCAGTGGTTTTGTATGTTGTGAGAGGTTGCATCCAAATGTGGTTCCCCCCGACCCAGCTTACACACAGTTAAAAGGCAAGACTTTTGAGTTTAAACCATGAACTGTGGGCAGGTTTCCTTGACATTTTTGAAGACTGGTTGGTCTCTCAACTTCATTTTGTATGGTAAGTGTTGCTGTTTCTGCTTACTGTTTGTTCAGTGGAGATAAGAGATGGAAGTTTCTAAGACAGTCCTCGGAATGGGATGTGGAGACATTGAGCTTTTACTTTCTCATCTGCTCGAGGAGAAAACAGAAAAGCAGTTGATGTACCCAGAACTGAAGCTGTTGTCCTGCTATTAGAGGATAGACAGCATTCACAGCTGGGGACATAACTGCAGTCCTAGAACAAGTCCATGCCAGTAAAACATGGAGATTGCAGTGGGCAAAGTTGACATTCCAAGTCTTATTGATAAAGGAAGGGGAAAACATGCACTAATTATTTATGACAATGTTTTAAAATATGTAAATACAGCTGCACAGCATAGAAACATTTTGGACAGGTGCTGCCTGGAGTACAGTGTTGGTATGATTGATTTTCATAAGGCCAATGAGAACAACTTGCTCAATGACTAGTTGAAAGTATTTCCATTGCATCCATAAAAAAGCTCAGGTCTTAAGGATTTTTGTGTTAACTGCCATTCTCCTTTACTTCATATAACCAAAGCTTCTGAAATTGCAGTGAGAGCACTGGCTGGTAAAGGCTGGACGATATTCCAATTCAATCATTCCACACATGAATAAATCCTGTTAGCTTGGAAAAAAATGGTTGAGTCAGCTCCCAGAAGGAACTTCTCTCAAAGTATTTTGTGTGCTACAATTTGGCAGCAGTTAAAACTTTGAGCTTCCCAAGCTGATCTTTGTAGATGCCATCTCCTTTCTGTCCCAAAAAAGGCTCGCCTGGTTCTCAGATAGGTACGTTCCGGCTGGTTCAGATGGCATCTGTGTGGAGATGGAGGGAAGAAGGATGGGTGCCAGGGATGTGCAGGTAAGAGGGCAGCTGGGTGAACATGTGTAATTTTAATTACCAGGATTTACCAGGGTGATTACTTTTTACCGCATTAATTATGGTGCACAGCAACAATACGCATTGTCATTGTGTTTATGAATTCCTGATCATAAGTGCAGCAAATGTGTATTGAGATAAAGGGAAAAGATTAGGTCTTCAAACGAAGATATGTCTCTTTCTACTAGTTAAAGCCTAACCTACGTTGACCTAGCTACATCTAAACTTAAAGGCAGTGTATTTCTTTGTGGTTGTTTTATTCCATATAGACCAGTAAACTGTTGAAAAATGTAGTGTTAAATATAATTCTTTATCCTTATTATCAGCACCATAAATCCATTATTTAGGCCTGCTTCCAGGGAAATCAACTGAAATTTTGTTGGTGATATCACTGAGACCAGGACTGAAACAATCCATATTGCTGTGTGAAATGAAAGTAGCCAAATTTTGGAATGTGATTGAACACGTGTAATAAAATATAATACCATCATTCATCTTAACAGGTGCGATTAAAATAAAAAAAGAAGTTTTCTTACAGCCTGCAAGTAATACAAATGAATTACAGTTATTTAATTGCAAAATATTTTAAAAGTCATGTAATAAGTTAAAAGTAACTACTACGGCAAATTTTAATAAGATAATGACAACTTCATTAACTTTAAAAATGTGCATAATTTACAGGAATGTTGTATTAGCATTGAGGTGACATTTTCTATTTTATTCAAATTAAAATTGTGTAAATAGGCCATTTGAAATGCTCACATTGTATATTAAAATTAAATATTTGGGAATTAATTCTTTAACTTCTCATGAGAGTTATCCTTATTCACACAAGAAATCCCATTGACTAATGGCATTACTCAGGCATAATCAGATGACAATGGGACAAGCATAAGAATTACTCATGTGAAAAATACCAACTTCATCATTCTTTGTTAAAGTATTTGCTGATAATGGTTCTTTTTATGCAGCTAGCTATTACAGTGTTCAGTGCCGTACAGCAGACAGAGGGAAGTTCTTTCGTGATCTCTGTGGATGATCACTTTCTTCCCTGACACATGACATGAATTAAAATGCTGTAGAGAGAGCATGAAGATGTGGTGGTGGTAGGGAAGGACACAGTTGGGTTTTTTACCTAAACAAATGAACATAATCCTTCTAAGAGCGTGCATCAGGTATATTTGTGAGTCCAGACTGGTAAAAGGCTTTCTCTTACCTTGCAGCCACCTTGTTTCTTTAAGGCATAGGCTCTTGGGAAAGTGGATAATTTTAAGGAAGACATCAGTGTAACTATTGAGACCTCTTCTGCCCTTTCAGTACCAAGCAACACCACAGACAGGCACACCTCATGTACAGCCTTGCCCATTAAGGTAGAGTTTGATTTTGGGTTTTTTTTGCAGACAACCTGTGATGCTTGGGGGTATAGGACTACTTACACTAATTTGTAAGATCTCAGTCAGATTAGATAATACGTGCAAGGTTCTACACTTAGATCAGTGTCAGTCCCCAGTATCATTAAAGAATGGGCAATGAGCAGAGAAGAACTGGGGGATGCTGGTGGATGAAAAATTGGACATGAGGTGGCAATAAGCACTTGCAGTTCAGAAAGCCAGTTGTATCTTGAGCTGCGTAAAAGGCAGCATGGCCAGCAGGTCAAGGGAAGTGGTTCTCCTCTTCTACTCCTCTTGGGAGACCCCACCTGGAGCACTGCATCCAGTTGTGGAGTCTCCAGTACAAGAAAGACATGGACCTGTTGGAGTGAGTCCAGAAGAGAGCTACAGCAATGATCAGAGGTCTTGAACACTTGTCTTATGAAAAAAAGGCTGAGAGATTTGGGGTTATTCAACCTTTGGGTAGACTTCATTGTGGCTTTTCAACACAGAGACAGGGCTTACAAATAAGAAAGATTAAGAAAGACTTTACTTGGACTTTAGTATGGGACAAGGGGCAACGGTTTCAAAATGGAAGATGATAGTTTTTGTTTGGATATAATGAAATATTTTATGATGAGAGTGGTGAGTCACTGGAACAGGCTGCCCAGAAAGGTTGTGGATGCCCCATCATTGGAAGTGTCAAAGGTCAGATTGAATGGGGCTTTGAGCAACCTGGTGTACTAAAAGATGTCCCTGCTTATGTTGGACTAGATGATCTTTGAAGATCCCTTCCGACCCAAACCATGTTGTGATTCCATGGTTCTATATGTTACCTTCTAACGTGAATTGCTGTGAGTAGACTTGTGAGCTTTGAAATAATTTTATAAGGCATTTTAAGCAGATCTTTTTATTATTATTATTATTTCTCCTGATCTAGCTTCAGGTACTAAAACCAACAGAGCTCTGGTTAAGAGTGAACCATGAGGAATTTCTGTCTAAGGCGATGGACTGCATGTATAGGGCTTCTGGGTGCACATCCAGAACTGGCTGAGTCCAGTGCTGCTGCACTGCCTCTGCATGCTGGCAGAGCTCCTGGTGAAACCAGAGGGTGTTGTTGGGTAGGCCAGAGGCTGACTCAGTAGGCACTGAGCATAAGGATTGCTCCCCCAGCTCCCCCAGGCAGCGGAAGGATTGTAGTTTATTTAAGTCGATTAGGGATTTCACCTTCCCATTTTATTCAAGTGTTATTCTTATGAAATTTTCTTAAACAGTTAATGTTGTGTGGGTTTTTTTGTCTTTGCAGAGGATAGGGAAAGATCGCAAACATGCCCATGCTGAAGCAAAGAAAATTAATTCAGTGATGAGGACAAAATATGATTAATAATATGAAACTTTACTGTTGTTTTTTTCTGTTTGCTTTCCAGTAATGATATCCTTTCTGAGTGGTGTGTGTTTGTATGTGCTTTTTTGGCCTCAGCTCAGGACAACAGTGGAAACTCAAGACTAGATGTCTGTCTAAATGGTTAGCCTAAAATTCAGCTGTCATAATGTTAGTTCTGGAAGAATGCAGGTCATCGATACCTGAGGTAACGAAGCAGTTGGCCAATTTAGTAATTTGTAATCTATTTTCATTGCAGAGCCCTGAAAACATCTAGTTTGCTTGCAGAGTTCTGTATAGCAAGTGTTAGTCTCTTGACAAATAAGCTTGCTTTCTGCAAGCAACTGGTTCAACTGATGCATTACACCAGCTAATTTCAGTACAGCTTGTCTTCCTAAATCACGTTCCAATGCTTTGATAAACTTAGGAATGACCTAAATATGGATACAGAGCCCTAGCTTTTATTGCATATTTCTAATGTTTTCTAGTTTTTCTAGCCATGCTTTCTGGCAACTGTGCTCTTCAAACCTCTCTTCATCATGCATAGTAGCTTACTTGTGTCCTTGTTTTCTGTGACTCATTAAACGATACATTTATTTCAAATGAAAATTGTCTTGAGCATTTAAAAATCATCATCCAGTAATATATTGAGAAAGATTCCTTGGGAATTACAAGAAACACTCGTTAAAATATGTCAGCTACTCATCCTGCAATTTATAAAGAGATAATCCTCATCAGCAAGAGAGATGGAAATGTTTCCTAATGCAATCTCATTGCCTTTGTAATAGATCAGATTTGTGCAATATGCTACATAATTCAAAAGAATATTTAAAAAGTAAAGCCATAGATCCTCTTAAAGGACTGTGTCTTCTCCATAACTTTAGATTGAAGACTACTATATCCTATCCTACTGTACTGATATCCAGAATACCTTAAAATACTTTTTTTAATTTTTTTAAGAGCAGCTTGCTGACTGATCCTGTTTGCTCAGTCTTTGTAGCTGATCATGAAAAAAATTGGTTTGTTTTTATTATTTGGTTTCTGTCAGAGACTTATTTCTTAGTACTCCCCAGCTTTGCCTTTTGTTTGCAACAAGCTTTTTTTAAAAAATGCAAAATATTGGCAGCTGTTATGACCTCTGACTTCTGTATCCAGAAGCTCATAGCAAGAGATTTAAAAAGTAGTATTCAGGAATGAAAATGTTCTAGCATAATTGTGTAGCCTTCTTGTGTATTCAGCTGCTTACATAGTACAATCTTTCATTCACCATAAAAACAACAACAAAAAAATCAGCATTTGTGTTGAGTTATTCCATTGAAGGGCAGTAACAATGTTAATTAATTGCAAGTTTATTTATATTCACGGTCTTGATGTGAAGTATTTGAAAGAAGCCAGCACTTTTCCAGCATCTGAAGTCAGAAGACTTTCAGAGAATTCCTGAGGAGTTAATGCATTCTTTAAAACACAGTTTTGACAATGATCCCTTTGAGTAGGAAAAGAGGGGTGGTTGTAATAGAATGTAAATGCTATTGTGGGGTTATATGAAGAAATACCAGAGTCATAACACAGAGCACTGTAAACAGGCCAAAACTTTTTATTAATTCATGATTTAAAAAACAAACAAACAAAAACAAAAAACCAAACAAACCAGAATGGAGTATCTCTGACAAGAGATGGAATCACTTTTGTCACCTAAATTAATTTGCCCCTGTGTCTTGTAAATCATTTCATGCCACAAATAATTGATCAGAGACTGAAGCAGAAATGAACAATTCAGTCTGTGATTTATAGGGAATTAATACTTAATTATAAGTTGGCTTATTTTGGATTTTCATCTGTAGGGAGAGTAGGCTGCTAAGCGTTCATGATACCGTCAGTTAGTTTAATGTTAGCAAAAGCCTTCATAAGAGATTAAGGTGCTCTTCACATTAAGGAGATCAGAATGAAGTACCTGAATTTAAGACTAAGAAGCAGAACCCGTGTTGGTGTATAGGGGTCTGGTATCATCTGCTAAGTGAGCTTCAGATTATCCCAAGAAGCGAGGTGAAATGGCGAATTCAGAATCCTGTGTTTGCAAAGGAAGCAGGCAGTTAATCCAGAATTCTTTGCACTATGATCTTCCCTGGTATGGCTTATATCAAGAATTTCCTGTAAGAATTATACAGTCCCTTCTTTGTCATCTAATTGTAGTATCTTATGGGTGCTTATGTATAAGAATATCAAATCTTATTTCAGAATATTTCTAGGACTGTATATATTGTTTCTAAAGTTCTGCTTCCTACTTCTTGCAGTCCTTCTATTTTATTTGTTATTTATACTGTCCTGTGTTATTTCTTTGCAAACGGATACGTCTTTTCACATTGCTTTAGCGTAGTTTGGAAACTACATTAGTCTATCTAATTATTATGAGAGGAAATGTCCTTAATTTATTTCTAGGGACTGAATCATTAATAATAGTCATTCTATATAAATGTATGAATGTGTGAATTCATACAGTATATTGTACAATCTCTCCTACTACCTGAGCCACCACTTGGAAGCTACCAGAAGCAGAGCAAAAGTGTACAGATAACTAGTTGGGCAAGGGTGTGCAGAGGTGGCAGACAGTGTTCCTGTGGGATACGCAGGCATTCCACATTTGGGACAGTTGTGTTTGGCTCACTCAGATTGAGCCAACGTGATTTTGCTCTAATACTAAAAATTTAATTAGGTTTAAGCAGAAGTGTGCTAGTGCATCTTTCTTTAAGTGGCATGAGGATTTACCAGTCCTAAGGACTTACCATTCAGATGCATAGTAACTAGTAGTTAGAAACAGCGATGAGTTGAAGTTAAAAGAGTGTGTAATGATCTTGCTGATTTCTGGTTACTGATGGATCTTTCTGTGACTGCTGAACCTAATAAGGCTGTGATGTTGAAGTCGAATAGCAAGTCTTAAATAAACGAATAATTCAGGCTCTTAGGGAGCTGTAATACTGTTCTTATCAAGAACTAGGCAGCAGTGAGGTGAATCCAAGAGGCACCTTGGTTCATCCGTCTGAATGGCATTTCCAGCTGATTTATGTGTTTCAGTCTTCCCTCTCCTGCCAAAGGGTGACAAGAAACAGTAAGGCATGCAGCATGTGCTCAGGGCTTGTGGGGCTGGCACATCTTGGATCAGAATGCACACTGAACATCCAACTGCAGAGTAATTCCAAACAGGTGGGTTTTGGGTTTTTTTGGGTGGTGTTTTGTTTGTTGTTTTTTTGTTGTTTGTTTGTTTGTTTTTTACCTTTGCATTTATTTTAGATTTGGAGATAACGTTTTCTTTGTATATTCTCTTACAAGGTCTCTTTCAAGAACTGAGTCTCTGTTTCTACCACTGGAACACTGTAAAATCAATTGCCATTGTATGTGTGTTGATAAGACGGTTGGGATGCTGTTCCTTCACCAGTGTATTTCAAAATTATTCGCTGTTTCTACCTGACAACTTGACGTATTTTAATATGTCACTTGATCAATTGCTTCAAGTGTTTGCAGAAGCCAGGAAATGAAGCATCGTGGTCAGTGCTCATGATTTTATTGCAATGGTTGTGAAGTCATGTAATTAGATGTATTTCTGCTATTATGTTTTTAGCCCTTGCAGCTATGGAGAAAAGGCAGGAAATGTGATTCAGAAGACTGACAGAAATAGAAGGCATCAGGAAGACTCAAAATACACCCACCCCCCCTCATGATTTTAAGGCAGTCTTATTATTTCTTAGGCTCTAGCTTGTAATTCATCAGCTTGAGGGTAGGCAGCATTGCTGGATATACAAAAGCCTGACACAGGAGGTGGTTTGATTGTCCATGTGCATTAGGGTTAGTGTTACCAAATATATTTGTCTAATGGAGTGCCAGTGTATTAAATGATTTAGTAAAAAGTGAAAGTTCTAAAATTTTTGGAAGACAAACTCAACTTGTGGCTGTTTTTTTTTTTAAAGATTAGTTGGTCACAAGGCAGAAAAAAGAAAAGGAGAAAGTTAAGTGGGGAAAAAAGAAGGAAAGTGGAGAAGACCCTGCCCTTGAAAATGAGAAAGTGAGCTGTTATCTTTTTGTATTACTCTTTTTGCAGTATGTGCATGTTGTCCTCTTGACTGACAAAGTTCTTGCATTTCCCTTGGAGTGTATCTGTTCATTAGTGTCTCCAGACAGAGGTAGTTTAGCTTTTAATTAAAATACAATTTTCAGGTTTTTTAGTGTGTTAATGAGACAGCAAAAATGAATTCATTGAAAGAGGAACAGATATCTAGGCCTTACAGCAGTGAAAGTTAGAGCCTCATTAGTAGCTAATTATGCAGAACATAGTATATAAATAGAGCTGTTATGGCATTAAAAAAAGCCTCAGTGCATTACCTAATGACATAAAATGTTTACAGTCTGTTCTGGGTATGGTATAATGTCTTACTGAAGTAATTAATGGCATATTTAACAGTGACACAACTGGAATCGCAATTGCTTTGCAGGTACAGGTTGAGGGCAAGGGAATGTACAAAAGTCTTTAAGGAAAGGATGATTTGTCTGCTAATAAATACGGGAGTTTTGGAAGGTACGGGAGGAACACATGAGTTATGTATTAGGTGGGATAGCGGCTCTTCCTGACAAGGATGGAGGTGCACTGGGCTTGATTCGCAGGTTCTCCAAAAGTGAGCGGTGGGATGCCAGAGGTCCAGACTGACGCTTCCAAAAAGGGCTGGTTCCCAGAGAGACCCAAGGCCCATCTCCTGATAACTAAGAAGGTGGGAAGTATTTTGGAAATCTTGCTTTTCAATATAAAAATGGCAAGTGAGACTGATAATGTACATAAGGTGAAAAAGGAAGCTTTTGTTTGACTAGAAGGGCCCAGGTAATCAGACAGACATACTCAAAATAATACTTAAGTAGCAAGTTAAATAATGTTTTTCATAAACTAAAGCATAAACGTGATTTTTTGCTCTGCTGAACAAGAACTGCATATGTAGCTTAACTACTCATCAGTATTATTACTAATACTAAACAGCATAATGCTTCCGTAAGACAACACTTCCTACTAAGGGTAGGGTTGTCAATGGCAATAACTAAGCACAGCTGCGTAGGTGCAGCGTGGTGAAAAACAGCCGCAGTACTGCAGCAGCAGTGGCAGGGGAATGACTAAAGGAGAACACCACATTTTGGGAAACGTGCTGGCTATGGAGGCCATCTAGCACATCAGAGGTAATTTGGATAGAAGTAGAAAAAATATTGTGAAAAGCTGGCAAGGGCGAGAAGGCAAATGAGGAGATGTTTATGCAAATAAGAAGGGCCTGTAAAATGATCTGTGCATTAGTCATGATGTTTCCAATTACTGTTGTATTGACTAGGAACCACAGAGCCACAGAATCAATTAGATGTTTAAAAATACAAAAAACCATTTCCTTGCTCAGTTTTTCAGCAGTCAACAAGTTTAGGGTTTGTTCTGGGAAATTATTTTGGTATGATGACCAAGTTAGAGACTGATTAATGTTTAGCTGGGGGTAGGTGGATTGGAATGATTTTTCTGTGAATTCAACACTTTATTTTTTAGCTGTCATGCTTAGTGAAATAATGTAGAATGATGGAAAACATTCTTCTGTGCTTCTGCATTAGCATTGTTGCGTGTGTTAAAGACATGATCACCTTTAGTGGGAGGAAGAGTTAGTGGCCCATGAGTTTGTGTTATGGCAGGTAGGAAAAGAAGTTACTTATTAATTGTGGTGGGGTTTTATTTTAGTTCATCAGTGAAAATAATTCTATATTCATAAAGAGGTCTAGGTAGGCCAGAGCTGGGGGCCTGAGAAATCTGTTACAGATATAGTGACTGGTGTTAAATAACTGTCGATGCCAGCATTGCTGAGAACCCACCAGTTTGCCCGATTCCTAACGGACAAAGACATTTGTATATAATTTTTGCTGATCGCTGAGTCCAAATATTTTTATTACTGTGGCCAGTGTGAATGCCAAGTTCCAGTTGTGATGATGCTCTCTCTAAATCATAGAGTTAATACAAATTTGCTGACGCATCTTGACTTTTATAATCAATCTTGTGTGACACACAAGGATGGTCAGTTATATACAATGTTATATGCCCATAAAAATCTGTGGCATACATCCATAACAGGTTTCCTGTCTTGGGAACACTAAAAGATGTACTTTGGAAAATACTTCAGTGCTTTGCCAAAAGTCTTGCTTTTTGCTTTCTGGCTAAGCAGAGGCATTATTTTGGCTGGCTGTGGCTCGAGAGCAGGCTAGCTAACCTGCTGTGACTGCCGGTGGTCACACTACTGCCTCCAGTAGCTATCTTTGTAGATAAATAAACTGCTCTTCATGTACTGTGGAGAAGGGGGACAGCTGTAGCGTGGTGAATAGCTCATGCACTACAAGTCTATAATTTTGGTCCAACTTGAAGTTAACTTGTTCGTGTAGCCACAGCCGTAGGGTGTTTCAGGTGTGCTTAGAGCGTGGCAGAGAATGTATGGTATATTTGCTTGCTGGAGGAGATCTGGTGGCCCTCAGGGTAATGTCTGGGTGCGCTACCTTTGGCTGGGCAAAACAGTAAACAGCGGTTGATTCAGATTCCTTGTAAAATGCCTGGATTTGCTGTGTTAAAAAATCAAAACTCCTGAGTGGTTATTCTTCAATAAAAACCTGTAAGCCTGGTCACCAGCTCGGCTCGGAGCCACCAGCCTACAGCAGTCCGTGGTTTGGCTGGTGACTGAAATTCAGTAGCTTCTTACTATTTTCAGCAAGGTGTTTTGGAATACTTTGTTTGAAGGGGTGCTGCGTTCTTGTGCAGGTGCCTGCCCATCACCGTTCAGTTCTGCTTTGCCTGTCTCAGAAAGGTGAGCGTGTGCTGGTCTGTGGGTCATCCATCATGAATCCAGCATTTTAACACTTGCCATCGTCTTCAGACTGGTCTGTAAGTCTCTTTGGTAGATGCTGTGCACCGAGCAGCTGCACAATTTGCTGTTCATGGTGTCTGTGTGGAACCTGCTTAGGCTTCAGCCCACAGCCATCTCCCATCTTCTGCATCTTACGTCTCCTGTCTTTACAATGTGCTGCATTCTTATCCATCCTCCACTACTCACACCTGGCCAAAATGCAGTCCTTACGCTTTGCTTGATTTTTTGTTGTTGTTGTTGTTTGCTTGAATTGGGGAGAACTGAAATTTGCATAAATTACTTTTGCAAACCTGAGATGGAGGTGGGGAAGAGGTTCAGAAACAGCTACTGCTGAAGAGCTGAAAAAAGTTGCCTAGAAATCTTGGCTTTAATGACTTTCTTTAAACTATAGCTACAGGAAGCGAGGGTCCATGCCCACATGAACACATGAACATCCTACATGAGCATTTTTCTGGATTTGTCAAAAATTTTATATTTCATATTAATGATCAGGAGGGCAAGCAGGTGACTCGGAAACTTTCCTGGTGGAAAAATATCTCTTGCGGTATTACAGATGGTTTCTTAATTTTTAGAGAACCTTGGGATCACACTTGTACTGTGCAAACATGATTTGAAAGATTGTTATTAGAAAAGGAGCTATTAAATTAGGGGAATAGCAAATGCAAAGGAATTTAAGAAATGGGTAAGGGCTTTGTATGATTTTTAGGTTACTAACTGGCTGTGTAGCACAATATACGGGAAAGAAGAATTGAAATGTCCTGTCTGTTTTGTGGAGGAAGCAGATGAGGGATGGAACATTTAATGTTCTTAAAATAGGATATAAAGTAGAAGTGTGCCCAGTGGAGAATTTTTCAACAAAGAGTAGAGAACTCTGTATGGATAGATACAAGTCAGGTGGAAATAAAGAGCCTACCAATAGCAGATACAAGGGGCTCAGGGGTCCCTCTGTTACTAGGATATCTATAATCCCTATCAAAGTCTGTGCACAGAACTTCTTAGATAATAAAATACAACTTCAAAGCGAGCCAACACAAGCCTTTACATTAGATCTCATCAGAGGGACATGTGAAAACAGATGTTCTTCGGCTAAATTAATCCTTAGAAAGTTAATTAGTTCATTCTCTTTTTACTTTTTTTTTTAAAATCTGGTGCTTTATTTGTTTCCTTTATCTTACAGATTTTCCCTACTGGATCCACTGCTTTCATGTTGGAATTTTTTTTTATTATTATTTTTATTTTTTGTTATTTGTATCTTGCAATTAGATTTTAATAGAGCCCAGGCACATGGTCCATGAAGCTGGTGGATTCAGAGCAAACCAAGGGAGAGATAGTAATGGGAAATCACATGGTTTGGGACAGACTGACCTTGTAAGGGATGTGCAGAGGAAAAAATATTCAGCAAGTGTGCAAAGATGAAGCAACGTTCTCCACATGATGGCAGTGCAGACTCTGTCTGTTGGGCAACTCCAGGAAAGACCAGGTGCTCCCAAGATGTTTGGGAACTGGTGCCTCTAGTGTGTTAGAGCAGTCTCATTAGAAAAAACTTGGCACACTGTCTGGTACACATGTGTCTGTCCTCCCTTCTCAAGGAGGTGATGCTTACAAGACTGTGTTCTTGCTAGTTTGTTTGTAGAGACCCTTTCTCTCCCTCCTTCCCTTTAACTTACCAGATAATATTAACCAAGTTAGAAGAAGATAGCTATCCTATGCATTTCATGAAAAGCAGGGGCTGGGAAGTGGAGGGAAAGCCAGAACAACAGTCTTGCTGAGCAGAACCACCATACAATTCAAAGCCCATTTATTCCAGGGGGCACTGGCCAGCCCCACCAGCCAGCGCTGCTCTGCTGCCTCTGGTCCCTCAAACCAGTAAAGGATGTGGAAGGCAGCTGGAGGTGGCTGGAAATGGGAAAGAGCCCTATGGGTTTCTCCCTCACCATGGGGACGTGCAGGGAGTGGATGGAGGTGGAGAAGTAGGGAATTCTGCAGTGGGAGAAAGAGGTTTCATGGAAAATGGGGAACTTGTGCAGCTGGGGAATATTATGTAGGGGGTTCATTATCTGGGTAGTGGTGCTACATCTAATGTTAGACTAAATGATCAAGTGATGCTTTTTTGCTCTTAAAATTTGTGTCTTTTCAACTCCAGTACCAAACAGACTGTTCTTTTGAAATCCATTTTCTGGTTTGCTGCATGTATATACATACTCGTACATATATATACATACACGACTGTATGTGTGGCTGTGCTACCCCACAGGGAGGCAGAGCAGAGCGATGTATGTAAGAAGGAGATATCTCCGAATTCATTCCTTATTTCTCCCTTTCTTCATTAGGGCTTCTTGCTGCCTGGACATGAGGCAGGGCTTTAGGATTAGAGTGGGATGGAAAACTTCCCTGAATCATATATGCCAGGAACTGCTGATGAGCACAAGTAGCAATATTTTCCTGAAAGCATTCGGTTTTGTTAACTTCTAACTGAAAATCTCCTCCTGGTGAGATTTTTAAAACCTGCCTACTTTCTCGTTTGCTTACCCACACAGCCTCTGGCTTTCCTCTGAGCCTTTGAACGGGAACCAGAGGTACAATCCTGAGCAACACCGAAAGAGCTGGAGGCCCCCTGTCCCACGCTGTAGCATGTGTAGTCCGTGCAGGGGCTATGACTCTTTAAAACTGGATTTAAATTAGTTGCAGTGATTTAAATTAGTAGCAATGTAACAATAATAGTAATAATGATATAATAATTATCAATAAAACACACTATTCAATAATTAATGGCAAGGAAACACATAGAAATTATGTCTAGTTCAGTCAGTGTGTTTGCAAAGATTTCCACAGTCCCTCATTCCACTAGAAACAGGGATTCCTTGTCAGCTGTACAGTACTATGGCATAAAAAGGCAGCAGAAGAAAGTGATGGCATCTGTTGTTTTCTAACAGTTAAGAGAACTATCCTCACAATTCCTAATGACGTAAGCAGTGAAAAGAACATTTTATGACTGTATTTCCTTGTCCTGGCTTGCCTTGCAAAATACGAGAATCCCCCTGAAGCCATTAGATTTGTATTACCAAATATGTACAGTTAAACTGTTTTACAGCTATTTAAATTTGATGATTTGAAAACCCTTTAATATCAATTTCTACTGAGGTTTTGATATTTCTGCTTCCATTATGAAATAAATAATCTGTATAATATTGTGGTTATTAATGTAAATTACTTCATGTATCAGATCAATGATGGAATCAGCTAGTGGAAAAAAGCTCTGGTAGATTAATCTTGATTATAAAATTTATGGATCAGAATGGTTTGAGAGATTGTGATGTAGTGGGGCAAATCTTGTCTCTGTTTTTATATCTACTCTTAATTGAAAATCCTACCTAAGTTGTAATTCAAAGACTTCTTTTTTTCTATTTCTTTATTAATTCATATATTTATTAAGAAAAATAAGCTTCTGGTATATGGCTATGAAAAGTATTGAATTAATTCTAGATGAACATTTAGTAAAGATGAAAAAATGAGGATTCTGGAAGACTGGTATGCAGTTTAGCTTGGTGCGTTGCTTTTAAATGGCTCCTGATGAAGGAACCAAACTAGATATTCTTGCAAAATCAGACACAGGCAATGACCTTTCTTCAGCGGCATGCATGGAGTATCTCCTATTTATTTATTTATTTATTATCACATGTAAATTAATCAAAAAATGGTCATATAAGTCAGATTGACAAGAAGTGGTAATATGTATAAAGTACCTCAGTATTCTTATTTATTAGGGATTATTTCTATGGGATTTTTACTCTTCATGTAGGAAACATATAGGAAGAAATATTTGGTAAAAAATAAGCATTTCTGATGGAATAACACAAAGAAGCTGTTTTGAATTCTCCATGTATGTGGAAAATTGCCTAAAAAAATATTACATGAAACGTTGTGTTCAGTTTTCTTTGCTGCCTCAGAGACTTTGTGCATTTCTCTTGGCCCCATTTTAAGTTCAGTGGTGAGATATCCAAATCTGTTCCAGTTGTGAGTCATGTAGAACAACTAGTTAGAATATTAAGAACTTCCAAAGACTTTCTTTTGACTTGGAGAGAATATTGCAGGAGGTGAAAACATGAAGTAGGAGTTAGCTTGCTGGCTGGTACTTGCAAAAAACGGGGATGTCTCAGCTGTGCTGTGGGAGCCGAGAGTGTTCCCATGCCAGGGCACTGCGTGGAGCCGGCTGCCACCTCTGTGCTAACCGGCCAGCACTTTCTGCTGAGTTTTCTGCTCGCTTTTTTGGGTGAGTATTGTATTCTGAGCACAGGGCTGAGTTCAGAAGGATCAATTGCTTCTCACAGAGGTGAGCTACAGTCATTTGCTTTCTGCGAGGCTACTGCTTCCACCCCTGTTGAATTCACAGCAAAGGCTGTGGTTCAGGCTGGTTTGGAAACCTTTGGCACCTGCCTGGCGAAGAAAAGGCTTTCACAGCTCAGCTGGATAAAAGTAACTTTTCTGCAGTGCAAATAAGTGTGGCGAAGCCTGCCAGAAGCCAGGGCAGCTCTGCCAGCTGGGTGGCTGATTGCTTCCTCCTAGTGCAAGCAGTGCCACCTCTGCCATCAGAGGCTGGGACGGGGTGTGGGGGGGTGGGGGTGCAGAGAGCTGGCCTTCCCAGCTCTGCCAGCCCTGTGTCCCTTCCCTCTGCCTCTGATATACATGAGAAAAGCATTTAATCCAGTTGAGGACAGTCATCGATGTCTCGCATTTCAGAAGAAAGGAAATAAGAATACTCTGGTCCCTGATTTGTTAGGCAAAATACTGCAGGGGGCAAGGAAAAGAGATTGGAATTTCCTTCCCACCCTAGCAGATAATGTGACATGTAAAGATTGAGATTGCATGCGACTGTCTCACCAGCCCACTGGAGCACTAGCTGGTATTTTCATTCCCTAAATATCTACTTCTTCTGGAATTGTTGCTAAGCGTTGCTAATAATTGCCTGAAGACACAAACTGCTGTGGAAAATAAACATTCTGTTAAATTTGCATTGCTTTATGCAGTTCACCTTTCGGAATGTCCCTGTCCTCCCCCAGCTGGTTCTTCCCATGCCAGCCTCTTGCAGGTCTGTCCTAATCCATTTATTCCCTATCCCTGTATCTCCTCTGTTGTGGCAGCTGCCTGCCTGTAGCCTGCCATAGTATAAATGAAGACATAGAAAATACAATTATGTTCCCGATGTATGAACAAGGCCGAATTCAGTTATCATGAGTGGCCCCAATTAATTTTTAACTTCTTTTTTTGTTATTGACACAAACAAACGTGCTCTTAGCTCATGACCAAAGCTCTGAGCAAGTGATCCTTAGCCACTGATGATTCAACCCTGCCAGATTACACTGTGCATATGTTTATTTCTAATTTAGGTATGTTTGGGTTACAGTAATTTAGCTAAAGAAGGAAAGGCAGGGATGATAAGATTGTTGAAGGAAGTGCATAAAGGAGTTCACCAAAACTCCTTTGGGTCTTCACCAAAAGCAGCTGTGGTAATTGTCTCTTAAAAAAAACCCACCCAAACCACTCCCGCAAAAACCCCACCAAAGAGATGACAGCGGCTGCTTTACATGAAATTGTCCTAAATAAGACATACAGCCTTCCTGTCACAGACTGACATTTCCCAGTCAGGCAACACTTTTTCTTCTGCCTTCTGGGTCTTTTCATGGGTTTGTGGACCTTAAATACATCACTGGTATCACTTCAATAAGATGGAGAGCGACTCATGTGGGCCAGCTGTACCTATGACCTGAATGACCTGATCACTGGCTCTTCCCAAGCACCAAAGTGGCCAGGGTTTGACTGGCTCCTTCTCTTGTTCCTGGCAGGGGGACCTGCAGGGCCTGTGTCCTGTAGCCAGCTAAGCTGACCTTCCAGTGGCCAACACTGGCATCCAGCCTCAAAGCTCGGCCTTGTTTGGCATCTGGTAAGTCAGCAGGAGAAGGCACCCAAGACTGTAAACTCCTCTGGTTTGAACTTTGTGAGCTCAGGAATGTTATTATTTATATAAGCAAACAGCATCATTGTTGCTTGGTGTACAGAGCTGTGTGGAAACAAATCACCGCTGTCACCAGCGTGAGATTGGCGTCACCATAAACTTCTAGGAAACATGTCTGCTTTAGTTACCGGGAAGAACTGGCGTCAGCCTTTGCTTTTGGAGCTCCAGGTATGCTTCCAGATGGGCTTGGTACTTCAGCCCCAGAGTATGACAGAGTTTTAGAAACGCTTCTTGATTTTAGTATGTTTTTTGGCTGATACAATCATATCTGCATTTTTTCACATCTTTTTTTTTATATATATAATTAGGGTCTTTATTACTACTTCTGAATCCTGCAGTATTTTCCCCTATTACCGTCATCTGAAACAATGGTTTTCGTGGTTCTAGCGACAACATAACAGATATTTTTGTTGCTTTCCTTTGCAAATGAGCCCTTGGGACCAATGTGTCAGTCTGACTGTGGCATGCTTTCAAGCATTAGCACAAACTCGGCAGAGAAGATGTCTTCAGACTCTAGAATTAGAATTGGAGGACAAGGCTGGGCTTATCCAGAGTGTTTTTAGGTGTATGTTAATCTCACAGCTGGCCAGAGTTTCTTGCCAATTATGTTTTTTTTATTGGGAACAGTTAGTTTATATGGATGTTTTCTTAATGTATGGCATCATATCTGTTTCAGTGGAAATTCCCACAGAAAATTAGTATTATGGAAACAAAGTGTTTTGTTGGGAATGATGACATTTTCTTCCACATAGGTGTGATCCTCTGTGTATCAAAGCTCTTCCTTGTTGATGTTTTATAACAGCAGCACTTTCCTCAATGATTCAGGAAAGAATACTACTACCAACATACTACTGAGTAACGTGAAAAAGAAATTAAATTCCCTAAAATTGGCTGAGATGAGATTTCCCAATTCTGAAATCAAATTTGTGGAGCTGTGGTTGTTCCCCCCCAAATTGCACTTATCTTCAGAAAGATCTCTTTCCTTGAAGCAGAAAAAATTTCGATTTTTGAAATTTCAGATGAAGTCAAGTTCTGACTTGGAACCAACACCACGTGTAGCTCTCTCTAGCAAAAATACCATGTCGGCAAATGTTGAACACAGCTAGCAGAGAAACAGGCGTTGCTCTAGTTCTGCTCATGAGTGTTACTGTTATGTATGTCAGGACGATGGCATCCTGCTGGCCTGGGGCACACAGTGGCTCCGTGCTGCTCTGTGGTCTGCCCTCTGCATGTTCAGTTGTCCAGGCCTAGGTGAAGATCTGACCTGTACATGTCGCCAGCACAGGACACCCTCATTTAAAACGTGCATGGCATAGCCAAGGGTTTATCCTTAATGTTATCACGGTAACTAGCTCTGTGTAAATAGAGATTTCTCATGTATTACCATCTTTTCTTAAGTAGGACTACATGAGTATACTATAGATTTTTTTTTCCCAAATTTTGCTTGAAAAACATGCACTGTGAGGTCTTTATGCATTGTTATCATGCTGTCTTTGCCATAATTGTTCAGACACCGAAGGAAAAAAAATATTTTAAAATTACTTCCTATTAGGAAATGGCTATGAGACACTGGCACAGCCTGCCCAGAGCAGCTGTGGGTGCCCCATCCCTGGAAATGCTCAAGGCCAGGCTGGATGGGGCTGGGGGCAGCCTGGGCTGGTGGGAGGTGTCCCTGCCTGTGGCAGGGGTGTCTCTAAGGTCCCTTGCAGCCCAAACCATTCTATGCTTCTATGTTATTTCTAGCACAGGCTGAAGCCAAGTGTCCTGCTTTGGGATTATGGGGTGAGTCGCACCGTGTATCCCAGCCCCTGTGTGCCATCTGAAACTGGTGCCAGCCGATAATGATTTGAGGGCTCTGGGTGGCTTCAGACACAGAGTTTCAGGCAAAGGCTGAAGTTGCTTCCTCCTGATGGGACTCCTGGGGAATGATGGCAGCTGTGCCATGCCTCTTCCGTGCTGGGGTGGGTCTTCTGCCTGGTATAACTTGTCTACTGGACACATGGTGAAGTGCTCTGCACCTCCAGCAGTGAACCTAGCCTGAGCATGGGTAACCAGGCAACTCCTTGTAGTGGACATGAAATCCAGACCATCCATTTAAAAATAAAACCTGCCAAGGTCCTGAGAGAGCTAGAAATCATGTCTGTGGATTGATGTGGGACTGTATTGATGTGTTTGTGCTTTCTTATTGCTGCTCTCTTCACAGGTGCCCCCGGGATGAACCCATGGCCATTTCACCCGTGCTTTATCCCCCAAAATGCTGCTGTTCAGAGGCATGAGAGGAAAGCGTTCAGGCTGGGGAACTTTTCTTCGTCATTGTTCGTAACACAGTAAGTATTTCAAATGCATCTCCTTACAGCAGCAATAAATAACAGTGTATCATGTATGATACAAGGTACCAGGGAGTAATAGCAGATCTAATAGATAATAGATCTCTGTATCTGTCTCAGAGTTTCCATTTTCAAAATGGAAATGACAGAACTTTATGTGATAAGCTGCAGTGACTTGCCTTACTCTGTGAGGAGGATAAAATCCCAGGAAACTTGCTTTTCAAGAGAAGCAAAATATTTTTAGGAACATTTGTTTTTTGTGGAAGTAAAGAATGCTTAGGGTGCTGTTTAACGTGGTACTAAGGGGAAGCTTGCAATTACCTGAGGATGGAGGATAATGCAGAATTTAAAGTGGAAGGGCAAGAAGGGAATAAATAAGAGGTCATGTACTTTTAGTAAGAAGAACTATGACTAGAAGCAAAGCTAACTGTAAAGAAAAGAAGATGGATGTGAGTACATGAATAAACTTTTTGGAATTTCATTGTTTTGTAAATATCCATTATGCTCTCCAGCTTCAGCAGCGAAAGATCTGAAAAACAAACTACATGATCCCCTCAGTGACGGTGCTGCTAAACCATGATGACAGCCCAGCTTGTACCAGCAAGAAGCAAAGGGAGCAGAGCTGCAACCATTTTCTTTTTCTCTGAAGGAGATTAATCACGCCACCTGAAATATCAAAGATTAAAGCAACAGCTTGTGTAAAGGATTTATACAGTGCTCATCAAGTGTAATAACACAAACCAAACAAGCTAATCTGTTCCAGCGCTGTAGTTGTTCCTGTCAGTACCCCTAGGTGGGGGGAAGGCTTGCAACACGCTGCAGCCCGCAACTGGTCACCAGTTGGAGAATGCTTTTGCTCCAAACCAGCAGCTTCCAGCTCCTGTACAGGGTGCTGTGACAAACATACGAGGGACTTTGTGACATATGTAGGACAGACTTCATCTGCTTTATGAGCCATATAAAAATATGATTAACTGTGCTGTCCGCTAAATGGGAGCAGCATCAGGATTCCAGCCAAAGAGTAACAGGATTAATCTCAAGAACATAAAATGTGGTATTTTAGTGAAATGTGAATCCTCCCTCTCAAACAATTGTTACAAGTGTGCAGCTTTTGCTTGTTCCCATTGTCTCTGCTTAGGCTACTCTCGCAAACATTTGATTTATTCCTGTATTTCTGAAATAAAGGATTATATTTATTTCTGCTGGTTGGGTCACCTACAAATAAATTGGCATGGCATACTTTACGGTGAAGTGCTTTAGCAAGCACATCACTGGCTCCAACCTTTTGTCAGGATTCTTGACTTCTACAAGCAAAAACAACAATGGGGAAAAGCCCTATGAAGACTGCAGCAGTGAGGCAGAAAGCTCTGAGATAAAAAAGAAGTTAATTTTCTATTAAATCTATCTGGATGTTTTAATTATTAATTGCCATCTTTAGTTACTTAATTATTGGTTGCCCTAGGAAGCTGGTAAGTGGTAGATGAGTTTGTGAGAGGAATTAGATGGAGCTGATTTCTTGTTTCATATTTGGTAACACACATCTGGGGAAAGTCCATGAATTCAAAGACGACTTTGCCCAACTGAGGGAATAGGAATCAGCTTGGAGAATTTAGAGAAACCAAAAGATTTTGCATAAAAAGATACTTCATAGTCAGTATGGCAAAGCTATAAAGACCAATGACTTGCTTAATAAAAGAGTCACATTTTATGGGATATAGCTTCCAGTTGTAATAAATACACATTTTTTTCTTTTAAATATAAAACAACAGTGCTATTTATCTCATCATTACTAGAGTTAAATGCATTATGATACAGTTAATAATGTATTTCCTGTAGTGATATATCACCTGAAGTAGTTTACTTTTGTCTTTATTACAAATTCTGTCCTTTTCTAGAGGAAATTTTTTCTTCCAGTCCTCCTTTTTGCTTCTCCTACAATTGTGAGTTGATAATAGTATTTAATGATGCTGTCAATTACTTCTGTTTCACTTAGATATAAGGTTTGAAGCAATTAATATTAATGCCTACTATGAACCACATTAGGGTTTAGCTGTATTCAGGTTGTCCCTAAATATCTCTGAGTTTCATTTAAACAAGGAATGATAAATGTACAGTTATGTTCTCTTCCACTATTCAGCCAGTAAACTTTACTCAAAAGAAACAAGTATGTGTATGACATGTCGGTTACCAAAGGCATTAAAAGCCAGTAACCCTGTGTCAGCTTTTCTTCCTTCCATTTAAAACCAGATTTATTGTGTCTTGTCTTCTCCTCTGAGTGGTTTACATTAATATGGAAGGCTGGCTACATTATACAGCCCTCCCTCCAGGATTTGTGTCTTTATCGTAGGCATTGCTTCTTTCAAGCTTGTATTTATTGTGTTAGCTTATACTTTATGTGTCTATAATACAGGAGAATGCAGACTATAACGTGGACCCTTCTTTTTATATTACAACACATCAAATAGTTTACCAGTGTCTGCACAAAATGCGCATGTATTTTGACATGGTTTTGTGGATCTGGGGGATGCATCCTTCGGAACAGTGTGGTTGAGTTGCTGTGAGCTGGTATGGGTTAGAATATCATAAAGCTTTATCACAGAAGGGATATTAATTTATCGAAGGTGGACTCCTTTGGATTTGTGCCTAACGTACAGGCACGGATCCATTTTGGAGGCTGTAAGGTAGTTTCAGTATGGAAGGCACGAAGTCGAGGTCGGGCCAAGGCAGGGCTTCAGGTCAAACCTTTCTTTCCCGAGGTGCCAACTGAAGGGTCTTCCCGCATTGCTGGGCACCCTTGGTGAAATACGGGGGGGGTTTAAACTTCTTAACTTGGGACAGAAATTTTCTTGTTCTACGCACGATTTATTGAGATGTTCTACATCTGAAATAGATTTGAAGTGAAACTCAGACAGCAAAGCAGAGAAAGCAAAGCTGATAGCTTACATTCCTGGGTCACTTATTCTCTTGTTAATGATCCATATACCCCCTTATCCATGTAGGGGGACAAAAGTAAATATTGATGTTTAGTTCAGAACAATGTTAAACCTTTTAAATTGTTTCCAGTCATAAATCACACCTGCTACAGTGTTCCTGCAACGTTGCAGAGAACAGACTGGAGAAATACTCTGTCAGTTAAAGGTAGGTGTTCAAAAAGGTTGCTAAAGCATATAACAATGTAGCCACTGGGATCAATTTTTATAATGCGTAGCAATATTCAATAAGTCATTAACAAGATTAATGAGTTCTAATAAAAAAATGCAAGCTCGTATACCATATTTTACTCAGCTCACTGTAGCTTAAAATTGCATTTTATGATTTTATTAGATATATTACTTAATTTTTCTCAAACTGGTCATTTTATTTAAGTTAAAATATATTAAATAGATTTTTTTCCACAGAGAAATAGGATTCTCAAAAAAAATTGACTTTATGTATTAAAGTACCTTTATAACATAAATAGGTATCTAATCAATAGGCTCAAGCTTGCACTGTTGCACTAGCATAAGGCTTAGAGTGAGGCTTGGAGACTGGGCCAGTGCCAGGAGTATAAGGCACCTGGAGTATAAGGAGTGGTGTAACTCTGCCATACATCACCTAGTGAAGATTATTTCTTTTGGTGACTTATATGTTGGTGGAGCCCTGCTAAATCTCTATTTAATTGCTCTCAGCCCTCCCGTTCAAGAGGAAAGTGTTGCCTTTGCAGGAGCTGCTTCATTCACTCCCTTATGCAGACCTCTAGCAAAAGAGTCTTGAAGGTGTTTACTCTGTGGTGAGAAAGGCTTGGATGTGAATGCTGCTGCAGCTGTTGAGTTACTGCAGTGCAAAATAGGAGAGATGGTAGCATGAGCAACAGCAGAATCTGGCTCAGAGGCCTTGTCTTGTTTTTCTTTTTAATATCTGAAACTGTAGCCCGTGAGAAGATACTATTGTAAAAGGACATTCATGAAAACACAGCTAAGTGTGTTCTGATATGGAGAGTGCCAGCTTTCCACTGAAGGCAAACCAGCCTAGTGCGATCTTCAGTACAACTTGTCTGGGTGATGCTATATGACGTACAATATGACGTATAGAGGCATAGCTGTTGATTTTGGTAACAGTTGTGGGATTTCTAGATTAATAAATTGGAAGAACCTCATCAGAAGTCAATAACAAACTAAGAGAAACAAGTTATTCTTTGCCAGTGATTAAGAATGAAAGAGACTTACTATCTTCCTACATCTGTATTATCCCTGACCTTATCGCTCCTCTTCTAATCCATTTTTTAGAGTATTTTGTATGGTCTAAATAATTCAAGCTTTGTGCAGCATCTGAGAAGCTGCCCGTCTTTCATGTCCTACTACTTAGTGCTCTTCCATAGCAAGATTGCTCTTAGAGATTTATTGTAGCCCTGCTACTTCTACATACCTGTGTAATATGCTGTGTCTGAAGACTAATTCTTTTTAAAAAAACCCAGAAAACCAAAGAAAAAAACTGGCACTAGTAAGAAAAGTTCGGTGGGTATAGTGGCCATTCTTTCAAAATGTAGGTTTTAATTAGTTAATGGGCTGGGAGTTTGTGACACATCCTTTCATGCTCCACTGTCACTCTTCTGAGAAAATTCACTGTACAGAAAGTGGTCAGTATCAAAACACAGTTGGTTACCATTTGTTTGTCCTTATGTGCAAGTTTTACTTAATTAATAACTACCTTGAGTCTTCTTTTATAAAGCTTTGCTCTGGAGACCAGATCCAAGATAGTGTATTTCTGTGATTTAAAAGTTAATTTAAAGGACATATAGTGTGTTACAGCATGCAGAAACAAAGCTTATTTTTGATTCATGTAAGTCTTAGGTCCTGGATTGATTGGTTTAATAACATTCCTTAATAAAGTAAACTGAGTGTATCTTACTCCTGTGGGCTTGTGGGATGGAGAGTGGGGAGTTTCAGTCTCTTTATAACTTGTTAACTTGGACTTGGTGAAGGGTGTTGGAGTGCTGTGCTTTGCAGTGACCGTTTTACGCACACAGCCCTTATTTGAAAAGGCATCTCCATTACACTTGAAAATGCATGCATTTACGTGAGCTTTCAATGTTAGCTATCAAGTGCGATCAGTTGATTTATTTGAACACTCAATTTACAGCAGTTCTTTTGTACTTCCAGTGTTTTGTCTATGGGCTTTGTGGTCCTGAGGAAGTACTTCAGGAAAGAAATCTTTCTAGGAGGAGATGATTAACAGCACACTTCAGTGATTTCTGCAGTTATGAGGTGACTTAAATGTTCGCCTCTTACTAAAATCTCACCAAGACCCCCATTTCTTTTCTTTTCAACATGCACTTAAATTGTTCATATCAGTTCCATTCTGCTGTTTTGCCTTACGTGGGGAAAGGGAGACTTGCTGCAATGATTTAAATACTTCAATATACCATCTGGGAAAGTGCTGACGTGTGCCAAGTGTTAATTTATTGTGTTCTCAGAAAACATCTAGAAAACCTGCTATTTTATGGATTCCGGGAAGGCCTTTAAGAGGTGATAAATGTGGGCAGTAACCTTCAAACTAGAACTGATTTTGGATCTTAAAGCTCATTTGTTTTCAGCAGAACACATGCTTCCAAATGTAATGAGCTGCTGAAAACCTCCTGTCTGCTGAAGTCTGGACATGAGAGACGTGTGTATTTGATCTGACTGAGCAACTCCAAAACAAGTTTCTTACTGAGCAACAACTGTCCCTCTAAGCTTAACAAGTGCTATCTAATGTTGTAGGTAGAGCCCTGTAAGATTTCAGGTGTAGGTGATGAGGTGCAAAAAGATTCATTTCCAAAGGTGTTATCTTTTTACATTCTTCAAATGTCTGTGAATGTAGAGGGCATCAGCTTCTCGTGGCATTTTGCAGCATCAGCTGAAGCATCAGATGCCATGTGCGCTTACAAACGAGGGTACAGATAGAAGCCTGAGAAATGAAATATCGAAGGTGCTAAATGAGGAGCACACTTCTGGAGTAGGACAGAAAGAGCACACACAGGCCTGCTTTGCTGAGGCAGGAGATAAATCTGCCTCCGATATTAATTTATGGCAAAGCCAGCCTTCCTCATCACTATGAATTTCAGGAGTTCACACTCATATGCTTTCTGTGTCTTAGAGGCTTGTGGGAGTGAGGAAAAAATCCGTATGAAACATGTGGATTGACATACCTCTTTATAACTCATCTATGTGGATATATTAAGTTGTCTAATTACAAGATTCAGGAAAATTATTTTGTATTTTTCCAGAATCCTGAAAAGCAAGGAAGGTAAAATGTACAGCCAGCAGGATTCTGAACAGGCAGAGGTAACATGCAGTTTTGGTTGATTCTTACCACGATCTCACGTTTTCGGGAAGAAAAGGTTCTGTGGTTTTAGAATTAATTTGTTATCAAAGACTGTTGAGGTTTGGGAGCAGGAATCATTAAGAGGTTTTCTGTCATTTGGAGAAAGAATTTAAGAGGCATTTCCTTGGGATCCTCTGCCAGGCCTGTGGAGTATTCAGCTACAGGCTGAAATGTAAGAATTGAAAATGCAGAAACAAGTACATGGAAAGGTACAAAGCAGAATGAAAACCCAAGCTGAAAATAAAGAAAAAAAAGAAAATATGTGTTCTTACTGTTTGAGGTCAAGCCCACTGTATCTGTTGCTTTGCAGAACTTTCCCACAGAGCAGTTCGTTTCTATTAAAATATGTTTCAAAAAATACAGTTGGAATCAATGAAGAATAAAAAGGTCTGTGTGTGGAAATCATCTGGCATTTAGCTTCAGTGTAGTGACCTTGCATATGCAGCCTTCCACTGAAGATTTGAATGCTTGTTAGACTACAAAGAACGCTCCTTCCTCCTTGCTTCTTTCCTGAGCATTAAGCGCATCATGTCTCCCCTCTGCCTGCCTGAAAAATTCCTCCCTGAGGAGACGATCACTTTGCCTTCAGGAGGAGCATAACGTTGCCTTCTCATTTCTGCCGTGCAAAAAGCTGAATACACAAGGGTGTATACTAACAGCAGAGTAATGCCACAACCCTTGGAAGAATGGCTGTTCTGTTTGTAATTTATTCACCAAAAAGGTCAACTCCAGACACAGCATCTGTTTTCCACCACGATCCTGATTTCACCAAACAATTTTGCATGCTGCTGAAGTTTTCAGGAAAAAGACAAGATTAATTAACTGTTTCAGGGGACTTTCAGATATATCCTGAAATACTATTACAGTTATGGGCACACAGCAAAATCATTCTGGATGAGATTTAGCTCGGTGTCTTATGGGAAGGAGCTTGGGAAGAGGTACCACGAGGTGAGGAAACAGCTAGCTGTAAGGAGAACCATTATGGGATAGGATGTGTACAGTTATTAAGCTGGAGAATTAATCCTTCAGTAAGAGAAGGATACAAAGTGAGTTTATTGCCTCAAAATGTGTTAGTTAATATGGGTAATGTGCATCTGTCTGTTTCTTGGCTGTGTGCTTAGCATCGGTATTGGCTGGTCTCGTATCAAGTGAAAATGATGATATAAAGCAAAGTGATTAATGGCTGAGACAATTGGAAGGTTATTTTCATCTTTTACAGTGCTGCTTTATGTACAGCATATACGCACAGTACATGAGGTACTCTTCTAACAACACAGATAGATGTTTTATTGATCTCCTTCTGTTCCACTTAGCTAACTATGCCTATTTTCAGTGAGGCATAGCACCAGGATAATCAAGTATGCATTTAATGTTAAGAGTGCACATAGCTGTCTGGGAAAGCTAGGTCTAATGCATTCAAAGAAATAGCAGGCTTCTAAAACATATGGTGAAGGGAGGAAGAGCAGGGAAACAAAAAACAATATTCCGAGGCAGCGAGGTTAGAATGATTTAAAGCACAGTGGAGCACCTAAAAATAGGAACTGTCATTTAAAATGGCAAATGCAAATTTTACTCTGAAATTAAAGTCATCTAGGCAGATTTTGAAAATGAGAGTTGTGTCTTCTAAGCCATTGATATGCTCCTGAAAACACCCAAACCGACAGATTTTATGCAATGTAAAAATAAAGCAAGAAGAGAGGATTATTAAGTAGAATGGTGAGAAATAAAGGAATTGTATACATTTTCAACGTTTTTTTCTACTGGGACTTTTCACATAAAAATGTAACTGCTTGGTAAATATTGAAAAACATAAATGCTTGAGCTGGCTGGAAACACAAAAATGTGATTAGAATTTGATTAATTATTAAAAAACAATGTCAGTAATATATTTTCCCCGTAGACATAGCTACAGTTGGTATAACACATATTAAGATAATTGAGAAAAACGTGTCTTTATGTACAAGAGTATACATATTATCCAAATAGATTCAATTAAACCCATATCAACAGTGTCTCAAAAATCAGGAAATAGCTGATATTAGCAGTTTGAGGGCATACTTAACTTATTCCCACTTGTATTTTGGTAGTATTAATTGCGTGGGCATATTATTTTTTCTGTAGAAAATATCATAACCATACAGTAATTTTACAATAAGTTCAAACATACAAAGGGGAATTAAACTAATTAAATGAGCAAAAGAATAAAACCAAAAGACAACGATGAATGCTTTACTAAGGACAGGGACTTGTTCTGGTATCTCGAGATCAGCTGCTAGGTTTAGTCTTTCCTTTATATTTTTCTTAACAATCCTGTGAAAAAGTAAGTGGAATAGTAATTAAATTACTAATTAGCTTCACAGTTCATACTGTATTGAAATTATTAATTAAATTCACAGTTCATACTCTACTATGAAGCGCTAAGATAACAATGTGAAGATAAGTAAATCTGTTAAACTGGATTCAATAAAATTAACAATAGTGAAATTAAATGCATTATAATCCATGATTCCCCTTATTATTATCACATCGCGGAAGCCACTTATGTAAATGTGCCTTAAGCATCCGCCCAGTTGACAACGTAACAGACCCTGGGAAGCATTTTGCCCCCCTTTTTTACAGAAGGGTCACTTAGGTCCTGGATGTACAAAGTTATTAGCCTGAAGTCCCTCTGGAGCGGGGATACGAATCCAGGTTTCTGTGTTCCAGGTTAGCATCTGGAGCACAGAACTGCAAAGGGAGCATTTTACTGTAAATCTGAGGGAAAAGGAAGACAGCCTTGATTGTAAGGGCATTTATCATATTTATTAATTTTCATTGTGCTGTGCCATAACTTGGAAAATCTTTAAGAGAGGGGGTGGTCTTAAAATTACATCTGAAGTATGCTGTATGCTAGGATTTCAGTGAACATAATGGTGGAGTAATTACAGCTAATAGGGTTATGTTGGCCCTAAAGATAGCTAAGTGCGAGTCTAGCATAATGAATTGTTCTGGTTAGATCAGCCGAACTACATTTATGCTAAAAAATAATGCAGGTTGGGATGTTAAGAATGAATACTAGTTTCAACTTCTATGTATTTATCAAATAAGCTTCTCTGAATCACAGTGTTATGTCACTTTCAGATTACTTGTTTTAATTGCTTTTTTTGCAGTGATGTTTATGTAGTTTTTCAGAGAGGAGAAGATAATTAGTGAACCCTGTTATGCAAAATGTAACAGGAACCAATTTATGCATATGTCTTGCAAAGACATTTTCTCATTCGTTATTGACTACCCAAGTTTAGAGTTCTAGGAAAGTTCCCTGGGTGAATTCTTCCTTTTTCTTCCACAAGTTAGCGTGGTCTGAAAGCATTACAGTGAGCTTAGACCTGTCCCTCTGTTAGACATAGCATCTTTGTGACCAGTTTGTCCAGCGGTGGCAATGACCGGTTGGGGTTTGCACACCTCTGTGAAATTATCCAACTTTTTCAAAAGTGGACCAAGCTGAAACTGCAAGTATTCTTGTTTCAGGGGTAGCTGGTGTCTCAGGGTCCTAGTCCTGCAGCCACTCTGATTCTCTCAGCTAGAGATGAGAAGACCAGGCAGCTCTGTCTGGAAAAGTGTACGTAAGATCATGTTTCCTGGACATCTGTACCCATTAACAAATTTTGTAATTACTCTCACCTAAATCTCTAATTGAAGCTGATAGGAATCTTAAATTTGTTGTGAAAGCATTCATTTCTGAGGATATTTCTATTTGGTGGGCATCATGCTGAATGTATTTTTCAATTTGTGACTATTTTTCATTCAAATTCATATATGTGCTTATGAAAGGAATGGCTGAACTTCCTTGTTAGAGAAACAAAATTCGTACTGACAAAAGCTGTTTGAAATAAGCTGAATAGTTGTAATTGGACAACTCAAGTTTTGGGGAATAAAAGAAAAAATCATTCAGCATCTTCTTAATTATGAGTCAGACAGAAGGAGCCTACCAGGAGGGTGTCAGCTCTGAGGCTGGGCTGCATTGCAGCACTGAGCAGGTGTAAATGAAGAGTTTCTACAGGAAGAAAATCAGCATTTTGGAGACTGGAAAACTGTTCATCTGCAATACAGTGTTTTTCTGTTAGGATCCTTGCAGTGATAAAAGGTGTATGGTCAAGGAGAAGAGTTGTGACCAGTTACTCAAAATTCTTGTAGTAGGACCTCAGGAAACTTTTAAGAAGCATGTGGGAAGGGTATTTAACTGTGTAGGATGCAAATATGTTTTAAAATATTATTTTAAGCATGGAATTTGGCAAAAGAATTAGTATAGTCTCACTGACAGATAGAAAACTCAGTTATGTTTTCCTCCTAGAGAGTGATAAGGTACCATTGTTGGATTACTGGAAGAGGCATTGCTTTAACAGTGTGCATGTTTTGATGATAATGAGCCAAATTTACTCTAAAACTTATGTTCTGATGACAAAGTCTCTTGTAGAATAATGTATGATATTCAACGCAATTCAATCCTTCTGAGACTAAAATATGTCACACTTTTAATTGATATGTATTTTGAACGTAGCCAAGTATTGTATTGGTAGGGTCTGTTGTTTATGATACAAATATGATAAAAAAAGGAGCACTAGCTCTCATAGGGAAAGTGAAATTGATTTTGCTCTTTATTGTGAGTGTCAAAACGATGGAGAAGGAAAAGAAACAAGGTAAGCAGTGAAAATCAGAGGTTTAACATGTGGTTCATGTTAATAGTTTAAACTATTTGGAGTCAAATTTTGACACAGATGGTTTATATGTTCAGACCACAGATTTACCATCATGAATGTCAGCATAATTATATTTAAGGAAAAATAGAATAAATGTTGTGTTAGTGTTTCCTGAGACTTGTTTTGGTTTTCATTCTCAAAAGATGCTGCTACTCTGGGCTGGTTCTTAATGAACCACTCTTCAATTGCTGGTAATGTTCGCAGATCAAGACCCTTTGGAAAATGGCAGGGGTTTTGATGGGTTAACTCATGTAAGGGCAGTGGCTGGTAAGAAGAGTATTTGAATGTAGGAAATTGATGCACCTTTTTGCATCTGCTTTTTTTCTTTTGTCCTCATGCTAATAAGACTGATAGTGCCATCTACATGAAAATGAGAAGGCTTGTTCTCTAGTGTAAGTACAAGGTACTATTGAAGATGCTTGTGGCCATGTGTTTCTGTATCATCCCCACCATTTGTATTTTTGGTTTTGGGGATTACAAATTTATAGCAGCCTCTTCCAGGAGCACTGTTCAAATCCCTTTGGTTTCAGGCAACTCTCGTCCATTTTGGGAAAAAACACTATTTTTCATTTATTACTACTGATTTTCTCTAATATCTGTGTTTTGAGGACCTGCGTGAGTAGTCTGACTGAGAGCTACGTCTTTCAGTGTGCATAAGCTATAATGATCTTCATTGACTGACTTCACCCAAAAAAGTCCAGGAGGACTGTAGTTAATGCTTTATAATGTATCAAATTAGATGTTTCTCCCTAAACCTTAGGCATTGAACATTAGCTTGTATCTGCCTCAGAACAGCTGCTGTTTCTTTCATACGTACCCTACAGTAACTGAATAGTCCTGCCATTTACTACACAAGTACCCACTCCTCCTGTAAATCCGAGTGCGTACTGGCTGAGATAGCTTTCGTCCCATTTAACACCCACCATTTTGCCATGCCAAATCCTTTATACCCGAGACTTCAGATTTTCCTGCCATAGCAACCCGGTATGGTTATTATGTGTTTTGTCAATACTTTAAGTAGCAGGAGCTATTTGTGTCAAAAGCATTGAAAGTCTTTGGACTTTAAGCAGTGCTTAATCACCAGGCTATTATGGAAATTACTTTAAAGGATGTATTCTGTGGGATCCAGTGCCTTTGGTTCTCAGAGAAGGTCACCAAAATGTGCAAAATGAAATAACATACTGAAAATCACATATTTATGGAAAGTACTAGATATGAGAACTACTGAAGTAAACTGGTGTGAAGGGGGAATTTTTGTATTGACTGGAAGTATTTTAAGTCAATATATGAAGGAAGAATGTACTAAACTGTATTATAAATTTACCATTAATACAATGAAGTAATGAAGCTGTAAGTAAAACTGCTCCAGTAGCAACCGTAATTATTGCATAAATTAAAAAAAAAATGCTTGAGAGAGAATGCTTGTCAGGCGCTTTATGCAATAGGCTACTTGAACTACATTTTTCTTACCAAATATCCAGTCCAGGGTGGTAATGGTTTCTGGGAAGGCACAGATTTTGTCTGAGATATGTGTACTCTGCATTTTTTTTAATGCGTTGTGTAAATACTCAGTTTACTGGTTAGTTAATAATGATTAAAAGGTGATTAAATAAAGGTACTGGCTGGGTATAATTAGCACAGCTGTTTGTGGCTCCATTTCAGCTACCAATACGTTTCTTTCGTGACAGCCATAGAGGACAGAATGAAGCCATTGGGATCAGCTCGCGGATTCCGATCGCGGGACCTGCCTCCCCGGCAGTTCCTGGTGGGCGGGCGGGCAGAGCTGGGAGGAGCAGCAGGGCACGATGCCCTTTGCTCGGGCTGCCCTCGTGCCCTGAAGCTGCGGCAGCAGCCCTGCTTGGGCACTGTGGGCAGAATGGCCCCAGCTGGAAGGAGGCATCCCTTAAACAAACCAACCCAGTCATGGCAGCAGGCGAAGACACTTCTTACTCTGCAGGAACAACAAGCCTTTGACTGCATATTTGAGGGTGGGAGGCAACAAGCGAGGAGGATGAGTGATTTCATAACACTGTGAAAACACTGAGCAGCAGCAGCAGGTCTCAGCAGTCAGGTGTTATCTGAAGACTTACAGCAGTTTTTTTCTTTTTCTTTTTTAATTTTTGGGGGATTTTTTGTTGTTGTTTGTTTTTGATTGTGGTTTTTTTTCCTTAATGTGTGGGAGAAGTGGGCTGATTTGTGATTGGGAACCCTAGCTGGAGTTTTGAAGCTTAACAGATCAGACTCGTTTAGTTGCAGTACCCTGCAGATACAAGGCATCATTTAGCCAGCCCAATCTCCAATAATTAGTGCCAGAGCTTCATAAATATCTAATTTTATCAATGCCTCTGTGACTATACAGGGATGAAGTCATAAGCTACTCTGGGTGTAGACTATAAATGAAGTGGTAATATTAACTGAATGTGATGTAAATCAGGGCTCTTTAGAGCTCGTCGGTGAGCAGTAATCAATATTAAGGAAATTATAAAACTTCAAACATTTTTTGCTCTGATAAATAAATTGATTACTTTGGGCTCTTCTGGGAGGAAGCGTAGCACAGTAGTTCTGCTAGTGCTGGAGTGGAAATCTGGATGTCGGCTTTTCACCTGACTCTGCTGTAAAATAATCACAATACCAGTAACATATATTTGCTTGAAGCTTTCTCTATAAACACAATCCTAGTGAGTTTAGGTCCTGACGGTCTCATTTCATTTAATGTTCATCATTTACATGCACAAATAAATATGTACAGATAAATATGTCCTGGAGATACATCCTACTTAAATAAATAGAAATATTGATAGTTCAGATAGTTTTGGGATTAGACTAACTCCTCTTTTTAATACACGTTTCTATTTCTCATTTGTCCAGTATCTAGAATTTTCCCCCATTCCAGCCAAGGCAACAAGCCATTTCCTCTTTGAGAAAACTGCCAATTATTTCTATTCCAAGAAAGCTCCCAAAAGAGCACCTTCTCTGTCTCCCAAGGCCAAGATCATCGCTCATCACCATTCTCACTGATCTGTTGGAGCAGGCGTACTCCTGGTATCAGGTATAATGATGTAGCCTTTTGTTACTACCATCCATTGTAGCTTTCCCCCTGTCTGAAGTATCAAAGAGTGTGGTGTGACACCTCCCACGCTCTATCTGGCACAGTCGCAGCTGTTAATGTCATGCGCTGAATACATGTAGCATGGTTGTGGGGCTGTTGCAGTGCTCCAACAAGGCAGTTTTCCAGCAGGACAAGTGGGTGCTTGGGGATCCAGCAGCCCTGAAACACACCTTCCCTGAAGTGGTCACAGTGGGGTGGCGCATCCCAGGGGAGATGCAGATCCTGCCGTGGGGATGCCTTGAGCTGGTGTAGTACAGCGCTCACACGGGAGAATGCTTGTCTTGCCTTCCCCGCTTTCACGTGAGAAACGAGAGAGCTAGATCCTATAAATTTATTGAAGGTCCAGTTTTTCAGATTCACTGTCTAGTCTGGGCTGCTCTTTTTCATATGGAGGTACAATCACCCACACATAAAATAATTCACATTAAAGATTGGTGTCCATCTATTACACCTGCTTCTGGTGAAGACTAGTGGCGGTGTATGAATGCTCAGGTCAACAGATGAGGCTTCTCCTTCGGTGCTTTGGGAAACCTGGCGACCTTCCTCTCTTTTTGTGACTAGGAGAGGAAATAAAGGTCCCAAATGAATGGGTGTGCTGTTTTCCTGACACCAGACAGCATGTATGGCCATAACTGATGATGGATGTGGAAATTAACTCCCAGACCGTGAAGGAGTCTGTCTTTCTCCACTTGCTATGGAAAAACCTTATGAGCCTCCTGGTTTAGACAGCCGTGTTGAGCATCTAAGCCTGGATAGAGCAAATACTCCTAATAATGGAATTTGAATATATGATAAAAATAACGCCGACGAAGGGAACTGATGTCAGAAGTGGTGTGATGGTGCAGCCTGCCCTTAGCAAATCTAATCAGTACGCACAACCATTGGCATCCTGCACCACCTGTGCTCGGGCTCCCAATGGTTTTCATATCCAAGTGGCTGAAGTTATGGCAGCAACATTAGGAATTACTGCAAAAAAATTCAAAGGCAAGGAAGAAGAGCACTGAGGAAAGCAAAACCTTGTTTGTGATGTTAGAGGCTTTATTATATTTAAGCAACAGCTGAAGAAACTTGCATTTCGTTGGGGTTTATTTTATTCTCCCATCTGTTCTACCCTTTTCACTACATACTTTCCTTTTTCATTTTAAATTCAAATTCTGATTATAATGGAGTTTTCTGAAAGGCTTTGGAGAAAACATATGTGTTGATGAAATGAGGAGACTTGTGAAAATAAAGTTTTTGAAGGTATAAGTGTTTTTTGGTCAGGATGTTTAAAGAAATGCAGAAAAAAAAAAGTGATAAAATAATCCAAAAATACAGAGATGTTGCTATAAGGGCAATTTTGATTTCTTTAAGAAATTTTTTGCGACGTTGCGATTCCTCCTGAAAACAAGGAAAACCAGATTTTTCTATTCAAGTAATTATATAACAGGGCAGATGAACATACATTCAAATAGCTTTCAAGGCACAAAGACTTTCTCAATTCATTTTCTGAAATAGCTTGTTTTTTTCCAAGGGCCCGACCCAAGCCTAATTAAAATCAAAAGTAGAACTCCAGTAGTTGATAAAATACATTAATCTACTAATGTCTGTTAAAGTGAGTATTGGGGGAAAAAATTTCAGGCAAAAGGAAGTGAACAAATTTCAGCTAAGAGGAAATTTTGGAACTTTGTGGTTCAGAAATGTCTGCATAGCAGCACATTTCATTATTGCTGGCAATGTTTGCACAGCTTAGAGGTGTGAACCCCTATTTAAATGCGTATTCCCTGAATAATGGATTTTGAAAGTCTGTCAGAAAATCAGCCCTCTTAACACAGCATTTAAATCTGTACTCAGCCTTCAATATTGCTGAAATCTCAGTGGGACTTAAACTTACGCTTAAATGCTGTCCTTAAGAGAATGTTCCTGAGGAAGTAATTTCCTGAAACACGGCCTATAAATGCTGTGAAAAACAGCAAAGCCGCTTTGTCTTCCCATTTCACAAACCTCAGATCAATTATAGAAATACTGATTTTTAAAAGTCCTTCGGAACGAGCTCTTTCCCTGTCACGCATGTGACACGCGTGTCAGTCACATTTCTAGCCAGCAGTTTGAAAACCAGCCTGCAGAAGCAGCTACCTTTGTCATAAATTTAACTTGACAGCTTCTCTGCAGGGCTTTGAATTAGGATCTGTTTTATAAAAAAAAAATAAAAATTAAAAAGAATGAAAGTGTCAGTCCAAATGCAATGAGAAATTGCTGTTTTACAGGTGACCTAGACATTTTTGCTCAGAGTCCGTGACAATCAGGAACTTGCAATGCTGAATTTTGGACAAAAATCCCTTGAAAAACCTCATTACAGTGACATAAAAATCCCTGGCATTGCTGTTTGAGGCGATGTGTGTGTTGGATGCCAGGCACATCTGAGGTCTGGTGGCCTTTCCCGCTGAGCTGAGGGACGAGAGCGGGAGGTAACAGAGCGCATCTAGTGATGCTACTCAAATAATCCCATCTCTTCCACCTAAAAAAAATTAACAAACCCCTCTGGTTTCACTGTTGGCTGCTGGAAGCTTGGACTGTGAAGCGGTGGGAGATGGTGTGCCTGGGAGGAGGTGCCTGAGGCGCAGTGAAGCTGTCTGTGTCCCCGGTGCAGGCTGCTGAGCCACGGTGGTACCATCGTTTGATCCGCTGCTTGTAGCCACAGTCCCTGGCTGTCTCCCAGGAAAACCCTGGATGGGTTTTAAGTCACAAGTGATCACGTCTGACCCCATGTCAGGATTGCCACCGCTGCCTTTATCAGTTGTGGTAAATGTTATCTCCCAGGCTCCAGAATGGTAAGTTTTTGTGTGGGGTGTGGAGAGAAAATTTATAATTGAGTTTCATGCTTGAAAAGTGGTAAAACTAACCCCAAAGCAGGCATTCCGTGTCAGCTGGCGCAGGGGCTCGGGAAGCCTGGAGCATCGCACACAGCGGGTGCGAGCGGGGATGGGGAAGCCCCTGTTCCTGGCTACTTTCTGCAGTCACTTTGGCTTTCTATTCATCACTGGAACATATCCCTGGAAAACTGGAAATGCTTTGGAAAGGCACAAGGGGTGAGCGTGCAAAGGAGGCCGGATAGCATCCCACACACGCTTTCTTTGGCTGTGTACCACACCAGTGCTCCTCATCCACTGCCTCTTTCTCTTCTATTAAAGCTATCACTGTGGCAGCTTAACCAGGTATGTGCTAAATTTGCAAAAGATACGCTTTTTCTTTTTACAGCTATTAATTATAGATGGGCAGCAACTGAGAAATGATGCAATTGTAGAAATGGGTGAAGGTCAAAAGTTTGTTGTGAGTTTTTCTGCGTTGTCATTATTCTGATAACTTTGTGTGATTTATGTGATGATCGTTCTGCAGAAAAAAAGATTTATATGAAAATGGTTTCAAACACCCTTCAGCCTGGGAGAAGCTGGGGGGTGAGAGCTGAAGCTGATGCTACCTTGCAGCCATCAGATCCTTATGATGGCTGCTCAGAAACTTTAATGCTCCTTTAAATGCAGGGGTTTTTTTTCTGATTCATGAATTTTGAACTTCAGGACCTTCCTGTAGCTAGAAAATGTCTGAGATGGTTAATTGCCAAATTGTCTCCCGTGCTAAATCTCCAGCAAACAACCACTGTGAACTAAAAGTTGAAAAGAGCCAGAAAACATTCTCCTTTTGAAAACATCAAGAGACCTTTTTTAGAATCTATGTTATTCTTTTACACCAACTATTTCCATTTAATATTTACAGTTCAAATTAAGCTTTATTTTGTAAATTCTGGCTCAGCTCCTGGTATCTCACTATCTGGAAAATAATGGTACCTGCTGAGAGCCAGTAGTTATGAGCCACCATCTTTTGTAGCTAGACAGAGAATCGGGGGCTGGAAGAACATGGGAGATGTCATTCACTTATCAAAATCCTTGCTATATGGGTATGGTTCTGAGAACATTTTGAGATGGTAGAAAAAAGGAGAGGACATTTTCCCCCAAAGGAATCAGACTTACGGAGTGAAATCTTACCCTTTTGGATCTGATAACAGAGTTAATGTTAAATACAATGGAACCAGACAAATACTTGGCAAAAAGAGACTATAGAGGTAAGTAGTCTTATTTAAAATTAACTAGAAATCTGTCAAAGAATTCAAGTATCAAGGGGGAGTTTTAAAAGCAATAAGGCACCTAATTTTGTGACTCAGTGAATCTTTCAGGTTAGAAACCCACTGGTTTCATGTCCTCAGGAACATCTTTGTGGACTTCTAAATGCAGCTGAAAGGGGAAAAAAACCAACCCACATTCATGATTGTTTTCTTTTGCTGTTGTGTTTTGTGACTTCTTGTTAGATATCTTTATAAAAGAGATTTGTAGCTGAACCATATATTTAGGTCAGTGATGCCTTTCTGTTTGTAAAACTCTTGAAAAAGGCTCAGTCTGAGATCTTCCAAGTTACAGAATTTCAGAGTTTCACTCGTTGATACACAAAACTTTGTTGCATTTTCTTAAATGTGTTGATGCTAAGGTGGGATGTGGTTCTGGATCTCATTAACAAAGCCATTGGATATAACCAGATTGACAACTGTAGATACAGAAACCAACTGCTGTCGCCTTGCAGTACGGCAGCCCCTGAGCTCTGCAGTTTCTCACTAACAGGGCCTGATGCTGTGAAGGGAGATGGAAGGGTGAGTTACTAAGCTGTCGGTGAGGTGGCTCACAGGTACCTGCTGGAGGTGGGAAGGTGGTCTCTGACAGCATAAGGGATGGACGGAGTGCCCGGGGTAGGTGCACTGAGCTGGCACAGCAGAAGGGAAGAATTCTTCTGGTAGAGGAAGTCGTTATGGAATTATATTTGTAAGCTCTCCCCTGCTTTACATGTGTAAGCTGTGCTTTGCCCAGCTATCCCAGCTGTGCTTTTCCGTTCTGATTAACTTCAGGCCCTGAGCCAGTTAAGAGCGCTTCAAGAAGCTCCCTTGAGCTGCTCACTGGAACAAAGCCGATGACAAACTCTGTTCAACAGTTTTGACACCCTCATACTGAGCCGGTGTGTGCCTGAAGGCAGCAGGAGGACCCGGCTCTGTGAGCCTTTCCCACGTTGCTCCCGACGGCATTGGTGGTGTTCAGGGGTGAAGCAGCCCTTCCGTCAGTGCCACGCTGGCTCCCGCAGCAGGGCTTCATGCACACTCCCGCTCAGCACACGGGAGGCTTTTTTCATGCTTTTAGAAAGCATCGTTACCTGCTTTAGTGTTAACACCTCAGCCTGCCTTTGCTGCGTCCATATTGGCTTGTTCTTGTTAAAAAAAAAAAAAAAAAAACCAACTAAAATATAAAGGGCAGCGCCTTATATTCACACCCTATATTCAGTGGGTGTCTCCTTCCCCCCTAAGTCTGGCAAGATGAAAGCTCACAGCTGGGCTGTACGGTTTCACTAACAGTACTGTAGCTGCGTTCCCTCCTCTGCTGTTCTGAGATGCAGAAGGTAAGGCGTGCGGAAGAGCCAGCTGACAAGGCCCAATGTTCGCTGTCAGCACGTTGTTGAACTGGGCATCGGTCTGTCTGGGAGGCAGAGGGAGGGAGCGCGGTGACACTGCTGCCAGGCTGCCCTTTTGGGTTCAGGTAACTTGTGCTAAAGTTGTCCTGCTGTTCCACACCTCGTCTTCAGCTGCTCATCACCCCATCCCTGAAATGACCAGCCTCTTTGATCCGTCAGCGTCGTTCCACGTGTGGCCTCTCCGTAAGCCGGTGTTGCCCAGCTGGGCTGTGTTAGGTAACCCCTGTCGTTAGAAGCGGTTTAGCTGTTGGATTCATTTAGGCAGAACTGGGTTAGAAGCAATTACACATGCCATTAGTTGACTGTTTGGAGAAGGCTGTAACCTCCGGTAGTAATGAAATGGGCGATGGGATCAGCAGAAAGTAGAGTGATAACCCCTTAATCCAGCAAAATTGCTGCCCTTCCTTAGCATCAAGGACCCTACGTGGGCAGGTTGCATTCCTTGATACTGGGAAAGTAATACAATTATATTATCTGAAAGACTGACAGTGTTGCTGTTCTACCTGGTACTTAATAGTGGCAGAAGCAGCCTTGCAGTTATGCTCAGAATTTTCTGTTACATTAGGACAGGGGTCCTCAAACTTTTTAATCAGGGGGCCAGCGCGTGGATGAAGTGGCAGGCAGCCATCTGCGGCTGCTTGGTTCCCCCCCCAACCCCCGGCGGGGGGTGGGGGGTTGGGGTGGGTTGTCTGCAAATACTGGGGGCTGGATTGAGGACCCTGGGGGGCCGTATCTGGCCCATGGGCTGTAGTTTGAGGACCCCTGCATAAGGAAGATAGTCTTCTACCAACAAGAGGTGTGGTGTAACTCTGGAGTAGTCAACGACTGAAAGCTCAACAGGTTACCTGCATCCTCATTAGGTAAAGAAAGCAGTTGTCATAAGTGTTTTACTAAACAGTAAAAGTAAGGAAGTCAAACAGAACTGAGATGGGGTGAGTTACAGCAGGTTACAGCATCTTATCAGTGTGAAACTTGCATTGAGTATGTGAGAGGATGACATTGGAAGGGGTGTTGTAAGCCGTGTGTTTTCCACGTTCCTGATCACATACTAGTCTGTGACCTGGAGAGTGTCCGTATTTTTGTGAGTGGCATGATTTTCAAATTTGACTGTGTGAAGGGCTTTTGGTGTCAGGTGCTAGAAGAAGGAAAGGCTGAGTGTACAGAAGAATTTGAGGACCAGAAATATGTGTGCAGGACCTAGGAGCTAACCTTCAAAAAATGACAGAAATGTTAATCTTCAATGCTTAGGCACTGCAGTGCTGATGCAGCCAGAGGATATTTTAGGTGCAAATACTATCTAGTATAGTATAATAAAGTCTAAATTTATTTTAAAAAGAAACCTGATTTTCAGTGCAAAATTCTATTTGCACTTTTAACTTGATGAAGTCTTTACGAACAGTTATGGGAAGGTGAATATTTTCCCTAATTACACTATTTTTATTTTTTTAATTGTCTCAGTCTCTCTGTGAAGCATCTTGCTGGGCTGTCCAGCAGAGATGGGGGCAACCTCTGCCATCCTGGCTGGGACAGGAGCTATGGGAGGTGAGATGGCAATGAACATGGAAAGAGAATGAAGTGTTCCTGTCATGTGGGAGACTTTCATTCAGCCTGAAAGATAAATATAAACCAAAAACTAATTCATTAGGTGCAAATGCTTGGAAGCGTATTAGCATTTTCATGTTTACTTAGACTCATGCCTAATTAGTTTAGTTGCTGTAAAGTTCTCTCAAGGGAATAAATTACTGAAAAAAATCCCTTCCCAAATATTGTGTTTAGTGAGGTAAAACAGCAGATCTTCAAAGAGCCGCAGCAATCCAGAAGAAATGGCACATTCTCATGTAAAGGATTATCCCCCCTTTTTTTTCCCCACCAGGAAAATGATTCCATAACAGGAAAAAAAAGCGAGTAGCCCTCCAAGAAAAAGAGGCTGCTTTGGACATTTTACATCAGTATTTAAGCGTGGAGGTAGTAGGACATTGGCTTGCCTCTGAAGGTGGATAATGGATGTATGAAAACCAGGCAAAGATACAGATTTTGCATTACAGTTTCTTCTAAGCAGCATAATGCCACGTGTGTCCGACATGCACTGCCTTGTGTGTGTCCGGGTCGATTAACATGCATTTCTGGGCATCAAGCATGGTACGTTTCAGAAAGGTAAGAACAGCAAAAGATCCCATTCTGGGGATCTTTCTTTAAAAAAATGTGTTTCTGGCTAATAATTCTGCCTTGAAGAATCAAAAAAAGAACGCCAAACACGTTCCAAAAGCTATACCCCTCTCCCAATTTTAAGCAATGCAATTAAACACAGACCTAGCCTAGGACTTGGTGAGCAGAGTGCCTGGCCACATGATTTAAGACCCAGTGACAAGAGCAGCGTTTCTGCAGGCGTGTTGAAGTACTTGTGCTTTGGTGGGCACGAGAGCTGATCATCGGGCTGGCGGTGGCTGGGGAAAGGACAGAAAACCTGCTTGTGGCAGGGCTGAGTTTCTTTGGGCTTCTGTGTATTGCATTTTGTAGTTGTGTCCGAGTTCTGTGAACAGATGTGTTTTTATAAACCTAAATAAACAAGCCAGAGAGCACATAAACACCTGGGTTGGCTAGCAGACGGGGTGGTCATCTGTTTGAGCCTTCAATTGCATTTTCTCTATAATTAGTTGTCTAATTGCTTGTCCAGGGTTGTAGCTAATGTATTTACACATGTAATTAATTATACTTTAAAAAACAAGTCAAACAACCATTTTCAGTTGTTTGTCCTTTTTTCTTCATTTGTGGAGTGTCAAACTATCAGGCTACGGAACTATTACAGGTTTTATTTATGGACTGCATTATGACTCCATTCTGAATGTGTCTGTAAAAGGACATACAATACCTAATTATTTCTCAGGCTAAAGAAGAGAATATTGAATATCACTTGCAACTAAGTTCAGCATTGTGGCCAGTGGTAGGCAGGGCAGGAATACCTCAAGGGTACCTCCGAGGCTGGGGAGAGAGCTGGGACATACTAGCGAGCCATGTTTTTTTGTTTGGTTGGGATTTTTTTAATTTTTATTTTATTTTATTTTATTTTTAAGAAATGGGCCCCATTAACATGGAACAGGATGTTTGACTTTCTGAAAACTGAATTTGGAGAGGGAGCTTAGACTTAGTTTTGTGAGACAAACTTGGCAAATTTTGGTGGTGGATTAAAAACTTTATCCCCTGTGAGAGAACTCTGATATTACAAGGTGCCTGAAGAACAGCTTTGCAAAGCCTCTCTCCACTTTGTGTGGTGTAAGATGATGGTCTCCACAGAGATGTGTGAGACACAGACCGTGGGACAGGGCAGCTGCATGTGGCCTGATCCCCAGATGCAAACCCTGGTGTTTCTGAAACCATGGTTGCTCAGTGTTCTAGCTGAGCTGTTGGTTTTCCTCCCGAATTTTCTTCTCTCATCCATGGTTAAATCCCTGTTTGTGCTTTCATTTGTGCTGGACTCCAGGATCCCTGTGGGCAGGATCCCCTTCCTCCCCATGGCAGCATGTGGGTATCACTCACTACCCATTCCTCCCACATTTCCTCCTGTTTCCTCTGTTGTCAGGGGTCTGTGAAGCCACCACAAATCCCAAACCTCTTCCCTCTGTCTGGGATATGTCATCCTGTGGCCAATGCTTTTAACTGTGACAAAGAGAGACCAGGCAAGCTGCTGCTCTGTTATTCAAGCTGCACAATAAAATCAAAAGCACATAAAAAAGAAAAGCATCACTAATGATTTTTGCAAGTCTGTCCAATATTAATGGAACTTGAAAAGAACAACAATTTTGTTTTGAAGACCATTTCAAATGTTGTTCATCAGTATTTCTAGAATTAACTGAACTTTGGGGAAAACTCACAGTGTTTACAGATTTCAGGTTTGTCTGTAAAACAGCAAGCCATGTTCAGTCTGTGCTGTAGTCACCAGAGGGTCTGAGTGAAAAACAAAGACTGTGGAAGGAACCTGTGGAAATAATTTAAAAAAATATTTGCAGCTGCTGAATGATTTACGGGACAAATGGCAGGGAACTGATATGGCCGTGACACTGTGAGGTCAACGTGCACCCTCCCAAACCCATGTGGCAGTAAGTAGTATTGAGAACACTTATGTCCGATGCAAAAGATTAAGAACTCACAGTATTCTGGGAATAGGACTACTAGGGCCGCGGGCTGAAGATCTTGGGGCATGAAAGGTACCGGATTAGATGCCATCCTCTGCTTTAGTCTTACACAAAAATGCTTTGTTGTGGTCAAACTCAACTCTTGGATTCAGAGTCAGTATCAAACAAATCAAACTGGGTGATACCAGAGAGAAGCAAAAAGAAACCTTATCCAGGCACCTCACTGAATAGATGGAAGGAGTCTCACAGGGCACCTCTGCATGGACTGGTGCAATGCTGTGCCAAGAAATCAGGTCAGGCTCAGAAAGCAGCTGCAGCCCCTGCGGCATCTGCAGGGGCTGTGCCAGTGCCCCAGCCACACTCCTGCAGGAGGTGCCAGGGATGCTGCTCCCTGTTCAGCCACATCGCATACCCACCGCCCGTCGGGCTACTTCAGCGGAGACGGATGAAGGAAAACGAGCCACAACAAAGTCTTAAGCCGCAAATAGTGAAACATATATGAAATATTGGGATTAGGAAAAAAAATGAAGTCAAAAGTAAAACTGGCAGGACTGACTCACTGAAATACTAAAAATGAGGACTGGAGCCCTGTCCAATGGATTCCTCTGGTGGACCTGTCAAAATGAAAAACACATTATTGCCAGTTCATTGTCCATTAAGTTTGTAATTTTAGTGACACATTAAGGGTGAACAGTGCATGTTGCAGAGCTTAGCAGGTGTATCAAAGGACCAGCACTCACAGACTGTGAACCTGGTAATTGCAGTATAATTAATTTCTCATAGCTTTAAAATATGGTATCTATATCAAATGTAAATTTACCTTTATTCTTAACCATTAGGCAATTAATATAGCCTGACCTTGAGAAGGATATGAATTAATTACGAGGGAAGTGACTCCTTTAACTTGTATTTCTCTGACCTAAATCTTATAGTTGTATCTAATATAAAAAATACCGAAATTTGGAAGTCTGCTCTTCAGAAAACAAAGGAAATGAAAAGAAGTGAAGATGCTAGTCAGCAGACAAGGAAAACAGGCAGGGTGTAAATACAGCAAAAGGAAATAAGTCTGAGCAAGAAGATGGGCTCAGTGGCTGAGCTAGGCTGCGGGATCACTGGTGGTGACTGGAATTGGATGGTTTGGGAAGAGCTACAGAAATCCTGCAGTAGGCAATTACAGATTCACCTTTCAAGAGGATGAATTTTTTTCAAACCCTTGTTACCCAGAGACTCCAGATTGTAGTACGAGATTTTATGTTCTTTCTAAAGCTGTTTTAATGATGGTTAAGAGTTAACTCTGAAGGCCCTTATTGGCTGTAGAGAGATCCTATTCATCCTTGAAGCCTGCCAAACCATTAGCTTCAGTAATATGTTGCAGTAGTTAGATGAAAACTGCCTTAAGAATAGAAGCAAAAAGGAGAACATTTAGGAACTTAAAAGAACTTGGAATTGATTTTGGTGTGTACTTAACTCACAATGACACTGGCAAATAACATTTCATTAGAGAAAATATAGCTAGGTCTCAGCACCCTGAAAAAAAAATACGCCACCCCCCAAAAAAAACCCACAACCCCAAAACACCCTTGCAATGATTTGTATAGACTTCAGACCAGGAGTAAAAAGAGGAAACAACAGAATAAGATGGCTAAAAAAAGATAGTGGCTTTCCAAACTCTGAAATAGCTCCCAGCTAACTGGTGAGATGCTAACAAAGATGCTACACAGTAGCTTCAGTGGTGCGGAAAATACAGGGAGCTAGATTGATTTGCCCAAACCTAGGCATCCCACATCAGGGGAGATGCTCTGCAGTACCTCAGCACGCTGCTGCCAGGGGATGATGGACACACACCATGGGTGCCAGCCCCAGGTACCTTCAGACCCTGTGTCCACGTGGGCCAATGGCCACCTCCTGTCCCTGGTGGAGCTGGAAGCCACTCAGAAGAGGAGATGAGTGCAGATAATTTCCTCTGATTACCTGTATATCAGACTAATGATCAGTATGAGGTGATACTAAAGAAGCGGTTTCACTGCAGTGAGTGGCTGTGATTCTCACAGGTGAAAACACTGAATGTTCTGCAGAAATGTCTGAGCTTGGTTATTTCAAGCTGTTTACATAGTTAGATGCAAAACCCAATAGAGGAAGTTGATTCTGTACAGAACTATTTACCTGAAGCCATTTGGTGATGATAGCCGATAGTTATTACTCAGGGTAAAGCTCGTTGCATTGCTTCATTTCTGTCATTACAATGAAATACTGCTTTGCTTCAGATCTGGAGCGTGGCATAAACACATCTTCTTTCTGACTGGTTTTCTGCTGGATGTAACTGCTGCTTTATGCCATCCGCCACTGAGCTGTATGTATAATTTTTAATCTCTCTTTGACCCTCCCCCGCCTTTTTTTCCCCCATTTTAATTAATATGATCACCTGGCTTATCAGAAATGGCCTGTGCAATATACATGAATCACCTTTTTCAGTGGTAAGCGTATTTCATGTAGCAGCTTAAGGCACTGTGCAACGGCACGCAGTGTGAAAATAAGGCTGGCAATTTTCAGGGTATTAATCGGCTGGCATAATAGAATAAATCAGAAGAGATGCGATAAGAGAAAACTTTGTTCTTTCATCCCATTTCCAGCTGTAGGATTTCAAAATGCTTTTGGCTGTGGCTCTTTTCAGCACTGGCTCTCCAGGCATCCTTGTTCCAGTCTCTTCGGTGGGGAAGGCAAAGGAGCAGAGAGGGGAATTGTCTGAAGCCATTGAAAAAAAGTCTGTCAAAACTCAGCACAGAATTTTGTGATCTTAACAGGGAAAGGTCTCACCTCCCTTAAAGGCAACTGTCTGGGGACTGGCAAGGTGGGGCGGAGAAACTGGATGAGCACGAGGATGTGGGGCTGTGGGTGTCCAGCTGATGAAAATTCTCAATTCCGTAGCCAGTGTCCTGCGAAGGCACGTGTGTATCTGAAGCTTGTAATGGTTCCAAAAATCTTTTAAACTACTTAATGAAAAAAAGGAAAAAAAAAAAAAAAAAAAAAGCTATAGCTTTAGAAAACTGGTTTGTTCATACAATTGCAGCTTCCAGAGGTTTAAGTGGAGAAGATGGAGAAGGTTGGGGGGGGCCTGGAGAAGTCAGCTGTCTCCTCAGGTCCCTGTTACTTGCAGATGCAGCCCCCGCTTTGTCCCTGCCTGACACAGTTCGTGGTGGTAGGGCAGGCATTTTGCCTGCACCGTCACAGCTTTTGTGAAGGCAGGTGCCTTGGGCTGTCTTGCATTATTTTTATTTTATAATTGATCATTAAATGCTGCCCTTTATAAAATAAAGATCAGGCACAGCAGCTGGGTTATTTGCCTTTGAAAAGCTGTTACTATGCACACAGCATGCCTTTCTTCTTGTCACTAATAATATCACAAAGATGTAAGGAAGGAAAATGCTACACTGACATCATGTCATGTCCAGTACAAACGAAAACACCATAAACATTCAGAAAACAAAGAAATAGAAACAGCTTCATTGACAAATGCTTCCACTGGGCCATCACAAAGGATGGTATCGAATGCATGGTTAGTATGCATGGATGGAGGCTCGGGAAATATTTCTGTAGAACTGTCAAGCTATTTTTTAAATTTGTTTCTTTTTGCAAGTCACCTATCTACCTCCAGATTTGTCCTGTTTTTGTTCCTCAAAGAGTAATTGAAGCAGAGGTAGAACACATTAGGGGTTGTACTTGTGCAACATGACCTGAGCCCCTAACAGCATCTGTCTTGGTAATGCCAGAGCCCACTTTGGCCCAGTAAGCGTATATGAAACCATAATGTGTGTAACAGTCTGCAAATTCTGCCTCAATTAACCATGCTGACCCTGTGAAAAATAATAGCATATAAAAGGGGTGGGAGAGGCACTGATCTGACCCACCCCACCATCCACCAGCATACAGGCTGAGGTCAGACCCAAGTCAGTATGTTGTCTCCAAGGGTGCGGGGCAGCAGGTGCAGCACAGATGAGAAACTGGAAAAGTGTGTGGTCATCCTATGGCAGCCTTCCAGGCCTCACTGGGAGCATTCTGGAGCCTGGAAATGAATTTAGAATTTCAGCCTGTGCTAGGGCATGGGTAGAACAACTGGTCCCAGACACTGTCTCGCCGTTTTGACAATTGATACTGAACACCCTGAGCATAGCAGGAGTTGGGGAATGCCAGGTAGAACCGAGCATGTCACTGGATGCTGCAAATGTTCCCATTTCGCAAATGCTATGTAAATACACAGAGGCAGCAATGTGAACGTACGTTACAAGCTAAAGAGCTAATTCAGAGAGGCCAAGCAAGTGTGTGTGGGTAACTGAGCACGCACACATCAATATGTATGCTTGTGGGCAGAGGTATGTTTAAATACACAAGAAGCACTGTAAAGAGAAAAGTGAGCATGAAAGAAAAGTGAGCACACATATGCATGCCTAGTTCAAGATTTCACAGCAGCATGCAAAATCATGATAGTATCACCCTAGTCATTCTTCGGAGTTCAGTTTTATGGTGCTGGTGCAGCAGCAGAGCACTGAGTTATCAGCAAGAATTGAAGTGGGGTGGTGAAAGGTTGGTACGTGTCGCAGCACTATCAAAACTAGCTGACTGCAACAAGGCTTCTGCCATCCCATGCCAAGTTAACTTCAATAAGTAGTTCCCACGCCTTGCTCCAGCACAGCCACTAATCCCCCACAAGGTTTTAAAAGTTTGTCTACTGCTCATGCTGTTTCTTCAGCCTCTTCAGGCCAGCCCACCCTGCTTCTTGCCTCTGCTACATCCCTTCTCTGGGTTCCTCTTCCAGCCAACCTCTCCTCATCCAGACCCCTTCTTTTCACTGCTTCTCCTTGTCTCTCCTATATCTGGGGTACTCTCTCTCCTCCCTGTGTTTCTTCTGCATCTTTCTTCATCCAGTGCTCCTCTTCCATACCCCTTAGAGCTATTTAACTGCCTAGCAGGAACCAGCCACAACTGCACGTTATCCATGTCAGCCAACCCACCACCTTGAAGCCAGCCCACAGCTGAGTATTATCAATGTTAATTAACCTGCTTTCGTTCCTTTATAATTCCTCTACAGGTAGGGGCTGATGGGAGCCCAGTCAAGGAAGTTTTAAAGTATTTTGAGTAGAATGGAAAGCTTGTAGTGGAGGCAATGGGTTTGGGAGTCTTTGTAAAGGAGAAGGTGAGTGGAATGCTGAGCGCAAGGTCCTGTGAGAGGCTTTAGGAGTCACTCCTTCCCCAGGGGCTTTTTCTGTTTGTCTCAGATTGATGGGGTATGGACACCTATTACCCTCCCAGGTGTCTCTTTCCATTATGAATGCCCACCACGCTCAGTCCCAGGCAGGGATGACCTCCCTCTCCTGCCAGAGGCTTCACCTACCTTCTTGCTCTGTGCCCGCTGCACAGAGCGAGGCTCCTCAGAGGGCACAAACAAGGGGCTGGGGGGCCATAGGGTGGGATTTTGAGTCTCTGCTTCACCACATGTCAGCAAGACACCTGTGTCATCCTTGCTTTCCTGCTCCTCGGTACATTATAACTGGCTCTTCTCAACTGTTCCCTTCAGATACGTGCCACACAAATGAATGTTTGCAGTGGACAGAGTGGCAGAGAAAACAATTTTTAATTAGTAACAATTTACAAGTAGCAGTCCATCTGCACATGCAGAAAAAAAGCCTAGAAGCATGTAATCTACATAATTTCAAAATAGCTTAGTCTACCTCTTGGAATATTTTTTGTATTGTTAAATAAGATTAAAGTGTGATTGATGATCTCCAGATCCAAATCTAAACTACCTGACTGCATCTACAACCCTGTCATGAAAGCACCCAGTCATCAAATACCACATCTTTCCAAGGCAGCTCACATATTTCTAAAGCTCTCCTTAGTAATTAAATGACTTCATCATTATTATAAGAAATGTCACCGATATGGTTAATGAAAGCATTAGGCTAGTGTTTCAACTGAGAGCTTAGCAGGGGATGTTATATTTTGGATTCTCGGTTTTAAAATGTCTGCATTTTTTTTTAAATTGGAAGGCTAATCTGAATGTAGAACATGCAGGTTTTAAAAAGTTGATTAGCATTTGAATATTTCTTTTTTTCCCCTGCAGTGGCCTTTTCAGATCTGTTCTTAACACATTTAGTACAAAAGTCAGTTATCAAGAGTAATACATAAAAAAGATGGATGAAGAGATGTAGAACATTAATATATGGTGGTGGTGGGAGGCTTGACAGCTGTCAACTTTGCCTGTGTGCATTTATCTCATACTCTGTATTATTTATTCATCTGAAACACGTTTGAAAATGAACCAGATGAAAGGTAACATAAGGTAAATTAAGCCTGTTTAGGGCAACTAGAGATCAGAATGGGATAAAATACTTGCAGGAGCAGAGCACTGGGTATTGGTGGCTGCTTCGATACATGAAGTGCTTCACTTAAAAACATGACTTGAATTATTCAAGAGTAGCTAGCATCTCTAGCCCCAAAGCATCTTCAGTTTGTTCTTCTGAATGTGCACATAATAAATATTTTAAACACTGCGTCTTCAAATGATTGAAGGAGGCAAAAGGAGGAAAAAAGTTAAGAAAGCAAGCAATGAAGCAGGAATCTAAAGAGAAAGATGGGTACATCCAGGATACATTTATTGCAGGATTCACCTTGTAATGGAACACCACAAACGCATTAAGAGAATGGGAAAATGCTATGCAGGTGAGGATACTGGGGCTAAGCCGGTGTGTGCTGGCAGAAGCATAACTGAGCCCAGACAGTGATTAAGCATTCTTGCATATCTTTTCAGGTAAGTATAACTGGTAGAGTTTCACATTTTCTCATCTCCTTGTGTTTGATTTCATGTAGCTTAGCTGAAGGCAGTGGAATTGTTTGGGATATCCATATTTTTCAGCTGCTGTTGAGTGTTGAGCTGGTGTATTGCCACTGCTGCTAGGTGTTGCATGAAGGATGGTGGGTTGACCTCTGTCTGCATAGCTTTGTGCTGTAAAGTGTTCTTACCACTATGATTTGCATTCCCCTGGCTCAATTTTATCCCTGTTACATGGTAATAAATGGCTTGGGAAACCTGGGTAGAGTTGTATTAATCATAACAGTCAAGGGCTCTGGCTTGAAAAATCAACATTAAGTGCTTCAAGTTGGATTTCTTTTTTAATGGCTGGTTAACTAATCCAATTAAGGGCTCCTGTACTTAATATTTTGCTGGTATATTTATGTGGGCAGTAGGATTTCAGGCACTATACAGCATACAGGTAATGTCAGTGTGATTTGTTCTCATCTTCTCTGTCCCCTCCTACCAGTTAGAACCCAGCTGCTCTTCACAGAGCAGTGTTGTCCTAGAATTACATCTGCAAGCTAGAGGCTAATCAGCAACTCTACAGACTCTGGGTGGCTGGTTTAATTATATTTTAGTATATTTAATTATGATTACATATTACATATCATATATAAGTGCTATATATTTATAACTATATCATTGATTATGATATAATTATATTTCATTATAGATCTGGTTAAATCAATGGCTGTATTGAGTATTCACAAAAGTCAAACCATAAACAAACTTTTTTAGGTGAATGCTTGGGGTTCTCCTTACAAAACTGAAGGAAGCCTTCATTGAGATGACTACAGGTAATAATGGCATTTTTTGAACACAGAAGTCTGTATTAGAGCTCTCTGTTGGGATGTGGGTGCACCAGTGTAACTTTTTTTTCCTTGGAACTTGGCACTTTGGAGTTGGGGAACCCTGTCAGCAATAAGTAGATCAGTTTTACAAGGGTTGTTTCTCTCTGGTTTTGATGAATCCACCCCAGGTTTTGTAAAATATGTGAAGACGTATTAGACCAGTGAGAATGAATGACTCTGTAGTCAGAGGGATCTACTGAGACAAGGGAAAGATCCGAATTCCAGTGGCTACTTCAATTAATACTTAACCATATCATACAGTAGAAAAAAATGCACACAGTTCTTTCAGCCTAGTTATCAGATACAATATTGCTGCCCTGTTGCCACCACCACCACGGGGTATGTTAACAGCTACACTGCTTTTCTTTTCAGCGGTTGCTCACAAGGAGAGGCTTGGCTATCTTTCTACACTCAGTTTACACATCCAGAGGCACTTCAGTAACTGTGAGTAGCTGGCAAATGGAGTTTTTTGAAACCGGGGACTCTCTGGTCAAGCCAGGTTTGGAAAACATGAGCAAGGTAATTATGTGTTGACATTCAGGTCATTTGGAGACACAGACCTTGCACTGACTGTATCCTCCTTGGAAGCCAGGAACTTACTAGACAGTGAACTTTGTTAAGTAAATATTTTTCAGCTCTTTCTCAGGATGGCATTGTTTCTGCTTTTCCGTTTTAAAGATAGCAAAATTCTGCAGGCAGTCCTATAAAAGAAAAATATATTTTGTCGTAAGCTTAATTTGTTTTGCTGTATTGCCTACTCACATCTCTTTACCTCCTTTTTGAAATATGGACAGAAATGCAGGTATTTACTCAAAGCATGTAGCATGATTACTGCTGCCTCGGATGCATGAGAATTCTTAGTATCATTTACCACATTTCCATAATTCACATGTTTTCATGAGATTTGAGATGAGACATTCTTTCAAAATAATTTCTATCTGTATCTTTTCTTTTTATATGATAAATATGTCCGGAGAGCTGTGTTGCTTATTCAATTGGAGATTTACATTACTTCAATGCCTATAACTTGGTTTCTAAGTGGCGTGGAGATTTTCTAGCATGGTCTTAAAGTATCTATTTCGTAGTGTGAAAAGGCTTTTCCTGTCCTTTCAGGTTACTAGGTGACTGATGTTGGTTTAACTTGTGTTTGATATTGGTCACGTGATTGTTCTTTTTGGTTGGAATTGACACAAACAGCCTGAACCTTTCAGACTGCCTAAAGTATTGGTTAAAAATAACTAAATTTAGCAATACCTAATAGTAAAAAATCCACTGACTTTGAGTACCTGTGTTATACAGGCATATTTAAAGTCATTTAACTTTATTTAGTTCAGATTTTTGTTCAATAATCTTATGGATCCAATAACTATGACCTGTTACGTAGTACCGTTCTGTGGTTCTGGCTTTGTCTGTATTGTCGGCGCACAAATATGAAAAAACCAGGAGACATTAATTAGGTTGCCTTTGAAAGAAAATACAGCTCAAGCTGGTACTCGGATTTTGTGTCTAGAGCTGGATTTCCTTCTAAAATGTTGAGTGTGTAGAGCCTAATACGGCTTCTGTGTAGCTTAGCCTCACTAGTGTGTTGCTCAGGGGTCAAAAATGGAAGACAGCATTTCCAAAACGCGAAGTCCTGGCTTTCTTGGCAATGCATTCATGCAGTCTGGACAGAGAATATGTTCCCCTCCAAATCAGCAGGTGTATTCAAGTTTCACCTCGTGCATTTTGTTTGTGCTGGTGGGGCTGCTGGGCAGCACCCTGGGCTGGTGGCAGGTATTCGCTCAGGGTTACTGGGAGGGATGAGCAAGTCTTCACAAGTGTTTGTGAGGTGCCAAACAGCACAGCCTGCTGTCTGAATTATTTTTGACTAAATTAAAGATGCCTTTAGTTTATAACTGTCTTATTGCTAACCAGTGTGCAGAGTTGAGGTGACAACAAGGAAAAAGACTTTCCGAGTGTGGGGTCTTAGTTCTGGGGGCTTTTTACTTTCAATACAAGGTGATTTTATTTTTTTTTTAATCTGATTCTGTTTTGGTTTGATACAGACTAAAATGGCAGTATTTTAGAGATTTATTTTTCAGTATGTAATGAATTAAGTGATGCTAAGAATGGAATGAGTTCTAGCAGTAGAAATGGAAATGATGCCGTTACAAACCAAGCAGCCATGACGCAGAGAGACGAGAGTACATTTTTCATGCCACTTGATCAACCTCAAGCTAATGTAAATGTACCCCCATTTCTTCTGGGGAGAAAAAAAAAAAAAAAAATGTTTTATTTGTGGGTTTAGGAGTTATTTGCTGTGAAAGGAGCAGTCTCCCCTCGTGCTCCAGGACAACAAAAGCATTGCCATTAATCTCCTTACCTTTCAGAGTGTCACTCATCCTTCATCAGCAATTTTGAGAGGCAAGATGGATGTTGTCATTTCAGTAATTGTATGAGCTTGGTTATTCTTTTGTACATTAACTGAATTCATAATTTAGTTTTCTTAGAAAAATAGGTTAGGGACCAGCCTTTGAAAGGTATACTCATAAACAAAGAGATGCTCTATTTTCCTTTGTTTATTAACTCCATCATGTACTTCTTGATGCAGTTTTTATTCGTGAGACTATGCCTTCATTGAGTTCAAAATACTAGCAAAGTTGCAAAATAAAGTTGCCAAGTGACAACAAGGAATTAGTTTCCAAGTCCCAAAGCCCTCCAACGTGTGGCACCTTAGGTATACACCTAAGGACATTCCATGTTTTTAGGCTGGCCACACAAAGCATATGCAACTTAGCTAAAAAACACTTCCATTTATACTCTTCTGAAATTTGTGAAAATTCTGTGTTTTGCAGCCGGTCCCATCCTTTTCACACTGGGTGAGGTTTCCCACACTCCTGGGTCTGTCCCTCCCCTTGCCCACAAGAGGAGGTGTCCAGATGAACAAAACTATTTCTGGTACAACTTGAAAGCAGACTCTCAGAGGCTTTCTTCTAAAACACAGCCCTGTCAGGTGCATTGAGGCGCAGAAGTAACGTGAACTGAAATTGCAAAGCGGACCTCAGGATGGGCCGATCTCAAAAGCCTTCAGTGTGAGAACTGAGGGAGCTGCTTCAGGGCACAGGTCTGGAGGATAAGTTCTCCTCCCCTTTAATTCATCGGTGGGATCCAGCTAGACCCACATCTGAAGTTGAAGTTTCGTCAGTGTTTGCCTCGCTTTTGAGTTTCTCTGTCTTTAAAACGGGGGATAATAAACCACCCCCCACTTGCCTGTCTCACAGAGGTTGTGCATAGGGCAATTTGAAGATGAAAAACACAAAAGAAATGCTAATTGCTATTAATGTAAGTCCACACAGGGATAAAACTGTAGCAAATGAAGGATAGATGTCCTAGATTATTTGATAGGTACACTCTGTGGAAAGTTTAATACCCTTTGAATGCTTCAGAGTTCAGATCTTGGTAGTTCCAGAAGTTCCATCTCTTTGTTTCATTTTCCCCCCCTCAGTAGAAAGTGACAACAAGCTGAAGTATTATTCCAATATCTTCTTGTTTGTTGTTGTTTATAAAAGAGCTTCTGGCTAAATGTTCATTACAGTTTTTTTATGTCCCAACTAATATATATCATGACTTTGTGGGTGCGCTAAATAAAATGACCCATTTAAAAATTTGGGAGACTGTGTGAAAGGCATTGCATGCTGGAAAACTGTACAGATGCTGTATGTAACAAAAGCAAATCTTTTTTTCATTGGAAGGAGAATGGCAAAATAATAAATTGTGGCTGGTGACATTTCCCTGTGCTACCATCTATTTGTAACACACTTATTTAAAGGCTGTGTTGGCCATATCCATTCATCTTTTCTCCTGGGTCAATTATGCTGTTTGCATTCAAATCAATCCCTTAATCAAGCCCGTTGATAATTGCAGCAGTGCAGGGGGAATATTTATCATAGAAATGTAATGAAGGCACTTTGTTCCAGTGCAGCCGAGTCTAGCATCGTGCTGCCACAGCGGACCGTTTATGCGTACGTGTGCAGTTTATTTTCTTCATCAACGGTCTCGGCCACGGGCATGCTTGGATCTCACCAGTGGGGTTAGATGGGCAGCATGCTAGCTTTAAGACCACTGTCTTCAGGGTTTACAGTATTGTCTCTTGACACTGCAAATACAGAAGCACTCAGAATTAGACCTTGCATGTGCTTGTTATATGTACCTTGCCACATAGTGTGGAAGCGAGCAGGGGGTGGGCTCTCGAGTGCAATCCAGCCCAGGGCAGAGAATTCACGGTGGCACTGGGGAGGCTTTCCACTATTTAAATTATGTTCTTGCTGGGGGAACGTTGCTATGCTAGGGCAGGCAAAATTATCATCTGATCAGACTCCATGAAATGTGCGGGAACAACTTTATCTATTAACACTGAAAAATCATCAGTTGTTTTTAGGAAACAATCATGCTGTCCAAAGGCTCTACTGCCACTGACTTGAGGAACTTCAGTCATTTAAAAAAATGCGTCTCTCACCCCAAAGCAATGCTTTGTGCAGAGTAATTAGTAAGAATACTGTTGTATGCGTGATGGTGTGATGCTGTAAAGAGGTAGGGTTTGTGAAGAGAGAGAATATCACCTATTAGATTAAAATACATAGCCAGGATAAGTCCAGTCAGTTGTTTCTATCACTAGTATGTCTCCAGTCTGAAACAGAAATAGCAAGCTTTAATCTGCAGATAGTACTTAAATATTTTAATTCCTTTACATGAGAGATGAAATGAACTCAGGTTTTTCCTTTTGGGTAAAATCATTGTAAAATCTTGATTCTTTTTCTTTTGTGTGTGTGTGTGTTTTAGTTTTGAAAAAGCATTTGTAGTAGCTATCCCTTGTTTAAGCTGCCATGAAATTCTAACAGAAAGATGCTTATAACTGTCCTTGACCAACAAAAGTGTCTTGCTTCGATAAAGTTCATGATCTGCAACTGGAGTTTGGAGTTAGTGAGCTGAAGCAGGTGGAGCCATAAAGCCAATGTGGCTTTGCCATTTCTGACTCCTCTGGCTTTCTTTGCAAGGGCCAAGACGCAGGGCCAGCCGGCACAGGGGGCTCAAAATAGAGCCCATACGTCTTTGTGACAGCTCTTTTTTTGCCCAGTTTGCTGATTGCCCAGTCCAGTGAAAGAAAAAGAGGAGGGGAAAGGTGCTTTCCTCCCAGGCTTATCTAATGAGAGCAGTAACTCTCACCTCCAGGGTATACACACAGATGATGCTAAAATGTCTTCCAGTTCACAGTCGTCACCTTTTCTTCCCCTGCCGCAAGAGGGCTGGTTGAACAGGGATTGCCTTTGTTGCATCCTCTGCTGTTTACCAAAGTGTAAGTAACATTATCCAGTAAATTTTAGTTCCTTATAAGGGAATTCAGTAATATTCTTCAATATTTCAGCTGATGGCATTATGTGTCTAGATTCCTTCATGTCCTTTCAGAATGTCCCCCTGCAGCTTTAATACTGAACAGTGTATGCTTTCTTGTACATAAAGTGTTGTCCCTAATTAAAAACTGGCATTGTAGATAACTACCGTTCTGGGAAGGAAAAAAAAAAAATCATTGTAGAAAACAAAGTAGCCCAATTCTACAAACAGAATACTGTTCCTCCAAATATGTTGTCATGTGTAACATCAGAACACAAGCTTAAATAAATGTGATGAAACTGAGCTTACAGATATTAATTCAAAAGAAATGGACATTGAAACAATTTATTTTTGATGATTCAGTTCATTAGCGCATACTTCTTTGTGCAGCCAAGCCTAAAATAAAACTGTATTGAAGTTTTTATACATCACTTAGTGAGGGTTCTTTGAACTGCCATTCAGCTCAGCAATGTTCCCTAACTGCCTCAATTTCAATTTCACTTTATATTTCAATTCACCAGGCTTTACCACCCTTCACCCTGCCATGTATTGTCTGGGGATCCTAAACAATCTACAAAAATTCCATTTTATTGCCCTGGTAATAGTGCTATTTGAGACTTCAGATTGTTAAGGAGCATCCCAAATAAAATACTTAGCAAGTGCTGAAACTTTAAAATAGTAGTTAGATGAAAGCCAGGGTCCTTGCTTTTTCAGTTCCAGACTGAAGCTGAAATTCTGTGGAATTTTGACTTTCCTGATACTTACCTGGGTTTAGGTTTATGCAAACAGTCCAAACTGAAACACAGTTCCAGGTTAGATATACATGCAAAATCTCTGCTGGGCCAGCTCAAATAAAGGAGGCGATGAAATACCTGTTCACATACGTCTTTATGGCAAACACAAGAAAAGCACTAATTCCCTTGACAACCTTTTATGAAAATAATGGTATCAAATAGAAAACCTGGATATTGATGTGACAACTGGGCCTGAATTTTCCAATCAGCTGGGACAACTTAGCACCATCTTAATGACAGGGAGTTTTCCCTATTTTTTGCATTATAAACCAAGTCATGAGCAGCATCTGTATTGCTAACCCAGAACAAGCAAGAGCTGTTGGTGGGACTTCAGCATCCCAGCTGCACCCTGGGGACCTAATATCAGTATGGGTTTTGAGTAAGTGGAATACAAACTAGCTCTCATACCAAGCTGGGACAGCTAAGCTGCCTTAAATTTATGTCTAAACCTAAATTTTCCAAAGCAGTGTGGTTCCCTGAGGTCCAAGAGAAGCACAGCGCTCCCCTTGCTCAGAGTGGCTGCTTGCTCCTCCTCTTCCTCCTGCTGCCCTTTCCAGGGGCTGCTGTGGTCCTAAGCAGCTCTAGCCACCTAGAACAGCTGGGGCTCCCTATAGAGATGTGAGATGCTCTAGGAATTAGTAAGGCATGACTCTCAACACAGCTCGTTAATTCCAGGCTGGATGTTACGTGAAGTTGGTCATGCATCTCCTGGGCTGCGTAAACGTTGCTTCCATCTTTCTGCAAAAAGCTTCTGTAATGTGCAGCCTCTGTTATTGAAATTAACCCCAAGTTGGCTGGAAAATGATGTGCATGTGTCTCTCGTGCTGAAAACTGGCATTTTCTGGAGCACTGTGAGCTAAATAAATCTCAGTGTAACTCCTAGCCCATGTGGCCGTGGGTTCAGTTAGCCTGACAGGGATTACAAGCAGTGAAGTCACTGTGAGCTGTGCATTTGACAATAGCTTTGACCTTGTGTGGCACTGTTACTTGAAGGAGAACGAAAGTGCCCTTTCAGCTGGATAATCTTGGGCATCTTTCAAGTATCAGTGAATTGAAATCACCATTGTTTAGTCTTCAGAATAAACGTTCGCCAGATTGCTGGGCAGAGAATATAACTGGGAGTCATTAGTTCCTACTGATGGTCAGGGGGTTGCGTTGCCAATTTGTAATGCATTTGTGGATGTGGTTTATAAGGAATTGTATTATTTTAATTCATTATTGACCTCCTTTTGTAGTGACACTCCTAGAATAATTTGTGACTCATGGGAGATACTTGCAGTTCTGAGCTGTGGTTGCTTGCTGTTTAAGCAGAATAAATACCATAGCACCATATATTGCTTGGGTTCGGAAAGCAAATCCAGACAGGAGACAATAGCACATGGTTTGATTCATAGAAGAGCATGAGGCATGCCACAGAACAGCAGGGGCTTGCTTTATTAGACTTAAATCAGAGACCCCTTGCTGCTTGAAGCAAAAACTCCACATAAAAATGATCTCAGCATTAGAGTCCTTTAAAAAACATGTAAACATGCACTGACTTTGAGTTTTGAGCCGCAGGGCCCTGAGCTGTGTAAGGAGAGCCTGCATGCCCTGGAGCCACTGGTTTGTCCCAGCCCAGCCCCACGCCACACCATCTCCCAGGTTTCGCGAGGTCGGGGTACAGTGGCGGCTGTGCCGGTGCTCGCGTGGGTGAGGTGCTGGCCCTTGTGGTCAGCGGGGTGTGAAGTGCCTTTCGGAGACTGTCGCTCTCTGAACCATGGCTTATGCGTGTGTTTGAGGGGGAGCCATCCCTCTGGAAGCTGAAGATGGTCATCACAGATCAGTGGCTAGAGGGACAACCGTGGCGCTTGGCCCCTCTGAATGGAGCCTGGCACCATAAATAGGACTGTTGGAGGCAAAGAAAAGACATCAGCTTTTCGTAAGCTGCTACCCATAAGCCAGCTGATGCAATTAGTTGCTGGTTTGCTCTTCAGTTTATTTGGTTTCATTATGAATATTAGAACAGAGTGTAAAGCGTTATCAGCAGTGGCAAAACTTGTATACAATTCTAGCTAGTACCTCTGATCAAAGCAATGCTAGCGGGTCCGTTAACACTAGGCTACAAGAGCTTAATATTCTGCTGTTACGTTCATCCCTGCTCACATTTTCGTGGGCCATAAATCAAGTGTTGTCTCTGCACTTTTAGGTGGCAAGGGACCAAGCTGAACAAAACTGCGTTGACTATAGGAATCTCAGGACACGTTATATGATGCCTTTAATAGGCTACCCATTTCACAATAATTTATTGTTTATAAACAGTAGTCTATTGCTTTTTTTCTGCCCTGTGTCATGAGAATTAACAACTTGGGTTTGTGCTGTCAGTCACCAACAGAATAAACCTGTTTTTGCAATACGGTTGTGAAAGTAATTAAGTAATGTAAGCTAGTTAAGTATGTAAGTAGGTTAAAGTTACTTTAAGCTTAGGTAACTTACTTTTCAGGTACTTATATAATAGTAAGTATTGGCAGGATGATAATGAAGTGTGTTGTTCAATTCAGGAAAGTGCAGTAAGCCAAATATGAAGAGAATTATGGCTTTAAGAAGCACGTCAGTGTACTGTTCTCAGTTAGTTCTTGATGCTTAATCCAGGATAAATTGTGACTTTATACCTTAGTACTTACTTACTCATCAATCATCCATTTCATACCTGGGATTAAACTCTACCCAAGCTATAAATAATATGTGCAGTCATGCAAAAATATTCTAGGTCATTAGTAACAATTTAAAAATGACGTTGTAAAAAACTTCCTTAAAATTGGTATCAGCAAACCCTTTCCTAGCTCAGCTAACCAACGGATTGCTTATAAATGCAGTCTTGTGGCTCTTTTTAACCCGTCCCATCGGAATGATTAACTTTGGCTTATCCTGTCTAGCACCAACAGAATAGAAGAAGTGACAGGTGAGATGATCATTGCAGGGCAGACCCATCTCCTCCCCCTCCTTTCTGCCTCATACGTGTGCTCCTGTCCCTGCTGAATGCTTGGGATCAGGAACCTGGAGTCACCAGCACTCTTGCTCTTGCTTTCCCCTCTTGCTGCTGCTGAAGTGGGAGCTGCGTGTCCAGTCTGTTCCCCTCGGTGGGCGATGAGCTCCTGAGCAAAAGCCAAAGCCTGGGCTGGAGGAGCCCACTCCTGTCCTTTCAGAGGAAGGAAAAGCAAACCAAACTAAGGGCGACTTCTTCACATGCAGTTCAGCTGGAAATTACCGTCACAAAGGGGTTGCAGCCACGTGTTGTTCATCAGGGTGAGAAAAAGACCAGACAAATGCATGAAGGAAATAGCCATTGCCTCATTTCCTATAGTCAGAGGTCATGTCTTTGCTTCATGCTGTCTCTCAGATGCACTCTGCTAGAAACTGGGAGATCACTGAAGAGAAATATGACTGTATGTTTGATCTAAGTCCCTGCACTTTGCAGTTATCTGTTATCAGAGACAGTATCCTGGACAGATGCTTGCTGTGATTTAGAACGGTCATTCTTAGAGTCACAGAAGCAAGAGTAGCACCTCTTTCCTCTCCAGGCCCCCTTCAGATCTCCTAAAGCAAGCAAGCCCAACAGACATAAACACAAGGAAGGTAAGGGGGCTGGGAAAAGTTTTAGTGGAAGAAGGAGTAAATGTAAGAGGTTCTGAGAAAATAAAGAGCTGTGCAAGATCTTGATTTTTATTTGTTTATACCAGAGGAACATCACTGTAGTCGGGGAAGGCCTGGCACTGAGATTTTTCTCAACTATATTGCTACCAGTTGGACATGATAAAAATATTTATATGCAGATTTGTGATTTTTTTGACACCTGGAGAATTATACAAAGAGGTGATTGCACAGATTGGACGTCTGATTACATTGCTCTGTCTTCCTGTGTCAGATCTCAGCCCACCTGTGATGTGTTTCTTTCAGATACCCACATCCAGTCCTCTCCAGTCAGTGCCGATGTGAAGCAGCCAGCTCACTCTGAAATCAGTTCCACATATTGCATAGCCGTTTTTCCATAGGGAAAAGCCCTTTTTGTTTACCTGTGGTATTAGTACCTTTCCCTTTGACTAGGAGGGTTATTACGATACCTTTCAGTAAATGTTAACTATCAGGCATAATTAATATCAAGCATAGTGGAAAGCACCTGGGGGAATATGAACTCTGAAATACTATGAGATGATTCTGTAACGTGATGGGTAAAGACCTCCCCTGGATAATAAGCAGGAGAAAAGTAATTCATGCTGCAGTATGCATGGGCCATTCTTTCTTTTAGAGAAGTGGAAGGTAAGGTTACTGTGTCTTTGAGGCAACAATTGAGTGCCATTTGTTGTTTCTGCTACAGCAGGTTGATCTTACAGGAAAGCTCACTATTGAGTCAGTTGTTTGTCTACAGAAAAGATAACATATTCAAATAAAGTAACCCAATTTTTCCACATTTTCCATACTAACCTAGTTTTAGGAATATTTATAGGAGGTGCCGGCAGATACAGAGCAAAATGTTAGTCTTTGAAATAAAACAAATTAGTATTAGGTGTGTTGCTATGCAGTTCAGAGGACAGACATCTGTTCCAAAGCTGTATTTACTTGTGAAGAAATCCAGTAAGGCTATGGCCAGAGACATTTTCTCCTTGTTGTGTAAGGTCCTGGTATTGATGTAGCAGTGACACCTCCTCAGAGAAGCCACTTGGTAAAAAATGAGCCCCCCTTTCACTCCCCTTTGCCAGAGGCACCCAGCAAGGGCGGGTTTGATCCCTGCAAGGGACACATTCATGGTGGTGATTTTGGCACCACCTCCTGAAACATGCCCCATCTACTCACATCTCTCCCAAGCCCCCGCTGCAGGCTGTCGCTGGCCTGTGCTCCATTTAAGAAATAATTTACCTCCTTAAAACCAAACCCGGCTTGCTATTCTTTCATTTTGTGTGTTTGCTGTGTCCACCAGGCGGTGACGTGGGGGGTGGGCTGTGGTGGCCATCCCAATGTGTTGTAAGCAGGACTGAGGTGGGAATGGGCTTGTTGCCATGCCTCGCACACCCAGCGGCAGTCACACTGAAACAAATGATGCTGCTCCCCAGCCGCTGGACAGCACAGAGACAACAAGGCAGAAGAAGGATGTTCCCAGTCTGTAGAGGCTGTATTTTCCAAAAGGAAATGGTCCCTTTTCCCGAACGGTATGTCTGTGTCTAACACGGGGAGCTAAGGCTATTAACAGCTCAGGGAGCTGGAGCTGAATATCAGGCAAGCACAGATCCGTCTGTTTGGGCAGACCGTTCTCCACACGCAGCTCCTCCATTAGCTCCATTTCATCTCTGTTAGCGCACTCGCGTGCTGCCCACATCTGCAGCTCCCAGCCAGCAGCTGCCGGTCGTATTCTCCTCCCTTCCCTTGCCTGCCTGTGGCAGGGATGCTCGAGGCGCAGGCTGAGCCTCAGGCCACCTCGGCAGGCGCAGGGAACGATTAATGTCGGCTATAACCTGCTGTAAGAGAACAGGACTGCCATCTTGCCCAGAGCCAGCGTGACATGTGACCGGGACGCTTGGCAGTGATCGGTGGGGTGACTTTATTATCACGTCCGCACTAAGTAAATGAGGTGCTGATAATCTGAGCTGTACAGCTCCCTGCACGGCGCAGCGGTGATTCATGGGCATGGTATGAATAAACTGCAGGGACTCCTCAGCCCAGAAGAGATCACGTAATTTTTTTCGTGGAATTCTCATGTGCCCTGTAAATGCACATATATCAGGGCACAGGCACTGACGTGGTTCTGGAGGGTTTTTTAATGCATTCAGGTGAAAACAGAGTTAGTGGTCATACTGAGAACTGCTCTACCATATGTAGTGTCCATTTATTCTGCAGTTGTGGTGGGGACTCGCAGTGAACCCTGGAGTGCCATTGCAGCGCATGACAGAACACCTGATTTAATGCAGGTTGTGATTCTCTTTGCATTAGCTCTGTTGAGGGTCTTGCTCAGAGAAATACCAGCTAGGATAGCACTGTGCTACAAACTGGGTTTCTTTCCAGTTGTACCAAACCTAGGTCTGATTCTTTGAGCCACACAGCAGCAACACCCCTTTATATGGAAGCCCTCTAATGTGTGTATACTTAGGCCATCCTCCCCATCCCGATACAGCAGAGATGCAGCCGACATTACAGGGTGCCTGAAGAGAGAAAACAGGTTTCTGCTCATGGTCTTTCCTGTTCTTAGATATCCTTGTCAGTGCAGGAGCAAATCACTTCCATAGCAAAAGATAGCATGGCTGGTCTATGGGGCTGATTGAAATTACAAACCCTTGACATTTCTGTTTCCAACAAACCCATTATCTTGAAGCAAATTGAAGGGTGAATGCTGGAAAATAGTGCAGCTGTGGTTTCTTTTGCTGAGACTGGATTAACAAGAAAATTAAGTATTTTTGCTTTTGAGAATGTCAGTGCCTTCATCAGCCCCAGGGTAACTCGGTACTCCTGAGGAAGTTTTAGCTGGTTTGTCCTTTCACCCCACGCGCGAGTACTGATGGAGGTCGCTGGTACATCTACCCGCAGCCCCGGTGCTGAGAAGTTTCAGTGGAATCATCCTGCCAAACGCACAGACGAGCCACTTACCTTCTCTCTCTTAGAGAAACCTCATCTACAGCTGGGGAAAAATAAACTGGCACAGCTAATCCCTAGGCAACTCTTTAGGGAAGCCTGATGTTATGATACTGTGAGGACGTGCTTTTGCTTAGTCTGAATCTTTGCCCCTACAAATGTTGGAATACTTGCAGTAGGTGTGTTTCCATACAGGGTAAATGCTATAAACCCCATACAGGGTAAATGCTATAAACCCCTTTTTTTGTCTAAAACTGGGGGTCTGTAGGTTTGAATAAAGCCATTCATGCTCTGAGACAGTATGTTCTGGAAGGTTTTGCTTCAGTATTTATTTTTGCTGTCCATATTTTACTGCTGGGGGAAAAAAAGGGAGGCCTGAGGAAGACCTTGGTGGTGGTTGTCTGCTGTGAGCAGCAGCAGCAGGTTTGTGTTTGTGTTAGCTTGCCTTCCCAGTTCACCAAGGTGGCTCAAACTGGGGTCTGGCAGCTACAGGGACCAGCTGCCTTCGCTTTACCAGCTTCACCAGTTGGAGCAATAGCATAGGCTTACTTTTATCCAGCATGGAGATTCTACAAGAGGCGAGGGAGTCAGGCAGAAAGCAGGGAGGAGATGGCAGGAGGAGGGAGGAGCCGATGACCTTCCAGCAGGTAAGTGCTGTGGTTCCTCCATGCTTTTTGTTTTCTTCAAAGAGGCAGGCACACTGAGTATTCAGGAATGTGAGGAACAGTAGTCAAACCTCCTGATGATGCCAATAGGGTCAGGACTTTGCCTGCGTGCCCCAAAGTGGAGAGCATCGTCCAGGTGGTGCCAGGGCACCCCGTGTTCCCATGACCATGGGACCTTTTTGGCCCCTTACAAACAAAGGCCCCGGCGTGCACAACATCTCCAAAGGCCTGATGTCCTTGTAAGTGTGGGGATGTTTCCCACTGGCCCTCCAGCCAGGTGTCCTGATGGTCCCTGCTGGTGGCAGCTCCCTGGCCTCGCAGCGTGGTGAAGCCGGAGAGTGGGACTGGCACAATGGTGGAGCTACAAGGTGATGGCACCACTCAGACCTTCTCTGGGAAGCCCCACTGGAGTCAGCCCCCCACTCCCAGTCTCCATTTATGCCCAGAAAAATCCCCTGACTGCTACATTTCTCTGGAGCAACAGTGACATCTTGTGGGTTAATTTTAAGTGTACTCTGTATGGAGATGTTCCTTCCCATCACCTCCGCCTCCGCTTGCAGGACGCCGGCAGTCTGAATTCAGGCAGCATCCACGGCCATCTGCTCAGCACATCCCTAGACCTGACAGCAAAATAACTGATGGATGGCAGAACTGCTCGTAAAGTATTATGCCAAGGGCTCGCTTGGAAATTCAGTTAGCAGGATCACATTATTTGGAAATAGTGTTTTAATTGGAAACTGATTGGTAAGTGGATATTACACATATTTCATTAAGAGGACGCATAGAAGGCTTAGTTCTACATGGACAACAGGAGGCTGAAGTATTTGTTAACAGCCGTGTTTTTGAAGATGACAATGTCCTAGTTTTAATTTGTGAGAATGCGATTAGATTAATGTTTCGAGTCTCCATTCTCATCATGGTAACAATCCTTTTTATTTTGGTTTTCATCGCTGAGCATAACTTTTGCTACTGTGTTTGCCAATCTGCTCACAAGGCTTTATTCGATTCAGGTCTAATTTTATTTTATTTTATTTTTACCCTGGCATATTGAATTTATTGCTCCAGAGGATTTTTCATTCCAGCTGGGCTTCGGTTATTCTCTGATTCCCCCGGGGCTCCATTTTGAGTCCTACTGTGATTTGCATTTGTAGGCTTTCAATGGGTAAACATTACAGCTTCTCAAACGCTGTACTGTCACATCCTTTCCGATGGCACTCAGCTCCTGCTGATCTTGTAAAAAAAAAAAAAAAGTGTGACACTTTGCATAATATTCTGTATGACATTCAGTTATGGAGATCTTCACATTTTAAAAAACCTGTAATCGAGAGAAGAGCGATCTGCTATTAATTAGCTGTCTGATGCCCAGGACTCATGTTGATAGTAATAGTTCCCCTTGGTTATGGTTTTATTAATCCATAGGAAAACATGCTATTATAGATATTAAAAATTAATTTCAGAAGACTACTGCCAGCTTGAAAAATGGAATTCTGTCTTTTAATTTATTAATCTTTTAATAGAACGATTTTAAATAACAAGTTCTAGATTTGTTTAAAATATTTATTTCCAGCAAACTGGAAGATAATATCTTCATATGTGTGTTAGCACATGTTTGTGCACATGAGCGCTGGAATGACTGTTTAGGCAAGCGTTGAGATCTCTGTTAATGAACATACCACCATAAACTTTAGAAATGGATGAGGTTTCTCAAGAGGAACTTCCTGAGCTGATGGTTGAGGTCCTTTCCACCTATTTCTTCACAATATGCACCTGCTCGGACCTACACACCCAAAAGGATGCCCATGCATTGCTGCACATACATGCAAACCTCTTTAATGTATTTTTGAAAATTAATGTGCACAACATGCATCACCTGATCACGTCGTCTTCCTCATCCCCTTGCATCATCCTCGTCTTCAAATCCAGTTCCTCCCTTACCTGGTCTGGGTGAATGACTGCCCTGCTCAAAGGAATGGAAACCTTGTACTGAGGCAGGTGCTGCTTCCTTGAACGGTTTCCATGGACACTGACCAATGTATTACTTTTTTGCCCATGCCAACAAAGAGATAACCAGGATTTTGTGTATCACCACACATCACCTTTCCCATAAAAGCAGCAACACCTACAAGGATTTTCTTCTTGGGATCATAGCTTTAAAAGTGAACACAACCTAATAATCTACTGATCTTCTGAAGCAGTAATTCATCACAGTGCCATCTATTTAGAAACAGTATAAATCAAATGCCTTCCCTGTACCTAAAACGATGTCTGTAACAGAGTGGTGTTTTTTAATTTATTAAAAAGAAATTAAGGGAGATAACAATCCAGCAATCTATCAGTTTCAGAACTGTATTCTGTTGGACATTAAGCATCAATTAATAAATAATATAGGTGCAGTTTGCCATTACTATAATACATTTTTTTAGTGCAATCAATATTTCCCTTTTATAAATCTCTAAGGATTGTGAGTTCTGCTCTTCTAGTGATACGTGTACATTAATGGGGCAAGGAGATGCAAGTCAGAGCAAAATATACTGCTACATTATCACTTAGAATTTATTCTACTTTCTTTGGAAGAAAATTATTTTTACCTTGATTCATTTTGCAGTACAATGCAACTACTGGTTGGTTTTTTTTTTTTTCCCCCAGGTTCTTCTGGCCTTGTTAGTAGGTATTCACTAATTTTCCTACCTACAGTTTTGTGTGCTTACTAAATCATGGCATAATTATATTCCTGGTGTGTGTTAGGTGTAGAAGTACCCCTAATATGCTGGGTGTTCACCATGAAAATGTACTTACAGGTTTATATTGGTTATACCCAGGCACTACTGATTTGCAGCAAAAAAATACATTTATGCTCATTAATACTTACACTGTATGAGCTGTGAAGACAGAAGCAGTTTCTGAAAATTATGCACTAAGTGCTTTTAGACCTTGTACTTTCTTTTCTTTAATGGTTTAAGTATGTTGTTTAGGAGAAACTTTCCTCCCAGGGAGACAAAAGACAGGTTCTTCACAGATACTGTCAGCACAGAAGTCATCTTGTGCCAAGCTCTGTCCTCATGGCTGCAATCAACCCGGGCCTTTCTGTGGCATGACGTTACCTGCTGCTTTGATGTTTCCTTCCTTTAAGCCATGAGCTAAGAAATGTCTTCAAAATCCAAGAAAACTGGAGGAAAGATATTGCCCATGTGCTCACACTCAAAGGATGGTCCAGCTGGCAAGCCCCATGTTTGGGATGATTAGCACCAGTGACTTCAATAAATAAATAAATCATTTTTAATATATTTTAGTGACTCTTAATGACTTGGAAGCTAACTGGAAAATTCAGATTGGGGGTTTCCAGTTATGCTGCTGTGATTCAAGCAAATTTCAAGTATGTAGATTTTCTTCAACAAATTTCTCGCTCTCACTGACCTTCCCATGTTCTAAGCATTTGTAGTATATCCTGCTGAGACAATTTTAACAGATATGACCCTGGAATTCAGGTAAATTTGGGATTTTGGCAGTGTAGCTGAGAAAAGAAGAAACACCTACCTTGAAAATGCAGTGAATTAAAACAGCTCCTGATATTAAAAAAAAAAAAAGAAAAAAGAAAAAAAAAAAAGAAGACGAAGAAAAAAGAGAGACTTGACAGTTATGTCCTGAAGACCTTGTTAAGGCTCCTTAATAATTTGTCTGGTTTTCAAAAAATGCAAAGTGCTTGACAGCTAGTGAGGAATGACATTTAACAGCACAGTGATGGAAAGCAGTAGAGAACCTGAGAGTTTCTGAAACGCAAATGGTGATTGCTTCTAACTACGTGCTTGGAGAAGCTGGAGACAGTCACTCTTTTCATGTCATTTTCTAAAATATGACATGGATTTAAAAGTTTAGCTACAAAACTGACAGAATTTTCTTATTGCAAACTTTAAGGTCCTTTATTGCTTTTTGATTAAAGGCGATCCTGGACTGCTTCTGTTCCGTAACGCCAGCTCTACCAAGAGGGCAGTGGCAGCTGCATCACGTTCAACATCTCAGCGGAGAAGGTTAGAAAGCCTTTTGCACAGAGGGGCTAAAAATGAGGGCAAGTAGCTCCTTCTTCCCCAATAAATTCATATCAACATAAAATCTGGAAAACTAAAAAATCTTGTTTAACAATAATGGCCACAATCTCTTCTCAAAAGAATATGCATGTGGTTTTGCTGGGTTTGAAAGGACAAGTGTATGTCTCGCTGCAAGGGTTTTTTGTTGTTTCTTTTTCTTCTTTTCTGTTTTAAATGAAGACATGCCATTTAAATAATGGAAAGTATGAGGTGTTGCTATGTACTTTTCCATGTGTGCCAGCTGGTATCTGTTTCTGGGAGGTGAGTGGGAAAGATGTTTCTTTAGTCTAGCATTGCATGCAGCATTATAAACTGGGAGAAATACAGGCTCATTATAGCAGTGAATGAAAGCAGACATTTACTGTACCTGTGAATGGTGGGTGTTCTCTCACTAACAGAAACAAGTGGCAATTTTTTTGCTGTTGCCTCGTCTTCTTTTTTGAAAGTGCTTTCTTGGGAAATTAAAAGTGAAAAGCAGTCCAGATTGATGCATCTTTGGCATTTACAATAGAAAAGGCACCAAGTGGGACAAATCCTGCACATCACCCTTGGTGAATTATTCCTCTGCAGCTTGGCCATGCATACAAAAATTGCAAGACGTGTCCTGCCGTGTGAGCACCCGCTTCTTGCACCATTTTATTCCCCTGGCAAGTCAGCGGAGGTATGAGTCCATCATGTGTACAGCGCCCTGCAGCTGCCTTCTGTTGGAAGAGGTGGCCGTCTAGCTCCCTTCCTTATGATTTATTTATATTTCACTTAAAATAGGCAAAAAATGGTAATGTTTTCCTCGTGTCCTGATGGTCTTTCACATTCCAACGGTATTTTTTTTCTCCTCATCATTTATAACAGCTAAAAAGTATTAAGAGGCATCCAAATAGACAGAATTTCCCATGTGTGATGAGTTTCTACATATTTAGCATAAGGATTGAGTTTTGCCTGTGGGAAAGGCAGAAGCACTTTAAAATGACAAAAGGGAAAGCTGAGGTCTCTTGGGTGTCTCCAGAGATGCTGTCTTTCCCACTGCGGTGGTGGGACCACAGCGGTTGTGTGGTACTGGTTGGGGAGGAGAGGTAAAGATTGCTGCTTTGAAGGTCTGCGAGCGATCCCACAGGTTTTGGTGGTAGTGCCTGCAGCAGAAACAAAGAGAACGCTTTGAGAAGAAACAACAGTCTGTGCAAGGAGAATCAGCTGTTACTGCTTCATTCACATTTTCTAGAAGAGGATTTGAATCCAGGCTATATAAGCTGGGAAAGGAGGGAGGGCAGAATTGTGGGTACAAGTGAGAAATCAAGGGATCTGTGAGAGCGACAAAGATTGTGGAATATTTTAAATTTTTGCTTGCTTGGGTGTTTTGTTACAGAAGAAGAACTGCCTGGTTTCTGGAGAGAAAATGTGAAATGCTTGCTCAGAGGGTACTTTATGGCCTGCTAGGTAAAGTACACAACAAAAATAATAAAAAATAAAGGCTTGTATTTGTCAAATACACGTTGCTTTTGACACTGTTCCTGATTTAAAGGCACAGAAGAAACTAAAAGAGAGAGTACTAAGACCTGGGTTTAGATCACATGCAGCCTGATTCCCTGTAGTCAGTGACCTACAGATGAAAACCACTGCTGTGGTGTATGCTGAACCTTTGTATGGATATAATGACAATCAGACAATAGTTCCGATGCTTGCAGTAGCTTGTAGGAGTTGTCCTTTTGTTCTTTGCATGTCATTATTCCAGTGTGTTTCACGTCTCTTGCACTAAGTATGGTTTAGTAATTTGAGAAGGATGCAATACTTCCTATCAGCTTTTCTCCCCTGAACTCATTGTTCTTTCTTCATTTAAGAATCAGTAATAAAGTGTAAAGTTTGTTCTAATCTTAAGACCTTTTTAGATGCATTCAAGTTTATTTTTGCAGGCATGATTTGAGCTTATAGTTCTAAAAACAATTTGCCTCCATGAACATCCTCTTTTCCCCTGTCTTTGTATTAAGCATTTAATGTTAAAGTGGATATATTTCAAAATACTGAAGCAAGGGTTGTGGGAGAAAGGATATTTGAGAAGCCAAAGATTTCTTGGGTGATATTTTTCTGTAAGTCAATGTAAAATCAAAATACTTGGTCTGGATGCACCAGATCTGCTATGCTGGGTGAAGATGTGAGACTTTTGATATGTGTGCTGCTTTTGGCTGGGGTAATTTTCTTCATAGTAGCTGGTATAGGGATATGTTTTGGATCATTTGTTGATAATTCAGGGATGTTTTGAATTACGGCTGAGAGGTGCTGTGCTCCAGAAGGTTGCAGCAACGATGCAGAAATAAGTTGTTGACCATGTTCGTCTGCTTTTGCTCAGCGCGGTTGTGGTGGTGCATTGCCGGTCGAGGGGCCGAGCTGTTGTCCTCTTGTCAGGCAAAAGGAAACTCCAGGGCCACCTCCTTCCTTCCCAGCCTCTCAGCAGATCCAGAGGAGTCCCCAGAAGGGGATATATAGCGAGTTGCACCATGGAAGTTGTGGTGGAAATTTCATGTGCAGTTCTGAGGCACTCATCGTCATGATGGTAAATGAAAAATTAATAACTTCTAAAGCACAAACACATATGAAACATGTTAAGTTGACCAGTATCTTCTTGAGAAGATGGACTCGTTCTGATTCCTTTCGCTAACCATTGGTGCAACAACTTTTCCTTGGGCAGCTGATCAAAGATCATTACTTCATCCAGCTTCATTTATTCACTTCACATAATTATGACTGTGGATTATGATGACTTCAGAGTTCAAAGCCACTTATATTTTCTGCAGTTTGCCTACAAGGTTACCGAGGGGTATATTTTCGAAGACTGAGCTTTCCTAACAGGGTCACTGAATGGTATCAAGCTGCATTTAGCAACAGAGTGAAGTAATTTATTTTTTTTTTCCAAATACTGAGTGGTTGCTGGTCACCGTAGAGTCATGGCAAAAAGGAAGCACCAGGAAAGCTGGAATAACAGAAGCAGGTAGAACCCCCAGCCAGTGATACCCTCCAAAGCCTGACATGGCACCAGGCGGGCGCTGGAGGGGCATGGAGACGCATCCAGCCTCGGGCTGAGCATTTTGGAGAGCACAGTGGGATACAGCATTGTGGACCGGCTGCAGACCCCTCCCAAGGACCTTACGCAGTGAGTGGTCTGTGGCTGAGCATCTACTAGTGCACTGCAAGAGCTGTGGGAAATGAATTATGGATTTCATTAACAGCATCAGCTTGATTTACTCTTTAGAGAAGAGTACAAGAAATAGCACTTCACCTTCCCTGAATCCAGTAGCAAAGTATTCATTGGCCTCATTGTGCGCAGCATCGAGCCTTTTTCTTCAAATATTGAATCACGCCAGGAGAACATAGAGAAACTCTATGGATGATATATTTTGTGAAGAAAGACATTCCAGTTTCTGGGGTAAGCACCTAAGCCCTCTTCTGCGAGGAGCTGAGTGATGCTCCCTGTCAGGAGCACACCCCAGCTAAGCACTGTTGGTGCAGGTAAAAGCCCCGAGTCTCTTTCGATGTCAGTAACTTGTGTAATGCATTGCCTCATGCTGCTGCTTTGGCTAAGTAATGCATTATGTATATCTTGAGGTATGGTGGTTAGTGTAATATTTATGCATATAGGTATCTGCGAGAGTCACCTTGAGTATGGTGCAGCCTGCAAAGAGCAGATAAACAGTATTAGTGCCTGCAGTGAATGCGGCAACTTGCAGGCGCTTTGCTGCAATCCAGCATCTAGACTTTCTGTAAAAAAGATCTAAATGATGTAAGCTCACTCATGGCTTGGTTTGCTAATGATTCCTTTAGTAAGGAGAAAGAAGCGTAATGTGGTATCTCATTTAAAATACATGCTTTTAGATTTCAGCAGCAATAAGTATTTTAGACACATGAACGTGATCATTTAAACCACTTGAACTCTCCTCACCTGCTTGAAGGAAGCAGGAAGAGTGAGAAAAGAGCAGACAGGACTGGTGCTGAGAAGTGCTGTTCCCATAATACGAGCACTATGTACAGTTCTGGTCTTCCCGCTTTACCATTTTGAGGAAAGAAGGTATGGAGAGGTGTGTCAGGGGTAGCCAGAAGCGCGGCATGCTTCTATGTGAGCAGCGAGTGAGTAGGCTAGGACTTTCTAACTCCACAAAAAAGGGATGAATGGGAGGTACGTGTAGGATTGGTGGGGGGAAAGGGGCTGTAATGGGCTTCTACAGCTCTGCAAGTGCCGTGGGTCTTTAGCAAGGCCTACTTTTTCACTGGCCTTCATTACATGAACCTAGGAGGCGTCAAATGAAGTGATCCAATGGATATTTCAAAACAAACCAAGACATGCAATACCTATGCTCATGTGAAAGCTGTTGGTAAATTCCTTGCTACAGGAACGTCAAAACTCTGTATGGTTAAAAAATGGTTAAATAAACTTACACAAGGATACAACATCTTTATGAACTTAAACACAAACAAACCAACCAATGCACCCAAAAGGCATCAAGACCGCCTCAAGCATAGGGTGTCCCTGATGTGCAGATGGTGGCAGGATGGGGCACGTGTCATACGGCAGCCTTTGTGACTTCCCCCATGGACATGGATTACTGGCTACAGCTGGCACAGGGCGCAGGGGTGTCCTGGCCTTGGTCTGGTCCTATGCTATCAGTTAGGTGATCCCGCATTGTGGCCTAAAGTTTGGCTGAAATCAAACTGGCTGGTGGTAGGGTTTGAACTCTTACCGGGAGCCAAGTAGTAGGGGGACACAGCCAGAAATGGGGGTGTCGCTGCTGCCGTCCCTCTGGGCAGTGGCTGTCTGGCCTTGGAGAGAGACACTGGCACGGCCCTACGCTGCTTGGTCGCTGTCCTCACCAGGCTGCTTAATTCAAGGAATCTTCTTTAAAACATAGGCTGAGCGCTGGTGGGGTGCAGGGGTGCTCTTGCTGCGGGGTCGGTGATGGCAGTAAGTGTTCAAGCCCTCTGAAACTCACCTCAGGCAATAAAGTGCACCCAGGCACTGAACAGTGAGCCCAGGTATCAATCTGTAGCTGAAGTACCTCCATCGCTCCTTCAGCTCCTGAGGCTTTTTGTGAAGTCTTCCATCCAGGTAATGAAGAGGTCCAACCCTCCTGAGCTTATAAAACCTGATGATTTCATGGTATGAATCAAATCTAGCTTAAGGCTCAGCCTTGCTATTCCAACTTCATTATTGCTACTTATTTTGGTGGGAGTGTAAACCGTCTACTTTTCAGCTACATTATTCTTAGGGTAGGATCAATACTGGCTTGATCCTGTTTAACAGAACAAGGGTTACCGCTTCTGATAAGTATGAAGCAAAGGGAGACTTGCCCTTTTGTTTTGAAGGGTGGAAGCAAGGCAAGTTTGCCTTTAGAAGTGTGAGCTTTCTTGTGTTCATAGTGACTTCCTGTCCTTAGGTTGCTGCTTTTTTTTCTTTTTCTTTTCTTCTTTTTAATATAAACTGCTTCCTGGTCAACAGCAAAGGAAACAGAAGAGGCTCACTACATAAAAGCTGGGTGTTTACCTGCTGCCTTCAGTCTTCTTCTGCAGTGTGTTTTCTGTGCAAATACTCTATGGCGGTACCTTAACAAGTTGCTGTTGGGAGGAATCCTTTTGTCTTGCTTATGGTTTGTAAACCCCCCACTCCCACTGACAAGCCAGACTTCATGAGAACCATCCTGCTCAGATCAACAGATTGACTCATGTAACTAATGACCCGAGACAGGAGGGCAAATTCAGTTAGTGGCCTAAAATAATTATTGTCATCTAAGCACTTGTTAAATATGTAATTTTCCAATTTCATTTAGTTCTTTTCTTACTGCTGGTATTAGCCTAGCAGCCATCATACTGCAACAATCTTCCCTTATTTCTGCTGTATGTGCTACAACCCCTTGTGGTGGGATGGGGCTGCGTTAGGTGCTGACATTTAGATCACATAATTTTTACTAACAAGGACTAGAGGCAGTGAGGTAGCTGCCTGCACCACGCTGGCGGTGCATCTTTCATCATCTTTTCCGCTCTTCCCTGAGCTGCAACAGTGCCGTTGTTAGTGCCGACAAACAAAGAGGCAAGGGTGTAATTGTCAGTGATGGTGGACAAGAAAAGACTGCTTTTCCCGTTCTCAGGAAAGAACATTTTCCAGATAGAAATCTGAATCCTTGCCTGTTCCCCAGGGGCTGTTGAAGGCTGGATGTGCAGACTCAATGGCCACATTGTGCGACTTAGACCTGCAGGAATATCTGCCACCCTTGGCGTGATTATTGTTTAACAGGGTATTGTTAAAGATTCAGTGAGCTAGGGATGTTTTGAGAGAGGGCCATTAAACACCGCCAATAATTGGACTTCCCGAGCCCGCACACCATTACACTGGCTTAATGGTGGTGAGACTCCAGTGAATACCTGTGGCAGTGTTGGCATCAAACAGGTAACAGGGCTGAACTGGGCTGCAGAGACACAGTCTTAATAGGATGGGGACATAAGCGAGCCTCTTTTTCTCACCCTGGAACACCAGGCTGCTTTTTCCTTTCCTTTCACATCTGCTTCCCTTATTCTTCCCTGTTTTCAGGTTTGCGTTTGATAGTGTATGCCTATTTCTGCAGCATCCTCCCCTGGACCCTCACTCTCTGCCATGTCCCAGCCCTGCTGGTGCATCAGCGGGGGGAGTGAGGTGGGGTCATCGGCATCCCCAGGGATCCAAAATGAGCCACTGTGAAATGGGCTGCTCCTGCTAGCGCAGGGACTGACATCCTCAGCGTACTCCCAGTGCACCAGCAGTGTAGTTTGCCTGGAAAATCTGTCAGGCAAAATTTGTTAGGTTTTTCGCAGCTCTGATTTCTCTATCCCCGAGAGTGTCTTTGCTAAGAGAAAGCATTGATTTTTGCCATCCAGCACACACACATATGAATATGATTCATTCCACCCCATTCCTCAGAATAACTTTTGTGAGTTGTTATCCCTGCTAAAATGAGCCTTTTCACAGTTCTGTATTTCCACCTAGCACACACACAATAAAATTACCAGAAGCGAAATAAACTTTGCTTGGCTTGAGAAGAAATTTTATGTTGTTATAGGGGACTCCTTCTGAAGAAAAAATGGTTAGCTTTATATTACATTAATTTATAAGTAAAGCTAACACTGTATTTATTTGGTGTAGATATAGGGTCAACAGGAACAAACATAAACAATTTGAACCAAAGGTCCACTTCATACCATTTACCTACTAAAGTAAAAACTGTCTGTTGAAGGCCAGATTCCACCACACTTACTAAAAAATTCAAAAGCTTGCTAAAAAAAATAAGGGCTTATTCAATGGTAAAAACACAATGTTTCTTTCTATTCGGATTTCCCCAAGTGTCTACTCATTTAACCTCGGTTAATAGATTAAAACCAGTGCAACATCTCCATAAATATTTTTAAGGTATACGTATTTTATGTGTTAAATTGGTGAACACAAATTTATACTAAATAAGTAGGGCTTCTACAAAGCGAAACAAAATTTAGCCCAGCAAGGCTTAGTAAGGAAATACTTGTGTATTTTTCTGGAAAACTGGTAAGTAGAGTTAAAAATTGCATAGTTTGCATCTATCCATACCTGTGGCAGGGTTATAAGACTACACCATGTACATACTCTTCTCCTGTTTTCACTCATTTTCACTCCTCCGCACTGAAGAAAATGCAGAATCACGGAATGCAAAGTGGCTGGTCCTCGGCAGGAGACCCTAGCTTGTTTTCCAAGGCTGGATTAACTGGTGCTGTGTCAGCTGTGACAGATGTGTTTCAAAGTTGTATTTAAAGTCTTTCGGTGAGAAGACTGTGAAGCTTCTTTAGCTAAATACTCCTATCCTTAAAATAAGGAAGTTTTATTTAATGTGCAACCTCAGTTTCCATCATTGCAATTTGTCTTTGCTCTACAGATAATTAAAACTTGATGATTTCATTGTTCTTAGCAGCAGCCCTTTGGGTATTTTAAGATTCTTACTGCTTTTCTTGTAGTTTGACAAACCCTGTGTACACAGGCTTCCTCGTAGGTTGTGTCTGCAAGATGCTTGTTCATTCTTCTTGGGGTTTCTCCATTCAGCCACACCTTTCCTTGAAGAAGGATGCCCCCAAACAGAGAGGACTTCCCTCCAGCTGATGCTAGAAGTGCTAAGTATTATAAGATAAAAAGGATTATTAACTATATATTACAAGCCACGTTACAGACTAACTTGACTAGCATTTTCCTTTGCAAGAGTAGAACGTACTCATCTCAATTAAGTAATTTTTGGAAGACCTGCTATCTGCCTACTTGATATCTACTCTGCACTGATGCACTTTACCTCTGCTGTCTAGATTTACAACTGTTACATGCATAGATTTGTATACAATGTTTTCCGTATAATTTCTCCAGTGTGTGAAACTGTTCTTTGGATAGATAAATTAGGTCATTTGACAGACAGTCTTGAGGCTTATGTGATTTGTGTGTAGTACCTGAACACACCTCTTCTCCTTTGCTCTTTTCAGCCATTTCACACTTAATTCATTTTTCAGAAACAGAACTAGCAACAGCTCAAAACCAGCTGGTTTTTCAAGGCTCATCAGGCATATCAGCTAATACTTCCTAACAACCTGCTAGTCAGATGATTTGAAATAATCAGAACTATCTAAGTTCTCTTTGAGAACTACCTGCAAACCTTTTGATGTGTTTCTTCTTTAGCTGAGACCTTGCCTTGGAGAGCTTTCCTGGTTTTCACTGTATTAACAATCTGATCTCAACTGACATTCTGATACAAAAACATTCAACAATTTGACCATCTGATGATAATTTCTTGCCAGCTGTCCTCTCCTGTTGAACAGTGAATTTTGCATTTATTTTCATTATACATTTTTTTTCCCTTGTAATTACTTAGAATTTGTCCCTTTGGCCACATCTTAATGATGTGGGCTGCTTTCTGTTACTTACATACTTCATCATTCTGAAGGGCAATAAAATGCTCACATTTTGGCCAACTTTATATCTCATTATCTTCCCTTTCTGATTTTCTCAATGGGTTAGGTTGTGTTTGTGCCCTTCACAAGGTTTCTTCAGGACACTGACCAGCCTCCATCATTCTCTCTGCCTTTACATTCATCTCCCAGGTGAGAGCATCTGTGGATGTTTTGAGGTTACTGAGGTCTGCGCTCCTGGGGCCACCTGTTTTTCTTTTGCTGTCCTTTCTCCTACCGTCCCAAAAGGTAGGAATGAGGTTACTTCATGGCAGTTTTTGGCAAGCTGCCTTCTACCTTGCTGCACTACAAAGCATCCTTCTGGCATTTAGATGCACATTTATGCATTATCAGAACTCCCCAAACCTTTCCCTTTAACCAATTTGGCAGAACAAATGTAACCAGCATAACCAGTAGCCTCCGGGGTAGCTAGTGTCCCGTTGTGCTATTTTTGCAATAGCTGTCCTATTCCAGGTCCAGGCCTTGGGTGATTTTGACTGTGCACAAAAAGGCTTATCTACAATATCTACTGCAGCATTCTCTTCACTTTGACTTTCCCCACACCCCTTTTTAGATAAACCCTCAACTATGATACCATACAAAATCTTTGGAAAGTTTAGATCATTGGGAAGGAAGTCTTTGTCACATGCATTTTTTAATGCACATTATTCAGAAATACAGAATAATTTAGTTCTTTTTCATGGGTTCCTATAATCTACCTAAACTTTTATATAAGCCACCCAAACTTTGCTAGACTTTTGAATGTCTAATTTCATTTATGAGTTCGCATCGTAAAGCTCAAGGAAGAAAAGACATAATCTGGATTATACACCAGCATCAATTCAGGAAGGAGCACACACTTTTTAAAAAGCTAGTAAATTCCACAAAAGATGAAACAATAGAAATAGTGTGTTTTAATATTTTTTATATAAGGTGCCATCTTTTATGTGAAATTCAGATACACATGCAACACAACTCATACATACATATGTATCAAGTAGATCTACTTCAGGTTCACAAATCTTCATGCTCAAGCAACTGATTGTTTTGTCCATGAAGGTGGACGATTAGAGGCTAATTGTCTTACTAGGAAATTGAGAACTGGAATTAGGATTACTATGCACAAAAGAAATGTTGAAATTTTAAAATCCCCTTTCAGATGAGAGACAGTATTCCTATAGATATGACAGCAAGGTCCTGATACATCAAGAAACACACCACAGTCAGAAAAAAAGGTGAAAGAGAAGCTGATAAGGGAATGTGTTTGAGCAGGCTAAGAATAGTAGCTCTAAGGTAGACAGGCTGCAGTCCCTCATTCTCATTTTTTTCTGTCTAGAAGTAAGGCTTATGCCGTAATAGGAAAAACTGTTGAAGGTTGAGGAACCTCAGCTCCACACAAAATAGGCAATGTGCACTTTTCTGTTTCTCATTAGGGAAAAACAAATTGTTTTACCAAGTGACCCATCTATTGTTTAGACATGGGAATTGGAACTAAAGGGATGAGACATGAAGGTACTGTCTGAGAATCTGTCCAGCAGAAGCACTGGAAGCCCTGCAGAAATATTATTAAAAAAAAAAAAGACCCAAATAATACAAAACTTGCATTTCATAATGGAAAAATAAATAAGACCTTCTGTAAAGTCTGAGAAGTTTTCCTAAACAATTAACCTGTAGCAAAGATGTTCTGATGTAGCAAAAAATCAGAGGCAAAGACCACTAAGTACATGGGCTACTGAAGAAATCCTATAAAATCGATTGTATGCTACACGGAGACCTGAGTCATCATTTTGCCTTATCACAATATCTTTTATTCTTCCAGTTCAGTTAAGCCTGCAAACAATTCAACCTCTTTAGTATTTTTAAAGAGACCCATGTGTACAGAAAGGTGTTTGTTCCATCAGGTCGGGTATGATATCCCTATTCAAAAATATATATGGCTCACTCGATGAGAAAATCTTCTTCAGAGAGAAGGATTTTTCTTCGGCTTAAAATCTGAAATATAAAATGCAGTGTAAAGACGTGAAAAGTCATGAAACAAGGGACAGAAAAGAAAAATGGCTGTAAACTTGTTCTACTGAAACTGTTAGTCTTTGCTAGGAAAAGTAAAGCTGAATTCTCTGTTAGTAAGCTAATCACAATTATTTATCATGTTGAGGTTATTTTTGTGGGAAATTCGAAGAAATTACTAGAAGGAGATCGTGAAAGTTGCAATTACAAATGTATATCTTTTTTTGATTGAGTAATGAAGAGGTAAGGAGAAAGGAGTGCGATGACCTTAGGGCTTGTATGTTAATAGACACAGAAGACGCTTTAGCATATAAAAAAAGGAAACCAAACCATAGAACTCTTGGGTTTTAACCTGTAAATAGCTATGGTCAAACCTTGGGTTTGTTGTGGGCATGGTTGGCAGCAAAATTCCAGCAGAGTGGTGGCCTAATACAGGAGAGATGAAGTTCTGGGCACTGAGCGGGAGCATTCCCGGGTGTTTCTTTCTGCACTCGGCCAGCTGAAAGCACCAGGAATGGTGGCACGTGGTGGCAGCCGATAACACAAGTTGGGAGCTGAAGATCTCGGCAGTGTGCATGGCTCCTTCTGTCATAGATGGGTATGCGTGTCTGTATATACAAAAAGTGCAAAACCAAACATCCTTGCATTGCATCCTGAGATCCTGGAGCGTTAGCACGACTTGGTGCATGCTTCCCTTTCTGTGGATCATTTCCAGCCTGCCCGGCACTGCTGTCTGGGGAAGGAGTGCCGTCAGGCGCTGGCTGCAGGCCGGGCTGGTGGCAGGGGGCTGCTGCAGTGCCAGCCAGAGGCTGAGCGGAGCCTTGGCTGGGCCAGGCAACAGCCAGATGGCCTGGCAGCCACCTCGCACCACCGCCAGGCAGCCTGGCAGCCTGGGCCACCTGCACCGCTCACAGGGCAGCTCTCATTCCGCTTTTCTAGCGGGCATTGGGAAGGGATGAGCTTGTGGAGGAGGGATGTGGCATGCGGAAGAAATGAGGTAAATGAAGGCAAAGTTTTAAGCGGTGAAGCTTCAAGTGGTTTGCCTTAAAAAAGCCTTGATGTGTTTTTTCCCTTCATGTTAATAATAATTTTCCCTTTAGCCTCAGTGGCCACCGGGCCAAGATTGTGGTCTGGTGCTACCAGTTCCTACAAAGGAAATGTTTTCTAAGTACGGACTTGGAAGGAAAACAAAGCTATATCCTGAATTATTTTTTAAAAAGCTGCAATGATCACAAAATCCAAAAGCACAGGCCTGGGACAATGCTGTTGCAGTGGTCCATGGGAGGAAGCCAGGTAAATGTGAAGCGGGCAGGTTATCCTCCCAGCCGCTACTGCGAGCTCTGGTGCCAGATTCTGTCTGCAAACGTGAGCAGCGCATGGCTGAAGCAACTTGAGCAGGCAAAGGTTGCCTGTCTCTCCATGCAATAATGCCGCAGTCGTTATTGTCACCTTGCCACTGTGATGCGCTGGGGATGCAGGTGAATCCTCTGGCTCATGGGCAGCAAACAGCGTCCTCCACCTCCTGTGCTCAGCACAGCGTAAGAGCAGTGGCAGGCAGGCAGAGAAATGGGAAGTGGTTATGGACTCTTGTGATATAATGTTTGCTAAGGAAGCGTATTCCATGGCAGAGGTTGAAATTATTTGTCAGTGGCTCAGACCTTCACAGGAGCTATGAGTTTGGGGATAGGTGAAAATCAATCCCCACGTCTTTTTTATTCAATTACAGGAACGAGTAACTAGACCTGAGCTGAGGCTCGACCCCCACCAGGACTATGGCTCGTGTTTTGTTCCTGGGCAGAGGGTGATCTTTGGAGCGCTGCTCAGTTAGGTGAGGACCTTGCTGATAAGGTGTATGATTGGTGCTTGAAGACGACTGTTCAATTTTCACATCTGTCATTGAATTTCAGTATGATTTTTGAACTAGTTCCATATGAGCATCATCAATAAAATGTGTGATCATCCAGAGTAGGAAACAGTAAATTATCATTCAGCAAACTGGGAAGATGATTGCAATTACTCAGATAGACAACGCCAGGCCTTGTATTGTTCCATTTGATCATGATGGGTGATGTTATGAAATGAAAGCTCATCACTGGAATTTCAATCTCTTAAGATTTTTTTACTGTAAATATTCTGTAAGACAATTTTAAAATACAGGCACTTATCAAGTACCACATCATGAGGTAATACTGAGTGCTGTATGCTGCATAAAAAAGAGAAAGTCAATCTGGCCAAAGAAATTCAAGGAGAAATGGATTATATCCACAGAAACCTGAGGGTATATGTAACTCTGCAGTATCCGTAGCAAGCAGAGTTTTCCCGTGTCTTTTAAGAAGATGAGCAACAGTAAGGTTTGACTCCCCCTGATTTTCAGCAGGATTTACATGCCCAGCAACAGGAAGATCCCATCCAAGATGAACTAAGTTTATTGTTATGTTTTTTAAATTACTTATTTTCAATGTTTCATGTTTAATACCTAAAGGAAAAGGGATCTGGTGCCTCAGAACAAAGGTTCCTTTCTTTGAGGAAGGAAAGAATAAACACAACACAATGTTTGAAATGGAAAAGCAGAGGCTTATTTTACCCTCTTGCAGGACGTGTTTGCTACCAAGCCTGCTTAAAAAAAAAAATAATTAACAACGTGAAATCAGATTTTCAGCTGTGCAGAACTTTGCTTGAGGGGGATGGCAGGGGGGAAAGCATGGCTCTACATCATCACCTTCTGCTGCAGATCTCTAGACTTTCCTGGGTATAATTCTAATTTAAACTCTGCTCCTGAATATTAATCTCCACTCTTGGTCACTTCAGAGTGGACTGGCCATATTAAAAGTGATGTTATCATTATTTCTAGCTCCAGAATTCCTTTTTAAGAGTTACAATACTAAATGCTAAGATACTGAAACTGAGAATATATACTTCAATAATATTATTCAGTCACTTGCTCTGGTTGTTAAAGTAAGATTTAATGCACTGTAGAAAAGGAATGGAATAAACTGTAAGAGATAATTTCTTTATGAAGCTCTGGTGTGCAAAACTATTAAAATTGTGGTCTGAGAACCCTTTATTTGTTGCAATATTGTATGTGCTGATCTCTTTTACAACCTATTAGCATAATTTTATTTGTCCCTTTAGCCTTAAGTGATCCAAAATTATCTGCCTGCCTTGTTTACCACAAAATATCATAAATTCAGAAACAGATGATGCATCAAATGTCAGGCAGAAACTGAAGCATGGGATGTTCTGTCTGAACATAAGGAAAAACATTTTTCTTGTGAGGGTGACCGAGCACTGGCAGAGGTTGCCCAGAGAGTCGGTGGCATCTCCTTCCTTGGAGGTGTTCAAAAGCCATCAGGACATGGTCCTGGGCAGCCGGCTGTGGGTGACCTTGCTCGGGCAGGGGGATGGACCAGATGATCCCCAGAGGTGTCTTCCGACCTCTGCCATTCTGTCATTCTGTGAATATTTATCTGTGACCTACCAAAACTTGAGACTGACTCCATATCTTCATAGATGGAGCATGAAAGAAATGATGTAAATCAGTTAATTTTAGCTCTGAGAGCATGGGAAAAAATCTGGGAATTCCAGTTCATTATTCCAGTGCATTTAACTAACTTTGATAAGCTCACTAAATATGGCACAAAACAATCCGCAGTCCCAAAGCTGAAGTCTTCCAAGGTGAAAGTGACACCACTCTGTCAGTGGAGAGAGTGCTCTGTCTACACCACTCGTGGTTTTATTGTTAGCCCTTTCCTTGCAAGAATTTAAAAAATCACCAAAATACACTCAGGTAAAGCAGGTATTTGTTGGTGTTTGCCACTGCTGTTTCTAGGGGAATGGGGTCTTCTGGTGAGCCATAAGGGCCAGTGAGCTCTCACTCTACAGTCTTGGTAACGCTGTACCATGTATACTGTATTTGAGTTTCTGATCCATTTTGACAACGTCTTACATATTCCTGTCTTAAAGGTCAAACCTGCTTCTTGCACGCAATAACTGACAAATGAAAATATCGGTGTCTTAGAAAAATGACATCCATAATAGGTTAATCTCATCTTTATCAACTGAACTTGATAGGATGCTCTTGAAAAGTGATTGGGGATATTCACCATGAGCATTTCTGAGTCTGTGAAAAGCTCAACTTAAGCTTCCATTATAACAAACTGTAAAACCGATCAATGTGATATCTGAAAAATATTGGTGGATCAAGGCAGATGCCAGGTTTTCACAGTCACTTAGGATTACTCTATCAATGAACTTGGCTGCACAACTGAATCTGCAAAGGTGCCCTCCAGAAGATAAGAGCTTTTAAAGGACCTTACTGTCAAAAGAGCTCACAAAAAAGTACATCGTATTTTTCCAATTTGTTTCTGCATCTGAATAACAGACAAAGGAATTTTAAAATACCTCAGGGGAAAAAAGCTCTGAACAAACCCAGTGTATTTCATGTATGCCCATAGTGGCATTGGAGGTTTAGCTGGTGTGTTCAATATAGTAAAATTAATATTTTATTTATCTATCAATCTATCTATCTATTAATTAATTTATTTATTTATTAAGTAGATTCAAAATTTAATACAAAGATTGAGAATGAGGGTGATTGGGATAAGGAACAGGAAAAATAAATGGTCCATAACTCTTGACGAGGAACATCTCTAGAATCAATGGTTTGCTGATTCCCACATTTCAAGATCTAAGGGTCTCCAGATGAAATCGTCATGTGACAGGTTGAAAAACAAGAGGCACTTCACCCACTAAACATACCTCTACAGGCTGCTGCTGCTGCAGGAAGCTTGCATGAATCCAAAGAGCAATCCATCAGACATTCATGGGAAGAAAAAAAAAGTGATCAATGCTTACTAAACAGAAAACTCTGCTAAGACTCAGCAAATTACCAATAAAACCAGGACAGTAACCTGGGAGAGGCCAGGTCAGTCCTCACAGTAAGGCGGTTGTAGCCTGAAACTCTCCAGCCATCTCGTGTGGGTAACTGTCAGAGACTTGTTACTGGACTAGGCAAACCCAACGATGTGGCTACGTGTTTTTCCTTGCTTCTTGTGGCTGTATTTTACCGCTCTGATTTAGGACGGTAGATGACATCACATTAATTACAGCTTTGGTGTGGGAAAACACATTTTTTTTTTATGCTGAGTAGGCAATATTTCATCTGTTGGGAAAAAAAAAATCATAATTTACATAAACGCTCTTAAAAGGTGCTTTCCCTCCAGTATGTCTGTATGTCTGGGCTTCTCAATAGCCAAACGAGTTTGGGAATGTAGACTTATAGAATCATAGAATAATTTAGTTTGGAAAAGACCCTTAAGGTCATAGGGTCCAACTGTTAAATATGCTTACCCTTGTCCATGAGCAGAAGGCAACTTCAATTAAGTTTTGAGTTTTTGAAATAAGCTGATAAAACACCTCCATCCCTTGTTGTATCCCAACTTGCCATTTCTTGTCCAATTTTTGTCAGGATCCGAGCTGGGAATGCAGAGCTTCTCTGTAGAGGAATGGAGGCAGTGGGTTGATGAGCATTGATAACTTGCAGCTGTGGCCTGGCCTCGAAGGAAGTGGGTTGATGGACCTGGATGATGTGCAGCTGTAGCTCCTTCCTGCTAAGTAGTTAAATAGCCCCGAGGAGGGTGGGCAGGCAGGAGCAGTGGCTTGGTCTGGGGTCTGGTCTCTGGAGGAAGGAGAAACAACATGGACAGTAGACTCTGATTGATGGTAAAAGCTGTGTTGCAGCCTGATTGTTTGTGCTGCAACACATCTCAGCAGAATTTGTTCCTATGAGTGGGAACAAGACTGGGAAGGGTCAAATCCAAATTGAAAGGTATTTCTCTCAAAATGTAATGCACTTGTAAATGTTCTAGAAATAACAGTGCTTCACAGCTGCATCTATGTCTGATATAATCTTGCCATGAGTCAGAAATGTGACTAAGCATGTGTTCAGTTTGAAACATGCCAATGTCTTTCTAGGCAAGAGAAAAAAATGGCAGCATCAAAAAGCACTGAAGCGAATGCCTGCATGTGCCATGGTACCTTTCACCAACACCTATACTGGGTATGTATGTCTGTATAGTTCTGCAAGAGCCATCCTAAAAGGAGCCTCAAAAGGCTAGATGATATTTTTTGTATCAAATGGGGTTTGGGCTAACCACAAAGATAATATAGTGCTGGTTCCTGGGAGTACTGTGTGCTCCAGGCTGTTCAAAGTTCAGGCCAGCTCAGGAGTGATGTAGCAAGTCACTCTGTCTAGAATAGATTTGCCTTGAAAGCCACAAAAGAAAATGCAGAATTAAAAAAAAAAAAAAAAAAGGTAATCTTACTGTGTAAAGGATAAATCTAAAAATTATATATGAAAAAAATTAACTATGCCACTTCATAAATAATATTAAAAAACAAACAGTAAATTGAAATTATTCTTTATGAATGCTCTTAAAAAAGAGTTACTGTCAGAGCTGTAACCTTCTGCTGCAAAAAGCAGTCATTGTAGATGCTGTAAAAATGCTGAATACAATTTATAGATTCACTTTTATTATGTTAAGATGACACTAACATGGTACCATGATTATTAATTATAACAGTGTAAAAACCATCTGTGACTTGGCTTCTTTTTATTGATAGAAAAGATGTGCTGAAGGCTGTAGTAACGTATGGATAGTTTCATTCACCACTATATTACTCCAGTTTTCAACTGATGTAACACAATATTACAGCAGCATGAATATGAAGTACCACAGTGGGGAGTCAGTCCTCCGGTCTGCATTATTCCAGAACAATAAGCAGATGACATATGGGTAATAGCATTATGTTCTCTAGGAGAGATGGTAAAATATAAAATAAGAAACAGAATCTTCTAAGCAATTGCACAAAGTTTAATTTAAAAAGTGTGGTCTTACAGCTGTCCAGCAGATGCCCACCAAATATTAGAAAGGCAAATGGTGGTAGTCCAAGTCACCCTCCCAGTAACTGGGTGGTATTGAAAGTCTAAAGTGAATTCCTGTCCTTGTCTAAGTCAATTGCAAATTGGATGTGGGTGTTGATTTGGATGGGGGAATGAATTCATCCTCCAACTACTCTTCTGTGCAGACTATCACAATTACTCATAGTCTGCATTTCACCTTGCTTAGAGAAGTGCCAAAGCTATAACCTTGAGGAGCAGACCTTTATCTGGCTATTTAAATAAGTTTAATAATCTTCTCCTGTAATTTTTTTTGGAAGGAATCCTAACTGACTTTAGTTTTACAGAACCAGACAATCCAAAACATGTCTCTTCAGGCCATTTCAGTTCTTGTGTAGCTCATAGAATATTTTTTATTTTTTTAATTATTTTTATTTTTAATCTTTCTCCTGGCTGGTAAAAAAATGAAAGAGTGAGGGATACTGTGAGAGGAGCTCAGTGAAGGCCAATTGTGAAGTTCTTTGCTATCACCTTGGAAATAACAAGGGAGAATATTGCCCAACAGATAGAAGATTGAACTGAAGAAGATGCCTTGTGAGGAATGTATAAGGAATTATTATATGTAGAAACCAAGGGGGTATTGTGGATGTAACGGAGATTCACTGTAGACATTTTTCCCAAACACAGGAAGAAGCATTTTATAATACTACTAGAGATTATTAGTATTGCTATTATATTACTGCTGTTATCATTATAACTTCCACCCCAAGCCTCAAGTCAGCAACAACAACAATTTCTACAAGGTTATTGGGATTGCTGAACATTTCCTTTTCTGCTCAGTGATGCTCAACAGTCTTATTTCTGGTCAAAATAATTTCAGTGGGAACTATGAAGCATAAAAATAATGAGACCAATGTTCATAAAGCCATCTTTCCCTTGTGAATGCAGTGTGCAGTCACAGCAGAACAGTGGCAGCATCTCACCATTTGTGCTTCCAAAGCAAGAAGTGTCAATGGTGCTGAACAACACCCTGCTTAAGTCTGCATCCAGTTCAGGTCATCCTTGTTCAGGAAAGAGGAATTAAAAAAAAAAATATTTGCAGAGGACGGCTACTAGGATTTTAGGTAGGAAGGATGGTCTATGATTTGCAAAGACACTCAGTTAGGTTTGGTAGAGCCAGTCTGAAAAAAGGATATACATCCTTTTCAATATATACATTGTAGGAAGAAGTATGCAAGGTAAAAGACAAGCTGGCAAATGGAGTATAATTTGGGGAGAAAATCAGAAAAGCAGTTTGCTAATATCTCTGGGATGGTCTTCTAATTTCTGCAATGATGGCAAATATTTTAGCCTGGATCTTGTGGAGTTCCTGGTGGGTCCAGCTTGACACTGGTGGTACCGGGGTGCTGCAGACTGGCTTTGGCCACCCAGAAGCTGCTACGCATTTCTGTGTGCTCTAAAATACAATTGTCATTAAAGGTCGTGTAGCCCTACGTGTATGTTCTCAGGTATGTGCCCATGGTAGACTTTTGCTCCAGTTCCAAAGGGAGCCTGGGATGCGGTCCCACTCAAAGGTGCTTTTTTTTTTTTTTTTTTTTTTTTTTTTTTAATTGGCAATTCCAGCACAGTACAACTCTGAAAGATTTATATATTTATATATATGAACCAGTCCCTTTCGGGGACCTAAATAAGCCTCAGTTTTTAGCAGGAAAAGGGATTACAACAAACAGTGTTTTTTCTCCCCTTACTGGATTCCCATCTGTAGAAAGAATTAAGTGATGAGGTAAAATACTTGTTTAAAATTACTGAAAATGAATCTTGATCACAACCTCAAAACTAAGAATCATGATCATTGTATTTGCATTCTCATGAATGTACATGAAGTTATTGTTGTGTACCAGAGTGTATATTTGTGTATTAACTTTATCAAATTTAAGTGTTTGTGATATCTCAGTGAGCATGAAATGTAGTTACTTGGTTGCACCTGTTCATAGTAATTGGATTCAATATTCATGAATGATTTTCCAGTAACCATGTGCATGAGTAGCGATCATTAAGACAGGCTTCCAGCTCCCCAAATGTTGTACTGCAAGCGATCTGTGAGCTCTGTGGAAACAAAGGTTTATAAAATATCAGCTGACATGTGGCAATGTATGCACAGGTGACTGCTGCTCTTGGCCAGGGTACGAAATCCCTGCTTGTTTACAGATGGGAATTCACCTTTATGTAGCAATTAGGCATGATGGTAAATGAAAAGGGATGCTATGGGAAGTGAAAAAAAAAAAAATCATGCTGAAACTAACAACTGTTAAGTGAGCTGAACCAGAAGCAGCCTGGAAAAGGCAGAGGATGAAAATATTGAAGGTTAAATGTGCCAAGACTGGCAAAAGTTGAAAAGCAAAAATCCAAGCAAGCAGAAGAAAACACAAACTGTGAAGATAAAAAAGATTATTTAATTTACCTTGCGGTAATGAAATAGACATCTTGTTTTCCAAGAGTTTTTTTCTTATCCCTGAGCTTATCTGTCGTCATCCTGAATTATTTGAAAGGTCATGGGCCAAACCAGAATATTGTTTGAGCTGGTAGCGATAGCACCTCAGGCTGGATGAAGTAATGGGATAAAGCTAGGGACAGTGTCCACACGGCTCTCTCTGGTGGGGCCACAGGGTGTGATGTGGTGGCCAGGGATCCTGTGGCTCGTACAGCCTGTTGGTGTCAGATTAAAAGGCTTAAATCTCATGTTTTTTCTTGTTAGTTCAGGTTATTACAACCCCTATACTTGCTGAAATGCTGTCCAAACGGTATTTCTATTCTCAGATTGTTTAGTTCATGTTTTTCCTGATGACTGTAATGGTTCAGCTGTAAGTCATTACTGCAAGATGGAGATATGCTGCCTAATAAACCCAGCACCCAGGCTGGAAGATCACTTACTGTAAAATTTACATTGCTCTAAACACAGTCCAGTTATGAACACTGTGGGTGTAAAATATTAAACGTTAAAGCTTGTATGAAAGGTTTGGTTTATGCCTCCGTGCGGTATGAGTCAGCTGTGGCTACGGAGTCATGCAAGGGTGGACTTCAGTGTGCCCTTCCCCCATCGTAATTGCAATCTGTAAGAATTAGAGTCTTTCATTGACTTCAGCAGGCTCTGAGCAGGTGCTCTGCTGGTTTGTGTTATGTATTCAGGGAAGTCTTCAGTCCTAAGGTACACCAAAGCGCTGCTGGCTAATGAGAAATCGGCACACCTGAGTCGCAGCAAGGCTAAAACTGAGTATCCAGGGTAGTATCCAGTGGCTTTTACTAGAAATGTGACAGCCACGGGATTGCTGTGTGTAAAGCAAGTGCACCTTCCCATGAGTGAGGGTACCCATTTGCAGCAGCTGTGGCAGGCCCCACAGCTAGCAGGTTCTGCATCCTCCGTGTCTAAATAGCAGGATGAAAACTGGTCCTTTTCTCCTCTCCTTCCAGCTCTGCTTAGGTTGGCATTTTTCTATTTGGGATTTCACAGAGTTATGCATCTACTGCACCAGCTAACCCATGGGCTGGTTGTTTATAAGATATATTGGATTTACTGCAAACAAACAGATTGTGTCCAGTAAGGCCAGTATTTCTTGAAGAATATACAAACTTCTTGCAACTGATTTGTAAGGGTGAGGCAACCAAGTCACATGTTTCTGGACTGTGCAGAGCTTGTAGAGCTCCTGTGGTTTCTCCTAGTAAAATGCAAAGGCTCATTGCAGATAACATTTCCCATCACCAAAAAAAAAAAAAAAAAAAAAAAAGATGAATGCATCCAAATTTAGGATAGCCCTTTCTGCGCTAATAGCATATCGTGTAATTATGCAAACCTGATAGCTTTTGCCTTGCACATGTTGAATGATGATCTGGACATGTCTAAACTGTTCCAGGAACCTTTAAATGTCCTCTGAATCCCATCTGATCTGCCATCGTATGGTACAGGGAATAGGCAACTCCCAATGAGGTGCACAGTCTGAAAGGTCATATGAACAGCTGGGGTTTGGCTCGCTTCTGCTTTACTCTAAGTTCCCTTTGCTGTAATTCTGCTCAAAAAAAGCAGATATATCAGGAAGCTCTAAAATGACACATGGCTTGATCCAAGTGAAAAGTAGGAATAAGACACCTTAACCCCCATGGACTGCTCTTGCCTCGTGTGCAAAGGAAGGGCAAGGAAAGCTGAAGCGGTCACTTCTCTTTTGGTGACATTTTACAATATGTATTTTCTAGAGGTGGAGACTTGAAAAGAGCAGCTTCATTTTTTAGATCTGATAAAGACAAAAGCAATGGCAGTCAGTTCCTTGGATAAACAACCTGCCGGTGTAAGTCTGCACGTTGGGGAAATTCAGGGGCTTTTACAGCTTCTAAGGATGGCTAAGAGCAATCCTGCTGGGATCACACAACGTATCTAATGCAGTGGTTATCAGTTACTTATGGATGGAGCAAGCTCTAGAAATTGAAATAATATTTAATGAGCAATTGATCTTTACACTGGCAAAGAGTCTGTTGTTGGTTTGTTGTGTTTTTTTTTTCTCATTTCCCTGCTTTAATGTGACTTCCTCTAACAAGAACAGTCAGACTCCATAGAAATTAATATCACAGAAAGCAGACTAAACTTGTGCTACATAGGTAACTACAAAATCCTTTGAATTTATGCAAAAAAGAAGAGAAAAAGTTATCAAGATGAATATCCAAGTTTGGCTTTTTTATGTAAGTGCCTATATAGTGGCTCATGCCAAACGCGGTGGGATTTTTTTTGTCCCTTATTAGGTATATTTTTGGCTTACAAAAATAGAGGTACTGACAAAATAAATTTTCTTAAAGAACACAGCTATTTATTGATCCTGAATTCTGAAAACTCATGAGTTTTGGAGCTGCAACTAACCTCTGATTCGGTATTCATCATTTTGAAAGCTACTCATGAATTGCATCATCTTGTTTCACAGCTTCAGCTCCCAAAAGTATGAACTTTAAAATCGTACTATTTATGGCAGAAAGAACAGAGTACAATTTGTTTTGCCATTATCTATTTCATAAAAATGTGTCCCATGCTAATGTCATGAGAAAAGATGACAGCAGTCTTCAGCACAAGAAGCAGAACAGGTTAGATTTAGGTTATGGTAATGAGATTAGAGTGAGACAAAACACAAGATAATATAAGCAGGAGAACACGTGGATAAATACAGGGATTTCTCTAATGGAAAGCTAAATATGCAAAGATCGGGCATCGTCTTTAATTTATCACTTTCATCTCTCTCTGCTTTTGAAATCTAGTTAGTAGCATAATATTGGCCTGGAGTTTTAAGGGAGAGAATGTCAGCAGGCACTATTAATCTTATTTATATATAATTGTATAAAAAAAGTAAAGGAAAACAACATTGTTTATCTTTGTTTTGAAGCCTGCAGATATTGTGGTTATTTTGCATAATGCATATTGGTATCAGTTGCTGTGGGTTTTTTTTAAACCTAAAATGAATATTAAACACTTATAGCCAGTGTCTTAATCCCACTTAAGGAATACAGAGCAAGTTCTCCACCTCGCTGTGCTGGCTGCCCATGGGCCTGTGTTTCACCCTGGCTGTGACAGCTCCACTGGGGCACTGAGCTTTCTCCTCCTCCTCACAATGCCTGCTGTGCTTCAGAAGAAGGGGGCCACCAGATGAATTTCATAGAATCAGAAAACAGTTTGGGTTGGAATGGACATTTAAGGGTCATCCAGCCCACCCCTCTGCAGTCAGCAGGGACATCTTCCACCAGATCAGGTTGTCAGAGCCCCCTCCAACCTGACCTTGAATGTTTTCCAGGGATGGGCATCACCCAGTGCTCTGGGCAACCGGTTCCAGTGTTTCACCACCCTCATAGTAAAAATTTTTTTCCTCATGTCTAGTCTGAAGCTACCCTCCTTTAGTTTAAAACCATTTCATTTGCCCCCTTGCCAGGTCCTTCCTCTGATTTTGGCCGAGGGAAGAGAAACCTGGTCTGCAGTGTGTAGTTGAGCACAGAGGTGTCCAGACCCATGGCCGAGCCCCTCTGGTCACGTGAGCCTTGCTGCGGGTTCTTCTGCTCCGTCTACCTCAACAGCCCACCCACATTTCTGCTGTTACTGCTCAGTTTTCCCTTTTGAACTAAAGGATCCCTTGGACAACTTGCAGAAGGTGGTGCTAGAGGGTTTGGAACATCCCTTAATGCTGAGAGAAGGTGTTTTTTCAGTTTCCATGCACTTGGAGCTTATCCACCCCCATTGTTGTGCACCTGCTCTTCAGCAAAACTCATCATGGGTGTTATGGGAGGTGCTGGTGGGTGCTTCGTATCTGTTGGGTGGTGTTGGCTGGGAAAGCAATGCGGGGAGAGTCAAAAGGAGCAGGTGCTGACCTGGGATCTAAGCCCTAGGGATCTGGTTAGAGATCCCCCTATGGGAATGCTGTATTTACATCCCATGGTCCTCGAGTCAGAGGCATAAGCATTCTCTTGAACTGTAATGGAAAACAAAAGTTTTCCAGATGCATTAACCCGTCCTCGCACAGGACATGGGCTGTCCCACACCAGGGGGATTGGGAAGAGGTGACTGGGTTGTGCAGATGCTATACAGGCACCCTCTGTGCTGGTTGGGGAACGGCTGTACGGGCAGGCACCTGGAAACCTTGGGAAGAACTAAAAACATCCCCCAGTTCTCCATGGCTGAGAAATGAAGTCATGCCCACCAACTTTTGTAGCTATGTAAACCTTGTTTACATGAAACATAGCTCCACATTTTTGGTGGGTTTTTTTCCTTTTTTTTTTTTCTTTTCTTTTTTTTCCCCCCACAGTAATGCACAGTAAAGCAGGAGAGAAAAATGCTCTGCACATCTCCACAGCTGTGAAATACCAAATAACTCTTTCCCATTGTTTGTTTCAATTTCTAGGCATTTTGCTAAAAACATTGAAAATCAAAATTATTTTTCATTATTGATAGAGGGTGTATTTTTAGCTAAAGGCAGCTAGCAGGATCTCTAAGTCATATTAATTTTGACATTCTTTCAGGTTTTTTAAACTACTTTTGAATTTTATCATCTGCGGACACTGAGATAGATTAAATACAACCCTTTCACTGTCTCATACAGAAATTCAAATGCTGATTTCAAGCAGTAAATATCTGATCTTTTTAGGTGTTGAAAATAACAGCCCCTCTTAAAACTGTTCCATGTGAGTTATTTTGAACTTTTTCTCTGGCACCTCATCTCACACTGGCTCACATAAGTCTCGCGCTTCTCGATGTATTTGAAACAATAAATTCAATGTGATTTTGTGAGAAAAAATGATAGACTGATTATAGCATGCCAGCTCAAAATTCAGAAAGGAAGCAGCCAGTTTTCATCACAGTGCTGCTTGCTTAAAGGAGAAATTCACACATAGGAAAATTTTAGATACCAGAACGTACATAATGTAACTTTAAATATTCTCTCTCATGCTTTCTTAGTAATATACGCTAACACAGTAATGTTTACATTAAGGATGAGCTTGAGCTACAAACAACAGATTCAGATTTTGCATCTAGAAACTTGCAAAATTTTGAGAAGATGAACTTATATCACAGTCCCAGGCAGCATATGTGGTGGTGGTGGTGAAAAATCCTGTTGAAGAAAGAAAATGTACTTATTCTATACTCTTTGGTGGGTGCAGTTCTGGACTAACAGACATAAGCAGTGAAACTGTGGGAATTATAATTTATCACTTTTAAATAATGTTTCTCAGCATTCTTGCATAGTTCCGCTTATACAAAGACTATGAGTTCATCTGAATTTCTCTTTAGTTTTCTACACATGCTGAATATTTTGAAGAATTTGAAATGAAATGAAATGTAGTTTGCTAGCACTTGACAAACTTTGTCTTAAGCTGGGAAAAACATGGAAAGAGCAGCCTGGTTAGCTCAAGCAGAAATTGCCCTAATGGGAAGACATCTGATTTTTCAAGGTTTAATTTAAAAACATCTGTCTCGGTGGATACCTCCCAGACAGACTCACTGCATGTGCCATGGGACAGCTCAGAGGAGGAGAGTGATCTGAAAAACCACTAAATGGGAGGAAAAGATGAAAAAAATAGGAGTGGGTGATTTTTCTCTTGTGGAGGATGGCAATCATGAGTTACAGAGGTTGCATCAATGCCAAGTTTTCCTTTAAACATATACATAAATAGAAAACATGCATTTCATGTTCACATTAAGAAAAACACATTTTTAGGGGATGAAAACTGGTGGAAGAGACTGCCTGAAAGTTAGAGGTAATTAAGGAACACAGGGAAGTCTTACCAAATTTCTTTAGCTGCAGTAAGATTTGCTGCAATACCGCAAGGTAGGAAAACTACAGCTCCTTCTTGCGTGTAGAGACTATCAGGAGCACGCCGAAAGCTTGCCCTTTGCTGGGCACAGGGATAAGTTTGTGGCATTCAGGGGGAAGAAACCTGCAGGGAAATGGGGTTCTCTGTCCCCCAGCTATGTGGGGTAACACAGAGATGCTGGAAGCTGTGCTCTGCAGTGGGAAAAGGCAGCGAGGCAGGTACTCTTGTGGGTGTTTGAGTCTTACCTAGCACTCTCTCTGACAACCCCCATGCGGAGCAGCACCGGCAGCACATGTAGAGTCTGGCTGTGAAGCCTGCATTGGGTGCACAGCTGTATTTACCGGTGTCTGGCTCTTGCCCCGTTTGCACACATGGGACAGAACAAGTATCGTGCCTCTTTTGTGCCTTTTTGTCTCTTTTGAAAGCCAGCCGTGGAGGACACCAGTCAGGGCTTTGAAAATTTCCATTTCAAATACTGAAAAGTGTTTTAATACTTTTGTGTTCATCTGCAAGTGGATGTGTGGAACAGTGTGGCAAACATACAATTAAACCGTCCTTCCCATGTGCCACTGAGTTTGGATCACATACTATATAGCTATTGGAGGCTAAATGTAGTCGCCAGGCCCTTGCAGAGCAGGTCTGTTAAATAAAAAAAAATAAATAAAAATAAAAACAAAGATACGACAAGTGATTTTAAAGTTGTTTTTCAGGTTTTTTCTTCTTAAGGAAACACGGATCATTTGCATTCAGGAAATTTCTGACATGCCACATCTCATCAGAGCATTGCATAATTTATCTACAGCTACTTGGTTTCCAAACGTGACACAACACAACCTAAGGTCAGTAGGATGAGCATCCCTCTCGAAATGGGGCATCATGCATTCATTAATTTCTTCAGTAACATACATGTTGTATACGGTGTAGATGCAAAACTGTGTGGTGAGCTTTTAGCGCTTTTGCAATGGCTGTGGATGAAGAAGCAGTGCCTGCAATGTTGGTTGTATCCTGCACAGCTGATTTAACAGGTAGCCTTAGATGTGCCATTGCCATATAAAATATCTCTATCAGCAACACCCTCGGTTTTTCTTCATAATTAAAATAACAATAATAGTCTAACATATGGAGGCATGCTGGGTTTGTTTGTAGGGAAGATTTTCAAACATTGCTGAAAAAATACATTTTAAAAAAACATCCCTGTGTGATTGAAAAGGCAGACACATATTCGGTAGGAACACTACTCTGAAAACATGCACATGTATCTTTTCAACTCTTAAAGGAGATAAAATAGCCAGCATTCTCTGGTGTTTACTCTGCCAATATTTAATAAAGTGCCCATTCTTCTTCCCTTATTAAATGCTGTTCTTAAACTCAGTCTAAATTATGGGTGTACACTCCAAAACAGGATGAATGCAGTACTCCCGAGAGTGATGGATAGCTTTGGTGCCTCAGTTCTGGGTGCCTAGCATGGCACTTAGGCAGAAAGATCTGGCTTGCCATTCATTGTAAATACTTTTATTTATAGTTATATATATATATAATATATATTAAACTTTGTAAATATTTTGCAGATAACTGTGGCTTAGTTTCCTCAAATATATGCCAAATTACTTTTTTTTTTTTTTAAGCATAATGTTAAATAGAGTTAACAATGTACCCACCAACCCTTCCTCCTACTTTATTTTTCCCCTTTTAAGTTATGTTAAGTGTGTGATCTTTTAGTCTCACTGACACAGTGACATAAGGATCTGCTTTGGCTGTTCGCTTTGTGGCTGTTATATTTAATGTGTTTAGAATGACCTTCTACCTCCATTAAATTACATGTGATCTAGTTTCTCAGCAGGGCCATTTATGATCGTTTGTCTGAGATTTTATGTATTGCTTTTCATTGTCCATCTCAGAAATTGTCTTACTTGCACTGAATAAAAAGTGACAAGAAGTGATGGAGTATGCTGTGGGAAATGCTTTGGAGATTCTTGATTCCACTAATGTTAGTTTATGAGCCGCAGGATCTCTCAGGATGGATAACTGCATTACAGCGCGGTCAGTCTCACCCCGAGGGATACTTAGGGGGAGGAGGGGACAGCCCCCACACTGTCCCCTGCCTACACTTGCCCCCCTTGCCTGGCAGGGCAACTCCTTGCCTCCTGGCTGAGCTGGCTTGAAGGCTCCTCCAAAGAGGAGCTCATGTACGACCCTGGCTTTGCTGATAGCTAGTGGGCTACCTGTAGGCAGGGCACCAGTCCCATAATGTGTTGTGGGTGTTTTTTTCTTTTTCTTTTTTTTTTAACTTGTGTTTGGATATTGTGCTGTCACTAAAAAAAAAAAAGGCCCCCATCCAGCTTCACTTGCCTTACTTCCCAAGGAAGCAACGCTGCCGGGATTGAGAAGACAGAGGCTAGAAACAGAAAAGGTTATTGGGAACAGTCTGTTTTCACATTTTAGTAGTATCTTGAATGAAATTCTGCTGACTTTCTCTGCTTCAAAATGGTTAGGTCATGTTTTTCTATGAATTGTAGCTCTTTGTGTTACATTCAGTGGGCACCATTTGTAGAGCACATGTGAAAAAGGGTGGGTAGGTGGCATTTTCCCTCTTGGTGTGCTGGCTTTAGTTCTTGTTCTCAGCAAACTGAGCAAGCCCAGATAAGACGCCTCTGCATAAACAAAGTATTAACTAAGACTCTGGGGAGATGTTCTCGCTCTCTACAACTGCCCGTCAGGAGGCTGTAGCAAGGTGAGTGTTGGGTCTCTTCTCCCAAGTAACAAGTGATAAGATGAAAGGAAACAGCCTCAAGTTGTGCCAGGGAGGTTTACATTAGATATTAGGGAAAATGTCTTCACTGAAAGTCTTGTCCAGCATTGGCACAGGTTGCCCAGGGAGGTAGTGGAGTCACCGTCCCTGGAGGTATTTTAAAGATGCATAGATACGGCACTTAGGAACATGGTTGAGTGGAGGGTTTGGCAGTTCTGGGTTAGCAGTTGGACTTGATGGTCTCAAAGGTCTTTTCCAATCTAAATGATTCTATGATGTTTTTTTCTGACTGTTTCATACATTAAAATGTGCTGTATGAACATAAATTAAGGGTTCCTTGTAAATACAAAAACCTGAAGCCACATCCATAATAGACTTCAAACATGGAGAATGTATCACTATTGTTATTTGCGTTCTATGTGATAACAGGCAAATCCATAACTGCAGAATTAAAAATAAGTAAGTAAACAGATCAGACAGTCTGAATACTGCAGTCTCAGAGATACAGTAGGTAGGAAGAGAGAAAAAAACATATCAGTCTTTGCAGACGGTTTTATGATTCTATGAGGCGGCATTAAATAAGCTTTGTTACTGTTCTCCATTGCTCTTCAATGGACCACACAAGACCAAAGCAAACCTCAGTCAAAGGGTAAAAGTACTAAATAAATAAGTGCAGACCCACTTTTTCTGCTTCAGGACAGAATTTGTAATAAATTGAATCAAAAAGGGTTTTCATTGTTTTGGGAGCAGTTGGCTGTAGGGTGTGTGAGAGCTCTGATTTCTGTGTTAATTTAGTTGTCTTCAGAGATAAGAAAGACTGAAGGAATAAGTGTTTGAAGATTACTGTGTCTGTCCTGTTTCTGGCCACTAAGATTGGGGTTTTTAATGTTAATAATTTCATTTATGATAAATGGTGCAGCAGAAAACATCTTTTTCCTACATGTTTATCAGTTTTCTAAGCAATAGAGTCTGATACTTAATTTTGGTCGTCTTTGCCCCCACCAGAATAGGAGGTAAAACAGAGAATTTTCTTCTTTAGAGTACTTTGGGAACATCCTAACACATTAGCACAACTAGCATAGGTAAATCCAAAAGTAAGTCTGAGGCTTGTCTCATTTTTCAAGAATCAATGAAAAATGTGCGAGTCTCACTTGTTTCCTGCTGTTCTACTATAAGCTAGCTTTTATTATTTTTATCTCCTGTGAAAGCAAAATTGGGCATGTCCAGAAAACAAATGCCATACAGCAGAAGGAATAATCAAAAGGTTGTGAAGTGAAACAAAATCTGGAACATTGGGTGTTCAATTATATAGAATTAACATAAACATGAACAACAGTTTACCTAACTATTTTTTATGCCACATTAGCTTTTCTGTAGGAAGGAGAAAGTATTCTCTGGTGCTTGAAATGCAAATGTTTCAAATGTACATCTATGCATATTCCCTGTTAGCCATGATTAAGGTCAGGGGTTTTAATTTTTGCCAGGAATGACTGTGCAGTCAACATTTGTTTTATTTCTGAAACAGCTAGATGCAGTTATTAAGAAATGTCTCTTCTCCTTCCCATTCGAAGCCAAAACGTTCTCGTTTTGCCATTGAAAATTTTGATTCAGTACAGAAACACAGTTAAATTAAAGCCCAAGTGGTGTCCAACCCACACCTAGGAGATCTACACACATGCTTTATAATTGTACAAGGAAAGGGAGAGGGTATTCACATCTGAAATGTAAGAGATCCTTAGGTGGCTTTTTTATTGTTGTTGTTACCCCAATAGACACAAATAATCTGAGTATGTTCAATGTTAGCAATGTCTCTGAATATCCCGCTGTATGTACACATTAAAATATTGTCCCTTTAGAGCAATCTGGCCCTTTACCAACCTCCCAATGGCCATGGAAATAAACTGCAGTGCAAATTATGCTAAAAAAATCAAAGGATGAGAGTGAGATTCCTATCTGCAGAATTCATAATTTGTGCTTGCAGCCATCTGGCATTGCTCTCCCTTGGGACAGTGACCTCTCTCACTTCTCTCTCCATTGGTATTGCACTCACCTATCTCTTTGGTTGCCACACTGTCATATGAATGCTGCCTGTTATTTTTAAACATATTTATTTTCCTTTCTTTCTCTCCGTATGGAGGTGTATGCCTGCTCTTTGAATAGAAATTTCTGTAACAGCAGCTCTACTAATTGAAATACAACACAGTCTTGTTTACTAAACACTCAGTGTGGGCAAGTACCTTCAGCTCCAAGGAGCGGCATGGGTGAAAGAAGGAAACAGAGGCAGCCTCAGAGGCATCTTTGAGCACCTTCATACAATACATTGGTAGCACCAACCCCGGCCGGAGAGCCACAGATGTGACGCATGTAGTGTGTATGTCTTTCCGTCTCACTGAGCCATACATCAAAGCTAACTGACCTGCTTAAACTACTCACAGAAAACTAAACTACCTTGTCCCCTCCTAAATAACTTTGAATGGAAAAAGTCTACTTGATGGCCTTTTAAAGGTCACAGTAAGAAAAGGAAAGCTGGCTCCTTTTTTTTCTGTTTGTATTATTTGCCTTAAATGCTACATTTGTTCCAGTCCCTGCTGTGGAGAACAAGTATTTGGGCAGTTATGAAGCATGGAGTTATCAGTCCCTGTATCAAGACAATATTAGAAAAATGCTATTGTGAGCCATAAGCATGAAGATTCAGATTGTGAAGCCAATGTGACTAAATGCAGCCTTGCAAAATGTCCTTCAGGAGGTATCTCACCATGGGTTCACAAAGTCACGCCTGTACAAATAGGGCTGGCACTCTCTACAAGTCCTTACCAACATCAGCTAATTAACCACTATTTGCTATTTCATGCTTCCAGAAAATGACTGTCCTCTCTGGCAGCTCCAGAAATCCAGCACACCCCTTCCCAGGTGCTATAGCTCCATAAGCTGCTTTAACTTCTGCTGCTGCTTTCAGCTGGCACTAAGCAAGGTATGTCCTTGTCCTGTGTCACAGAGTGGAAGGGAGCAAGCACCAGTGAAGTTATTCAATCCCTCTTGATCCTTTCCTTACCCATTTTAAGTAGCTTACTGATACTCCTGTTGACGTATCTTTGCAACAAGCATGTTTTTTGTCCCCATTCTTCTTTCAGACCAGTCATCCATACCTGCATGAGATGGTGCAGGAACTGAATTGGTCAACAGACAAACAATAAGCACAATAATACAGTAAACATGCATCATAAAGCAAGTGTCCAGGCAGTGGAAATCAGCATGGTTTTATTAAAGTTAATGGGATTTTTTTACTCCTGAGAACTTGTTTACCCCAACTAGAAGTTATATTTTTGTCCAAATAACATAATTAATACAAGCACACTGAAGCTTCATACACTAAACCTCTATACATCCTCCATGTACAGGCCATAATCTTGTACAGATAAGATTATACCAAGTGAAATCCCAATCCTACTGAAGTTCTCAGAGTAGTTCCCATTCTCTGAAACCGTTATCTGCAATTCACTTTTTTCCCCCTGATAATTATGTGGTCATAGTATAATATAAAGGCAAGACGTTATAGGTGGTGTAAATGGGATCATGCACTACGTGACTGAAAATTCTGTATCATAAGTCAATCTCAAGGTAAGTGTCTGGCAAACCTTTTCTTAAAATTTAGGGGCGTTGCAGGAGAACTGACCTAATGGAGTCAACAGAAGAGCATTGGCTGGCTTTACAGGAGCTCAGTTTTGCCCCATTTACTTTAAATCAATACTGCAGCTGTAGTAGGAATGAGTTAAATTCTTCAGCTGAACTTCATTCTGATTTTAATTCATTAAAAGCTGAAATCCCCAAGCAAAACTCAGGACTTGCCATGAAGGTAGGAAACTCAAAAATGTCACGATGCTGCAAAGCCAACAGAGGTCCAATGACACTGTTCCAAGGGCAACGACGCCATCACACAGTCGTGGTGAAAAGGTGCAAAGAGATAAACTTTGTGTCTTCGTGTTCTCATTTATTCTACTCTGTTGATCCTTTGTGTCCACCTGAACTTGAAGAGAAAACAATTAAAGGAACTTTAAAAAGAGCCCTGTAACTGTTGCCATGCAATTAATTTACTCGTGGTATGCTTCCAGGCATCTTCAGTGGGAGAAAGTATGTGTCCAGAAGAATAACCTGATTTGATCTGAAAAAGACACGTACATAGTTAATCATAACGTTTCTACGTGTAGCCAGTCTTCTTTCTGAACACTTGCTACATCTTGACTAATTTAAACAGCAGTATATTCAGATTTGCCTATGCCTTTTTTTTTTTTAAGTATGTAAAATAAATCTATCTATCTAAATTCTATAACAAAACCCATTGATTTGGGTTTTGCTGTGGTTAGAAGAACAAATGCGGGGGTGTATAAAAACGCAAATGTGGTTGTTAATGTTCATATACTTCAATGCAACATTTCGATGCACTTCAGTTTATGGATGATATTTATATGGACCTATCACTAAGCATAGTCCTGTGGGTCATGGACTTGGCTACTTTGCCTTTCAAAAATATGCCTGATAACTCAAGGTACCCAGTTCTAGACCAGTAAGATCCTGGAGACCCCCATATCCTAATAAGCAAATCAAAGCAAGCAGAGAGACTGACGAGTCTGAGTGAAAAGGAAATGGGTTGTCCTATAACATGCTATAATTTGAGGTAATTATAATTAATTATAATCGTAATTATAATTACGTTTTGATAGTGCAAAGTTGGAAGAGAGTTTAGTCATTCCACCAAGGCTGGTGAAGTTAGTTAGGGGTTTTGTATCAATTGAATGTATTTAGGTATGGTCAAGAATTAATAGGAGAATTTTTATAAAAAAGTTTTCAGAAGTATTGCTCCAAAAACTGGGGTCAAAAGTTCCTTCTAGGTACCCAGAAGACTAAATATTATCCTGTTGGATTCTTCTCAGTAAGTGTATATACAGCAAAGGTGTATAACCCCCCTGCAATGTGATATACCATAAAAAGAGCCAAAAAAAAGAGGTGAAAGATGTGTCTCTATCCTTCCCTTAACAAATCCTAAGGAAAAAAATTCCAGGGACACAAAACATTAAATGAGTAAGACACTGGTTACTACCACTGGAGTTCAGTTTTACGTTTAATCAAAGTGCTAATGGAAATTACCTCGGTGGTTGCTGTGCCATCCTTATTAGCAGATACTCCACGTTACAAAGCTGCTGCGTCTAAACTGGCACCAGTGCCACAATCTGTGAAACCATGGTGCAACACATAGCTGTGGAAAAATAATTACTTCTGACCACCAGAGAAGAAGGTGGCTTATCGGTCAAGCAGTACATGTAGTTGTGCCTCTGTGGATAAATTAATAGCTTCACATCATAGATATGTTCTGCGTTTTCCATTTTTGGTGAACAATTTTGCAGTATACCGGTTTAAATGGTATACTGTGTTTATCAATCTGCAGCACAGCATTCAATTATCTAGATTAAAAGAATTTACAGGAAATATTCTATATCATAGAAGGCTAACTATATTGTGAAGTCATACAAGTATATTCAAATCAAACTATTTACAAAAGAAATGGCAAAACTGCCATTATTGTCAATACGCACCATAGAACATAGGAATACACGCATATACCTCTCCTTTGTCAGTATCTGAAGGTCAAATCCTGGAAGTGCTCCCAAGGTGGATCCTTTGAGGATTTATAGAAGCACGCTGAAGCAAAATGCAAGCCAAAATATATTTGATGTGAAAGGAAAAAGGAAAGCAACTGAGATCATTATTCAAGCAGTACCGCATCTAGTGCTTGGTTTAGATCTTAAATACTGGTAAAGCACCATTTCTGCAGCAGCCCTCTTTCTGCAGAGCCTGACACGTGGTATTTTGTGGCTGGCTGGCAACGATTCATTCCGCGTTTTGATTAAAAGACTATACAACATGCAAGGCAGTAGAGAACTCATCCTAAGACTTCTGAGTTATTTCTCTTCTGCTAGAAGCTGACATTACACTGACAGCCATCTCATACTTGCAGGTTTTCAAAGTTTCTCATCTTTCAAAGTTTCTCATCTTAGGGACACAGTCCAGTGGAATGCATTCCCGCCCCCCCCCCCCCCCCCCCCTCAAGTTTATGTACTTTGTTGATTTGTGAAAGAATACCTTAGGATGTTTGATATCTTTTGGCTTTGCGTTGCAGGCAGTTTTTCTACCAGTATCAGCTCTTCTAAATCCTGAGAGATTGACTTTTTCCCTGGCTTGTTAACTTAATGTAGGTTGCCTTTCTGCCGCTTCGGATAGAAGGGAATTAGAGGGAAAGGAGAGAAAGCAAAAAGAAACCCCCAAACTGCCACTGTTGCCTATTCTAGGTACTTCTGTGTTGCAAAGAAAATAATTCCTGAAATGGAATTCCTGTTATGGGAACACTTGGAAAATGAGGCTGGTATAAACTCCCCTGAACAAGAATTAGGAAGAAAGAATTTTATTTTAATACAATTTTAGAATTGAGGCATAGGCTGAAATTATATGGACCACATTGTTCTGGACTTCCTGTGACGCATGAGCCTTGATTCACTACATGACATGAAAAAAATTAATTCAGCTATACCTCTTTACCCTTTAGCCAGTAAAGGATTGCATGCTTCAAATTCTGGAATCACATCTTTTCCCCCTTATTTTAAGGTCAACAAATATATGCTTCAGCCTATGAGTCTTCAGTAGAGGTTATTACATTAAATGAATGACACAAGTACACAGGCAGAGGGAGAAAAAGGGGCATCAAAGCATTTAATCTACAACTTGTCACCTTTTACAAATTGTCTTGAAAAATGCTAATCACAGTGGCTTGTAATTCACTTGTCTTTCAGTTTCTGCCCCATTAAACAGCATTATGTCCCTTAAAGTCTTAAGTCTTCCAGTTTCGTGTACTTTTCACTCTTTTTTTCCCCCCATCCCCTTTGCCTGTTATAATACACTCTTCTTGCTCCATCATTCTCCCTGATAGACTCTTCTCCCTTTAGCTTTGGCAGAACACTGCTTTTTATTGTAGTTCCCATGATCTGTTTTGGTGCTCAGAGTGTCAGCTTGTTCCTGAAAAGACATATCTGCTTGAAAGCAAGGATCCTGCTTGCTGAATTCCTAACAAAAATGATTTAAACTCCATTTACGTAGGGACTGGGAGCCAGATCTTTCCTCTCCCTTTTCCCTTTAATATGCATGAAGAAACACAGGTGCCCAGTTCCCAGAGATGCATCTTACCAAGCCAGAGAGCACAGTACCTCACACTCTATGTCCAGGTCCCGACTCTTGTTCGTAGGCTGAGATCCACACGTGGGCACCATCCCACCTGGCAAACCACCCAAGCAGAGCATGAGCTGGTGGGCACCATCCTTACCACCTTTTCAGTGGACAGGGAGTCTGCCGGATGGCTGGGTAACAGATGGAGGAACAACGGGATGTATTTAGTGGGCCAGACCTAATGGATTCTGCTGGTGTCTTGGGAATACAGCTGTCAGCCGGAGGAATAAGGGCACACGTGTCCGCTTCCGTAGCAATTGCAGGGGTTGACAAAGTATAGTGATGTGGAGTGTGTGTGTGGGAAAATGACATAAGGGGAGATTCGGGGGGGGGGGGGGGGGGGGGGAGGCAGGGACCTCTGACAACTGATTCAATACGCAGACCCACCATAAGGAAACACAGTTCCTTTGCTTCTAACTGACTTGCATTGCTTTGATGGGGTACAGGTTCATGTAAGAGAAAAACTAAAACAAGATATAAGAAAAACTATTCCTGTTAAACCCTGGATTGGATCCTGTAGAGCATGATTAGTATCAAAACATTTATTCCTCTGATAAGTCTGAAAATATACAATGCAAAAAGTGGCTGTTATTTACCTCTAAATGTGGCAAAATGGTTTAGATAAAGGGCAAAATCCTGTCTGCTCTTTTTATTGCATTAGAAAAAACCCAGTGTGAACAGATAAAATGCTCAGGCACCAGATGAGAGCAGACAGAACCAATAAAATCAGAAATAAAGATGGTGTTTTATTGTGCTCTAGTGGATGGGTGAATTATACCCCTGAAACGTATTTCACCAACTTACTGTGTACAGGTTTGATGGGAAGTAACCCTTTCTGTAATTGCTGCCTGGTGCTTACCCAACAGTGCAAGGCAGTGTAACAGTAATACTAAACCCTGTAAAACTCTTCCAACAACCATATAAAGACCAAGATTGAGGTCTCTAATAGTGCTGTAATGACTGTATAAAGAATTATGACACCTTAACGACGATCCTAGGGCAGCCAGCACGCCATCAGTACAGCAAGACACACGCCAGACTCTTCTGAGTGCAGATAAATGAGTGACGGAGGAAAAGGTCAAGAGTATTACGTAGAGTCAGAGATTTTCTGAGCGTAAGATCATTAGATCATTTAGACTCACCACCTGTGTAACACATGGTAAATAACCTCACCACACAGCCCTGGAATTCACCCAGGTATCTTGTGTTAAGCATATGCATACCCAACGAGGCACCAAATCCTGATCTGAAGTCACTGAAAGACAGAAAATCTGACACTTCTTTTGGCATGGTGTTCCAGCGATAAAATATGTGCATTGTTGCCTCATCCTGAACTAATCCAGAAATTTTTGAGGATCCCTGCATCTGTCTTTAGGTGATTAAATACTGCAGGAAATAAGCCAGAATGGCTTGACATGTTTAGACCTTATTAAAATGGAAGAGCTGTGAGAATCGGGAATGCTAGTTGTTAAAAAGCAGCACTAGGACTCACTTCAGAATTGATTTGTCCTTCCTGAGATCAGTTTTCAAGTGGTGACACATCATCCCTGGGAAGACATCCTGCCAAAAAAGAGAGAAAAAGAAGGAAAGGGATTTTTTGGTACGGATACTTGAAGTCATATAAATATTTTAAGAAGAGCATAATCACATATTCCTAAAGGGAGCAAGTAGGGAATATTCTGGCTGAAGAAAAGATTCTGCGTTACAGACCAAAGACTAACAGAATGGACTTAGCTACTAAGTTCAGCTGCAACTTCAGCAGTTTAATTTGCTGAATAAAAGCTACTGTGCAGTAGAAAGGCAGATGTTAGTCCAGCAAAAATAGCTGTCATGCAAGATGAATATAGGTGTGCTGAAATAGCCATGCATCATCCACAATTTCTCTGGCTGCAGGGATGCTACGGGTTGGCAGCACATTGGCTCAAGGACCGTGCACAACACCCCTGACAGATAGGGAGGACATTTCCCAAAGCAGGCAGCCAAGACCTTTGAGGTTTCTAGAGCCTCAGAATGACTTTCTCATGTTTTTCTAGTATTAGGACAAGGGCTTCCACAGACAATCGATGGCTTCCACAGTATCGAGAGAAATTATTTTGCGAGCTGTATTGCATGGCTGGTTAACTAGCTCCTGCAAGCAACTGCAGGCATAGGGTATGCAGAACCGAGCTGACTGCAGAAATTGGAAGCACAGATAATGCACTACGCACCAGAGAGGGACAGGATTCATAAAGTCTTCTCTAAATATCTGGGAACAAATCCCAACCTTCACTGGATTTAATGACAAAACTAAATGTCATTTCACGAGTTTTAGGTGTTTTTTTCCCCCCACCAGATTTTCTAAGCTCGTGCATTCAGACCTTCTAAAGCAGGGGCTGGTAACCTCCCAGAGAAGCAAGAAGTTGTTTTGCCACTGGGTGAGGTGCGGGATCCCGGCTCCCACAAAGCTGCACGCCACGGCGTGGGCTGGCATCCATGCTCTCCTTCAGCATCATCACGTGGAGGTGCTTTCTCTCTGAAATGGAGAAATCCATACAATAAAGGCCAAGACAGATCCTTTGTAATGGGGAAAAGAATATGGAATCATTTGTGTAAGACACCAAACAGCCTATAATTGAATATATAGGGAATTAAATACATATTTATTTATAGAAATGCACAAACCTTAAAATAACATATTGAGAACTCAAAGGATAGAAATTAGGAAATATCTTAGGAATTCAGGGAAAATCATGTATACACAAATTGCATATGCACACACAGAAGTGACACCACTTTTAAAAAACTAATGTCATAGTATTTTGTCAGTTCTCTGGCCCTTTAGAGACAGCGGATTCCTTCTCACAGAGCACACAGAGAGCAGACCAGGCACAGAGGACAGCAACCCGTGCATCCTTCCTAGCACGAACTCTCACATGATGGGTTAAATGGACTTTTTCTGTTCAGGGCCCAGGGAGATTTGCAGGGAGAAGATGGCAATTCCTAATAGCCTGACTGCCAGCTACAAATACCTTCCTGATGGAAAATATGCCTGGATCCCAACATCTCACAGAGGATCACTGCTTCCTTGCACACAGATAACAAGTTCTCCCTCTGCAGAAAGATTTCCTAGGGGTATGGGATACAAAAGGGGGAAGGCCGTAAGCTCTCAGCTCTGCCCACTTTTGACAGTTTTTCAGGTGTGCTTTGCTCTCTTCTGCTTTTTTCTAATCGAGAGTAGCATATGGCCACTTGTTAAATCTCAACACCACGGTTGCTGGAAATCCTGTTATTAGAGTCATTTAATAATGCTGATGGATGTCGTGGGGGAAGGGGAGGTAGTTATGGTGGCTGTGTGCTTGATTTCTGGAGAACTAATTAAAAGTCCCTGCAAAATGCTTTTCTGAGGTATTATAAAATAGAACACACACACCCCAAAATGAGAAACATGAAACCTGAGTTCACTCCTGTGATATTTAGATACATTCAGAATGAAAAAAAAAAAAAAAAAATCAAACAGAAACCCTGGGAGACTGGATGCAGTAGGACATTCTTCTGAATCATAGATTAATTATGCACGAGAGATGGTGGAATAAGACTGTCAGCCCCATTGCTCTGTCTCAAATAAAATGAAAGTTTTTCTTTCTATTAATTACTTTAAAAATATTTTTCCTGGCAAATATAACTTCCAGTTCACTTAATGACAGAAAAGAGAGACTGTACAGTTCACTGCTCTTCTCTCATTTCTGGGCTAGGAAAAAACCAACATCACATACACTAAAACTTTCAGCTTTTGTCCAGAAATATCCTATGTAGCCACAGTGTTGTAACCTGTAGAAATACTCCTGTCTTTAAAGGGCTTTCACACCTGGTTTTCCCCTTTCAGTGTAAACATTGAGTAACTTTTTGACAGTTTATATTGTGTTAAGAAAAAAAACACCCCAAACCTTGCAATATAAACTGCATATACAGACACATTTTGTAAATATATTCCAGAGCAACATGGAAGAACAAAAATTTGGAAATATAAAATACCAGATGAGAATTGTTTGTAAAGACAGCTGTGCTACACTGTGAAATCATATAATATGAGGGTGCCTTATCTACAAATGCCCTGATGCTGCTATATGACAGATTTTTCTCTATGAACAGACATACAACTGAATACTCACAAGTTGGTTTTATGATCACAGTAGGATGTGCTCTTTACAGTAATGCATCTGCTCATCACTTCAACCACTCTAGATTGTGACAATGAACTTTTATTTTAAGGAAGCACTGTCTTCCTAATAGAGGTTTTATAAAAAAAAAGACTAATTTGGAGTCCTTTTTAAAGATTTATATTATCATACAATGATTTATCATCATAGAAATCCCTTAATGATACCAAAAGACATATAAAAAAATTATGAAGAGTTAGAATAGTCTAGCATAATCCAGTAATTGAGTTTCCAAGTCCTACTTGAAGTTTATGGCTGTTTGCATTTAATCTACATGATCTGATCCAGCATGAAATTTTAGCTTCTCTATACCAGAAAAGCATCTTATAGATACATGTTTTATCCCCGGCGCAAAGGAATTAGTTAGATTTTGATTGTCGGTGAAAGGACCATTGATAACATCTATTGCAATGTTATCTCTATGTCCGCAAAACCAACGCAATAGCTCTACACAATAAACAGTTGCAGCGTTGGCTAAGGCTAGCCACCAAATGCCCTCTAAAAATCTGAGCTGGTGTTTAGATCTTTGGTTTCTGATGTGAACATTTTGCTCGTTCTGCAACACCGCCTGAACTCAGATTAGAGGTTATTACAATATGAATGGCTATCGTGTTTGCTTCTGCATGCAAAAGCCAAGCTCAGATGATTAAAGCTCTGATCTGCAAGCTGATAACTTGATTTGATTCAGCAGTTCTGAAACAGCACTGTACAAAAGGTTGTTTTTTGTGGTTTTGGTTTTTTTTTTTTTCCCACCAAAGCACTGTAACTTAGTTTCATAACTTAGCAAAAAGTAAGGATGGCTTTACGTACAAAAATTTCCAAAAAAGCTACCTTATTATTGCACAATAACATTAAGTAATTGCATTAAAACTATATAAATATGTTTATCCCCAACACTGGTTTGAACCTTTGTTCATCATTTGGGATTCTGCCATGAGTTATTCGCATTCTAAGAGCCAAGTCAACAGACGGCACATCAGTAACCCTTCAGAGACCTACTGGTTGTGGAAGGATGCGCTCTGCCTTGACAGGAGCTGACCCATTTGACATTGTCCAAGACTAGGGCTGTAACAAACTACCAAAAATGCATTAAATAGAGAACTTCCAGAAGAAAACTTTAATACCTATGGTAAGAGCCACTGCTTAACTCTGGGACTGTAATTTATTGCTGAAAAAAAAATGTAATTAATGCAATTATCACCCATGAACAATCTTTACAGATAGACATTTAGGTAACTTACATTTCATTGCTTTTTTTACTCTTTCACAACCAAAGGCTGAAACAAGGCTTACTATAAATATGGTTAAGTTGCCAGATTTAAAAGAAAATTAGAAATGTTGATTATTTTTCATGATTATTTTGTTCATAGTTTGCAGGTAGAAGATCAGCAACAAGTTCAATACAACATTCGGCTCATTAAATCTTTTCAAATATCCCGACTTCTGAAATTGTTGGCCGACGTTTATTATAGCAGTCAGAATATCTCACTCAATTTCTAAATCCGAGTCAAAGATAAAACATCCATATTCACCACTGTAAAAAGTGCTTGGGGTCTTTTCTAAATGTCTGAGTACCAAAACTTAGAAACTCTTGCTAAATATCTTGTTTTAATAGGTATAACTGAAATGAAGAAGGCACGAACTTCTTTGTTTTCAATTATTGACAGATGCAAGGCTCTCCTTTTGCAGGACTCTGAAATGAAGTAGAACTCAGGTTTGGTGGAAAAATAGTTAATTTGATTTATAAAACAACATTTAACATTAAAGTGGAACATTCAACTCCTTGTGTCTGTTAAATTATCAGACAAAAAAGATAACAAAGTTGACTGAGGTCTACTGAAACAGTACATTTTGACCATTTTGAAATATCTTTGATTCTTATAAAGGAGCAGAAACTTTGAAACTAGGATGAAGATGCTCTGAGTCTAATATTCAGAAACCTGTTCATGTAAAAACATGCGTAAAAAAATAAAAGATTCCTTAATAATAAGTTAAAGGGTTTAGCATTTTTTATGAAGTCTCTTTATCAGTTTTTAAAAAAATAGCTCAGCTCAACTGAAACAGTCATGAATATTATCAAAAAGAAAAAATGTTTGAGGGTGTGCTGTGTTTAGAAATAGCACTATATCATTCAATAATGATTAAGACAATTTCCAACAGTCTTGGTTATTTTTTCCTCAAATATTAACATAAATACATACTAAAATTTTTAGCTCTGTGTATGTGTGTATATATATATATATGAACTGCTGTGCTATATTTAAGAGCCAGACACAGCACATTTTATGACTTTACCCCTCCATTTTAAGCAGGAAATCTCATTTGACCTCTTTCTTGTCGAATACAATTGTATCCTAATGGTGTCAAAATGTGAAATGAAACATAGGCAAGTAAGAGAAGAAAAGAAACTGAAATGAAATAGTCTTACAACACTGAGCATCACTTTCAGCTTCTTGATTATTTTTTTGTCATGGGACGTATTACAAATGAGAAATTCATTTGAGGCATGTCTTACTTTTGAGCTCAGTGAATGATCTGCAATTTAGAATAATTTTTTCCCAAACTGAGAAGATTATTCAAGTGGCCCGTGTTGGGAAGAGTACGGTTTAACTTCAACATCCAATTCTGCACCAGGAACCAGTATGAAACATCAGACCAATTCCAAAACTGGGATTTTTCACTGGCAGGGAAGGATATTCTGTGCTACAAAAAAATTCTTGACAAACTTGCTTCTGTTGCAAGGATGCCAGGAAAATTCAATAAAGTGTAGATAGAACATGAACTCGAAGTCTCTTGCTGTGGGTTTGATTTAGCTGGATGAGTTCCAGAGAAAAATAATAGTACACATCAGGGTGTACATATACATCTGTCTACTGCATTTAGCACATTTTGCATTGAATAATTGAAAAACTAACCCCTTGTAAATTATGTAGTAGGAGTTTTATGCTGAAGGAATAAAAAGAATTTTCATCCTTGTGCAATTTTACATACTGCTATAATCCTTGCTTTCCCAGCAGCTAAATTCTAATGATGGTAAATAAAATATAAATAAAGGAAATTTGGTTAAGATTTCTCATGGTCCCACATGGACTCTTTGGAAAGGTATCGTAGCTCCTCAGGACAGGGCAAGGCACTACTAACTGTGCAGAAAGGACACACTTCATCAGTGCTGACACTGGACTGGCCAGTGCCAAAAAGAATTTTCCATGTATATTTTTAGGACCTGCCATTCAGAGATGTTAAGCCTTGGTAGCTTGTTGCAATCAGATCTAAAAAGCGTCCCCTCCCATCTTTTTTACATCAGTGTATCTATACTGACTTTGTATATTATTTCTGAGTTATACACGGGGAAGTATGAAAAGAACCATTCCCCGGGAGTAAAATTCCAATTGAAGCGTAAGCTTGTGTATAGCCACTTATTTGTATGAATTATATGAAAGTCATGGGTACTCTCGGTGTAAATCCAGGTGGAACCGTGCCACTAATCTATGAACATGTTGCACTCTTGAGAGGAGAAAAAACAAATCTAGAGATCCGACAGCCTTATAAAAGCATTCCCATTGTGGCATAATCTTTTAGAAAAAAAATAAATCATACCCCATCTTTTTGTAAATTGACCTGTAAGTTACTGGCAGCAAATCAATAGGGTACAAATGAAAAATAATAATGCAATAACAATGCTGTGTATTATCTTGGACCCCAGGCGAAAACTTGTAAAACGATCAATATGATAAAGATTCAGCGCTGTTACTCTTTTACAAAGAAATGACAAAATAACATACTGATTTCAAAAGGTGGCTGTAAAAAAACCCCAACACACCACAAACCCATCTGCCGCAAAATGAAAAGATAAACCCAAATATAAAACATTTCCTTGTTTGTTTGCCTGTTTCTTTCCCCTCAGACTTCCATTAATTTGAACTGGAATTAAAGGGAGCAATGGGGTTTTTTTTGTTTGTTTGGGAAAAAGCAAGCAAGCAAGCTTAAGAATCATCTGTTTTAGCATTAACCCAAGAATCTCAATGGATGAGAACTCACTTGCATACAAAAGGAATATGAAAACTGGTAGTTTCCATGAAGAACTTATGGGCACTTATTTCATTCACTATTTCATTTTAACTGTTACCTCCACTTTTTTTTTTTCCTTTTTTTTTTGAGCTGTTGAGCTTAAATGCAGCAGAGCATCCTTTGATTATTATTTTTTTGTAAATTAGAACAAAGAGGGTGCTTGGAAAGAGTCTTATCCTCCATCCTTAACAGCTTGTCTTGTTTATGGAGCAGGCATGGTAAAGCAGGTAGCAAGCTATGGGTACAAAAATGTCCATCTGGGGCCGCATGAGGAGCAGGGTAGCTCTGCCTTTGGGACTGGAGAGCCCTGTCACAGACCTGGGCAAACCCCTAAAAACTTTCTGTAACGGAGGAATGAAACTTATGATGGTGGAGGTAGGATTACAGCAAGGCTTCATTCTTAAAAAAAAACCAAACAAACAACAGACCACAAGCTTTACTGAACGAAATCTAAAATTAGGAAATTTCTTTTCTGTGTGTGTTTTCCACAGTTGTCGTTCAGAATAGAAAATTAAGAGCAGGAAAAGGAAGTGGAAACTGCAGAGGAGAGGGAGAAGGGCAGCAGTACAGCCTGGCTGCTGATGGGGAAGCTCGGAGTTTGCCATCGCTGGCACGTCTGCAGCAGTGTTCAGCTGTGGCTGTGAGCCCTAGCACTGCCGACACCAACGGAAAAACCATGGGAGGAGGATGAGCATACAGCACAGGGAAAGGCAGTCATGTTTAGAAAGATTACGTGTATCTCTGAACTAATCCTTGATCAGACTGTGATGCGCATTTATATACACAGGCATAACGGGCATTCTGTGTGAAAGCTTCCAGAAAAGAAAATTTACAATGCAAACCAAGTAACTAGATCTGTAGTTCAAAACAAACATACTCGCATGCTGCTATTTTGCAGGCAACAGGTGTGACACAGCACTGAAGTCTACAACGAGATAATTTTTAATGCCAGGTTCACGGCTGGTATGTGCGCGAGCCAACAGAGTGAACGCTAAGGCCAAGAACTACAAGGTAACTGACTAAGCATTAATCACTAATGTTATTTATTTATCCTTGTAGGTCTGCAAGGTGCTTTTCAGACAAGCAGAAAATTAAAGACTTCACGTTTGTGATTTTGAAATTAAAATGAGTCATAAAAGTCAGACAATAAAGGGAGGGAGAATGAAGACAGAACAAGAAGACAAGCGGTAACCCTACAGGAGGGCACCGTTTGCACGGAACAGCCTTCCCCTGTTCCAGCTTGCTTTCCTGCAAGTACATGGTAAACAGTTGTCTCATGCATCGGTCTTAGTAGCTACCCACAGCCACCTTGTCAGAAAAGATTTTTATAAATAAAAGCATGGGAAGATTGTGGCAACTCGTGCATTCCCAGAACTATGTAAAGTAACTTCCACAATCAGTGCAACGTGGCACGTAGCAGTTACCCTTCGATCTCACTTATATTTTCATTTTGGATTACTAAGCACAGAGTGAAAATAAAATGCCTTTCCTGAAAGGCAGCCAAAAGCTACAGTTTTCAAATTTCAGTTCATGTTCAGAGCTTTATCACAATTTCATATGAATAAGTTCTTAGCTTCGAATTTTCCACAATTGCTTAAAGGTGCATTTAAAGTCATTTATCTCCATACGGGTGCATTGCTGTAGGAATTTTAAGAGTTATTTCAATATTAATCCACACTTCGTGGTTAAAGGAACAGACCAGAGATCTTCACGCAGCTCCAGCCCCAAGACAGGCACCACCTCCAGGGTGACAGGAGACAGTCCCCTGCTTCTCCCATTAAAACAATGTGCATTTAATTTACTGTGACCTTGAAAGTAAGTATGAAAATCTCACTAGCTGTGAAGACTTTTAATTCCTCTGGCATATCAGCCAATGGAGATGTTGGAAATTATTGCTAGAAGACTGTAACTGTCGGGTATGGTAAGATTCTTTCATCTTAATTCTGGTTTTGGTTTGGTTTTGGGTTTTTTTGGTTTGGTTTTGGGTTTTTTGAAAATTGTCTTTGTGTGGATTTTTTGTTCTTTTTTTACAGTGTCTGTCTCCCTCCTTTTAAGTGGTATTTGTTGCAAATCAGAACAACCTCAAAACTGAAAAAATCTTACTTTGAGGATGTTTTAAAAAAATAAAAATCAAAGTTCTTCATGCAATAAGATGAAGTTTTTCAGACAACTGCACATACCACCTGTTTGCAACATTTAAGGAAATAAGCACACAGGCGTTTTCTCCAGATGCGCCAAACTGAGTTTTGCATTTTTCAGTCCTTCTGTTCTCTCTTGGTGTGCTGTCATTGTAAAATCCAAAGGGGTAAGTATGAGGAGAACAAAATCCCTCATTCTGAGCTTGCCTCTGCCTGCTACCCTGTGCAGACAGAAAAAAACATCTTCCCGCTACTATCTGAAGAAATACACTCTAACACCAAACAGGAGTAGCAGAGGTTGTTTCCATAGTCTGCTGGACACCAACACATTTAATAAAAGCAACTGGACATCCCTTTTGCCAACATGTATGTCTGCTGAAGGCTGTGCCAACCCCTGCTGCTTGCCTCTGCTCTTTTGCTATGGCAAACTCTGCCCGCAGCATCCCTGGATGGAGGTTTTGGTTGGAGGGTGAGCAGCTGAATCAGCTTTAATCTGTTTCAGGTGCAAGTCCATAACTGTAGCTTTGCCCACAAAGGATGGGAACTAATGTCTTGCCCAGTAAAGCTTCAAGCATTAGCACCAGCAACTGCAGTTAATGTGGAACAGAAACAAGAACCATGTCTGTCTCCTTTTCTGCTTGTGTAAATTCCTCCTAGTTGCAATTTGAGTTGAGATGGACAAAAAATATTGCAATGCACCCATATCAATTAGTTGTCAATGGCTCACCTCTGAGGCGAGGCGAGGCGAGGCGAGGCGAGGCGAGGCGAGGCGAGGCGAGGCGAGGCGAGGCGAGGCGAGGCGAGGCGAGGCGAGGCGAGGCGAGGCGAGGCGAGGCGAGGCGAGGCGAGGCGAGGCGAGGCGAGGCGAGGCGAGGCGAGGCGAGGCGAGGCGAGGCGAGGCGAGGCGAGGCGAGGCGAGGCGAGGCGAGGCGAGGCGAGGCGAGGCGAGGCGAGGCGAGGCGAGGCGAGGCGAGGCGAGGCGAGGCGAGGCGAGGCGAGGCGAGGCGAGGCGAGGCGAGGCGAGGCGAGGCGAGGCGAGGCGAGGCGAGGCGAGGCGAGGCGAGGCGAGGCGAGGCGAGGCGAGGCACTGCTCTCCTCCTTCACCCAACCCCTCTCCCATACTCCTCAGGGGTATTTAACCACTTAGCAGAACGAGCTACAGTTGCACATTGTCCACATCAATCAACCCACTGCCTTGAGGCAAGGCCACAGCTGCATGTTATCAATGCTGATCAACCCACTGCCTCCATTCCTCTACACCTCCTAGCAGTGAGACAGATCCAGTACTGCTGGGTTTTGCCTTTGGAATTGAAAGAGTGAAAGAAAAAGGACAGGCTGCAGGCTAGGTAAAGAAAAGTCTTCCAGTAGAAGTGACGCAGTTTCGCTGTTAAAAAGCCAGGAAAATATATCATTTAGTTATACTTTTCTATAGTCAGGGCTAGTTATTCCCTTGCTATGCTAAATCACACACACACACACACATATATATATATTCAAAGACCAAGAAACCAACTCCATCTGCCATAAAAACTAAACAGCATTCTATTTAGCAGGCTGCTAAATCGCACAAGGTATTTTTTTTTTTAATTTTTACTGTTATTTTAGCTGCTATATTGTTTTCTGTACAACTCATGTCCCATAAAAGCAGCCTAAGCTCAGTGACACAGGCAGCGCCAAACAGTACACTGCCCTGAGAAGGAACACAATTCGTTTTGAAACCTTCTGTAGGATGTATAATTATCAGCACCTAATTTATGCAACTGAGGTATCCCTGACCATTTAAACAGTCTGGCATAATGCTTTAAGATGAACAGTTCCTTAATTCTGATTTTTTGTGCTCAGGTGTTAATATTGAAAGGCTACTTAGTCATAACGTGAACCAAAGCAGTAATAATTCAAACAAAATACCTAAACCCAATGAAAACCTGTGGGGAGGGGGGAGGGGAAGACATGGCAAAGCCAACTTGGAGTGAAAGATCTGGAAGTAGTCTTTAGCCTGCTCAAGCTTTTGGAGAAGACTCAAGAATATAAAGGTAAAAAAAATCATATATATAAACAAAAGAATGCTGCCCGCTGTAGTTAAGAAGTACGGAAGGAAACATTCCCTTGCTTTACAGCGTGCCTTCCTTTTCTCTTTGGCTAACCACTGATACCATTTGGAGATCTGGAAAGACCACAGAGTGATCTGCTAGGCCAAATTGCTTTAAAAGTAGAATGTAGGCTACTACCTATCCTAAAAATAAATGCAATGTTTTTATGTAATCATTCATTCATCTTTTGTGTAGGAAAAAATGGAAGTATTTTAACTGGATTCTCAGACCTCTACACTTAGAAATCAGTATCTCGCATGTAGAGCAGAAACATAATTAATCTATTTCAGACTTTATAGATGTAGAAGAGCGTGCAATGGCCACAGGTTGTTTGGCACTGAAACCCACTAGCAACAGCATTAAGTTGTAGATCAGAGACATTTTCATAATCACGAGTCACGTGGTGCTTTCAAAGTATTTTCCAAAGGCAGGAGGAGAAGATTCTGTATTGTAAGAATCACTCATGGAGTTTTGTATGCATCAGTAACACATTATGGTCATGATGAAATAGCTGTCTCATCGCAGATTATGTGATGGATCTCCTACGGAGGGCTGAGAACTTGAAATTGAGCTGCAAAGCAGCCACGTTCATGTGCAATACGGTTTGTTAGTCTCAAAATTCTGAGATTGTTGAGAAAAATATTTATCTTTATAGTAAGACAATGGGAAAGGCATGGGTAAATACTTTCTGAAAATATTTTACGTTTTGTCCTCAAAGATACTTAAGCACCACTACTGTGGCCTGGTGCTGGATAGATGAAACAGAAGTGTTGTATCAAAATTATTGTCTGAAATTAAGCCCAAGAAAAAGAGCTAAAGGCTGTGCCTCCTTTCGTGGAATTTATTTCCAGAGTTATTCAGAACAAAGACACTTAATCCCTAATGTAAACATGCAGGGAACGTTATTTATCTTTAAGAAGACTTGAAGGCTAATGCAACGCAAACTGAGAATTTTGTCTTTCTGTTGTGTAGGGTGAGAAGAGCTAGACACAATTTTTTTCTGCAGATATAAATGGATAGTTTAAAGAGGTGTTATAGCTGCAATTCCTTTGAATGATTCAAGCACCATGTTCGTTCTTTTTCATGAAAGAAAGCTTACAGTGTACAATTAAAAATGACAGAAATATGGTAGCATAGTTGGGTCTGTGATATTTTGATTAAGTTTGATGCACTTGAAGTAGCTATTTCGTTATGGTGGACACGTACGAAGCAACAGCTAGAAGACCCAGGTGTATGTATGCCATGGTGGGGGACTTTGCTGTTTAAGGATAATTTTATTCAACAAATAAATGTTGGCAGTCATAATAAAAAAGGCTGTGCACACCTTTGTAGTCATCACATTAGACATCTTCCATCCTTCTTAATAAAAAATTTAATAACAATGAAACTGGCCTCTCAAACATTCCATCGCTGCCTTCAGGAAAATGGATCAAGGGTTGGTTCTCATTATTTTGTCAAACTTCGAACGATACATTTTAATGAGGCTGTTTTAAGCTTTAGACCTCCTGTCCTTCTTCTAGTCAGCTTCTGCCACTCCTTGTCATAATATTTCTGTGCTGAGGTCACAGGTGCCTTAACAACATTAAAATATATATGATGTATATAGGCCTGAAACATATGCGGTCTGTACTTAGAATAATTTTAATTTTTAAAGCTGCTGGAATGCATGACCAAAGTAGCTGCAACAGCTTTTTCAATAATCTTTCCACATGAAAATTAAATTAAACCCACCAATTTGGAAGAATTCCAGTTCCAACAATTTGCTTCTAATCAAGGAGCTAGACATTGTTTGACTGGTGCTGGCACCTTGCCCTCTCCAGGGTAAGCCCTGACTATTTCTAAAATAATGAATCCACTGTCATCTCACAACCTAGGGAAACACAGGTCCCACTGATAGCTAAATCAGACAGGATCGTGCCCTTACCATTAGCCCAAGGAAGTAGATATCCCACCAGGACAAGAAGAAAACGTTGCGCAGAACACTCAGCCACACCGTTTAGCTTCAGAGCAGCTTCCTCTGCCCATCCTGTGATGCTATGACACTGACTCATGGATCCAAAGCCCTGGAAAAACAGGTTCCAGCCCACGACCCTCTGGCACCAACACAGCGCTGCTCCACCTGGTCTCACTGCCAACAGCTCTGCCGGGATGTGCACAGCCCCGATGGCATCTTCAGCCTGAAGCACTCGCTCCTCCAGCTAATTCTAAAGCTGAAAATGAGTATTCCTTCTGTTATTCCTAAAATGTATTTCACAAATGTGAAGAGAGGAAAGGTTTGGTTTTAGGCTCACACCCTCCACATGCAGTTCATGCTGTGCCCAGGTCTTGATATAAATTATCTTTCCCTCTGCTCATTACGAAGCTCCCTGCCAGGATCATTTTCCATGCTGTTCACCTCCTTTCTTCCCTTTGCTGGCTCCAGATTCTCTACTGCAGTAGACAAAAATTATTTATCCTCACTTTCAAGGCTCGTTAATAATTTCCTCCCTACTCATTACCTCTCATTTACTTTCCAGAGGTGAACTTTCTCCTCGGGTTAGTGGCAGGGCCAGTTTGAAGTCCCCGGGGGTTAACACTGGTGGGTGCAGCTGACCATTTGTTCCCTGTGCTTTGGTTCTCCTCTGGGGGTTGGCAGAGTGGGATGGGAACCAGTGCCGAGGCAGTAAACCCCTTGGAGTGGGCACAATTTCTTGTCGCAGGCCTGAGAAGTGATTTGCGCAAAGCACCCGCCTTTCTTCCAAGCTAATGCCGGACGAATAAATAGCAGGGAAGCAAAGGAGAATAGTGGACATGCAGCATGTAAATATTTTCTGAATAGCATTATTCTACATAAAATGTCACCCTGGTGACGTTACACACTGACAAATGAGAGCAACAAGGACAACAGGGATAGAAATGGAAGTAGGGGGAGTTGCAAAATGTGTCTCTAACCAAAAAGTGGGCTGCATTATGAAAGCACCCAACCTCCACAGTATATTAAGCCATTAGTGTATTTAAGGCAATGGTGGTCTGACTCACAGCTCCTCCAGCCAGCAGGAGCCCTTCCTTTGATTTCAATGTGGTGTGGAAGAGGCCATGAGGACTCACACATTCACCGGCTTTGAGGAGTTTGGAAAATGACATATTGTAAAGAAAAAGACCAACCAAGATGTTTTTCCCAAATGTTTGGCAGCCGTCAGTGTTCCCCGAGTATGAGAGTAGAGCTCAAATTAACACACGCTGTAGTGTATCAGGCTGAGGCTTTCCGAGCTACTAATACAAAAGATGAATTCTCAAACGCCAGACACAGGTGACAAGATAAGAAGCCTAGCACATCATGTATAAGATATAAATGGATCCATCTGCCAGCAGTTACTTTATAAGTGAATTGCTCTCAATTATGTTAGAAACAGTATTTAATGAAATATGATTTTAAAGGACTACATAGAGGAAGAAAATGTGCAAAGTAAATTCCTGATATAATGAAAATTGAGAAGAGTGATAGATTCTGCTATTATAATTGGCAAACAGAATGGAGGGTTTTGATAGAGGTGACAGTAGAACAGCTTTTGGGGTATCATTTGGCTGGGATAGCAATTTTGTAATCATATGTCCAGCCTGTCTTCAGAGGTCATTTTCAAGGTACACCTTCAGATGAGAAATAGCGCTGTTATATGACAATTTTACTGATGGCTGCAAAGAAATGTTCATTACGTTGCCTTCTTGCCACAGAAGAAGGGACCAGTCATGTATCAAATGGTGGAACAGATGTCAATGAAAAACTGGAGTTTAGGTATTCTGAATTTAAATCCTTCATCCAGTCGACATCCAGTCCTTTCTCTTATGACAGAAAGTCAATGAACCCATATGAAGTGGCAGGTAAACATTTCCCCACCCCCACATCCCAATTTCTTCTGGGTTTTGGATTTCTGCTTGGGTTTCGGTTGGGTTTTTTTCTGTTTGGGTTTTTTTGTTGTTTGTTTGTTTGGTTGTTGTTGTTGTTTTGTTTGGGGTTTTTTGTTTGTTTGGTTGGTTTTGGTTTTTTTTCTTTTTTCCCTTCAGTATTTATCATCTCAGTCATCATGACAGAACAAGAGAGCAGTTGGGAAGAGCCCCAGCTTGGAAGGGAAGATGTAGATATGCCTGGCTGTGAGAGATGTATAGATCCCAAAAACCAAATGCCATGGTATCAATAAGGAAAATCTAACCTGTCTTTGAGAATCAACAAACAATGTGAGATTGGAAACATTTAAACCACAGGTGCATCTATACTGTATGGTCTCATTACAGGTTGGAACAAAGGTTGCTTAGATGCCTCATCTGTGACATTCCATATTATAGCAGATGTATTTGTAGGTACATTCACATAATTTAGGAACTTCCTAAGGTTCCGTTTGCAGAATAACCAGCATGCTTACATAATGCATTCTACCCTGAACTGGTGATACCGCCTTCTTCAAGACAGTTTCATGCTCGTATCGTTTTTGTCTTGGTATGAGCGAGACACGGATTGCACAAGTACCCCTGCAGCTGCTGAATACAGATGTGAGGGAGTGTGACCTATTTCTGTAGGCTCTCTCTTAAAGCTCTTCCCATAGCCTGGTTGGTGGAGGCATGCCACATTTTTTCAGAAAAGCAGGCACTAGTCTTCTAGCCTTAGAGACAGGATTTAATAATGCTGAATTTAAAGTTATTAGAAATACCATTGCTTTCACAAGTGCACAAATACTGAATTAATTATTACATCTATTTGAGAGCAGCTGAATAGTGTTTCATTGACTGATTTATGTTGGAAATTCACACTTACAAATTATATTCACCAATAAACTAGGCTTAGGTATGACATAGAAGTTATTGCTGTTACTCATGAAACGTTTTCTACTTTACTTTTTGTTCTTGGGAATGTTGTACACCAAACAATATATTTCCCATATGAAATAGCTTTCCTGAAACATCTGCTGCCAGAAAGTTTGTCTGGAACTTGCAATGATGGATGAATTTTTGACAGGTAATTGCAATTCAGATCAGATGCAGACAGATTTAGTACCTAGAAGCTTCCAGTTTATTAAAATCACCACTGATTTATTTAAGCACCCCCCTCTCTATTCACCACCATTCAGAAATTAATCACTTGGGTATGGTGTTCAGAGCTCATCCAGCTGCTCATAATATGAAATACATCAGTTTATCCTAACTTTATCTATCTCTCAGCACTTCGGAAGAACGTATCACCACAGTATCCACTTGCTACCAAATGTGGCATGTAGTGTAAGCCTTTCAAGAGCGCTGAAAGAAATTCTAGAGTTCATATTAGTTACGTGTTTTAAACTCTTCAGGCTTACTAAAGCAAATTAAATGTCACCACTATCCATTACATGTATGAAAAGGATGTTTATCTTTTTCTTAGGTAGTAGCTGGCAGGATTGAAAGACATTACTGCTTTGGTTCCTGCCAGCACAGGTTTTTCGGTTTTGTAGCATATAACAAATTCGTTATTGAATAGACATGCACCACCAAGATAGATACACACACAGACACAGAGACAGACACAGACACACAGACACAGAGACAGACACAGAGACACAGAGACAGACACAGAGACAGACACAGTCAGACAGAGAGACAGAGACAGACAGACAGAGAGACAGACAGAGAGACAGAGAGACAGACAGAGAGAGACACAGACAGACAGACACACAGACAGACACACAGACACAGACACACACACAGACACACACACACACGTGTGCGCGCATATTAAGATTTTTCTAGATCATCCCTGAATTTATGTAACTGATATGACCATAGCAACAATGGCAAAATGGAAAGGGACTCCATCCAGTCATGAGCAATAGAGGACAATTTTCTGAGCCATGTTTCTGAGCTTCTCGGTTAGATGAAGCAAGATGGTTTGTACTTGCTTTGGATTCCTAGGCCACCGCACTGGATTGTTGTCTTTGGGGTTTTTTTCTTCCCTACATTGGCTTAGCGGAGATTTTCAAGCTTCATTAATATAATTGTCTTCTTTAAAACAATCCGGTCTAACTTCCAGCACTACAGTTCGTTACAGCTTAGTTCTACAGAAGTTGAGGTAAACGACATCTGCTGCTGTCTCCTTGTCCACAAATCCAGTCATTTTATCATAGAAGCACTGAGGTCAGGTGAGGTTTACCCTTGCTGCTCTCCGTGGTCACCTACTCCTTCATGTGCCTGGGAGTGTGTTCCCAGGTGACTCACTTCATGATTTTTGCAGGAACTGATGTGAGGCTGCCTGGGCTGTAGTTCCCTGGATTTTGTCCTTTTTAGATGATGTGTGGCCTTTCCTGAAGATTGTGGACGGTTTGTTTGCCATCTGACCTTTTGCAGCTTGCTTTACAGCAAACAGTAGGCAGGCTGATCTACCCAGCCTTTCTTTCAAAGTAACTACATCTCCTTCATATCAATTCTACGTTGAGCTAAACTCAAACGAGCGCTAGCTATTGTGTTTGAGGACCAAGGTACCACCTCAGTGCTCTCAGAAGATACAGCGCATGATGGGACGACCTATGGGGCCCAGGTGTCTGTGTTATATAGGGATACACACCATAATACCGGTGGTTGAGGCTGGACCAGCTTTAGACAAAGAAAAGTTGCATTGATCTCCTTAGATTCTAGACAGAAAGGACAGATCACACTCAGATATCAGATTTGATTAAAATATTATTTATCTGAATAATGTTATTGGCACCCAGTGCTCCCACCAGTTCACAGTGAAGTGAGAAAAGATTCAGTGCTGGTATTTCACTCGAGTCTGGCTGTTTCCAGACAGACTACCGTCAAAGCTTTTGGAAAGTTAGACGTTAATTTTCTTTGCAACTCACATCTGTTCTGATAAAGGATTAGTTATGCACGGATAGCAGCCGTATGACCTTCAGCTATTTTTCTTGTACCTTCCCCAGACTAAACAGAGCTAGGCAAGTGTGGGACATGCTTGGAAAAGAGCCAAGGAAGGTTGAGGATGCCGAGGTAAAATGAGCATGGCAAATTCAGACAGTTAAAGCATTTCTATTTGATTTAATCCAGAACTGGCATCACAACTATTCCAGAATAGCCACTGAAATGACTCAAAGGGAAAAGTGGCGGAAGATAACAGATGATATCCTCCCTTGAATATAATCTAAAAATACACAGATGCCAGTACCTGCTCAGAGTTCCCAATAGCCTCCCACCAGCGGTAAGGCACAAGCAGACGTCAAAGGAAAAGAAGAGGGCAAGCATACGGTACTCCCCTGAGTACTATTCCACCTGCCAGTTACTACCAGCTCAAAGGGATTTTCTCAGCCATATGTAATTTTGTGCACATACTGTCAAAGGTAAGGACAGTTTGGCTCATGTGGACATAAGCGCCTGCTCCAATTTGTTTGTCATTTAAAAGTACTTTTATTATTCCAGGTGCCAGTAACTGTACTTCAAGAAGAAACCTAAAGGCACATCTGCTTTTGTTCACATACTGGAATCTCTTGCTGAAAACATGTCTTGTTTTAACAACAACCCTCTGAACTGGCTTAGCTGGTTTGCTGAAGCTAACAACCACCGCACGTACCTTCTTCTTGTACCTACAACAGTAAATCACAAAAATGTTAATGCTGTAGACCATACTCTTACAAGAATAGCTATTCTTGCATTAAAAAAAAATAGCATCTATCAAGAAATTTAGGGTGAGTTTGTGCTTCTTCAAGCACAATAACTTAGCCAGATTTTTAAGGCACAGATGTAACATAGTATTTCTTCAGTTGACTATAAGGAATGCCTGCCTCACAGACAGAAGTGAGCTTAAGCATTCCCCTTCAGCCTTACAGGGGGTGTCACCTGTCTTCTCTACCAGCGGTGAAATATCTGTGGGTGCTTTATGTATTTCTCACACAAACGAAGGAGATCCATAGTGTTCGTCCCACCTAGGGAGCCGTTACATGTTTTATGTGATGCTCTACCCTCATCCCTCTTGATGTTGTCTCATCAAACGTATTTAACTGGCTGAGATTCCTCCATCTAACCACCCATAGGCCTAATTATCTAATGCTCATTATTAGTGTCATAGATGTAAGTCCTTCTGCACCTACATTTTCATGTTTTCCTAGCTTCTTCCCAGCCTGCTCAACATTAAGCACACAGGTTCAGTGTTGGGTAGTTTTCAGTGTTAAAAGTTAAATGTTAAGAGGTGAAGTACAATCACAGGTCTAGAAAAGGTGAGTTATGGGGAACGCTTGAAAGAAATAAAGTTATTTAATCCAGATTAGAGAACAGTGAGAAAGGGATATGACAGCATGTTCCCTAACATACAAATGGATGAGATTTAGCTCTGAAAAAGAAAAAGGAAAAGAGTTATTTCTCATGCCCACAGTAAGCAGCAAGAAGCATTAGAAGGGTGTAAATCCCAGTGAAAAAGATTGATGTTAGACACGTCAAACAATCCCAGAGGAATGACGTGGGCCATTATTAACTGAACAAGAGACCAAGCTATGTTCTCAGGGCTGATACAGAATAAAGCAGCTGTGATTTAAATGTTTCAGATTAGCTGCTGTTAAGTGGACAGATGCATCTGACGGAAAGGAAGTTTTGGTGGAGCACGGCCAAATGGAAAAATATCTGCCACTGCTGGAAAAGTATTTGTATCTTTCTCCAGGCATCTACCTAAACCTTTCCAGGTGGCTAACCCTGTGGCAAGCACAGAGGTGCACAAACCTGTACAAAACCCGTATTTGCCTCCTGGTGAAGCTCACCCCTGTGTGGTTACAGCTACTTCAGTCACTGCTAGAGCAACACACCTCTGCACCCCGTCCCTGTGTCTGAGTACTCAGTTTGACTATTTGAGCCCTGTGGTTTGTGATTTCTTATAACTGACCCACCTGTCTGTGCCATTAAGGGAGAGGGAAATGTAGTTTTGTAAGCTCTGATCCATCTCAGGTTCCTAGAAGAAGAGAGTAAGGAGTAATGTTTTTACCAATATTCATTTGCTCCTTCATTACACAGTCTGCTGCAGAGAAATTATTCTTCTGCCAGGATTTTCCAGTTATGTATGCTCATCAATCTTTTAATGATTTTAAATATAATATGTGGATTCCCCCTCTTTTGCTTATGAATTATTTTTTTAAATTTTAGTAAGCTAACATTTTGAAGAAAAAAGGTCCATAGTGTTTCTGACAAACGATTATAGAATGTCAGATTGAGGATACGCTTCTATTAAAAAAAATGCTTTCTAGGGAGTGAAGATTTGTAGAAGTGTTCTGCTGATTCATGACAGCTAGATATGGAAATTAATTTCTAGAAGCTGCTCAGCGATGAAATATGTAACATATAATGCATTTGTCTGTAAGACAAATATGTATGTTGGCTGATTAAAGAAGATATATAAACTTCTGAAAAAAAAAACAACCACAAAAGGAAATTATTCTCAGGATCAAACCAGCTAATTATAAAACCAACAGGAAATGAAATGTGTATTTCGAATAACTATATAATTTTTCCTAAACAGGAAACCTTGAATATTGATTTCTAATGTACTACATATGCAACTTCAAAATCTAATGGTGCATTATATATACTATTGAATATCTGAATCCTGCCACTCTGCTTGTCCTAATCCATTTTCGGACAGATGATGTTGGGCAATGTTGACTCACTGCCCAAAAGAATGAGAAACAGGGGACAAGGGAGGAGGAGAAGGAGGAGAAACTCCCTTTGCTGCAAAACACCCCCAAATGTGGCAAAGGGCTGGCTGTTTCCAAGAAGGATCATTTCAGGGCACCAGGATACAAGTTCATTCTGGAGTACAACTATGGCAATCTACTCTCCAGTTAGAAAGGGAATCAAATAAAACTGGGCTAGCCCCTATGGCACAGCATTAACCATTGTGGCAGGGAAATATTACAAATTTGACCATGATTAATCTGATATAAAAAATAAATCCTGATTTCATTGCCTACCTTAAATGCTGTTTGTAATAGGAGACCAAATATAAAGACAGTGAAAGGCCTACGAATAGTTAAAATGCACAGTTTTAAGTGAATCTGAGTCCATAAGCCAACCGATGAAAAGCCAGATTTTTATCATATTTTATTTTACGCAGAAAACATGTGGCTCCTTGCATAGCAGGTGCAGAAAGGTGGGTGAGTTGGTCGGGGGGGGGGGGGGGTTGTTGTTGTTGTTTTTTGGGGTTGTATTTTTTTTTTTTAGTTAACATAAGAATCTGTCAAACTAAGGAACACTTTTTCAAGGAAAAGCAGTTCAGCTTCAAACAGTCAACAAGTGATAAGTGAGGCCTTTCAAAAATAGAAGTGCGTACATGTGTTGATGAGACAATATGTGAATGCTGATGAATAAATATAATCTGCCTGAGTAGGCTAAATTTCAGCTTGTCCTCACATGTAAGCTATTTGCATTTCTACAGATGTGTTGATTTTACATGGCTTATGAACAAGAAAGTGGAAATGTTAAAAGACAGCTTTTCCCTGCTTTTGTTTTTTTAAAAAAAACCCAACAATTCAGTTGTTCTGTCAGGTTCAGAGACTTGAAGTAATTGACGCTGAATGAATAAAAAAGATCAGTGTCCGCATCATCAAGCTACTAATTTAAAATTTCTCTAGTCCTTTTGCAAAAATAAGATCAAATTGTGTATTAGATTCAGGCACACAGCCCTGAGAGATGAGGGCTTTGCAAACTGGTGATTTCCCTGAGAATTAACGATTCCAAACACATTGACATTGCTAAAACAAGAGAGAGTATGTCTGTATATGTCTTCTAATTCAAGAAGGCAGATTATGCGACAGCTCAGAATTGACTCTTTTTCAGATTTTTTCCTTTTTTTTGCTCTACAGGGTCCAAAAGAATGCATGATGTTCAAAGGACTTGTTGCTTTTCATATTTCTTTTCTCCATTTTGTCTTCTATCCTGTAAGAGACTGAGAAAGCGTGCTTATTGCTTTGTGGCATACAAAATAAAGAGGGGAAAAAGAAAGAAAAATAAGCAGAAAATTTCTGAAGGTAATAAGAAAAATATTGAAAATATGTTTAAATTTCTATGAAGTAGAAGCAACTACTATTCTTTAAATTTTCTAACTTTAATAACTCCTATTTAAGACCCAAATACTGTTTTCTTTGCACATCCATGTGCATTTTTTTTTTAACACGTGAGGATGGGATACAAACCCACAGAGTGCTAGTCAAAATTAGAGAACTGCAAAGCAGCTGCATTACACCTTTACTTTTGGGTGAAGAAATACTACATATTTGCAGTCTATAATCCCTTTTCTTTTCAGAAAAATTCCCAGTGGCAGGGATGGAAGAAGAGCACATGTGGACAAGACCTCATTGTGCCTGTTGGCCTCACGGAAGATGATCGGAGACCCTTGCAGCCACCGCACAGCGGTACCTCAACCCCCAGCCTCATTCAGCTCCATATGCCTCTCTGGGAGCACACGGAAGCACCTGGGGAAAACAGAAGCTGCAAATCATACAGATCCACATGAAAAAACAAACCTGGGCTCCAGATGGTCTCTGTCTGTAACCATCACGAGAGCTGCCCTCCTGCCAGTCAGGAGATGGGGCAAGGAGGGAGCAACCTTCCTTGAAACCAACCAGGAAAACTGCAGAAGATAATAAAAGGAAACGGGAACTGGTTTTTTTAGCCTGGTGCTTCTCAGTCTTTGTATTCACCCTAGCCTTTCCAACAGTTAAGCGCTGGCTGGCACTTCATCTTTAGTTATTAACTTTATCACGGTCCTCATGATGTTATAGTATTTTCTGTTGTGGTTCTCGCACATGGCACAGCTGGGCAATTGGCATAGCACATCTGCATCCAACTTGTGGGTTAGAGATACACCTCTGTCTACGGGGTCCTGGTCCCCACCAGTGAGAGCCCACCCATACATCCCCCAAACGTCACAGGTCCCAGATCCAGCACTCACGCCGGTCTTGGAGCTAGAAATCACACCGCAGTCCTGCAGCTCACAGTAGCCAAGGAGAATCATCTTCAGTAAACTTCAGGTAACACGTTCATGTGAAAATAACAATATTAAGACTGTGAGATGATGCATATGGTCTAAGACAAGATGCTGGTGTTTCTCATTTTGTCGTCTCCACTGATTCTTTCCTGTGTCATGCCCAAAGCACAGTCTGAGGTGCACGCTGTCTCGTTGACCCAGATATATACAGTGCCCAGGAGGAGGACAACCTCATTTGCTACAGGGAACAGTGGATACTAACAGCAAGAGTGTAACAGGTGACACTTTTTTGCTATTCTTCTTCTATTAGATTGCAGTGAATAATACTCCAGTCCTCAGATATGAGCTTAGAGCCACTCTGGCAAGCTGTCTGAAGATTAACCTTCTGGTGGGTCACAGCAAGCTGATACATCTCCATTTCCCCCAAGAGCCGCACACAAATCCATACTATGAATACTCGTGGTCCCACTGCTTTCAGCGTAAGGAGCCATGAATTGAAGTTATGTATTATTTTGACCTTTCTGATCTCCCGACATCACACTCTCCCCATTTTGCTTGCTTGCTTTGGCTCTTCAGATTGGTGGTCTTTGTCTGACCTCTCCCTTCATGTGTGCAGAGGTCACTTTTTTGCCTGCACTGCCCTTTGTAGCTGGAGATTACTCCCCCTTAATTTGATCTACTGTGTCCATTTTGTAAAGTTCACATTCAACAAACTTGTTTTCTTTTAAAATCATGAAAGATTGTTTCCCTGCTCAGTTGTTTACTCATGGCTTCGCACATGTCCTGAACTCCTCTCTCTGGCTCTCAGGTGTGAGTGATCCTTAGGACCAAATCCACTTAGGCATAGTTTGAAGGAATACTCCACTGCTGCTGGAGTCGAGAAGAGAAGGGAAGAGGAAAAAAATTCTGTTGCATGACTACTACATCAATCTGATAAGAAAGGTCAGAGGCATAGGGCCCAACTACACAAGAACAAGAATTGCTCTTGTACTGAGAATTTGCTGGTCAACTGTAATTAGTTTCTAGCTCCTTACATCCTCCTCACTAGTGAGGACAAAGAGGCTAGGTCTTTCTAACTGTGCAAAACTGGGTTTGTTATACAAAATATTTTAGGTCCTTTATTTCATAAATTTTGAAACCTTAGCTCATCTACTCCAAGAACACTGCATCTTTTCAACACGCCTTGTTGACACCCTCTAGCTAATATGACAATTCATCATCAGCGATTCCCTATGTCAGAGTTATGGTCTCAGTTCAAGAAAAGATTTAACACATGCCAGAATCCTAGAGAAGCCAGGAATAAGAGTTAATATCACGTGCAAACATAGATGTAAATTTAAGTGGCATGCTCTGTTTTTTGCCACTATGGGCCCCTGAAGCCTGCCATGGTGTTGGAATCATTAACAAATACTGCCCAGGATGTGCACACCTGCTCAGGAATTGCATCCTCATTTCTACTTCTTATCTTATTCTTTAGCCTTCAAGTATTTGGATTGAAATGCCCAACATAATTATTAACCTTCGGTACAGGAATCCCATCAGATAAATAAATTGTTTAAAGACCGTAAAAGATTAAAACACAGCAAAAGGTCTGAGCCCAAAGCAGAGGTTGCAAGGGAAGCTGTGCGTGTTTTTCAGAGTGCTTTGGTTTTGCTACTCTGTTCAGGAATAAACATACTTTAAAAAGCTTGAGGGAAGGAGATTTTGATGCCATAGCAAATATGAATCAGAGCTGAATTCATCATTGGTGTGATAATCTTTGTAAAGATAATAAAAGAATTAAAATACTGAGTTATGAGGCACTGAGAGAATGCAATATACTGTTCCAAATATTCCTTGTAATCAGTGTGTGATGAATAGTCAGTTGAAACTAGTACCTACTTACCCATCCAATTCAGAAGAAACACCAAACCTGTTGTCGTTTATGCTAGAAGTAACCATAAGAACTGACCTGGTGTATAGGTGAAAGATTAGCTACAAACCTTTTTTACGTTTCTTCAAAACCTGACAATGTACGGAATATAGTTTTAAAAATTAATGTGACTGATCCTACTTTAGTGTTCACTTACTAAACTGTACATTAATATAATAAAAAGATCATGTACATTTGATAAAATATGGCATGCTTTGTGATTATTTTTATATATACTGTCAGAATTATTCGGAGAACAGTAAAAATTATTTAAAAGCTCTAGGCTGAAAATAAATCCATCTGATGCCATTCTTTCAGAAGCTGTACTTTTCTCTGCCACTGTTAATGTTGTTATTCTGAGCAGAACAGTTCACACAGTTCTGATGGCTATCCAAAAAGGACTAGAAAATGGAGGTTTAATAGCCGAGAAAAAAAATATTTGAACATACAGAACAAAAATAGCCAAAGGTGTTAAATGTTAAAACCCTCCCCTCCATATAAATGAGAAAACTAATGAACTTAGATAACCTGTAAAATCCTAATAGATGCAAAAGAATTCAGAGATTGTTACTCACAGGCAGCTAAAAAACATCTCCTTTGCCTGGTTACATTTGGGTGAAAAAACTATAGGACCTTTTCTCCACTGAGAGTTTCCTGAAAAAATACCTAAAGTGTATAATTCTCTTCTGAGAAGCAAACCTTACCTTGGCCAGGGAATCAGGTATGGATCCTGCCTGCTGTGTCTCCTGCTCCTGCTGCAGGCAGAACAACTTCTCTACAGTGCAAGTTCTCGAGGACCATCTTGAGGTCCATCTGGGCAGCTCCACGCCTGGCAATACAGAGAAAGATTAGTTCCTTATCCATGTTGTTTTAAGTAAGAAGGCGGTGTAAGGTCTCTGGAACCATGTGAATAATACAGAGCAGTTAATCAACATTTTATTCTTTACAGTTTAAGGCCTTCAGCTGAATGGCATTTAGTCTCTAAAATGACATCTATCATTTGAACCGATGAGATTTTGTTGATGAAAAGACAAACAGGAAAAGATAAGAAGAAAAATAATTGCTTTCCAATGAAATCCTCAGAGACAGAACTATACCAAATAATATTTAAAAATTTTGACATTTTCACAGGGAATCAGCTCTCATGTTCCATAAGAAACTTTGCTAAAGCTTTCAAGAAGCTGTGAAACCAAGGTTCAAAATTGTACAAAGGTTTCTGGCGATACCTGACTTCAAGGTAGAGGTGTTTCTATGGTCAGTGAGAGCTGGCTGTGAAAAAGAGACAGCAGGGGGTGAAGTACAGAAGCACAAACTTTGGTGGATTCACATAAGAACTTCAGAATGTTTCCAGATGAAATTCCTGAACCTTCTGTCTTGCAACAAGTGTTTCAAGAATTGGCATCACATTGCACTTGAAGCCCAGCATGCACCGGTACGGACAAACCAGGATATCACATATTTTCACACAATCAGTTAACTAAAGACTAAAGACTTCCAGAATCTGAAGTTTGCTCACTTGCTTGCCTTGCATTCTCTAAAGGCTGCTGATCCCCTGTAGCAGTTGGTTACGAGGTATGTTTTTACTACTTCACCAATGGGCTTTGGCATGAAGTCCTAAATGAGAAAGACCTAAGCATAGATTTAAGGTGAACAGTTTGTATGACAAGGCAGAAAACTTAGCCAAGGACTGCAAATAACATTTTTAGATCCCTAATTCTATTTCAAATACTACTTCCTTTACAATTGTTACTCAGCTGTGAAGTGCCTTTTTTTTTTTTTTTAGTAGAAACAAATAATTTAACAAGTATTCTTCTTGAGAAGATGGTTTGCTGTCTGTTGAGAAGTCTAGGCTATAATATTGCAGATCTGATTTACAGGGAATAGGTTATCTAATAAAAAGCTATTACAAAAATGACAGGATTGGAAGGGAGGAGGATGGGTCATTTATCATAGGGAAGTGATGCGTTACTGATTCTAATAATGTTAAAAATATCAATAGTTCTCTTATTTTTGTCTTCCTCTGAGGCCGATAGATTAATATCTCTTTGTTCCACCTGGGCTTCCTTCCACTTCACAACTAGTACTGGGGAACACCCTGTTTCCCCTTTGATTTCTTCACTCTGAGGTGCCACTGCCCCGTGGAGAGCAACACAGGGGTAAGAGGAGTGCCCACCTACAGCTGTACCCTATTCTATAGATGCAGCAAAGAGACGGGTTGAAGGCACACCCAGCCCGTCATGGATACAGTTCAACACATCAGCGATTTAAGCAAGTTATACAGGACTGGATAATTTCCTACTTGTACAGAATTCTTCGGTCGCTCAGATGTCTGAAGCAAGAGAAAATGTTAGGAGCTGGGGAAGCTCTGCTTCGGTGGGGGTAATATGGGAGTGTAACAGAGGGTCAGTATCACAACTTTAGGTTTAAAATATGAAATGGACTGTAGATTGCCACTTCCTGAATACTAATTCAGGGTAAGGTGAAAAAATACTCCTATCTCTGTATTTCCTCCACCTTGGGTCTCATTTTACATACAACATAACCCTCAGTCTGTGAACCAGATCCATCCTCCCCACTGCTTTAGCCAAAAGCACTTTAAAACTTAAACTAGAAAGTATCAGCAGCTGTGGAAAAAGTAAATTTTCCTACCATACATTATACATTTGTGTCTTTAACAAAGGTCTGACTTCCTCCAGCATTTTAATCCACCTTTGGGGCTGGAGGTGTTTAAAAGACTCTATACACAGAGGCTGGGAGCGTATTGCCTACATTTCACAAGCCAGCAGCTATAGGAATAAGTAAAGCAGGCAGCCATGAAATAGTATTTATAGTAAGAATGAATAGAACTAAAAAAAGGTAAAATGGTTTTACGTAAGATTTAATAAAAAAAAACCCACCACCACCAACAAAAACCAGGTAAATTTACTGCAGCCAGAAAGGTTACAAATATTAGAAGAATGACATAAAAGGTTAATAGAATGTATGTCATTTTAGGTCCCTCTTCCAGCTCATGCACTGTCCTTTAAAATACAGCAGCATCTGAGATTTGGAAGGTCAGGAGGAAAAAAAACTGCATTTGTACCGTCTCCTGTTTCTTCTCCCATCTCATTGTTTTCAGTTTCCTTTGCAGAGACCTGATGAGAGATCATTAGCCTGAAAACTGAACTCAAACTCCGTAATCAGGATTATAATGGGAAATAATTATTGGGTAACCTCAGCAGACATTGCTTGTTTTTTCCTCTCTGCAGTGACACCAGAAAAAGAATGAATTTTTGGACTCACGGAAAATTACAAACAAAAGAGCACAAGGTCATGACTGGAAAATGAGCACTTGAAAAAAAGTGGGCTTTCTTCTTCCACAAAACAAAATCCCCAAATGACAGAAAAACATAGGTGAAGTTTCTCTGAAAAAGAGAAACTGTATATGAATAAGAGCAGAGCTGAATCTAAAAGAGGTCCATGTGTTTCCTGTGCCTACTCAAAGAAGGAAGGAACGAAGCACAGAACTTGGGTGGATGGCAAGGGGAGTACCAGTAAATGATGGAGGGCAAATGGTCAAACACTACTTGAGGTGGGGGAAAGCTGCATCCGTTTTCCCTTTAATAAAGATCCTGTAAGTCTAGAGATTATTTTTTCCTTCTCACTACCAACGTGTTCACCAGGCAAGTATTTCTCCTCTAATAAAAATTAATACATGCTAAATCTCCAGTGAGTGTGGTTAAACACCATATATAATAATTAATGCACCACCCCCCACTCAATAATGTCACTGAAACCAAACTTCAGCATTTTATATTAATGCAATTTAAATAAGCAATCAACAGCATATGGTAATGCTAAATCAAGGAGATGAGTCACCATATAAAAATGATTATTTTTTTTTCTCCACATGGAGGAAAGATTAAGCACATCCTTAGTGATAGAATCATGAGAATAGCTGAACCATCGATCTTAAACAATGTCCAAATACATTTGAGATGCACAGCTGAACGAGCTAAGGGCAGTGGGTGATTCAGAGGACTGTGTATGGGAAATACTCCAAAACGGGGATACTGTCACAGAACCAGCTGTAAAGGGATGGGATCATCCCTCTATAAGCAGGCCTGGGCACAAGGTGCTACACGGCCAGACCATTTGCAGAAGTTTATGGAGACACAGTAGGTTACAGCTACAGGAATGTTTTTGGCACAGCCCCAGGTGTTTCCTGTTCCAATGGAATATGATAAACCATTAAAGAGGACCTGCAGCAAGTCGTTTGCCTAAGCAGGGGGTCGGGATAGGACCAAGATGTGACTTTTCCCCCTTATGCTTCTTTTCACTTTAAGAAGAGTTTCTGTGGCTAGCAAAATGATGAGGAAACCCAGATCCTAACAGGCAAAATGCCCAGAGCTCACGAATTACGGAGAATTCCACTGACTTTCCCAGCCGTTAGAGAACGATGATCAGACTGACATGGGAGGAAGCTGAAAGGAAATTCCCTGTTGCTACCAACCTACCAAAGCAGCAAAGATGGCAGCACCAGTGGGGGACAAATATTAAAATGTGGCTACATTTCAATACTAAAACCAAGAAAACAAAAAACCCACCCAAACCCAAAAAATTATGGGAAGCAGTATTTTACCTGGTTTCCCAGGTTTTGGTGCCCTGGAAGCAGATCCCTGCTTTGGTCGTCTCCTCTTTGGGTACCAGTGAGTCCCCAGGTCTGCTCGATTGCCTACGGGATCAGGTTTGCTCCCCTCTTCTCACCAGGACCGTCCCTGTCTGAGCCATCAGCACCTGACTGCACACAACTGACTGTTAGGGCAATATAATATGCTTGAGTGTCTGTCTCTTATACTCTTGAATTTTTATAGCAACTTGAAATAGAAAATATTTTAACACAAATATTATGCAACAGTCAGAATCAAATGAGTAGTAGGATACCCTTAATGAAAGCAATCAGCACTAAGTCAGAAAGCTCAGGAGACATTTATATGACACGTATGCCAGAGAAAGATTTTTGCATAGGGGAAACTGACAATAGAAAAAAAAAAATATTAATCATCATTAGTAAGTATTTTTATGGGGAGGAGGCAAAAAGCCCCAACAGAAAGCTGTTGATGAAGAATAAGAACTATCAGCTCCACACCTACAGAAAGATTTGAGATGAGGCAAGTATTGCTTGCTTCCCTTTCTTCCATCATTCCATCACAGCCATATGTTTTGCACCTGTTTTTCTCATGTCACAGTGTGATACGTCATCATAACCAGGCTTTGATAATACAAAGAGCACATCATGAACAGGTATTCCACAGTCCTTACTTCTTCAGATTTTGTAGCATCTAGATTTTGAAAAATATTCACATATTGCTTCCACATATTTTCTTTTATCCTGACAACTCTTAATTAGAGAAATTTCTCCACGTTGGTCAACAAAGTACTCTCCCTGATCATCTAACACAGGTTCTGTTGTGGAGTAACAGTGTAAATATGGGAGGTAATTTATAAGTCTCCAGTGCATTATTCACCATCATATTCCTAGATTTTTAAAAAGAAGTGGTAGCTATAACATTAAAATATTTGACAAATGACCAGAATATAACCAAGTTCTACTAAGAGCAAGGTAGAAGCCTTCCTGGTGTTCCTCAGCACTGAGCTGGGAAGGCCAGAGCATGGGGCAAACCATATCTCTGTGGCCTTCACAGCTACCCGAGTCAGCTTGCTGGGAGAGGAAAAAGAAAACCAAGGCATCTCCTGTGCCGGTCCTACAGGCACAGAAAGCAGTCCAGAGTCCCCATTTTGATAATTTCCACCAATTTTCTCCTGAATAAGTAAATACCGGTGGTCTGAAGGTCTTGACATGAAGCCTAGAAGATGAGAGCAAAGGCCTTTGCTTTATCCTTGTAATTTTTAAATTGCACAGTTCATCTTCGTTTTGCGTGATAACTGTTAGGCATCCTGGACAGGCTGAACCAGGCACCTCAAGCTGCCTGCACACTGAATCAGTGTGAGCTGAGCTCAGGTAGGGCTAGTTCCTCCCTCCTGCCCCCCTTCCAAAATGTTCAGATCTCCAAGAGCTCAAACGGTACTAAAAAAAAAAAAAAGAAAATCCCAATCTAGTGATAACCAATAAAATCCCACAGAAATACTCCCAAGGCTTTTATAACAATTCCTGAGTTCAAGGTGGAAAGACTTAAGCAAAATCCACTGCCTTCAGATGCTAAAACCTACACTATTTGATAAATAGGGATTTAGTTCCAATTAATAGGTTCAGAAGTGGGATGATTAAAGAAGAGAAAGCTCAGAGAATAATCAGCACTAATTATAGTAATGCTGCTAGTGTAATTAATCAGTTTTGCAACCTGCAAAATTGAGATAAAGAGTTATAAGATCCAGAGATGAAAAATCACTACGTAGAAACTGTGGATCGTCATTATCTAAAACAACACATTAACACCGATTTGGCTCTTGGGGATTGTTTGTCTTTACTCACCTTTCCCCTGGCTGCTGGAGGGAGAAGGCTGCTCTGTTCTCCCATGCTCTTTGGCCCATGGAGCTGCAACCATGAGAGCCTTTCCAGTGCCAGCCATGGTCGGTCTTGCCCTGCTGCTCTCTCTCCCATTTTCCTTCTACTGAGATGTGGCCATATCCCTGACTCATGGCCAGCAGGTTGAGGGAAGTGATTCTGCCCCTCTGCTCTGGTTGAGACCCCACCTGGGGTATGGTGTCCAGCTCTGGTGTCCTCAGCACAGGAGAGACATGGAGCTGTTGGAGCACATCTAGATCACAAAAATGATCAGAGAGCTGGAGCTACTCTCCTTTGAGGACAGGCTGAGAGAGTTTGGGTTGCTCAGCCTGGAGAAGAGAAGGCTCCAGGAGACCTTACTGCAGCCTTTCAGTACTTCAAGGGGGCTTGTAAGAAAGATGGGGACAGATACTTAGTTGGGCCTGTAGCGGTAGGACAAGGGGGAATGGTTTTAAACTAAAAGAAGGTAGGTTCAGACCAGATATAAGGAAGAACTTTTTTTCTGATGAGGGTGGTGAACCACTGGCAGAGGTTGCCTGGAGGGGTGGTTGATGCCCCATACCTGGCAGTATTCAAGGCCAGGCTGGACAGGGCTCTCAGCAATCTGATCTAGTGGAAGACGTCTCTGTTGACTGCAGGGGGCATGGGCTAGATGGGCTTTAACGTTCCCTTCCAACCCAAACTATTCTATGATGCATCTCAAAGCCACCAGGGTGCTCTTGACCACACAGTGAGTCTTGTCTCTCCATGTCTCCTTCCCCACTGCCCAACAAATGTGTCCATCATCTATTTTATACTGTTCTCTCTTCAGCTACAGGGCATATCATGCTCCAAGAAAATTCAGAGTACCCCCCAAAGGTATTTCCATTACCTCGTTTCTCACTTCAGATCACTACAAGACGTCCTAGCAGAAAAAGTGGGAAGACTGAGAAAGGAGACAGTCCTGCACCAGTCCATAACACAGCGGGAATACTGAAGTATCCCAGACACTTAAAATGTCTGCAGTGACCTAAAAGGACAAATAATATTAACCTAATATAGGCATTCAGCCCCGTATCTATGCACTCAAAGAACTCATGTGACAGACTGTTGTTGTTTATGAAGCTATTTTTCAAAAGCATATAAAGTTCTCTTGCACTGTGCACTAGTAAAATAAACTATAAAAACAATTTTACAGTGACATGAAAACAATAAATCATAAGGACAGAAATTCATCGATGTATCTTTGTCTAATGTGCTGTCCTTGAGTCCTCCTGTTATGCTTATATAGCGAATACTTCCAAATAATCTGTGATTTTACATATTAGCAGCACAGCGATGTTTGGCATAATGGATGAGTAAATAAAAACTGTTCATCTCAATTGTGTTTCAACATTAGTTTTATGTTGTCCTGGCCCCGTAAGTTTAAGGAGTATCCTTAGCACTAGTTAGAAGTAGTTTCTGTGATTTAATTTTATATTTATGTCTTTACTCAGCTGCAAGAGATTTTTCCAATAAATAAAGAGAGTGGCTATGAATCTTACATTACAGCTGTAAATTCTTGCAGCAGGCTACATTTTTAGTGATGCAAAGGCTGGCGCTCGTGGGCTCTTTCACGATAAATATATCAATGTCCGTCTGAACCCCCTGGTGGAAATATGGCTTCAATTTTTTTCTTAAAAACATGGATCAATCATTGTTGCCCTTGCCTATTCTTTTCTGTCAAATGCTTCAAATGTGTTGGAGTATCTGTAAAAAAGTTTGAGAAGCACTTTGGCTACATGTCTTACAGCCCTATTGTATAACATTTAACTTCAGTGCGGCTCTTGCTGGCTCTGAGGTACACGAAGAGCTGATCCAGACTTAAAGATCAGGGTGATTAATGATAAACCAACGAATTCAACAGACTTTATAAAGTAATGTAAGGGCCTTTCTTGCCTGCAGAATACCCTGTAATCAGGATCTAACCCTATGCCACTGGGCTTTAAGTTATATATTCCATATCCTTGGAAGAAAGCTCTGAATGTCCTACCAGTAGATACAGGGGAGAAAAAAACTATAGGGTTTACACACTCATGCTGCTTTTTTCCAGCTTAATTGATGGTAATTTTGTGGTTGGAACTACAGTGTCATTAAGACATTGTCACTTTGCAAAATAATGTCAGAAACTTTCTGGTTTACTGCACTAGCTAGAGCCATTCTGTGCTTAGTTAATTTATACAGCCTTTTGTTAGATGAGTAACTCTTCCTTACTGGATCAAAAAAACCCAAACAAACAAACAATAAAAAACACCACAAAAAAAAATCCAAAAGGAGACCTGGCAAGCCAATATGCATTAAACACTTCATTCTTTAATGTGGTATTTGGGTCTTGCCCACTAGTAATGTAGGAGAGCCAGCATCCATCAGAATGCCCAAGTCTCTTATCGGAGTTATATCAGTTCTTGCAGGTGGATTACAACATAACTCTTCTAAAATTCAAGAAGTTTGTGACTCAGTGAAAGGAAACTGCAAAGGAGAGAAAGACAGGAGGCGTGAGCTTCCCCTCATGCGAAGTTTGCTACTTCAGCTTTTTTTGTCAGCAACACACTCACGTCTACCCGAAATGTAACGTGTGGAAGTGGCTTTGATCCTTTTCTCTCTAATGATCTGTTCAGTTAGCAACCTTGTCATGAAAACGTGACACTACTGTCTTGTTAAGGCTCACCTCATGGAAGAGGTATTCTTTGAATGAAAGCATCAAAGACGTTCCTTAATCTACTTTATGGGAAAGTCTCTATTTTATGGTCATGTATACCTAAAGAATTGAAATATTTCAAGTTATAGTCTTGCATAGCTGAAGCTGGCACAATATAACCCACCAGCGATTGCCGGGACAGCTTCAAAGATCCCAGAAATTGTCAAAACCTATTTGCAAAGCAATATTATTGATATTTGCTTTGACAAGTTAATGCTGCCTTTTTCTCAAGGAAAAAAACCCCAACAGATCTATTTATTAACAAAATTTATTTGAGCGCATTAAAAACCAAACCCAAAACAAACAAACAAAAAAAACACAACCAAGAAAAACCACAACGATGTGAGTAGGGACTCAGCACCTATGTCGCAACACGATGAAAATAAGCTTGTCTGCACTGCAAATGAAGCATCTTCCAAATGAGAACCCTCCGAGGCGAGAACCACATCATGTGGAGCTGGGGTAAATCCAAGTGCTGCCTGGCACAGGAGAAAGGCACCCTCCGGCAGCACAGACCCTGTGCCCACACGTGTCAGGGCCACGAGAGCTGTTGGCCTCCCGCACACTGTGCCCACCAGCCATCGCAGGAGGCAGCGGCTGCGGCAGGCTGCACAGCTGCAGCAGAGGTGAGCCTTCCGGAGGGAACAGTGACAGATCACAGGCTCTGTCCTTGAGTAATTCTACTGAGATCAGTGGTTTTCCATCTCAATATAAGCGTGCATGTATGCATCAGAGCTGCCTGAAATCATGCTCTTGTGTTCTGTGTTAGTAATACAGGCATTGCTCATGACTTGGTTTATGACACAAAAAACAGGGAAAAAATTCTTCTTGATCACATCATGTGGAGTTTCATCAAAAGGAGCCTGTATGAGACTCAAACTAATGAACAGAATGTCTGACAAAGAGAGGACACGCTGCTTCCTACAAATAAGAAATTATCATGGCTTCTTAAATGAGTTGTCTATGATACACTACAGTGAAGCAATTCATGTAAGGAAGATTATAATCCTCAAGAGCAATTTAAGAAGCCTTGTGATGCACGGAGACACAGAAAAAAAAAAGGAGGAAAAAAAAAAAAAAAGAGCCATTACCAAAAGTAGTTCCAACCAAGGCTGCTGGCAGGGTTATACCACACTCCAGTCCAAAGCAGTAGAGGCTGGGGAAGTGCTGGGCAGCGATGTCCACTGGAAAACAGGGCTAATGCTTTCTCCAATATTCCACAAGAGAAGCTAACACAGAGCCAGGTGACAGGCTCAGCAGGAGAGCAGGAGCTATAATTCCATCAGACCCTGCAGAAACGTCCCTTTCCCTGTTGTTCCCAAGCCGCAGGCTCCAGCCACAGTCAAGGATGTGCATCTAGCAACACGAAAGGAATTGTGACTGTTCCTGGGCAGCATCGCAGGGCACCACAGCGCTCACATTACTGGATGGGAACTTGTTCTGGCCCCTTGTGCTTCCTGGTCCCTGCAGCAAATGTACATATTTCAGGCACCCTCATCACTCCTCCTGGCTCAGCAGCAGAGGCATGTGCTGATGTACAACATCATAAAATATCAGCAACATGTTCCAGAAAGTAAACATGAGCTCCACAGTACCTGGACCCTCTGCATGTTTTCAACATGCCAGCAGAGGTGAAGCGCTGGGAAGGAAAGGCAAGACTTTTGGTAGCTTGCCTGGTCTGAGCCAGCCTCCTACAGCCCAAGCACCCTGCATTTGTGCTGCAGTGACAGATGCTAATATCTATCGCAAGCATTTGGCATTTTTTAATGTCAAAATGTGCCACAGATGGCTGCGAACATCAGCTAGCGAGACAGCAAAAGCTCCATATGCAGCCCTCTGTGGCCCTCCATCCCTGGCCATCAGCAGTGCTGGCTCAGGGCGCAGCAGGGCTCCCCAGCAGCCCCACGTACCATGGTGATGGGGCAGCTCCACGTGCCATGATAGGGTAGCTCCACTTGCCATGGTGATGGGGCAGCTCCACATGCCATAATGGGGTAGCTCCACTTGCCATGGTGATGGGGCAGCTCCACGAGCCATGGTGATGGGGCAGCTCCACGAGCCATGGTGATGGGGCAGCTCCACATGCCATGGTGATGGGGCAGCTCCACGTGCCATGGTGATGGGGCAGCTTGCGCCGCTTGTGAGCAGCTGGTACAAGCATATGCAGGGATCTCTGGCTGGGCAGAAAAATCACACCTTCGTACCTAGTGACGTAGCTGTTGCTGATGGGTTACTTGCTGTGACAAAACCAGAGTAAAACAGAAAGAAAAGATAGCCAGGTTTGGGGTTTTAGTGCACTTTGTCTATAGTTTTGTTTTACTCAGCGTTAGTCTCAAAATGCTCATACTGCATCGGTTAAGTGTAGCATAACTTGAAAAACATAACATAGGTACAGAAGTATCCAGAATTTCACTTCCAGGCTGTTCATGGGCTAACCAGAAATATTTTCAAAACAATTCAGATTAGCAAAACGCATACCAAAAATCATAGCTTTTGTGTGGATATTTTATGAATAATAAAAAGTAAATTAACAGGATGAACTTCTACTGTGAACTTCTTGCCTGCTTCTAGCTGCCAACTAGCAGATGTTCACATCTATTCCCACTGTTTTTCACATATCGCCCTTATCCAATGAGCTAATAATACAAATGGACAGCCACAATGCAGTAACCTATAGCTGAAATATTAGTTAATTAGCAGCTACCCCAAACATTATGTGGCACTAAGCATAGCCAGAGAGGTAAAATAACCTTGGAAATCCAAACGGGTATGCCTTATTTTGTGCAAAAGGGAAAACAAATACTCAGTAATTAAAATTTTAAATACAGTAATTTGTACTGTTGATTTTGATAATACAAAAAATGGGAGGTAATATTCCTTATCAATCCACATCATATGTCTATTATTTTAGGCAGTCTGTTCTCATATAGAGCCTCAAAATCACGGCTCAGCCCATTTTTGGTGCCTGGATGCTCCAGCTGCAGGAGAGCAGGATTACACAAAAGACATCCTTTATTTTTGAAAATAAACCTCATTTTGAATGCTGAAGAAAGGAAAGGCAGTAATTGAACGTCTATTTGCAAATGCTCTCTGAGAAAACACGGAGATACGCCGGTGGCACGCAATATTGACGCACGGATATAAATGCCGGTCTGTAGATACAAAGCAGATCCTCACTGACACCGCCAAGCAGCCGCAGTGAGGTGAGGTGTCTGCATTGAGATGTGAGCGCCAGGCAGGTGCGATGACGGGCACTGGCAGAGGAAGGACACACATTTCAGATGCTGGCTCTGACCTGCTGGTTTGTGGCCACAAGCCGTTACTAGAAAAGGTCCAAGAGGCAGCTGCCATGGTTACAGCTCATCCTCTCCCCTAGAGATGGCTTTTCTTTTCTGTGTGGGGTACGGCTATGGGTAAACGCACAGACAGGGTACAAACCGAGTCTTTTCTTCCCTAAATCCATGTGCTTGAGTACAAAGTAAAACAAGTATATGCAGCCCTTCGTGGCCATCCATCCCTGGCCATCAGCAGTGCTGGCTCAGGGCACAGCAGGGCTCCCTGGCAGCCCCACACACTACGGTGATGGGGCGGGCAGCTCCACGAGCCATGGTGATGGAGCAGCTCCTGTCCGTAGGGCTGCCTCCTGGCCAGGACCGAGTAAAGCTCGTTTCAGCATTAAAACATCTCCACTCAAAGGATCGAGCCATAAAAAGAAATTTGTCATACCTGTAGTACTTAAATAACTTGCGTCCCCTCCAGAAATAGTATGGCTTTTGTGGATGGTCACTTTGCACAGATTTCTCCAAGCATCTTTCGCAGCACCTAAGAAGGCTGCTCCCAACCTGAGGACTTGCCACGCTTGTTCTGTTCAACAGACTGAAAAAACCCACCCAGCGACAAATATGCACCTTCCAACACAAACCCTGATTTCTCACTGGACTAAATTTTCATATATCTTAACAGCAGTTTAGCAATATACACACAAATAAAGAGCTTTAATTAAAAGAAAGATACCATGAAGAATGTAACTCCTAATTACATTACTAAACCCATAAGAAAATAAAAAAAAAAGATGACAATTTATGTACTCGGCTTAAAATCTGTCCTCAGTTAGACCTATAAGAATCACAGCTGCTGTAATGGTCCAGTGAGGGCAGCTTTTAGATCACATAAATTTAGATTTTTTCCTCTTAGCAACTTCATAATCATGAAGTTATATAACAAATCTGTAAACCAATTACCAAATGTCAGAAGGTGCCCTGATTAAAATACACATATCCCCTGGAACGTGCCATATTCACAAATTAGCCATGTGTTATTTATAGTTCCTCAAGGCACAATAACGAAGAAAGTGGTAATGAAATCTGAAAGCCTGAATATCTCCCTTATGTCTGAAAGCAAATCCCATGAGACCCATCTGTAGTCCAAGCTGGGGCAGGGGGTGGTGGGGAATATTCCTTTCTAAAACAAACAAAAAACCTACAAACAACCTCTCCTGCCTTCATGGTTTCATATTTGGCGCTTCATTTTTAAACCTATTTAAGCTGCAAATTAAAATCCTACCACCCTCGTTGCTCCCACACGTTCATTTTATTGAAAGGATTCTTCAAAATTCCTTCTTGTGTTCTGCAACACCACAACATGCAGCCCAAATGCTTAAAAAAAGACAGGTTCAGCTTTACGGGTGCAATTTGCACTTGCAAAACTCAAGTTACACAGTACGTCTCATTGTCTCGGTGTGTGGCTCAGTGTCCTTCCGTGCCCTGCCACCCTGCCACTCCTGGCCCTTCACAGGACGACCAAGGATGCCTCTGTGCCTATTCCTGCCCATGGAAGGCTGAACTTGTATGCATATCAATTCCTGCTGCAAGTTCCTGCAGCGAAGTTATTCAGCTTTTTCATTCAAAACTCTGACTGCTGCAGCCACCCCCTGAGGCAGCACAATCCCACTGGCATGCTGCTCTGTTTCCATTGCCATAGGTGATGGCTGGTAGGGTCTTACTGACCCCAGTTCAGGTCCTTAATAAGGCATATTTACACCTACCCTGCAAGACACCTGCTTTCTTCTTCAGGGAGATATATCTGGTTCGATGTACCATTTTCAACATCCATATGTTAACATTTGGAAGGCCTTTGCTAGGTTATCTCTGCCTCTCTCACTTCCCACTCTCCCCAACACTGACTTTTGACTCTACATTATTGTCCCTTATTTTCTCTGTTCACTATTGATCAGAGCTGTTATTCTGCTTCTCACATAAGTTTTTCTTAAAAGCCATGCATTAATATTCTTTCTTCTTTATTTATGGTCATATATACATGTACTCCATCATATGCAGAAAAGCATTTTTGAAACATATGGTGATTACTGCATTGAAATATTTTACACTCATCCAATTTGATGCAGTCAACCTGTAGCATTGTAAGACACGAATAATTCATCATGTTGTAACATGAGTGCATAAGCACAAAACAAGGATAAATGAAGGAGACTGCCTCTTTTTTTGGCACATGAACCAATTCCCAGGAACGCGTGGTGGTTTCACCTTTTTTTGATGACGGATGCAAACGCTGCAGAACTGCCAAAAACATTTGAAGGTCCATCAGAATATTTAAATATGTCTGTAACACTTTACGGATAAAATAATTAGTATCACTGTCTTTCAACCCCCCAACTCAGTAACATCCTCCTCCTACCCCAAGTCTTTCCACAAAAGGCTCCCCTCATCCATTCCCCCATTTATTTCCAACAACAAACCGAACAGCAACAGAGCCTCTCCCTGCTCCAAACCTGGCGAGCATGCATTGCCTTCTGGTTTTCTTGCCTCTCTCTTGCTTCTCCCTTTGAATGGTTTCTCCCCTCTTTCTTTTAATCTGCCTCTCTCCCTCCTTACATTTGTTAGCTGTTTTCTTGTGTTGTTGGAGAACTGATTTCAGGCAGCTGAAAAGCTCATGGAGGCACCTGAAGGGGTGAAAAATCGTACTAGAAGCCAAGAGTCGCATCTTTATATTACTTTTGCAGACCTGACTCCTAGCCAGAGGGTTAGCAGATGGACATACTTTGCCAGAACACGTTTTGAATTTAAACAAAATTACACTGGCTCTTGCTGGGCTGCTGCAGTAGCACAGTGACCTCAGGAGCCATTTCTACCTATGCACTGTGTTCAAAGGTGAACTGTGTTAAGGTTTAATTGACTTCATTTGAAACTTCTCTGTATGTAAGAGATGTGAATAATAGAAACAATTCTAAAAAAAAAATAAAATCCAAAACAAACCAGAAATAAAATAGTTCTCATCTTACCTAGCCTTCTTTTCTGCAATTCTTTTCACCTTTTCTTTATTACTCTGCCTTTTGAAGAGCTCCAAGATACACGTTTTTGAAGGATATCTAATTAATACAAGCCTCTGACCTTTACTTTTGAAGATAAATGTGTAGCTGGAAACAGCAAAATAACAAAAAGCCAGCCCCAAAATATCGCTGTGTCACTTGGCTTCAACCACAAATACAAAGCAGGAGATTTCCATGGGAGAATGTCTCCAGGATAGGGTTCCCACAGAGAAGTGGTAGCTGAGCACAAAACCTTCAGGTTTTGCATTTTAGAGATTTGGAACTATTTAAAACTAAAAGCACACTTAAGCCTTTCAGCCTGTGGCTACCATCCCTTACAGATGGATGGGGTCTTGGCAAAAGCCACCTCGTCCCTGCTAACTATGCAGCAAGTGCCTTGACAGACCTCTAGCCAACGGGAGGAGTATGCTTAGGTCAGATACCAACTCGATACAAAGGGATTCCTGTCATGGGGGAGACCTTTTAGGGCTGTCCCTCCACCTGTTGCTAGTATTTTTCTTGCTGAGTTTCAGAACTGCTGGATGGGAGAGTCCCGGTTCTCCCTTTGGGAGCCCTACGTGCAAGGGAACAGGCTGCCCTGATGAAGAGCTGTATATCCCTGCCTGCACCCCTCAGGCCAACTCCTTTTTGTGACTTCAGACACCGCAATCTGCACACGTTTGTTTCCGTTGAATTTCCATGTTGAAACCCACGAGCGGCTCTGTCGGCTTCTGCTCTCTGGAAGGAGCTCACCATCAGCCGCACGTGCACTGTCCTACTGCAAAGCACTTTCAGACCACCCTGGGGTCTGAGAGGTGCTGTCCTGCCACAGTGCTTGTAGAAACCTTCCAAATGTAATTTTCAGCAAGGGATAGGAAAGTCTCTCCCAAAAGGATCGTGCTTTCCAGGAAATCCCTTCATGCCTTTCCTGGCCAGCGGTGCTGTCACACAGACATACCGTATCCTGGTGGCGCGCTCAGTGCTCCATGCAGCCACGCCCCAAGGGGCTCTTCCTGCATCCAGGCAGCCTGCAGATGTCTCCCCCATGACTCTCACGTCGAGTCATCGATGTGAGGATGGCAATAAATCAAGAAAAGTGGTCAGGGACCTATTCTGGACTTCAGGCTGCCTTTGCCATTATTCAGCATCGTGGTGTCAGCGGAGACGGGAAGTCTCGCTTTTTACTGAGGGTCACAGTTCAAGTATCTTAACTTCAAATTTTAAATTATCATCGTAAACCCACACTTTAACTATTTTGTTCATTTCAGAATGTAATTACCTTTTCTTTCCAGGACTGAATGGATATGCTAGCTGGTAAAGATTGTCTTTTGTTAGCAGAAGCAGACTCTATAAGCTATTGTGTTGTTAATTTTGCAGTTATCTTGGCTTCCTTAGTATCATTTAGCTATTTCTTTTCTTTATGGTTACCTTATTCTTCTTGATTCTGTTTCACTTTGAACCTCCATTGATGTTGAGGATGTAACGCATTTTTTATCATACTGAGCAAAATGCGTATGGAATCTTTGTGCAGACTCTCTGGCGACAGAAAAAACTTATTATTACTGTACCGTTTGTATTGTATCACCAGAAATCTATGCACATGCTTTGTAGCCACCCACTTTGCACAGGAGCGTGAAGAAATCATTTTGTTTTATTCACTACAAAAGCACTTTTCTTAAAGATGTGTCTTTATAATTGTCTTTTTAAAAATTTGTGCATGCATAATGCATTGCTTTTAAAAGAGACTTGAATGATTTGCTCCAGTTGTACATACCTTACCTCTTAGGCTGCTTCTTAGCTCAAAGGTGAAACCATCTAGGGTGAAATCAAAAAGTCTGTTAGATTTGAATGTAGAAGGAAAAGAATTTCATTCACTGAGGGCAGGGACAAAAGAGCCCTGTCTGCAGTCTGTACCAGTCATCCAATTACTCCCTTTCTGGCATTTTCAAGGATGTCAAACCCGCCCAGACTTTTCATGACCCCGAACCACCCAACTCGCAATCCGTAAAGGCAGAGAAGAAAGAATAAGGTCCTTTTCCTCACCTCCAGACAGCTCCGTACTTCCATTAATTCGAATCACCTGCTACCTTGACTTCTCAACAATCCATGGCAAGGATCAGCAACTATCCAAATTCAATGGCAACTAACTAAAAGTATTCAGAAATATTTTTAGGTAAGCATCAGGCTCACTCAGCATAACCCAGCCAGCCATTCCCGACATCCCTGTGAATAGCAGCTGGATATTACGACATAGTTGTGATAGCCATATATTGTCCATATGCTCACTTTGAGAAGCTGGAGAGACTTCTGTCTCTGAAACAGGGTTAAATGAAAATAATTTAATAAAAAAGCAGAAGACTAAAAATGCGGTCTAGTGAGTCTGTTTCCTTATTATGCTCTGTATTCCTACAAATTCATTTGGCAGTCAGGACACACGGGGTTTGAATAATTTCCTGCCGTTACATTTTCCCTGCTGCTAAAAGTAACATGGTGATGATTTTCAATAAACAAATCTGCTCTTTTCTCTCAAGGTTTGTGTACACTCCAAATGCATTTGTGACATTAGATTTTCACCAGGGAAATGAAAAAAAGCCAACAACTCACACTGCTGAAAACCCAAGAAGCAAACCTGGCCATCTTTTTGTAGCACTTTATGAAAGCGTTTACTATTATTTAAGAAAATAATAAAAATCAGCATTGCCCTCTTAAGACACCCAGTACAAATTGGGACATGACTGAAAGAGGACTTTCATACTGAGGCTGCATCCAGTTGCCTTTCTTCTCAGCTCGGCTTTATCAGTTTTGAACTGAGCTCTTCCTCCTGAGGATGCTCTCAGGCCAAAATTCAGGTGACTCACAAACACCAGAGGTCAATGTGAAGCAAAAGAACCATCAGAAAGAACCTATGGAAGATTTCTGTGAAATATAATGGAACTTTGGGCCACATTAGATTCTCTTTTTCTCTTTTTTTTTTTCCTCTTTAATTGTCTTTTATTTAGACAATAATTTCTATTCCACCTTTTCTTTTGAATCCACGCGACAGGCAAACCATGTTTGGGTGTGGGTAGGCTGAGAAAGGTAATTGCAGATCAGATCTGCTGAACCTGGGAGGCAGAACTGAACATTTCTAGTGAGGAAAACCCACACTTTTAGAACTTACACCCAAATAATACATTAAAAAAACTCATGCTTGAGGGAACAGATCACTCCTATCACCAGCCCTGCCCATTACTGTCTTAGGACTCTTTGGAAATAGTGCTCATAGTGGCCTGAAAGCAAAGCTGTGACATAAATTAAATTTAAAAAAAAATATTTTAAAAACCTTAAACGGAGTTCCCATTTTTACATAAGGCCCCAATGACACAGTCAGAAATATTTGTCATATTCAGTATGAGCGTTCCAAAACAACTCTTTCTTGAGCCTGTTTCCTTCACTCTTTCAGATGGTGTTAGATTAGGTGTTTGAAAAGAGCAATGCTTCCTTCCAGCTGCAGCCCAGAAGAACCACCAAACCTTTTCCGAAGAAAAAATCATACCCAGGCAGCCTCTTCACTGCCTTTTTATTCTGTGTATTCCTCCTTTCAGGCTGTGACGGCGCCTGTAAGTGAAGCAAGGAGAAATTACCTCTTCTGCAGTAAACCCCCACCTCATCCATCAAAGCCATATGGTCACTTGTTCATTTACTGTATACTGTTAGTTTAATAGTTAGGTAAATATTGCAGTGCCTGGATACTACAGAAAAGCGTATTTTTACACAATAATAAAAGACAGTAATAACACTAAGAAATGCTCTTATGGCAACTTGGGCCCTATAAAACTCTCCTGGCTTCAGGTGCTATTACTGCCTCAGCAGAAATTGGCTCTGACACCGGTGAAAAAGGACTTGGCATCCCAATTCTTTAAATAAGATCACTAAACAGGACTGACACTTTCATTTCAATTGGACTGTCTTGGGAGAAATTTCCATATAGGAGAATTTTCCTGGAAAAAGTCAACCAACAGTTTGTAAAATATCAGCTGTAACAGCTACCATTACTATTTCCAGTAAAAATTATCAGTCTTTCTATTAAAGATGAGCTGGAGACAAATCGGGATCTAATGTTTCATTGTATTTACACCTGCATGCCCAGATATGTAGGCAAAACTGCTCGCTCAATGGAAATCTTTCCTTAACTTCAGTGGAGCCAGGATTTCCCACTGATAGTTTTAATTTTCAGGATAACAACTGCAAGCACGTCACTAGCAATAACATTAATGATCTTCAGCGCAGTTTAAACATAATTAGAGGCAGACCAATTGTCCATGTTACATTCTCTTTCCAAGAAAAGACTGAGAAAAATCACACAAAGCTGTATAACCTGAGGGGAGAAAAAGAAAACAAGCATAGAGGTGAGGTCTAAATCAAATATGAGGCAATCTATATTTTCCATTAAAGCCATTGTGAAATAGGCCATTTTGCAAAGGTCTTGATTGAAAACCATGTGAAAGTTAATGGTTTTGACTCAGATGATCCTCAGCACTCAAATAAGAAACAAGAGAAAGGAGACCCACAGAAACAGAACTTCAAAAAAATGCCAGCACAAAACCATACAACATAAAAGAAACAGTTTAAATAGCTCTAGCAAATAGTATAAATTTCCTTGTTCCCACAACTAGAGGAAGATTCAGCAATGCAGGTTCTCAGTAAAATGTCTTTTTTTAATAAACAGCCGTTCGGTAAGTTTTACCAATATTGTTTCTATATGCTGAAAGCTTTATCTATTCTTTGACATTTGGTACTTATCTAATCCTTTAGTTTTAATAAAAAGCTATTGACAAGTGTACTAAAGACTTCATTTTTTTAATGTGGCTGATTTGAAGGCTAATTAGCACGTTCATATCTGTCAAAAAATCCAATGTCTTTTGTATATGTATTTCTGGGTTCTTTTGTGGTCATTTTAATTAAATTTGTTGATAAAATATTTGACAAATGAAGGAGGAGAGAAAAAGAAATATTTAGTAGCTCAGGTTAGGTTTTTCAAAGGCAATTCATAGTTAGTGCCCATTAAACTAAAGAAGGAATCGGCCGAATAATTTTCTAGGTTGTTTATTTTTTTTAATGTTATCCTTAAAATTTTAGCACCTCTTTTAAAAGAATAGTCAGGAGAGAACAAGGAGCAGTCATGATCCAAAACGGCTTCCTCTCTTCTTCTCTGCCAAAGGAAGAAGCAAAAGAAAATTACTGAGATGCTGAAAAACAGGACTTCGCAGTTTAAAAGGCTGCTGACAACCTCTTATGGCCCTCTGCTTCAGAAGCTATGATTTCAAGAGCAAGCAAAGTGGGACATAAACGTTACCGATAACTGAAAATTAGGAGATGAAGAACACTTCAGAACGTTTAAGTGTGGTAGGTCTGATTACAGCAATCAAAACACTATCCCATTTTGCTGCAGTTTATCTTGAGCGGCAAGGTTAAAAAATAAAAATAAAAAGAAAAAACCCTATATGATCTTAAATTATACAGTATGCATAAATATTACAAACAGTCCTGACAGAAGTCTACACAGGCAGTTGACCCAAAAGGTAACATGGTATTTATCTTGTTTTGTACTTCCAACCAAAAAGATTCCTGCTGCTTCTTCAGAGAAGTTTCACTCTTTCCTGGCGGTCTGAAATATTCCTTTTGTCGGTTTGGTGTTGGGGACTGACCTGTTTCTCCCAAAATACCTATTAAAAAAAAAAAAAAAGAGTTTTGTCCTTAATTATAACACCGGGGTGTTTGCAACGACGTTTGTATATGTGATTCTCTAGTCTGCAATGGCTTAATTATACATTATCCCAGAAGACCAGTAAAACAGCATAGCGACGTTTGTCAGAAGACGTAAATTTGGCCTCATGACCATAGGCATAGTCCATGTTGCTCCAGAGTAAACATTACCCAGGCACTTACGTATACTATATAAGTTGTAGTTTCTCCTCTTCTGTCAGGTGATTTTTGACGACTTGGGATGTTTCCTCCTCTCCTCACATCAGCTTCCCAGGCGGATTCGAGCAGGTGTTTGTGCTGTCACTCCTCGCCGGGCAGCTGCTCCATAGTCTGGGGCCACAGCTCGTACCAAGGGCTCCAGGGTTAAGCTGGCAGTAAACACCATCACCTCTTCCCTCTCCTGTGAAAACCTCCTTGCTAAAGATGCAACATCTCCAAGGATCATTGCATAAACCTCACTAACTTCCCTACAAAGTGCAAAACAACTCCATAAATACACAGTGACACAAACATTAAAAACTCCAGTCGAGCCATCCACAGTGAGATTTCCTGTTTCAGCAGAGGACAAGAGAATAAACAACAGATGACAAATGTTAGGTTGTTCTCATCTTAAACCAATGTAACTCCATGCTGCTGCCAAACATGAATCCTCTCTTCCTTCTGTCAGGTGAATCAGCAAGTTCATCCCAATTCATCAGGGACCTGCACTACCGCTAATGGACAAAGAAGGGGCTCAATAATACAGAAAGCATGATATATTAAAAACACTAGAAAACAAACACTGTCCTCACCCACCCCCCAAAAAAACCACCCAACCCCCCCAAAAAACCCCAACCCCCTAGTATTAACAATAGTACCCAATGCAGATTAAAAATGCAAATAAACAAAAGAACTTCATGTGGGTTTAACCCTAGTACTTAGGGATGACTTGAGCACAAATGGCCACATGCGGTGTTCACTATCCTGTATGCCGAAAGGATGCAGAACTGAAATAAAGTCTCACATCAAATAATTAAGACAAAAATTAGAGACCCAGAAGTTGTGATGAAAAAATACAAATTAAATGAAAAGCAGTCCCCTTTGGTTAGGAAGCAACTAAACGTCATTCCCGACTTCTTCCAGGAACTGAAAGTAAATCAGCACAGGCATGTGATGCTCTCAACTGAAGACCTGTACTGCAAGCAAAGAAGTTAATTGGCAGCTAGCTTCTTTGCCATAGATTTAAAGATTTTAAGACCCAAAGGGATCAGTGTGATCGGCAGATTTGACCTTCCATATAACAGAGGCCAGGAAATGTCATGCAGTAATTCTTACATCAAATCTAAAAACTTTTAGGCTAAAGTAGAATATATATTCGGCTAAGGTATCCAGACGGAGCTTTTAAGATTTAAAGAGATGGAGTGTTCATTGCCAGCCTTTTGAAAATTGATCTACCCGCCCTTGTTGTTAAGGAGGTTTGCCTAATACCCAGTTTCAATAGCTCTTTCTTCAACAGAGGTAGCCACTGCTGTTCACCCCCAACTCTTCATCTTCTTTAAGTAGTAAAATATAAAACGTATTTTCAAAAGTGAAATAAATAACGAGATTGAATTCAACTTCACCAAAAAAGAGGATCTGTGTGGCCCACGCAGTTTCAGGGTGCTGCTGATTGCTGCCATCTGGGAGAATCAATGGTAGATACTTGCATTAAAATATTCATTAAGCACCAAGTGACTTAGTAATTGCTTTAATCACCTTTCATACACGAACCCTCACTGCTATTCTTTGCATACTCCTCTGCCCAGTGAGTTTCAGGGCCATACTATTGTTTATTTATGCACAGCATCCATTGGAGTCAAAGGAAAAATGTACCGTAGGTAAGCCAGCAGTCCAGGGGACGGGCTTGCCAGACGTGTCACATCAATGCAGATTCCCTGCACTACCCACTTCAACCACCCACTGAAACTGTATTTAGAATTAAATTGCTTTCTACTATCTTTGCCCTTACAGAGGATCTACCAAGTTTCCAGCAGCTGCCCTGAAGTCACCCAGCTGGTTTTTAAAGTGTGCAGAGGACAGCAGCCCTGGGCTTGACAGCACACAAGTGATGCTGGAATGCTGGAAAACTTTTTCCCTTGTTTCCTTCCCCGCCCCCGCCCCCCCCCCCCCCCTTTTTCTAATTGGCTTCCAAGGAAGTCCCTTGCTGAGCTGTCTTGTTCTCTGCCAGCCTGATGAACCCCTGCGCCGAGTCCTCTCTTGCAATAATCTTGTAATGTTATCAACAGCAGAGAGAGAATGAAAATCATGCCCTCATGGTCATCAGAAACCAGGATTTACCGACATGAAATTTTAGCAGCTTACATTTTCAAAAGCTTGTGTGTAGGACTTATTCATAGGAGTAAGTACAAATGCAAAGCAAAACCAGCAGGGCTTCTTTAAAGTCCAAGCAAGTACTTCCACCCAGCAAACTACCTACCAAGCAAATAAAATAATTGCAGTGATTTCCACAATAACAATAATAATGTCTGCCAACTAAGTGGAAATCTGCTGATGGTAATGCTGTGAGCAAATATCAACCCAGCCCCCTACTCCCATCCTTTCCAAAGAATAAGAATAGTCATATATATGTGTATATATATATATGATCATATTACAGACAGTTCTCTGCAGCCTTTTTATTGATTCAAATGCACCCAGCTGCTGGTATGTTTTGCAGACCAGAGACCAGATGCTTGCATCTACCACTGCTAAAGGGGATACTTCTCCATGCACAGCTCAGAAAGGCAGGCTTATTTTTTCCTTACTTGAAAGAAAAAAACATATTTTTTTAAAATCATAATAGCAATATAACAAAGCCAAAATTCTGTACAAACTCTAAGGTATCCATTAGCAATACCATATAATGCTGGACTAGACTGTTGAAGGGGAAAGCTTATTTTCTAATTTGAAAGAAAACATAGCTGTTAAAAGCACACCAGCTGCATGAATTCAAGTATATTTTTTAACATTTAACATCTGTTTCATTAAATAATCCATAGTGAAGAGGAATGACCGGTAAATTCAGGCTATTTATGTCAGTTCTCTGACATGAAAATACTTCTTGGTCCAGCATTCAGAGGCTGTACTTACCTTCACAGCACTATAAGGTAACTAGCAAAATACACAGCCTTAAGTTAATCGGGACAATCCTGATTCTTTTTCTCATCTGCTGGAACAAACTCAACGTACTAGTGACATACTAGAAGCAAAGAGGGTCTAAGTTAGAGGTAGAAGGAAAAAACACTGCCTTTGGAAAAGCTCAGTCTGGCAAACCCTCTGCAGGGTATTGCCAAAATGGGTGCCAGAGAGTTTGTTGCGTGCTGGATTTCCTTGGGAAAAAGACATACACATGCTTCCATACCACCATCCAGAAACTGTTTCTCACCTGGGAACGTTACATTGCTAAACATTTCCTGCAGGTGCTGAAAGACTCCTGCCTGATGTGCTGTTTCAAATGGCAGCAGGTCTTGTATGTGTACGTTATTGCTGTGATACAGTCCTTCAAATCCATGGAATATGCTCATGTTGAACTTCAAATCCTTTGAATGCATTTTATTAATAAATAGAAAGCCATAACTCACAAAACTTTTATTCTGCTGTTCCACAGACAGCATTGATTGCAATAAGCAGCCTTTTTACTTAAACCATCAACGAACCTTGAGTCCTTAAAGCATGATAATTAAAATCACAAGAAGACAGCCATCTAGGACTAGAGGCTTATTGGAGGATTCATTTTAAGAAATCCATTTGCTGAGAATAGACTTTCTTTTCTGTTCAGATATAATTTATAACATTCTGATGTATTTTCTTCAGAAGTGGTCACAAAGTAATCTAGACTAACAATATAGGACTGGTAAAGTGCTTATTCTGACATCCCTCTATTATTTCTCGTGTTTCCAGAGTTTCCCCCTGATCTTCAGGGAGATGTATTACTCCTACACTACTTCATACAATAGAGATAAAATACAGAAAGGTAACCGATATGCTTTAAGGTAGGCAGCCAGTGAATCCTACAGAAACTCAAGGAGCTACACCAATACCCGAAATTAAATATGAACTGTTTTTTTTTTCCTTGCTGAAAGCTGACGCGTTGTGAGCAGTGCTCCTCTCTGCTAGACGTGACTCTACTCCCCAGTTCAGAAGAAAAAAACCCACACATTTAAATGTAAATAGTTGCAAATGTTAAACAAATGAGTATTAATGACTATTTCTTGCTGCCTATATATTTGCACAAGTAAGAGCCCACCATAAATATTAGTGTACCTGGAAGCCTATAGGCTCAAAACGTTGCAGTAAAAAAACAGAAGTGCCAACACTGTTGAATCAAACAGTTCTTAAAATAACCTCTTTCAAACGGAACTTGGAGACAACTCTGAAAGTTTTAAGCATATTCTCTGCCAAAACTACTGAAACCAGCAATTAAGCACACAAAGAGAAAAATAACTATTTCATCTTTGATTAAATCCAGTGTTATCTACAGAAGAAACTGAAGATCGTATGCAGGCATATGCACTTATGGCTTATATATGCACATATATTTGGCTTATATATGTGGCTGTCCAGAGACACCTTTATGACAATTATCAACAAACCCTCCTCCAAAAAACCCCCCCAATTTTGCCTCACCAAAATTACTCTGATTGCATGGCAGTTGTATTGGTCAGACAAGCTTAGTGACAGGTGTTATGGTAAATAAAGGACTTCTGTAACACAGAAAATTTATGTCCTCATCTGCTTTTGTCTGAAATGACCATTAAAGCTGGCTAAACGGCCTCTGTGTCCTGAAACACAACACCTGGGACTTTGCACCTATGGAGCTAGGAAGCCTTACACCTTACGCCAGCTGCAGTGCTGGGCTCCTGCCTGGCCTCACCGCCTCACAGGGAAATCACAGCTTTGGACTGTGCTGGCACATGCTGGACACTCAGCATCTCTGTATTAGAAGATGTTTTTTTTTAAAAAAATAAAAAAATTAACTACCTGCATCTTAGTCGCTCATTTAATAAAAAAACTAAGGAAATGAAAAGTAAGTGTATACGGTTCCTTCCCTTCCCTTCCCTGGATTCTTGTTTTCTCAAACTTCTTCAAGAATTTTGAGGTTAATATAAACAAAAAGTGTTACAGAGAAAACCAACTATATTCATACGAACTGAAACGTACCTTTTTGGCAATGTGGAAGTGCCCCCAAATGTTTGCACATTTCTTCAAGTGTCCTTCCAGTGCAGCCGCAGAACATGATCTCCCTGAAAAGGCTGGTAAGAAGCAGAGTGACGGCAGCATATTAGGAAGATACAGATACCGGTATTGAATGGAAGTAAAATACTTTCACAAAGAAGTTTTAACAGAAATAGAAATAACACTTGAAAAATTATATAATCTCCTCTGAAGATTTGAAGTTGAGAGAAAACACATTTTCCTTTGAAAAAAAGGAAAGCAAACTGAAAACCTATTTATAGAAAATTCACGATCAACTCTAGTTAATAGAAGTATAAGGCTGGAGATGTTAAATCACTGCTGAGGTTGTTCCTGGAACCTTTCATTCAGACCTAACTACCCAAATATCAGAGGATTTTCAGAATCATTCCTCGAATGACAGGAAAAATTACACAGAACTCTCAGCACCTGCATCACGAAAACATATTTCAAGACTACTGAAAAATAATTAAATAAATGTAGCAACCTCTCGGGGGACCAGGAGCCCCTCCATGCAGACCACCAGCTGATACCATCACATCCCACCTCTCAGTCCTGTCCACAATGGTGCAGCGCTGCACCAGCCCTAGGGCCCCTTTTCCTGTGCCCTCTGGAGCAAGCGTGTCCTGATGCTCATGTCCTGATCCTGCTGGAAGTGTCTCTCCTTTGTAGGGAGAACATGGAGATTGCATCTTCCGCCTGCCCCACCAACAGCCCCAGCCCTGTGGCTCACCACGTCTCCCACAGCTCTTCTCTTACTCCTTTCTCATTCTTTGACTTACTTGGGCACTGGTTTTTATAATAGACACTTTTATTGTATGATCAATATTATTTTTCCTCCTTCGTGTTCTCCCTTCGTCAGTGCTTCCCAGTACAGTTTTCTTAACTCATATATGTAACCACATTGCTGAATCTTTGTTTTCTTCTAATAAAGCGATCTTGTCATAATTCAGTTTGTTGAGCTGTCTGTCTAACTAGAGCTGTCTCTCTCAACCTGGCAAGTGTTCTATCTCTAGATGATTTTCTCAACACATATTGGAATTTTCAGAAAGCGGAGAAATGTAGTAATAGAAATCCCTGCTATGTTTCCTTTTCCCCAAAGCATTACATTTGGCCCTTTCAATATTTTCTTGGTCAATGAATCACCAATCATAAAACAATTCTAATTTCTCTTTTAACTTGCTCTTTCCCTCCTCCGCACGACAGCACAGAGTACACCGTATGCTTGCTAGTTTTCAGACTTTCTCTCTAAAGCCAAAAAAAGCCTTCAGGATCAGTGTAAATCTGGATCTAGCAAGAAAGTGAGGATGCAATTCTCCAAGACGGTTACCTGTGCTGCCACTCCTACTGCTGGGCTCAGATGAAGCCCCTTTCCCCTCCTGCTATTGCTTTTGAGGTCTCCCCTAGTTTCTTCTCCACAGGTTGACCTCACAGGATGCCAGCGCTTCTGCTCATGCCTCTGTTGCCCATTCAAAGAGAGGTTTCTGACTTTCTGTGCCAGGCAAAAAAAAATAATAAAAAAATTTAAAAAAGTCAATATTTCAGCCATGATAAGGAGTAAAAAGTTTTGCAATGCAACTTTCTGGATAGACACCCCCAGATCTTCTCTCACTATACCCTTTACCATTTCTAGCAGTTTTCTGACCACCCTCTCCCCAGATCACCTGTGGGTGGGAAAGTCCGCTTTCCCAACCCATTTTAACTAAAAACATCACACAGAGAATAAAGAAGTGGTGGTGCGGCCTTTCCAAATCCTGCTTGCCTTCCTCTCCCCACGGGAACAGCGGAGCAGCATGGGTGTGCCTCCGCAAGGCAATCCACATGGCAGGAATTTCCCGTGTTTATCTTCTTCTGCAGGGGAGCAATAGCTTCTCGGGGAGCACCAACTCCTGTGCCAGCAGCATTTGCCGTGCAGCTCTCTGGCTTTTTTGAACTACAGTGTTTCAGGAGGAGCCCTGTTCAAAGCTAACTTCCCTCTATCACAAAGTTTCCCTTCGATGCAGACCAAGCACAGCAGGCGGTGATGTTTCTCATTTTATGCTTTCAGGAATTTCTACAGTTTTAGCATTTTTAAAACAGATGTTAAGCTGTTCTTTGTTGGTGGTTTTTGTTGGTTTTTTTAGCTGTGAAAATGTCTTTAAATCTCCTGAACATGCACCATTTGACCTCCTGAGCTCAATAATTTAATGGCATAAGCACTCAATTACGAAGTCAACAGACAGTTTAGATGAAGTGTCAACGGGTTGCAGGCAACAAGCTGGCATAAATTCTAAAAAATTTAGCTTTTTAAAAAACCTTAATTCCTTCTTTACTTCAATTTTCTTCCAGGGCGCTCTGAAAGATCTCTTTTGAACCTTTTCACTTGGCTCTTTTAAGCTATTTCAGCAGGATGAGCAGTAGCTTATAGGTATAGCAATGAAATACTGAGCAAACATATGTAAAAACATTGCATAAGAATGTTTCCTAAAATGGACTTTTCAGAAAATCAATACCTTTTCACTATGGCAGATCACCCAGCAACATCAGTAAAAGAATTTTACTAAAACAGCTATAGCAAAAGAATAAAACCTAACCACCAACACTGAAAGTAATTATCTTTATTACGAACCCATAGGACCTCTTCAAGCGACACAGCATTATCACAAGGCTATGCAACTCCGTGGAGCCCCATTCAGATCTCAGCTTTATCTTCATGCAGTTCCATCTTTGTATACTCAAAATACAATAACAATAAAAAAGCAAACAAAAACCCTAATTCTCAGAAATTCAGCAATTTTTGTTTTACGCAGGCTGTAAGCGTCATTGTGGGCGTTTGGTTATCCTAAAAACATCGTCAAAGCTGTGTAACCGCTGGGAGCTGCTGCAGGTTCTCACAGCTCTAGATCCAGAGGACACTGCGGTTTGCAAATGCTCCTGTGCAGATAATTTCATAGTAAACATCCAACATTCCACATTATCTGAACTTCAAGTGGAAATACTGATGAATCAACATGTTCTTCATTAATTTTATTTTAATCCTGGTATTACACTGATCCTTGGGGAAGGGAAATCTTTTTTCAGTGACTTCAGCAGCAGCAGTGGGGGAGCACCTGTTGGTGTTTTTATGAGAGATACTGCCTGCAACTTTTCAAGTAAAGAATTGAGGTCTCCCTTTAAAAACAAGTATTACAGATTAGCCTTCTTTCTTTCTGAGGCATAGAAGTTTTTTACAATGAAACTTAAGGCTCTAAGGCTCTTTCCTGTAATATATGTCAGTAAAAGAAAATATAAGCCAGTAAAGTTGCTCATGTAAGCATTCAGGATTTAAGGAATTACTTAAACGATCAGTGCACGGAATTATTAACCTTGGAGAATTAAAATGTGCCACTATGTGATGAATCACAAGCAGCAGTCATTTCAGATTTGAAGGAATGATTTTATACATACAACTGAAACATTATTAAAACAATAGGCAATTGTGTTGCATCTACAGAAAATTTGACCAGACTTTTAGACCTTTACAAAACCTTTGCAACAGCTTTTGTTTGGTATATTCATACACCAGTTACCTCTTGACAATGGCACAGACTTAGGAAGATTACACTCTAGTATTTATCTTCAAGTAAAGGAACAGCCTAGTAAAATTAGAAGTTTTTAGGTTTTATTTCTTTGCAATATTCTGCTGTACTGGGAGCATTAAGAGGATCAACATGAGTAAGTAAAATTTTGCTCATGCATGGCTTATTGCATGAAAGCAATAGTGACAAAACCAGCCCTGATACCAGACTAATCTGGGCACAGGTTATCTGTGTATGTCAGGTATTTAACGGTACATTTTATAATAGAAAAGGCTTAGAAATTTTTTAACATTTTCCCTCTGAGACAGGTCACATGAATGTTCACTGTTTAAACCAGCTGGAACATTGATACCATGAGATTAAATAAAACATAGAAAGGATAAAAGATTACCATATATTAAAAACAAATCCCCAAACACAGCTCCCCCAAAAACCCAGAACTAAAAACCAAAGAGCAGAAATGAGAGCAATGAGAGGTATTTTGTCAACTCCCTGAAGTGTTCTACCACTTCAGGTAGAACTACCACCCTCCTCGGTGCCCTTTTGTGTGTCACTGATACTGTGTGTCCTCATAAATTTATTTTCCATTGACATCCTGCTTAACTTATTAGTCCCAATCTGTCATTGTCCATTAGGAATTCAGGAGATCTTCAGGTTCTCTTAAAGTGGTCACTTGGCCATCAGATAATATCAAACCATCATTACCATATCATTTATCAGATATTTTTTGTTTTAGCTTTTCCTAAATTGTTCAGCTCCTGAGTCTTCTGGATGTTGATGAATATAAGATGTGCATTATATTGCTAATGTTAACACATGTTGTCTGTGTCCTACCTACACAATTAATTATAAACCCACATGCAGACACTGTTTTTGCTATCTGCATGGAGCTGGCTAACAGCTCCTATACAAATGATTATTAAACAACACATTAAAAAAAAATGTAACTTCTCACTGGCTGTATTCAAACAATAATCCATTTGCATATTCTTAGTAACTGCAACATAACAAGCCGACTTTGAAAATAAAGTTCAGATCTGTTTTGCCTTCTGATGAAAGATCTTTCTGAATGAGCAATTTAAATTTTTTTCAACCCATTCTATTGAACATAAGATAGATAGACCTAAACAGCACAAAACCTGGGCTTCATCTAGAGTCTAGTAGAGTGCCTATCTGTCCCTAAGGCCTGTGAAAGCTCTGTTAGGAATGGAGGTAAATTATTATTTGGAATTAGCCCTGAGTCCCACTGCTGTTCTGTCCTGTCTCTCAGAGCACCCTGGAATGTATGCTTAAAAGGATACAGGAACAGGCTCAGTGAAGAAAATTCCTTCATCCCACCAGTGCCCCGGTCATTATTTTCTCTGCTAACAGCAGGGAGAGCTGCCACTAAAAAGCTCACATGATAGCCACTTTCTAAAACAGCAATTTCCTTATCAAGAAATAATTTCCTCTTTATAAAACCCCTTTACTACTTCTGAGGAACAAAATTGTGCTCTGGGAGGACTACCCAAATACATTAGGGGACTGTTGCGACAGGAACCTACACGTTACTTTTGATCCATCTCCTCCGTGAGCAGTATCAACACTACTCTTTTGAAACAGGTCATTGGAGGGGAAAAAAATCCCAACCCAAATCCAATCAAACCAAACAAAAAACCCCACCGTACAAGGAAGACAAGCTCTCAACTGGTCACTCTAGCTCTCACCTGGCTGCTGAGACTTCTCTAACAGTTTTCATGTGAGGACAAAAGGAGGCAGACTTGAAGAAAAATGTTTTTTTAAGGAGAAGGGTTTCACAGGACACGGTGGGGCAATCCAAAGTACGTATTAAAATACGAGTTGGTGACATGGAGGGTGTACATTGATTCTCCCTTTTTGGTTTGTTTTCTTTCTGCTTCCCCTATGTCCATAAAACCATTTCTTTCTTCAACTCTCCTCTTTCTTACCAGGCACTTCCGTCCTGGAAGCCAGCTCCTTGATTTCTGTGTGCTTTCACCTGCCTGCCTTCCCACTTTCTCCCCTGTCTCTGTCCCCTTTCACACTGAAGCCAGAAATGGACACGGCCCCAGTAACCGCCCAGCATCCACAGCTCGCACCCCGCACCCTCTCTGCTTACTGCCTGGCAGGCATTTATGGCACAGTTTGTTTCTTTAGCAGTAACTGGATTCAAACCAGCGCACCTTGCCCGTTGCCATTACTGAGATCCCCCGGAGTCTCTAGCTAGCTAAAGGTAATTCTTTTCGTTAGCTCAAAAAACCAGTGCTTACTCCCTGTGGTTAGGAAGCAACTTTCCTTATGGGCAAATTATTCCAAGTTGTCCAATGCATAATTAAAGCAGAATGATCATTGCCACGTTAACCGCGGATAAGCAGGTCAAATACTAAATGAGGTAATTTCATTCTCCCATTTCCTAATTTCATTTTTATTCTGCTGAAACAGGTCCAACGGAGTGGATGATACATGTAGCTTTACACCGAATCTATAACTGAGTGCACCAAAGCTACAATTTGCCATGAAGAACATGACAACAGCACAAACTAATCTACTGATGCAAAGAAGCCTGGCCACGACAGCACCCATGGACACACGACAGAGCTAGTACCTCAGTGTGAGGCCTCAGAAACCTTTTACAGGTAAAAAGGAGTAAGGCTGCTAGAGTTTTCATATGAGATAGACACAAAATTTTGACTGTTAAATCACGGAGCTGCCATCCCAAACAGCCTCTTCTCACATCAGCCTTCTTTTTCTAAAGCCTCTTTGCTTCCTTGTTTACTTCCTTGCCACTATTGCTGAACTTTCCTGCTTTTAACTCTCTTCCTTCAAGAGTGATAGCCCAATACTATCATACATTTCCATCACAAACTTTGTGATATAATTACTGCTAATTTCTCATGCTTTTTTTTCTTGTCTTGATCTCTGATGCCACTTGCAAAGCAACTGTAACCAGAGAAGAATGCAAAAGTAAAGAGAAGTTTTGGTAAGTCCATTGAAGACTTCCCTGGGAATCACAGTGCCGACCTGGGTGCACATCACAACACTAGTTACACTATTATCCTCCAGGTACTTATAGATGTGCAAGGGCTCCAGCCCTCCAAAATGCCTTACAGAGCCTGTGCAAAACCTTTCAACACAGCCAGGGACAGAAGGACACAGCAGCCCCGTGGCTCCCCGAGCCAGCAGAAGTGGTGATGCGGGGCACCCGCGCACCTGTCGCAGCAAGCAGCTGGAGCAGCCACCCAGTTGGAAAGGGTATTCATAGTTTGAATCACAAGTGAAGTGCTTCACTTTCCTCTGAAACCATCAGGGATGCTCAAACCCGGCCTAAATGTCTAGCTCTCTTCTTTGCTGCCGCTATTTTGAGGGCTCTGCTATCTTTTGCATAAATCTGCATGGAAGCAAAACCTCCCTTACCTACTGCTTCAGCTCAGCCAACATCAGGTCGCCTTTATATCTACCTTATTCTCATGTTTCTGTGAAGGAAAGCCAGAGAATGAGGAGAGTGGATGCGTGTCTATTGTTGAAATACACATGCAGGTGGACAGAGACAAGTCAGGGCTTCTTTTCCTTGTGGAAGAGGTCACAGTCCATCTTGCACCACTTGACATCTCACGGATGTTACTAAGAAGTCTCATTGACACACGATTTCAGGATGACACAACTCACTACCAGTAAGTTGGCAGCACCAGGAAATAATCAGGATTTGGGAGCAGGCTATGTCAGTGACAGCCTTCCTAAATTTCCCTGTTTCAGCCCAGAGATGCCAAGCTTTAGGAGTGTTAACATGCATCTGTGACGCACAATGCTGCAAAGTGGGGTAGCTGCTCTAAGAGAGGTCTCAAAAACTTTTATCACAGCTTTATATCCAACTTTATTGGTTCTATCTTTTAGCAAATCTGCCTAGCTCAAGCTGAAACATTTCTACTAATTCCACCTCTGAGGCCCTTCCTCTCTCTATTAGATGCGGAGAGGAAGAATTGCAAATGATTAACAGAAATCTGCAATAACATCAACACAAACCTATTGGTGAGATTATAGTGTTGGCCTATACATAAGGACATGGGGACTGTATGCCACTGCTCAAGGATGGCAATAGTGAGCAGAAAAGGGTAGTTTAAACTCACCTACTAAAAATTTGCCTGATGCCAGACTGAAGAAAGGCTGATGAAACAAATCCTTAACTCCTGAACAGATGTTCTCGGAGTTGTATGTTCTGCAGTACATGAGGAAAACTCATGTCCCGTATTGAACAGGACTGGGTTCTGCTTAAGAGTCATATGTCTTTGAGCCAACACAGACTAAAAGGCACCCAGACTGGTAGTCTGGCATTAGACCAGAAAGAAGAGGTTTTGTGTGAAACTGGGAGAATAAGGATGGAAAATAAGTACAGAAAGACAATCTTGTCTTGGCATAGAGCACTGAGTAATAATGTGCGCTTTACAAGCACACAGCATCATTTTTTTCTTGCCTTTCACTGGCTACCATCGCCCACAGTTAGCCACACCTATAAACAAAACCCATGAGGACGAAAAAGTATAAAGAGAAAGAAAGATAAAATGTTCATTCCCACTCCACCCCCCACCCCCACCCCCCCAGTCACACAACTTCAACTGGAAGGGGTGATTTTGGCACACCGGCACACTGCTAACAGCAAGCTCTTTTGCTGCCTGGTCAAGTGACAGAGCAGTTCACATCCCCCAGACCCAGCATCCCTGCCTCATCAGGCAGGAACAGCGTAAGGAAGCTACCTGGAAATCATACACTGGGGCCACCTTCCACTCAGCAGCTATTTTCACACTCTATAAATGAGGGCTCCTGGCTATCTAGGTACAAACCGTTCCCACCAGCCCTCCTCCTGACTGAACACCATGTATCTTTTAATTCCAATATTCCTATTCTCTGTATAGAAATATGTGATTCTGTATATACATCAGGGATTTGGGCCAACATGTACTTCAGACTTTTGCTTGCAGTAACAGGTAATACACAAACCCAACTCTTGGCCAAATTTTCCAGACTGAACAAATGTGACAGGGGAACCGCTGGTGCAGAATGAATGCAAATCAGGATGCCAGTTTATTTTCCAGCCAGTTCTGCACATAACTAGAATCTAATCCAGTTATGGTAAATATTCAAAATCTTGAAGGAAGGGTGAAACATATGTAAATTGCCATTGTGATTTTTTTTAAAGTAAACCAGAATCCAGCAAATCCATCTCGTTTCATTATTCTCTGCAGCAGAGAAGAAAATTCCGTTGCCAAGAGCAAATTAAAAATAATAATACTAGCAACACATATTTTACAAATGTATTCTGCTTCTTAAAAAATAAAGTCCCTGGATGCTATAGAAGCCAATAAATTATTGTACAGGCTTTATGCAAAAGCATCTCAGCACAAAGTAGATTATCTGCTCACATGTAAAAAAATTAAACCGTGCCACTTCAAATATGAGCACACCGCTGTCGGTGTGTCCTACACTTTTAATGACATTTTAGAAGCAAGCATTGATGACTCTGCAAAAGTCATGTCTGCTGCCAGAGCTGTCAGTTTACATAAACACCTAGTGAGGAAACCAATATTAATGGCTTAAGTTCCTCCGTAGCCTGGAGCTACGTTTGGTTGTGAAGACAGGATAAGCAGGAACGCCAGGCGCTCTGCCGTGCTCCCCCGCCAGCCTGTGACGCAGCCTTCAGAAGAGTGCCATACACTGATGCCAGGGCACGCCTGGCTCTTCTGTCAAGGTTTTTCAAAGCAAACTTGTTGACCGGCAAATGAAAGCTAAATGGCTGTCTAGCCAAAATTACGCTATGCTGCTGAAGGCATTTTTAACAGAGGAAGTGCTGAAAGCTCACTTTTCTTTTTTATGCAGCTTTGTATATTGAGTCAAGTGACAACACAATTTATGCATTCAAATGGAAATACAGAACATGTACTAAATAAAGCCGTATTAAGGCTTTGGTTTTGCACATTATTTACTCTAACTAGTTTTTAGCCAAAAAAATTATGCCGCTAGATACAGGAGAAGATCAAAAGCATAAGTTTGCCTTCAGAAAAGTTCATAGAAACGATACAAAATATTTTATGTTAACATGAGTCAGTAGCCATTTGGTTCCAGAAAAAAAAAGCCAAGGTTGTTTCACTGCGAGACACAGATTTAAAATCCTCTCAAATGCTGGTTGATTTTGTTTTGCTTTGTTTTTAAATTTCATGATGCTTTATGAGCAACTCAGTATTTTGTTAGAGAAAACGAGGTGATGTCTAGAAATCTAAATGATTTCAAAAGCACAGTGAGAACAATACAGTGTCACTCCTGAGCCTTTTCTTGTAGAAAAAATACATCTTCTTCTTGGCACCCCATTACACTGAAAAAAGAATGGTGAGACCCTCACTGACACATGCACCTACAGAGCAACTGCCTTTATCTGATGCATTTTTCTGCATTGCCCTTGCTTCACACTTCCTCAGTTCTCGTCCAAAACCTGCAGAAGTCAAAAGACAGGCTCTCAATAGTTCTACTGGTGCCTCTCAGGCTCCTAACTTTATAATCTGATTTAGTATCCCACACTATCCACTATTAAACAACACAAATTGTTACCACTTGACTTAATATTCAAGAAACTGACAACTTATCCCCATAATCGATATTGATAAATATGTAGGACAAATAACAACACTCACCTTTTTTAGCTGTGTGTTTATCAGAAGCAGAACATACATCACAGCAGAAAGAAGCTTCTTTGCTTTGAGAAGTGGTACTCAAGTAGAATATTTGTGGCTGTTGTCTTGTGAACTACAGGTAAGCCTCCTTGTTTGTATAGCAAACTTCATCTGCTTTCAAGAGTCATAAATTGAAAGGTTACAGGGTTTAAGCCATTTCCGAGTTATGATATGTCTACCAGGCAGCAACAGCTGGGCAATAAAATTCTAGCCATAAATGTTTCTGAAAGTGGTAAGTTCATGGCCAAAGCCATAACTATGGTAACATCAATTGATGTCAAAAATGCAATCTAGCTGCATAGTTCCCTTTAATACAAAATGATATCTTACATTGCAAGGTACTTACCAGCAGCCTCCAGGTTAAATAAGACGGGTTAAGGTCGGGTGGGATGGCCCTGAAAGGCTTCGTCAAGTCAGCCTGAGATTTGTGGCCTCCTCCGAGCCTCCAGCGTTCCCTGATTTCATCCCCATCCTATCGAACACTCTCAATATCACTTTAGACTGGATATTGAAATCACTTAGTAGCAATAAAAAAGAGAAGTGCTGCAGAATTGAATCCCATTTTGCTCAGCACACATCTCTAAACTATTACCAGTGTGAAATGAAATCTAATGTCTCCCTTAGCAATCCCATCTTCTTTGTCCTTTTGTTTTTCTAGGAGCGTTATGATACACTAAATCCACTTGGACACACAATAGTTCACGGGTTGTACCACAGATTTCAAGAAAAGATTTCCAAATTTATGTAGCCACTGCATCAGGTTGCTTTTCAACCATCACGCTCTCATGGAAAAAGCCGTTAATAAAGGTAAAAAGAAACAATGCAAATATCTCAGATAAAACACAAAGTTACACAAAATGGTTAGAAAATGGAGAATGGTGAAGTTATCTTAATAAAATAATTTTATCTTGTCTAATGTTCAGAGCGCTCATGCTAGTCTGACTTTATGGGAAGACAGACAAAACCCACAAGTCCAATTCTTATTATTATTTCATGTAATATTAAAATGAAGTAACCTCCTGTTAGGCTTAGCATATAGGCACAACGCGCAGTCTCCCTCTCTATTGCTAGGAGTTTACGTTCTCTTTCCCCACTGGATTCTTAATTACTGCAGTTTGATTTACAGATAAGATGGCAATAATGAAGCAATGGTTATTCGTGACCCACTTCCTTTTCCTTATCTTAGCTCTTATGCTAGTAGGAAATGGAAAATGTGACTGATTCTCTGCGGTTTCATCTAATGCCCTCTTCAGGAACACGGGCTCTACGGTTGTTTGAAGGCTGTAGGGACAACCCAAGTGCCTTGGTTTCCGTGGGGAAAACAGGGCAGCAGCAGTGGGCCCGTGCTATTGGGGACACAGCCTCTTAGCACTGCCAAATGCTTTCTGATTTTCAGTTTTGTTTTTCTGTTGTTCATGATGCTCTCTCGCCTCAACGACATCTTCCATAGCACTGGAAGTTTTGCTGAAATAAAGTACAAGGCAGGTGACTGATCTGCGGAGCCAACAACTGAGTGAGTGATGAATTTGCAGGGCAAGTGAGGATACAGCATGCCCCAAGGAGGAGTTTTGGGGGAGGATTACTGGTTGTCAATTATTGAGAACAGATGTAGCTTATAGAGCTTGGGCGGAAAGCTCATCTGATTGCTTTTGGCCAAGTTTAGATGATGGCTAGTCAACAAAATGCGATGCCCAAGAGACTGTGAAACTAAACCCTCCGGAAACATGTCCAAAGAATAAACCAAGTGTAAGGCAATACTGTACTAATAAATCAGCTGAGCTTCTTAACAGTAACAGAGTCAGATATGCGTGTAACAATTCTGTTTAAACTATCTGAGGAGACTGTCAAGGCTGTTCTATCACAATAATATACATAATTACTTGTATTAAATACAATGATGGAAGCCTCTAGTTTACCTCAAATTTAATAAATGCTATTACTTTTTGTTTTAATGAAGATAGCAGTCTCTTTAGATAGCTGCATGTCACAGTGTCTTCTTGGATAGCATTTTTAACTCCTCACTATTATTTCTGGAGTACACTAGTTCCAAAAATGTCATGAAGACAGGATCTGGCATGGCAAGTCCTTGATGCAGCTTATCAGAATTACAGACTGATGTTATAAAGTAAAAACTCCTAAATAAAAATAAAACAGTGTTGGAAAAGAAGCTTGCTAAATATCTGCACTGGTACTCTTGGGCAGTCAATAGGAATGGTATATAAAATACAGAAGTATACAAAATCAGCAAAATGCAAGCTACAGATGGATGCTAATTAAAATATGTATCTACTCTACAGAATACAACAGTGTAAATTTATTGCCTATTACGAGGTGATTAATTACTTCATGGTAGGATCGGTATGTAGGTTTTCTCCATATGACTTCAAAAAGAACATGTCAATCAGTGCTAGACCAGAATATGAAGCTATAGCTCACATTAAATAGCATCTCGTGGTGTGGAGTAAGATAATATTTGGCATGAATAAGAGTATCACAATGTGCCCTTTCATTCATTTTCAAAGTTCAGCAGAAACCTACTGGAAGTTGTACTTTTACTTTTTTATTTTTCATCTGCAAAATATAATTGCTGCTAAAATCAAAACACTTGACCCAGTTGCCCAAAAATATTTTGGATGTGGAAAATGGATAACTTCAAAACTGTGTATTCCATTTCTCCCACTTCCACAATCAATTGGCATAAGGCATGATTTAAGTGAAAACATACATTAAATGTTGGAAATAGAATATACTGGACAATTTGACACTGAACACCCAGAATCACCAGCAGTCAGGAGTAAAGCTATACTCACTGGGGGGAAACTCCTAGCTAAAAACCTAGGGAAGTAACAGCCTACACGACACACAACCTGCTGTAGAAGCACCCATCTCAGACATGGCAGCCCTTCCTCTGCCCATTTTTCAGCCTGGACTTCACCTTTGATTCTCCATATCCCAGGTGACAATGGAGTTTTTCTCTTCCCCGAGATGGCTTCCCTCTTTCCACTATTTTCTGTAAAGAAACGAGAAAGTCAAGAAAATGAAAACAAGTGCCAAAAAAAGAAGAAAAAGAGTTCTTATTTTCTAGGCCCAACATAGATTGCAGGATGTAAAGTAAATGTTTGTTCTTACTTTTCCCCGATTAGACTTGAATTACTAGTATTAATAACCACTGCAATTTGCAGTTAGTTCCCTGGAAAGAAATTTCATGCAAAAGTCGTTCATCTTTCTTTAGTTCATCTGTTTCCATAGTCACTGGAAACAGAAGAATAAAAGCTCTCAGGATTCCTTGGGTGATGAACAGATGGGTGGAAGGACAGGGAGAAGAGTGCCTTTCTGAAGTGCAGGTGTAGGGTTCATAACTACACCAGTTCTCTCCCTTCTCCCAGACCATATTTCCAGGAGACAGATGTTATAGCTTAATGTATGGGGTTTTTTTCCCTTTTATTCACACATGTATATCTGAGCGAAAGCCTCTTTTTGCCATTTATATGAGCAGTAATACTCCCATTGCAAACAAAGGTGAAAAGCTCTTTAAATGGAATAATATCATCTCATCAGGTACAAAAGTTTGCCCCAGCACTAAAAGAGATAACTATTGATGCTTCCTCTCAAAGTTCTTGCTATTTGTGTCTCTAAGTCAAGTTATATGGTAGCCAACCATTTTATATCAGTTACAGGTTAGGTAAGTTATAACAGCATCCTGATGTCAAAATCAAATTTTATTTCATGAGACATTGCTTCTTAAAAGTACCTTCTACACATAAATGTAAAGCAAGACTATTAGTGTGGCTCTTAGAACATAATGAAGGATGTTCATGATTTTTCTCTTAATTATGCTTTTTCACTATCATTCTGTGGCAGCACAATTCCCTTTTCAACCACAAACCATGTTCATGGCATACATATAATGCAATAAAATTGACACAGATAAGAGCAATGGGTCACATTATTCTGTGCGATTGAATCAGCAGTCAATGCAACTGCAGAGAATTTGTAATTCAGCAAGCCTGTTTCAGAAGATTTCGAAAGATCCCATTGCCTCAGATAAATTATAAACCAAACAGCAATAAACTATACAATTACAGAATACACGTTTTCTATGAAATGACAAGTGAGCTTCTCTTTATCTGCTGATTAAATAAGACACCACTGGCCCATGTTAACCGGGCCAGTGTTGATTGCTATTCAGTACATGTGCCTCTTCATGCAATTATTCTGATTTAGAAAAAAAAAAAAAAAAAAAGAAGCATAATTTCTCAGATTAATGCTAATATTGGGTGGGTCACCATTAGCCAGCTGCTGCTGATACAAACCCTAACAAAGGAGAACACGGCACAGCATGGAAGTACCCACATTACAAAAGAGTTTGGCCCCTTAGAAGAAGTTGAGGATCAAAAATCTTATCTCAGGAACCCTCCCGGCCCCTGTAGCACATCCAGTTTTATTTCATTAGATAGTGGAATGATGCATGTGGAAGGGTCTCTAGCTCTGGAGAAAGGCAGAAATGTGCTGGAAGACTGAACTGAGCAGCACAAGGTGATTGTCTGAGGAAGGTGGCCATGAAAAAGCTTTAACCTTGGAACGTTAACAGCAAAATTTGCAAACATAAAAAAAAATAAATTTTTTTTGGGTCTTTTTCCCCCCAAAATAGCTCTTTAACATTATAATTAAAAGCTCTGTAGCCTTGATGGTGAGAAAATGCGAATTTCTGTAACGGTCACCCCAACAAGGACAAATGAGTCTAACACAAAGGGAATGTTTACAGAGCTTCTCTAATATGGGTTGCAGTCTGGGTAGATGAGATCGAATGGAGCCTCACAGTTTCCAAAGTTCAGCTTTTTTTTTAAGGTGTGAAGTCTCTGAATAAAACAAGACCTAAAATAAAAATCAAAAGCTAAAGATTCATGGGACACAAGCATACAAAAAGTAGAAATTTAGGCAAAGTGTGTATGTATACACATTCAATCTAGTCACAATTACATCTTATATGTCAGAATGCATTTCCTTATCATGACAAATTAACTGACAGTTCATTATGACTTCATACCGTAACAAGTTACACTTCTTCAAAAAGTTATTTTTTTGGGTTCAGCCTGCTTTTTATGCTCCATGCACAATAATTTCTATGTGGTGCACCCTTGCTTTCTTTACCAAATCACTTTGACATAAAGCCATTGAAATGGGGGCTACGATCAAGAGCCTTGTTTTACTGGCTGTGGTTTGCATTTACATGACAGGCATTTGTCTGCTTAGGCAAGAGAGAACTGTTGTTTGAATTCAGTAATATAAAGACTTTTTCTTTGAAAAATGGGTCTTCTGGACCAGAGGATTCTATTAAAGAGAGAAATGTGGGGGAGAAAAATAAGAATTAAAATGTATTTCATGCTATTGGAATTTTCCTTGTCCTGCACATCTAATTACAATGTAGTATCTTGTTCTGTACACAAATGTTAACAACTTCACTTTTTTTCCAATCTGAATAATTTCACATCGATCTGAAGTAGTAATATCCACATGGGGATTGGCTTAAAGCAATGAAGGAAGCTTTTACCAAATGTTGTCCAGGAAAAGCTGATGTTTTGAATATATTTGGCAGATAGGCGCAGCACTGAACCAGGTATTTCACCTATCACATGGTGCAGCCTACAGAGACAAGCCAGATGTTTAGCACTATCTCTGAGACCCTAGCATCTATGGGGAATTTTGCAATTATTTGGAAAAAAATTATTTTAAAAAAATCCAATACATCAGCAGCACATAGCTTGTCATAGCATATGTACAACCTAAAGTTTTTGAGAACATCAGATATTTCTTTTATAAAGAAAGAGGGTTTTAAAAAGCACTCACACAGTTCAGCTTTAAAAAGCACAGTCTTTGTGGTTCTAAAATAGGTTGGGCCAGTGTAGCCCAACTATTTCTGAATAATAGCAGGTCGTTATTAAAACGAGAAGAACGGTAACACCAGACACATTACAAAAGAGATTGTCAGATGTAAGCGCCCATAAGAATAATGTGTGGGGTCTTGCATGTTCAAGAATAACTCCCACAGAATAAGATGAGGAATGTGGGGTTGGACTTCTTACGCACTTATGCTTTTTTGTTCCGTGTGAAGACAATAGCTCTGGGTTTTTAAAGTGTGGGCTTATTTTTCAGCAAGCTGAAGATACCTGCAGTTTTAAAAGGTCACTGGAGTTGGTTGCTCATTAGTCTTCAGCCATCTTTTAAATAGACAAAAGCCAAATCATTAGCATTGTAAATTGGTCTACGATGCCATCAGCATATAAAGATAAAAGCTCTGACCCTGATACTGGTTGGCCACCATTCTGCAGTTACACTATTTCCAACAGCACTAGAAAACCCACTATTCTTTACACACATACTACCTGGTGGTCTACAATTTCCTGTAATTATTTATGTATTTATATTATTTTTTATATATATATATATATACACACACACACACACATATATATATATATATATATATATAAAATAATGCTAACATTAGCCTAGCCTACCTTGCATGAACACCAGGCTGGGAGGGAGGCTCACAGAATTAGTGCTGTCTTTGGTGTGCTGAATAGTGTAATGCTTTCATGGTCTGAAAAAACACCAGCGAAAATGACATCCAGGTTCTCTCCAGTTTCTCCTATAATATTTTCTCCTAAAATATAGTTCCCATTAGACAAGATAACATTTCTATTCCAGGCAACATGAAAGCTCAAACCTGATGACGTGAAACCAGGGGACAACAACTGCAATACCACTTCTGAGATCCAGGCTGCACATAAAGCCATACCTGCAGACAATACAGGGCATTTGTGCAGGCTATAAATGAATACAGAATCTGAGCTACTTCTTTTGCAGATGAGACTAGCTGTAGTCTTCTCTTAAGCAGTCAAATAAAGCAGGCTGAGGCAGCCAGACCTACCCAGTTGAATATGCTTAGAGCAAGCGGGCGGTTCTTGCTGAATTCAAGCCATGGCACCAGCCATCACTGAAAAACAGAAAAAAACAGAAAACCTAAGAAATGTTGGGGGTGGGGTTTTTTTTGGAGGGGTGGGGAGTGGAAGAGAGAAGCAGAAACAGCTTTACTATTGGTTTATCATTGCACTGTTATGACTACAAACTTATTTATACCGGCTAGCTATAGGGTGCCTTTCAGTCCGCTGGCAAACTTAACAGCTGTGGGGTTATTATGGAGAGCACACATCTCTCCACGGGGACTCAGTACCACACCGCTCTATTTTAAGTATGATATAATGGAAAATAGACCCACGAACTGAAATGGCCTGTAGCTGTTAACCTCAGAAAGCAGCTTTAAAAATAATGTATTTGTTATTGTAGTTGTTAATAGTTTCCAAAAAGATGACTCCTAGGACTGCAAGAGCTCAGTGACCTCCCATACGTACATCCTTCTCGGAGGTTAAATGGGAATCGTTCATGAGCACACAGTTGAGAGAAGAATTACCTAATGAAGTGCTCTTGCCTGAGCACATCCAGCTCACAGCACTTTCTTGTGAACATAAAAATGGAGCTTTTAATGTGAAAACCTGGTTTTGTTTGAAGCTTGGAAATGTTTATGGGAAATTCTGCCTCTAGGCTCTGAGACATGCACATGCATAAATGCACAGAGCATCCTTCACATTTACATCATTGTGGTCTCAAGGGGGAAAAGGTCTGAAAACAAATCTGTTTTTACAACGGGACTGAAATGAAATTATCCAAGTTAGGACATCTTAGTAACAGTGACAGCAAAGATACTTACCAAGGCAGGCTTAGTTTAAATCCACTCTGTTGATGGACTCTTCAAGAAGCAAGAAACAAAAGTAAAAAGCATGCATTCCGAAGTTAACACTGCAGAACTCTGCATTGAACTTCACTCATTTAGTGACGAGAAAAGAGGGCATTAGACAGTGACATTTCTTTTGGGAACTGGAGAGAATGAGTGATGGTGAAGTGATTATATTATGGACAGTGTCACATCCACGGTAGCTAATTTGATGATAAATTCAGTTACCAACACATGACAACTCCACAGTGTATGAAGATATTAAATAGGAATTCTCCTGAAAACCTCAGCTGAAATTTCAGGTGTGACTCATTTGACTTTAACAGTGATTTTTTCAGACCATATCTTAGAACAAGGCAGACATTTTTTTAAAAGTTTCATTAAACTTTTGGAGTTGTTTTTGTGTACAGTGAAAGCTCTCTTTTCTTTTTATAGGTGGTATTTCAATAGAATATCAATAACGGGCAAAAGTTAAGTTCAGTCATAAGAACCACTGACCGCTAAAAGCACTCGCCTCTTACACAAAAGAGTTCCAAAAGCTAAAATAACAACGGGTATAACTATATTTTTGAGTCAGCTAACTGGATGAATTATTCTGAAGTGTGCACAAGACAGAACAAGAGGGAATGATGAACAAAGTCACTGACTCAAGAGGAGGAATGAGGAAGAAAAGGTCTGTAAGGAAATGCACGTGCAACAACAGGCTTATGCTTTCTCATTTTTAGGTTTTTTTTTTTTAGTCTGTGAGGTTGTTGGTATCATTAGGTGTTTGCAGTTTTCAAACCCAACCTGACCTGGCAAACCTTAGGGTTGATACTCTGGTCCCTGTTGAGGTGGACTGAAGGGCGGGAAGGAGTGGCAGGTGAAGAGCTGGGATGCAAAGAGAGGGACAAATACAAACAAACGTGGTGTTGGGAGTCACCAAGGCAGCCAGGTGGGAATGTTCAGATGGGAAGCGCTAGTGATGGGAGCTTCGAGGGCCCAGAGGATGTCTGAAGCTGGGTGAGGGACCAAATGAGTGATTTCTGATGGGGAATGGAGATGACAAGCAACAAAATGTCACATGGAAAGGCGAAGAGAATGGGATGCTAGATGCAGAGCAGTAAGGCCAGGGCTTGTTGGGTAAATAGGATGGGACTGGGATTTACTCGTGGAGACGATGCCACCAAGTGCTGCTGCTTATTCCTATAGCTCAGTGGAGGGGAGAGAAGGATGTGGGTGACTCAGAGGTTCCCTGCTACTGACGGTCTCTCCACATGGCACGATAAGCTGTTCTACAGTTTGCTCATCAAAGGCCTAGCTAATTTCACACCACATGTGAAACAATCCATTAGGGTTTTCCTTTCAAAAGTTGGAATATGCCATAATCACAGATGTCTCTGCAGGCTTCTTCAGACACCTTATGTATTACTATTGCCTCTTACTCTATGACAATAGCCCGTTTTGCCAATATTATCTGCCTCATTCAGTGCTAGAATGGCACTGATCTGGGATAGCTGTCGGGTGGAAGGGGGTTGCCTATAAAATCCTAGTTCCACCTGCAGAAGGGGTTGGAAACGATACATGGGCAAAGAAACTGAAGAAAGGCAATTGCAGCTGCCCTGGAGAATACGATTCATGCTCTGCAACTGATCTCTCATGTGATGCTAAAGTACACATAGAAAAAAAAAAGAAAACAAAACAAAAACAAGACACAAAAAAACCCTATTTGTGTGTTTCTCATCCTCCAGCAGCCTGACTCCTTGTCTGACTGTCAGATTCTCAAAAGTACATCTCAAGGGCATAGTGAACCACTACGGTCTGCTGTTCTGCCTTTCTGCATGACATGAGCCACAGAATTTCACCCAGTCCATTTCTGTATCTATACAGAACATGGTCTGATTGAACTAACAAAATCCAACATCTTTGATCGTATAACTGCCAGTCTTCACCTTGGAAGCGTAATCAGATTGGATTGCCTACCAATATTTAGAAAATTAGCAAGGAAAGATTCTGTTAAGCAATGCTTACATATTTAGATTTGTATTTTTGGAACTTCTTGTTTGTTATTGAGCTCTTGAGAATATGTAAGATCTGAGCAGGCAAACACATTATCTTCTGCATCTTGTCCCTACTATGCAACAGGAAAAAAAATAACAACAGAAACCCTCTCACAAACAGTTACCGAATAGAAGATTCATACAGGATTGACTATGCTCAAATCGCGAGAGTGAAATACAAAGACAAAAGAGGCATTGACTCAGTATTATTATTAGATTAGAAAAAGGAAAGGAAATACTTCAAACCTATCTGTTAAGCAATGCTGTTTGGGAATGCTTTCCTTTCTTTTCTAATTGCTTCCCCATTGGGAGGAGGGTGGAATGCATGTGTTGATTTTACTACGTTTCCTTGTAAAAGAGCTGTTTAACTTTTAAGTAACACTGAAACACAAATAACCTCACTCAATTTACATACAAACTACTCTGGCAAGCCAAGGGCCTTCCCTTGGCAATAGCTGAAGCAACACAGGCTGTGTCTGAAGCATTTCAGCTGGCCTGCTCCTTCAGCGCCGCGCAGACACTCCACATTTGGCAGCAAACGAGGATATGGTTACTTACAATAAAGTTGGGGAGAAAATTCAGTCAAATTTCAGACTTTAAGAGTCCAGTCCCAACATCCTTAACAGTTTGCTTCAGCAATGCACTTAGGTATTGATGACAGCGAGGGAAATTGCTAGTGTTTGTTATTCACCTTCTCTCAGGTCTGTGAACTGAAAAAAAGGAAAAATATTTATGGGTGGATAGTCAGTTTCCATCAAAAAACTGAATCTGATTACAGTTTGGTTTTACTTTTGATAGGTTTCTCACAGAAAATGCCTCTTCTTTTTTTTCTTAATCACAGAATCATTTAGGTTGGAAAAGACCCTTAAGATCGAGTCCAGCTACTTCTCCCAGTCTTCCTGTTCTTCCTCCTGTTCCTTCTCTCCTCCCTCTCTTTTTCTTCCAACTTTTATTTCTTCTATTCTTTTTTAAACACTTCCTCCTGATTTTGTTCATTCTTATCTTTCACCTTCCTGTGTTCTTCCCCCTGTTCCTCTTTCCCCATCTCCTCGTCATCTATTTCCTCCTCATTTTCTTCAAACTCCTCTTCCTCCTCCATTTGCTTCCTGTTGTCTTCTCCTCCTCCTCCTCTCCACTCAGGGACCCTAACTCTGCATAGAAGCTTTTTTTTTACACTATTTACAGAATTTTGTACGCAATTACTTTGAAAGCCTTCTTCCATCACAGCATGGCTGCCTCTTTAAAACACTTAGTACATTTCTCTTTCTCTCTTAGTTGTTGCTGATGGTAAGTCAGCTGCAGACTGAACACTGCAGGCCAGACTGCCTGTTCCTGGGAATCCCCTCGGCAGAGAACAAACCAGCTTCACTCTTCTCTGACCACAGGCCTGTACACTCCAGGAAGGGCTACCAGCCTGCCTGGCAGGCAGAAGACCCCCCCACCAGCCCCCACTGCTCAGCCGCTGCACGTTCGCCAAGCGGGAGAGCCAAAGCCCTGTCAAGTGCATTCCCTAAACACCAGAAGTGGGGGAATACAACTTTCTGGTTCATTAACTGTCACGCTTACCCAGGAACTATTTTGTTCAATATTTAATCCTAGAGCTCTTTTAGCAGCTTGTTCGAGGGAAGGAAGGGGGGAGGGGAGGGAAGGAAAGGAAGGGGGAATGGGAAGGGGAAGGGGGAAGGGGGAAGGGGAAGGAAGAAAAAATCACAGCATAGATACAACTAGCTAAGACCTCCCATCACAACCACCACCACTCAGCACCAGCTTTGAGTCATCAAACCTTTTTGTTCTCCCTCACTCATTCCACTCATGTTTAGTACTTCTACATCAAATAAAGCAGATTCAAAAGGAGTGATTGGCAAATACTTTTTTCTCAAGTAGCCCAATGATTCGAGTGCCATTTTGAATGGTGCAAGCTCTTTTTTGCCTTAGTTAAACTACACGCATGCATTAAAGCATGCATTAAAGCAACCCGTTCAGTGAAGCACGAGGAAAGCCTCATTCTTTCTCTGCAGATTTGGGGCAGGGGTGGGGGAAGAAAAAAAGATACAAAGAAAGGGCTTAGACACGTACTCCAGGGAAGGCTGTTGATCCCACTAACATGTAAGTACCAGGAGTCAGGCAGCCTAATGTTGGTCATAGAGAGCCTAAATCTCTTTCTTGCAGCCCAAGCCCCTCATCTCAAGCGTGCCCCTTCCAAGGTATCCAATTCAGAGTGTCTAGCTCACAGGTATGATCAAACCTACAGGTAACAAACGTTCCTGTGGCACCATATATAAATGTAACACCTTATTAACTCTTATTAACTCACACTTTCCAAGAGCCTTTTGTGGAGAAACGTAAAGGCTGGAAGCATCTGGGTCTCTCTGAAAGCAGCACAAATGTGCCCCCTTCCCAGTGAGACATGTTGTTCCTGCAGGCAATGTTTCCTCAGCAGCACTATGGAAAGGAGCAGCTGCCATTGTCACTATGCATCACCCACTTTAACAAATACTAGGCAACCACTGCCAGGATTAATCCCTCTCCTGACTGTCCTAACATGTACAATGGTTCTTCTTGAGCAGCATTTTCTACTTATCCCTATTTTTTGCTACAGAAGCCATGTCTACGCAAGAAAAGGGGTTGTATGCAAGAATGAATAGGCTCTGATTTATGTATATCATATCAGGCAGACTTTCAGAGGCTCCTCCTGGGTCAGCATGCTCTATTAGTCTCCAAATGTCATGAAAAGGTATTTAAATTAACAGTCAGGAGAGCATGGATTAACAAGCAGAGAAACACATGGATAACAGAGCAGCTGCTGCAATCACGGTAAATACTGCACACCCATGTCTCCACTGACCCTCTCTTTAACAGCGGTTGGGAAATGTGCAAGCACACTTATTTGGGATGGGAACTGTGGGTGCCAGCTGGACCTACTTTGCTCTTCCTACCTTGCACTCAACTATTTTTGATGACTTTGAGGCCACTGACACGCATGGCAGGCCCTTAAGGCCTCAGCTCCAAGGCTACCAGCGCAGCCTCTTCACCACCAGGCTCAGGATGAAGCTGCACAAGCTGGGACACACCAGACTCACAGCTCTTCCTGTTCCCCATTCCTTCTTTACACCTCTCTTGTGTCTCTCCTTGCCCCTGGATGCCCTCTGGGGGTTTCTGTCTGACCCTGTTGGGGGTTGATTCTACTCACTGAGTTAACAGAAAAGACCCACAGCAACAGAAAACAAAAAACAAAACAAGAACAAAAAAAAAAAGGAAAAAATAAAGAAAAAATAAAAATATGCAGATATAGTCTGCCTTAAGGGGATTAGTCCGTCCTCACGGCAGAAACTTCACCCCTGCTTCCCCACCTTTCCTTCCCTCCCAAGCACAGCGTCATTCCCCAAGCTTGCCCTCCAGAGCTGTGCACAGCTGTGGGTCTCTCTTGCTTCATGTGTGGTAGCCCTTGCGCCCACATGAGGCAGCTGCTGGGTTTAGTTCTTTCTGGTGGATATAGATTGCAATGTAGTTCCCTGCCTGTGCTTTTATTTCTGCTGTCACAAAGTGCTGCTGCTCTCCCTCATTCCTCCACAAATCCTTACTCTCGACTACATCATCATCTTAATCCAAAGCTTTCTTCCAGTTTTTGCAATATTGCAAAAAAAAAAATGCTCTTCCACAGAACACAAAAATATAAAGCAAAGTTACAGCAGAAGGCTTGTAGCAATATTTATAGATTGATAGAAAGGCTCTTGTGCCTTTAGGTTGAAATCCAGGATAGCACTCACAATTTGGTTTTCTACGTGTTCCCACTGAGCTGTCCAAATTCTTGCTAGCAGGAGTCGAAAGCAACAGTTAAAGGTACTTGTGGTACAGTTAAAGGTGTATTAGAGTGGATAGGCTGGGCAGCTGCTGAGCATCTGCTGGGCACTGAAGACCAGCAGGCGGCCTCCTCCTGCACCTTGGCAATGCTCAGTCCCTCCCCACATGCTCCAGGTCCCATCACCTTTCACCACCAAGCTGCCAGCACACCCCAGTCCACAGCAGGAGTACTCACATTTATTTTATTTCCAGGCATCACGCTTGTAATCGTTAGCTACTATCACTAACTGATTACACACTGAGCAGTTCCAAAAATACCAGTCTGGGGGTGACAACTTTCCATCATGTGAAATCTGACAGCTAAAAAAAAAAAAAAAAAAAGATGCACGCACACAGGCAGGCATTTCATAGCTTTTAAATATTAGCACCAACAATTATTTCTGCTTCACTTCTTACATATTTTTGCGAGTTTTAATTATTTAGAATTCAGCCTGCTCAAAGATTGATTTTATTTTTGATATTTACTTTTTAACTGTCACAGCCTCGAACATGCTGCAACTCCTAACTTACTGAGGATGTGTCAAGGGATTTGGTGCTGGTACCAATTCACAGATCTACATCCTGTAGTCATTTTGTCACCTTCCAATGCCATTGAGATGCCCTGGTTAGAGTCCTCTCCCCAAACATTGCTCAGGTAACCTGTTACCATTTTTCTAGAAAAAAAACCCAACAAGCCCAAAATTACTTTTGCACATTTTTCAGAACAAAGGGACTTTAAATGTACAGAATTACAGGAGGTGATACCCTCCTCACTGGATTATAGGCAGGCCTGGCATTTGGGACATTTGGCCAGACCGAGTGACTTCTCTTTGTTCACACAGGAGTGAGCTACTCACCTGAAAAGAAAGGTCTTCATAGGATGCTTGTTCTAAATCCTCACACTGATGCTTGTATTAAACCTTAAGTGTTTGTTGATATAAAGGCAAGAGAGAATGAGTCTTTAAATTTAGCTGTAGAGCCTCAACTAGAATCTACAGTTTTACAAGAAATTTGCTATCATGCAACAAAGAAAGAAGGAAACAATCAAAACCCCAAGGCCAAATGCACCACCTTACCATTATGGAAACATGATTTTTCATGAATAGTCTTCCAATCAGGCTAATGGATATTTTTTTTTCCTTGATTAACAAGAAACCTCTGTGACCTTTATTAGACCTATGTGGGCTGCGTGCCTATGTCTAGATGGCCGTGACACACGGTTCTTAACTCCATTTTCCATTTTCAGGCCTGCTAAATTTGCATTTTGAAATTTTTGAAATTCAATTGAAAAAATTGAAAATTGCTTATTTCACCATAAACCTTCTACTAGTAGCTGCTTTTCCAGTATTAACCCAACAATTACACTAACCGATATATAGTATATTACATCTGCATTAATATAAGCAAAGCAGCACTGTCTCCGCTGAGAAGTCAGGACAGATGCCTGTCCACGGAGAACAGATTTTGGAAGCAAATAATTTTTACATTTTTAAGTCTCATGCTGAATAGGTAGGTGCTGAGAAAATAGTGGTCAAGCATGGAGGAGGAGCAGTGTGGTCTGACCTCTGGAGGAAGGAGAAACAGCACAGACAGTAGAATCTAACCGACGATAAAAGCCTTGTTGCAGCCTGCTAGTTTGATTGTGCTGCAAGTCAAGAGTGCCAAATCAAAATGCAGAAAGGCTGGAAAGTGCTGGCAGTGCTCTGGAAAAATTTGGAGGTGAAATGGGGAATCAGGGTGGTTTCCAGGGTGCGGAGCTGGGAGCTGGTGGGATCAGCCCTCCTTCTCTCAGGAGCAAGAGCCCCCCGAACACAAGACAGTCAGGGCTGCAGCTTCACCACTCCTATATCCTCCTGGATCTGGATATTAAAATATGGAAGGTTGGGCCTCCGGCCTCAAGGGCTGGCTTATACTTCCTGAAGGTTCATAAATCAGCCTCCAGGACTGAGGCTCTACGCCAGCCAGAAACTATTATTTATGGTTTGGAGACATGTTTCAGGTGCACAGGGAGCCTGAGAGCAGAGTGGATGAAGCTGTCCATACAGACATAGCGATGCTGCAGAATGAAGCTGCTTGTGCAAGCAGCCTTCAGGTACTCAAGGACTGCACAGACCAGCTCTTAGTTAGGTGTCTGAATACAGATTAAAAGGCACTTGGTTTTCCCCAAATCATCTTTGTTCTAGGTTTCTTTACCCCTGCCATCATCCAGACAACATGCTGCCTGTAACATATCTCCCAAATCTGCTACTGGTGTTAGTACTCACAAAGAGTTTTGGAGTAAAATAGAAAATAAGATCAACTTACATGATACTATAATTCAGTATTTGTTGGATATTTTGTTTTTACTCTAATAAAAAGGTAACTGTAATCTTTCACAAATTGTCATACATGAGAAAAAAAAGTGTATAACAGTATGCACTGACTGCAAATACTGTATTTAAATATTCAATACAGCCGTACTTGTGCAGAACTGACATAGAAAAATCCCTTGCTCTCTCTTCCTCCTCAGTCAGCAAATCAGGTGGAGGATTTTGAACATAAATTCAGAAGGTGTTTTCATAAATAGAATATTTCAGCAGTTAAGGTTATGGTTTTAAGCTGTTCTGACTCTTCTCACATCCTCTTTCTATGCCGCGGTAGAAATAAATTAAACTCTTAAGCTGCTGCAATAACGTCTAAGAGACAAAACAGATGGAAAAAATAATGGGATAGGGTACCTTATGAGTAAGATTTTGGCAATGCAAACCAAACACCTCTGTTCTTTACCTAAATGTTTAGACTTTCAGCTGCCAAAACCAAAATAAAATTGTGGGCTTTTTAAAAACATACGTGATACATCTTATATATAGCACACTTCACATCTTTAAACAAAAAAAAAAGTAATATAAATCTGCACAGGGGAAAAAATACTCCAATATTCTTCACTAGATTTTGCATCAGACCCCCAGAGAGAAAGAAGGCCATACATAGCCACGCAGACATTGCAGTCCTTTGTGTCAGCAGCCACAGATCCACCAGCCTCATGCAGAGGGTCATGAAGGGCAGATGATGCTGGGCAGTTCCTCAGTTGCTCCCATCTGTGGTGGGTGCTGGGATGAGCTTGTGGGGATCCATGGAGGCCAGGGAAGACACGCCATCTCCCTCCTGGATAGAAAAGTAAGTCAGACAGGATTATGGTGGGGGCAACTGCATTGATTTGGCATGGAGCTGCTTAAAAGGAGCCCTGGAGCAGTACTGATTTCTACTTCTTTTATCACCTTGTTCCCCTTCCCATGTTCATCCCTCTCAATCCCCTTGTCTCTCCCAGTTATGCAGCTTGTCCTGTGTGCTTTTATCCCAGTGGCCCTGGATTTGCTGTCCTAACACCCCTTTTTTGGTATTTACCGTACGGTTTGCTTGATAATCTGCCACAGCTATCTGCTAACTCCCCATTTTATTAATTACCAGGTTTGTCCATTTCTCACACTGTTATCTTGTTATTGCAGCCATAAACCAGGGTGAGCCTGGACAGCATGGACATGACTTTCTCTTTGATTTCTAGAAGGTTCAACAGCTTATTTTATTTCTATTTTGTTTGTGCAACTATACAGCCAGGGTAGGACACTCGCTTGGGCATTATTTGCTTTTGATATCGGTAGTTCCTCACACTGCTGTCTCAAACTACACATTCAGGACAGGTCGTTTGTCTGTGTACCTCAACACAGCCACAGCTCATCTTTACTAGTTATGGACTTTTTTGATTTTTCACAAACAGCCAAACAATTTTGCCAAGGAAAAGGTATTTTCTTGACACTCGCTCTGTTGCAACATGGGCAAACACAGCCCACACAAGCTGCCCCCAGCAGAACTTAGCTGACTGCAACCAATTTTAGATTCATGGGAGGCCCAATATGGTATTTGCAAGGATTTTTTCCAGCAAAGAACCTGAGAAGAAATAGGTGCAACTATCAGTTTTCAAATCTAAACACATTAAAAATAACCTGCATCCTGCTGCGTTTTCCTGACTGACAGAGAATTATCCTCCCTTACTGGAAAACCACATAATTTGTTGGAACTGTTTTTGAACCAGGTGATGAAAAACAACTGAGACCACATTTTTTTAAATGATCTGGAACAGAGCTTTCACGCATTTGTATAATTCTAATGCGTGCTGTAAACTTCCAGTGAGATATATCAACTTGGATTGTCACCTGCTCTCTGAACCAAGTAAGACCAAAAAACAGCAAAGTACATACCCAAGGATCCCTGTGCAACCTCATACCTATAGAATTAAATTCTTATGGAAAGTTTAAAGAAATGCAGCTAATACCTTGAAAGAAATACATTGTACGGAACCTACTCTGACTAAGAAGAGGGGAAGAAGTTAGAATTAGAGATAAGGGAAATAGAAGCCCGTATTGATATATAAGTAATAATGTGCGCATATGTGTGTAGAGTCATGCAGCTTAAAAGCACATACAGCTCTGGGGGCTTTTGGTAACTTGGGTTTAATCTGTTCCAAGTCATGATCCTCAAATTGTGTTTTCCATAATTGGTTTCAGCTGAGCTATAATGCACTGAATTTGGAAACCCTAAATCTTCTTCATCTTATGTTGTTTTTTGGAGATGACTATTATAATCAAGTTTGTATCTCATACTAGAAACAACTGCAAGAATCAAGCTAAATATTTACTGTTAGGAAAAATGTAATGCTTTTCCTTTTGAAGAGGAGCAGCTACAAAACCACCTGTAAATGTTTGTCATTTTTATTTCATATTAAAAACCAAGTTTTTATGACCTCATTCAAGAAACCCACAAGAATCTGGCTGTGCTTTTTATATTCTGTTTGTGCCCTTTACATCATTTCCTACTTCTAATAACTAATGATGATAGGTAATTACTTAACAGATGGTAAAAGCTCTTTAATTGCTTTTAAGGACTACTGAGCTTTGCTGTATTTTGGGAGCATTAACTTCTGTGACTTCTCATCTTCCTCAGGTCATTCCAAGTTTGTTCAGCCATCATTAAATATTCAAGGGCCTGGGCTATTTTTTTTTTTTTTCCCTCCAGCACCACTGAACGCGAGGTCAGTAACGTGTTCCTTCAGACTGTTGTTATTTCAAATACATTTCTTTTGTGAGGCCACTCTTAACACTGAGAAAGCATCACTCTTCCCTTTTCTCCCCAGGTCTGGTCAGCACATCAGCCCATGCGGCCCAGGGCGGCTGACCTTTAGTTAGCAGCACTGCATCTTTCTCTCTTTCCTCTAGCAACCTACTATGAGACCATTAAGAGGAGGCCGGGGGGTGGGGGGTGGGGGGGGGGGTGGGGGAAGAAAAAGTCAAACCTCAAAGCTAAGTGGGCTGGTCTCATTAATGCCTTACACTGCATTTCCATTATCTCCTGAGTAACACAGGCAGGAGACATTTCCAAATCAGAGGGGGTAAAACTGAGGAAGGAAATTAATTGTTTAACACAAACACAGTTAGTGACCCTTTTTATAGTCCCCTTGCACTCTGAATAAATTGCACATTATCCAAAGTAACTGCTAGCCTAATTAGTCAAGGTACACTATACGCCACCAACAACTTCACTGAATGCTTTTTTCAGTTCTAATAGCTGTTTGTCTGCGTTTGTATGTAAATGCATACGTGTAGCTGTGGTAAAAGACACCAAACCGACTGAAATAAATTTACTGCCTCACAAATTAGCAAAGAGTATGTCTAGAAACAAATAATTCAATTTTATGATTGCTGCTAAAATAAACTATATGGCTTTTGCATTTTGCATGAGACTGCGAAGCCTGAAATAATAAACAAATAAAGTCAGGATGATTTCTTCATATTTAGGATCAACAGCCCTCCTGGTATATAGCGAAGGTTACAATTGATTAAGTTGTACATTTTTCTTTTGATGCAGGGAGCTACACACAGGGTACTAGATAGACAATACATAAGTTCTGTTAAGTGTACCCAGAAGTGTGATTTATTATTAAAAATATATCTTTATAACTGACTTGTTGCTTGAAATAAAATAGGTACATAATATGAATGTAACAAACGGATTTTAAGGTAGAGGTTGTGAAACTTTTATTTGAAGCGTGCAGTGTAAAGGTTTGGTTGCCTGGGAGGAACTCTGAGTCAGCCCTGCATACAGAGAGGCTGAAAATCTTCCTCCCTCCTTCCTTTTGCTGAGGGATGGCCATTTATCGCCTTCGTATACCAGTGTGTATTTATAGTAAGGTGGCTGTCCATGACTACGTGAGACTCAATAGCATTGCCACCTTTTATGATGCTTGGGTAGTGTTCTGATATTTAAGAAACAGCCCCTGGAGTCATATAATGCATCTGTTCTCGCCACTAAGAAAAGCATGGGGTGACATGCTTATTTTCCCCTCTATACCTCTGAATTGCTGGGAGCAGAGATATCTACTTCCCATTTGTATGCACTGAATCCGAGTACCTCCTCTAACATTGCAATTTCATTTTTGATTGAGAAGAAAATGATAGTTATTTGCCCAATGAAAACCCAAACATGACCTCAACTTGTATTTTGTTCAATAATCTCCAGTACATTTAGCAAACTGCTGCTCTGAGCAGATTATGTTCAAACATAGCGTGAATACTTATAATCATCGCCAGGAAAAAAAAAAAGAAAAGGGACTCGCTAGTTATTAATTTTAGATGTACTAAGCACTTCCTTTGCAATTCCATTGTCATCTAGCATCATTGTACCATAAATTTAGAGTGTTGCCTGGAACAGCTCTGCGTTGTTTTGTAACATGACTCCTTATGTTTTCGCAAGTTTAAGCAGATACAGCTCATTGTATAAGCCATTTGCATTTACTACTCTTTAGGAAGATAAGAGATACAATCTAAAAACTTAAAATAGAGATATCTTTACACAGCTTAATAAATTGCTATGAATAAGCAAAATCCTCAATTATGTTACGCTCTAAATTAGCCTGGGTTTTCCATGAGTTTGTAACTGATAGGGGGAAATAATGAACAAAACAGAACAAACCAACCGTAAGTCTTGGAAGGTGCCATATGCATAAAGCCAGAGAGATGATGGAACGAGGAATAATCACACTTTTGAGGAGCCACTGGGAGGTAATTCTTATGCCCCATTTTGCACTGTTTTTCTTACCTGCGATCCGAACTATGGATCCTGACATGCCACACAGGATTCCCTCCTGAGAAGGACTCTGAGGTTTGGCTCTTGTTTTCCTGAAGATGGATAAACCACTGCCGAGTACAACGGATCAGTGTGTGCACACTTACTGCACTGTTTCTGAAAAACAGGGTGTGGGCCACTCTTGAGAAACAGAGGTAAAAATAAAAGCTGAGGAATCAGCTCTTTCTGTAGCCAGACGAAAGCTGGTCTTCAGACCCCCAGCTGGTTGCAGCTGGGCTGTGTGCTCCTCCCTGGCCTGCCAAACCCTTCAGCTGGTGCTGCCCATTTCGCTGTCTTCTTCAGTACCCTCTCAAATCACTCAGAAAAGCCTTCTCACGTGAAGGACTGTGTGGAAGAGATAGCTAAGCTCTCCTCCACCGCGGCTAGCATCCAAGCATGGCTTTGGAGGGATGAGTCGAGCCTACATTCCCAGCTCCGGGAAGTACCCCTGCCTGAAACACAAGGGAAAGAAACACAGAGTGTGTGCCTCAAAATCTCTTCCAGGATACTTTTTTTTTTTCCTTTTTCTCTTTCTTTTATATTTTTTTAAACTTAATCTCAGAAAGAAATATTTTTACATTCTAATATACTGGTGAATCAAACAAAATCATATCATGGGACTCTGCATCAACAGTAGGTATATATAATATATAGTATTTACTCTTGCAGCCTGACAAAAGAAATGGAGTTCCTCTTACATACCATATTTTAAAAGCTGAAGCAGAAAACATCCTTTCCCAGCCTGAAATAATGTAAAAGGTTTATTGCGGGAAAACAGAGTTCTGTTCTTCGACAACGAGCTGTAACATTCTGTGGGTACTTAGAAAAGCTGACAGGAAACAATGTGTTTGCAACTAAGATTTGTGCATTTTTTCTATCTTTTTTTCTTTCTTTTTTCTTTTTTTTTTTCTAAGTGCAAGCCTCACATACTTTGAAGTCCTCCAAGATCCACTAAAAGCAAGCATTTTGCAGGAGGGTCCCTGAACCTTACAGAATTAAACTCCTGAATAGTCTATCGCTTTAGTTACAGTACATGATTTCCAGCCCCAGCAAGCGTGCTAAGCTAATTCACAGCAAACCACAGACTTGCCATCATTCTGAGTGTGCCAGGCTGGAGCCATTTCTGAGACAAAGCACGATCCTGAAGCATTTTAGCCTTTCCACCCTTGATAAAAGCAAAACATATGTAGGAAGAGGAAACAAATAGTACTTATGGTTTAATTAAGGGCTGAAAAGCCACAGGTATCTTCTGATATTTGAACTAATCACAATACAAAATTTTCATTTGCCACATATTTTTAGATTCGCTGCATTTTCATGGCTTTAGCAGAAGGCATGTGCATGAATGTGTTTTCAAGGTTCTTAGCTAAAGGGTTTCTTCCTGTCTTTATCGTATTTCTTTTGATTGAAACACTAATATTAGGGCTGCTTCAACTGCCTCTGGGTAATGCAGCACAGAACTAGCACTATAGTAAAACTCCCTCGGTGCTAAAACAATCACATTAGCAGGACCTCTGTGAATTTGTAATTATAAAGCAAAACTATTTCACAAAGCAAAATAAGCATATTGACTTTACTAAGCATGACAGCAGGTCAGTCTGGGGAAAGGACGTAAAAATGTGTGGAAGAAAACATCAGTAAATAATATATATTCACATCACCTGTCCCGCTCAAACTGTTTAAAGCACTGCTAGGAGTCACCTCTGAGCCAGTGGGCCTTCTAGAAAAGACAAGAGAGAAATCAACATCTGACTGACACAGCCCCCACAGCATGCTCCAGGATCCTCTCCCCACATCTGGCATCTGCTTGAAGCTTACTTTGATTCGCTGCCTTCCTTCCAAGGACCTCTGGGAAGGAAGAGGAAAGGAGATCTCACCTTAAGGGAGAACTGACTGGCACCTGGGATCTCTGGATCCAGGGGCCCTCTGGGGTGTGCTGGTGCAGAAGTACCCACGGAGAGTGGGGACAGTCCCTATGGACAACCCGTATCTTGAGAAATAAAGATGGAGATAAAATTCAGTACTTCCACAGATCCTGGAGTATCTAGCTATAAGATTTCTAATTCAGATTGCATTTACTCTAAGGAGATTTCTAATCAGAGCAGGTGTGTGTGGACCTGATCCATCACTTCAAAACTTCAGTAGAGACATCAGAATCTAGCTCAAGGGTTTTATCAGAAAATAGAGTACAAGAATGGCCGGTTTTCATTCTTTGGTTGGAACCTACTAAGTTGCCATTAGTAGAATAATGCACCAAAAGTGGATCAGGACAAACTCAATAGATCATATTAAGATCTTTATCCTATTGAACACTTGTGTGAGTCAGCATAAGGAATTACAGTCCACATCAAGCTACTATAAAACAGATACTTGCAAAGCCCATCCCATGCTTTGCTCTTACACCGTGAGGATATTTCATGTTGTGTGCATCCTGCCTTGGTTCAGCCTTGTGTCTGGTTATGCAGGGGATGGAGCAGGGTACTTCTTTGTGCAGCTTGCCAGGGAATTAAGAAGAGGAGGGCAAAGTAGCCTGCAGTGACCTGCTGTCTGTTGGGGCCGGGGTGCCTAGCAGCAGAAAGGGGTGAAAGAATGGTCTTTCTGTTCTCCTGTTGCTGTATGAGAAACTCTACAGGCATTTTTCATAACGTAATAGCTCTGCTTGCATAGCTAATGCTTCTGTGGAAAGGTATCTGTGTTGTAGGAAAGTACTGAGCAGTGCTGCCAAAGTACTGTGAAAGTTTGCAAATCCAAATGACTATTTTGAAAGCTCTGACAGAAGACTTGAAGACTGTGAAGTAAACTTCATAGCACTTATTCATCATCCCAATAATCCTCACAAAATAGAAGCTGTGAATCTTCTGCAGACAGGGAGGCTAGGGGGAAGAAAAAAAAATGTTGGTGGTAGTATCTATGTTTCTTCTATACTCTTATAGCACTTTTTTTTTTTTTTTAAACATCCTTTTCTCCACTCTAGTGGAAGGAAAAATAATTAGAAAGAGGAAAAAATAGATTAAATTATATTAAAACTTGATTGTTAGCTAGCAGCTGTGATTCTGATGGTCTGGTGCTTAAATCTACATGATGCTTTCAGGAGCTCTATAGTGCTACCACCATTTGTAATTCCAAAGCTAAAAGAAGAGCACGATTTGAGATAGATGATATGAAATAAAGATAACTCGTGGTATTACGATTTTACCCCCTTTTCTTTTTCTATTTAATTTTCTATGGTTGAAGAAAAGATACAAACAGGTGCATATTTCTTGTTTTTTTACAGCTAAAAATTCAAACATTTTTGAAAGGTGTAAAAGTATTGTGGCTGTGTGTCTACACCAACATCCTGACCCCTGAACTACATGCACCTGCATTTTCATTTAAGGAACCAATCTTTTTTAATATTGACGATGTGAAATAAAAAAGATTTTGGAATGAAATGACAGGTTTTATTTTTAAACACAGGCTTGCATCTAGTATTACACCCCATAGTCTCAGTCTGTACAATTAATATTATCCATCTGATGAAAAGGGAATCCTGTTTTCCCTGGCAATAAGAAATAATTTTATACAAGACTACATTTTGAAGAAAGGGGTCAACTATGGACAAGAATTTCTTACTGTAGGAAAAGGTTTCTATAACCCTATGGCTGAAAAAAGTTATCTTGGAAAAACAGATCAGACAATTTTCTTTAGAGCTCAGCCATTACGAAGTGTGTTTGTTGTTGGTTTTTTTTTTTTTAATCCTTGGAAATCCACCTTCTCTGCTAGCATCTTGGAGATTCTTTCTCTTTATATTAAATAAGGATAGATTTTCTTATATTAAAAATTTGTGGAAAGAAAAATCCTGCTTAATTCTTCATAGCAGATCTTTGAGCATAAACTTCCATAAGTGACTCCATGTCGCTCTGAAAAATGGGAATGGAGCTCTGCTTACAGCTTACAGGCTCTGACTCTGCTCTAGGCAGGCACTATAAAGATAAAGATGAACATTATTCAGCTAAATCACTTCATTTTCACCCTTACACTTCACTACATGTTGAATGTGATTTCAGGAATGATCATATCTGAGCTTTGGACTTTCAAAGAACCGAGAAAAACATGTGCCACTTAAAAGCTTTTTTTTTTTAAAAAAAAATCTGGGAATACAAACTGTGGCTGGCACCACAATGCAAGCAGAGTAAGGCACACAAGGACATCCCTCTGGAAACACTTGAAGGAATTTAGACTTCCATGCTGCTGAAATTAGTAATATTATTTGCCCCATTTAACAGTGGGTGCTCAATTATTTCTTTTGAGCAACATTACTGTTACTCTAACGTTCAGTTTAGGAAATTGAAATATGCTTGGGGAAAATTATGGATAACATTTTTCACACTTTTACTTAAGGTTCTTTTTGATCATTAACAAAGCGTACCTCATGTAAACTGAATGCACCACATCATCTTGTAGTTATGGAAGTAAAATTAACTTTCTGATTAAAATTACACCTATTCAGGTTGCATGCAGAAACACGTAGCCATCTATTCTAGTAGTTTTACCTTGTACGTAAGAAGGACCAGAATGAGGCATGCAAAAGTCATTATATGTAGATATGTATGCAATATAGGTGCATTCTAGCTTAACTTGAGACTGGGGTGGACAAGAACATGTGCTCTTTAACCTCCTTCTCACTGGTGCCCTAGAGAAATGCTATCTGTGTTGCTTCTTAATGATCTTACCAGTAAACCTACACAATGTCTCTTGCATTTTAAAATTTCAAAGTCATTTTTTTGTTGGGGTTATGACCAATCATACCAGTCATCAGTTTATTTCCTTACCTTCTTGTCTCTGTCCTTCCGTGTACTGGCATTAAACTGGCACTTCAGAGATCTGGAGTTGTATTTTAGTTCTGGGTGTGGGCAGGCTGTAACCCAATGGGATCTGGCAGTGCTTCACACTTTTCAAAGCCTGAAATAGTAATACCAATACATTATTAAATGACAGCTTTAAAATAATACAGCAACAAGTAAGTTCTTTCATAACAGCACACAAAAATAATTGCCCTAATACATTTCTATCCAGAGTGTACCTTACATACCATGGAAAAGTTGGTTCTTTCAGAGAGTGCAATGCAGTTTTGCTGAAACAAGGCTCACAGAGCCCAGATAATATTGAGTGTAAGCTTCCAGCATTTTACAATCCTCTGAAAATTAGAAATCTGAAAATACAGGTTTGCCCATTCCCAAACAGTGCATTTCCCATCTGCTAACAGAAACGTGTGTCACAAAAATATTCTGTTCAGAATGTTTCTTACTGTAGTATCACTTAAATACTTGCAGAAAGGGAGAAGAAAGAAAACTTTGAATTATAAACAAGAAATTTACTAATCATGATCAATTGTTTTTTTAAAAAAAACCCACCTGTGCTTACAACAAACCACAAAATATTTCCATAGACCCAGGAATTTAGATGATACAGTGTTTCAGAAATTTTCTGCCAGAGGGACATTTTTTTTCCTTCAAGAATTTTTGATACATCAGCAGCCATATGCTTTAGTTTACTGGTTTATGCTGATTTCAGTGACATTTTGCTTCTGACGAGAAAAATCTAAGTGATCTAAAAATCTATGTGATGTTTCAAAACAAGTTTTCACTTAAAATGTGTAACACATATGCACAAACCTTTGAAAGAAGACAGATTTTGATTTGATCAAAACTTCTCAGTGATATAATGAAGAAATGTAAATTTTACTACAGAAAAATAAGCAGAAGTCATGAGAGGAGAAGAATAAACTGTCACTGAAGAAGAATGAGCCTTGGTGTTATGGAAAACCCTCGCTACTGTTGGGCAATTGTTATTTTTTTCCACTGGCCAGGCAACATCACTGCAGAATTTCCTTTTTTGGTCAGAATTTAGGAATGTGTTAGATGTACATATTCTTGACCCAGCCTCACTGAAAGAGAATGGATTAGGGATAACTTCCAACCACAAATTTCTTTAGCTTTATGATTTCTATAGTAAATTAATACCCTCTGGACAACAAAAAGACATCTCTTCAAGTATACTTGTGCCTTTTGAAAAGAACATAGTGTCTAGTAGAATGCTGAGGAGCATGTGAAAAAACTGTTTCCTAACTCAGATTCATCTTGATAAGAGTTAGTTACCTGATCTATGTAGGAATAGTTGAAAATTAGATTAAATACATTAATACCTTTGAAAACTTTCCCAAATTCTAGGGTTACTGGTTAAACAGACTAACTTTTTTAACTTCCTCTATTAAAACAATGGTGATTACAGAGTGCTTTGATGTTCTGCTTTCATATGAACCGGAGATACTAAAACAGATGTGTTCAAATACAGGATACTATGTTATTAATGAAATTAAGTTGAATTTTTAAGAATGTGATCTAGCGTGTGGATTTGCATTAGAAAAACGTTTGGGGAGATTCCATAAACAAGTAAATCCACTTGGGATGCAGGACTTCTTGACTCAGAATTATAGTGCAGGTATTGATAGCCTGTTTGTAAGTGAATATCATGGCCCTTTCATGAGTAACAAGTCTCCAACGAGGTTCCAATGAAAGATGCACAGAACTGAACTTATTTCTGATCCCTTTTTGGAATGTGTGGAGCCGTTCAGTTTATGGCTTCTGGCAAATCTGGTGCTGTTTTAAGAACTTGATATCAATACTTTTGACAATGGAAGAAAAAAGGGAAATAGGACTTTGACCCTGATTTATGGAACAACCTGCATTCTTTTTAATCCAGAAAGACTGCATTCATTTTGTTCTTACAGAAAAAAAACAACTATGACATTTTTCCAGGTATCTTCCATGAGATTCAGCTACTGCCATCTATTGATATATATTGTGAAGGGTCACTATGAAAGTGCACATGTTCACTTTCTCACCCCTGTAAAATATCAGAGGTGAGAAAAGGACACTGAAAGAATGCTTCTCCTTCCCAGCAGTGAAAAACAGTGATTTTTGAAATGCAAGAAAATATCAGTAGTAGTTTGAGGGTGGGGTAAAGGCATGAGCTACTTTTATTTTAGAGATAAATTTTCCAAACAAGAAGGGCAACATCTACATATATATAGGGGTGGTCTATCACTAAATGACTTATCTAACAAACTCGTCTGAGACGCATAGTTGTGTTATCCTCATTAGCTTGTATTTAGGTGAGTTGGCCAATGTTCAGCTCTTTAACAGCAGCCCAGTCTCACTGGACATGCTCATTCTCCAAGCCTTTGGAAAACAGCCTGTTTCCAACCATCTGTGGAAGGAAGGCACTGACCTGAATTAATTAACTGAAATCAAGCCAGTTTTATAAAAGAACAAGACCAAAGAAAGAGACAAACTGAATCAGAATAAGAAGCAAGCCATGACTTTCAGCAAAGCCCTGACTATGTGATCAGGAACAAACCATGACTTTGAGGAAGTGGCCACTATGGCTAAGGAAAGTAGCTGAAGCAGAGCGACCTCATGGGAGTGAAGGAGAAAGCAAGGCAGGGTCTGAGGTAGAATTTAGTAATTTCTTGTTATTGCATATCACAGCAAAACACTGCCATCCCTCACCATCTCTGGTTTCTCTTGTGCTGAGCAGTAAAAGCAGTCATTACCTCCTCTACTCTAGGACCCAAGGACTGACAGCTATATAATACACCTAAGGGCTTTTTGAATATTATTGCTCTCCCTTTCACAAATGAACAGCAAGGCTATTGCCAGGCTTTCGTGAACATTTCTTCTCTCAGTGCCTCTGTCATCTTCAGTTGATCGTACCAAGATAAGAATTTTTCCCTTCTGAAAACAAGCTTAGCTCACCTATACAGAAATCTGTTTTATTAATTTGTTTTCAGCCGAGATACAAAGTATCTACTGCATGCTTCCTACATTTTGTCAACATCTTGCTAATTACTTAAACAACACAGTTTTCTTCTTTTTTTTTTTTTTTTTTTTAATGAGACATACTGGGAAGAGGGAAAGCCTGTCTTCAGTTACTCATTTCATTTATTCAAATTACAGCTTTCCAATCCAATACTGCAGAAAAAGTGCTCCAGGGTAAATTTGGAAGTCTGTTTCATTATGATCTTTTAAGTATAATGCAATTAGAATCATGCCATGAATGACTAACAGTTTAGAAGCAATTATTTTATGACTAGGTGAATGCCTACCTCACAGCAAATATTTCTCACATTTTTGTGTGCTAGTCTTTTCAGCTGGTGCTAAGAAGATTAGCAAGATTAAATAAGCATTTATAGCCATGAAAGGAAACCAAGAGCAACCCGATTTGTTTGAGGAAGCTGAACTGGGAAACCGGAGAACTCGGGCCAGCTGTGTGTCCTGCAGCACAAGCTGGAAGGTATTGGGGGCCCGAGGACTCCGTGTCCCGGGAATCAGGCCCGTCAGAGGTTGCTGACCCATGGCCAAGCTCTCTTTGATAACTGTGAGGCGGGAGGTTAGTCTCAGCCTCTGCCTGAGAGGTGAGGGCTAGGGAGGTGGAAGCACACGGCTCCATCGCAGTGCGGTTTAGCACAGAAGCATGATGGACGCTGAGAAAATGGAAAGGAATTAGCATTAACAAACCAATTAACTGCTCTAATAGAGAGTGCTAAAATGTGTGGATATCCTTACTGATACTATGGGTGTTATTCAGGCAATTACAACTACTTTACTCTCTACTAGGGATACAAAAGTCATAGACATCAGTACCCAATTTGGCTATGTTTTTACTTATACTGTTCCAGTGTTTTGACAGCACAGGTTGTCCAGAATTACCATTTTATTTTAGCCAGCACCTCCTGCTGCTTTCTCAGGCTCCTGAGCAGCTCTGTGACAATGCCTGGGCTGCACAGCTCCTCACCACCCCTTCCCCATTGAAAAATCCATCATTCATACAGAAACCACAGAGGGAACTATGCACATCCTTCCCGAATCTTGTGGCTCGCACTAAAGCTGTATCTGAGAAGTTCAGGGAGTGATGCTCAGGGCTTGAGCCCAAGAATCAAGCCCTGGGAGTGCTTTCAGGTTCCTGGCTTCCAGGTAGGAATGAAGGCCATCAAGCTGAGCCAACACCCAGCTCCTTGTCCTCAGAGTCTCTGCTTGAGTTTATGGCTCCCAACGCTCCTGGGCTCCCCTGTGTGAATTCAGGGCACTTCTGCTGCAAGAGCCCAGCTACAACAGAGAGCTTCCAGGATTGCCGCAGTTTTCAGGTGACCTGACAGCCATCAGAAACTCACCTCTGATTTGACAATTATTTTAGAAACTATCAAAATTATAGCTGAAACACACACAAGTGATCCCTTCAGCCATTTGAAGGGATTCTGCCCTTTGTCATTAGGATTGTGAAGTTTAGCATCCATTATTTGCCATTCCACATGAAAAAGAGCAAATAAAAAGTGCATCGCTGGTTGCTTCTTCACTAGAATGTTGTGCAAGAATAATGAGCCTTTTCAACTTGAAAATGGAGCTCCACACATTTGTGGTGGAACTCCCATTTTAAGGACTTTAAGCTCACCAGAAGCACATCCTTCCTTTCATCACTACTCTATTTTCCTCTTAAAATAAAAGTTACATTACTTAGTATTGTAACAGTCTGCATATAATCTGCTGAGAATAAACACCCATGTAATGAGTCCGAAATGATATGGTAATTTCTTAATTCAAAATAATTACATGGCTATTTGTGCCCTCTAAAATAAGGTATTACTTATTCAGCCCAAACAAATTGCTATTTGCCCAGGTTTTGAACTCTGGTAAACAGTAGCACAGCAGTCATCTGAATGCTGAATCATCTGAATGCTGAATCCTGAAACAATTTTATGTTAGATGTTTACTTACACAGAAATGGAAACAAATATTTGTCAAGGCAACAAGCAGGTTTTAGCACAACCAAGGGAAAACCAACAGAAAGCCCTTGAAAACACGGCCAAGTCAGAGTGCTACAAGGGCACCAGCTGGCTCAAAGTCACCCAGGTGCCCTCTAAAACATCTCACAAGCTTGAAAATGTTAGATGAAAGAACAGGATTTGTTTAGTTTATTTTGGCTTGTCGTTTGCGTCTTAGTGAGCTGCCTATCTCCCTGCACCGCCTGGAGATACAGATAGGAAAGCCACTGCGGAGACACAAACTGGAAGGAAGGAAAGAAGGAGCGAGGGCAGACATACATTCAAGCCATTGATTCCAGCCAGCTTTCCTCCAAGTCGATAAAGTATCTTCCTCTGGCTTTAATGGAGGCTGGAGAAGGCCTGGATTTCAGAGCGCTCACAAGATTTAAAAGTCGCTTCATTCTAAGCAGTTGTAGAAGGCTTTTCGTTAACTTGAGTAATGTGAGCTAGAGCCATGGATGCTCATGACTACTGTCTTCTCAAAGGTAATTCTCTGCTTTCTGGAATGACTGGTAATGAAGGACTTGCAAGCGGACTGATGCTGCTTTGTGGATGAAGGCAGAGCCCCTCAACACCCAGCGTGGAGATCAAGTCCTTCACAGACAGGCACGAATGTGCTCCAGGCATTGAGTGAACTATGTGAGTGGACTAAAATGAGTGCATTGCTTTTCATTTGTGATGATTAAATATTTGGGCCTGGAATGAAAATTAAATCTACACTTAATTTTGTACTCCTGTATCGCACAGCTACTCCTCATTTATTTCCCTTGTCATTTAAAGACGTTAGATTGAATACTTAAATTTTTGGAGTTACTGACTTCATGAGGTAGACCTATATGCAAGATCTGGCATGCTGTTTCCTACTTCCAGGAAAAAAAAGGAAGCAGCTGAAATCTAGTCCATCCCAATTTATTACAACTTGGGTGAGAAATAAAGCTCAGTAATCAATTTTTCCACTTCAAAAAGAGGCAACCTGAAGCAGCAAGATTTTCAGAGGCTCATAGAAATAATGCAGGCTCTCTTTTTTCAAACGTTTTCAACTTACAACAGGGAGATCCAAAACGTATGATGACTCTAACAGAATCGCCGCTTTGAATCCAGAGGCACCTCAGACCTGCTGCTAACAAGAGTCACCTGCTGTTCTAAACCTGTAAGGAAGAAAAGGATTGCTTATTTTCTGCTAACATATATGCAGAAGAAAAAAAAGTAAAACTGCATGACTTAAGTGGTAGCATTCATTTTTATGCACAGCTTTAAATTTTTGTTTCAGCATTCCGTGCCTCTTCATGTGTTTGTATATCATAGTTGGACTATTCCAATATTTTCACTTACCAATCTTGCTGCAGAAAAATCAACATTGTACTCATTGCTTCATTTGCTGAAGATGTTAAAGGTATTATCTGGAAAAATTACAACTCTTTTTAGCATTGATAGAGTTAGCCTTAAAATCCCTTGACATTATGTTTTGCATTGCTTGAAAATAAACTGCCTGTAAGATTACAACTTAATTCCATACCAATTCCATACAACTTAATGCCATACCATTTAATTCATTAGTTAATGTTTTCCCGGAAACCATGTTGGGTTTGTCTCGTTATTTGTATTTCTTATGGTTCAGGAAGCAGATTACATGCCGCGAACGGTTGTCTTCCAGGAAGCAGTGTTCCGGTTGTTTTATCTGAGGTTGTGTCAAGATGCTTGAAGTGTCCTATACATCTTTCCTATGGCTAAGCGGCCCCAGGCTACTTTGTGCTCTTTCATGCCAGGTCAATTTAATTCAGCCTTGGTTTTTGCTAAGGTTGCTTTGCCATTCTGCATACCAGTATTGTTTTAGGTGTTCTTGATGCTAAGTAGCTTGCATATTTTCATGACAACATTGCTGAGGCCTTAAGCTAAGCTTTCTACAGTTTTCTATACAGGTTCTTTAAAGCACCACGAGAGAAAGAGGAAAAACAACAACAAAAAGAGGTTTTGGCCCTTACTTTAGTTGTCAGTTAACATTTTCTTTTTTCATTTTGGCAGAAACAGTACTGAGTGTGGTGGCTTATGGTAGCACAATAGTAAATATCCCCACCATTCTTTCCTGTAAACAACAGAGAAAATTGCCTGTAACTTATTCGTTCCATCCCACATTTTTTACAGTACAACTGATGATTTTTAACAACTTTGGCTGCCTACAAAATGTTATTCCCTCTAGCTCTAATGGGATTCAACATTCCACATCTTGGTACAAGTAGGATGCTTGTGCTGTTGCCCATTTTGAGTGATAATGTCCAGCTTACCTTAAACAGATGAGTTAAAACTTTGGCTTTTATTCTAGTGTGTCATTATATCCACTTGAATAAATTTATTTATCCATCTCAATGATACTGCTTGTTTCAGCTCATTTGGTTTTAATTCAGGCCTGAGCTGCTCCATAATCATTTCTTCAAGTTTATGACATTACACATTGTTGACTAATAGCTTCATTTTGCTGAGTTTCCATTTATTACTGTCACTATTGCAGCTGGATTTGAATTTCTGTAACTTGCCTATCCTAGCATGAATCTAATTTCATTGACGTTTAACACTGATCCTGGGGGCTCCTCTTTGACTCTTTGTCAACTAAAGATCAAATACTTTTGCTGCTGACTTTTAAAATCAATTATAATCTCGCAGGATTTGGCTGAGAGGATAACCCAAAGTGAAAGGCAGTGAGTCTTTAAGAGAGAGAGTTTCCCAATGCATTAAATAAGATTGATTTTCTGTGTGCAGAAACAAAAGGTCTAGTAAAGGGGGGAAAAAATACCCACACAAAACCCCTGCAATCCAGAGTCAAGTCTTTTCTATGATATCCGGTAAATGTGCATAAGTCTGGATTGCAGCTGCTGAATTTGAGGATCTGGTATAAAAGAACAACCCCACAAATTGTTGGAAGGATGCTGCTGCAAAACCCATGCACAAGTCCTCTTCAAGGTAGCCTTTCCTCTTTAAGTGCCTCAGTTTTTCCTGTGACATATTCTATCTTTGGTTCAATTAATAGAAAGAAAGGATCATAGAACAGCCCATGTGCGGAGGGACCTAAAAAGATCATCTGGTCCAACCCTTTGTGGAAAAGGGAGCCTAGACAAAATTATTAACAGCCTGTCCAGTCATGTCTTCAAAACCTCCAGTGATGGAGACTCCACCACGTCACTGGGGAGGTTGTTCCAGTGATTGATTGTTCTCACTGTAAACATTTTTCTCCCTTATATCAAGATGAAACCTTCCCAGTGCAACTTGTACTCATTCCGCCTTGTCCTCTCCATGTGGCTCCTGGAAAGTCTCCCTCCTCTTTTGTAGCCACCCTTTAAGTACTGGAAAACTGAGTCCCCTGAGCCTTCACTTCTCCAGGGTAAAAAGACCGAACTCCTTCCATCTTTCCTTACATTCTCCAGGCTTTTGATGATCTTCATGGCCTTCCTTTGGACCCCTTCCAGTCTGACCGTCTCTTTTTTGACCTGTAGGGTCTGAAACTGGACTCCAGGTGCCACCTGACAAATGCTGAGTAGAACAGGATGATCACATCTCTATCTCTGTTAGTAAAAATAAAATAATAATAAAAAATAAAATCCTCCTCAATTAATCCTTTTATTTAACTTAGTATTAAGAAAACATATTTTAAAAAAATTAATTAAACTACAATTTATCATTTCCACAACACCATTCCTCTCTCTGCTTTCCAATATTTATATTTTCATTACCTGGATCTGAACTACATCTCCAATTTCAACAAAAAAAACTGAGGCAAACTGAAGTACTGTGCTATGTGATTTTTCATCAATAAATCAATGCCTTCACTTTCAGAGTCATTCCTGATCTATATAAATGACAAATACAGATTAATGGAATCCTAAAATAATAATAATAAAATGAATACAGTAACTTAATGGAACAAGGATATGTTTTCTTGAAAATATCCTTTCACACTATGAACAATAATTCTTCTTTAAATTCCCAGCAAGTAAATATATTTGCTTCACACTTTAAATTAGGTTAAATATCATTTTAGGTACTGAATTTGAAAACTCTTAGAGGAATTATTCACATATGGATAAGCAGGAGGGTCACTAAAACCAGACTGAAAATAAATGTATTTTAAAAGTTCATTTTGACAGCATATGAATAATCACAGATGATAGACATAAAAATGTAAAGTCTGTTGGCCAGTGATTCTTAGTGACAAGCTGCTGTTATTTGATCAATAATAGGGAAGAAGCTGGGGGAATGACAGAGCCAGAAAGCAGAAACATGTGATGGAAAAGCAACTCATGGAAGATGGAAGAGCTGCAAATAGAAAACTTGTAGAAGTTAAGAAGAAGACCAGATGGGCTGGCAGAAAAAGCTACTCAGAGAAGCCCAAGATAATATAATTGCTTAACTGGCTAGCATGTCTGAGCCAGGATCTGCAGGATTGCCCTTTACTTGTCTTTCCAGGCTGCAGGTTGCTAGAGGTGTCTTCTCTTCAGCCCTTATGCTTCTCAGTTTCTCCTTCCCACAGTTGAGAACCTCCCCATAATGTGAAACTGTCATTACAGAAGCAATCCTGCAGTTCCTGAGAGACAGAGTGTGACCTTTATTGACATAGAATTCAATTTCAGAACTATTAAGAAATAATTTTACTTAAAAATTATTTTTGGAAATTTTCCCAATGACAAATTTTTCTTTAGAAAATTGAGCCTTGGGTCTGTTTTAAGCAAAGCAGAACAATTTATTACATTAAACAGGACAATACATTTTGCTTAGAAACTAATGATTGTCAACTGCATTTCCTCACAATATTGCCTTCTGGGAATTTGGGAATTTTTAGCACAAGTGAGCAAGAACTTTAAGTTGCTGCAGACGTGTAGGTCATTATCTAACTATGTGTATTTCAATTACCTCATCGTGGGAGGGGTATTTCTCAGCCCCACAGAGAAAACTGGAGGCCAGGCAATAGTGACAGCTGATCAGCTCATGAACGAAAGAAAATGAACCACTTCACTTTCAGGAATGCAGTGCTTTATTTCAATCAAAAATGCCAAAACAAAATATGTCAACATTTCCAAATGAATATTCTTTGAAATCTTCATGTTTTGAAGGCAGGTGTTAAAACTTCATTTTCTCTTGAAATAAAAGCAAACACTGAAACACGCTTGAGGAGGAAAATGTGCAGTTTCTTCTCATCTACTTATTTCTACTCCCCATTTTCAGGACACAGCGCAAATAATGGAGGCGCTCAGCAGCGAGGCAAGAGCACATTACAAAATGGATAAAAAGAGATAATCTAAGCTCCACAGTAAAAGTCAGTACAAAAGTACACCAGCCTAGGGAACCCTACCAGTGCAGTGAAAATTTTATTTGGGGTAGAACATTTGTAATTGAAATCTAAACACAAATAAACACATATATAATGTAGCTGTTCACGCACATACAAGATGCTAAAAGCAAAATTACAAAGATGTCCTGTTGTCAGAGCTCAGCATTGATTTATTTTCCAATTCTGGTCAATTTGTTATCACAAATGCCATCGATTAAAATGTTTTATTTGATACCAGGTGAATTAAAACAATCTTTTTATTCTAATGATAGAGATGCACTTAGCAGCATATAAAACAGCGATTTAATGGGTACTTAATGGTCTAAAGCTTTAAATGAACAAATCATCAATTAAAGCTTTCCTAGCCTTTTACGGTTCCCCATTTGGATCCTAAAAAAACAATTTGCATTCATTATGTGGGGCTGATATACAGTACCTTGCCTCCCACTGACATTCAGCTGCATCACAATATCAGCCCCCACAATATGCTTGACGCTGTTGCCTTTTGAAAAGCTTTTATTTTAAGGTCTGGGTTACAATCCTTCCGTGCCAAGGGTGGACAGAATGATTTCAGACTTCTCCAGGGAACTCTACATTTGCTGTAACATCCAGATTCTGAGGAATCACTGACAGTAAATCCATTCCTTTGTCTCTAGTTCACCTCAGAATTTCAAGCCAGGTAGTAGAGGTGGATTTTCAAAACACCATGTGAAAACTGAGCACAGAACCTTGATAAGTAAATAATAAGTTGGCATGGGCTGGTTTCTTCCAGCAATACACTCTGAAAGAAACTCCTTCCCAAAAACAAACATTAAAAGAAAATGTACCTTCTTTGTATTTTCCTAAATATTTTATCTGTGCCCAAGAAGCCTGAATATTCTGCGTCCAAGGAGTTTTTCTATATTTCTTTCACATCTACATATTTGCTATAAGGGACCCAGTAGTCTCAAACCACACCACCTTCACACCACAGAAAACAAACCAGAAAAAGTATTAAAAAACTTAACCTATAGAAACTGAAGCGGCAACCTACGTAAGTTCTTAAACACAGCCACATCTATAATTCTAAAACAAATTCAAATGTGTCCTTAGACTCAACTCCAATACCTGTCAGCTGGCAGTTTACGTCCTGGTCCTTCTTGCCAGGGGAGGGAAGGCAAATTGGTGGTCACCACTGTCCACAGCCACAGCTAGATGGAAGAGAGTGTCCTCAGGAGGATACTGAGTCTTATATATTCACCTTGGAAAGGAAAAAAAAAAAAAGGAGAAAAAGAGAAACAAATACAAACCAAAGGAGATTTCCCTCCAGCTTTCATTCAAGATATTCATGAAATAAACAGTGTCTTTTCAAATTGCAGAAACCCAAATTGCTCCGTAGCTGCTACCAGATTGTGATACCTTAGTGCTTTAAAAGCAACAAAACCCAGGAGTCCATTGGCTTCACCCCAGCAGGTTCACACTGCATCTTACATAGAGGTGCCTTAAAAAAACCTCAGAGCCTGAGGAGAGAGGGGTTTGGTTGGTTGGTTGGCTGGTTGGTTTTTTAACCTGTAATTATGCCTGTTGTAAAGCTCTCATGTCCTTTTTTTGCTTCAGAATACTCCTTGGCTGGAGAGAATCACAGTTGCCTTCTTGAAGTGCTGTTTTTATACACTGAAAAATATTGCTACTTGAATCCTATACATCAGGCAGTCTCCCATTCTTCCTGAGTCCCTGTGACTTTCAACACGTCAGTGATTCAGGAATTGGAAAAAAAATAAAAATAACATAACGCACACATTCACACACACATATATATATTTATGTAAGCATTTAAAAAATCATTTGGGGGTAGAAACATTCTTTTTGATAAAAATAAAGTATTGATGTAAATAAAAAATAACTTCTAAAAAGAAAAGCTTAAAAAAATCCAAATGTTTTCCTTCTTATCATATTTTGAATTGTAAAATAGAATTTGTTTGGTTGGTTGGTTCTTTTTTTTTTTTCAAAATAAGTAATTCAGTGAATTCTACAAGCAGTGGAAATAATTTTAATCCTACTACTAAAAAAACAATAATTTTAACATTTTTAATTAATTTCCTGTTTGTTTGGGTTTTGGGTTTTTTTTTCACTTGTGAATTATTTCTCAACCTTCTGTACTGTTACCTTTCTCTTTACCACCAGTACCTGCCAATAGGACATTTTCAGATGGTTTCAGTGGTGCCACATAAATGGGAACTTTCAGTTCGTTGATCCATAATGTGGTGTGTCTGCATTTTTTCGCTCTGTACTGCATCATTAACACTTACCTCATTTTTACAGGCCCTGTCATCTCTAGGTCATTTCAGTCATTTCTGCCTTCTGTGCAGTTTCCTCCCATTAAGGATCTAGGTCTGCAATAATTCTCTCCTGACCGATTAGTTTTGGAAGTACTGTATTGCATTTCCTTTTGCTTCCTTTCATATGCCCATTTTCAGCTTCTTCCAAACTGCAAGCTTAACAAGACTATATAATGACAATACTACTATCTCAAATGATATCTGAGAGCTTACATACTCATACTTATTTATTGTGGCTGCTATCATCAATTAATGATTCCCCCCACATACCATAGGCTGTTTTTTCAAAACATTAGTATATTTTTTAAAATATAAAAACCCTTTTCATATCACATAAATTAATATGTGAACCTTCTGCCACAAAAAAACTGTTTACATACAGAAAAGAGATATGATATTAAGAAATGGCTAAAAGAATTTAAATGATATTTCTCAATGTATTGTGTCTTTCCAAAATAGATTTCTAGTCAAATCTAGTCTGACTCTTTCATCTGCTTCAGAATAGTATTCATCTTAATAAAACAAAAATCACCTCTATAAGTTGTCAGGAGATGCCCACTCTTTGTCCAGCTCCCTTTGGGACTGTCAGTGCAGCATGTCATGTAAATAGATAGCATAAAGAAAACAAAAACAAAGGAACAAACAAAAGCATTGCCCACTTTTCAGGGTGGTGGTGGGGGGAAGGTAGACTTCTGTAAGTCTACCAAGATTGAAATTTGATGTAAAAATAAAACACAACAAAAAAACCCTTGTAAACCATCATTAGACCTTCAGAAAAACATCTGCTCACACTCTTCATATTCCTGCCTTCTTTCAATGACTTTGGGATGTTATCTGAATTGGTCTATGACAGTCTGCCAAGAAAGGATTTAAAAATGTTGCATAAAACCCAAGTACCCTCAACTTCCTTAACACAAATTCACTACTAATATCCTATTAAATGTTCTGACTAACATCCATGCACTTCTGCTGAATTTATACATCACAAATACTGGAACAGGCTTAGAGATGTGACAGTCTGCACTAATATTGGGGTGTTGACACATACCAGTTCTGTAATATCAGTTTTCTGCAAAGGTTAAAGCTTAACAAACTTTTTGTAATAAGGAAGGCTAACTGCATTTTTTGTGGTTTGCACCTCCATTGCCAGAGATCGCATCCATAAGGTGTGCTGCTTTATAAACGTAGCTCTGTCTTCTGGTTAGGTAGCCAAGAAAACATTAAAACCTAACCTAAAAAAATGCCTGTAGTGGCACCCTAGCACATAAGCTTTATGCCACTCAGGAGCAAATGTCATGTCATGATACTGTAATATCATGTAATAAATGTTTCATGAGAAGTCAAAATGACAATGTTCCTTTGCCTAAATATCTCAGAAGTATTGTGTTCTCAAAATGCAGAGGATAAACCCTAGAAGACCCCAAACTTTGCTTCAGCAACAGTTGCACTTCCACAGTGAGTTTCTTCCAGAGTTGCTGCTTTCTTTGTGGCTGACTTCTCATTTCCATCTACCTACTCTGCCCTTAAGCCCTTCCACCTTTATCATTCCTTCTTGCCTCCAAGTTTGGGTTATCTCAGGATCCAGGTTATATGAAGACTTGTTTTAAAGCACAAGACCATTTAAAAGAAATTCAGATTTTTTGACATGTGGGTTTTATGCATGAAAGTATTGCAATTATCACAGTAAATGATCCTTAGCGTTAGTAGTGCCATGGCGATGAGAAAAGTCAAAGTCCAGTTAACACGCAAACAGTCCCATTTATTGATTTACAAGAAAATTGCTTGAACACTCTTGCTGAGTAAGTAAGCACAGTAAGTATTACTATACTTTGAAAAGCAAATTTTTATCTCTAAAGTTGTTCATGAAAGAATAGAAAACCCCACTTAAGTGAGTCTTACCTTAATTTTAGGCCAGGTTCTTTCCAAAACATATGTGCATCCCGCTCTCAGGGGAACCCGACTCGTCAGACTTGATCTCGTCCCAGCGTGGAGCCAGACCATGCCTGGGAAGTCCTCCCCGGTTCTGCAAGACAGACACAATCTGCAAAATCCTGGCTTCGGTAGTACTTTGGCAAGAAATTCTAGAAACCAAGAAAGCTTTGCGCCAGAAAGCTTTTCCATTTGAATCTTCAATATTACTATTTAATTGTAGATTTTCTGCCAAACGTTCTTTCATGCAAGTCCATTTGCATTTTCTGCTAGGTACTGACCCAGAACAAGAATAAGAATTTTCTAAGAAGGCTTCAAACATAAGCATGTTACAAAGCCAATGAATACTTTCAAAACTGTCCAGGAATAGTTTATATAAATGTAAAGAAGAAACAGCAAAATGCTCCAATGTAAAATTCTGACCAAGAGCTGTACCAACCACATTCTGGATTTGCAAGCAGGTGTTGAACTGCAAAGAACACTAAAAGCATTTCAACTACCAAGCTACATGAAAAGAAAAAAATGTTTATTCAAGTTTTAATCCTTTATTTTGTCAATATTGTGTATTTGTGAAATATAGAAGTATATAATACAATCCATCGAGATGTTATTTTAATACTTATGTTATCATCAAATCTCCACTAATCAATGAAAAAAAATTATCATCGGTGATGAAAATACTCATTGTTCTATGTACTGAAGACATATCACTGAGAACACATTATAGCATAGCGGTGCATACATTAGACTATTACAGATTTCTACAATATTAGGCAGATTTATGAACAAGATGATTTTTACAGGCTATATTTAACATTTACTTCATTGCTTAAATTATGCAATTTGGTTATTTCATTAAATGCAAAGCATCAAGAAGTCATGTGCAGAGGCATATGTGAGTATAAACACATATGTACCCAAATCATTATCCAGGTTTTATATTTTTACATTTTTATACTATCAATGTTTTAAATTTACAGTACAAGGACCAAGATGGCCTCTGCTACTCACTCCCTTTTCTTTTTTCATTCTCCAACAGTGACAGAAATCACCTACAGCATCATTCATACTACTGCGTTGCTCATATTGACAGAAGAACATGCTTAGGTGGATTTCTTCCTTTTGCCCCAGGATAACCAAGGCAAGTTCCACTAACAAAGCAAAACCACCCAGCTCACTGACCTAAGCCTGAAAAGACAGCCTGTCTTGGACAGACCACCGCAGAGCAAAGCCCAACTCTGACCCTCGCTACACAAGGCCATCCTGGTGGCTCTACATAAGAAACTTTAAATTTGTTTTCAACGGGTGGTATGAAATGCTTATAATGTTCTGGTTTTGGTTCTGCTTTATACATAATATTATCATTATTGTTTTCCAAGGGAAAACATCTGGGCAAACAATAAGTGGTTCATAAAAAGTGTATGAAAGTCACCAGTTTTACTGAATATTAGCAAAGATCAATCCATCTGTTCACAAATGTCACTTGTATAAATTAACAGCCACTTAAAAACTTAATGCTACATCTGTTTAAAAGCAGACATGATAAAAATATCCAGAAATATTCAGTGATTATTTACAAATGATAGCTGCTGGAAAAGAGTGATCAGCACAATATTCTTCACATACACGGAAAAGTGAATAAAAATTACTCTTTAGAGTTACACACCTGTTCAGTCTATGCGAAATTGTTACTGAAGTTTTCTTTAATAACTCTTTAAAGAAATATCAGAATCTGACATGAATACTGGAAAATTATTGTATCCAGGAATTTTGACTGACAACTTTTGACACTGGTTTTTAAAGTTAATTTTTAGGTTCTGATTTTTAATAATTGCTAATCACATACAGCTTCTGTAAAGGAGGCTGTAGGTTATTCTGAACTGAGTGCAGAGGAAGCAAAGCATCTTCTTTTTTACAAAAATTATATGGTCCATTATAATCAGTTATGCAATTAGAGTGTTAGGCTGCTTTGCTTTCACAAGCCACTAAGAGACGTGTTTTATTTCAGCACCTACAACTCTTCCTTTTACTACAGTGAGGTGAATCTAAAAGAAAGAAAACAGAAGTATATATTTTGTTTTAGAAGTTATTGATTACCATTTAAACATGGAAAAAATACAGTTATTTAAAAAGTTATATCATCCTGCTTCTGTCTCTCTGTGAGGAGTGACTGAATTTAGAGATACTGACAAAATAAGTTCAGGTCATTAACAATTAAGATGGAAAGCTAAGGAAAGAACACGGTGCCCTGACTCCTTCTGGTGCAATCAAAGAATCGCGTGAACTCATCTGGAGAAAAGAGAATCGCTTCCTGTATGTAAGGATAGGCTCGGTTGCAAGGTACTTACCATTTTCTTTAAAATTCATTTAACTTCGTGTACTTGTACCAAATCACTCCATGACTTTGCCTTTTTTACATATGTGCACAATTAGACATTTGACTATAAAATCCCCAAGATGTTTTGATATTGCTACTGTTGCTGTATTGCCAGAAGGACATTTTTTCTCTTACAGAACTCTAAAATCTGCACCTGGAGCAAAAGAGAGACTATGCTAAGCAACCAGCAAGAGATAGACTAAGCTAGATTTGATTTATTTTATGAGTTATACAATCAGATAAAGTATTTGGGATCAGACTAAGTACCACCTTCAAGAAGCCTGTGTGGTATGCACTTTCATTCCTACCTGTGTGCATTCTAAAATGGCATCTGACAAGCTTTAGACTCCACTTTTCATAAATATTATTGAAATTATTGATAACGTCTTTCTTGAATGATTACTTCCTGTGAACCTCGAGTGAATGAAAATGATGAGACTTGCAGATAAAGTCATGACTGAAATTTTTCATGAGACTTACATGAAACAGGTGCTTAGCAGTGAAAAGACACATTTAAGAGAATTTATAGGAATATTTCTTTATTCACCAGCTGCTGGGAGTCCTTTTACTTCACCAGAAGCTGCTGAAGCCCTGGCAGTCCACACCACTGGTGGCCGTACACTTTAGGCACCAGCCCAGCAAGCACATTGCTGTGCAGTCGTGCACTGATCAGCATGTTTGACTGTCAGTGGAGAACTGGGAAAAAATTCCCTGCAATTTCCTTCCATGATTTTAGTAACTTGCCAGAGCTCCCATATATTACTGTCAATCACAATCATCTGTTTTCAAGTCTATTTTTTCCTCTATGGATTACTAAGTTTAATGAGGATTCCCTAATCAGATATCAATGACTGACTCACAAATATACTTGTCCTAGAGGGGAAAAAAAAAAAAAAAAGGATCAAATATCACGGTTTTCTTTCTTCTCTTTGTATTTCACCTTAGGTTGAAAACAGTTTTGCCATGCATGGCTTTGAAGACATTTGCAAAACTCCACGTAAAAAACCCCCAACATTTCCAAGGAAGTACTATTAAATTTATGTTTTTAAATATGTTAGATTTACTCATCCCCTTCCCCATTCAGGGAATAGTAACATTCTTTTTAAACATGACAATGCAAAACAACAATTCTCAAATTTCATTACATATTTTCCTATGAATAACACTTCAAATGCAATCTTTGTTTAGTAGTAACTTAACTGGTATGTCAGTTTTGCAAGTACTCAGGGTGTACAACTCAGGACACAACAGAAAACACTCAAGTTGTAAATAGTGGGAAACAACATTTCACAAACATGTCCATAACCCTCTTCAGAAATCATAAGTAAACAGGGCATTATCCACTTTTAAATTTTTTCTTTTTAGAGAGTTATGAGTTTGAACCAAATACTTAAGTTGGGTCAGAAGCTTAAACATTTGTTAGGAGTGGGCTTTTTTCGATCCAATATCAATTTTTTGCCAGAGTTTTGTAAGGCTAATAGGTGGGTTTATGCCACTGAATTCCTTTAAGAATTGATTCCAATCCACCCACAGAAAGTCATATAATACTCATGGCAAAACATATTTAACACAGTTTTTAGACTTGAAAAATATATATTTTGATTCTGATCTTCCACAAACAAATACCAACCTAAAACCCCCACAAAAATTCTAGTTTTTCACATGGATTGCTACCGTTCTTCCCTTTTGCAAATCAGTTGTTTGGTGTTTTTTTCTGTTTTGGCTCAAAATGTCTGTCAAACTCGGTGAAATAGTGCACAACTCCATCATCAGGATAGAGCTGTTCACTTTGCAGGCTTCAATCCCAAACCATTAACATCAGTGAAAGGTTTTTATTCAGCGCAGTGGATGGCAGAACAAGCCGTACCCAGGATTTGTTGCAAATTGCATTTGATCTGCTCTGGCTTTTTTCCTTTAGATACTTGTGTGATCACAGTAATAGAAAGTTTAGCTTAATTTGTTACTGATTTAGAAGTGGAGTTTTTCAAAGACTTGCCTAAATAGAGTTTCTTCTGATATCCAGCCAGTTCTAAGGATTTTCTCTGGTTTTGGTTTGGTTTGTTGGGTTTTTTTCCGTTCACCAGCTCCCTCAGGGCTTCACAGAATGATGCTACATAGAAGTCTGAGGGAATCCAAAGGTCCTGTACTGCTGCAAGATTAAGATAAATTAAGGAATGTGTTTATGACCTTTGTTGTTCCAAGTTACTAGGAAAAGTTAATGAATTAAAGTTAAGCATTATATAATTCCAATATATAATACAGACAGAAGTTTTCCTTCAGTCGGTCTCATTTCCAAGTGAGGTAGGTGCCGCCATATTTCCTTGTCACTTCCAGAGGCAAAACACTAGCAAGTAGTTGCTTACTGAAAATGATTTTTAGCTTTCCCAGTGAGTAAATTAATTGCCCTCACACTTCAAAAATTTATGGGAAACATGCAAGGTTATTTTGGATCCAGCTGTTGCCTACGTGAACTTGATACTATCAGTGGTAGATACCAGCAACAGCATATTGTATCTTGTGGCACCAAGGCTCTGCAGTAACAAGCAATTACACATTCCTGCCTGCTTTGCACCTGTGATAATACCACTTCCAAAGAAAGCTATTAAATACGCATCTGTGTCCAGAGTGAGTCCTGCTTGCTTGGATATGATAGATGAGAGCCAAAGCCTATTTTTGGTTGACAGTGATATTCTATGTAGCTATTTCTGTCACTCATACCACATCATAAGGATTGTCTTTCTCAAGTGGAACTCAGTAAGGCTTTATTAGTCTGGAATACTCACACTAGTGATGGCAAAATGAATTCTTAACATCCAGATTCTCATAGATATCAAGGGTGGGAGTCACACATGAAAAGGCAACATGCTATTTGGGTTAGTCTACAGTGGACATACCTTGGTGGCTGCACTTCCTTGCAATTTTCCGTACTTGCATCCCAAACGAGAAGAGTTTATGGCTATGGTGTAATATCGCTTTCCTTTTTCTTCACCTGAAAGTTTTAGAAAGGAATAATCATGTTCACTTTGTAAACTTTACTTTTGATTTTTCAGTTCTAATCATATCTTGTCTGAATTTCCCTTTATTGGGCTGAAATTTCAGGGTAAGATGCCTGCAAGAGCTCCTCCTACACCATTAATCTGCCAAATACTCTTTCCAGGACTACACAGAGAACGGAAACTAAAAGTAAATCCTCACAGGGATTATTTCCCCTCCTCCCACCTCCACCTCTGGATTTTTGCTGTCATTTATTTCTGATTTACTCAACCAAGTTTTTTCTTAACTTAAATTAAACTCTGTGCTCTACAACTTTACTGTGTTTCTGATTTACATCTCCCATCCCCTAAGTGATATTCCCTGACAAGTCAGAAGACAAATAAGCTGTCTGTCCTGTGGTCTCTTCACCTGTATCTTCCCAGGTTTTTACCTTTTGTTTCTCTTCTTTTCCTCATATTTTTAAGTAGTTCAGCAGCCTCTAGATAGGTTTGTACTTTCCATCCACCTCAGACCAGATAGAATATTTTGGTTGCATTTTTACTTGCAAAACAGGTAAATGCTACTTGAAGGCAGTACTTCTGGAAGATAAGCCGGTTTTAAAATTGTTCATTACTAAACCTAATTTTGTCTAGAAAATACTTTATTTATCATTATAATACCATTTGCTAATTCTGGCCCATTTAATCAATACTTTATGAAACAATTTTCAAATGGAAAAGGAAAAATTGGAATACTGTGGCTGCTTCGTATCGTACTGCGCTTCGGTCGGAGCACTTAATGGCCAACACACCAGAAATCTGAACTGCAGTTCTCACTCTGTAAGAACAGTTACCTACTGTCTTCCACCTGCCACTGAAGTGGGAATCTCCTCAGACCGGTAGGCACTCTAATACATCACATTGGAGCTCTTTTACTTCTTTTTCAAAACTGAAATATCCACTGGACACAAATGGGCAATCTGAAATTTAAGAGGTAGCCAATAGCCATTGGCTCCTATGAAAGTCTGGGAAGTTTGCCACTTCATTTCTTTAACTATTTTTTCACACCTAAAATAGAAGACTTCAGTTAGACCGAAACCAATAACATTCTAGACGACAAAATAATTTTAGTGAAGATTTGTATTCTTCTTCAGTGAAACAGAAAATAACAAAACTCAGAAAAACATATTAAGACTTGTATTTTCCTCCACTGAAATGGAAAACAGTAACAAAACCCATTCTTTCTAAGTCATAATTAATTAAAATGCTTTTAAGTTTTGAATTTGGTAGCCAAAGAAATAAATAATTTCTGAGCAGCACTCCATTGTAGCAAAAGAAATCTTGCCCTTAATTATCCAATGTCAACTATCCTGATTATGTTCTTTTTGCATCTGCTTTAAAATTTAAAAATATATTTCTTTGTTTAAAAACACCTTTGTATTTTAAAAAAAAACATAGCTGGATATTTTGAGAACATACAAATAAACTGAGAATTTTGAATAACAAAATGTTTTTGTACTTATGTTTATTCCATCTTTTATGTTTGGCCTAATACAAATGCCATTTCTGTTTCTCCCAAAGGTAACAGCTGTAGGCACGTGTGGCTGCATATACACAGAGCTGGGATTTTGTGTTGACAAGGTCTATACAAAACAGATAAAGGGGTTTGCCAAAGGTTAAGTATTTCCACCTCTGCTATTGATCTGGAGATTTATGGCTAAAATTGAGTAAATTCTGTGACCTTGAACTAGAGCTCCTTGGATTTAAAAGGCGACTTGATTCAGCCCTGTTTTATATATTATTTACTTAAGCATACATTTTGACTTCTAAACACATGACTTTCCCTTTGAGGGAGAGGGGAAAATAGAAAAATCATGATTGAAGTTGGAAACTCTCAGCGCTTTGTATCATCAGTTTTGAGATGGACCCTAAACACTTTGGCTTGAGGTTTTTTACTGCTTTCACAATTGCACAGAGGTGCCTGTGGATGCTTAGATATTCAGAGGCTTTTCTTATACTATGCAGCAGAAGTCTCGCAATTCTCCTGCTGAGATGCTTACTCCCATAATGTGGTGAGCCACTCTGAAAAATCTCAATGGCCCATAGCTGCATTTTTAAACAAATGTATTGTTTTGATTAAAGACAGTTAACATTTTATAAAAAAGAAAAAAAAAAAAAGAATTCCTATGGTCCCATTGCAAGTTGCTTTATATCCACTTAACTGGGTATGGTAACACTATATGGCATGACTGTGTAATGAGGGGAGAAAGACCAGAAAACATAAAATATAGCATTTGTTTTTTAAGAGACTAGCTCAACAGAAAATCCCAGCCGCAAACACTTAATGCTGCCAAAGGGCTTCAGGTAGGACACCAGTAGCTCACCTGTCCCTGATTTTGACTGCAAAGGAGATCGTTTGATCTTAGTGATGCGCTAGGGACTTGCCCAGGTGTGAGGGACTGAGCCCATACCAGGGCTCCTACCAGCCTGCCAGCAGTGACGGCCTCCGTGGAGCATGGGTCATGTACTCAGGTGAAAAGCTCTTGAGGTGCTGCTTGGCCCCTTGAGCCACCCAACCCACCAGCCCAGCGTCTCTGCAATGGAAGGAAACACATACGCTATTAAAACTCGCATGTATATGGGAAGCGTCTGGCTGAAAAATTTAAAATGTATGATGCTGCATTCACTAGAAGACTTGTAAAATACTGTTGTAATAATGAAATATTAATATTTAAAGTAGAGAACTACAACCTCAGAACATAATGTATCACGCTACAGTTCAGTCACTAACAATTACTATTCTACACTTTTGGACTAAATGTGCTGACGTACAAAAGGGAAACAGGTAAGGACTTTATTTTTACTTCCCCATATCCACAATAAAATTAATTTTAATTAAGATTTGATTTAACTATGACAAAGGCTCATTTTTTAACTGTTACTGTTCACCTTGAGTGCAAAATGTATTGTATCAAGCAAGCTCACAGAAACTTTTAAAATAAAATAAAAAATAAATTAGGCCCAGTTTCTTTTGAAAGATCTTCAGGTGCTGTTGTATTTTATGTAGCATTCATATAATTTCAAGAGATACGTCATCACCTGTATGTTATCTTTAAACTTAGGATGATACAGTTTTATAGATAGTAAAATATATATAGAAATGTTTATACATATTTATATATATATATATATATATATACAAAATATATATAGAAATGCTGGAGGCATTTCTCTTACTTTTCTGTGTACAGGCCCGTGCCTCTGCTCATGCAGATAGAGAAAATTAATCCAGCAGATCCTCAGAAGCAGTATTAAGGTTTGGGTTTCATACAGGAGAAGATTATTGTCAATTTAAATAATTTTATGTTTTAGACTTATCTCATTATACGATTCCTTGCAAGTTTCCACCTCCTAGTAATAGGAAATGAGAGGATAAGACAAAGGCAACTGCTGGGGCCACCCAAAATACTAACAATAGTGAAAATGAGCTAATTCAAAGATAGGATGGTAAGCAGGGTAAGGAGGGAAGGGAAGTTTTGGTCTTAAAAACAAATTCTTACATAATACAATCCGAATGGAAAAGAAAAAAACAACCTCCAAATGGTTTAGCCAACAGATTTGACAACAGTAACTGCATGGAAACATCATAGCAACTTGAGGTAACAGTCAGCAACTAAAACATCTTGTGGCTTTCAGTGATAAGACATGGATTAGACACATTATACACTTTTTGCTGAGTTGGCAGTTTAAATTGTTCTGGTTTGGGCTTCTAGGGAGGCCCAAAATTGGGAAAAAAAATTAAAAGCTCATAGTACAAATATACAAACTGAATAGATATGATAACCAAGCAAAATCAGGCTCTAAGGAAAATGTATGAGCAGAATATTAGCAGCAGAATGAGGCGTTTGACAGTCTCAGAACGTTGTATATTACAGAAGCTGGAAAGTTCAAGTAATGAGAGAGCTATACCCACAGAGACATAAAGCGGTAAAAGTGATAAGGTGGATAGAGAATAGCAATAGGATTAGACAAAAGAGACCAGGACTAAGGTTTGGAGTGAAAGTTGGATATGGTCTGACTCAGCACAGCAATGATAAAATCATCATCATAGAGGAAAAGAAGCATCTACTTTGAAAAAAAAATATAAAAAAAGAGCTAGAAATGTCAGCAATATGCACCCAGAAACAAACAAGCAAACAAACAAGAAAGCAGGAGGGGGAAAACAGAGAATACTTTGAATATTTCAAATGCAGCCTTTTGGAAGGTAATAGCTGTTGTTAGAATTGTCAGCTATAAACCAGTCAACAGACAGATGTACTTGAATCGTCCAATAAAGATCCCAAATGTCAGTCAAAATGATCAGACTATTTATTACAGAATTTGTAATGGAAACATGAAAGAAGGCATGGAACGATACCACAGAGACAGATGGACTGTTGGCTACATATGTCATTTAATATCAATCAGTGGCTAGAATTTATTAACACAGTTGCTGCTTTAATGGATTGAACAAGCTTAAAAACACTCAAAGCACTAGATGGTAGGTAATAATTAAAATGCAAGACACATGGTTTCAAAAACTGTAATAGTCTCCTGATAATATCTAGTATAATTTATTTATTTTAAATAAAATTTAAAATAATAGACCTCACTCAGTTTTTGAAGAAATAAGGTTGTTTCACTACCAGTATCTATGGGAAAATGAACTGAACACTGGCATTATATTCATAACACTGTTTTCTGCTTTTTTTTCAGCTAACTCTTCTTGTTCCCTTAACTTTTAAGTACAATCCTGCAAGATACCCAGTGGTAGCAGGACAGAACGACTGCCAGCAGTAATGACAGCAAGCCCTTTGAGAGCAAACACCAAGCTGCTGGAGACAGCCCAGCTTCCCAAGCGCTAGCTACCACATTTTCATCTTTCTATTCACGTAGCCTACAAATTATTTCCAATAAAGCAACCTTAATTCAGCAGCACTGTGTATTATATTTATATATAACGCTTGTAGGAGAAATACTCCGAACAATAATTACACTGAAAAAGGCTGGAGACCTTTTTCTCATTCCCTCCGTTGACATAGTCCTCCACCCAGTTTCGAGCTGCCAGCTCTGGTGAGTACTTCTTTTTGGCATTTCCAAAGAGTTCTCTGTAAACCAAGTTATTGGTGTAAAAGTATTTTTCTAGGAGGAAAAAAAGAAAAAAGGAAAACATTCAGAAAAAAGAATACAATGATCTCACTGAATACTTTTAATTTCTAGACTATTCTAAAATACAGAAATCTAAATACAAGTGTCCATTTTTACCATAAATAATAATAAAAAATATATTCATACATAATATATTTTTGAAACTGTTTTAATTACTTTACATTACTATGAAAATCCCATGTGGCAATTGAATCAGAGCCTAAATTTCCCTGAAAAGCTCATATTTTCAGAAAAGTTCAGTGGCAAAAATTTGAATTATTTTAGTACTGAACTCAAAGATAGTTTAATGTCCAAAAGCAATTCCCTTACACTGCTTTGCAAATTCCAGCTCCATTTGCTAGCTTAGTTCCATGTTTTAAATTTATTCCTGGTTCATACTGGTATTAGTCTTTCATCTTCTCAGGTACAACAGTAGTAAATACCATGAATATACCATAATTATGAAATTAAGTGCACAAATGATCATTTACTCTTTCACTTTGGAGTCACACTGCGTTATCTTAACAGAAACCTGAGTCACTTTTTTGATAAGAGAGAATATTGCACTAAAAAAAAAAGAAAAAAAAAAAAGATAAAAAGAGGCCTTTTTCCCACCCTGCTTCTTACCCCAGTATTCAGAGCCTACTAATAAGTCCTTTCAGCAATGTTTATATACCAATAGTCTTAAAACACTAAAAAGCAGAAAAAAAATGGTTTCAACAACATATTCCAGCGGGATGTTTGAGAAAGAAAAATGTAAAGCCTCTGTAATTTTTCATGGGAACATGTTTTTGTTGTCATACTGATGCTGTCAGAACATTTAATTTTGGCCATCTCTTTAAAATCACGGAACCAGCTGACTTCTGGGTACACAACCAAATCTGTCTGACAGACACACTGACCTGATGTACATCGCTGAAAACTGGAGGGGGGGGGGGGCGTTATATACGCACATATGCAGAGAAATTTTCCACTTCACATGAACTGAGGATCTGGCCTTTTTCTTCAAGCCCAGTTGCTTAGCAACTCATGGAAAGAACTCATGGAAAGGTTTTTTTAGGCAATTTTTAGAAAATAAGGCCTAGCTGTTTAAGAACAGAGTTCTAAGGTTTTAAATTGTGGGAGTTTTTAATAACTGAGACTCAGTAACATAGACCTTCAAGAGAAAATCATAGTCTGGTTGAAGATTTTTCATTCATTTTAGAAGGCAAGGTTTCCTGGTCATTGCCTTTCCCGTTTCTTTTTGGTTTACAGCCAATATTGATCACGATCTGCTGCTGTTTCCCTGACTCTCCCCAGTTCTCCCCCTGAGCACGAAAGGTGCTGAACATGTTCACGGGCTTCAATTAGACCTTTGATGAAAATGATCCCTTCACAAGTACTTATGAGGAATGACAAATGACGTTCATAATATGCCATGTCACCAGAGCACTAATCAAATTAGACTTAGTACCTTTGCAATCACAAGTGGGTCTTCATGTTTTATATCTGAACACAATTTGAGTCAAGTTAGCTTGGCAGAACATTGCTCCCATCCTCATAAAAGTATATGACAGCTATAACAAGCGTTTTGGGAGCAGGCAGGTGCAGTACAATACCGCCACAGGAAGCTGAATGAAAATATACAACAGCCTGTTTTCTTCACTAAAAGCTGTATTTCTATTAGCAATTCAGACAAATATCAATGGCAATCAATTAAGAGTGATTTGGGTAAGACATTCTGCAGGTGTATTATATTAATTATGATCACATTAGTTTACTGATGTGCTAATTCTGTGTATTTATTTAGACAGCATATTATGGCTTGCCTCTAACATTAATGCCTGGTTTTTATTTCCTACTGTGTGGAATGAGAAAGACAAAATGCTACAAAATTTTGTTTTGCCTAATGAAAAAGCTTGTGCTCTAGTGCTTACAAATTGTGATTCAAAAACCAGGAGTGAACATAGTCTGAGATATACATCATTTACTGCTTGATTAAAACACTTAAATAAGTCCTGAGCCGTTAAGAATAATAAGTAGGTTCTCAGTGCATGATTTCTAGTGCAATTATTTTTAAGAACTCCTAGCAATATAGCTAAGCATTACCACCTTTGCCCCCAAATCACTGCAGTAACAGAGCAAATGAATAATTCAGGCAAATAGTATTAGGAATTAAATTATAACTATCCCATGAGAATCCACTATCATGGATCACTTAATAAACAGACATAAAAAAAATAAATTTCACGACTGTCTCACCAGGTAGACGTTTTCAAATAGGGTGCTACATGTAGGGATGAATGGGTTAATATAAGACTCAAATATTTGAAAGTCACTGAATAAAAAACACATTGTGGTTTTTAACTGACATTTGCGCTGTCCTATCTGAAAGAATGTTTTATAAATTTCAATGTTTTTGCAAACATTAACAAATTTAACCTCCATCTGTTAGATTTCATTTCCTGTTGCTTAATGAGGGTCTTGCTTTTCACCTTTATTGTTACTGGTTTAGAGTATTGCCAAGCTGGATATGAAACAAAGCTTCCTAGCAGATTCCTGACATATTTTGGTTAATTTAGCTATCTTTAGCTCAAGGAAATGCTTTGGTTTAAATTGTGACATTTCTCCATATTGCATATTGAATACCATATCCCAGTTTTGGTACATTTTCACCAAAGAGAATGGAGAAAAGGAAGAAAAAGCAGGGTCTGATATTCTAAGCAAAATTAATATTCTCAGAATCATACAAATTTTCATCATTTGTGTCCCATGAAACATAGAACAGTTAAGCAAAACCAAGATCACTATACCCAAGGGGATAGAGACCACACCAGTGAAAAGATTCACAATTTGAATTTAAAATTAAACCTGCACTGGCAGTGTCAGGGTTCTCTAGATTTCTTCTTCCACTTGTAGAACAGTAACCTGAAGAGAGAGGGCAGATTTAGATAAGTCAGCTACACCCGTTGGGCCAGGCAGATACTCATTTGTAACTAGATCATCTCTTGCAGCTGGTTTAGTCACACAGGTATAACAAGAAAAGGAAATAGGCCCTTGGAGCAGAAATAGCACATATGCTTTTATTAGAAGGGCAAAAAGAGGAAAACTTCATGTGAAAAATCCCATAAAATGATGCTAACACCATAGCACTTTGCTTTGTAACCAACACCTTACTCAACTCCTAATTTTACAGCTAAATTGAAATTAATGGTTGCTGCAAAAAACCATTAACTACCTTTTCTCTTTACAGACTTGCTCTTTTTTTGCTTCTTCAGAAACAATAAATACGTGCGTATTAAATCCACATAGAAGAGATCAAAACAAGGCCCCACTGTATTCCTCCAAACTGACTTGGAAAAGTTATGAGAACTGGATACAGAATGGCCGAACAAATTTCAATGATGACAAAAAAAAATGTTAACTGTTCTTTGTATTGTTATTACTAAAATTTACTGCACTGTGGTGAAACTTAAGAATGAAAGGATCAGATCAGAGCAAGTATATCAGAGTTTAAAAATGCAAAGTAATCTTCAATAGAATTAAAAATTCTAATTAAATAAAGTGGCAGAGTGTATATTACTGAGGGATCTTTCGGGGATCTTTTGGAAATGTGCAAGTTATGATTCAAATTTTCATTTAGAAACTCTGTTATACACTTACTTAGCTTACATAATTTAAAAAATAAATGCAATGAGCTATAGTAATTCACTATATATGCCACAGCTGTGGTTTCAAACCTCCAACTACTTTCAGAATCTCACTAGAAACTTGTGTGATAGTCTATAAAGATTCCATCTGAAGCACTGAGTACAAGAAATTTAGCTGATGACAGACTTCAGCAGGTCATCAAGGTTATTGTTTAGGCATCAGCTGTTTCACACATTATGCACATCTCAGCCATTACAAGATGCAAACTTCCAGAATCCAATCACATTAAGAGGCTTCCTTTACTTCTAAATAGAGCAGGATTAAGAGACCTACCAGGGAAGGATATAAAATTGCTAAATGACGTGTCCAACTTTTGGCAGTCCCAAACACCTGGAATCAGCAGTTGGACCTCCAGAAATCATACTTAGAGAACACAAACTTATTTCTGTCTCTCAGAACCAGTCCTGCCACTTCCAAGCCTTTCTCTGGATTCACAAGGACTAAAGTCTCCAGGAAAAATATCAAGAAAAATACGATGTCTGTCACATTCACCTTCTCCAAACACTTAACGGTTTTATTACAATTGTGAGGAAAGGGTGCATCATGCATCCTATTTCAGGCTGAGAGGCAATGGGAGCAAAGATCAGTCTGCCAGATAACAGCTAATACGGGCTAGTGTGTCCTCTGTACCGAGCAATCCCACGTCATGCGTGATTTTGAGACTTCCATCAGTTGATCAGATAACACATCACTAATGAATTATCCAGTAAGATACAAAACAAGCCTAACACAAATAGGTTTTCTAAACATTTCATATCCCTGCTAAAAATAAATAAATAAATATTTACACATTGTCAGTACATTTTCCCATGTCTCGGTTTAAGCAGATGAATCATTACAGATGATCATTTTCTCACTTTAAACTATGATTTCTTGGAAAACATGGCCTAAGTCAAACTGATGCAGCCTACGTGGATACTTTAAACCCATTCAACATTGATGAAGTTAAACAACTGAAAATCTGAATGTCAAACCACCTGAATAGGTGCTGTTCCCATTATTTCTTTCTTTCAGCTGTTTTACAGAAATAGTGCAGTGAACTGACAAAATTTACAGATGACCCAAATTTTTTCAGGTAGCTCAAGAATGGAAAAGATTTTGAATAAATCCATAGTGATCTAACAAGGCAGAAAACATGAGCATATGAACAATCGAAGAATATGAGCATCGTGTATGAGTCACTGCATAGGAACAATCAATAAGCAATTATTAAAGTTAACCCATGGAATTTAGAAGCAAATAAAAATATCAACTCAAAAAAAAAATGAAAAATATTATAAAGATTAATATTATTCTATAGGTAAAAGACGTTAGCCATTCCCTGCAGAGGAAAATACAACTGTACCCAGACATTGTTTCATAAACCAGGGTATCTACCATTTAGATATTTTATTCACTTCCCGATTTCCAATTATTTATGTCAACTTTTAGCAGTGGAACTCTGAACTTGTGCTGGCTGATCATAAATAATCTCTAATGTTTGATTCCAGACAAGGATTAGTTCTATAACCATGCCAGTTTTTCGAATACCAATTCATGTCTAGACTTTTTTTTAATTATTATTTTTAGATCAAAACTAGAATCAAATTACTGGCTGTTTTAATTTACTCATTCTGTTCCCTGGCTCCATTTTCTTATTAAAGATGTCAAATACTATTTCAACACTTGTCAGAGAAATGGTAACCTCTTGGGAAAATATATGTAAATCTCTATGTGTTTCAGGCTGACAAGGCACCAGCATGATGAAAACTTGTAAAGAGGCTTCACTGTTCGCAGTCTTCTGGTGCTTCATCAATTATGACATTAAAAAATTAAAAATTAACAGAATTCAGAAGTATCTATTTTTGAAAAAGTAAAGGTTTTTCATGTGATTACTTCCATAATACTAAAAGTTGCAGTTGTTGTTTCCCAAAAATCAGGGCTCCACACGAGGGTGGCTGAAAGGACTGCCACCTTTTCAGTTCTCCTTTCAAGAAGAGAGGGCTTCATTGTGTTCTCTGTTAATATGTGACTTCCCGTGCCACGTGCTCCATGTTCTCCATGCTACACACAGCAGTATGTATCTGCTCTTAAAGAGGAACAGGGAGACCTGATCTGCACACCTTTCCTTGCTCCCCCCTTGTTCACGGGAGGCAGGCTGATACAGGCTGCCCTTAGAAACACCCAAACTAGGCTTGAAAGACCCTCCCTGAAAGCAGCAGGCAGGACAAGCTGTCACAAAACAGTTCCACACTCCTACACCAGGCCCTAGGACCTGCAAGTTTTCTATGAACTTGCTTTCTTTTGTTTTGCTTTTTTATCTATGGAAAACCAAGCGCAGGGTTGGCAAAAAGCTGTAGCGGCGTGGCTGGTGTGCAGACACTGTTATCAGCCTAGTATAGCCAAATTATTTCCATTGTAGAAATCCATTAGATTTCTTTAAGTAGGTGACCTACATAGTAGATGTGAGTACATTACAGAATCCAGCAGGGAAGCGCCGGGGGTTTTATCATCTGTACCATGTTCCACACTTCAGAGCTTTCAGCTTGTTTCAACAGTACTACAAATTCGCTGTGCAGAACGAGATCAAATGCTTTGCCTATTTTTAAAAGAAGATCCTCTTAATGCTTCATGGTATCAAACAGAATGAAGCTTGCAGCTTTGCTGGTGATGTGAAGGAATAAGAGAGGGGCAAAGCTAGAGACCACCTGGCACATCCCCTGTGCCCAAATTATGCTGCTGTCAGAACTACTGCAGGTAAAGAGTCTGCTGGTGCTTTGCTCACCCCGTCCCCAGCAAAGGCACGAAGATGAGGGATGAGGGAGCTACTTTTCATGCTGTCAGAAGAACTGAAGTGGTACTGCTCCTCAAGAGGCAACAACTAAACAAAGGGTCACAGGCTGTTAATTATTTTTCTGATGTAATAAAACTGTTTCTTAGTCTTTATTCAAATTTCACATGTGTCATTGGCTAGTGCATATTAGCATTGAAACGAGTGGAGCATGCAGTGGCTGACAGGATCAGAATGAGATTTCAGATGCAATGTAAAACACCATGGTGAGATACTGATGTTTTCATATTAATATTTTATTTTTCTCAGAAAATATCTATGACCTAAAAAAAATCTTAATGTCTTCTACTGAGATGTCAAGAATGCAACCTTTATTTTCAGTACTGCTACATTAGCCATTCAGATGACGGTATGATGACAGTCCCGTTAGATAAATGTTCTTACCAAAAAGCAAATCAATATGAAATAGCATATGGCAAACAGCTAATGTGAAAATATGTTGAACAATTTGTAAATTTTCAATAAACTATATTCCCCAAGTTTAACACTCATTCTAAAAAGAAATCTAAGTCTGCTTATTTTTTAATTTACCTTGAAGGCTGCACACAGATCAATTGTTCACAGAATAATTTCCTTTACAAGGACATTCTGCCCAGTTCCCAGCAACAGCAGATTTATGTCAAAGGCTGCCAACAGATGATGTCATTGAAGGAACAAATTTATATTTATCGGAAAATGAAACAATCTTGCAAACATCTTTACATTTAATCGCAGAAGTCCTGTTCTCCTGCCTATGTTCCAAACACCCATGAGGATTAAGAGCATTATAAGAAGAAACACTTTGCCCAAATAAATTATTCTGTTACAAACATAGAACAGAAAGAACACCAGATGTTCAAAAAGAATTGGGTATAGATTTAAGAATCAAAAAAGGATGATGAATATGGACCATGAAATAAAGCATTAAGCAATGTGATGAGCATCTGTTGAGTAATAAATTTAGTCTTTACAGTTCTCTTTTCAAAGTGAATTTAATGGGAAAGTTTTCCAGCTTGATGAAAATGTTGACAAGTCAGAGAGAAAATATTGGTCATTTTAAGACTGGCATTTCATCTGTTAATACAAATAATCACTTAACAGTAAATAAAAAATACTTATCTATGGAATGGATGTCTTGCACTTTTACCAATTGGTAAAATTGCTGCTTTTGTTTATATGTCATCCAGACGATGAGCCATAATTGACTTGCCTTACAAGAAAACTGGAAAAGCTAAGGCTAACCATTATGCTCTGGTATCAATGTGCATGTGGAAAAAACTACTAGAGTTTGAGATTACGTACAGTCCTTTTCTATATTCTCTAAGCTTTAAATAACATTTGAAATTATGAAATCAGGGTTGGTTTCTGAGGGAAGATAAGTATTTGTTGAAAGACTAGAAAGGTGCCCTGTAATCTCCATACTGAGAGGGAAAAGGAGGAGGAAGACAAGACCTTTTCTTCTTTGCTGTAAAGTTGTCGTTGCGAACTTCTTCCAAAGATATTTGCAACCGAAACAGCTGGGCTGGGGAGCACAAATTTGGCATGAAAGGGCTCCTTGCTGAGAGCTAATTGCCTTTGAATGGTCTTATGAACTTTTTATTGGCTTATACAGAGACAGAACCCTTGAAAAACTCTGTGCCACATGTGCAGTGTGCTTTCGTCACAGGTTTTTCCACTGAGCATGTAACATGTACAGCTAGGAAAGGGCATACTTGCATCATGGCAGGACCTTGACTCAGGCCCACAAAACTTTACGAATGACAAATGTGACCTTGTCAGCATTTTAGAAGACACTTATTTCAGTATAAGGCAAATGAGGTTTGGATAGGGAAGAATCAAAATCTGATCATCTCATCTTGGAAAGTAAGCAAACTCTGGGCTTCTTCCTCGGTTCACCACAGAACTTCTCACAAGGAAAACAAAACCATACGGCACATGCTCTTTTAATTGTGTTGCATATTAAAGAGGGAATAGTTAATATCTCCCTTTTGTTCCTTTTTTTTTTTTTTTTTAGTTATGAAAAGTGGAGTCAAAATAGTCTGGGAAGCTACACTTGTCAAGTAACTTGAAAAGCATTTTCAAAGAAATAATGTGTTAATTTTAGCCAGAGTGTTCTCTTTTAGTATAATGACAGCCAAGATTTACCCTGGCAGTCTTTGCTGTATGATAGTATGGCTTCAACAGGGATGATGGGACTCTACACATACCGTTTCAGAGTAATGGAATTCAACTTGAGTTCAAGATATGAAACTCCCGCGTGAAAAGCAGCAAAACTGTTCTTTAAGATTCGCATCAAAGAGAAATAAACTACAAATGCCTTTTGAAACAGTGCTTGTTTTCCTGGTGTGTGTTTTATCAGTGCCCTGGTTTCTGGTGTGAAGTGGGAGCTTATTTGCCTAATTGCTCTGGCCAGTTCTGGGTATGTGTGGAAGCTCACTGCTCTGGAAAATTTCAGGGGAATACCAGAAGCCAAGCCTGCTTTTCTGTCTGGCTTTGTCTGTGCTTTGGTCCATCCCTGCCTGCCTACATGTGTATGAGTTCTGTTCTAAAAGCAAAATCACAGTCTGTATTTCCATACTGTTACATTAGAACAATGGCAATACTCTGAGTCTGCAAGCAACAGTGCCTGAAGAGGGTATGTATTCAGTTCCTGTCTTAGCATCTAAAATCATTACTGAAGTTTTAGTAAACCTTCAGTCTGAGCAAACTCTTCTCTCTTTACCTTCTATTTTAATGACTGATTAGAATTTCTAACTTGATTACACTGGGATGTGTTGCTGCTCATCTTTCACCTTCTCCCCTTTGGATGTTTATTCATTATTTATTTAACTTCCTGCTTTCTTATTAATTTTTATCTGTGCTCTGCAGGTGAATAGACCAGTTTGTTCATCTCGCACTGAATTGTAGATCACCAGCTGTTACATTGCTTGTAACAGTTGCACTAGAATGGGAAAATCATTTTTGATTATTTTAGCTTTTGGAAAATATCCACATCATGTAAATGCCTCAGTGTCTTAACATAAAAAACGTAATCTCTGCAAATACAGAATTAAGCTGCAATATTGTTCTAGGTCAGGCCTCACATATTTTGTACTAATCAACAACACAGAAACACATCTATCTGCTACACTTGTAGCATAGCAGTTATATTTCCCACCCTATCAAAGTGGAAGATTCAGCATGCTCTGTGCAGCCTACAGCAGGACAGGCAAACAATCTTTTGCTGCCACTAGCAAGTGTAAAACTGTTACCCTTTCTTTTTATGAGTAATAGAGTGCTGATAACCAAAAGTGCTGATTATCGGAGTTTTATCTTGTCTGAGCACAATATGGAAGTTCCCAGTTCCTGTTAAGGGCAGCAGCATGTTTGCAGAACCAAAGGCAATGGCCCTCAGGTTTTCACGAGAGTGTACCCGAGTGAGAAGGGAAAGGATCTCACGTGATGAAGGCATAACAGCATTTCAACAATTATCTGTTGTATCTTACCCTTCAGGACAGTGTCATCGGGCTTGAAGGAATTCTTCACAGTACCTGAAATACTTAATGGAGGAATGAAAAACATATTTTAGGAGAAACACTCTCTGAAACAAAAACTTACCAGAATACACCATTTTGAAAACAGAGGTACAATTGCTTGTTACTCTTACATTAACTCAGAAATCCAAATTCATCATACTCTCTCCTCTCTACCAACTATCATCTTTTCTTCGCATGCTTTATCTACTTCAGCCATGGTAATGAGAGCAGAAGTATATTTCTAGAAGATGAAATATTAAAACCTACATCCTCCTATAAATGTTTTAGCTCAGTTACAGGTCTGCTGGCCCAAATGATTAACCCACCAAGATTCAGAGTATTCTCACACGTGAACAGTGTACTGCAAAAAATGGCATTGCCTCCTTTAAAAATCAATTATACTTAAATTAAGCAAGTCAACATACATTTTAATCTAAAAATATTCCATTATTCTATATGCAGCCATAACATTATGCAGCATTTCTGGGGAAAAAATAATAAATCTGTAACAAAACACAAAATCAGCTAAAAATTTGCTGCAACAGTGAAGAGGTCATGTACAAAAAACTCTTTGCTTGAGCTTGAAGTAATTATCTCCAGGGGTTTAGCAAAAGTTGTCTTCTGCTATATCGGTCATACTACACTATGGATATTTCCTTCCTTTATGCTTACTACAGTGTTACTGAGGGAGTGATTGTAAACTGTTTTGAACTAATCTGTTGTGATACAATGAGCAAAGAGAGCAAGTGAAGTCCCTTCATTTACCCATATTCCAACAAAAAAAAGTCTAAAGAACAGAAACTCTTCTAAAACATGACTTTCCTGAATGAATTTTTTTTAAAAAATATTATATATATATATATCATATGGAAAGAGATGGAGATCCATTCCATAGTGGACTCACAGTTGCCTATAGAACCCTTGTACAACCAGAGCACAACGAAGTTGCAATCTCTTGAAGGCAAATACGTAATTTTCAAGTAAAAGCTGCTGTTTCAGAACTACTAGGGAAGATAAAACTGCAGTGAAAATTTAGATTTGAGTGCAAACTCTCTCAACTGTTTCCTTTCCTTTCTTTACTAGAGCCATTTCAGATCCAGCTTTAGACTTCCATATGCCTCGAGTACTTTTCTGCAAAATCATTGTTTTGATTTTAATTTGTTTACTAAGTATTTTACAAATGAAAGGTGGGAAATCCTGATCAGTGAATACTGTATTGCTCTGCATTTCCAGGAAATAATGAAGTCTTGAAAAGCTAATGAAATTTTGCTTGAGGGTTGTTGCTCTTTACAAGGTTCACATGAATGTCCCACCTCTTTTAATATTTCTTAATATTTATTCATGTGATTTGAATAAAATTAATATTTTTCAAAACATTGCTTCATCTTAAGAGAGTGTCAATACTACATTTTTGGGAAATGTATTTCCTATTATTCTTTCTAGGCCCCAAAGATGTAAATCTTGCACAGAGCTGGTGAGTTGTTTGTGTGGGTAGAGGCTGGGTCCAGCTTCACTGTATAAAACCCCACTGGAGCTACAACCGCTGTCTGAATGCTTGAGATCAGAAGCTTTAGGACAAGGTTCAGGGAGTCCCTGAAGGGGGGAAATGTGGGAGAGATGCTGTCTCTGCAGAACTGCACCATGGGGCTCCCCCGGCTCCATGGGCAGGGAGCTCTGAAGGGCTCTGCAAAACTGGGGCTATCTTCCAGCCCCCTGCGAAACTGTGACGCCTCCACTTCAACACTACCAGGTCTGAGGTTTGTTGTGTCCAGGTTAATATTGTTTAAACAATTTGCTCGTTGTGCTAATTCATTGTACATGAAAAGATAAAGGTCGGTTCATTTTGGTCTTTTAAAGAAAAGCTTCTTACAGGATTTTTATAGTGAAATTCTGTTCACATAGGGACCTAAAACTGTACTTCTGTTTATGTATTCCAGCATAATTATGCAATTTAAAATGTCAGGTGCTGTAGATGTTTATTTGCAAATCATACACACAGACACACAGAGTTCTCCAAGTGCAGCTTAGGGCAGGCATGGTCCACATTCATTAACCCTTAAAAGAGAGTCTTCATCATAATTTCTGTTGTTAAAATTTTGTATAAATCAAATGAAGGAAAGTGAGAGTCTTTGTTTACAAGAACGGAGGAAGAAAAACAACTACTGGCAACTTTTAGAGCTGGAGCTCTGAATGCACATTTATAGTATTCATGAATAAACAGGAGAATCATTCTATTGAATATTAATATTCATAAGAGTTGGGCTAAACAACATCAGATTCTTCCTACTGACTACTGCCTTCATCTAGAAGATTAATTAAATTAGGTTCTATAAGGGCCGTGATTTCTTTTCAGAAGTCATTTGTAAGGGAATGGTCTCTCTATCCAAATGTTATCTTTCAGCAGTAAATTCAGCAGCATTACTGCAGGCGACACTACTCATATTAAATTAACGGATTTGAGAGCCTGATACTTCTTAACGAGCTTAATACACAGGGAAATTATTTAAGTCAAGATTTTTGTTTAATATTAAAATATGCTGATTTCTGTTAGAAAATGAAGATGGTAATGCTCTTGAACCAGAAAAAAATTATAATTCCCTACACTATGTTCCACAATGAGAGAAAGGCTGGTAAGTAATGTTTCATAGAAGAATATTAATTTATTAGATTAGATACTTTATCATGTTTTGAGCAAGCTCCTGGACAGGAGTCAAATGCCCTCAGGCTGATAGATGAATTGAACCCAAGTTTCATACTTTTCAAGCAAGCGTAAGTATCAGTGCTGGCCTCACAGATAACAGCGCAGTGTCACTACTGCCTTATATTAGTTTGGTAAGCAAAAATTTTGCCTAAGTGATTTAAAGAATGAATGTTTCAAACCATGCAGTAAGCATGTTCTCAAATTAACCTTTTCCATAAAGGTTTATTAAACTGAAATGTAACTTTTCACATTCTCACTCCAGCTGCTGACCCAATTTTTCCTGTCCTCCTCTTCCTCTCCTCCCGTTATTTGTTGGTCCCTACTCAGGACAGAGCAACCATCGGGGTCCAGGAACCACTCTTCAGATATGTCAATGCCCAAATTACTATCTGATAAACTCCACAAAAAGCTTAATTTCCTCCTTACACAAATGAAGAAACTTCTAAAGTCTCCAAAAATGTTCATTACCTGGGAAAACTTTCTTGTTCTTTTTGTGTAAGTGCAGGGATGAAATCTTCCTACCTCCTAAGGTAAGGATTACCTTATATTGGTATATATATTGGTGTGTATATATATGTAGGATTACCTTAGAAGAACAACACCTCTGGGGTTTAGACCCTTCAGTAATAACAGAAAGGTAATTTGGTCCTTCTAATACTGAGGAAATCTTCCAGTAAAGAAAGGAATTATTTATATATAGCTAGACTGACAAATTTATATGCCTCAAAAATGTTATTGGTTTTATGTCATTTTGAGCTCATAAAGCTCCAGTAGTTATTCCCTCTCCCTGCAAAGACAAAACAAGTTGATCTGCCTGGGTCTTATCGGAGGCTCATGAGGCTCATTTAGCACTTTAGGTTGTGAAGCATTCGCATCTTGAAGCCTTATACTAGAATACATGGTAAGGCAACTTCTAATGAGTTCCATTTCAAGATTAAATAATTTCCAAAGTCTTTAAGTAACCCAGATACACACGTCTAAATTGAATAATTGCTTCTAGTTTACAATTCTACTCCAGAACAAACTCAAGTCATATGTAATGTTTTTTCTAACATCTTAACTTAATCAGAGAGTGAACCTAGGTCAGCAGGCAAACAGCAGAACACAAGATGGCACTTCCAGTGTGGTTTTTTTGCTATTTTCCTACTGAAGTTATCCCTCCAGTTCAGACTCCCAGGGAGGAGGGGCTGCAGAGCATGCCTAAACATTCCCAGCTGGCTCTTCTGCTATGCAAGCACCTGGTCCCACAGAGCTGTGCTTATTTTTACTCTCCTTTTTACCATGCCTTTTTAGTGAGCAAAGCTCTGGGACAATGGACTCTCGCTGACCAGATGTGGCCAGAAAGTAAAACAAGGCCTTCAACTCAGTTTTGCATCTCTAGGTCACACTGGAGTTAGGCGGTACCTCCTATTGCACATGGCTTGCAGTAGTTTCAGAGCCCTGAACAAGCCAACCCACGTAACATTTCCTACATACACTTGAACAGAGGGAACTCAATCATGTTATGATGGTTAAAATCATGCTCGTTAAGAATAAAACATCAAAACTATGATCTTATCTCACCAAAGCAAATCCTGATTTATACTGACCCTTGAGCACTTCATATTATAAATCTTCTTTTTTGGTTGGGTTGTTTGTTTTTTTTTTTTAAATAATGCAAAAAAAAGATTTCTGAGTTAGGTCCAGTGCTCCGGCACTGGAGCTGTAATGACTATTATAAATGGTTGGTTTTCTAGAATTTTACTAATACTCATTTCACGTGGAATTTTTATGAAGCAGCTATGTGGTGCAATGATACAAAAAATAAATTTAGAAGTGCCATGAATATATAGATATATCGGTAATTACTTTTATTTTAATAGCAGCTTCCAGTATTTATCATTCTCCCCAGCCGTACTGATTTTTCAGCACTGTATATGAAGCAACCTTTCTTAATGATTTTCTTAATCACACTGGTATCAAAGATTACAATATGAAACTACTTTGTTTGAGGCATTACATATTCATTTCAGTTACTGGGGAATGAGATGGAGAGCTGAAGCTAAAATCCTACTTAATTCTTGGAAACGCCAGCATTTTTATTCATTTCCGGAACATTATGATGTACCATTTGTAGTTGAAGTGCATTTCATAAATTATGTTTTCAAATTAGTATCTCTATGTTTGAAAAACAGCGTATTGGAAATCCACACTGGTTGTATTTTGTTTTCTAATGGATTATAATGTATGCATACCTAATTAAAAAGTAAGCTTTATGTATCTAACCATGAAGATATCGGACACATTTATAAACTTTCAAAATCTGACTATATAAAGAAAAGATACTCTACTTTTGCTTAGTATTTTGCCATTCCCCTGATGTGAGTTTAATGCTCAAACTCTTTGTGAACTGAATTCTAGGCTTAAGTGTTGCTTTCAAGTCAAATTGACACAGCTAAGTTTATTGATATAAGTATATAAAATTTTTCTTGTAAGAATTTATCTTAGACTAATACTGTGTTCTATTACAGATAATTAAAGTGGCTCTAAAATACCATTTATACTAAGGGAAAAGTTAATTTACTGTGAATTTTTAACTAAGGGTCACATTCAATATTACTTATATAAATATGCTAATGGCCTGAAAACTAATTTCTGTTAAAAAAAAACCAAATAAACAAACCATATCGTCATCTTATTAGAATTCAAAGTCTAATTAAAAAAAACCTACAAACCCAAGACAATAAGCCAAGATACAAGATTTGTTGTGGAAATACGAAATTTGACAGCTGGAATGTTTTGATGTGCTAGCTTTTTAGCATTGGGGGGTTTGATTTTTTTTTTTAAAGTTTTTTTAAATTTTATTTTAGGTGCAAGTCATATTTGCATTTCATAGTTTCTGTTATTTCTTAGTATTAACAAATTCTTACCAGCATTTTGGAACAATCAAAAACCAAAGATTTTGAATTTCAAAAGAAAACCCCAATGTATTTTCAAAGCATACCTTTCGAAAAAATAAACTTTTGGCAGGGACTCCATTCTAACATTACAAATAATAAATTTATGTAAAAGCAGTTTACTTAAGTATTATTTACTTGTCACAGTCTTTCTTAGCAATACCATTATACTTCTGATACCTGTCACAGGGAAAAACTGCTCAGTTCACATAGCTTAAACCAAATCGGGATTGAAGCGGTTTATTGATTCACTAATGACTTGTAATTAACCTATGTTCATGATCAATATCAGTCATACTACATACATACCTCAACACTAGACACTTGTGAAATGTTAATAAACACCCACACATTCCTAAACACCTAGCGCCAATCTCAAGAGGCTGTAGCCCAACACCCTTTACCAGCAGGCTGGGGGGAGTGCAGAGGTCTCACATGCTTACCCCAGCTGTGGGTCCAACCCACAGCACCCTGAGCTGACGCGCTGTGCCCATGCCTGGCCCTGCTGAGGTCACCCTACGGGTGGGGTGATGCCTCATGGGGTTGACCACTGCCATTTCCACTCCAAGGAAATTTTCCTGCTTTCTTTAGACTCAGAAAAAGACCTAAAGTGGAGGATGGCAAATATTAGAATGAACGGATACATTTGAACCAGAGCAAAATGAATGCCTTGTGGATCATGAATGCCATGGATTTCATTTTAATATCTCAGCACAAAGAGACACTTTGGAAGTCCTGTGCCAGCAAAGGTGCCAAAGCACATTCTTCCCTGTGAGGCAGGATTGCAGGAAACAAATTCTGTTGCTCTAGGTTTTCTGGGTAGGTCAACCATGTACAAGATTTCTATAGTTTTCTGTACAGAAATAAATTACACTGATTTGGCTACAGCATCATAATAATTACTAATGCAAAACACATGCATACAGGGAGAAATAAGAAAGTGCAGCAGTGATGAGAAAATCTGTCAAGGGTGACAGAGGGAATAAAATACAACCTACAACTTAAACCAGAGCACCTTTAACCTCTGGAAATGCTTTTCACGCCATCCTTCCAAGAAGCCCGTTAGATGTAAGAATATTTTGTCTTACTTGGCTTGGACAGATCTGCTATTCATTTCCACAGTTCATAATGTAAATGTGGCTTCTGGTACATAATACAGTTTCAGTGTTTACCGTTACTTGAACTTTCAGCCCTTCCAGAAATGTGTGCATATATGTATCTTATCTTTGCTTGGACATAGTCAAAAAAAGTCTCCCAGAACATTCAGAACCAGACTTGTCAAACCATAAAATGACAGTACTCCATAACCTGAATAAATTTAAACTGCATAGGTTTAAAAAAAAAAAAAAAAAAAAAAGCTGTAATATTTTGTATAGGTATTCTCCCTAGTTCTCATTATGGTAAATGAATATTTTTTTTTATTCAGTATAGGCTACATGGAAACCTACTGCTCAAGTTTTCTAGATTCTGTGCAGATCACAAATGTCAAAGTCACTCGGAAAGCACAGCAGACTTTCAACACATCCAAGATAATCTAAAAGTTGTCAGTTACTGAGCGGTAATGTGGATAAGTGGGAAAACAGTCTGATTAGCACTTGATACAAAATCATTCCCAGCATCCTATCAATTAGCATTTATGGTGCTGTCACTGAGTCTTGCATATATTTTGTTTGACACACTGAATACTGAATATGAACAAGCTAATGTTTAACCCACCCTAAAACTTAGTAAAGAGACTTAGGTTATCTGTATGGCTCAAACCATTTCTTGACTACTTTTTCATGAGATCTAATGATGCTTGACACACTTTCCTTAAAAAAAATACTTGGTGCTAAAAAACAAATCATATTCTACCACTGCTTGGCAGTGTTCTCATCAATGTGACGTTTATTTGTATTTTGGAGGAAAAATTACAGGCAAAGCTGTTAGAATGAAACAAAACAGGAGCTAAAAATGACTGAATGTCACATCTTCCTCTCTCATTGCTTAGGAAATCAGTTGCATCAGTCTGCACAAGCTTGTGGTGCATTGGAGTGTTTCTCTGCATGTTACAAGACCCTGCTTTTCCTTTTCAGAGGAAAATCAGGATTCAGTACTTTTGTTTCTAAATTGTTTTGAAAATATAACATTTCAAGAACAGAATTTGGTCCTGTTTTAAAATATAACCCCTAAAACACAAGGCAGGGCATGATACAATCACAAATACCAAAATATTATCAGTTTTATTTATGGACTACATTATGACTTCATTCTGAATGTATCCATAGAAGAACCTAAGCTACCTAAGTATTTCTGAGGCTAAATAAATAAAGAAAAAATGTAATTTGCAACTAAGTTCAGCATTGTAGCCGGTGGTGAGCAGGGCAGGAATACCTCAACAGCATGGATGGAGAATAAGCTGAGACATGATAACTAACCATAAATTTTATTCTATTTTTTGAATTAAGAAATGGTCCCATTGTCTTTAACAGGACTGAATCTGAATTAAGTAGATTTATTAATTATTAGATCAGTTTAGTTCAGAAAATTGCCAATGCCAGAGGATAAATAAACTGAGACCCTAAAAGAACTGTTAGCCCCAAGTGCTACAATATCCTTTCCTCAGATGGCTCTGCCCCTCTGAAACCCAAACTCCGGAGTCAGCACCCAGGTTCACTCCAGCCAAAGGAAGAGGTGGCCAAGAAAACACATGCAAAATCAGAGCTCTCTCTGGGAGAAGCATCAAGTTTGACAATAGAAAATACTAAGTACAGGGGAAAAGAGTACCTAACATCCTTCCTACCTCTAAGTGAGGGTATGTGAATCACAGATCAGCTCCTGTAGAAGAATGTCTGCAGAAGCATGGCCTTAGAATCTCTGAAGATCTGCACAATCCAGGCCTGGTATTAGAATAGGCCTGTAATCAGAATTGTACTGAAGTTGCTGTGCTGAAGTTAACAAGAAAGGTAGCCTTGAGCTATTCTTGAATCCTGAGACCAAGTAATTATGTTGTGCCAACAGGCCGTGGCTGTAACAAGATACAGCTGCTGGGAAAGCAGGTGCAGGGCCAAGAAAGATAGGGAGCAGTATGGGAAAATAGGGAGTAACAAACTACAAGGCTGAAGCACAGCAACACAATTAGCTACATGGATAGAATGCTTATTTTAGTCATGATAATTAGGGGTGAGAACCGTGCATGTTTAGAGACTACTAACTAATTATATTTCTCTTTTACGAATATGCATGTATATCAGTTCTATATAAGTAGTGTTAGAAACTAATAAAGTTGAGCAAGATGCGTAACTCATATTGAGCGTCTTCTTGACTCCGGCGAACCCTTCTTCCAACAAGCTCCTTCCCAAAGCATGTAACCAAAGAGGCATTCAGGTAGAAACATGCAAGTACCTACTTGGAGAAACCCCAGTTCTCTGCCCTCCCTACAGATGCCCCAACACACAAACCTCCACTCCTATCACCAGTCTACAGGAGCCACTTTGAGGCCCCAGAGCAGCAAGAACACAAAATTCAGAAACTAGACAGAAAATAAAGACATGATTGTGACTCTATTTGCCACTAGTAAAAGCATTTACCTCAGGTCTGAGTCCTGTTTCAATCCTCACAATGCTCATTCTTCTCCTTTTAAAGACTTCTAAAGTATGGCACATGAAGAGTACCTCGTCCTCTCCTGCTCAGCATGGGGCTTCTGGATGACTCTCCCATTACCGACTCTGGGGGCAGGTGGCTGTAAATTAAGTATTTCCAAGCTCAGATCCCTTGTTACACTTAGACCTTAATTCCTGGACATAGAGAGAGGAAGATGAGCCGTTCAGGCCAGCTACATGAAGGTGAAACAGTTGGTGTCTCTAGGTTTACCCAGCCTTACCTCCAGCTTCCACTGACCATCTGCCATGTTCATGTGGCTGGATATTTGCAGCTAACCCAAAACAGAGCCCAAAGATTATTTTCACTGTTTGAGTAAAGGCCTACTTTTATCCCAATGTTTATGATAATACAAAAGTTTGCACCGGACTGGTAAACACAAACAACAGTCATAACTAGAGATGTTTTTTTTCTTTGCTTACCCTTCTTTCAGCTCCTTTTTGCTCCAGAGACAGCCCACTACATCTCCAAATTCATTAGCGATGACCACCTGATACAGAATACCTGCGTACTTACTGTACCCTAAAAGCTGACACCAAACAGGCATGCCGCTAGAAACACACGTGTCTACAAGGAAACACTTTCCTCACTTGCAAACACTCACAAGTCCAGTTTCCATCAGTTTCTAAAAGGAGGGGCTCGATTTTTTTCACATTCCTGTCCTTTCTTTGTAACAGGACTTAATCTAATCAGTCTTGCTAGTGCTAGTGCTCTTTTAGCTCTACTAGTTCATCAATTTGGCCACTCCAACAGAGAAAACAAACAAAAACCTTTTAATTAAATGGTTTCATTTTCTGGATTCTATTTATTTTTCTTTTCCAATGAGTTCTGGACAAAGAGACCTCACACCAGTGGCACAAGTGGTATTGCAAGGCTTGAGAACTGCTGTGGCCTAACCATGCATCACAGAGGTGATATAACTAACCAGAACGTTTTAAAAGTATCTCAGGGACCAATAAAACCATTCCACTGATAATCAAATCTAAAACAAGTACAACCATACAGATTTTAAATTTTCCTTTTTACTTCTTCAGTTCAGGGTGTTGGTACACACCTGCATTAGAACATTTTTTATATCCATCAGTTAAAGTGCGGGTTTCAATCTGTCAGTAAACTTTGCTTTTTAAGGATTACTATTAGCAACAGTGATTTTTTCCTATATTAAAAGGCAGATTAATTGGCATTGTAAAGCACAATTGCACTGACATTTTATTCACCAAATTAATACATGGCAATCTCAAATTTTTGTTCAGGTTAAAAAGAACAGGGAATGGGAGATTGCTGTAATTTGTTTTTACAAACTGCTTTAATATCTCACAAAAGTAAATGAAAGCTGTAATTTTCCTTCTATTTCTCTTTAAAGTCCTGGAAATGTTCACAACATCCTGAATGACGTAGCCTATAAGCATCTGTAGCGTGTGATCTACAGAATCAGCATATGGATGAATATGGGTCACATTAAAATTTAACTGAAAGCCATGAATTTTTACTGCTTCCTGATGTTACGAGCCATACCATTTCAATAACCATTGCACTGGATCCCAGAAGCTAACAGGATTAACACATGGCACACTGAAAATACTAGACAAGCGGCAGAAGAAGGAATGGTCATTTACAAGATGTAACATCACAGCCTAATAAGAATGGGTAGAAGATGAGTTTTATTTTTGACTATGAGTTTTTCTGAAGAGTGAGTGAGGAGGGATGATTCCAAGTCCTGGTCTTGCTGTAAGGCTTGGAACCACCTGGACATCTTCCATATACATACTGGTACAACATGGCACCTACTAACAAGGGAGAAACTTTGGTGGGCTTTTATATTTCTGCTATGAGTCTGTAACATCAGATGTCATGTTCACACCTGCAGTGTGTTTTCTGAGAAGCATCATTGTTCGCCATTTTGACACATGGGGTGTCAGTGCTCTTAGGTTTGGTTCAGCAGCAGACAAGGCATCAGCAGTGTATCAGAGCACGTGTGCTGTATTCAGAGGATAGTTCTCTCTGTTCAGATTGACAGCTTCATCTGTGTTGTCTTCTGTATATTGTAATCTGTCGATTCATACCACATTTCTCACGGTGTTTGAAAGGTGGTCGAGGCGCTTAGGTATTCCAGATAGATCAGTCAGAGGGTATTGGTTACTAAATCTGTAGCAAAACTCATGAAAGAGGGCGATGTTCAATTCATCTGCTGAGGCTGCCACCCATGCATTGCACAGTGTGTGTTGTGATGCCATTCTTAGAAGCCGTTTCCTCTCTTTCCTTGGGAATAGAGACACATATACCGGGAAGCAAGCTCAGACTGCCAGCAGTCGTACTATTTGTAGGTCGAGCCGAGGATGAAATTGATATGGGTGAAGTTGACAAGGATATTTTTGGTCATATATTTGGCTTGGAAGTCTTAAGCTCTTGCAGATACTTCAGATAACCATCACAATACGGGATCTTATGGAAAAATATTTATGGTATTTGGTTTATGGGGAAAGTCTGCTGTGTTTTGAAGGGCTGAACACTCACAAAGATTCTGCTTTTTGAGTAATGAGAGGCACTAGGACAATTTCTATGAGTATAATAGCTTTCCAGTGAAAGTAGCATGGATATGACAGATCCACCATCGTTCCTCTGTTCATCAATTTTAGTGAAAAGGTAAAGGTTTCTAAAGTGATGCTAAATTAGGTTGCTCTGAATTTTTCTGAACCTTTTAACAAGGGATTTGATGCTGTGGTTGAGTCATTTTTAAGACTGTATGGAATCATTCAATTTACACCTGTCACAAATCTTGACACCCAAACTGTTCTCCCTAACAAACAAATATTTGTGAGCCATTGAAATTCCGTTTTTCTTCTGAAGTTAATGAAAATAGAATGGCAGAAAAATACTTGAAAACATTATGCTCGGCTGTTTTCTATTGGTTTGTTAAAGTGTAACATAAAATTATTACTTACGTAGAAGTTTAGTACAAACAGTAAAAAACCCTCCATTACTATCTTGATGCTGCTTTGGGTTTGTTTACTATCACATGGATAATTATAGAAATGGGCTGGGTGTCTCTCAGTAAGAGTTTATGGGTGACTTATGCTTACACAGAAGGCCGAAATATGACCTTACACTAGAAAATTCTGGCTATCAGTTTCAGAAAATATAACAATGATTTTCAGTTTATGCAGCATATGAAATTAAGCATTAAAACACAGAATATTTAACAAATTAATCAGATTCAGTTTAAGTCAGGTTTAAACAGGATCTACATTCTCATCAAATACTGTAAATTAAAGGAATTGTATATTTGATAACACACCTCATAAATAAAAGCTGAAATTATGCACTTGCTTGAGTGGTAAATCAATTTTAATGTAGAGTGGTATTTTGTGTTTTATACATTCATTTATTCCTCTCATGCAAATTCACTTTTTATTACGGGCACCTTTATGTCCATACTTGCAGGTCAGACCTTTGCAATTTGCAAAGAGTCAAGTCATACTGTAAGCTGTCAGCAGAAAGAATGCTTGCACATTGCAAAGCAACCTTCATGTGAGTACTGGTGAAGGTAGATGCGAAGCATCGCTCTAGGATGAACAGGAAAACCACCAGTTTACAAATAGGTTAGATATTATGGTTCACAGATGCTTTCACCTTAATTTTTTAAAGTGTGACTTTAAGATATACAAATATTGTCACTTCTTCCAAGACAGATTCCTATCTTTCTTAATAATATATGTGTGTGTATATATATATATCTATCTCCAATCTTTACTAAAATCATATGTTGTATTTTCTGGAATTCATGTGGAAATACATTTTAGAGGATTTTTGCATACTTAAAATGAATAAAAGATGTGAAGGCAAATTAATGTCATATCTCACCAAAACAACGAAAAACAAAACTATAAAGTGAACAGCGGGAACTCTGCTGTAAATGGATAAGGATAAATCACATTCAAAAAAAGTGTAAATTGCTAAGATAACATGTCGAACATTTCCTGGAGATCTTAGCAAACAAAACCAGAACTCAAATATGAAATTAATTTTCCTGACACCTTCACTAATATCCTTAGATTTCTTTAACCCTTTCACTTCCCTGATTGTTGGTTTCTGATGCGTATCCCTTGCAGTGGCAGAAAGAAGCTTATGCCTGTGGTGACCAGTGATGAATGTGATATATTTGAACGAATCTCATAGGGTGATAGATAAGACAAAATGACAGAGTACTGAATTCATTGAATTCCAGCTCAGGAAAAAAGATAAGCTCGTAGCTGTAAGCCTTAGCAGCATCATTAGCCTCCCCACCTTGATGCCACAAGGGCTCCAAGAATACTTCACAATAGGCCAAGGCAGCTGAAATTAAAAAGATTATTTTTGCACCTGCCTATTTTACCTGTTCTGCTTCAACTAGGATTCCCCAGAAAGATATGGGGAGATCAGGAACCCAGCTGCACTGAATAAGGAGTTTAGAGCCGGAATCACAATACTTACTTAAAAACAAAAGGCACAACAGAAACTTTAGAACAGGTTTACTTATGGACACCCTAATCCTGAAAATATCTCACCGGATGTTGGTACATCTATACTTATAACACAACTAGTCCATTCCTTGAATGGAAAGTCCTCCCAAACCCAAATGTTCATCCCAGTTACGGTCAAAGGTTCCAAGCGGGCTAGTAAGGGTGTTGACACATACAGTCTGGTTTCCCGAAAGCAGCAGAGTTGTGAGTGAGGAGCTGTGCAGTGAAAGACCACCCTTGGTGCTGCCCCATCAGCCTTGACCACCCCTGCGGGGCCGCACTGCAGCCACCTTGACCAAACTCCATCACGCCCATGTCTAAGAGGGATCAGTCAAAGTTTTTAAAACTTGGAATAGGTTTAACCAGTGGTAAAGGAAATTTTCAGTGCCAACACAAGAATCTCTTCTGGTAACATGACATTCTTAGTTAATTGAGGAATATGCTCTGAGACAATGTTTTGAGGGGGGTTTTTGTGATGTGGCTTGTTTTTTGTGGTTTGTTTTTTTGTTGGGTTTTTGTTTGTTTTGTTTTTCGGTTGGGTTTTTTTTTGTGTGTGGGGTGTTTGGGTTTGGGTTTTTTTGAGGGGGTGGTGGGTTTGTGTTTACTTTTAAATCTTCTTCCATTTTTCTCAGCTGTGTTTCAGTGGTGTCACATAGCAGATATTCTTTTGCTCTTGGCTTCGTACAAGTGCCTTGGTCCAGAATATAGACTCTGGTGCAGATGCCACAGTCACAGGATCAGCCCTCCAACTTTACAGAATCACCTTCTAAATCATCTGATTAACTGCTGTTGGAAGCATCAGGCTATCAAATAGCACCCTATTACCATTTTCCTTAATTTCATACCAAACCTGAGCCTATCCATGTATTCGTTATTTGGACTAACTCTTAAGAATAGAAAGAGGAAATTGCTACAGTCTAAGAGCAGGCTCAAGGAACACTCCTCCTCTTAATGGTAGTTATTAATATGGTATAGGCAATACAGTGTATTAAATACATTAAATTTTTATTTGTCTGTAATAGGCTGTTTTTTCCATTTGCTGCCTGAGATCTTATTCACTTACCCCTCACAGTAAAGGTGACTCCAATTATATGGGACTCAGTTCTGTTCTCACAGAAGAAAATAAATCTATATTCTAAAAAATAGAATGAATTTTGAACATTGCAACTGTGGCCACTGGTCAAATAGAAGAATGACATCTATAATACAACTAGCCCCAAACACTCTGTACAGCAAAGCAATCAAACCAACATATATATATATATAAATAAATAAAAATAATCTGTTATCTCCATCTCTATCAGCCAGAGGCTGTTTCTATAATGCATACCTGAAATGCAGTTCATGATTCATAAAGCTTTATATCTGCAGTGGTAAAATAGAGAAAATCATGTGAAGACACCTGCAGTACATTTCATCTTAACCTCTTGGGGTCTCTGTCCCATGCAAAACCATGACCTTAATATTTGAGGAAAAATTCATTTTAAATATGCACCAGCCAAAACCCCAAAGGTATGCTGATAACACAGTGATTTCATGGACCTGAACACAGCTGTTTGGACAATCTTATAAAAGATGCAAAGCCGCTAAATGATCTGAAAGACAATATTCTTGTCAATACTTTTGCAAAAAGAAGTAATTTTAATTAATTTTTCAAAAGAGCATATTCATTTAGATTCAGATTTGATTTCAAATCAATTATTTCCTCTGCAAAACAACTGAAAAAAATACTCACTCTATTTGTATTTTCCAAATGTCTTGGTCTTTAGAAAGATAGAAGCCTAAAATTTAAAGCCTCAGATCTTAGATAATTTCCTGAATAAATAACCTCAAGTCAAATAGAAAGTGCTGGATGCTCATGGCCTTTTCCAATCTAAAACTGAGTGTGCAGAAAATGCTTAAACATGAATAAAGGAACAAAATTTTGGAGTTTTAATTCTGGCAATTAATGTAAATAGTAAAACTCTTTTTTGCTTGCTTTCACTTTGCTTTAGCGGACTGATGGATCTTTAGGGCATCTACTGTATTTATTAAGTAATTAGATCCTAATACAGATATCTATATATGTTTTTAAACCAGTGGCTCCATCTCTGAGTTATTTCTGGTTCTTCAGCAAGGTCACGTTACTGATATGATTCCGCTTTTCCTCTCTGTAACAGACATATGAGTGACTAGATTGTTCAGATAGATGCTACAGTTTCATCTAAATTGACATGGAGCCTGAGTTTGGAAGACCTTAAGTGCCCCACTGACAGATAGTAGCCCTTACAAAGAACTTGGGCAAACAAATTGGAGCCCAACAGTGCCCATGAGATATTTCACCTAGAAACCTGCCACTAATTTGCAGCAAATTTGTCTGGAAGAAAGGAAAAAAAATATCAGTCCACATATAACCCGAAGGTGTTGATTTTGATTTTTTTTTTCATATTAGTATTAAAACTCATCAGAAAAATAGACTGAAAACAATTACACTGTTGCTGACCTGATGCACTTATTCTGTTATCAGTGGAAGAGTTTAATGTACAGAAATCTGAAAATCATGGCAAATTCTTGTCTGAAAGGCAGTGAAGAAAAGGAATAGGGGAAAAAAAAAAAAAGAAAGAAAAAGAGGAGATTACTAGTTCTTCATAAACATTTGAAGGTATGTCCTACCTGGCTCATCAATCGTTTGAGTAATAGTCTTGCAGTGTGGTATATTGGTATATTGTTAATGAAATGCTAATAGTTTGCTACTTTGCCCTGTGAATATCCGTGCACTGGGACTAATATAATATTGATCTGAGAAGGCAGTAAAACAATTGGCTACACGGATTTCCTCTGAAAGGCATTTCTGGGAAGTCCAGCAATTATAAGCAATTCTTGGGCAATTATAATAATTACTTAGGGGTCTTTTTACTCCAAGGACATTCGTAAACATTTCTTACTCCTAATTGTAACAGGAACAGTGCTAATCACTCTAGCATAAATGTCTTCAGCACATCTATGTTCCTCTAATTGAATTACTAGCATGGTAGATAGACAGAAGGGTGGAAATAAAGATTCCTAGCTTCAGTCTTATCTTCAGCCTTGGCAAGAGGAAAGTCACGAGGGATCCTCTTATTTCTTAAGCACCAGTCCCTCAAACCTCTGCATGGTTTATGATTACATTCTCTAAGTACCCAACATTTATTTCTCGACACATGCCATCTCAAACTTGGCAACACCATCACCTTTGCTACCTTTGTTACCTCTTTCACAATGGGACACCGATTCATTACACCACAGCTTGTATCACTTCTAGGACAGATGTGGATGTATTCATTTGGAGACTGTGTTCTCTCAAACCACACCACCATCTAGGCAAAGACCTAGTGTTTGGCTTCCTCACCTGAAATGCAGAAGACCCAAGCCTTACCTCATGACTGAAGTCAAACTTAAAACCTGTTTCTTGAGGAAGTTCAGTAACCAGCCTGGAGACAATTACCTGGAAAGGGAGAGAAAGTCTTAATGCCTTCTGTTAAATGACAGGAAACGTGAATTTAAATGCCCTGAACAGAAACCCTGGCAGCAAGAGAAAGAAAAGCCTTTCCAGTTTCTGTGCCAGAACAGAAAAATGCAGAACTATCTTTCCTACCAATGTTTTAGTTCTCCTCTTTGCTACTCCGCCTTCTTGAAGACAGTGTTAACGTGATCGGTTGTAACTAATCCTCCAAGCATGAGAAAGTCAGGGTCTCCAGAGCAAAGAGCCAAGAGTATTGAAAATAGGCTATTTCACAAACATTATCTGAAACAATTGAAAACCACTGTCACAAATTTGGGGTGTTTTGGGGTGGGGGTAGTTTTCATAAAACCAGTCTTGCATGAGGGAGAATGCTGAGTAGTTGCATGTCCCACCCAAGACTGTACAAGTGTTACTGACCTCTTTCCAGGTAACGAGAGTAGATCCGAAGGCACAGCTCCACTCTGATGTAATATAATTTCAGAATTGCATCTTTCTGCACGCTGTCTCTCAGACACCCAATTTTATTCGGCTGTGATAAGGCTGGCTTGCTTAATACAATGTTAATGTTATTCAAATGACTCCCCTTTCTGTTCCACGTAAGTGCACACTAACGAGATCTCCTGCAGCATTGTGCTCTCGAATTGGAAGTTTACATGGGTCATAAGACTTGTTTTGCATTTGTGTCAGTTGGTATTTGTCACCAGTTTCCACCCTGCATATTGATCATTCTGTTTCTCCCACCAAGCTACGGCAATATGAAAACAGCAGGTTTCAAGAATAAATTGCAATGCTGTGATATTTTTCTTCTGTCTTTCAGCTTCAGCTTCTGAGCAATCAGAAAGCTTTTGACTCTGAAGACCAATTTCAGAAGCGATATAGAATTTTATTCAACAATGTTCCCTGAAACCAGAGATATGGAAGATGCTGAACTAAGATGATTGTTACTAGTTGGGCTCATCTAATCCAAAGCACTCAGCAATGACTGCCTCTCATGACTACACCTGATGCTGTGGCTCAGCTTTACGGTATCGCATTCTTCCTGTGCGTTAGGTGGGAAAGCTACTTAGTAAGGAAATGTGTTTTCTAGACATAATCATAAATAAGCTTTAGATCAAAGACAAAACTCACTTTTAAAATAAATTAACATAAACTATTAATGAGCCTAGATGAGGAGTGCTCACAAAAGCAAGATAAATAGCAAGCTATTTTGACTCTTTACATCTGTGAGCAGGCGACTGAAACACAAGATACTGTTCTTCCTAAATTGCCTCTGTAAGTCAGAAAATTGCAAACTCAGACACTACCATTGTCACACTGAAAGACAAAAAATATTCAGTTTTGAATAGGTTTCCTTAGGTTTGCTGTAAAGATATACTTCAGATTTTTTTTGGTCTTTGGACTTCAGTTTCACGTTTTCCTCAATATTGTACCAATGCCATGGAAAAAATGACTTTTTTTTTTTTTTTCTAATATAGAGATTTCAGCCTGCAACTTCTAAATATCAATACATGTGATAATTTTTGCTGTTGAAACAGTGGATAACTAACTGTTAGGCTTAAACTCCTTACCAGAATATGTCTGACTTGTAACATGACTTTGATACAGAAATACTCTAGGGAAAATCAGGAGAATTAAAACACAGTTGCTGTCAGTCTTAGATATGTCTCCTCAAATTACATCGTACCTATTTTAACAGTATTTTTCACTCCAGCTTGGTGAGGTGCTTCAGCATTTACATAACTTGAAACATTTCAGCATTGCTATTGAAGCCAATGATACCCCTGTATTTAAAACTAAGCACATGCTGAAGTACCTTCCTAAAGTAAGGCCAGAAGTGCTAATCACTGTGATTTGATTAGGTTTATGAAAAAAATATATGTATTAGAAAAAGAGAGAGAGAATTCTGGCACATTTACTGTCTTGGTAGAAAGGAAAGGACTGCTTTTTTTCTTATCATTTCTATACAAAAATCCAAGCTACTAGTCATCTTCCATTTTGTATGTAGAGAAGAGGCTGTGTGGATGCATTTGCAGAACAGTGAGCTGTCTATCACCCATTTAACATGTAGAAATGTTTGTTCAAGTGTGGATACGCACTTAAAACACACTGAATTCCTTGTACACAGCAAAATGGAAGATAGTAGCACTGATACACCAGAATGGGCAGAAACTTCTGAATAGTAGCTGTTAAAATGCATCTCCTTTAATAACATGACTTTGAATAATATTACAAAATTTTTGAAATCATATTTCCCCATTCTTGAACAACCACAATTCCAAGCGTTGATTTCATTAGAAGAGCAGCAGGTTTATGCAAGAAGCAACTGTATATTTGGCCAATATATGTTGACAAGTTTCCACAGAAATAGAAATTTCCTGCTTAGATGCAATTTTGTGACTATTTACCCAGTAAAAGCTAGGCCTTTTCCTATCACTCTAGGAGTGTATCTTCAGTAATTCCACAAGAAACAGAGAGAAGCAGCATGATGTGAAGAAACAACCCGAAGCAAAATTCTGCTATCAGCCACCAGAAGATGAGTCTAAAAGACATGAAGAAATGTGAGATGTACCTCACTAAGAGAAAGAATCTGACATGTTTAACTTTTCCTAGAAGACCACACCTTTCCACTTTCCCAGAGATTAAATATGCCTGGAGCTGGGGTTTATTGTAATGATACAAACTGTGGTTGCCCTTAATTGTTTTTATACTTTTATATAAACTAGAATATTTATTTGCATGGAAAGATGATTCTTCCATGTTTCTGCTTTTGAAGGATACTAAACCCACTACAGCACGATATTTTGTGGGAAGTAGTAGGATTGTGCATATGAAAGAAGAGTATTATCTGCAGACACACTGCACTAGTTAAGGTTAAATTATAAGGTCTATCAAATTTCATGGCTAAGAGCACTGATTATTATTATTGTTACGCATATATATAGATCCATAAGTGTTGCCTGCGCCTCAAGGCACTTGCAGGTATTCCTGCCTAAAAAAGGTTATCATGCCTAAAGAATGACAACCATCAGAGATAGGACACATTTCCCACATGCCACAAATGGGGGGGTTGCATACATTATATTAACTTACTTCACCTTCCTAAGACACGTTGGGCTTTAATTCCTGTTGGAGTAAGGATACAAGATCAGATGGCCCTTTGGTCTTTACTGGCATTTCAATCACTTCCTTTATGAAATGGGAAAAAGTGGTTGGGAGGATAGAAAGCAGTGCATGACATTATTTTTTATACATTATGGGAAAGACAGTGAAGCTGTGCCTTACCAAACAGCAGCTGAGCTCTCTGTTGTGGGGAACAGAAATATTTTCTCCATACTGCTTCACCTACATTTTCCAAATCTGCATGCAGTGCCCTTTCGTGTGACTGAACTACAGTACTGAAGCCCTGCTACTGCAATGACAGCTGTTTTGTAACTGCTTTGAGATGTACATTTTATAAACTGTAATTTTCTGTCTGGAAACCTGAAGGTGGTGGGTAACAAAATAGCTGAAGAGTCAAGGAGAGCTGTCAGGCAGAGTGCTTCTAGACTGGAGTTTTCCGTGCCCTGCTGCATTGCTCTAGGGCTGTGAATCACACCTTCATGTGTGATGATCTGGACTGATCACAGTCCTTCATGTAGAACCTGGACTCAGCACCATACAGCAGGTCTGACTTCATGGGTTTTCTAAACCTTGCAAGTCTGGGGAGTGCTGGTGGTCCAGATGTACAAAGACTCCAAATTTTGTAAGACCCAGCCTTTAACCTGGGTTTATCTCTTGCTCTCCTGCAAGGAGGCTGGAAGGTCTAGAAGAACACCAACTCATACATTTGGAAACTCTAGGACCTAATGTTTTGACCCTATGATTGATCTCTGAGGCTGGTATTTAAACGGATCTCTGGTTTTGGTTCCATTGTGGTTTAGGTTGCACAGCATTATGAATTGTTTCGGCAATGTAATTTTTAAATACATTTTAAATATTTACAGTTTTCAGAAAACACAGAGAAGTGGTGTCCTGTAACCTGGCCAGGTCTAACATGAACATTGGTTTTGTGGGAAATGCACTTAAAGCAAGGTCTCTCAGGCTCAGTAGTTCCCATATGGAGTCCTGGGAAGTTTATACACTGGATGCCCCAACGATTTTTCTACCTGGTCCCTGCAAACAGCTTTTTAATCTTAAAAAAATGGAGTGCCTAATCTTCTTTTCCTAGAGAAAAATGAAGAATAATTAAAAAAAAAAAAAAAAAAAAAAAAAAAGAAAAAACTCCACAACCAAAAATACCCCAACCAAAACCAAAACTTCACTGAAATGTGCATTTGCAATAATGGCACAAAGTTATGAAAACACAAAATAACAAAACTTATAGTCAATTGTAAGGATCCTGCTTAAATGCTTCAGCAAAATCTCAGTGTTTGTAAAATTGGTTAGTTACCTTTTCCAAGCAGCTGGCACTGTGCAACTCTTGGAGCTGCATCTTTCTTGCTCTTCCAGGAAGACAGTTAGGATTGCCAAAAGCAACTGTTTTGGGCAAACCGTCTCTTTTCTACCCGAGAAGGTAAAAGGACCCAGCACAGTCTAACAGCACCACAACAGACACTTGTGATGAGGCAGCAGAATAACATCTACAGACAATTACATTCTTTTCTCCCCTGCTCCTGTCAAAGTTGCTTAATTTCTAACAATCTATATGGACTTTGACCTCCACAGTCCTCCCCTTGCTTAGCAATTGGAAGACATACAAGTTGACTGTTTTGTGTCATATTCTAAGATGGTACCCCCCACACCCCTCCACACACCCCCCGGAGCATCATAGAAAGAGGAAATGTAGCACAAAAGATGGTGTTACTCAGCATGTAGCATCTACACTAAGAAATTCGCCTGATATGAACTGTTAGTTTCAAGGAGACGCATTTGTGGAAACCATTCCATCCCTTCACAACCCTTTCTCCCTTGTTTCTCTATTTTACCACATCAGTTCATCTAAACAGAATTGGTGGCATTTACAAGAGTGTGAAGATGGCAGGTGTAATGGAGATTCAGATTCTTGCTATTTTCTAATAAGGTGGAAAGGTTAAAAGCATCTTTCAAAATCTAATTAGTATAGCCATTTATTGCCAGGCAAATTTTCAGTTGCAAAACTGAATGTTCTATATGGTTCTGGCTGCACGCCACTCAGGTTTTAGATCAGTGGAGGTATTTCACATACATTATTCTTTAACAAACTGGAGTTATTCTTCAGAATGAGTGCTTATGCTGGATTTTCCACTTGATTTGTTCTCCAGCTGCCATGTTAACACAGGAAAACAAAATTATTTCTCTTCCTGCTTCTTCATTTCTCATCCAAAAATGTTATGAGGCATAGCTGCCTCACCTGGGAACCCAGGAACTGCCCAAGCCCATGCCGTGTCACTTACCTGTGGCCTAAGCCCCCAAGCTCTGAGGAAAGTTTAACTTTCCTGGCAACTATGCTCACTGCCAACTTTCAGTACCTAGAGGAATTTCCATCTTAAATTTCCTCCTTTTGCAGGCATTAATCCCAGTGTGCCGTTACAGATGTTTGAAGAGCTGCATCAGAATCCTGGGTCAGAAAGCCAAACCTCTCTTGAAAATTTTCCAGTTGGCCCCCACAGCAAGTTATGGGAGCCCTCCTTCAAAGTACATAAGAATCAAAACACAGCCCACAAACAAGCTTAATTAAACTGTTAAGCTTCTATTCACATGACTGGATGCAACTGCAGGATAACGCTCTTGGCTTGCTGTTTTTCCCCCCTCCATATTTTTCTTTTTATAAACACAGTGCCATGGGGTTGTTTCTTATTTTATTTAGAGATGCACTGATGTGAAGCAAGTGCTCAGTATGACCAAAATTTGCTTCTAGTCATCCAGAGTTCAGCAGTATACGCTTCATTGATTATCTTCTTCCCCTGGCTAGTGATTCCCTTATGATAAGCAAAGGAATAGCTGTGGCCATGTCACTGCTTTTTTTCCTCTTTACTTTTGTCATTGTTATATAATTTAAGAAAATTGTTACATTATTGTAGAATTGTCATTGTTGTCATTGTTATATAATTTAAGAAAAAAAGACAACAACAACTTAAAAACCCAAACACTCAGGAGCAAACACAGGCTTACCAACGACTCAGGTTGTTTTGTGGTACTTGTGGGCTTTTTAGATAATATTTAAATCATTATTTCCTCAGACGAATTCCTGGTAAGTCCTCAGAAAAGTTCTGGAGAACCTGCCATAACGGGAAACTACAGCACCTTCTGTTATTAATTCTCAGGGAAGACATTTCCTTCACAAAAAGCACTTGCTCCAGATTTTGAGAGCATGAGTTGTAAATGCAGCTTATTGGCATCTTGAAGACACAGCAGGAGATCCTATTGTAAAGTTACTTGCCCTCAGGCCGTCTATCACTGAAGTCATTGATACAGAGTATTTATAAAATTACACTTGTAATACCCAAGACACTGTAATTACAAAGACATATAACAACACACACGTAATAAACTCATTCAATACCTAAAAGAACCCTCCATTCAAGCTCCATGGCTGTTTAAAACTTTGAGAAAGATATTTATTCTTTGAAGACATAGTAGATTATTTCTACTTCTTTCTTGATTTCTCATTCTGCTATACTAGCAACAGCAACTGTAGCATTTTAACTTGATACAAGACAATCTTCACTGTCAATGTACTATTAAAAGGCCAATTAACGTTGAAGTAATTACGACAAAGATCCTCTGCCTCCAGGAATTAATTCTTTGTCCCCCTCAATCCCTGCTGATCTCAGAGGACAGTGTCAAAATGCTCTTTCCAAATAGCGTCCCAAGTGCACTACAACCAGCGTAGCAAAAGTCTAGAGCTGTGTAATTCTGTGGCTCTTTGGAGCCAGAACTAAATATATTTTCTCCCCAAGACTCTGCAAACACCTACACAGAATTTCACAGCTTGCGTATGTCTCAAAGCTAGGAGTCAATTAACAGAAAGTTTAAACCAGAGTTTCTAGCTCTGGTCTGCTTCAGAGCCTGGGACTATTTGAACATCACGGCAAGGTTCAAGCTTCCCATCTGATACGCAGGAGCTAACCTGAAGGATTAGACAGCCTTTAAGAATTGCTGTAAACTCCAGCAGGGAGGCTGAGTTGCCAAGGCCTAATTCTAAAATATATCTTTGTTCCTTATGCTCCACATGTGTCTAAATTATCAACTTTCTACTGCTAAGCTCGGGGCTGGAGTGAGAATTGAGACTGCATAATGAAATGGTATAAAAAATAAGAGCATGACAGAAACCTACAGAGAAAACCAAGTACGTTTTGATTTCAGGCTTTCGTAGATCTCAGAGAAGCTTATTTGTTAAACCACAGCAATAACCGATAGCATATCTGTGGCAGCGCGGACGCGAGCAGCGTTGTGTCTGGGGAGAGGCAGCCGGGCAGGTTCCCATTACACACCTTCCGCACCTCCTTCCTTCAGGGAACGCGCTCGGAGTGACATGCCGGATTCATCTCAGAGAGACCATTCAATGCCAAAAGTAGCACCTATGCATGAATTTCCTGACAGATTAACGTACTATTTCCATCTGAATAAGGGTGTATAACCTCAAAAGCCCCAATCAACTTTTCACCAAGTTGTAATCACTTACACCAGAATGCAATCTGCATACACCCCCCACACCACACCCCCAACTTTTAAATGCAGAGCTGTCACAATATTTTTTCCTGGGGAAGGAAATCAGAATGCACTTCTCCATTACTGAGACAAAGAGTAGCCTTAGGTGTTAGAGAAGCAGCACCAGACCTCTAAGTACCGAACAGTAAAGACAGAAAAGAGTATTTCACTGAACTTAAAACCTTGCCAAATACTTCACTCACATGCTGACGTACAGAGTTTAGTGAAAGTGGGGGTGTCTTCAACCTAAAAAACCCTTGCTTCTACAAACAAGCAGGGATAGTGCACACATATATTTTCTTTGGTATATTATTAAAAAAAATTTACTTCAAGTAAGTATTTAAGCCTGTGACCTTTAAACTTCCTTTCCTGACGTGAAAGTTCAGTAATATATGGCATGGGGATGGCATTGGCATGAAATGAAAATGACCACAGATTTAATTAAAATGTAAGTTATTGTTAGCAAGAAAGGTCATGCTAAGAAAATGTAATTTCAGGAGTATATTAGCAACAATACTCCACTGTTATTTGCATGTAAAATATGTATTTTGTACTTGACATTTAAAAAAGGAAATCGGAACTGTTTATAATGGATGCTTGAACACTTCTGTGTTCTTGTGCTGCTTTTGTTCACACTTTTGTGTAATTGGTTGGATCTCACATACAACAGTAGTTACATTTTATTCTCTGTGCCTGAATGCCTAACTGATCTAGGAATTAGTTCACAAAAGCTGATGTAAGTTGCAATAGAAAGCACACTGCAGCATAATCTTTACATGGCTCTGGCTGCAGACGAGCACAGATCTTCATAGGCATTCCTTATTTTGGGGTAATCACCCGCCTTACTTAGGAATTTTTTATCATTCTTTGGGCAAAGTAATTTTAATGGTGACCAAGACCCCTGCTCCATTTTGTTTATAGGACACTTAAGTGCCTATGGAAAAGAAGCTTAGCTTTTCCTTTGAGGGCGCATATGTTTTATGATCTGCTAATAAAAGTAACGGTGTGTCATACAGATCAGTCTAACTTCAGGGAAAGTGGGAGGTGAAGGAAAAATGCATTGACTTAATTGAAAACATTTGTTTAAAATAAATCAATACAGTGGGTTGTAATTTGAAAGAACACTCTAAATATAACGACACTGTCTTGTTGACTACAAAGAGGTGTCTGCTAACTCAGAAGAGGTTTTTACTGATTTCTGTACTCCTGTTAGACCTGCAGAAGCAACATCATTGTGAACTATCTTACAGATTCAGCTTCTGCTTCATCAACAGAAGTCACTACCCTTCAGCGCACTACACATGTGACCAGATGTTGCTGAGAACAGAGACAGAAAACTGGCAAGCAGTTGTAGAGATGACATTTAGGCCTCCAGAATGCAAACAGCTAGTAAATGCCCTTAAAAAGTCTTTTTAAGCTCAGTACCTGGCTGGAAATAACATGCATTGTTTTGGGGGCATTTACTTGTAAATTAACAAGTCTCATAGTAAAGATATCTCCTGGCACCCCGTAACTCCACTGCTACGCAATTTCGGCTCTTCACAGTAAAAATTACCTTGTTACAGGGAACTAAAGTATGGGGCACACTGGGGTGGAAAACCAAAATTCCAAAACAAGAATGTGCACAGAACTTGCACTAACTGCCTCCAAGTATGACTCATGAAGGTAAAAATAACATTGTGTTATTAGCCTTTATCCTTTACCACCACAGCACAGAGGAACAGGACCCTGTGTGAAGTAGACACACACGCAGCTGTCCTCAAGACCTTGCAATGCAAAAACCAGCCTTTAGTATGAAGCAAGCCTTCCAGTACCGATGGAAATGGTCAGCTGAACGGGAAAATGGAAACAGAGACTCCCAGGCATCAGCTGATGGCTGCATTACAGAGAGATTTGCCCTCCAGGCTTGGACTTCTCTTAATACCTTGGAAGCTAGTTGAGTAAATCTCTCTAGCCTGTTTCCAGATCCCTGCATTTGCAGGAGCCTTTGTAGCCTTAAGTAGTATAGCCAGGTTGTGTGCAGTAGTTCACTGAATTTGGAGATGCTGCCTCTGGATTAGGGTGACTTTTTTATTAAGAAACTTAACAAAATGACAGGAAATGCTCTGTATGTAAAAGTCAGAATGGACTGTATTATCTGCTGTATGACAAGCAGCTCTATATAATTACTAGCAGTCAGTCTGGCATGGGGTTTTTTCTGCCCATGCCAGTCCCTTAAATTCTTGCCAGCCAGTCAGCTTTTATTTCAAACACTAGAAGACGCTTGTTAAATCCCAGCTAAGTAGTTTTGGAGAAAGAAGAGGAATGTATGTGGTAGAGACACAAAAGAATAGGCTATGGGGTTGTGCTGGATTCTGCAACATACAGTTGTTTATAAAGTGCTATCTATAAACCTAATGAAAACAAAATGGAAGCACAACACTTGTGTCATCAGTGCTTACCACCATGCATCTAACACATTGTTCAGTAATAAGCAATGCATAGAGTATGGCCTGAGCTCATTCTGAGCAGGGGAATACGAAATATTTAACACTTATAAACATGGCTATGTTTTGTGCTGTTTTTCTTTGGGTTTTAAGTTGGACAAAAAAAGTTGATTGGTGTGCTGGGGCTCTACAGCTGTTATTTGCCTTGGGCAGTGATAACCCTCCTGTCCCTCCCAGCTAAACAATCACCACAAGTTGCTCCCCCAAAAAAGAGGAGACCCCTGACTTTAACCAGCCACATCACCGCTCACCATCCAGTTGGCTCCAAAAATCAGTAAGCTGAGTCTCGCCATCACCCCAGGATGAGGGGGCTCTCTTCTGTCAGCCCAGGAGATCCACACATGCCCTGATCAGCTTTTCTGCACACAGCAGGACTAGCTCTCTTCTCTCCTCTGAGTCCCTGATTCTCACAGAGTCCCAAACAGAGGTTTTGCATGTTCTGACCAGGCACAGAACAAAGGTAAAGTGATTCTACAGGGGACACATCAATACTCCAACTGTAGCCAGTGACACCCGTCTTTAGGTACAAGGACTGCATCTGCTGCAAGTTCAATTTGTGAAGGCAGAAGCAAAATCAAAGGAGCAGAGTTAACAGAAGCCCAACCAGATCCAAAAAGTCAACAGAAGGTGTTTTCTGATTGTGTAATTTAAGTCAAAATTTCAAAATAGGCTGTCTGATTTGTGCTCTAAAAAAACTTCTTAGCATATAGGCACAGTAATAAATCTGAATATTTTGCAACTGCAGTTTCAGAGATCAACCTTTTAGTTATCAGTGCATTCCAAGTAGATATGGAAAGTATGCCTTAAAACTCAGCCTTTGAGAAGAAAGGAGTTATCAAAAGCAATAGAAATAAAGGTGCCACCCAGTCGGGTGTCTTCCAGGCCAGTCACAAATACAACACTTTGTTGAACATCCTGGACAGATCTCTTCAGAGCTGTAGAAAATTCCCCACCACCGATGAAAAGCCATTGCAATTAGTGATGTAATCTTTTCTTAAACTTGCCTTTAACCTATTTGGTAAATAACTTGGTTTCATTCTGTTTAAAAAGAATTTAGGGTAAACTAATTCAAAGACTTGACAGACATCTAGACACATTGCACTGCAGTTATTAGCTACGCTTGTGGTGTCCAAAACATCAAGCTCCTTTGACAACCTGTAAGTGCTACAGTATCAAATAACTCATTACCTATTACGCTGCCTTTTAATTCTTTAGCAGCTGATTCATGCACTATTTTTTCCATGATCAATTTTAAGTTCACTTGGATTACCATTTAGCCAGCTACCCTATCATTACCCATTTCATCCTAGCGATCTTTTTAAAATACTGACAGCAGATTAGCCTCTCATATGCAGAAAATGCAGCTTTCATAGTCTATCTTTGTTGTAGCCAGGTTATGAAAACTTTTTCTGAACATACTAGGGTGATCTTCTTTTCCATTTAGACCAATCACTGCACTAACATAAAATGGAAGTAACCTAATTCTCGCTCCTAATAATAAATGAAATTTCACTAGTCACTATTCTCTTGGTCTTCTCTCACAGGCACAGTTTTCTGAAGCATGGTGGGGTTTTTTCCAAGTAACTTTTTATCGGATAACATAAATAAACTCCTTTCATAAAGGCATATAGTCTTGGACAAAAGGAGTAAAGGAAAAAGGTGGGACATGCTAATTCCATCTACAGCTATGCTTGAATGTCACGTCAAGTCTTCTTTCCAAGCATGTAGGAGTATTACATAGCTAAGAAGAAGATAAATACAGGGCAAAAATATAGATTTCTGCAGATGATGAGGGGAAAAAATAGCACTTTCTATGTATACTTTTATAAACCAGCAAAACTCAAATATCACAATAACAATCATAAAAACTAAATTACGTAATTATCAGCAGGAAAATCACTGTTAATAGGATACTCTTACACTTTGGGAAAAAAAGCCATATACATTGAATATTCTATTTCAGGCGAGCGCATCCTGCTTACTATAAAGCAAATGTTCTGAGGAGAAAAAAAAAATAGGCTATGCACAATAGGGAATTAGAAGGAAATACCACAGCAGTATTTCATTTATTATTAATTATTACATTACCAATGAAATGAAAGATTCTGTATGGAGGGAAATTAAGACCTTAGAATTTTGTCAACAATCCTAAAAGTATGCTGATTCAGGAGTGACTGATGCCAGGTGACACCAGAGCATGTAACAGGTTAATACTTAACCAAAGACAGAGGTGTATTGGAATCATGCCAATCAATGAACACATCAATTATTCCCTGCTTTGATATATACATGCAAATATAGCATTTCTACCTCCTTTAAAGAAAAAAAAGGCTCAACAGGCCTACTGTAGGCTATTTATGCTGCTTGTTAACAGGACCCGTGCTGCAGGTGCATAATTGCCTAAAGCAATTACTTCCAAATGAAATAAGGAAGTTTTAGTGTTTGCTTCCTTTCCTCCTTTACCTCAACAGAAACCTTGCATTTACTTTTGTCCCAATGGGAGGGAAAACTGCTGCCAGCAATTCAGATGGGACTGAACTGATTAACTGATTAGCATCCTAGAGTAGGTTAGAAAGTGAATTTTCTGTTATGGAGCAATTGCCACTGGAAAGTAATCTTGTTTATTAACTGCATTTTTATCATCTCTGGAGGGTTCCTTGACATAAGATAATGGAATTTGCTCACTCTTTAGTGTTTAAAACTATAATCATATCCAGAAAAGCAAGCATTTACTGTGTCATTAAACCAAGGTAGGGAGGACTGACTTGAAGAGTTTCTTGATGTCTTACAAACCTTTTTATCATTTCAATTAACACCGTCAAATGTTCTGTTTTATATCACAGGCATAAACAAAGTTTTACAGGCTTTCTAGGTGTGTTATATCCTAATTAATTTCAGCAACTGAGATCAGTAGCAAGAGTGAGACTACACACAGAAAGCACAGGAACAGCTATTAAAGGCCAGTGCCATGAAAAGCAATTCTGTTGCCATCTACCCAGGGAAAGTTGCTCAAAGGTATTTGCAATATAGTGCCTGCACAACTTGTTCACATGCTAAGTTTATACTTCCCAAACATCAGTTTAAAAGTTTTGTTGCTGCTTCTGCCTGTTATTCAACACAGCAAAAAACGACCCTCACAAAACCGTGTTTCTGTTTCCTTATTCTCTGTGAAAACTGAATGATGCTGTATCAAATATGCCTCTTCCTAACACTGAATTCATCAATTTTTCCCATGTAGAAGAATCAGTCAGACCAGAATGTAGGGTGCTTGCTTGTTTGTTCATCATTCTGCTTCTGCATGAGAAGATCTAGCACTGAGCTGAATGAACTGGAGCACATTCAGAGCACTTGCAATTTCCTTATCCTAAAAATGATTGCCTCACTCAGGTACTCCCGGTTTTTAGTCCTGGTTTTATCTCTCCCTTTTGCCTTTCTGCATTCTTAGGAGATCCAGAAAATGTCATTGACTTTCCCCTCTGCCCTTGTACACCATATGCAAAACCGCACAATGTTCTGTGTACAGTACATTTACAGATTTGGTGATTTGAATGCAAGTTCAATCTGAGGGGGAAGATTGATTGATCTTAATGTATTGGCAAGCCCTAGTCTCAGGCTACGAATATAAACAATATTTCTCAAGTTGTGCATTATTACTTTTCGTTTGTTACTTATTGATTAACTGTCAAGAGTAAGATCTCAGTTTTTAAAACGAGGTAGCTGTGGTGGTCTTTTTTTAAAAAGTTCATAAAACAGAATATATAACAGCAAATGTCAAGGTAAAACCAGACAGTATTCAAAGTTGCACTGCTGCATTTTAAAATCTCTGCTCACAATAACCTTGTAAAATACAGCACTAATTCAGTTTTCCAAATCAAACGTTCATTCTAGTCTCAGGAAAACTTTCCGTTGCTCTTGTGGAAACTGCACAAAATAGGAAGCTGCTTCTCTTTTTTTAAAATATTTTTTGGTAATAAAATAGGAAATACATTAACTGTAGTAAGAAAGGAATGTGTTGTTTTAAATCAACAAAGAATAAGAGAACCTGTTCTTAAAACAAACTGATCAAGTTTGAAATACGTTTGAAATGCTCCTTGCATCTCAAAACAAAATCCCTATCCCTTTAGCTCAAACCCTAGACTACAGTCCGGGTAAACCAAAAATTTCTGTAGCTGGCAATGAAAGACAAAACATACAGTTTTGCTGAAAGGGGATGGGATGGTTCTCAGAGCCAAAAAAAAAAGAGTCAGACAAGACAGCTCTGTAACCATAAGCCCATATATAAAGCAACAGAATGAAAAGCAAGTGAATAAAGCCCTGTCACGCCAAGGCCATGGCACAGCAAGGATGTCATGATTGCTACTTGTACCCTAGCTCAGTACCTTTGCTGCCTGCGAGATGTTTCTAACCTCAAGCATCTTTCTGCTTCCCTCTTCTCCTGCCATGCATCATCCCGGCACACCAACCTGCTCCCATGTGTGCCACTACAGGTACTCCTTCACATTTGGTCTGTACAACAACACTGGCAGGTTTCTTTTGTGCTTCTTTTCCCAGTCCTGTCAGCATCTTACAGTTTTGCAAGAAACCTCAAGGCTGACCCAGTTTGCATGGGGAGGTAATGGTTTATGAAGGCTCATTTTCAACACCTGGAAAAAATAAGAATATTGCATAACCTCCCTATGTCCTGCCCCACCCTTAAAAGGATCAGAGATCCAGTCGACCCTAGAAAGATTTTGACAAGCTGCAATCCTGGAATGACTTCACAGTGAATACTTTCTTGAGAAAGTCCTCTCCTACTTAGGATTACTACCCTTTCAAACAAGAGCTGCTATTATTTTTCCATTTGGAGGAAATTTCTTGTAGATATTCTGCTCCCCTTCAATGCATAATAGTACAGAAGAAAAAAAAGAAAAAAAGAACCAAAAAGCAAAATTTAGATGAAAGCTAATATTCCAAAATTATTTCAATTAAGACAATAAAAGCCTTTTCATTCATTAAAAACTAAACTTGTATATTACAATTAGAATTTCAATGACATAAAACTAGGTAAAAAAAAAACCAGTATGAATTCTGAATATTTTGAAAATACTAAAATAAGTAGCTTCAATATATTGAAAATATATTTTCTTTCATGTATATATGCATTAATAGTTTGCACCTCTTGTATTTTTAATATTTTGTGTTCTTTGCCTTTTAATGATGCTTCCTTCATTCATGTGTTTATAGCTCACAGAACTACCAGAAGATTAAATAACTGATCTTGACCATTTCTGTTTCAGAGTGGCGAGTGCCACTCCACAGCTTTTACTATGGGACACTACAACAAAAGCTACATAATGCAGATTACATCAAAAGCTCTGCACTCTACATTTGCTTTGTTGTAATTAAAATAACTTAGCAAATTTTCAGCAAACAGCAAATATTTATAGACGATCTGAAATTCCCTGTGTTGTAGGTACAGAAGGAATGATAGTATCCTATTTCCCCAGACTTTTCAGCAGGCAAATACTGTCATTACCAAACTGCTGTTTTGTTCTCCCCTCCTTCCCAAGCTGTGAAATGTATCCTGCGGCTTGAACGTGGTAGGCACTAAGTCAAAACCAGTATGGACTGGTTTTTTCTCACTGAAATGAAGTCCCCCTCCTTTTAATTAAAAAACAGTAGTTTGGATATTTTGTCTCAAAAGACTAGGTTTATTGTTGGATCTAGCTTTACAGAGTAGTTAATATCTACTCTAATTTATTGATAAGAGCATGTGTACCAAGTGATGCACCTAAAAATTCGTTCAGTAAGAGATATAGGTCAATCCTTATCAAGGAGGTTGCTTTGTTGTACTGAAAAAGGTCTTTTGGTTTCTCCACCTCTTTCCAATATGTACGATAGCAATAAACATCACTATTGATTAACCAGACAGAGAATATTTGAAACATGAATATGTTATGTGGCTGTACAACGGTGTAATGTAATAGTTAGTAAAGGTAATAAAAGAGTGATTGTTTTCTATTTCATGTGGTAACAATGAAGGAGCATAAAGATCTGTCAAGAAATAATCAGAATAAGCCACTTTGGCTAAGAGAGCAAATTGTTTTTCACTTACAAGCTTCTATAAGTTATTGAGTTTGTAGGGACTTCAGATGTAAAACATCAGAATTAGATTTATCAAGCTAAGATGACAAGTGAATGCTCCTTTCCATGGAATTTAATCAAGAAATTTCAGTATAAATCAACACAGAAAATGAATGTTTGCTTAATTATTAAAGCCACCTTGCATATAAATATTCTGTTTCTGAAATGTTACTTTTCATCTCCTTCTACTCTGGAAATCAATAAATGGATTGACAAGCAGCTGTAGGGTGGAAAAGAGTCTCCCTCTTACCTATGGAAGGGTTTATTTGGGGCAAGCAAAAATAAGATGTTGGCACTGGGCCTAATTTATGAATGAATATAGAAGAGGAGATGGTGATATTTATTACCTAAACTTTTTGTGAATTTTATTTTAAGGATACATAAATATCCTCGGTTTCTGTGACAGATCTTGTTGCCACATTAAAGTTGATGGAGGCAGGTTTCTTGGTTTCTTCATTAAGTCAATGACCATCATTTTTTTTTTTTCTCTTAACCCTTCAATAAATGTTGAAAAAACAGTGAGAACTGAAATTTATTTGAAACATTATTCCCAGGACAACCAATGTCAAGCTAGGAGAGGAGAGATTTATCGTAGTTTATTTATAAAACAAATGTGCTTTAGAAGTACCCACAGGCTGAATCCAATGGCTTTGCAGGAACTATGCTGAAACCCAATTGTTTATATTTAGTTTTGCCATACTGTGAAGGAAAAAAACCTATTAGTTTACCTATATATTCCTGGCATATGCTGCTATTTACAGTATGTTATATTTAGCAGTAAATTAAATCCCTGTCCTGTACTTCTATAGCACTTGCTCCAGCAGCCGGCAAGAGCAGATATGTAGCAAAAGGTCCTTCAGCTGAGCTAGGGCAGGCTGCATCTGCAAACCAACTCAACCAGTCCAAGGGGGGATTTCAGATGCTGCTTGGGTGGGTTTAGACAAAGTTCAATTGAGCTTCAGCAGCCAATTAATATCATAAAGCATTTTACATTTTCAGCACCATATCACAATGAATGATGTTTGTTACAGGAGTGTGGTGACAACTTGTTCTCATTTTGTTATTGAGCAAACAAAGCTATATGTTAGTACCATGTCTCAATGGCTGTTCTCCCACCTTCCTGCAGCCTCAATGGGAGGGTGAGCACAGAAAAAACATGCTGCAATGGAGAGACGGGATGCAGCTTGATGCAAGCAAATGTCAATTTATTGTATAGAAACACGGGTATATATACTTTCAGAAATCGCGCGTTTTAAACAGATTGGTTCTTTTGAGCTAAGCATTGCATACTAGGTAATCCCCAATTGGTGGTTAACTACCATCAATCAACAGCAAGGTGTTATCTTTCCTTGGCGCCATCCGTCCCCCAGTAATTGTCAGCTGATTGCCACACATGGTCCTAGTTTCCAGCCCGCTCCTGCAAAAACATGCAAAAAAGCGCCTAATTTCTTGAGGCCTAAAGTGGGAAGACCGATGAAGTCAGCCTGGTGATGAATCCAGGCGTGGCCTTCAGACCATGGTGTGAAGTCAGGCAACAGAGCTGTAGCACATTGAGAAATTTCTGCCCTAAATCTAGCCAGGAGAGTTTATAACACAACAGATTCAATTACAGAGGCAGTAGTAGTTTTCTCTAGTTTCTACTCTGTGTTTCTTCTTCGACTGCTCCTGTTTGATAATTTTGCCTTCTACCCTAAGCTTCTCTCCTTTCCTATAGCAGTTGAAACATCAGATAATTGACTCAACATATTGTTTCACATTTATCTACTGGTGGCAAAGTTCACTATTTTGATTGCAGTAAAAGGCAAACTAAGGTCATAACTTAAGACCTTTTTAAAACATTTGGATTTTACCCACTGCAATTTACAGTCTAAGAATAGATTTCCTTCTATTGTTAACTTAGGGTCTGGCAGATGATGGAAGGCCCTACCTGGGGAAGATGGATATAATCAATACTATATTGTTTGCAACCAGATTTGAAGAAAGTTCACACACATACATGAAATTCTAACATGAAAAAAAGCAGATTAACCTTAAAGGAAATTTGAGTGATTCAGAAAATTTAGAGAATAACTAGGAAAATGAGCAGTGATTTAATTTGTGGGTAAGAGAATGTCTCAAGTTAATTTTCAGCATGTTCTTCAATGATTTTTTTCCCTGCGTATTAGTCTAATGTATCGTAAGTTGTGCATCAAGAATCACCTACCAGTGTCACAAAGTCTGTGACTCATTGACAGCGTACTTACATCCTTCTTCATAGTTTTATCAAAGGTCTGTCAATGCATTTTGCACTTTAATTGGTAGGAACAGTATAAGGCAGAAAACATTGAAGTAGAAAAATTTTAGGGAGTAGAAGATAAGCAAGGTTTCCAAAGTTCAGGAGTATTAGCTCTATTAAAAAAATCGCAATAAGATCTGTGAACTTATGAAACATCAATAGTCTCAGGTTAGGCTGCAGACTGGAAACTGGTATGAAATGGAACTACTTTCAAGAGAGTCATCCAAACTACATGGGAAGTGATTTGATGAAACCATCAGCTTCAGGGGAAAAAAAAAAAAAAGCAGCTGCAAATTCAGTAGCGGAGATGAAAACTCACTGTTGACCTAGCTAGTTCTCTGGTTACATTTTGGTTCCATTTGTAGGTTAATTTTCCCCTATATGCCAAAGTCCATTAAAAACATCCAGCTTCATGCTCCAAGCAGAACAAATGCAAGGGCCCAAACATCTACCCATCTTTGCCTGTACACAGATAAACATAGAGCTACATCTCAGAGGTACTTCTGGTCCTGCTCTTCTTCCAGTGCAGGCAGCCAGCAAAGTTACGGTTCTTACAACTGCACTTTCTGCATGGAGAATAATTCATTAAGAGGGCTCATTTACTTCAATAAGCAGAGAAATTTTTCAGAACACGCTTTGTGTCTGTCATATGCTCAAACTGTGTTAAGTTTTCAGGCTATCCGAAAGAAACTTCTGTAGGCTCTGGCCCTGACAGATAATAATTTACAAATGTGCATAGTAGATCAATCTCAACAGAAGAACTTGAGAAAGTCCCTCTGCAAGACACTGCATCTCACAGAGAAGCCCAACGGTAGTAACAGGTTTTGGAGACTGCCAGGATGCAGGTGCACAAACAAGAGTACCGCAAGCACAATCCAAACCACATCAACACATTTTGATGTAACAGCTTTTCCCTGGACTCCCAGTGTGGTCTGGGGTAAAAACTGCCCTTAAAACCAGCAGATTCTCCCATACATGTAGCTCAGCAAATATGAGTAACTGAGATGCACTATTACTTCCTGAAAAAGATTAATGTTTTTAACTACTGAACCATGACATCCTTTGGTAATGCAAACTTGTATGAAACTCAGATCAGCTGGTCTATTTCCATCCTGGCTTACCTGTCCTTCCCAGCTCTGTAACACTGAAGCACAGCTGCAACACTGAACTCAACAGTGATGCAGTTTTTCATTCTCCAAATATCTTTGGAAAAAATTCAGTTGAGTGTCTCTTTTGTTTTTTTTCTTTATCTACCATTTCTTCTGCAAAGCCTACTGACCTCTCTATTTCTCTGATATTTTTGTTGTCTAGTAAAATACAAGTAATTCATTTCACTTTGCAATTTCAACCCTCTCTCCCTCTGAGTAAAAGAACAGACTCCATTCTACATGTAATCAAAAGACAATGCTTTTCATATATATATAAAGCATTTGTAAGTGCTACAATATGATTTAACATTTTAATGGACAGTGAATGATGGATACATAATACTCATTCTACCCTTTGTACCATATACTCTGCAGGTTGTACTATTAACTGTCATTTATCAAACATGTAAAGAGTATGTTTTTCTTTCTTTGCATGTACAAGAAACAACAGTTAAACTACTTGAGGAATTTTTTCAGGTTAGAACATTTTGCTGTACTTTTCCACAATGTGTACTTAGGGTTGATGTTGTTTTTTTAATAATGGTAATGTAACAACACTTGATTAAAACCAAACTGATCAGCCAAAAGCTCTTCTATAATCCCAAAAGTAATTCTCTTCGGTTTGCTTTCCTGATACCAAGACTGGCTCTTGGTACCTACAATCTGCTCTTAGAAAAATAATTGCTCTAGTAATTTCCCCATAAATGGCATTTTTAGTCTTTGAGCTTTCCCCATAAAGAAAAGCCAAGATATTTGGAAGTTTTGAAATTAATTAGAAATTTGTTTTGAAGAGCTATGAGGTTTGCTCTTGCCTACCCAGAAACAGTTTTGACAGTTAATTTTTGGGATCTACCAGGGGTTACAAGGATGGCCACTCTGCATAACAAAAAAAATCAACAGCTAGTGTTTAATATCTATTTCTGTTAGTCAAAGCAAATCAAGCTTTATTGCCATGAACTCAAGAAATTTCCTAAAGGTCAACGTTACTCTTTGCGTAATGAGGTCATCTATTACGTTATATTGACTCTAACTGCTTTGGGAATAATTCACTTCCCTTCTTTTGTATTTCAGCTGAGCAGTTAAATTAAAAAATATGATCTGTTCATTGAAAGAGAACCAGTGAGAAGGATAACACTCCTCACCTGAGCTCCTACTAAGCTGAAATTCATTATGTGTCGACATTTGTCTTCATTAATTGCCTTCAAACACATTGAATCCTGCAGCCAGGATTATTATTTCTTGTGGAAATGTTTAAGTAGTGTATTTGTACCTGTGACCCAGAGTGTGAAGTCTATCAAATTTCCCCTAATCTGCTACAGTTAGTAATGGGACAGTTGGACTTCATTACAGGTCTTATTGTCAAAGACAACATTTACTTTATTTCCCTTTCACTCTCTCCTCAATTTTATATGACTGACGAAGCAAAATGAGGAATGCAAGCCAAAATATCAACCAAAAATTTAAGAAAAAATGTTCACCAAAAATGTCTGGTTTGACAATCACAGTTACAAGCGTGTCCATTTTTCTTATTCTTTACAAATGTTAAATCAAATAAGATTTTTAATCCTTAAAGCTTGCCAATTCATAGTTACTGTCTTTGTCCAGCAGCTGTGAGTTTTGCTCTAAGCATAAACTGGTAAACTGTGAAAGTATATGAAGACAGGCTCAGGAAAATTTATTTAATGGGAACTATTTTCCTTTAATAAGTTATAACTGCATTTTTTTGTATCCTCTCCAAGCCTTACACTCATCTCCTTGTTCTGTTGCTTCTGCTGAATTCTCCCTCACTAATTTACTCTCAGCAAGCAGAAAAATTTGTCATGAAATTGGTCTATAGTGGCATGACAGTCTGTACACAGGGTATGACACAGAGTCCTGTACACAGCTCTGAGCCCGAGAGATGCAGACTTCGGATTTCTGCTGAGTGAAGAACTTAACTTGAAGCACCAACAGAAGAAAATGAAGAGCAGGTTCCGATTAGATCTAATCCTTACTTTACAGTAATTTTCTTTTACCAAAAGGGAGCCTGTCCTTCCCTTTCCTCTTCTTCAAGACAAGCAAAGGTTTTGCTCCTAATTGAATTCTGCAATTCAGAAAACAGCTCAATATACTACAGTTATATTCTTCCAGCACTCAATTTCTCTATGCATCATCTACAATGATGCCCTAGTTAAACAAAGGCTAAGAGTTCCCCAATAGACCAGGAAGTTTTCTGACTGGGTTACCCACTAATGCACCATGTCCTGAGAATATACAACCTGAGGGCTATCAGGTAAAAACACTCTATAATTAGAGTTTATCTCATAGTTTTGATGGAGTGAATTACAGACCCTTTCACACAATTAGCATTTTTCATTTGCTATACAAAGCGAAATTAAAGGCCTGCATGAACATTTTAGAGACCACAGCAGTCCTGCACGCTGCTCATGCAAAGCTTCCCACTGGTGGTGTGTGCTCTGCAAAATATTTTTGTCTTGTTTCCTGCGGAGAAATTAATTTATCTTCTGGCTATATTAATAATTAAAAGAATATATATTTCTTCTATCCTGCTCAACTTGATTATGAATAAAAGACCAGCTCAAAGAAACAGGTTTCAACTGATTTAGGGGAAGAAATGCATATTCTATTGGAGGTTTGGAGCTTTCTCTTCAAATAAGTGACCCAAAACATTGGCCCAGAAATGTTGCCAGTGCAAAAAGCCTAATCAAAGCCTCCAGTCTGGCAAGAACAAATTATTGGCCATGTTTCATTCAAATACTTATGCACAAAATTCTATTTTGCTCAACAGCATTATTCATACACTGTCATGGTACATATACCACTGATACATACACTTGAAGCTCAGCTTCTACAACCTCACCTCGCATGTGCATAAAGGTCCTGTTAATGGCCACTCTCCACATAGGCAGGCTTAAGAGTTTAACCCATGTAATAATACAACCTCTGATCTGCTAGTAGACTACTCAGAGGGAAAAGAAAATCACAGGGAGACAAAAACTACTGTATCTCCTTCCTTTGTACTCCTCCACATAGAATATTTCTAGAAAATTTATAATTAAAGGTATTAGATCTGCAATATAACACACTCAAATTCTGCTACCTCAATAAATGAAAAACCTGGAATCAGTATTTCTGGGTTTAACAATGGTGACTTTGAATTTAAACTGCTTCTGAGAATATTCTTCATTGCCTCCATCTTTGTTGTGATGAGATCCACCACCTGATCGGTTGCAGAGAAGAACAGTGCAGAAGGAAAACAACGCGAAGCATAAACCTAGCAAGAGGAATTTAAAAACTGACAAAAATTATTCATCTGGTTTTCTCTTTTGCATTCGCTTTTCATTTTTTGCCTGAGATTTTCCCAGTTGTGTTTGAGTAACATGCAACACCTGACGCCAGTAAAGTGATGCAAATTTTGGGTCAGCATCACTCAAATCATTTAGAAAAGCACACAAAAGCTTGAAGACAACTGAAAAGACTGAAAGCTTTTAGATTGGTTTTAAAGCATGTGGTTTTTTTCTGTTAAGCTGTATTTCCTTCTTTGAAAGTGGCTGTTTCTTGGCACTAGACTGTGGGTGCTAGGTACCCGTTTTCCCCATCTCATCACTTTTGAATCCTCATCTGAGCAGCAGGCATTCCTTCAAAGTGCAGGAGTCGAGATCATACCATCCCAGCATCAGCGTTATTTCTGTTGGGCTGTCACTTTCAGCCATCAAGTTCTTCCTAATCTTTTATCATCGTCTGGAAAGCATTACTGTATTTATTTGCATTTACCCTTTTTTTTTTTTTTTGTAGTTTTAAGTGCTTATTAATTTGTTTAATCTAAAATCAGTATTACCTTGGGTTTGTACTTAAGTACTAAAATCTGAAATATGCCTGTACCATCATAAAGCTGCTTCTGAACAATGAGAAGCTTTTTCTCAGCCACCACAATCTGGCATCCAATGATCTCTGGAAGTTGCACATTTAATTAGTCTGAGAAACTCATTAAGGTATCTGGAATATTAAGATGATAGCATTGTTTTAAATAGCGCTGTGCACAATCTAGTATGGCAGATGGCACAGACTGCTGACACCTGTGCTGGTTTGCTATCTTGCTGACAGATACAAACAGTCAGCAGTATAATTGTAAGAAACATAATCATAAAAAAGGATCTGAAAATAAAATACCCATCAAATCTTCAGTTTTCTGGATGCCTGTTTGTTCATAAAGAAGCATTTTGCATTCAATCACTGAATTTGAAACAAGAGAGGCACAGGTTGAGGTTTCATTTTTATTTCTTTAAATGCTACTTAGGTTTTTATGTACCATTCTACTTAGGAGCCAATCGTATTTTTTCCTTCTGTGGAAATGACAATGCAGTGCTATTGGGGTCATAAGAAACTTTATTCCTCTTCACCTGAATGCTCAGATGACATATTCACTTTTGCTTCTCATTAGTCCAGACTCAGAGAGTACTTTCAATGCTCCAAGGCATCTGATTAAAAATGGACAAGCTTTACGATGCTACAGCATGCAACTACTTTACCTCTACTGATAACAGTGTTGTGATGGGAACTCTTATTTCTCTCTTGCAAACTGTAAGATATTTTTAGGTTTTAAAGACATATGCAAAACCCCACAAAACCTAAGTTAATTAACAAATCTCACAGTGAAATGGTGTACCTGAAATCATCTCAAGTATGGAGAAAAATGTCAGTTAAGGTTTAAGGTTTCTTGTGTGTTTTGGCTTGAGATGGAAAGTGGAAGATGAGAGATGACTCAGCTGTCACAAGATTAAAGAAACCAAAATGTTCAGGGTTTTTTATGTTTTTGGAAAAGTCTTATTTTGTTTGCATACTTTAGTAGTCTGATAGGCAACAGCATAGTACCCTTTCATGGAGAAGGAAAGAAAGAATATATACGCATTATCTTCAGCTTCCAAAAACAAGCTCAACCAACAAACATTTCTCCAATACCCAGTCCATTGTATAGTCAAAAAAAATTACAAATCTTCCTCGTCAAGCTTCCTCAGCATTTCAAAAATACCACACCTCCTTTTGTCTTGTCTTTAAAGAACAGAAAAATAACAGTGATCAACATGCCTACTTACAAAGACTTAGAAAGATTCAGGACTGCTTCAGTTGCCAGGACCATGTCAGACCTCACACACCAGTGGGCTGTTCATTGAGGAACCTGAGGAACTGCCATTCAAGAGAATGAGGCAAAACTGATCTCTGATTCCTGGAATATATTTTCTATCATCCAGGTTATTACTATGGAGAAGAACCTGAGCACTACTCATGGAGAACTGCGTGTAGTAGAACGTTTCTCCCCTGGACCACTAGTTTTACCTAGTGAAATTACAATCTGCGGTTGACCTTTTAAAACCTATCCACATAATTTTTACATAGAATTGTTCAAGAAGCTTGGTTTGCTGCAGGTGGCTTTGTCAGAAAGTAAACTGCAAGCTTTAGTGCTGCCGTGTTTTGGGTTTCTTTTTCATTATTGAAATATGCCTGGATGCGGTTCCACCAATCAATGCTGAAAATTAATTTCTTGTATTTCCTGGCATAAATATGTCTCATCAGCACTGACTTTTTGTACCATAACCCCAAAAGGGCAAAGCATGCCAACCGGTGCATGCTGACAGATTTGCAATTATTGGCAACCAATGTAATACCATCACGTTTTGTGAAAGCCTGCATTTTCAGAAAACTATTTATATATGCATATATATATATATATATATATATATGTGCCAGCCATTACCTCTTGTGGTGCTAATGCCACATTATCAGTTTCTTCAGCATGATCTTTCATCTTCAGGTCAAAGGTTAGGCTACAACTTTTCTATTATTAAGTATTCCTTCACACCAAGAAAGACACTTTCCCTGCCCTGTGTCAGAGAAACTGTCCTTTAGTGAAGAATGGTCTTACAGAGAACACAATGACATACTTATGAGAAGCTAATGGTATATTTTTCTTCCGTGAGAAGAAAAACAACTCACAGCACAGCACAACATTATCTAAGCTTAAGAAAATAAAATGCTATAAAATATCAAATTACTCTTCTGATATAAGTTTTTAAATTTCTGTTACTGCATTATCTATTTATTAAGAGCCCATTGAGATTGTCCACTCAGTTAACTTAATATTAGAGAGATAACGTTAACATTTGCACGATACTCATTTAGTTAAGCATAAGTATCCATACCCTATTTGAAGAGGTTTTAAATGCATAAGAAATAAGCAGTAGAGGCATACAAAGAAAATAAGTATACAACATGAAATGCTCTATCAGTTCCAAGCAGATCTCTAAAAATATGATGAAAAAATTAAATGAGGTTGAGGCATGGTCTCTTATAATAATTTGCTTAATTAAGCAAAACAAAAACAATTGGCTAGATGCTATGAAAAATGCAGTATCTCTTCTACCACAATTCTGACACTGATCCACATTTTTTCCCCCTTCCAGGACAAGTCTTATTACACTTTGGCTCAATCAGCTTTTTTCATGAACTTTCCCCAACACAAAGCATTATTTATTTTTATCAGATGTACAAAGGGAAGGGGAGAGAGGGAAGTTGCCAAGAAACTATTTGAAATCAGAAAAAAAACTAAGCTCTCCCCAGGCATAGGTTCATATTAATCTTTATACCCAGGGGAAAAGAAGAGAGTCTGAGAGACTACAGAAGAGCAAAGTGTATGAAAAAAAGAAACAGTCTGTTTCTTCTTCAGAACCAAAATAAGAGAATACACAATTATCAATGCTCTTCTGAAAATAGTTTAAATACATATGCTCCAGTCAGATTAGGCAGATTGCTAGCACAAATTTGATTTGCTTTATTTGATAGAACCAAACACAGATGAGATTTTTTTTTCCTACTAGAATGGATTTGTCAGTTATATAGTAAAATGCGTATCTCCTGAGAAAGCCATGCCCTTATAATATGACACAATGAAAAACACAGATTGAGGAGGAACAGTAGGCCTGAGAAAGCTGGTTCTTCAAATGTTTACAGATTTGGTTACAAACGATCTGCAGCTTGCCAGCTGCGTGTGTCATAATCACCCTTTTCTTCCACTCTTTTCCCTATTTGATATTACACACTTTGTTTGAGGACTTTGAGTCTCATGGCACAAAACACTTTTATTCTCAGGAGTGGTAGATAAATGAGTTGTCTCCTCTGCTACAGCCTACCCTCCCCACTGCAGATCTTAATCCTGGGTACGCTGCTGCTGCTGGGCCTACTTGCATGATGCTGCATTTATCATCACTACAGAAAGTCTTTTGCTGCTGATCACCTTTAAAGAGAAGATTGAATTGGTGAAGATTTAATTTTTTAATATTTTTTTTTTATTTTACCAGCAGTTCCATCAAACTCTTCTAAAACAAACCCAGCCAAGCAACTACCTAGTATCAGTGTTTCTTAGCTGTAGACACATATATTGGAGAAAAATCTGTGGTGAACAAAGGGACTTGATGAAAGGGGTAGAAAAACCTGCCCTGCAAGACAGAAAAAACTTACAGGGTTTCAGTTTTGATAACTCACTATAGTCTAGTCCTAGCTATACATTCTCCATGCATAAAACGTGCAGTTATTTTATTTTTCACATAAAGACTCTATACTGGATTAGGATTATTCTGCTAGCTAGCCTTCAATTTAAAAACTGCATATCCTTTTAAGAAGAATTTCAAGAATGAAAATTTCTTATTTAACATGATTTTATTTTGTAAAAGGTTCTTAAAGGCTCCTTGTAAAAGGCTCCATAAAGGTTACTTAAAGTCATCCAATCTTTAAAAATAATAACACTACCAAAGTACAAGTGGCTACCATACTAACATGGATTTTTTTTTCTTGTGAGAGCTGCTTTAATTATTAGCTGTCCTTCACATGGAGCCGATTCAGAAGATGATGTTACATGCTTGAGGTGAGGGCAAAAACCAGCAGAATGCTGTTAACCCCCTCCTCTGTCACATTTATTTTATCTTTCCATTTAAAAACATATTTTTATTCCAGGTTGGTAGATGGGACAATCAATCCCCAGGCATTTGCAAAGGATCTCAATTTGACAGCAGGACATACATTTATATTAGTTTTCGGAATGTGAATGCTCTCGGATAGCCAATTCCACTCTCAGCACTTCAGTATGAGATTCAGCAAAAGAAGATTATATTTGAACTCAGCCTAGCGGGAAGCTTCTAGCACTGTATTTTGGACATTTTCTCTGGTCCTCCTAGTCTTGCCAACTACTCACTTGTATGAGTGACAAAACTCTGAAGACTACTGGAATATTTTGGTAACAGTTACGAGGTGTTATCAAATTTATATAAGGTGGCGAGGGTTTTAATTCACCTCTTCCCAAGAGCAATCAGAGATACAGCATTGACTTAGGAATGTACCATTTCACATCCAATCTGTAGGAATATTGATACACCTCTCTCACCTTCGTATCAGCAGATGAAGGCTCTACCTTCAACAAGTTTTTCACAGAAACGTTATGGATTGCTATTATTTGTAGCACTAAAAAGTCCCTGTGGGACTTAAAACACCCTCTCCTCCCACCTTTAAACAAGTTTTGCTGTTCAAGCTTCTCTGATAGGGATACAAGATACAGAGAGGTGACATCAAGGTGCAGGTACCACTTTCACATACTCGCCAAAAGAGGTCTCCACTCTGTAAAGGCATACCAGTTTACTGTCACATCAGCAAATTAAAGCAAGAAAAAAACACCAGAAATCTAACTCTAGCAAATGTAATTTTCATTTCCAAGGAATTATGGTTTTGTAGGCATACTGCCTTTTTCAGCCCATGCTTTTAAAACTACCAGAGTCCGAAAAAGAACTTTTCAAATAATCTACATCAAGCTAAAAGCAAACGGGGCTGGCCTACTTGGAAAAGAATACTGCCCTCTGTATCACTCACACGCCCATAAAATTCACCCTGCTATTAAGATCTGAGTGTTTGCCTGAATTTGGCATTCTGGCGGTTTGGTTTTATTTGTTTTTTTAATAGATAACTGATGAGTTTTGCAATCTAATTTATTTCTTAGCTTCCCAAGATACAATTTCACGTGCCCAACATAAAAGAAATCTCCCCCTACAAGGATAAGAAACATGCTGTATCTTCTCTTAAAAATATACAAATAAGGCAAAAGTATTATGGAACACAGAGTGCAATACTTACTCCAGGGTGTGTAAACCACATTTTTTGGAGGTTCATAATAATGATCAGCTTTGATTAAAAAAAAAAATAAAAATACTAAAATATTTCCTGGTCACTTATTTTGGGGATAATTTAAGTTTTCTTCCTGCCACTGTTTCAATATCAGACTGGCTTTGGAATTAGAAGTCACTTATTTTGCTATAGCAATTATATAGACCTGTTTTTTTCATATCAGACATTGCAGATTTTGGTTGGCTGCACCTTCTTAGATTTGAGTATAATAGTCAAAATCATACTTTCAAGGTTACCAACAGCTGTGCTCAAGTCATCATCTATGTTCATCACTTTGTACTTTGATTTTCTGATTAAGAAATCACTGACATGGCAATACAATAGCTAAATACCAGGGAAATCATTAATCAAGAATCTGAACTAATGCTGGATATGGCTTCTGTCTTACATTCCTCCCTATTCTTTTCCCACATCATCTGTTCTGAATACAGCATTACCTACCTCTGCTGGAACAACACAACCTATGCAGCTGATGAAGGTATATTTTTAAGGTAATGCATTTGAACCAAAGTAAATTACATGGTTCATTTACCATATATTAATAGTCAAGTGACTCAGTCCAAATCCTTTCACATTTTAATTTTCATCAGTGATGCAGTGGCTGGGTATTCCTTACTTTCAGGGAGTTTTTAGACTGTGTCGTACAGCTAAATGCTGTGCAATGTTGATTTCCTTTAAACAATTTTTTCTTTATGATTCACACACATACTGACACCATTCACATATCCAGAACGTCACTGGTATATTAACATGTTTTTATAAAATTATGTGTTTACTACTGAGAACGCAGGGAAGAAGGCTGAAAAAACATATTTCCTGGATGATTTCAAGTCATCCAATCCACCAGCCAAAATCATACTTTATATAGGTTTTAAATATACTGTGCTTTTACAGACTGAGTGCATCGTTGTAAGACAGTCACAGTTACATATATGTACTTACGTGTGCATTTATTTATAATGACTAAAACAAAAAGGGAGGAACCACACTCGTTAAGTGCCTGCTCAACATAAAAACTAACCTGAAACTGCTGAATCACTCTGTGGCTTGTGAAATTCACATTCTTGGTAATAAAAAATAAAAATAATTTAAAAATACTCCTTTTTCAGCTATTTCAGATTTAAGGTATTAGTTATTATATTACCACTTTTGTTTCTGCTTTATTCTTATATGTTGAATATTAATAGCTCATTAACAAGCTGCAAACATCCATTGTGACAAAATCTAAGTAATTCACATAGGGATAGAGCATAAAGTGGGTTGTAACCAGATTTTGGGGAGGTGTGGGGAGGTGGGCGAGAGAAGCTTTTCCCAACCTGTAAAGAACAGATGAGTGTGTGTTGCATATGAAAAGAAATTGCAAATCTTAGTGGGGTTTATTATTAGCAAAAGGACTGCGTTTATTTTTTGACAAAATGTGGTGAGGAGAAAAAGCAAGAGAAGATTCAGACACTGGTATGTATTTTAATGAAAGAACTGTGTGAACCTGAAAGCCAAACCCCACACCCTTCCAGTGCGAGCACTCAATCTTTTGCTGCCAGCCAAAGACACACATGTTAGAGCCTAAACCCAGGATTCCTTCTAATCACTTCTTCACCCAGCTTCCCATCCAACCGCCTTGAAAACCTGGGCCTGGATCTGATGTACCACCGAAACACACTCAGATTCCAAAAAAGGATTCAGACATGCATGATGTGAGAGAACAGACAAGGGAGTACAGCAGCGTTGGCTAGACACGAGACAGAGCCTATCCTGCAGTTAAACCCCATTTGTAAGATGCTGTCAAGGGAATGGTAGATGCAAGCACTGGGGGAAAATGACTACTATTCCAATATTCCTTTCGAAAAGGAACTTAGAACTCTACCTTGTATAAGTTCTTTATTGTGCAATATCACCCTTTCTCTTTTAAAATAAAAGGTAAAAAACAAAGACCAAAAACCTGCTGGTTAGGGTCAAATACAGCAGGACTTGTTTATAATGGAAGATACAACAGTGGAGCCCAAACTCTGGGAAAATTCACTGACATGTTTCCGTAGGAAAACAAGGACCAAAGGAAAGTCCAGCAATGAAGCTACTTCATGTAACAAAAATCACACAATACCTTCTATAAGCATTAGAGTTTAAAAATCTTTGCTCTGAAGGATGTACTATACCAAAAACATTTAGGTTTTAGGTAAAATGGAAGAAAAACTTGGTCTGTGTTCATTAGTCAAACGTGTTGAGCTACCACATACAGAAACGCCTCTGTGATCACAAAACACACACATGAGGTATCTCAGTTACTTTCATCTATCCGATGACTGTACTTAGGAAATCTGCCAAAATTTAAGACTAGGATTTAAGTAACGGGTCTCTACCCCTGCCCTGAGAAACATCAGCTGTAGTCCCATCTCCAGGTAGCTGCTTCCCACTTTCAGACTACAGCTGGCAATTTAAAATTATCAGTAACTGGTATCTATACACTTTAAGAACCCCTGTGGTATGAAATGAAGCAGTCCAAAACTGCTACAGACAAAGTGAATCATTCCTGTAGGAAGGAGAGGCAGCTGGGTGAGTAGCTGAAGGCTGTGAGCAGGGCAGCACGGGGGAAGGCAGCCCAGCCAGAGCCCCCAGCACTTGGAGCACTACACTTGTTTCATCTCCCCTTTACTTCAGCTCCCCTTTCCCATCTTTTGACTTACCTTTGTAGTTTGCTGCTACAGAGTTGTGGTTTGGTGGTTTGGGTTTTTTTTTAGGTTTGTAAGTGCCAGATATACTGCAAGTCTGGCTTTAATTAGGCCTTTGAGGCATAGTTATACCAATAATTGCATCCTCCCAGCTATTAGAAACATCTTATTTGAAACCAAGACATCGTACTGTGCTTGAACACGGGTCTGGAATTCAATGATTCTCCTCTGAAACATGGAGCCTCAGAACTTTACAGGTCACACTGAAATGATTAAAAATCCCTTGTGTGCAAAGAGGAACAAGAACTCTTCTGAGAGATTTTCCTTTTAGCCTTTGTAGCATTTTAGTTTCTATGTCTTCTAGGCAATTTTCCTCTAGCCAAGAGAGGTTCAGTCACTCAAATATGCCCATGGGACTTGATGCAACTTTTATTGACTAAATGGGGAAAAAATTATCAGTAGTCTTGGAACTGCAAGGTTTTGGTGAGCCACCTACTAAAAATCAGTGGATTCAAGTTGAAAACACTTGTTTTATTAAAAGTGACCTCTCTGAGCCGTTAAGAGTTGACAAAGAACAGTGAAGCTCTACTCAACACATTCCCAGAAATTATTTATATTGAAAGATTTTATGATGAAATTATCAACTTTTGCACCTAAATATTCAAGGTATTTATACCTAAAGCTATTTTGAGTATGCCAATGACCTTTAAAACAAGGAAGAAAAAACCCCAAACCTTTCTTCCGTATCAACAATGACAGCAGAAACAAATGGATAATACCACTGGATATTTTCTATGGAAAACCAAAGGCCTTAGAAAAAACTTGTTAAAAATGTATTTAAAAAAACAAACATACAAACAAAACACCACAGGTTTGTCCTTTCTGTAGTGCACACTAAGAGAACCAATAAAGATTTTCATATTCCGAGTGCTACTTGGTATTTTGTTGATCATACATACAACTGTTCTCTTACCCCAACAATTTTTGTATACAGTTTTTAATCAAGGGAGTTCAGAAAGAGGCTTCAGGCAGTCCCAGACCGTGTACTGAGAGCTCCAAGGGGAACGTGCCTGGGGGACACCTCATTGCTCAGCAAGAGGAGACCAGGAATGTGAGAGCTAAATTAATTCTGCTCATTAACAAACCTTGAACACTGACCTTGTATAATACCAGGAATAATAATGTGCCAGGCTCTCATCCAGTACAATATTGCCATACATGGCATTTTTAGGAGTTTTAGTATTTTTCCATTAATGTTCACATGATTATTTGTATTGGACCAGGGTGATAATCCAGCTCTGCCTATGTGCAGATAAGCATCTATCACACCTGATATCAAGAATAAACAGGTTTTTAAATGGACGTGCCAGGCCACAGCAACATTTCAGACCACTACAAAGACATCTACTAAGTTTTATTCAAAGACCTTAATCATCTGTTTCACTCACAATACTATAATTTCTCTGTTCTCCATTTCAGTGTCCTCTTCCACACACATGGTACACAGGGCACCCTAGCCCCAACTCAGACTCCATTTCCCAGTCTGCCAATTCCCGTTTTTCTTAACTCCCAGTGAAGAAGCCATTTCCCTTCCCTTCTCCTCTTCCTCTCCTGTGTGTAAAGGAAGAGCAGGAGATGAGGCCAGCTTCCCCCATGGTGGAGCTTGGTCTCAAGCCCAACAGCAGCCGTCAGTGCTGAGGGGGGTGGGCATCCATGGGGGCAGCAACAGATAATGAGGCATAGAATACACTAGGTTATACCATTTGGAAGCACACCATGTTAAGCAGTAGCATTCTTCACCTACTTTGCTCTACCTCATAATAATGCTGGGGAGTGATGGTTTGGATTGGCGTTATTGAAACAAAACTTATATTGGATATTTTACACAGTTAATTCTGCTCCCATATGTGATAGCTACCATGCTACCAGTTTCTAGTCCCAGAAAATCCATCCCTTTAGATGAACTAACATATTTTTAATGTAATAAAATGTAGTAAATATAATGCATTAAAAATAAATAATTTTAAAAGGGATCAGATTCAGTTATTCTGGTTAAAACACAATGGGCAACAAGCAGAGGCTTACTTCTGTTTACTTGAAATTCTTGAGGATGGCTCCAGAAGTGAAATCAAGATCTAAGTAAATACAACACCACCACAAAAATTCTTCTACTGCTCACATCTTTTATTAGTTCCTGGGAGAAAGAACTGCCTGAGCATCTTAAGCTTATAAACTTGATGTACACAGAGGGACTTGAAGGGAATGATCCCTACGGACTGATGTACAAATGCTGAAAAGTTCAGCACTACTCAAAGCCAGCAATTGAATTCTCTCCCCTGTTGAACTTCTCAGAGTCTCTCTGAACATTCAATATAAAAGGGAAATTGTAAAACGTACAGCTTCAGATTTGGAGAATACACTGTTATCTGGCAACATATGCACAATTTGTCTGGACTAATAACTAATGAACCAAGTAGAGCTCCACTGAAAATAGAGCACCTCCACAAGAATATGCCAGTCTCAATGAAATCTCAAAAAAAAAAAAAAAAAAAAAAAAGAAAACCCCTTCTTGATATGTCCAGGAAGCCATCTCTATGAAAAGGATACAGTGCAAGCAAGAGATGGCATCAAAAAGCAGACAGTTTGATGATTTAAGTAACTATTTGAGATGTGGGAGAGGTATTTCAGCTCTTTGTTCCTCCTGAATCAAAACAGGGCATCCTGGCAAGAGCCTTAACCACCAGCTACCCTTCTCTCTCTCATTTACTTCACAAAAAGTGTTGGCAGAAACTTAAAAAAAAATAATGGTTTAACCTCAACAACTTCTGCCTGCTTTTGCAAAGCACTACTGCAGTATCGTTCCCTGGAGCTTCATATTTATAAACGTTGTTAATTTCTTTTTAAATTTATTTGGTAAAATTTGCCTCCCTACTACAATCCACATCTCTTAAGAGAAGTGAAAATAAATGTGCAGACAGACCATTTTGGACTGTCTTTGCTAGTAAACTCTTTCACAGCTGAAACTCTCTATTGTTATTTTATGTTAAAGGATGCTTATTCTTAAGTAAAAATCAATTATTTATGTATGAACCCTTAAAAGAACACTTAAAAGAAATTAAGTCAATTCACATTAGCTTAACCCCAGTATATGCAATTTGAACACTTCAATATTCATATTAGCTATTAAGGACAGACAGTATTTCTGCCATTTTATATTGCTGTACTTGCAGAGTAGTCAAGATGCTTTAACAAACTGTTTTATCTAGTAATCTCATGGCTTCAGAATTAGAGTGAAAATTACGTACCTGGTAAAGTGTATAATAAGACACATTTATTTTTTAGTTTTATTAAGGCATATTTCCCACTGAGCTGAATATTCTGGTTTTTCATGGGGATAATGTTTCACAGCTATCAAGAAAAATGTTTGTCATGAGCACTGTGGTGTATGAACTGTCATAATATATATGGTTATTTTCATATTTAAACCTAAGACTTTTCTTGTACTACATAGTCGCAACATTATTTGCAGATTTGAGGATGCTTCACTTTATAGCACACACCAATCTCTACATATTCCCAGCTCCTTTCATTTTCCAGATACAAATGCTCCCTCATGCTTTCTCAGAAAGAGGGAGAGGAACATATTTCTTGCACGCAGCACAAATACATTCTGATTGATCTCCAGCAACCACGTGGCACATGAAATAAAAGGATAATCCAGCAACTGTCTTGAAATATTAGAGCATATTTTCCTTGTGTCTAATTAGCAACTTCAAGCTTTTAAGTAGTAAAAGCATCTACACACATCAAGGCATTGTGCAAACCACTCACCAGTTTCTTAGGTATTGGTATGAAAATATTTTGTAGGAAAACCTATGCCTATTGGTTTTGCCAAGCTATGTTTACTCATTGTGCTCAAGAAATATCTACGAATTTGCAAAGCAGTTTGCAAAAACAAGACAACTCAGTATTTGTACCTTTTATGTGTGTGCATGCAGTTATCCTCTCTCCTCTCCAGATCTTCAGTTCTCCCTTATACCGCCTGAAAAGCAGCCTTAGAAATCCCAGCTGAAGCTGCAAACACACACCAACTCAGGAGGTCCAGAGCATTTGAATTTGAAGAGCCATCTAAGGTGGGAAGACTAAGCTTAACCAATTCTTAGGCAACGTTTTAGAACGTCTGAAGAGGCCATGCTGCTTAATCACACACATACATACACACACACACACACACGTGCTAAAGTGCTGTTATGCTGAGCAGAGAAACAACCAACAGGAAATGTTAATTGAATTATAACTAAAAATCCTGCATAGATGGTGTGTAGTCCCAAAATCTTATTTTTCTCTTCTGTAATAAAGCTATCAGGGCCTATGTCTGATTTTTCCTTCATTGCTCATCAACAGCTATTAACTCCCTGTTTCTTTCTACATGAATCCCAACCATGCAATAGGGTGGTAGACACTGGCCCAGGCTGCCCAGAGCAGCTGTGGGTGCCCCATCCCTGGCAGTGCTCAAGGCCAGGCTGGACGGGGCTGGGAGCAGCCTGGGCTGGTGGGAGGGGTCCCTGCCTGTGGCAGCAGGGTGGGAACTAGAGGATCTTTAAAGTCACTTCAACCCAAACCATTCTATGCTTCTACAGTTCTGACATCTTCACATTTATTTGGGATAACCAATGTGCTTGTTCATGGTTGGCAGTATTTTCAGCTCTTTGAGGAGAGGGAAGAGTACAGTCCTTTCCTGCCTAACAGCATTTTCCATTTTTAAACCACATGATAGCTGGGGTTGGAGGGGACAATGACAACACACACACACACCCCGCCCCCCCCCCCCCCCCCCCCGCCCCCCCCCAAAAAGACCCAAAAAACCAAAAACAAACCACAAACCAACCTATAGAAGGGAAACAAACTTTACCACTTCCCTGTCTGCAATTCAGATGCCTCTTCCCTACTGCTCCGCCTGTTGTGTGCATCATGTTTCTTGGCAATAAACTGTTGAATAATCAGCCTGTGCAACAGCTAGGTGAAGTAAGCTGGTAAGGACTGCTGGCATCAGGTCTGGCAGGTCAGCTCTGTGTTTAGCAGCACATCCCACCTGACACAGGACAGTGACTTCAATTCCTGTGCATCAGACACTTCCACCCTCCCCTCCTCTTTTTTTTTTTTTTTTTTTTTTTTTGGGGGGGGGTGGGGGGGGGGTGGGGAGGGGGGTGTCACATCCTCCTGGTATGAGGAAGGCTTTTTTGTGCTTCTCAGCTCTGTGGAGACTTTAGTGTTGCCTGTCATTCTGAATGCCATTCATTAGCTCTTTGATGTTAGCTATAGGACAGCCATTGCTCTCAGGAAACAGAAGAGCAGACAGCATTTGAAGTCAGGAGTTATGAGAGGATGGTAGCTAAAACCATTTCCCTTATACAGCCGGCAAAACAGATTTCATCAGAGGTAAAAGATTTCAAAGTTTAAGAGATTTAGCAGAATTCAAAAGCAAGTCCGCAGGACAGATAAGGAAGCTACTAGGAGACATAAGTGAAATAAATTTAGATAATTCCCTTTTACCTGCCAGGAGGGAGAAACTTATAAGAAGAAAATATTGTATAGCTTTAAAAGGTATTGTTAGGTTATATGATGGTCAACCATCAGCCATTTTCACATCCTCAACAAAACACGCAATCTTTCTTCACAATTGCTAGCTCTCCATAATGGCATGCTTGCATATTTATTCAAATGACTGCATCATACCCCATCTCCCTTTTGCTGAACTCATAGCTATTTGCTAACTTAGATCCACAGAGTCCAGAAACTCTTCTTTCAGGCTGTCTGCTTAACAAAATTTAAAAATGCACTATCTACTTTTAGTTTGCATTGCTTAGTTGCTTACTGTTAAACCAGATGGAAGGCCCCAAAGCTAGCCTCCAGCCTCGTCAGCTTACCTAATAAAAGATTATATCTCTGTCTACAAATTTCCCCTTTATTACAGGTCCAGAAAACGAAGCCTACAGCAATGCTGCTATTGTTTCACTACATGTGTTGATAATAATACTTCCTCAGTAACTGTAGCTTCTCAATAAACAAATGACATACAAATCAAATATAGGTCCTCAGTATTCTTCTGTCAAAAATGCAATGTTTTCCATAGGTCAGGTTCTTAAACATATGAGGTTAACTGCACACCGATCTTGACAACCTTTCTCAATTTCTGGACAGTAACAAATAGTCTATTTCTAATCTTGTTATGAAGTGTGGGGTCATAAAACCCATGATTGTATTGCTCTGAAAATTCACTGTAGGCCTGAGGCACTAAGCCACTAGGTATATTAGATTAGGTTTCCCTTTTGCAACTGTTCATTTATACTTTTAACAGCGCTCACAGAGCAGCACCCTGAAATCCATTGTTAATTGCTTACGTTTAGTGTTTCTTTCTTCGTGTGACATGAATCAATCTTGCTATCATAATGTCAGCAAATAGCAAAACGTCCATTACCTTAGTTTATAGGGAAACATTATTTTTCTGAGACTAGAAACCACTGACATTTAAGCCAAGTAAATAGCCTTGATTTAGAAAAGAGAAATAGTAATGGATGTGCCATATTGTATAGGTGACATTAGCTGAAGCTTATTTTGGTAAATTTGAGGAGGAGCAAGCAAGAAAAAATTTCTTATTTCCTCTTTCCTATATAAACTCTTTTAATTAGCTGGGTGGGACAACTAGTATCTAGCTGGTATAAAACAATTTAGTTTAACTAAATCTCCAAAATGCGGTTAGCTATTACACAGATGACATACTGGTCTTACCAGAGGTCTGTGGTGATACAAATTACCTGACGGCTTAACTGTGGGCCTCAAAGCAAAGCAGCGGCGTTGAAATCACAGGCCAACAAGAGAATGACTGATCAGGCATGTAGATGGTGATGCCTAGAAGACAGGACTACAGAAAAGTCCTGCTGGATACTTAAACCACAGGACAACAAAGCTTTTCCTTACTGGTCTAGTTAAAACAATACAAATTAAAACTGTTCTCAAGACAGATGACAGAATGGTTGAGGTTGGAAGGGACGTCTGGAAATCATCTTGTCCAACCCTTCTGCTCAAGCAGGGTCACTTCAAGCTGCCTGCCAAAGACCACATCCAGGCGATGTTTTAACATCCCCAAGGAGGGAGACTCCACCACCTCCCTGGGAAACCTGTGCCAGTGCTCAGTCACCTTCACAGTAAAACAGTGCGTCCTGCTGCTCAGCAGGAACCGCCTGTGATAAGGAAAGCTCCACCGCTGCCGAGCAGGCTGGAATTATGGGCACTCCGAGTTGTGGGAGAGCCTGGTGAAAATAAAGGGACCACTTTTCTTGGGCTGAAGTGTGACAGATGCCTGAGGAACACTCTCTAGAGTAAGAGATATTTTGAGAAAACATTTCTTCTCGCAAATCATGCATTTTCTTCCTTTAAGGAGAGTTTGCTTATTTTCTGTAAAAAAGGTAATTCAGCTATCACATTCAAACATATTATTTAAAAATTACACTAATTGTAAGAATATAAATACATCTTGGTTTTGGAGCCATCTGAAATAAGAATAGGCAGCATCCAGTTACTGGAAATATCTCTGAACTATCCACAGCCTTATAATTCCAAGACAAAATAAAAAACTGCAATAATGCAATCCTTAATGTGTAAATATAATTTCTAACAATTTAATTTTAATGTCCATACTATTCCAGAAGACAGAAATAAACCATTTTCTAGCACATGCCTCAATAATATCCACGTACTCATGGCTGACAAAGAAATATCCATAAAATCCCTCTTTCAGTAAACAGGTGTTTTTGAAAGCCGCAATTTGTCTGTAGCAGACTTTGAGATATCATATAGATTAATTTATACACAATTCCTCTCCCCAAACTGAATTCAATATCTTAAAATGTTAAAAATATTAACTTTGGAAACCAATGAAGATATACTATTAAAGCTCAAACATTTGATAGCGATATATTTCACATTTTAAATATTCTTGACATTTCATTGATATTTTGAAAATAATCAGGCAGAAAAGGACCGACGCTTGTACAGTAAATATGCTCCTTTTACATAATCTAGTGTTAAGTATTCACCTGAAGTGCAGGACTGATACAGATGTAAAATTACAGGTAATTAAGCTGTGTCTACTTATGTACAGGGACAGTAGATGCTCTGCTTTCTGGCTTTGATGAAAAGTATTTACATCAACAGGTTTCAAGAGGAACAAACATATAAAACCCCCTTTATATCACCCCAGTCAGAAAGTTTTCAACCAATTCTAGTTACAATTCAGTGAGAGAAAATGTTTGATTATAAATTGGAATTGCAGGAAACAGAAGACAAATGCTTGAAGACACTTTATGAAGGTAGGTAGGTCTTTGCATGTTAACACTGAAAAGGCCCCAGAATTTTCTATGAATACGCATAGAAAAAAAAGGTTAGGAAGCCAGAACATAGAAAAAGATACTGAATACAGAAGATGAAATAACATAATCATACATTTTCATAGTTAAGATACTAACTAACGGTATTTTTTTCCCCCAAGGCTCACTAAAAATCAGTATTAGGTCTTCAGAAGAAAAGTAAATAATTTAATAATGCATTTGTGTTGAGAAAAGAAAATTAAACAGGCAGCTCAAACTTGGGGGGGAAAAAAGTGCTGAAAATAGATTAAAGTTGTATTTTACAATTTAATCTGAGGTCAAATTGCAACATGTTGCTTAGAAAGCATAAAAAAAGAATTAAAATATTTCAGTTAATTTGTGACTCAGGAGATGCTTCAATAAGTCTAAATATGGTAATGCTAATTACTGTAAGACATTTAAATGAGGGTACCATACAATGGTTTGCTCTTTCTCTAGGATGTCACTCTGGTAAGTGCATTTGAACTTTTATTAGGTTTGATTTTTGCACTGAATTCCAGTTTGGAATTCCTGAATTCTGTGGTGCTGCTTGAGGGACTGGGAAAGTGCTGGTGTTGCCAAAGCTCTCTGTACACCCCCCAAAAAAGCCAATTTTGACAGATTTTAAACTATCAGGCAGGTAAAAACAGAACCATTTTATGTTAGCTGAATATTAATATTCTTTAAATTATCAGTCCCTGGAAATTTTAGAAAGTGTAGGTTTTTAAACTAAGGTTACAAAAATAGAGCCTGCTGAGAAAATACAGCCTCTAACTTATTTTCTTCCCTTATCCTACCCTCCCCAAAAGAGACATAGTTGTTTTGAAGTTACTGGAAAGCCCAACTGGGAAGAGAAATCTTGTTAATCATATCTGCAGCACTCATCCTTTTAAAAACCCCATGCTAAAAATACAAATGGATATTCAGAGATGGCCTCGTTGTAACTATGAGGGTTATAGAGGAGTTACAAAACAGAAATCAGCATATATGAGTAACAAATAAAATGTCCCAATAAACTCAAAACCCAAAAGACACATTTACAGGGGACAAACACCTCCTCAAAACAGCTCAGGGGAAAGAAAAGCCCTAGTTCTATATAGCATAGATCAAATATCAATGCAGCATCAGGGCAGCCTCCAGCAGTTTGGTCCCTACAGGCAGAAGTCAAGGAGCAGGAAGAAATTTTTGTATAGGAACTATAAAATGTATGTTATAAGCATAGCTATACTCTTCCTACACTAGCTGAGGATAATTTAGTTCCATGAGCACCCCTGAGAAGTCACATAGTCAGATATTATATGGGAACCCAAATATGCCTGTGCTAAAAAGGAGGTATTTTAAAACTGCTTTGAAGAAGAAAAAGTAATAGTCACAACGTTCTATGAGTCTTCAGTATTCAGGGGTATACACAGGATTGTTCTTTCCTATCAGAAACACTGATAGGTAGATTTCCTCATCTCCACATACTGTTCTCAATATCCCACTTCTAGAAAGATATTAAGTGGCTTGGAAGGAATCAAACAAGAAAAAAAAAAAATAACACATTAGAACTAATGAAATATCCGCAGGATTAATAAAGGTAATAAAGAGTGAGAATAATAATGCTGTTCCAAAGGATTTGGAGCATACAAAGAGAAAAACAAGACAAAGTGCCAAGGGAAAAAAAAAAGGCTATACACTACAGCAATAGCTTGAAGACAGGTTAAAGAAAAAAACTAAATGCAGAATCAGGAAAAAAACTGGATGAAAGAGTTTCCCAAAGGAAAATGGGAAAGCTTTGTCACTTCAATCTCTTAAAATTTTATGGAAAAAGCATATGAGCACATACTGCTGGAAGAATGAGAGTTGCACAGACTGATACACAGCAGATGACTTGATGGACTCCTTCCCACTCAGTGTCCTCAGCCAACACAAAAGTCAAAACAGTAGATATATGCAAAGTGCCCAGCCTGGACTTCCTTTTTGGTCAAGTCTGGGATGCTCCTTAGCAGAAGAACAGGGAGGGAGAAGGGTAAAGCTCACTTCCCCTGTGATAGAGTTCCTGCAGCTTTAGATAAAATTAAATATAAATACAGAAATTGCCCTTATAAACTTTCAAACGAAATCTCAAATTTGGATTAAGACGTACTAAGCTTTTACCCAATTTTCTGCTAAAGGAGATCTTTTCAAGCTCAGACGTGTCAAAATGGAGATATCTGCTTCTATCACAAACTAATTTGAGCGAGCATTTTCAGCTCTGTCTACCACAGACATTAGATAGTGCAGGCAATTTTTTATAACAGGTCCCAAGCTAGAGCAGTACGATTGCTCTTGGTGAGATTTATGGAAAGTCATTACTGATTAGTATTACTGATTGACAACGATTAGTACTCCTGTAACGATAAGTCTTATTCTATAGTACATGGTTACAAAATATCAATTACAGTCAAGAAATGGGTGGGTTTTACACATTTTTGTGCTCATTTCTAGGGGAAAAAGTAAAGCTGCATCATTCACTACAAGCATCCTGAAAAGCTGAAAGGAACATTTTGTGAAACTTCATTGCTTCCACAAAATACTTGTATTTTACTTTCTTACTTTTACACTTTTACACATCTGCATAGGCATGTAAAACTGTTTATAAAAGTCAAATGAGCCAGGCTATAATTGCTATACTAATGATAACTTTTCTCTGAATTTAGAAAGGCTGAACATTTATCAAACATGAAATTATACATCATCATGTAGGAAACTATACTGGTTGTATATAGCAGCTAGCTAAACTAATCAGCTCCAGTATTTTCTCACTCTTCAGTTCATGCTATTACAATTATACATTATTTCTTCAGTTTCTCTACTGGGTCACTGAGCGCACCTTACACGCTCTCTATGATAGCTGTACAGTAGGGATGGCACCACAAGAACAGCTCATGGATCTGGTAAGACATGTACAATCTAGTTTTGGATCTCAGCAGAAATTAGCTGAACAAGCTACCTAAAACTAAAGTGGTCCTGAGCATCCTCCAGAGGCAAATACTTAGTCATCCAGGGACTTCATGAGTAAAAAATTACGTGTTTAGGAGCATTAAGCAGGTCTGAGATACCAGAGACAAATTTTCTGAGTTCTGAATTTTTAGTATGTGCATCACTTATATCCTTTTTGGAACAAGCCATGTTCTTTAAAATAAACTGAAAGAACATTTGCAAATAAATAATTTACTTTTTGTTTTGGACAGGAGAACAAGAAAACAAAATGTTGTTCAGTAACAAGCCATTCACATTCTGCTTCCAAAAGGCTGAGCACCTATGTATGTAAATAGGAAAGAGTGAACTTTGCTCTTCCTTGGAATAGAATAAAAATTTACTGCCTAGCCTATGAACTTTTAAAAAAGGGGATCTAAACCCTTCGTCTAGACATTTAATTCGCCAAAACTCTCTTCCAAGCATAAACAAAATAAATACAATCTATTTACATCAGGTGTGGTAAAAATGTGACTTCGCAAGATAAAATGAATTGCAAATTCTTTGTTTATCCTCTCAGAGCAAAACTACAAGCCTGTAGTAGAACACACTGTGCTTCACCTTGCACATACGTTTTAGTTTTAGAAGTGCAATGCTAGCAAAAAAATCTAATCAGGACTTGTTCTGCATTGATTTTCTTTTTCGTAAGGTCAGATGCCATGTTTTGTGAACATAATTCTAATCATGTCATGCAGATACATAATTTTCTTGATCTCCAAAAGAACTTCAGTGCAAGAACACCATCAGGACAGCTGTGCCTACTTGCTGTCTTCCATAAAGGAAGTTATTATTCAAAAGAGAAGATTTTTATTCAAACATATCCATATTATCCATAGTCACATTTCCAACATATTTGCATATTTCTAACTTGTTCTGAAGCACATAATTTGCTTTTTTCAACTGAAAGTGCCTTTACAAGCACTTCACACATCCTTAGCCAGGACTTGTTTATTCCTTTCGACTCACTTTAGGGCCAAACTCACTAAGTTACCACACTTCTTGCACACAATAGCACTAGGCAGGCAGCCAGATTCCACTACAAAAAATAGTAGGTAGAAGCCCCTAAAAATAATGAGACTATGGTAAACAACACTTGTTTTTCTGTCCATTTTGACCAAGAATAAGCAAGATTAAAGAAAGTGAGACTGCCTGATTAAACAGGAAAGGGAGTATGTGAGTGTCCAAAGGTCACAGAATGGATAGCCAAGACTAGAAAATGAATTTTTAATTTTTTTAAGGTCTGCTAAGAAAATAATCACTCCATTTGGCCCAAGGTGCACTTCCTGTAAGGCAGAGGGAGTCACTGGATTTGTAAGGCAATGAGGAACGAACATTAATGTGCGTTAAGCTCAGTTAAATTAAAAATATGCTAAAGCACTGTGCAAATGTTGCAGCTGCCAGCAGTGCATATTCACAGGCTGAAGCAGAACATATTTTGAGTGGTTCTGAGCAGATCATCTTCATGCTTTGCTCTATCTATGGATGTCACCTTTAGAAACTTCAGGACCAAAACGGCTGTGAATATGGATCCTCCACTGATACCATCAGCTGAGGCTCACATGCCTACATCTTTTGGTTATTGGATTTCCCCATGACATTTCAAGAAAAAGACATTGCAGAAAGATAAGATAAACTAAACTGATTTGCTTGTGCTCCCTTGCTTACAACTTAACCAAAACCTGCTGATGGGTCAACAAAATTTGGGTTAAAGGAAACACCATCTGTCTTTATTTTCCCATTCCAGCTGATGTTGGGGCTGACAATGAATAGCTTTCCTTATAACCTGTTCTAATCATGTCTCACTTCTTTCATCCTTATACCAAAACATGTATTTTGTTTTGTAATGCATTGTTTTCATGTCTTTTATTTTTGACCTAGTCACACCTGCGTGACATTAATCCCAAAAAATATTTCCCTATTGCCCAGTAAAGCAGGTCCCTAATCAAAAGAGTATGCAATCTCTGAACAGAAATCTTCCAAAAAGAAAGGACAACCAACATGTGAGCAGAAGCACTATTATCTCCTGGCTCAAGACAAAAACTTTTTAGACTATGCTTTAAGTTGTTGAGAACTCTATCAAAGCCCAAGTTTCCTAAGTTTCAGAGAAGAGTTAATGCCAAACCAGAAACACACATTCCTGTCCCCGTGTTGAGGAGTTCCAGTATTTCTTTCCTGTGTGCTCATGATTTTGTTATCATTAACATTTTACTAGAATCTTTGCACTGTTAGGCATTCAACATGTTCACTTTTGAAGGAACATTTCAATACCTAGCATTCACATGAATTCATCCTGTGTATCACCTAGCTCACATAAGCAAAAAAAAAACACCTTGACTCCTCAGGTTTGTTTGGTTTGCAACATAATTAAAAGCATTTCTGCTTATCCTTGCAACCTTCGGTATTACACAGATACACATTTACTACAGGGTCTTTGCTGTTATTTAACTGCCTGCAATATATGCAACCTGAAAAATGCTATGTTCCCAGCAAAAGAACTTTCTCATTCTGACAGCAGAGGAGAAAAAGCCTCTAATGGGCTCCCAAGATGCTCATGTAATCAAATTAATATCTATATCTAAGCTACAGCAACATATGACCTATGGTAAGTGGGAGGCAAATTCTGCAGTGGTATTGAAACTGAACTGAGTGGCAGACCTTTCCAGTGGACCTTGCAGCAACCAAAATCTCGCTCACAGCAGCCAAAGGTTCCCTGCTTGCAGGAAACACTGCTTTAGCAACATTTCAAATCCTATCACAGTCTGATCTTGCACTGGAAAAGCCTTTCTCATCCCCAGGAACACAAATTATTATAAGTAAGGAAAGTTTTAGAAGAGAAATTGCTTTATAATTTTTTTTTCAAAGCTGTGGTTGTCATCAACAGGAAGAGGAGATCTCTTCCTGCTAATGAATAAGCTAACTGAAGAGTTTACATGTCATTTTCCATGTAATAACAACATTATTTTATTTTTTAAATACTGCACCCCCCTCCCCAAAAATACTCAAGACTGAGCCAGGATTCCCAAAACCTCTTTTTCAGATTTATCCCCATCATGCATCACCTTAGTGCTTGGTGTGATCATGATGATACAATAAAATTCTACCAATTGTCTGTGGCTGATGTATTAGATCTATTCACTGCCATCCCCCCAAGAGAGAGTTTCTGAGAGCATTCCCTTGCAAGTTTCACCATGGATCCTGACTTCAATTCCACCAGAATCTCTAGAGACCAAAATAATTTGGTTTGCCTGTGAAAAAACAAAAGCATTTCTGTCAAGGTGTTACCCCTGGATTTGTGCTGGTTCTAAAAGCCGAGTACATTTCTAACTTTTTTTATTATTTTCCAGAGTGCAGGCAGAACCATTTCGCTCCTTTCAACTTGTCACAGGTAATTCTTCTCCCATAATATGGGAACAAGTCTAGGTTACTATCATCAGATTCTAGCAATGACTGTTAAAATAGGAACTCATTCCTCCTGTATCTATCTTCCTAAGGAAGGGAAAACATCAAGAAACATCCACTGGGGCATTCAAAAAACTGTGAATAATGTCTGAGAAATACCTTTCAACGTATGAAAAAAGTCTGTATCTGCCTAATGCTTTTTCCAACAAACATCACAACTCCTGAAGTAAAATTTGACAGATAACTGATTTTGTGATTTGCCTGGCTGTGACATCGAGGCACTTAGCATGATTGCTTTCTCATCTGTTAGAAAAATACTACTTTTATTTTATTAAATTCAGTACACAGAAATAAAAAAAAAACCTAACCTGTAATAAATTTAGATCACTTCTTTATTATTTTCCCCATCTGATTGCATATTTGGGATGTATCAGTAAAGCTTTTCGCAAACAACTTACAGACTGCAAGCATATGGGATGTCTTTGAGGAAATGGTGCCAGGTATAGCCATATGCTGTGCTGCAATAACAAATATATCACATGCTCTGAGAATCCGTCTTTGAGGAATGTGAGATTATTGATTTATTTTATTTTTTTTCACTCTCAGATCTGGTAATAGTTCTGGGTCTTATTTTCTGAATGGTGGTTTAGAAAATCTAGAACATCTTCATTCCTTAGGCATTGACTGTGCAGGGCATTCAAGGGCCACGTGCCCTCATTTTGAGAAATCAGTACTTTTAATTAATATCTTCCTTAAGACTAATAATATTTTTAGAACACAAAATAGCTTCTTTCCTAATTTCCATTCATTCAATATTTCCTTTTCAAATAGCCTGCAGGTACACACAGTTCGTAACCATCAAATGAAATCACTGTTTTAACTTTTCAGGTTCTAGCACATTGGATTCAGGAAAGCCAAAGTCTCACCCTACACATCTTTACCTCCAGAATTTATGCAGCCCTTATGACCACACCACCCTTAACTGATCAGGTGTTTCCATCTTTATAATGTTCTGTGAAGTAGGGAAATAAAACATCTGTTTCATGCCCGGATCAGTACATCATAAATTCCATTAAGTGATTTACCCAGGGTTATGAGAGACATACAACCGAGGCAGAAATGGATCCCCTGGCTCCCACTGCAGTGTGAGCTTCTATTGGAACCATATTTTGCCTTCTCAGCCAGCCTCAGCTCTATTTTCCTAACCATGAACAGGTCATCTATTTGAAGAATAACCCATATACTTGGGCTCTCATCACTTCTTAAGAGTACATCCACAGATCACTCACCAACTGCTGAAACTCCCAAGTCCTGCCAAGTCACTGATACCCTCATTTCCACCAGGCCTTGGATGCTCTTTATCATCTTCTGGGCAGTCCTTTCCTCCTTTATGTCTACTAGCACCTTCATGCTTTAAACTGGGCACATTCCTTTCCAGTTGTTCCTTCATTATTGACTAGATTAGCTCTTCACGTTAACCCCATCCTTACCATTCAGACCTTATAAATACTAACATGACTCTAAATACAGCTTCTTGAGTTTATGCAAACAGAAGTGAAAGACTTCATCTGACAGGGCTGCCATAGGTCAGGCTGTCCTCCTAGCACAGGGGTCCTCAAACTACGGCCCACGGGCTGGATACGGCCCCCCAGGGTCCTCAATCCGGCCCCCCGGTATTTACAGAACCCACCCACCCCCTCCCCGCCGGGGGCTGGGGGGGGGGGAACCAAGCAGCCGCAGATGGCTGCCTGCCACTTCATCCGCATGCCGGCCCCCTGGTTAAAAAGTTTGAGGACTCTGGTCCTAGAACTACAGTGAAATTAATGAATTATGTTATTGACAAATTTGTCCTCACACATTTCAGTAAAGGGCTACCTACAACAGGGATGTTTTTACCCTACTATCCTTCTTTTTGTCATTTGTAGTTCAGGTAGCAAAGGAGGCTTCTGTAATGTTTGTTCATAGAGGACCAACTGCTGGGCTGGGTGGAGTGGCTGCCTCACAAATTCATCTGCAATACCATTACCTTCTATAGGATGCTGACAGTTAAAAAAAACCCTGTAAGTCTGTATACATACACTTTGGAGTCCAGAAGTTACACTTAAGGAGCCACAGGTTAAAAATGAGAGAACCAGATGCGAGTTCCTACTTATAGGTATTTCTGGGTGATTCCTTCCCCTCCCTTCTTTAAAACCCGAGTGAGCAATGCCACAGTATAGCAATTAAGTAATTGTTTTCTCTTGACATGCGTTGCCATTCAAACAAAATATTGAACTGTAAACACATTTCTGGCAGGGAGATAACAATGAAATAATAATTCTTTTTGATTAGGCATTAAATTTGCAGCCTAGTAACCTGTAGTTCAAAGCTAAGTTATATCTAGTTCTCAAAAAAACATGGATCTTAGACAATTGCCTTCCAGACAATGCAAGCCATCTTTCACTTTATTTCATTGATATTTCAGTTATACTGCAGCAGGCAAACAGAATTTGGAAACATTAGAAGAAAAATATATCACACTATCTGTAAATAAACCGTTCCAGTCAACAGACTGCTATTCACAGGGTTCTGTAAGCAGCACTAATTAGTGACAGATAATTAAATAATTTATTATTCCTTTAGCAACTGTACTAAAATGGTCTTAGAGACTGAGTGCACACATATGCAGGAAGATGTATTTTATGCTGGTTTGCTGCCCTGAGATATTTTAGGAAGGATAAAAGTCATAAGCCCTTGCCTTCAAAGCAATAGACTAAAAAAGAAAAGGCACACAGCGGAAATTAGAAAAAGAATGTCTCTAAAATATTCAGGTCTTTGTTTAAATTGGACTTTTTTTTTTCTTTCTGCTATCCATTGGTGAAAGTTTCCCTTAAGAGTTGATCACACAAACCTTATTCACCAAAAACAGATTCATGAAGTCAGTAAGACTTGTTTTGGAAAATGGAATTCCTTGTGTAAACACCAACTTTCTGAATATGCTCATTGAAGTATATAAGCAAATTTCTAGCTATTTTCTTTCTTCCAAACACATTAATGCATTGCTGTGACAAAGCCTTTATTTATTTGTATTCACTCACAACCCCTTGCACTCTTTACAGAACTTTGAGCTGTTTAAAGTAAAGCGGATATTTATTCTCCCAGTTGTTTTCATTAACAGAAATGTCAATGTAAAGCAGTGTAATTGTTTCTGTTTAAAAGTACAAAATTAATTATATGAGAGGTAAGGCTACTCATTGCTTCTCATCTTCAAAGAGGACAAAAAACAGGCCCAGACATATGAATTCATTAATTGTTCCTGTGGGATGCACAGCTCTGTTTGCAAGAAGATATTAATAAAATAAATACACAAATATTAAAATCCACAAAATTTTAATTTATTCCTACTGTATTTTTCAAAGTGAGGTTTAAATTGGAGTCTTTACTTTCTTAAAATACCTTAAACTTGTCTACAAACCAGAAATTTCAGAAGCTAATACCATTATTGTCATCGTTCTAAAACCTCTCAAATTTCAAAGTATGAAATGCTACCAATTGTAACAAATTACATATTTCTTTTAACGAACAAATTTCATTTAGCAAGCGTATCATTTTCAATAGAATATGCCTACCTGGTTGAAGTGTGCCATTAAGTTAAAATACGTGGAATTTCCTGCCTGAAGTGCTTCATAATTAGCAGCAATAATAGAAATGAAGATAAGCTGAATCAAGGGAACTTACTTATCTGCTATGTTTATGTTTTTATTTGCTTGCATCACTTAATAAGCTTTTAAGGTTTATCTAGAAGAATGACCAAACTGATTTTGGGAAGGAAGCTACAGTATTCATTGCCATGAAGGGAACTGCAAAAACCTGGGTCTGAACTGATTGGTTCCTCCCAGAATTCAAGGTTATTTCCTGAACAGCTGATGGAGTAGTCAGATGTCAACAAGGCTGGACAGAAGAAAACCATTGCAATTAGTTCCAGCGCTGTGCTCACAGTACTATTAATCATACATCCAGCCAGGAGCATTTACTGCTGTCAGTTAAAGTCCATTGGCAAGACACCCGGGCAGATCATTGACAGGAGCATCTGGTCACGCATGGTTCAAAACCACAGAGCAGACAAAGCTTCTCTCCAACGTCTATGCCATATTTAAAAAAAAATAGTTATAAGGTATAGCTTTAATAATTGCACCACTGAAGAAAAGCAAGGAGTAGTATTACTTTCTCCCTATGCATATAATGCCTTTTAAAACTGGTTCCATTTTTTAGTACAGACAGCTGGATCTTATTGCAATGCAAATAATATCCCCAATAACTAGTAATAGTTACTAAAGCATTATAAACCTTGTTTTGCTACAGCAATTATGTCATTGTACACAACGACTAGGTTAAAAGAGCCGACAAATACATATGGGCAGATACTAGTTGCAGCAGCTACCAGTGACCTCATATACAGCATAATTCAATTTGGAAGATCTTAATGGTCAAACTATTCATTATAATTGCAGTCTGGAAACTATTTGCACTTTTAACATGAATTTACATCTGTTTTTTCAACAATAAGCATTAATCATCAAGATAATGCAAGTAAAAATCCTATTTCATTTGTCATATAAACACAGTTGAAATCTAAAATCAATTCCGGAATCATGGTGCAAAACAAGATAAATCTTATTTTCCATGTGTGTCACACAATGGGTGACAAAGCACAATGGCAAAGAAAAAACGAGACATGACATCAGAACATTTACTTCTTCAGTCAGACACAGTCACGCCAAAGAAATTCAAACCATGCTGCTATGAAACAAAGTAATGTTTAAAAGTGTATATATAGAGACCACCTGACTACCTGTAAGGAATGCACATTACTCTGCAAAACATCAGAAGCTTAATTTTGGAAACTGGGATACAGAGAAATTTTGGATTATCTCCTACTGTCCTTATTGCAAGATACCAAGAAAAAGCACAGAAATTATTTTCTTCCATGCCAGAAACAAACTTTTTTTTTTTTTTTTTTTTTTAATGAGATTAGATATGCTGTTGTTGAACATCTCAGGAACACAAGCAAAACATACCTTTGGCATGCCTCCTCTGTGTCAGAAATATCAATATTCAACCACGCAGCCCCATGCAGAGGCTGGGGAAGGCTAACGTTTACATGCCATAGCTACAACTCTTTCTGCACGGTCAAGCAGGATGGTACAGCTCACTTTCATTGCTGGGACAACCCAAAAGTTAACCTTAAAAGGGTGGCACAGCTGCACAAAAAAGCCACTTTTCTCTGAACACAGAAATGCCTTAATTACCAATTATCTTAAGGCTGTCTAAACTACTTAATTTAATCACATCAGTAGTAGACCAGCAGGTGTTAGCCCTGAATTAAACTAGATACCAGCCTGAAATAAAAAAGTTTTCCCTAGTGTATTCAAACTTAAATTTACACAAACTTAATTTATAAGTACTTTTGTATGGCCTTTACTTCAAAGAATTAAGAAATTTCTTTAATGATAATGATTTGCTGTAGAACAATGCACAGACACCGCTTGATTGTGCCAGGCAGTTGTGTATGACAATGTCTCTTTTAAACATACGGTTGGGTATTTTTAAGATCAGAAAAATCATAAGTTCAGCAACTCCCAAAGAAAGCTTGATGTGTAAGGTAGCGTACAGGCAGATGATTTCCTTTTCTGCTTTGAAGTAGTGAAATTTATATAATACTCAGACAATTGCATATCCTTTACTTAAGGTTTTAACACATTAATAGACCCTGTCCTTCTCACAGAGCATGCTAAAATCAAAGTGCAGTGTCTTTATCGCTTCACAGTCCTCCCCTTCCCCATCTAAGAGGTTAAGATATAAGGAAAAGATGCTAAATTACTCATGTTATATACCCTGAAAGACTGTCTACACTGCCTTCTGCAAGCAGACGCAAGCCTGTTCCGTGCTCTGCACAGTAGCTGATTGCTCAGCTCATACTCAGCATTGATCAGAAACTACAACACAGCAGCCTGTGCCCTGCAAAGCCCATGATAACCCTTCCTCAGCCTGTGCCCTGCAAAGCCCAAAATGATAACCCTTCCTCCTAGCCAATGTCAACTTCCACTAGAAAGCAGTAATACACACTTACTGTATTTTCAGTATTAAAAAGAAAAAAAAAAAAAAAAAGAAAATTAAAAGACCGATCTCTGACCCAGCGTTGGATTCATGATACACTTCATTTTCACTTTGTAATGAAAAATTCAGAATCAGTTACTAAACTACCCAACCACTGAAACACACATTTACATTTCTAAGCTTGAAGCCAACCACTGACAATTTAGCAATTAGCAGACTATAAAATAGTAAGTTAGAATGACAGGTTTACATCTCAAATTTATACTAGGTAGCTTTTTTCCCCTGCATAGATGTTAGTTAAAGTTCATACAGAAGTCTACTGCAGAGATGTTGGTTTAAGTCCATATTTAAAGCCCTACTTGTAAGAACTGATGTCTTCAGAGATCCCTCCACCCTGATCCTCTGGTCCTACACTAGTGAAAATAATGAAAACTTTCATCCCATTTCTTGCCTCTGAAAAAGTTTGCCCTGATACTAGCAGGAAATCAAAACCTTCTTCAAAGTCTGTACTAATGCCAGGGAATATTTTCTACTGGTATAAATTAGTGCAGGTATCAGTGACAGTTTCTCAAGTTGCATCAGCTCCTGCTGTCATCTTTACCTCCAAAAGTGCGTTGCACCTTTTGGAGGGAATACAAGATTCTCTGTACAACTAAACCTGATCCAGAAACTGTAACATGGTGATTCAGAAAGAGATGAAGAGGGTAAACAAGGCAAGGTGATACGCCATCTGTTCTCTGGGAAGGAACTGGATATGATGCTCATCACCGCGTCTGCTTTTTCCCAGCAGAGAGCTTTGAGCACCTGCAGCCTAACCTGGGCAAGCCAATTCATTCATTCACCACTTGATATCAAGGGCACGGATTATCTCATAGGATGTGTGTTGCCCATGAACTTTCAATTTTGTTGTTTCATCAAAAAGCAAGAATAAAAACAAGCGGTGCCCAGGTGCCTCAGCAAAATGCGGTATCAATAGGAGATAATTTCTGCCTATGCAAAAGCTGCAGGCAAAGCAACAACCACCACCTCACTCAAGTCAATGGCAGTTTGCCAATAACTTTAGTGGGATCCATATTTTTATCCATAACATTTTATTTGTATCTGGAAAGATAAAAAACCCAAACAAAACACAAAAATTACACCCAAAAAACACTGAAGAACAAACTGGGTATTTGAAAGGGTTGAAGCACTGGGCAGGATTGTTGTTATGAATCAAACAAGACAAACTGCTGAAATAAAAAACTTATGTTCTATGCTTACACAAAAGATACGTAAGATATCTATAAAGGCATTGGAAAATCCCAGTCAATAATATTATCTAGTATAATCTTATTACATGTTCATTTTTTTTTTTGGCTGCAGCTCAGAAAGAACCCTTTCCCCTCTATGATGTAAGAAAGATTGTAGGCTTAATATAATTTTTGCAAACAGTTACTATGATTCACGACGTTATCCCCCCGCTTCAACTCTGACCTGTGTTCCTGCTGAAAACATGAGATCTTGAAGACACAGCCACCTAACATGTCTATTAATAGAAAGCTGTATTAACAGCCTGTACCTATAAAGGAGTTCATACCAGCAGGTGGCAGCAAGAGATTCAACTTCACTTTTTAATGCTTGAGATGAGACTGTTCATCAATCTTTTCACACTCAACAACAAGCAAGGATCATTATCTTGCATCGAAGTACACCTACAAAATATATTTCAACAAAGATCACACAGCTAAAACCAGCTAACATTACAAATACTGACCTGCTCTGCTGAAGTCCTTGTGAGAATGCTAACTGCTCACATGATGATAAAATAGTAAGATACGTGCTTTTAACGTAAGGGTATCTAGAAGTCATACAATCAAAAACATCCCAGTAAAATTCATCTGAAGCTTAGGGTTCTAGAAGTATTTTGATGACTGTTTTTAACATTGAAGTTCTGCAAAAGTCTTGACCACTGCTTCAGTGCAACTGTCCAGGCAAAGCCTGGGAAAGTGAGACACAACGCAGTCACTCATCTTCTATATGTAGGCTCTGCTATTAACTGTTCTCCCAGAATGCGGAAGACCTGGATCTAATTTCTTCCTCTAACACGATTCTCTGCATGTAATCCAAGGATGTATTCCAACCAATAACATTTACAGGGGTTGATTCAGAACAGAAAAACTTGAAAAAAGAAATTAGAAAACTGTCTACACAAAGTACCTCCACACCAAGAAAGCATGCCATTTCAGAATCACAAAACTAGAAAAAAAGATCAAGCTAATGATAATTTCATAGCTCCATGTTCATCTGTTTTACTTTTTTTTTTTTTTTTTTTTTTTTTTTGTATTCTACTTGGAGTTGTCCTGTCTTTTCACCTGCTGGAAATGAGCCCAGAACACCAACACTATCCAGTAACTTCTGTTATGAAGAGCAGGTATATAAAGCTGAGATAGTAGCCTAACAGTTTGTGTGGTTCTGACTATGAAAAGCTCTCTATATGAACACAGTAATCAAAATCTGGTCTTCTAAGATGATATTTATGGTTATCCTCAAGCTGTCTCATAAATAATGGCTTAAGTAAGTATAAAAACGTAGATAAAAACTAAAGCATTTAAGGAAAAATATAATTAGTTTAGGTGACTGGAAATCAGGAGCTTTTGCTCAAGCAGAATAGAAAAGACTCTTGGAAATGTTTTATAAGGTAGCTTTCTGTGCTTACATTTGTAAGTATTTAGAGAAAGAATAGGAATAAAGTAAATGTTGTCTGTTAAAGGAATGGGAGCCCAGTCCTGAAATATATTGATGATTTACAATTCATACTACCTAGTTCAGTGTCAGCAAACAGTTCAGTAATTTCAAGTTTAGACACTGGTTTAGCTGATAGAAGGCAGCAAATAGGAAGCCATCTCCATTTTCTCCCCCAAAACTTCATAAAAAGGAGGTCTGACTATTTTTTAAGTATTACTACTTACATAACCACTGAACCTTATTACTTAGTGTATTAACCTAAAATATAAGAGCTCTATTAAAGGCTGTGAGAAATTAATCCAATTTACAAAATTCTCTGAAGAAAAATATTAAGCAGACAATTACAGATAAAGCAGATGACCTTCTCTGGTATTGTAGAAGCACTAATTCCATTTCAAGCAACAGCAGAAAATTCCTACAGTATATACTACTACTGTTACATACAATAATACATAAATATGCTGCCATTACTCATAATCAGCTATAGGAATAATATTAACAAAGACTACTCCTACAGCTGAAGTTTTCCCTTGCCTCTTTAACCTTACCAGTGTTCTGAGTACCAATACATCTAATTCATACTGACCTATGTTTATTTTCCCCATTTCTATTGTTTTTGTCAAATAACACACCGTATTTTCCTTTCAACTTTTTCCACTTTTCACAGCTATTAGGCTTCCTGTTCATGTAATATATTCCTCTTAAATTCTAACCTGCACCAGTATTTTTGTTAACTGTTTTTTTTATTTGAACCACTTTCACGTAAATTTATTTCTGTATGTGCTGTAATAGGTCTTAACGAAATAAAGTTTGTTGCTTCCAATGTTTCTAAATATCAGACTTAGAAAATTTGGCATTCATCCATCTGCGTGATAATTTTGTTCCCAGCCATCATCTATACAAAACTCTCATGCTAGCTGTCCACAACTGTCACCAAAAAAAAAAGACAAATAATGTTTATGAATTATGTTTCTTCCTTTTTATCATTAAAAATGATGGGGTTTGTAGTCACTCAAAAATTTCAGTAAATGATGTTTCAGTTACAGCAGAAGAAAGGATACTGCCATCAAAAGCTAGCTTAGAAAACCATTAAAAACATATCAAATCCAGGAAGAAAATAGAAATCTTAATTCAAAGATGTTTCTGGTATTCCAGATAATTATAACTGCCACTTTTAATTTCTTCTAGCTCAAAAGCATTCAGAGAGGGTGAAAAGAAAAGCACAAACCCCCCACATAAAAAAAAAAAAAACCACACCAAAAAAATGCCAGAAAAACCAACAAGTCTGCAAATAAAATTCTGCTTTGCTAGGATTTACATATTTTGGTTCAATTGGAAATTATTTAATTTTAAATCTATATTCCATATCACCTTTTCATATAGTGTATTTCTTCAAAAGAAATTTCTTTCTGTCTTGCAAAAAAAATAAATAAAAATGAACTGACTGATTGACTTATGCTGCAAAAATCCATCAGTCAAAATGCCCTCTCCTGTCAGGGAATCAAGTTTTCTCTTCTATCACTGTAACATAAATAACTGTCATGCTGAGGAATAAATAACAAAAACTACATTCGCACAGGTATTTAGATGCCCTAGTGATAAGATTCTCTATAATATGACGTGAAATTTTATATAAAATGGGAGAGAGGTCACAGTGAAAACAGACTTTCAGTCACCCATTAAGCTTGTATTCAAATGACATACTAGTAACTACAAAGAGGCCATAACCAAAATTTGGATGTGAACCATGCTGAAATGAATGGCTGTTGAAAGTCAGAGCTCTTCAACTAGGGATGCTGCAACAGCATACTCTCTGGGTTCACCCTCCCCCATCCCCAAGAAACTCCAGCAGCTACAGTAGAACTATATTCAGAATACGATCACAAATTTTATCAGCACTGGAGCACAGATATAATATGTATGATGACAAATTTATGAATTGTGAAAGGGTTTGCGTTTGTCCATTTTGATTTACTCTAATTAACAAGGCACAACATGGAACTGAAAAGTTGCATAAAAAGGAGTACCAAAGTTTTTTTCATGTGGAAATATTATGCAATACAACCTTGTACAAAATAAATGGACTCCTTGTGCATTATCCATTATTAGACATCTTTTTTCATTTTCTCTGTATACTTGAGCTGACAACAAGAAGTTGGCCCTTGTACGTTCTCATCAGAAAAATCTCTTACACCATTGTAATCTGTTGTCACTTTCAGAAGCAGCATTTCTGCATCCTTTCTGATGGGAGTTATGTGTTCTGCAGAATTAGAAATCTGTTTATCTGTTGCAATAGATGATTATGATGCACGATAGATCAGAACTGCAACATCAATCAAAATGCAGTTGTCCTAACAATTCAGCATTTCTTCCCTTCTGACCATGTTACTAACAGCGGAAGGCATTATGGCCTAGTAATGAGGGGCTCTGGCTTGACAACTAAAAGAACTAGGCCACAAACCTCAGCTCTATCACTAGCACACTATGCGATTCTGTGCAAATCGGTTAATCCTTTTCCTCTCCAACCCCTATTTAGATTCAAAGTGCTTTGCGTCACTGTCTCTCAGTACTGATACAGTCTTAACTTTATTGAATTACATGGAAAATACCTTATACGGACTTCAACAGAGTCAGAGTTTTCATACTGTGTTTATACAGTACTGCCTTAGCACAAAAAAAAATCCTGCATCACCTGGGATTAACCTAAAATATGGCTGCTACAGTAAAAAACCTCTACTGTATTTAAGAAGAAATGTCTCACAATGTCTGGAAATAATGAGAACACTCCAACTTTTAATCACACCTAAAGCAGTACTTTCAATAAAGTTTGGTGACTGCGTCAGTGAAATATAGCTGCCAAGATTTTGTCAGCTTCAGCAGTATTGTAAGTTTGGACTTAATGATGGTGCTCTGGCCAAAGCTATTTTTTCTAGATGTGAAAGTACATATCTGCGGTTTTAGCAAAGGGTCTTTTTCCATGGGGGGGATTATCAAGGAGCTGCACAGTGGGAACAATGGCAAACTACATCCAATGACAAAACCTAAATCATGAAAATTTTGACCTAGGACATTTGCAAGATCAGCCTCTTTAAATCAGCCAACATCCTTGGTTCTAACAGTGGAGCTCATAATTAAGGTCAGTCCCTTTCAATATATTAACACTTTAATCAACTGGGACAACTGTACCACATGCCAACTGTCTTTCATTCTAGAATAAATTCAAAATCTGCTATAAACCAACACTGCAGTAAATGGTATGTACTGGTAGAAATGGCTTACTTGAACCGTATTGAATTCTAGACTCAATTCAAGAGATGTTGAAAAAAGTTAACTCTGAAGCTATTCCTAAGCAAAAAAAAAAATAAATCCATCAGTCCTCTGAACTGCTAAAATGAAACAGCTGAGCAGGATTAAGACATCGCCTTTTTTTTTATTATTATTATTATTTTGAAATTTATATTTCCAAAAGAAAATATGTTCCTGAAATGTTTCAGGTTTTACAACATTTACATTCCCCAAAAGAAAATGTCTGTCAAAATTTTCCAATCACCTCTGCCTCATTGTTTTTGGTAAAATCTGTGTATAAATCTGAATCTTCTTAGCAGTTATTTTCACTGAAAACCTTCCTCCCTGATTAGATAGGCAGAATCAAAATACAACATTGTTAGAAATTAGTATAATGCAATCAGCTGAAAACCAACTTAATCTACGTTGTCAACTGGATCCTCTATAGCATGTATTCTGTAACGAGATACCTATACAGTAAGGATACGGTCTATTACATAAAGAATGAGGAGGTTCTGTAAAAATTAGGTTCCTATTTTTAATATATAAAAGGAAACTTTTTGAGACTGGTTGCATGAATATCAGAACTTAAAGCAATACACAAAGGAGTAAACAATGAAAAAAAAACCACCAACCAAACAATGACAGTAATAAGGCTTCTCGGAGACAGATGTTCCTGATGCAGAGAATTTCCCTTCTTTCACTCACCTCAGCTGTTCTGGTATGACACATTAATGCGGAAGAAAACATAGGTTGAAAAAGAATCCTCCACTCTCCCTTTAGAAAGCTGCCCTTTTAAAACAGTGCACGAACAGTGAAATTGGTCCCTGTAACCACTGAAGCCTACAGCCAGAGAGACCCTGGGACAACTGTAACTTGCTGGCTTTCCCCAGCCAGAAGTGAACCCCCATGCTCGACTATACTGAGAGATGAATAAGCCTAAAGAAGGAAATAAGAGCATAAAAGTCTGGTGGTGTGATTGATCTCACAAATGTTCTTTTCCCTTTGTCTATAATGCTATTTTGACCTCTGAAGCTGTTGTCACTAGGAAAAGGGCACAGTTTTTTAGGTATATACTTTGTTAATGCTGTTAGAGAAAATGGTAAAGGGGAGAACATTTTAGAAATGTCAAAAGCAATTTATTTAGATATTTGTAAGCAAGATGTTTCATCTGGAAGTGATACAATGCTGCATTTAAAAAGTTTATTATTAAAACTTTTATTTTTGTTTCAAACTACCATTTTGTCATTAAAAACATTCCTAACTTTTAAAAAAGAAAATTATTTAAAAGGCAAAAAATTAAAAGAACTTTTTTGAAAACTATGATGTGTTTTGACCTTAAGTAACACTCATGGATCTTTCATGTTCTGCTCTATTCCTTTTGCATAAAAGCATTAACATTTAGACTTTTCCTCAACCTAGTCTTACTCCTTTGACTTAAGCAGAAAGTGTGTTATTTGTTCAGCGAGGTTCTCATGTAACACTGATTTGTTTTAGATAGGTCGTTCTTTGAAAAAATATTTACTGAAGACCCAGTTAAAAGTAAAAAATTAAATCCTTGTTTCTGTACATATTACAGCTGTAATTCCTTTGGCTCTGGACTTCGGACATTTGTCACACAAGCAAGGGCTCATGGGCTCAGGCTCCTTCACATCAGTCTTTTGGAAGCCTGGGACAAGCTTATTACATATTGCCAAACATACCAAAACCACAGATGTGCTTGCTTAACATGTCAAACACCATGAACTACATAGTTTAAAATAATAATTTTGTTCTATGAAATACACAAAAAACCCAACAACTTTACTTTCAAAGGGAGAGAAAAATGGAACAGACAATTTATCTGCTTAAAAAATATTTAAAATATATTTTTATCATTGTTTTCAATTTTTTCCTATCAATGATACCAAAGAACTCATTACACAGGTAATACTCTAAGCATGTTGACTTTGATTATTTTTTTTCCTGATTTAGTTATCATGTCATATGAAAAAAAATGAAACACGTCCACTATATCATTACAACATTTCACTTATTTACTTATATTTTGACTGCTCCTTAACAATCTCAACTCGCATCTTTTCTCAGGTAAGCATAAAATAGACTGAATCCTTGATCCACTCTCCTAGGTAGAGCATCCAACTGCCCTTTTACCTATGCTTCTCTCATTCTGCAGGAGCACAACCAATACAAAGAGCCTAGCAGGTATAGGAAAAGATCTCTGAACCTGACGGCAAAAATGAAGAATATCAGTTAGAGTTAAAACTGTCCTAGTTCTCATTTTCCTTTCAAGATGAATCTGCAGAGGAAGAATCAAAGCCTCAGGGATGCTGGATTTGAAGGAAAGCAGAACATGACATAGAAAGATTACTTAATACACCGTGAGAATTTATTTACAGAAAGGAGGAAAAAAACTTGTTTCTGGATTAATACTGAAAAAAAATATGCAAATAGAATTTTTATGAAAAAATCTTTAAAAATTTCCAAAATACAAATTTTGCATTGAGGTGCCAATATCAATTTCAGATAATCAGTTATCTGATACACTATCTAAAGAAAAATATTCAACATTACATGACTTACTATGACCAACAGCACAAATGTTAGCAGGAAGATTAAAATGTATGGTTACTTTCTGCTAGTTATTTCAGAATCCAACTCAAATTTGTATTCTGAAATGATCATGGCAGAGGCTTTTTTAAACTGTAAAATTCCTGTTTTCCAATTTCAAGTATTGCATGTTTTAAAAACATTAAATGTTCTTAGATACATGGTGCTCAACAGTTTGGGAGTTTTTTTACTAGCCTTGGAAAACTTCTCTAGTCAAGGCTCCATAAGGTGGGGGGTTTGTGGTTTTGAGGGTTTTTGTTTGGTTGGTTTTTTTTAAGGAACATACAAAACTAGAGGCACTCTTCAGATTGTAATACAGACTAATAACTAGAATACTTCAATCCCATTTGAGCTATAGATTCTACGTGGTACAAATTATTTCTGCTCTTGCACTTGACTCTGCTTGCAATTTCCAGAAAATGAAAACTGTATTCTTTCGTTCACTGTGAAACAAATTAGAAGGGAAAAAAGGTCAAATCAAACAGAATTTGCTTTGAAAGGCTGGCAGATAAATTTGTAGCAGTGGGTTTAAAATTTGAGCTTAGATTCACATCCAATTTAATACAAATCTGTAGAGCTGAAATTGCTGTTTGATCATTGTCATAGGGGGAAGGAAAGAGCAAAATATATTCATATACTTAATTTTTAAGCAGAAGTAAGTATCACTAGGACACACTCACATCCTGCATATTAGAAATTCTCACTTTGTCAGACAACAAAGAAATGCCTTTGCTGAGAATTTCCAACTTCATTATCAGTTGTCATTTGTAAAAAGTGGCATACAATATCTATTGAGATTGATGTTTCTCTGCCCATAGTTTAGCTTGAGGAAAAGAGATGTGCTTAAGAAATTTACACACCTTGAGCTCAGCCATTTGGCACTAATTTAAAGCAGAGACATCACATATGAGTTTAATTAAAAGCCTCTCCTGCCCCATTTGGCAATCAATGAGCTACAGCAGACATAGGAAATGGAGCAAGGATTTCACAGCTTCTGCAGTGCTCACAGTAGTGGGGTTTATGGTTAATATGTGAAGTCATAACTTCATACTCAGTGTATTGGTTGAACTAAGACCTGTTTAATATTTTTCTTCTCCTTTCCTTCTGTTTGCTTTTTGTTCCTTGCCTCCTAAAGCACAACAGGACCAGGAGAGACAGAGGTGACTTCCTACAATCTGTCTCAATACTTTTTTCATGTTTAAAAAAAATGCAATTTAAGTGCCTCCATGAAGCTAGTTTAGCAGTACTGAGAAAAACAGAAGATGGACATGGCTTAATTCAGTGTTAACTCCTTGGCTTTGATCCCTAACCCATATCATGAAAAGTTAAAAAGGTGTAGAATGTTATTAGATAAGGTGTTGATACTTTGAGCTCATTCCTACTTTATGGAATTCAGAGACATTTTGCCACAGGCTTAGTAGGAGCAGGATCATAAACTGCACATGTGTTAGCTAAGGTGGTTTAATTATTTACAGACAATTCCTTGGCTGCAGATGTCATTGAAATCTTCAGCCAATGCTTTTTGAATATTTGTTCATTACTAAAGTATGAATGCTCTGCTCTCATTGCAATAACTCATCTTCATCTGATTTTTCTCAGTCTGCTCTGAATTATTTGTCATAGAAATAGAATTCTTTTTTGATAGCATAGAAAAAGTTTTTAAAATCCATCCATTTGATATTAGACTATTAAAACATCGCTGGGTCATAATTTTATGGTTATGTTATATGCACAGTTTCAGGCTTGCCACTAAAAGCTCAGAATTGCAAACCATTATAATTACAAAGCAAGTACAGAATTGCAAATGAGCAAGGAGTTCCAAAATAGAATGGTTGAAATTACAATGATGTTGATCCACTCCCATTCAGTGTCATTCAAACAAATGCTCATTTTCCTTAGAAAATTTTATTCAGTTTTCAAAAGTAAAACTTCTTCCTTCCACATATATTGTCCTTTACATTAAACTGAACAATAAAGATACTTTTTTTTAAGAGGCATTTCAAAGTTTGTATTATAACAAAAATTTTGGCTTTAAAATTTCTGATTCTGTCCTGCTGATGTCTCTTCTGGAGGGACAGGTCAGTTGTCTGGCTGTACATTACTCAGCACTGTGCTGAACTGTATCACAGTGCAAAAGCATGAACATAATTAAGCAGCCATCAGGGCATTCCATTTGGTTTGCTCTGATTTAGATAAGGTCTGAGTCAGATAAGGAAAAGGACTGCTATTAGAAATGGCTAAATCAAGCTGAATTCCAGGAGGAATGAATAGCTACACCAATGGACGGCTGAATGTGTCCTAGACTCCTAATTTTCACTAAACTGCCCACTGTCTCCTTCTGTGGTACAGCACTAAGGACATTTGCCCTTTCCAATTGCCAAGCCACTGTAGGAATGTATTACATTCTGGGAAAAAAATTCCCCTTTGAAGCACTATATCCCTTCTATTGGAGATGAAAGGCTTTAACAAGACAGAATTTGAATCAGTTTGCATCAAGCATTCTCTGCATTATAAAAACTTCACTAATTCTGTATCTGCTAAAAGGAGGCTTCAGGTAATCACAAGTACAGAACAAAAAAAAAAAAAAATGTATAAATTTCATGTGTTGAAAGTCTGTTTTTTTCTTCTCGTATTTAAGGTAGTTAGTCACTGTTGGGCTCCAATTCCATTTCCACCTAAAATCAATAGAAAGGCTCCCCTTTCTTTTATTGTGTCTTCAAGAAGATCCTCACTAACACATTTGTTACAATCACTTAGGCACTCAACTTGTGTTGATTTCCCTGGCAGCTACATAACAGCAAATGTGTAAGAATCTGGGACATAATGGCTAATAAACACAAATAACTTTTGGTGACATTCATGCCTTGATCCAAGCAAGCAGTAGATACTATGGTCAACCTTCTACCAGAAAAGTATTCCCTTCAGATGAATCATTTATACATTCTTGTGCAGCGATTGATAAAGAGAAATGAGCAACATAATGAATCAGCATATTCCAACTCCATAGCACAGGTTAAAAAAAAATAAAACTAAGGCGAGTATCACAACAGGGGAAGATGGAATTTGCACCTACTGAAAATACTGCTAGTATTTTCTCACTTTTCCAGATAGGTCAAGCAGTGTCCATAACATACACCTGAAATTAATCAGCAGGTGATTGAAAGAGTGCAATAACCACCAGAATTTTCACAGTTTCAGAGACTTTCAGAGCTGACAGCATCTTTCCATTATTTGCAGTCTGGTCTCCTACAGATTACAACATTTTAAATATGACAAGTAAATTTAATTACATCAAATAACTTCTAATTAAATAGGATTAATGCTTCAGAAAAGAATCCAAGACTTGTTTAGACAGCAAAGGCAGAACTCTTCTGCTTTATCAGGTAGTTTTCCACATCCCCTGCTATGATTTCAGATGTTAACCACCAGCTATTTTAAGTTAGGCAGTCTCAAAAAGTTCTCTCTCTCCAGCTGAAACATGTATACTCTTAACTTCTAAATATTGATTCTTAGGTTATAAAAACTAAAGAGCTCTTTACTGCCTACTAATATTTCTCCTTTACACTCTAAGGAAGTCATCTCTCATTTATTAATTTTGCAATTAAAGAGACTGAGTTAAGCTGCTTAGTCTAAAGCCTTTTTCCACCATTATGACTTCTCCCTGCATTGTCTCCAGTTTTTCAAAAATCATTCAAAAAAGTAGTCTCCTGAAAAGGAGGCAATACAGCATTGCTGCATTAATATCAGCACTGTTGTCCTCAGAGGCAGTAATAAAATGATCACCTTTCTTCAACTGCTCCCTAGTTTTGACCTTGTGGTACTCATTCTGAGTGGGTGTTTCAGATCTCTTCCAGAGCTAGTTTGCTTTGCAAGACACTGTCTTTTGCACTGCAGGTATGGCCTGCATCCTTTTTAAGTTATCAGAGATTATACGATGTGCTTTGAGATGAATGGTGGAGATGTTGAGCAGCACCAGGAATATCATCTCTCACTTTGGAACTCAGTGGCATTTTGCCGTTGACATGGACTTTATGAAGTCTGTCCAACAGCTGATTCTCAATTAATTTAAGATAAGCTTTAATTACATTGGTTTGTACAATTTTATTAGCAAAATGCCATATGATACTGATGATACCTTTATGAAATCTAATATTATTATTTCATGCAGGTAACTTAAGTAAGCAAATATCATTACAAAGATTTCCTGTTATTAATTACATTGCTATCCTTAGGTCTTTTTAAACTGAATTCCTCATGAGGTTTTTCACTCTTCTGTTTAGGACAGATGTAACATAACAATTTGTAAGTACCTGTTTTCATCCTACTTAGTCTTTTCTTTCTGGAGTTCAGAGCTTTTGCTTTGTTACAACTCACATGAAAAATGAATGTCAGCTGATGGAGCATTCCCTCAGCTTGCCTTTTAGAAATCTGGGATGAACTCTATTAATTTAAGAATGTGAAACATAACTCCTTTGGGGTGGAAAATATAGCAGCAACTTGATGAAATGCAAGTACATACTCCTCCACCTTTTTCAATGCAACCCTTTGAATGTCTCTATCTTTCTGGTTTTTATTAGCCTTCCCAACAGCCAGCCTGGGTAAGTTAGAAAAAAACCCTTTCTGAAACCACTGTGCTAGCAGCCACCAAAAAATGTTGAACACATTGGTGTTGCATAGGAATTTTCCATCTGTCTCCCGAAGCCAACTTCCTGACATTCTCATCTTGAAAGACAGAGGTGGGTGGAGTGGTGGTGGTGTTAGCTGGTTCCTGGGGACATGTTTGACTTTCTTGGACTTGGTTAATTTTGGGGATATCTAAGTTGGTGGATGAGATCAATTTAATATCTTTTTTTACACTTTGAGTTTTAGTCTGTCAAAACACTTCAGAGTAAAGAACTCAAAAAAAAAAAAAAAACAGAAAACTTATTATGTGCTTATCTTTAAAATAATTTTCTTTTGTTAACAACCTCAAAAAACGCTGATGACATCCAAAGCACTAAACACCGAGAAACAGCAGCTATGCACAGCAGCCATACTTTATAGCATTTTTAATAGCTAACTGTAGATTCTGTACCCCTAAAATATAATTCTCAAGCCAACCAATATGATGCCGTTAAAATTCTTTATTCATTTATTTGAAGTTGTTTCACTGACTTATTCCATTGACATCTAAGCCATTACAATATCAATTGCAATGTCTCCATGTTATGGTGTTACAGTAATTGTAGACTCATACATTTCAATTTTTTAATGCTAATTTTGCTTGCTTCACACAGCCCCCCATCTGATGTCAACTGCACTGTCTTAGACCTTTCAGCTGGCACAGTAACCATTCCAGGGAAGCATAACTGCAGTTTTATCAGCAAGAACTTGGATTTAGGCCTGCTATCTACATAGAAATTAATTCAAAATCATGTTTAGTTGTATGGAAAAAATATTAATTATATTGAATGTAATTCCACTCTAAATATGCTTTAGCATTTGAGTTAAGTTTATTGTAAAGAATCAGGCGGGGAATCACATTCCCAGTATTTAGCTACAGCACATTTCCTTAAAAACAACAACAAAAAACCAAACAAAAAACCTCCACACACACCACAATAAAACTCCACCCAAACTACCAACAAAAAAACACAAACCAAAAATAATTGAAATTAGATATATTTATCAGAATTTTCTAGGTTTTGTAAATTATTCCATTAGAAGCATACATTTAGGATTACCACTACACAGAAGAAATATTTTCATCAAGTTTCCTACTTTGTACTGTATGAAAGACCTGAATGTTCATCTGCTTTTCAAAATGTTTAAAACAAAATTTAGCCACAAGCAACTCAGAATACCTTTGAAGATCGTGGAACCTGTAAGGTTCTTCTGACCTGAACCAAGAAGCAGGCAAAATCCCAGAAACTGTGTCCTCAGAAGAACATCAATGGAACAGAAATGTTTACTGCTTGAGAGAGGTCCTTGCACCTCCCTAAGGATTCACACACAGTATGCATATAGCAGCGTCCCCATTAACTCAACTAGTTAATAGATGTACAGCGAACGTACCTTGTGCTGCAGTCCTCCACTTGCTCTTCTCCTTCTACATGTCAGCCACATTATGGAAGGAAGCAGTCATTTGTGCACTGGGAGAGAGAGAAAAAAAAACTGCTTTTGTTCCCTAATACTATATAATTTTCACATATAAAAAGCTAAATCCTACTTTCAGAAATACACACAAAGACATCCACTTATGTCAATAAATGGCCACTCATGAGAATAAAAGGGTAAAAATATAATTCAGTTGAATAAGTTAAGTATAGAACAAGAATTTTGTAATTCCCCTGTCTAGTCTGACACAAACTCATTGTACTACTTTTACATACCAGCTGTCAACATGTATAAAAGACAGATCAAAAAAAATTAGGGTCAAATGTTCATTTTGACAATTATCAATAATCACATTATTGATCTAGAAATAAAATTTAAAAATTAAATGCAAAAAACCTCTTAACACACCACTGTTTTTAATCAAAGTGCTACTGCTAAGCGACTTCACTGCCATTTTTTCTATAAAAATAGCTGACGATTCAGATGAAAGTCAAAAAATGTATAGGTTTATCTGGAGTTTAAAGGTATAGTTTCTTTTGTAGCAGAGAAATAAGCAAGGTTAAAAAAACAAAAGCAACTACATGAAAAGAGCTCTCATGTCCCAATAGACTGTTTTATGTTTTCTGAAAGTTTCCAGTCAACCTCTTTCTGCCTTGTCCTCTATAACTGGAAATCAAACTCTAATAAAAGAAGATTAGATATAAAATAACAGGATTAATTTCTAGTTGACTGACTATCTTTAAAAAAAAAAAAAAAACATACTTTTCTTACATGTGCACTTAAGGAATAAGGAAGGCAGTAGGTGCCAGGCTAGACAACAGACTCTAGAACTCTTGTAAACTTCAAGACAGCTCAAAGAATCTCCTTGGGACCAAGTCTAAACTTTAATTAAAAATCTTGAAGAGGCCAAATTAGTTTCCTTAAAGTTGCTTGCACCTCATATTTGGGCACTTACATAATTTCAGTCAAGGTATTGAAAACAATGCAAGAGATGTCACAAACATGCAGGAATCCTGGTATCTAACATAGATGGATGACTTCAGGGAAGTCCTTTGGCTTATATAGACAGTAGTCACACCTGAATTCACAAACCCTCTGTAGATACAATTTTGTCTAGAGACAGCAGTACAGAGATATCTTCACCTTCGCCAGGATGCTTGTGCCCAACAGCTCTACCCTGTCTTTTCAAGGAAGAGTTGCTTCTGACCTGATTTTCCTTCACACTGACTCAAAGCCCAAATAACCCATAAAAAATGATACTATACTCTGAGTTGGTAAAACAGGATTACAGCAACTCTTAAATGGCTCTATGGGTGGTTACCTTCCTATGGCTTTTTTTTCCTGCTGTATTTTAGCCATATTTGCCAATATTTTGCTAAACCCTGCAGCTTATACACGCTTTATCAAATAAGTAGCCAGATAAGAATCAAACAAATTAGGAGTACTGTGAGGATTTCAACTGCTCCTTAACTAAGGTAGGCTTAGTGTAATTTACTATTTTAACCCAATGGAGAAGACTCTAACGCTAACACATCACAGACATCTAACAGTCCAGAGTTTTCAACACGTGTGTGAAAGGAATGAGGTGTGAAAGTGAGTGTTACAAAGTCCAGCAGCAAAACAGTTGCTCTGTGGAAGATGCCTAACAAATTCAAGAATCTATTTAGGAGATAAAGATGGAAGATATTTACAATGATCTAAATCAGGAATTATTCTTATAAGGAATTCAATCCAGAAAGAGTTCCTAAATAATAGTATCACCAGATTATTACTTTGTGACTTTATAATCAAAGCACAATTAACTATCTAAAAACAAATGCACAGTACATTGGCAGTTATTCAAACTAATGACTTAATGGGTTTTATGCTTCTGTCCTTCAAATAGACACCAAAGGTCTATTTAAGAAATATGGGGAGAAAAAGTCTGTCTCAATAGTGAAAACACCCAGCATGTCCTGCAGACAACCACACTATTTTCTTCCTCCTATTACCATGTCTTTTACCAGAAAGGACAGCAAAATTACATCCTCCAGGTTTTTCAGCTACAGTACTATCTGGAGGGTATCTGTAAATGGGTACCCATTTCCATTACATTCTATACACAGAATTTTACCCACCTTGCTATTTTTCATGCTCTCATTATTCACTAATCCCATGGATAGCATAATCTCAGCATTGCAAACTGCACCAAGCTCCTCAAAACCAACCAGTTTAGCATGAACTGAAAGGTGCTCCAGGCAAGCTGCAATCTTGCCTTTGCCTTTAGGCAACCTTGTTTGTCTTGATCTCTGTTCCCTTGCAGGGTGTCTGTCTGGCATTCAGCAAGTTTCTCAGTCCCCTAGGACCTCAGGCTGCCTCCACAAATTGCCTGCCTGTATTCAGGGGCAACAGTCCCCTCCCTGCCTCAGATGCTGCAACACAAGTTTGCCTAAAGTGAAAGATAAAGATGCCAAATTAAATTGTTCTACCTCATTTGGCCTAGCCAGGTCTGTTGAGTCATCCCAGACATCCTTCAGTGTGAGGCATTCAGAGAAATCTCATTCCCTAGAGGGCATTTGATGGCCCTCCAAGAAAACACCTCCTGTGTTTTACTGTCAAGTGCCTCTGGCTCCCCAGATATAGGCACCTTTGCTCATCTCCAGATGGTTCACCTGAGATCCAGTTATCCTCAGGCACCCCATGGCACACTCTCAAGACTGCCAGCTACAGTCAGCTTAACATTTTTTCATGAACATGAGAAAAGTGACATCCTTCATGATTTCCAGCTCTTGGTATTCTCAGGAACAACTGTAAAATCAAGCAGGGATTTTTTTGTTGTGGGTTGGGTTTTTTGTTTGTTTTTTTCCTAGAAGTCTTATCTAAAATGAGGACTGCCAACAGAAGAAAGGAGCCTGTTTCAGGTGACTGCTGTCTCTAATGCCCATTTCATTCAAAGACAGAAATAAGACAAATAAGGTTTTTTGCAATACAGACTGCAAAACTTATTATTTCCCCCAATTAGATTAAAATAACTCAATAATTCTTTTAACCCACACTTTCTACCACTCCTGCTATAACATTAAAAATCATTCCATTGCTTCCTGTCACTAACTTTGCAAATGCCAAAGCCTAATGCATAGCAACTATAGCAAGGAAAACAAAACCCTAACACTGGGAGTAATGTCTTAGAAATCACCAGTATCAGGTTTGTAATCAAGTATTCAAAAGATACTACGGATTAATTCTCTAGATGTCATGAACATTATTCATTCTGAAATTCTGCAGTATTTCATTAAATTGTATATATGAATATGGACAGCTTTCAGTCTCAAGAACTAAATATTCTGTTCTTCATAATTCTAGTGGGAGATGAGACAAGACTGGATGAAACTTCTTACACTTCAGGTCTGTCAGGCTACATCTACAATGTACTTAGGACAGACAATTTCAAAGAATTATAGAAGTCAGGTATATTATTTCAAACTATCCTTCAGTATTTTCTTTTGGCTTATGAAAATGGCATAGCAAATATTTTTAAGCATCTTCCTTATTTTATTAGATGTTTAATTTTAAAGCATAGTCATTTACATGTGTGAAATTAATTGCTTTCCATTGGCTGTAATATCAATTATTTTCCTTCAAGAAATGCATGTTTGGGGTACCCTCACTGTGTTAATGTAGTTATATCACTAATAACATTACATACTCACGCTTACTGTAAAACTAGTGCTGTCACTACAGTAATGTAAAACCAACCATTTTAAGCACAAATGTGTGGCCTAAATGACCAGTTATATTACCAATTTTCCAAGGAATCACTGTCTCTCTCATTTCTAGTCTTCAAGGAAAACTGATGAATGATAGTGATCACCTTGTAAGTATGCAATGAGATTAAATTAATGTTTGTTAAACACAGAGCATTTCAAATGAATTTTACATGAATGGCAATGAACAAAGGCAGAATGCTCTTCATCAATGATCAAGCTAAAAAAAACCCACAGGAATAATTTCACTGTATTTAAACTCAAGCATATTGTTACTGAACGACACAAAGTGTCAAAATGTCTTTTAACTCATTTGTTTCTTTTTATACAGCTTGGCTTAACAGACTGGTCCCACAAAACACTGCTTGTAAGTTTGGCTTTTATCCTTGCATTTACCCACCTTTTGTAAGTAGAAAAGAACGATCATCCAAACTCAGAAAGATGACAGAGCTCAGATACATTCCTGAGAGCCTGTGTAAGTTCAAATTTTCCATTCTCTGTTTGTTCCTGCCACTACATCGTTTACTTTTTTAATTCAGAAAGTGTCAACTTAGGCTTTTTTAAACAGATCTGAGTACTTGCTGTGGCTGGACCAATCTGTCCTTAGGAAAATTTGGCTAGTAAAAGTAGTTTAGTAAGTCAGCAAATTTATTATCTGCATATATTTAAACCAATTTGAATATGAAAACAAACTCAGACTTTCCCCACCCCATCTCTCTTTGTGATTACAAAGTCATTTATACCTTTCTGGCAGAAAACAGAATTTTTCCTCCCCACCAACATAGCTATTTTCTGGCACTTCTCTGATATGGAGGGCTACTAATCAATTTCTGTTAATTTGATAAATATAATCAAATCAATCAAGCAAAAAAAAAATGGACAAAATGCATCTCTCTAAGTGTGGGGCCTTAAAAGCTAATTTAGTTTGGCCACTCTGCCTGAAAGTGAACGGCTGAAGGAGGAATCAATTCCATGCACATCGCTAACGATCTTCTCTATAGAAAGAGGCCTTTATGTGAGATCATACATTGTGAAATAGTTGCAACTTTATTCTGAATGACACAATTAGAACTTTAGTGTTATTTTTTCAAATGCTCATGGTTCTGCATATCTTTATTTCAAGCTTAATTCTGATTCAAAAAATCAATATAGATTCTAAGTGTTGTATATTATTAACACAGCAGTCCTCCTGTGTTACATACGTTTAAGCTAGAACAAGGATGAAAAGGCTAAATGATTATTTAATTGGAAGCACCTGGTACATACTGGGATAGAGGTTCAAATTTCCTAATTATTTCTATTGCCAATATCTTTAGAATAAAGAATATGGGAACAAATAATCTCAGACATGCTATCTACCCAGAGGTTTTTTTATTATTGTTGTGCTTGATCTTACAAACTGTTAATAAACTGTAGGTAATTATCTCATTTACTGGTACATATCAGTCACTTTTACAAACACCTCAACTGTAAAGAGGAAACCCTGCTACTGAAAGATTCAAACTCGTACTATGGGAAGGTAATTTTTTTTCAAGGACAGGAGATAGCATCTGATCCAATCAAGAGACATCTGCATCTCCAGGGAAGAGGAAAATGTAGTTATAAAGAAGACAACTGACAAGACCATCTCCTGAATAAGAAAAACAAATTTGGAAGAAAAACATTAAGTCTGTTTCCACCTACAGGAGAAGTTCTAAAAGATTAGCTAGGAAAGTGATTGCCTCTGGTGTGTGCAACTGCTGGCGTATGGCACACAATAAGATACAGCGTCTCAGAAGGCACACGTCAGCCAGTTACAAGCGACAGCACAACCTCTCCAGTCTAATCTTTGTGTAAGCTGATTAAACTAGGTTGTTCTTTCATGTCTTCATATGTCTTCTAGAAGAATCTGTAACAATATTGACTCTTTTGGAAGCAGTAAACAAATTTCATTCAACAAAACTTCATTTGCATTACAATATAGCTTGAGTTATGAGCAATTACAACGTAAATTGATAGTAGGAAGTATCACACCAAAAGGCATACTGAATGTGTAAATCAGGACACTGCAATACCATAACAAGTGCCCAGGGCTCCAGCAAGACTGAAGGTAACAGCATGCGGTCCCCTTGAAGCTTTGCAAATAGGTGGAGAGTTGATACTTGAGAGTCCAGGAGGGAAAGGAAGCAACAAGCAGGAATCAGGAAGACACTCTGGCATTCAACAGAATAGTCACTGAGGACTCCCTGGGAGTTTGTCATTCATTCATGTCAAACCCAATATTACAGCTCCTTCTTACGACTTTGAACACACACTTTCTAACCACGTGAGAAAAAACAAGTTTCTAACCTCCTCTATGACACAACAGCCTAATGGCTCTGTGGCACAGGACAGTGGATAATACCAATTCTAACCCAGATTAAGGCTAGACTGCTGTTGAAAGTACTGGAGCCAAAACTAAAGATTAAGCCTCCTTTGTTTGGCACAATAAAGGCACATACGTACCATTTCCTTCCTTGAACGGCTTATAGCCTGAATAAACAGGAAAGACAGATGTCTGTGAAAGCATAATGAACAGTGCTATGTTGATAAATGACACATTACTCATGATTTATCTGTATATGTTTTAAGCACGCCTTTCTGAGACGTGTATTCACAAATCAAAGGAAGTGACTCTCAGAGGATTCTTTAGAGGGAGAAAAATGGAAAGGGTAGCACTAGGGAATGTGATGAAAAGTGAAAACAGGTGATTGTAAGGAATGAAGCGAAAGATCTTTGGAGAAGTTTCCCAATTAGCATTGCAAAAGTTGATCTGACCTTCTTCTAGTTCAAATTTCATGTATAACTCCACTGACCTTCCCCAAATGCAGTGAAAGCTCAAACTCATTTGGAGCCAGACAGCTGATTATGAAGTGATGCAAATCATGAGTTTATTTGGCAACTTTAAAACAAAAAAAGATCTGGTACCTTTCTAACAGTTGTCAGTAGTTAGCCATTGCAATCGATTTTGGTGGTTTCAAAAGAAAACATATCACTTGTGATAACTCATATTACTTGTGATAACGAAGTTATCACAAGTAATCCTGTTTAACAGGAAAATGTCTTAAATGGTACTTTATAGCCAAAGAAATGCATTCTTTAAAGAATGTATGAACATTCATTTTGCTGCTATTCACTATAGATTAAGTTATCCAAGATAGTGGTATTTCACACACACACAAAAGAAGAAAAAAAAGGAAAGTACCACAGGAAAAACTGAGAAACATTTCGCAATAAAATGCTTATATATAATTCACTCAGGTCTCAAGAACTATGTCTTCTGAAAACACACCTTCAAGAAAAATATCATGTGCTTCATGGTTTGAATTCAGCATAAAAGAATACCAATTCCTCGCTAAAAATTGAAATGAAAACCAGGAAAGACAAAGAACTTTTGCCAGCCAAAATTATTCATCAGGAACGAAGAAATCAATGTTCTGTGGGAAAACCTGATTGTAGGCTATAAAGATGCAACCTGAAATAGATACAAAGCCTTGATACAAAATACTTTGAGGCAGAACTGAACAAAACGTCCTTTTGTTCTCCTTTTTTGCTGTCTAGTATATTGATGTGTTTCTAAGCGTTAAAGAATTCAAATAACAATATATTATTAATAGTCTCTTCATATGCATTAATAAATTTGTAGAGGTCCTGTAGTTATCTTCAGCTGATCTGAGCGATGCTCACTTTTCCAGATGAAATCGCATTCTTAAGGATACAACTGAATAATCTAACTCAGGGATCCTCAAACTATGGCCCATGGGCTGGATACGGCCCCCCAGGGTCCTCAATCCGCCCCCCGGCATTTACAGACCCCCCCCGCCCCACCCTCCCACCCCCACCCCTGCCGGGGGTTGGGGTGGGAAACCAAGCAGCCACAGATGCCTGCCAGCCACTTCATCCGTACGCCGGCCCCCTGGTTAAAAAGTTTGAGGACCCCTGATCTAACTATTAAAACTACCACGGAGTATTAAGGAGGCAGCAGCAAAATGGTACACTTAACAGTGTAACCTCCCTCCTTAGTTTACTCAAGATTTCGTTCCTTACTCAAGAGGATCAACAGACACAAAAGAAAAGCAGCAGATGGGAAAAACCACCACTGGCCCTGTTAAAGAAACTGACTGTTTTGGTCAGTCCCAAGGCAATAGAAGAAGGGAAACTAACAGAAACATAAATTAAATCTAAATATAAAGTCTTCTCTGTCAAAGGTTTGCTATAAATTTAGTCAAAGCAGCCTTGGGGAAATCAACTTTTTGTCAGTCAATACTGGACAGTTTGGGAACTCCATTTGATCATCGTACAAGTTAGAGAAGCTAAAATCATCATCTACCCTTTAAACTGTCAGGGAAGCAGAGTTAATCATCTGCTTACTGCTACCAAGGGTCCATGCGTTCACTAGCAGTTACTCAAGCAGTGCCTTTAAAAAAAGAGAGGTTAGGTCCATGGAAGGCACTGCAGAAAGAACGAGCTTCACGACTGACTATGCAGACCTTGCATAGGATGAAAAAAATCTAACAAAACAGGAAGAGAAGCTTTCAAATAAATGGCATGCTGGTTTTGATTTTCAGATGTTTACTTTGGAGACTCATTATATGAATAGCATTTCTTTATCATCTTTGAAGAATGAAAAAATGAGTTTTTCTCATACAAGCCTTGCGTAGCAATAATATACTGATAAGTCAGTTTCCAGGAAGTCCTCCTTATTTCTCTTACACTTTTACAGTTCAAGTTGCCCACTTAAGACTTAAAAATGAAAAATAACTAGCCCTGGTACATCAGAGAGATATATTTCGTATGGAATAAGTACCAGAAGCAAAGGAAATGAGAAACTGGCAAAAAGAAATGGTGCTCATATCTTATCAAAGGCCATACCTTTTCCATAGCTGAAAAACAAGTAGTCATTTTTGCAAGGTTTCTCTTAGCTATATGAAAGAAAGACAGAAAAGTTAGGCAGAAAAAGTTGTTACAGATAGATGATATTATTTTACAGATACCATTTATATGATTAATATAGCATGACAGCTATGGTGGGCAGAGAATACACAACATGGAAAAAGCTTGGTAGCGATTACCAAAACAGTCATATTCCACACATTTCAAACAGACTGGCTCAAAACCGTACATCTTTTTATTCTCCGTATCTGTCTAGCATAACAACCCATGACAAGCCAGTGGCTCAGATATCCAGGAACCATAGATTTTAATACTGTGAAGGCAGAGACTGTGCTAGAAATATTTGGGAAATGGTGTTTGTGTTATGCTACGTTACCCAAGTTTTGAAGCAAGGTGTATTTTCTGACTATAAGCGCTGATGAAAACATGGTAATTGAAAGGTAGCTTTTAAGGTACCAGTTTTAAAAGGTTTAGCGAGTAGCTTTCCCTTATAAAACCTTTACTGTATATGTTTTTGTAGTTCTTGTTTTTATAAAAATAGAAGGTTTCCAAGTTGCCTAAAGTATTTCCAGCCAATTTCTGTGGAAATTTCTCCTGGATCAACTTCTCACCAACCTCAACCTCTCGGAGCAGCTGTGCCTGCGCAGCATGGCAGCAGGCATTTCCCAAGGGGAACCAGGCTGCCTCCACCATCATCCCAAAATGCTGTGAAAAACTGCACACAATCCCAGCAAAGTTAACCTTCCTGATCTTTTGCATACTACTTGTTGGTTGGTTTGGGTTTTTTTTCTTTCTTAAATGATCTAAAAATCTCTTGTAAAATTTTCAGGTTTCAGAAATTGTAAATAACGAGTAAAATACAAATTTAACCTTTCTTCCATTCATCCACTGCCATCACCCCTTCCAAGACGTAAAACGTGCTGCTGTTACTGAACAAACCATATCACAAACATGGTTTTGCTTCCTTTACCATCCTCCCCCTAGGCTTTCACAAGAAGTATATTTCATATCTATTTTGAAATAGTCAAAATTACCAAATTAAAAATCTTTTTCCCAGCCTCATTATGTCAAACATTTGATAGACACCATGCTTGTGAAAGGCCTAAGCAATACTACCAATTTTGAACTCAGCTTGCAGTGTGTTAACCTAAGAATGAAATTCCAGGACCTTACAACAATTCTCTATTCTCAGCCTCTCTCATGTAAAATAAGGACAGAGGAAAATTTCACAGTGCATTTGGGAAGATAAGTCTCAACTACATTAATTCAAAGTTTGTCCAATTTTAATTACAATATTTGAAATGAGATAATGCAGTACCATAGAGAGAAACTCTAGCAATGTGCCAAATGTTTTTATAATTCACCACGACATCCTTACATCCTGCTGTTCAGCTTGCAGTAATTTTCGTTTGCCAGCTAGTAATACCACCCTAATCACCTACTATATTTGAATTTTTCCCCTAAGAATTACATATTTGATATTATTAGCGCTCCTATACAGAACTGTAATAATAGTTCCATTTCTTTAATTTCATTTTCTAGCTAGGGAAAGGTATTGGAATGTGTAAAACTTTACAATAAATTCAAAGAATTGGAAGTTTAGAATTAAAGCCTTTACCATGTCAAAAAATGAAAGCTTGAAATGAAAACTGTTTGTTCAGTCGTCGGCGTGCCCACATTTCTGTGGGTCCTGCTTAGCAGAGCACTGAAAGCCATCAGAGCACAAGCTGACTTTTTTGTAAATCTCTCTGAGTGACGCAGCTATTAGGAGCCTCTGGCAGTCTGGCATATGCTCAGGATGATCTATACGACCATGAGACAAAGGGCAAGAGAAGTGTAAAAATAAAGCAAAGGAAAGGCCTGTTCTCTTTTAGTTTCCAAATTGCTCAGAGAATTACGGAACAGGTCCTCAGAGCATAGGATTAGTGCAGCAGAGGTAAGAAATGCCTGAGGAAGGTTAGCAGTTGGGGATCTATATCAAAGCAGCCATCTCATCTCCCCGCCTCGAGACCATTTTGGGTAGAATATGTAACAGCCTCTTGAGGCTGCGATGTGAACTATTTCACACAGAGAAATGCTGATACGTTTTTCCTCCGAAATTACTTTGACCTTTATATTTTGTTAGCAGTACTTGTATATTAGTTTCTACCACTTTACGGCAATATTTGTACTGTAATAAGCTCTATTAATATTTTCTTAAATAGAAACTTAATCGGTTAAAAGTGACCCTGTGTAACTCTACCAGCTCCCAACACCACTTGAAGATTCAGCAGTTTTCTACATATTTCTTTACCTGTAAAGCTATGACTATTTGTGCTGATGCAGACTCCCTCCCCACTCACACTTCCGCTTCACTGGTTGAGAAGATACTTGGGACAAAATTTTGTTCTAGTTTCCAAGATTTTACAATTTTCCAGTATCATTTATCATTTTAAACCTGAGAAATGCCTTTCAAATTCAGAGAGCCTTGAGGAATTATGGATCTTATCTTTTCAGTAGTACTATCATGATGATGCAGGCACAAAAGTGGTGTTTAATTTGGAAAAATTTCACATCTGTTACACTGAATTTAAAGTTTTTAATTGCACTGTTAAATGATGGTACTTAGAAATTAAGTAAAAAACCCAGATTCGTACAGTTCTTGTAATTTCAAAAAAATTCAAGTAATGTGTTTGACAAGTTTAATGAGAAATAAGTAAGAAAAATAAATAGAAACCTATATATTTGTGTTTCTAGTGGTATGGGTCTAGTATTGCCCAGTTTACTTTACAGTCTATTTTTAAGTACTGTACCACAAACACCTTTTTCATTACTTCACCACTTACACTTCAGGCTGCTGAATTTACTCTCACCAAATAGGTCTTTGGTCTGCTTTATCAGTTTGAATCACTGCTTGGAAATATTTGGTGATAGATGATGCACTGCACATTGTTTCTGGAATATGACATATCCGTTAGGTTACCTGCAAGTTTTTCTCTCTTTTTCTTAGTACTGCTTTAGATTTCCAATATTACCATCTCAGTCCTGGAAACAGTAACTACTGATCTTTATTCCTAAACTTGCAGTGTTTCTCTAAAATTCCTAAAATCAATTAAGACTCAATTTAAAAGGATATTGTGTTAATTCCTAACACTCACTAAGCGTATCACACTACTGATAAATAAAGTAACAAAAAGCTTAGGTCTTGTCTCTTCTATATTCTTTTTTCTTTATGAATTAGTATTATTTATTACACAGAGTTTTATGTAGTCTAAAGTACAGCTGGGAGAGACACTTCCTATTTATTTCTGGTTAAGTTTTTTTATTATCTTCAGCCTAGGTAATCACCACTGATGTCAGTAGAAGAGTTGCTTAACTACAAGCATATATTTGTCCCCTAGATATCAAAGGCCATTAGTTCAGTTGCATTATTTAATTGAAAAGGCTCTATTAACTTTAAATGAGCTGCAAAACACACCTGGCCCTAGCTCTTTAAAATAAAGGTTGTCTGAAATGTACCTTCCCCATTTATTAGTACTCAAGGTGCATGAGAATAGTTTAAATAGTTACTTTTAATAACAAGAATTGCTACCCATATTCAAATACACTTGAGAAATAGTTCAAAGAGTCATTTTACCTGAAAAGAAATATTGAATATTTATTTCTGCCATGCTACAGCAAGTACATATTTTCAAATTCTTAGTACCAAAGGCACACTTATCTACAACACCTGAAGTTCATTAGGACACATACCAAAAAATACAGCATTTCCACCTTGACCAAACAAATATCTTAATGCATCTGCTTGTATTTTCAAAATACTTGAGCAACCTAATGTTACATAAATACTGCTCTCATCTAGTTTTCTTTTTCAGGAAAAAATGTAAACGTATTTCTCATTAAACTAATGAAGGCAGTGCTCGCGTATTTGAAGGACTGCCAAAACGCCAATACCAGTGTTGAAACAAAATCATTTGTCAATGGCATGACAAAGGGCATGGCTGTTATTAGTAATGATAAATTGACAGAAAGTCCTTTAGCTATATCCAAAGTCCCAGTAAAAACTGATTATAGAAACACCATATGGCCCTCTCCTTCAAGTTCTATCAGTGGTTGTATTGTTTGATTAATATTTTGGGTTTTATAAATGGAACCTTTTGGGCAAAGTCACCTACTCTGGCTAGCATCTCTTCTTTTGGACATCATCTCCGCTACACTTCAGACCAGCAGGTTTTCAATGCTATAAAGGGGCAATTTAACCATAATGACTGTCTAAAAAGCGCTATTAACTAGATTTGTATAATGAATGCACCCACTCCATTAAGTGTTGAAGTTGCATAGCAAAGAATTCTTGACCTCTCGCTTTAAAGAAAAATAAGTAGATGCCATTTTTTCACCAATCAGAATGTTTGGTGTTTGTTAAATAGCATTTCCATAACTTTGTATTTGAAAAAGATTCTACATTTTTATCAGTCTCATTGATTTGATACACTTGGATACTCCGCCCCGCCCCCCCCCCCCCCCTTGAATTCTGTTGCTGTACTTTGATTCCTAAACCCAAATATCGGAGACAAATATATGGCTGGCAAACAGCAAAAATATGTATCTACTTAGTATCACTTTCAGTCAAGCCACCTGAAAGAACTTGGTGATGATTTTATGCTATTAGAAAACAAAATTGGTAATAAACAAAATTTGAATATTTAAGAGAGAAAACTTCCACATGACATTATAATAAAACATGGAATGTACTACTAATAGTACTAAAACCAAGTACCGTTCACACTTGGAAAATTACAAGTAAAATTCAATTTTATTTCCTACTAGCACTTGGTAACACAGTCCTAATCATAATTTTGTACACGAGGTGCAATTTCAGTCCTGACAATGTCTGAAGTTTTCCATTCACTGCTTACATAACACATAATCCCCTAGCAAAAGATTACCTAGAGGATTGCAGAAAATATATTTTTATTTCTCCTTTTTCTGCAACAGTAGGTAAACTTCTGAAAGAGGAAGAGGAGGAGGAAGAGTTACCTAACTGGGATTTGTCAACTACAGTAATTACGAGAGTGCTCAAGTACATTATTTCAGGCCCAAATAAAGAGTAAAAATTACATTTACAAGGAAAATGAAAAGTCATAACTAAAATGTGTGTCTATAATACCTTTTTTTTTATTTTTTAATGTATCTAACTTGTGATAAATAAAAACATTGAGATATCACTTAGAAAGTTTACTGTGAACAACAGTTCTTATTTGGACTTATTATCTTTCCCCTTGGATATATTTCACCCTGACATAAAGATTACATAAAAGAAATCGAATATAATTTAAAAGGAACCTACTTTGAGAATTAATTTTGTAACAAACAGCCACATCACAGTAAATTTTCTGTTACTACAATAATGTATGGCATACCAGAATATAGAATTCTAGCTCTGTATAAATATATAGTACCACAAAGAGAAACCATCGCTATCATTATCTTCACTCATTTAAATGTCAATTAAGTTCTAGCTTTAAAATCCTCCTTTAAGTGATCAAAATACACCAGAGGCAGGTAGACACACTGACCTGAAGGAAAATCCAAAATATTGATGGAAATATACTGATTTACACATAGCATTGCAAACCCATTTGCTTGCTCTATACTAACATACTCAATATAAACATTTCTTGTTTGGTAGGAGGATGTTATGAAACTAGATTGGTATTGACAGCCCACTATATAGCAAATTATTGTAGGTGAATTATAGTGACAGGTTTTGTTGGGATTGACTGTCATTATAAACTATCCTGGCTTGGTTGATTAAAACTGTCCGATTCTCTCACTCCATTATATTTTACATATTGTTCTCTGTCTCAGGTTAAATATTTTCAAATAATTGAAGCAATTTTTCCCCAATGGGAAAAAATAGCTTTTCTCATATTTAAAAGAGTCACTATAAAAATGAGAATTTATTTTGGTTTTAAATTGTTTCAAAAACAAGGGACATGGATATCACCTTGTTTGCCAGGATCTTCTGCAACTTAATTCACATTTGTAAGAACTTGCAGAAATACACAGAACTATGTCATACAGAAAATGACAAAGGTGGGAACAAACTGGAAAAAAATACTTGTCAGCCGCATTTACAAGTCCTACCGTCTTCCTGAAAATTTGCATTAACACCTTGTCAGAAATATAACATTGAAAGATGTTCAAAAAATTCAGTCTTTCCTGCAGAAAATGCTCTATCTTCTTGCTTTATTTACAGATACCGAATGAAGTGATTAGAGAAGAGAACAAATCAAAGAGTGGGAATTTCATTATTTTATAAGTTTCACTACTATTATTTTTCCACATCCCCCCACCCCTATTGACTTATGATTCAATGTAACACCATAACAAATTCTGCAATTACATTTTGAGGAACTGTTCTTGTACAAAACCATGCATATGGACTTCACTTAAAATATGCAACCCAAAAGAAGTGATGGAAGCAAAAAGTATGGTACACTATTAATGCTATAGAACGTGTGTCATGGATACAGCCAGCCATTCTGTGAGCTACACTTGGGCCAAGCTAAAGCCGTTATAAGGCAAGTCTAAAAAGCAGCACTCCACCTCCCACCCCCCCACCCCAGAGAGTTTATAACTGAAGATTTTTACACATAGTATGATATTATCAAGTAGTACAATTTTCTGTGGCCAAAAATTTAAATTGCGTTATTGCAACATCATTTGCTTAATGACTATCCCCACTCAAGACCTGCACCATTGTCTTTCAGCAGACACTTACTATAGCTGCACCATGGCAGAATTTTGCAGTGGTGGAACTCTAAGAAACCTTCATCTATTCATCCTGCAAAAGACCTGTAATCTTCCCTGGCTATAGTCACTGAAACGAAAGACTTCAAATTAAATCCAAACGTAACAAGTACTAAGAGTCTGCATTTGCCTTTTCTCCTTTTAAGCCTTCCCAGGAAAGATTTCATGCTGAGCTACAGAGCTAAGTTTTCACAGGTCACCACTGAGCAAAGGATATTGTACATTCCCAGTAATCAGAAATTCAGATTACTTGGTGGGATTTCAGTTCACAGTACATAAATCTGGCATTTGCCCTAAAGATATTTATGCAAAACCCTGATTGTTCACAAAAGTGGTACCACTGAAGTCAATGACTGCTTTTGCATGAGTAAGGGAGCTGGATTTAGCCTCTTCAGCAACATTAGGTTTTTTACATGGAAGGGGAGGACCCCAGAAACAATTCTCCTCTGACTGTGCAGATCCTCTGTGGAACAGTACATCAAAGACTGATACTTTGGGGGGATTTAGACCATTTGGTTAGTCATAGAAGTAGACTGTAGCACTCCAAGGACAAGGGCTTGAGTTCAGAATCAACTGCCATAAGGGACATCCTACACTGCACATGGTTTTGCAGAGTGATGGATAAGAAGTATAGAATTGCACACTGATGTCCAGAAAATGGGTAATTAAAAAAAAAAACAAAACAAAAAAAAAAACAACAAACAAACAAACAAAAAAACCACAAACCAACCAAACCCACAAACAAAAAACCCACAAACTACAACCCCAAACAAAAAAGCTCCACAGCAACAGAACCTGTCTATTCATTCCCTCAGTAAAAGGAAGCACTCAGAGGTTAATCATTTAAAAGCAGATACATCACTGATTTGCTGTGAATCTGTTACATCTCTGATACACAGTAAGTAAAAAATCCAATTTAGAGACCACAACACTTAGTCAACTTTTTTCCATGTCCATTATATAAAGAAGAAATAGTATTGCTTCTTAAGTAGAAATAATTTTGATGGAAACCCTATACTTAAACATTCGTGTATATTTTCTCTTGGACACAGTTCAGGGTCTGAAAGCAGAAGTGCGGACAAGGAAGAGCCAATCAGATATGCAATCTGTAGACTAGAGCTCAATTCCATGAAAATCTGAAGTTTACCGATGGCTTCATATAGGGATTTTGGGAGATACTATCTGATACTAATTTTCCTCTTAAGGTACATGGTCTCCCCTTATGTTGGCTTCCTCTCCTCCCCTGTATTTTTCTTGTCAAGTCCATAAAGCACTCTAGTCATAGGGACCAGATAAATAGAGGGATGAGAAGAGGATATCAATAATTACTTCCACACCTGCAGAAATTTGCAGCTCCTGAAAAGAAATAGAGCCTTACCCCTATGTTAACAGCAGTTTAAATAAAGCACATACTAGACATTTACTGAAGACTTGTGATATGCATGAATACTCATGACAATTCAGCTCTCCTGTCTGACAACCTTTTTGCCTGAGGGAGAGGTTATTAGATGCAATGTATATATATTTTTAGATTGTTTATGATATAAAGAAAGGTAGAGCCTATTCAGACGCATGCCCTTCTCCATCCAAATGTCTCTACAAACAGCAACTGAATGGAACAAATGACAGCGCACAGAATATATTGTTAGCGTTTGATGTATGTACGCTGGCTTAAGTGAAATGGATTTGTGGTCTCAGGAAATTTCCAGCTGGCAAGTATCCAAGCTGTAAAAAGACCTGACCACAACAAGCACTAAGTAGCATTCTCAGCAAGAGGCGAAAGGAGACTGCAGTCCCTTAAGGCTATGGCGGACAGGTGCCTGCTGCACTGCACAGTCAAGATAGCGTGCTCGTTACTGCTGAATATGTGTTTTAATTATTTAAAAAAAATAATGAGCTTTTATATCTTCAGTGCCAAACTTCATTTGCACTTTTGTTTTCAGTGTTGCACATTGCAGGTACTTCCCCATAAAGCAGATGTTGGATTTTCAGGATACCCCAGCAAGGCAGTCCTGTCAGAGTTGATTTCTAAAAGATATGAGCCTAGCAGGAACGTTAGAGCATGAAACCTCCCGAGGAGCTCCGTGTTCAGATGCAGTGAACTCATAAGAAAGGGAAGTGAAGATAAGACAGAAGATCTAACCCCAAGTTCAGAATCAGAGCTAGAACAGTCTAATACATAATATTAAGAAATTACTATGACCCCAAGTTACAGAAGCAAGAGGTGATTCCACTACAAACAGAATGATCGAGGTAGAAAAAGGCAATTGAAATGGTTGACCGCTGTGCATGAGATGGCCTTATGCACCTGTAGCTGCTGTAGCTATTGTACAAGGAACTTCTGAAATATAAAAGAGACAGGTATTTTGATAAGTAAAACATAAAAGGTTTGCAGTCGATACAGAACAGGTACTAATTCTAACAATTACAGGTGCACGGAGAGCATTGCAACTACCTGTCAGAATTACTTAGCAGTAAAGACGTTTATTTTTATGCTCTCTATATATTTTTAAATTTAAAAAAGTAAGGTCACTCTTTATAGTCCTGGTCCTTTCGATGACCAAAAGGCAGTTTAGTCCCAAAGACTGTTTGCTAGTGGTAATATTTTTGTCTTTTAATTATGATTACATTAGTAAAGTGAACAAATAATTCACTTTTTAAAATTATTTATTTACACACACAGGTCTCTTGAAAAACACGTTATCCTAGATACAGAATGAAAATAAGATGGTACTGATGCAGTGGTTTGTCACTAAATATATGTTGCCAGGCTGGTTCTCAACAATCCTGCTGTGGTGCTGGAAAGAAGAGAAGTTTCTTCCAGTCTAATGATAGGGTACCCACAGCATAGCAACAAAAAAAAAGCCAACATACTTCACGATCAGGCCAACTATAATGTGGCAGATCAGATGGAATGTAATTTCATGTATCACTGAATAATCTGTAATCCACGTGGATCACATATCAGTCTGAAAGTATGCTCTTTATGGGAGTATGAATTAAATTACCTAATTACTTTAAAGCAAAAGGTAATGAAACAGCCTAAAAAAATGTCTGGGAATTAGAGCAAAACATAGACATCTTTAAAATTATAAATATATACTCAAAAGTAATTTAATAGATCAGAGCAGAGGTGCATTATGTCCCTCTCTTAAAGGATGGAATTTAATAAATTTCTTGATTCGAATAAAGCTGCGACACTAACACCAAGAACAGAAAAAGCCCATTGCTAAACTGGGGCAGACCATAGCAGATATGTTTTGAGTTTTGTAAAGTTATTTTCAAAAAGAAAAAAACAACTTTGTGAGAAGGAATAATACTATGATGAATGATAATTACACAAGCCATGATGACCAAGTGAAAACATTCTTTTAACAGAGGACTGGTAAGTATGCCTCTTGTCTTGAAGCTCAAAAAAAACCAGATTACATGTACATGACATCATAGATTTTTCTAACATGACGCTGAGTAAAAGAAGAAAAATGAAATGAAGTAAAAAAAAAAAAAAAAAACAACACTTGATCTTTGGTCACTTTGCCACAAACTGAAAGCATAATTAATCAGCAAACTGATTATTTGAGCAATTTTGCCACTGGCTTTAGATCTGAACAACCCTACCCAAATCTAATTCTTATATTTTGTAATGTAGAAAAAAAGATCATTATTCTTCAGCATCTGAATCTCTTACTCGTAAACTGATTGACAGCTACAAACACAACAAAGGAAGAGGTATGTTACTATATATTAAGTGAGACAGATCAATACAGAAGGATGGGAGTGGAAGTTGCTAATACGGAGCTCAGACAGATTTAACAGGGCAGCAATCAGAGGTTGGTGTCCTTCCCGAAAGATTCATGGATGTCCTAAAATTGTGTTACCAATTGCACACAACTTCTGAACAGTCAACCCCTTTGTTTCAAAACAACGTGCAAAAACCTGCTTTTCCAGGAAGGCTGCACTACAGCCAGGGACAGCAACGTTACTGAGAAAATCTAAAGAGAAGTGACCCAGTGTCACAGTTAAAAGCTGCAACTGGGAATATCTGAAACCTGAAGTACACTCCTTGCTTTAAAGAGGGGCAGCGGGGAGAATGCTTTGGAAAGTGCCATATGATGGTCTTAGGCAATGAAGGTGTGATAACACTGCCTGCTTTGGAGCTAATTAGCAAGGAATCAAATTTTTAGAAGTATCCTTTAACCATGACCTCATTGATTAAACCCCAAGGTATTTTCTAGCCCACATATTGTAATGTGCCTTATTTTCTCACCCCAAAACACTACAAGTAAGCTGCATTTATTTTAAACTGTGACAACCGTCATTGAAACAGAGGCTCAAGAATAGATACATCAGCTTCTTCCACCTTGGAAAGCTGACAGACCACTACTTCAAATGGTTCAATTTATCTGTCAGAACATGATATATATATTTTAGCATTATTTATTAAATTGTAACCTGATATTTTATCACTTCTACCAGCTGGTGAGTCTGTCACAGATTCCTCCTCTATGTTGGACTGATAGAAAAGAAAAATGCTAGGATTCATAAAATTAATTGTGACCTCAGTGGCCTGATTATTGCTGATGTATTAAAAGCGAAGGGAGTTGGAGTGGCAAACCAGAAAACAAGAAACATAAAATTAAGATCTGTAAGATACAAATGCTAGTGAAAAGCCTCCAATGTACATTTTTGAAGTAGATTGTTATTAAAATTTCCATAAAGACAATGCCATCTGTTGACATAAATCAAAGTATAATATTCCCTTATGTTCCTGAAACACATCTGTATCTGGATACTTCACACAGCAGGCTGAAGGCAGTTGCAATGTTATTTCTCAATACCCTGTGTTTATATACTGCAGCTATTCCTCTTTTTTTTTTAATTATTTAAAAACCTCTATGTTCTTTAAGTTTATTACACATTAATATTCCAATTTAAAAAAACAAGTAGAAATCAAGTTGCCATGCTTAGTACCCATGTGATAAAAGTACCCATACATATTTTTCAAAAAGCATTAACTCTCCAGCTCCAGGTGAGTAAGTTTGATGAATTTTGCTTTAGGTGATTCAGTGAATCGCAGACTTCAGGCAACCAAGCTCCAGCTTCCAAAGCATTAATATGTATGATACATTTCAAATTTAGTTGTATTAAACCACTTACAGGTAGTCCTGGACATTATGCATAATATTTGCTTATATTCAGAAATTAGCATGAAGCAATAAATCTATCATAATGCATGTTACTAGACGAGAGCTCCTTTATGATACTACTAAAAAAATTTTATCGTCAAAAGATTTTCCCATGTCATGACAGGGAGGTTTTTATACTTGCTTCCTTCTATCATATTGCACCCCTCCAGAGCTGATTTTTTTTTTATTTTTTTTTTTTTTAATGGATTAATAGTGACATCATCCTTTGTGGAAAACGTGGTGTATCAAAAGACATTATATAGATCATCAAAGCCTAAAGACAGTTTCTAAATATCTCTTTGATAAGATATTAACTGCAATGGAGTTTCTTGGATTTGTTTTTTTTTTTTTAAATAACAGATTTATTACATAAAGCAAAGTTACAACTAAAAAAAATAAAGAAAAAAAGCTTAAAAGAAGTAGATTTGAAGTCGTGTTTTCTAATTGCAGCCTGAAGGAAACATAAAAGGTTACCAGATTTGAGAACACCTGCAGACCTTACTCCTGTCTGATAATAGATCTTGTACATTGGCTGAGGCAGACATCCGCTGAACATGTCATAAGAGGTGATGCCATACACAATCTGAAGGACAGCCCTAGAGTTTCATGCTTAGCCACTGGAATCACACTTGCTAATATTTAACTATTTCACTTCTTTTTTAAAGATAATTATTTTTCATTTAGCTAGCTTTAAGATTCCTATCTGTAATCAAAAGTGTTCCTGTCCATTCCAGCAGAATACCCTCAGAAAGTGTCGGCAGCAGAACTCGACAGCTGGCCCCAAATTTCAAGTGGCATTTCTCAAGCTGCTTTTTTTGCTGTGTATCACAATCAGCGGTACAGATGTCAATGGGTGTAATTACTGGCAATTTCTGTCTCTGTTCCAGGACATATGTCTGTGAGTGGCTAGTTGCCAACATCACAGCACAGCTGAGGATCCTCAGTTGCCACTTATGCTATGGGGCAATCAGCATGCAGTTGTAAGAGTGTTAGGACTGTCGATGCAATGCCATATTCCTGGCAGCCTCCCAAATCATGTCTCAGCCCCCGAGGTTGGGTTTTTCCTTCTAAAGAGGACAGACATTGCCTTCGATGAAGTGTTTTACCCCCAGTCACCAACAAGATCTATGTGGGAAAATGTAACTGCATTGAACTGCATGAAAATCAGCATCCCACAAGGTCTAGTAGTAAATGCATGTGGAAACTGTCAATGAAAGCTGGGGAATCCATTTACAGAAAGGCAGCAAGATGCAAAAGTGCTGACAGGGACAGCAGCCTCTTCACTTTTTTTTTTCTTTTTTTTTTTTTCTGTGTGTGTGTGTCTCTCTCTCTCTCTGCTGGTTAGCTGCAAAATGTTCCCATTAAGGTGAGATAACCTTTGTCAAAGTGATATATTTATTACAAAAAAGTTTATCCAGTAGAAGAATACATAGATGAGGCACCATTATTAGTGGCAACACAGAAACAATGATTCCTATTTATCTACTAGCTTTTAAGATCTAATGAAAACATGCTGCATTCAATGAGATTTTTCTGCCAGGATACTGGACACAAACCTGCAACCCTGATTTAAGGCTGGACTAGGTTTTAGATGACAAGTCCAATCTATGCCAGTAGGCAAACAGGAATGGCACTGCAAATCATTCACTGGATCTCATTTGAAGTGAAAGTGAAATTACGGCTAAGAGCATGTGGGGCACAGTGACCCCAATACCTATTTGCCAGGGCAAAACAACTATGAGATGTTAGATGCAGCTTTTTGAAATACCTAATGATAAATCCTCCTCTGGTCACATTAATAGCAGTAGAGCTTTATCAATTGCTTCTATGGGAACCACTAGGTTAACACAGAGCATTTTGAATAAGTTTTTCCCTCCTGGATAAAGGAACATTTATCTCAAGAAGAACTGAAATCAGTTTTAAGAAATGACTTTTCAAAGGAGTATATGTATCTGGAATTCAGAAAGCAATTCTCTACTTCTATGCACAAGAGTTTAAAAGACAATGTAAAAGTTTTTATAGAGCTTGCTTTATTTTGTGTTTTCATTCTGTCTTTTCAGTAAATGAATTGGCCTCCTCACACCTTTTTTTCTGTCAGATGGTTTTGAATATTTTGATTATAACATATCATGATTTGACAAATATAAAAGAAAAAACCCTTTGTTCCATACTGGAAATGAAACAAACTAGATATTTATTTGCACTCCTAAGAGCTTAATTAAAAAAAAAAAAATTACAAAGTCATTTTACCTAACCTTAGTTTCTAACTTGAGACAAAAACAGAAATGCTGGATCACAATAAGAAAACTTGCTGTCATGTTAAGCAAACATACTGAAGGAGTACTTTAAAGATTGAGCAAACCCTCACATGGGTTTATTACTGCTTTTGCTGAAGAGTTTGATCAGCTGTAGAACTCAAATATTATTAGAGCAACCTTTTTAACTTTTTATTTAGAAGAAGTAATTGATATTCCAATGAGGTTTTGCATTTTTACTCCCTATTCCTAACCCAAAAGAGGCAAGAATTATTTTCCAGGCATAAGATAATGACAAGGTAGGAAAAAGCGAGACTAAAATTTCAAATTAGTCTCCTAAATGAGTCCTTTTTACTGTTCATATTTCATTTCCGTATAAGTAATTAAGGTTTCAGCTGCACTTGGGTTTTTTTCCCCCCTAGGTATGCCATTATAAATTCTGTACCTAATTAATAAGTGCTTTAAAAAGCTGAATTAATTAATATCAGAAGCTTGCACTGAAGAACCAGTGAAAGGATATGTGTATCAACACATCATATAAATCACCTCTAGATGTTCCCAAGCATAGGATTCATAGCTGTGGATACGGAGAAAAGAGTAAACTTAGCTCAAACTCTGGTTTTGACTTGCGTGAACCCCAGTGATTGACTGCAGGTATGTCACACGTTCTTATTTACTGGTCTGATCCTATAACAATATCTCAAAACAAAACTAGAGAATTATTGCAGTGATTAACTGAGCATGCTGCAGTGGCAGATAGAACTGTTGTTATACAACCAGATACAATATGGCCTCAAACCTCTCACCAGCCTACATATATCTACTTGAAGACATCTTTAAAAAAAAAAAAATAAAAAAAAAGACTGAGAGACAGAAGGCAAAGTATTAGAATATTCAGCAGAAAATGTTGGTGACTCATGTGGAAGCACAGAGTGCATAGGGAGGGCTTTGCAGGGGTATAACAAGTATGGAGAGATAAAAGCGGCGGGGGGCGGGGAGGGAGAGAACACTAGACTATAAACCACCTCATGTACATGGGAAGAGCAGGAAAAAAAGTCTTCATTTGGTGTTTGGCTGTCAGCAAAATCACAAAAAGCTCAGAGCGCTATATAATCTATAATAAGATGGTCCATCTTTTTTTTATGGCTTTGCTGACAGGTATAGCAGATTCAAATCTTTCCTTACAACAAAGTGGGAAGAGTTTTACAGCCATACTCTCCTTTCTTCCTCTTTTAACTTTGACACCTTTTCTTCAGTTAGTGCTGCCACTGTCATTAAAAATGACTCACTTGTCTAAGCAACATCTGTTCAGCTGTGGAAGAAGAGGCCAGCCCCACTCCCCATTCAGTCCCCCAGCCCCCCCACCAGCCTTGACTGCACCACCCAGGCAGGCCCAGCAGCCCTCTGTGACACAGGGCACTGGTAGGTCCACCCTCTCCCCACAGCCCCAAGCTCAAGCCTTCCATTACCTTTTATTATTGCCTGAAGATGTATCAGACATTAATATGGAACACTTTTCCTCTTTGCTTTTCCTGGATGTGAAAATAACATAAAATAAACAAAAATAACAGGTCAGTGACCTGCTATTTTATTTCATACCTATATGGATACCCCTCCCTAACAGTCATTTAGAAATCTGTTAAAGATTATGAAGAAACAAGCGTCAGGATGCAGAAGTCTTCTGCACATTTGTAGAAGGCTGGAGTTGGTTTTTCACCCACTTTTTCAAGAACAGGGCAATCAGTCATTTTCTGGACTTAAATAATCAAGTATCTGACTTCAATCCGTCCTTGAGGATTTCATACTCTACTACGATGCTGATAAGAGAATTATTCTTCACTCCTAGGGAGGACTTGACTGTGTGGTATGTAGTCAATGACAAGAACCGTCATACTTGTACGTTGCATCAGGACATGCTTTTATCAGACTTTCTACATTAAGCAGGAGAGGGTAAACGAGCACTTTCAGAAAAGATGACTAAAGGAAATCTCATACTGTAACAAGTATCTTTCTTTCCCACTGCTAAATGCACATCTCACTAAAACACACAGCTAGAAGACCTCTTTCTAAACGTTTTGGAAATGAGGGGGTTAGATTTGAGTACCGTTTCTCAGTTTGTATCCCATGGCCACACATGGTCAGTAGAACAGAGGCAAACTATGAAACAGTATAATAAGTGTTTTTCATTAGACACATGCCCAGATATGCTGACAAAACGTACAAAACATGAAAAATAAGATCAATAAAGACAGTTTAACCTTTTTTTTTTTTTAGTTACAAGTTAAAATCGATTTATAAAAGAGGTTGTGTAATCTTTGTAAATACAAAAATTTGTAGTTAGGAACGTTACTGAACAGTGTTGAATTTTCTCTATTGAGTCTTAATTTAAGAAAAATTGAGCAAAACAGATGTTGTGACTGAGTAAAGGGAAAGAGAACAACAAAGTGCTAGCAGTTGTATGAAATCCTTTTGAACCACTAACCCTCAGATAGTGCTTATTTTGTATAAAATGAATTATCAGCAAGAGGAACTATTGGAAACATTGCTACAAGCTACTGTCAGCCTTTGGGTCAGGGTCTTTGATTAGGTTCCATATGTTGGTACAAACACAGCTGGAAGAAAGACGGAGAAAAGTATTCCCATAGCCTGGATAAAGGAGTGAACCACTTTGTCCCTTTCTTAAATGAAGATCCTTTCACTGTCTTACATAGCTCAGCAATTATTTGCCTAGTTTGTAGATTCAGAAAAAGCTTCAGGACAGTATTTTTCCAGTGAGGAGAATGTGTGTCAAAAATACCCTCAATATAATCCTACATGAGGTAATTTACACTCTATTAAAGCTTTTACAATAAGCCCCATTACAACAGTATTTGAAAAATGTTTGGATAAAACTATAAATTAAAAGAATACCTCTCAATTCACCCCTACATAACAACATGGTTGAGATTTTTTTTTTTTTAATGAAGCTGTCTCAGATGTTCTAACATTGTTAAACCAAAGTGATAACCGTATTACAAGCTGGATACATAGAGGATGAGATTTAAAAAATATTTAGCAAGATATTAATTACATTTTGGTGAAAATCATTCCATAAGTGACAGTTAAGTAGAGTGTAGTTTAACCAATGAAGTAAAAAGTAGCATTTAATTTGTTGCTTCTAAGTCTCACTCTAATTTGTCAGAAATCCAAGGAAGAGAACAAAGATTTTTTTTCATCATTTTCATAACATTCTGTCTACACTATTACTTCATATGTAAAAGAGGCATGTAGTTATTTATTGTAGTTATCAAGCATGTGTTATGCTTGATGTGTACAGATACAAAACATTTCTTCCTGACAGAAATAACAATTGCTGATCTAAATTGTGACATAGTTAATAAAAACAGCTGAGAATGGTGGCAGGGAAAGAGAGAAAAAGAGGGTGGTAGAACACTTCCATCCAAATGCTACACAGATCAACTTTAAAAATGATTTAACAAGGCATACATAGGACTGTTTAGGTGACCATCATCATAGCTTAGCTTTTCAAGAAAGTCACAAAAGGTGATTTTGAAAAGGAGAATTAGAAATCTTCTATGTTTTGGTGACAGTTAATCTATACAAGTGTTTCAGACAGCAACAACATCACTGAAGAGAGGCAGAAAGGTCCACAAGGGGCAAGAAAAAAATGCTGGTATTTGAAATAAGAAGGAATAGTCACTACATGTGAAATTTGAGCTCAGATGCTGAAAATCTCTTAAGTATTATGCTGAAACTTTATATTAAATCTTAGCTTAGAAAAAAAAATCTGATTCCTACAGCTGAAAGATTCCCAATGAACTTTACTTTTACTACATCACTCATCACACAGTCTGTCATAATGTTTTAGACAAGCAGAGCCACTGTCAATAAATTTGAAGATGATAAAACTCAGTTTAAAAAAAAAAAAAAGTGGTCTTTAACTGTGTATATACAAATTAACAACTGAGCACATGAGATGCAAGATGGACATGTTTTAAAATGGGATTCTTGACAAAAAAATTAGAATACTTCTGCACACTTGCAATTGTTTTTCCATTTGTTAGGTGATACTGTGCCCCTCACGTTGCTGTAAACTAGGCAGCACATCATTTCCACCAGTGCTAGTTTCTGTTAGAATATAGTCTGCAGGGAGCACGACTTGCAATATTACCTTCAGAACCCAGCCTGATAGGAAGAGTTCTAATTAAGCTCACCATCACTTTGAAAACAAGGGTAAGAACAGTGACGAAGGCATCAAAAAATGCTCCAGATTGACTACAAACTCCAAACACAATCTCTCCCTACATAAGAGGTTTAAGCTAGCAGGCAGGTTGAATACATCTTTTTCTCCCACGAGTAAAAAGTTCCTTCTTAGATACACACATACTAACACTTTGAAAAAGGAGATAAATACTGTGTCTTCAGGAAAGTCAATGGAGATTAGACCTCTGTGCATCTGCTGGTTTTGGTATTTTATTGATGATTGCTATTTGTAGGTTAAAGAACAATTACTTCCACAAAACCAAAGCATTTTCTGCAAGTAACAGGTTTCAAGGTATAGATACACTAATAAAGAAAATGAAAGGAAGACATCAAGAAACATTTGAGACAATACTCAGCTGATGCACAAACCAACATAACCACAATCACTGTAACAGAGCAACAGTAATTGAAAGCTAAGAGCTCAACCAAAGTGACTAACTTAAGAGAAGTAACCCAAGGAGTTAAAAGACAGGTACAATTCCCCCATCAACCAGAACATTACCCTACAAGGTGTAAAAGCATTGCAGCATGCAATCTGGGCTCCATGAGCTGGCAAGTCCATTGGTAAGCTACTTCTGATTTCAGTGGAGGATTCTTCAGGTATGAATCCTATCAGCAATTACAAAAAATGTTTTAATGCACCTAAATTAGGCACAAGCCACAACATGAACAGTATAAATCTGTAGTGTTAACGACTAGCACATGTCAAATGTTAGCCATTTACTAGCACAATAGGTCAAGGCATTCACAGCTATATCCTTCCTACTATGTTTGTTACTGGAGAAGTCCAATCTCCCTAATACGATCTTAACTACTGTGTAAAATACAAGCAATATTCCTACCTTACAAGACATATCATCAATAAAATATTATCCTGTTAGAAATGGTACACTTAGGAGCAAAGATTTCATTGCAGGAAACATTGAGTTCTTCACCCAGACACCTGAAACAACAAACAATACCCCTTCGGTAAGCTTATGACAGAAAAGGTTGGTTGACCTGCCTTGTGAACCATGCTGTTTGTAACACTTAACCATCTCTGACTGTTTGGGGTCGATAACACAAGAACATGGAAATAAGCCTAGTCAGTTTAATTTTATTTACAAATCGAAATGGCAGACCACTTGCACTTGCTCTTAACTCTCCTATACATATCCTGTCTGCTCTGATGCTAAAAAGAGTACATTACAGTAAAAACGAATGAGTCAATCATTTACAGATGGTAGTTGATTAATAAATCTGGAAGATATGCCTACCAGTTGAAGATGTGTACTTTCACACCATTGCTAGAGAGGGGTATACAGATTGTTAATTACCTTACTGTAATAATAGCAGAAAGTGACAAGGACAACCTTACAGTATTCAATAAAATTAAGAGCTTGGTAAGTTTATTTTGAAGTGTCTGTACTATTAACAAAAATCAATATGCAATTGTTCAGATCTAAAACAGGCTACATCACTATTGTGACATTTTATCACAGCACGTCTCTTCTGTGAAGATTTTACAGTGGTGCAATAGAAGCCACTTACCCAGCCACAAAATTTCTGTTCTGTTCTCAAATGTTATGTCATTAGAAGTTGTTGCGATGGTAGTTCACCTAGCAATTATAACTGTAAGAAAATAAGCAATGCAATGGAATGAAATCAATCACTGAAGGATCACTTTATATTTTATCTTAGTATGGAAGTATATAGGCAAGAAAAAAAAAACAGATGCTAAACAAAATAAGTCAGAGAAAGAAATTATAAAGGCCATTGCACAGTGATGTAGACTGTGAATCTGACTTAAAATTGGTAGGAGACTTATTCAATTATCAAACTGTTCAAAGTGAAGCTAAGAATAGCTGTGGAAAGATAATTACATTCTCATGGTTTAGTGCTGCCATTTGATTATTTGAAATGTCCTTTAGACTTTCAAAACTGATGCAATGTAAGAACAAAAACACTTATCTTGTGTTCAAGTCAAAAGCGCTTTTCAAATATTACATGCTGTATAGTTTAGAATTTATGTAACAGTTAAAGATCTTATTGAGCTGGAAAATAGAGAGACTTTTCTTTTCCAATTTGTTCTTCACTTATTTTCCAGTCAAGTAATATAATTCTACTTTAAAACTTATAGTCAGTAAAACACAGTTGACTTTTCACAACTTTTCAGCACTACAAGTTGACAGTAATATTTGATAAAATATGTGGACCTCTGAAATAAAGTTGGTTTGACAACTTTTTAATTAAGTTATGTAACTTCATACATATTATTGTAATATTTTCCTATAACTGCTTTTTATGTCACAACCATACTGTTGTATGTTTACATGCATTTGTGTACTAGGAAAAAATGGTATTGTTTAAGTGGAGGAATAAATTGGCATACATAAAAGAAATGAAGTCCACATGTTAGAACAATTATACCCATAAAGACAAAGGAAATTTATGACTTCATTTTTCTTTACTTAATTGTAAATAAACATAAAACACTGTGTATGACTCTTATTGTAAAATTATTAACATATTGTAGATAGCTTTAATTTTTTTCATTTGCATACAATTTTGATAAACTAGCATAGAAAAATATAACAGCTCTAAACAGTGTAAGATCTATCTTTGTTGAAATGTTTTGTTTCAAAAGCAGAACATTTCAGAGGTGCATCAGTTTTGACAAAGCTTCGACCACGAAGATGTCCAAGGTGAACAACTCTCTGGTTACTCCTGACTAGAGACTCAAATGGAAAACTTGACCTTTCAGACTAATAAGATATTTCAACACTTCCATTTCATAAGAATATATAAGTTTCATTCTCACATAGAATGCTTGTGAAAGACAGCTGACATTCTCTAAACATCAGCAGTGAGTCATTTTAACAAGGACCTTGTCAGTTTCTTTGGTTTTAACTTTCCAAACCACTATCAAATAGTAGGATGAAATTATTTGTTTGCTTTGTTGGGTTGCTTTGTTGGTATAGAAAACCAGCTGTTCTATAAAGTTGTTCTATAAAGTTATGGTATCAAATTCATTTTAAATAATGACAGTCCTCCAAGATATAGAGACACAGACTATATAACTAGAAAAAAAAAGACTTCTCTCATCAGCTATCCAGGTAATAAAAAAGTTGTAAAAATATAACTAGCATTTAAAAGTTTAGGTATTGTACTCAGACAAGGATCAAACCAGTCTCACTTACAGTGTAATCTAATCACATCAGCTTCCCAGAGACTAAAACAAAGGTTATTACAACATGTGAATTCATGACACACATGGCACCCAGGCAGTAAAAATACAGTTTAGAGTAATCTGGGCCTTTCACTACCTACCTACCTACTCACTTCTTCAGCCATTTCAAGCTTACTTTTGTATATTAAGTTGATCAGCAATGCATTTTTATGTCATTCCTTTAGTCTATTCACAACACAGTAAGATAGATGTGATCACTGGGATGCTGCGGTTCTCTACACCTAGGGAGCAGCTGGCAGGTATTCTTCATGGGATTTTTATTATTGCAACAAAACAAGGCAAAGCCCACTTACCTGCAATCAAAGCACAGTACAAATCTGACTGTGAAGACTACCAGCTCGCTGTTAGAAGTAAGCCCAGGGAGTCAGTCAGTCTTTCATGTCAGAAGAATAAAAATCTATTTCCAATATCAGTATGAAGTTTCTGAAACAGCAAGGGTCTATTAAGTTACTCAGACCTGACCTGTGTTGCGAAGCTTGCACAAAATGGTTACTCAAGAAAGATGAACTGGAACCTGTATTTATCCTTGAAGTTGACAAAATTTTTACTAGTTCTTAAAGCAGCTTCCAGACAGAAGAAAACACTAACAAAAAATACAAGTTTTAAATAAATAGATGAGGCATATATTGGACCTCATCCTAAACAATCTAGAAATTATAATACCAATTCCTTTCTTCAGCTGAAAGGAAAACGCAAGGTCCTAAAGCACAGTCTCAGAACACAAGGATTCAGTCAAAAATATTCTACAACTATTTATGGAGATGAAGAACAGGCTACTAGTGGAGACGAACCAAATTTACACAGAACGGATGGCAGAGCTTGAAATTACTGCCATGTCATCTTTTTTTGTCATGGAACTTCACTGACTTTTCTTCAGGTCAAATAAATTCTAGAATGCTTCTGTTGCCCTATTTTGCCTATTTGTTAGATACATCCTTGCATATGTATGAGGTGAGTTAGAGTTGTGAAAGAAGGTATTTTATTGCAAATGCAATATTTCCGCATCTGAGGCACAGATTTCTTCCTATCTGTGATACAAATATATACATGTATCTCTACATAATTACATATGTACAAATGCATGCATATATTTGTATATACACATACAAATATATATTTACTATATTATTACACATACACATGTGCATATATTTTCTAAGGAGAATGCCTTACTTGATCCATAGGTAAAATAATTTATCAATCAAATAAGATTTGAGAGGAGATTGTGGGACATGAAGAAACAGCATTAGCACTTACTGAGTAATTACCACAATTAAAGTGATACTATTTGATAAAGCACTGTCCCTTTGAAAGTAGATTTTCAGTGCTCTGCATGTAAGCTGCTGTATACTCAATTAGTTTGAAATGAACACAAAGTATTTTAGACCATCACATAGAAAGACTAAGGTGATATGTCACACATCGATCAGGAACCCACCCACAGCTCTGCTACTATTGCTTAAATGTCACTCTGTGAATTAGCTGGGACTCACTAACAAGCATGTTTTCCACCTATATGAAATAAATATGATACTATTAGCAGCATCAATTAAGGTAGATAAAGTAATAGTCTAATTGAATGCTTAAGGGAGGCTAATGGTTTTGCTTTCACTTTATAATGGATTGCACTCCGTATCCATGTGCTATAAAACCAGACACGGGATCAATAGTTTTTTGTGCTTAGAAAGCCTCCTTGCCTGGAGCATAATAGATATCTAATTTAAGATTCATTGCTCCAGCTTTCTTCTTTTAATCAAGGAATAATATATCATGAAAAAAAAAGTACTTTTTTAGCAGCATAATTTCCCCATCATTGCGTTTTAAGGAAGTTTTAAGTAACTTCCTCAGCTTTAATTCCATGGAAGCGAAAGGTCCATTTATCTTAGGACATATTCTGATTCTCACTTGGTAAAGGAGAATATCCTGATCAGTTCATTGAAGAAATGCATCTTATCTGGAGCCTTGTGCTCTCAGCAGGGTTCTTCAGGGACCATGGAATGCACTACACTAACAGAGTTTGCATATTTACAACTGAATTAACTGAGTTAAAAAAAAATAATTCGGATCATCTCATTGTTTTTCTTGTTCAAGTCAAGCTCACAGCAGTAGAAAAAGTAATCTTCATTTTGTATTATCAGTAACTAAGACTGTGATGCATATTGAAGATAACATCATGTCACAGCACCAAGCAGAGGAAAATGCCAGGCTTCTCAGCATTTCCCATAAACTTGACAGGAGTAATTTCATAGAACAAGAGAAGCATATCCACAGAGATTATCCCAGTCTATCAGGAAACTTTTTTTTTTTTCTAAAGAAGACTAAAGCAAACAATTTTTGTAGCAGTGCAAGCACTTTAAATGTCTCTAGTTTTTCCCTTTCAGATCAGAAACAATAGAGCTTATTTATACTAGGTCACTAATCAGTCCTTTTAAAAATACACCTTACACTCAGTTAGGAGAAATTGTATTGTTGGCAATCTTTGTTGTTCTTTAAAAAAAGCAACCAACAACCCACACACAAAAAGACAGCTCTGCAATCAAGACAGGACAAAGACATCAGAAATACATGAAGACTACTCAATGAACCTTTTTTGGGAACAATAAGATAAATCTACATTTTCAAGTTACAGTGATATTACTCCTGTATATTGCTGTTCATTACCCAGTACAGACAGGTAAAATAAATGTTACATAGTTAAGTGTTCCTGGTTAAAGGAGACTATGATGGCCTAACAAATACCTGTATTATGGGTTTTTTTTCCCTTCTATTCTTTTTTATCTTGCCTATTAAGTTGGACTTTTATCTGAGCCAAGGTCCTACTAGCTTCAATAAGATTTTTTCCTTAGTAACAAGATCAAATATAATAATAATAGAATACACTATTAGAATATATATTAGAATATAATTAAATCTAAAATACCTATACTTCTCTATACCCACGTGGAAGCCACCTGACACACAAAACAGCTTACTGAAAATAGGATTATGCAGACTTGTGCTGATGTCTGTCTGTGCTTGGTCATGTGTGCCATGACAAAAAGCTGAAAACTACGGATGTTACTGCTCAAGACACAATGTCAAAATCAGATTAAAACCAGTTTCAAAACAGTTTCAAACATTGCTCATATCACCACTTGACTTCTCAGTCACTAACAATACAAGGTACTCAGTTGAGTTTCTAACTGCACATGCACAGCTTTTGTTAAACATCTGTCCGCAAGCCTGAAGCCTCAAAATTTGAATGTGTGAACGCTTCACACAAACCTTCACGTCTCCACTGTCATGAAATACACCTCTCCTGCAACAATGCAGTTATGTTAAAATGCTGCCAGTATTCAGAGTTCTTGTCATCTTGAACTGTGTGCCCCTTTAAATGTCGCTGTAAACCACTTTGCTGTTTCAGCTCTTTCTTAATACTTCAAAATACACTGAACCAATATCTTCTTTGGATTAATGTAGCTAGAAAAAAACCACCTGCATCAAGAGCCTAACTCTTCCTTTTTTTATGAACCAAAACATCTTAAGCTTCTCTTACCAAGAACAAGCTTGAAGTCCGTATTTGAGACTTAAACATGCTTATTTCAACATCTATGCTACCTTGTAAATTCAGATCAAACTTCTTTTAAAGCAATGTTAAGTTTGTACCACTTTGCTTCCTACTCTACTCTTTCCATAGCCTAATTTTCACCTTGTCCAAAATGTATGTACAATCTGGAAGTATCTACTCCTTCCCATCTCCCCACTGCAGATACTATACATATCATCACCTTTAACAATTCGACATCTTGCGTATGCCAGAGGTACATTTCCCATTTAACACACTTTTAATTGGTTGTTGGGTTTTTTTTTGAGAAGGAACACAACAAATTACACATTATATAAAAATATGTAGGGGTAGCAATGAAGACATACAGCTTTTTTTGAATCTTTTTACCCCAGGTTTCAAAGGTTTGGATCTTTGGAATCAACTGTTTCTTGGCAGAATTTATATAACTTAGGTATTTCTTTGTACCTCCTTATGTTAACATATTTCTGCTCTAATGGATATGAGCAGTAAGAACAAAGATCCTTCAGTTATTCACATTACCCAGAGTTAAAAGAAATAAATGGACACATACTAAGCACTGAATGGAAGAGAAAGCCTGAAAGCTCCAGTTCTGACAGAAGCATGGAAGACAGAGGACCTCCCGTAGTTCATGTTTCCTGTTAAGTAACTCATCCCAACAACACATACATTACCCACCTTCCTCTAGATGGGACTTTTTCTCTATAGTTTCCCCAAAATTAACTAGTGGAAAAACAGCATGGGAGCATGCCAGTCTCTTCCTCCCAAGTCCACCTAGAGCTCAGAGAGTACGTACCATGGACATCAAGAGAGAAATCACGTGTCCTGCGGCCCAATGCTCAATTAGGAACTTTCTCCTTACGGAAAACACAAAAAAAAAAAAAAAAAAAAAAAAAAGAACACAAAAACCGTAAGAAAGCTGATGTCCTGGGTTTGGCTGGGATAGAGTTGATTTTCTTCTCGGTGGCTTGTGCAGTGCTGTGTTTTGGCTTTGGTGTGGGAACAGCATTGGTAACATGCTGATGGTTTTGGTTGCTGCTAGGTAGTGTTTATACTGAGTCAGGGATTTTTTGGTTTCTCAGGCCCTGCTGGCAGGAGGGGCACAAGAAACTAGGAAGGGACACAGCCAGGACAGCTTAACTGAACTAGCCCAAGAGGTATTCCACACCACAGGACATCATGCTCAGTATATAAACTGGGGGAGTGTTGGGCAGGTGCTGCCAATAATTGCTCAGGGACTGGCTGGGCATCAGTCAGCAAGTATTGTGCATCACTTGTTTTCTTCATTCCTCTCCCCTTCTCCCTCCTTTCCATTATAACTGTTATTGTTGTTATTAATATTGTTCATTTGTTTATTTTATCTCAATTATTAATTTGTTCTTAACTCAACCTTCGAGTTTTACATTCCTGATTCTCCCCATTCCCCTGGGCGAGGAGGGAAAAGAGCTAGCAGCTGTGTGGTACTTAATTACCAGCTGGGGTTAAACCACAACAGCTGACCTCTTTGTATAGCCCATTAAAGACCAGAAGCTGTGTTTTACCATTCACATCCAGGCTGCATATGCATTTTCAATTATTAAATTTTAATATGAGTAAAAACTGAGGAATCCTACTACATGACCTAAAAGCAGTACATCTAAAGACAAGAGATACTAAAAAAAAAAAAAAAAAAATTTCAGAATGCACAAAGGGAGAAACTAAAGGACGACAACATATGGCTACTGTGAGAATAAAACAAGATGGGGAAGGGGTAAGAATAATCTTCAAATGGAAACTGAATCAGATCTGGAATCTGAATGTAAACAAGCCTCTGAGGATGATTACAGGGGGATCCAAAGTTAGCTACTGACAAGGCAGCAGGATGCACCCAACCCAGAGCAAAGCTTAAGGGGCTGGTCTAGGAATTCAAAACATGCAGGCAGGGCCCTAACTTTAGAAAATCACAGAGAGGTGAACAATGAGTTAAATAATAGAATTCACCCCTAGATGAGCCATTACAAATGACAGAAGCATGCGAAAGATAGTATAAGGACAGAAGAGAAGGAAAAAGTGCTATAGATTATCTCACTTTGCCAGAGTTACCTTGGGCATCACAATGCATATCTGTGGACAAAAATAGTACTTCAGCTCAAACCATGACCAAAATAATGGGCAATACAGTCAGCAGAGACAAATGGACTCTATGCTAAGCTTATTATCTGTTAGGGAAACACAGGAGCTGCAGAATAACATCCTGAGAAGACTCCTAAATTTTTTTCAACATACCGACTGATCTTAGATACTGCGTGAATGACAACAGAATTTCGTAGAGGCTCAGTCTGAACAAAAGGTAGCCGTAACAACATTTCAACCCTGAAATCAATGCAAAGGAGAGTGCTCAGACCAAAAATGCATCAGGATACTGAATGCATCACAGAAAAATGTAACTACTTCAATATCATTTAGAGCTCCCATTTTCAAGAAGGACAATACATATCTTCTATTGATTGCTGAAAATCAGGTTGTCAAGAAAGAATCTGCGTGAGTAACAAAGAAAAAATCTTCCAGGGTATGGTAGGAATAGGACTTTTTTTAAAAAAATGAGTCAAGAAGAAAGAAATACTGACCCTTATGATACAAGTATCTTATTCAGTTTAGTGTATTAATAGAGTAACCAAACAATCTAAAAGGTTGGTGGCAAGGTCTCAAAATACCAAGCAAAAACTGGAAAAATAGAATTTGCATTTTGCACTGAAAAGAGTAGCACTAGTGAAGAATGGCTTTTTAAAACTGCTAATCCCGCATTTAACAGGAAAATCAGAACAAACATGCTCATGATAGTTAGGCTATTAAGTTCGTTAAAGACAAGAAAAACACCAGAGACAAATACAACGTGCTTTAAGAAACTGGCCATTCCTCAGAGTGACAATGTCGTGGGTCTCTGGGTCTCTAATACAAGTTACTTCTTATAGATATCTGTGGTACCCAGGGGGGACTATCCGCACTCCTGTAAGGGATAAGCATATATCCTCATGAGGAATAAGGAGGGCCCTCAGACAAGTGTTACTGTCACAGGCAGATAAAACATACAAGTCCCAGAGCATACGTGTCTCAGAGCAGAGAGAGATCAAATACCTCCAAATAACCACTGATAACACAAGGGAGTCCGAGCTGTTCCAGGGACTGAACAATGTCAGTGAGCTCAGGTAGTGGTTATAAATATTCCAAATTGTGTTATATAATGTCATTTATTCACTGTTATTATGGCAAAGTTTGACTGGAAAACTGTACATTTGAGACTAACATTATACGATTTAGAGACAGTTGGAACAAACACTGAATGAAGCAGATCTCTCAAATTACCTGGGCCCAGAGTGACTCCTAAAGACTCTCCAACCATACATCTTTTCCAGGTATGCAATATACACTTGAAATATATATATATATAGAGAGAGAGAGTATTAAAGCAGCCCCTTCAAATTACTCCCTTTCTTACTCTAAGCAGAGGAGTGTGCATTTTTGCATTCTCAGTTGTTCTCCTGAGCCATTCCCACACCCATTCCACTACTGCCTTGGTCTGAAAAGGCTCCACCTCACTGTTAGATTAAACCAAGAGTTTTAGCTAGCAAGCTCAATTACAGGAAATGCAAATAAATAACTTCTAAAACATTAAACTAATCCAGAAACCCTGAAGGTTTTTCCATATATAAAAATTCTGCTTTTATTTCATAACCTAGACAAATGTTTCTGAGACAAAGAATGGTTAAAACAAGTTTTTAAGTGTCAATACAGAGCAGGTTGACAACACTTTCAAATATAAATATGTATTTATACACATTACTAATACAAACATGTAGTAATCCCAGGAAAATGCATATTATTTGCACTGTTGCTTTTTTGTGGTGTATATAACTGTATAAATACATATTTCTTAACTAGCTCTAAAATTGACTTGCATTGCAATATAATGCTGTCCTCTCCAGCCAGTAACAGAGCATAGATTGCAACACTACAAGAAATGTCCTGGTTAGTTACTGCATTTGTTTAGCTCCCTTAGGTGGGATTTGTTTTTGTGTTTTTTTTTCCCTAATTCAAAATTAATCGAAGCAAACCTTTGGTACTTCTTCCACAACCAAATATTTGCACAGATTTAGAACTCCTCTGTGAGATTTGGACTCCTTAAGCTCTATACAGTCTTTAAGCAGACACATTACTTATGAATGATCCAATAACTAGTTTAAAAGTGCTTCTCTCACACTGGAAAACAAGGTGCCTATTATTAGGAGGGAAGTGCAAGAGTTCACACAGGAGGACAAGAGTCAGATGAGAAAAAAAACCTGGCCTTGCAAGCTCAGTTATTAAATTTCTGTTTTGCACATCTGAGAATGGATACTTGCAACACTACATTCAATTTTAAAGAATATGAATGCTTTTGTGTCACTGCAGTGAACTCTCCAGGATTAGAATGACAGAAAAGGTACAAGCAGAGCTACTTTACTGCCATTTAGCTCTTACCATAGGTGCCCAAGTTCAAAAATTAGACCTTCAAAGCTAGTCTATCCCCAGCTACTTTCTGGAGTTCTTCAGCATGTAAGGTGTTTTTCAGTAAGTCCCAGGGCTTGCCAAGACCTACTCTGATTTCTGCAGTCATGCTCTAAACCCAGGATTACCTTCCTTAGTCCTTCTCTGCCTGTTCATGGCCTCTAGACACATGTCATATTAAACCACTATAAATCAAAGGCAAAGACTACTTTTCTTTCCCTTCTGCCATCAGTCCCCGTTCTTCTCTGTACCCATCCCCGTCCTTCTCTGTACCCAGTACAACAGTACACAGGCAAAACCATTCATCCATAAAATGAAAGCGTACATTTGTATTTCTCCTCCTTGAGGAAATTTCCGGTCACCTCTTTCTGCAGACACAGTATGAAAGGGAGGCTGGGCTTGCTTTTGCACTGATGCTACCCCCTTTTAATGGGAAAAAAATTGACTGTGTCAGATAACAGAGCAAGACACTCAAGACTGCCAAAATGAGAAGGTAAGATGCTCAGTGGGAAGGAGGTAGAAGTGAGTTCCTCGTGTGCCTGAGTGAGGGGTCTAATTGATAAATTAAGGTAAAATGAGAACTAACAGTACTATAAAAGCTGACTCCATGAATACTTCTTCATAAAAAATGTATTGTAGTAAGCCTGGCTAAATGCATCCTTTACCTACTTTGAACTTACCATTCTTAAAACATCAGCAGAATGTCATCTGTGAAGCATCTTGTAATTTGAAAGTTTCATTTGATAATCATTTCTGTCTCCACTATTAACTCTAATGAAGTAGGCTTATTAATTTTTCAACAGGTACTACTTATTTTATCAAGCTAACATAAGTTAAAGGATAGCAATGTAAGGCCATTCCTTACCCAGGTTTGCAGACATTCACACTCTGAAAGGAAATATGCACACACTATATGCAGTCCGAAGCCTGAGAACACGGTTATATTTTGTATTTCAAATGTGTTATGAATAAAGAAATAGGCACTGCACAGAAATTACTTTAAAATATCATTTAACCCTGCAGCCACTTCTGTCAAAGCGGCACACAACAGTAATGGGTGCAGTACACAGGTCTGAAAGCCCTTTTATAAACAAACTCATCTGACCAAGATTTCACTGGATCACCTGTTGCAACAAGGATATCAGATGATAAAGAGTACTTTCTCCTTTCTTTCATAGAGGGTGTGGCTGCTATTTTTTTCCCCTGAAAAATTGAAATAGTCCACACAGTATATCATTTTTGTCAACAGCATTTCTGAAAAGCTGGATGGGACAGCTATTAACAATCCCTGATGTGTTTCTTAATTGGAGTAGATGCAACATTTTCTGTCACTCATCCCATATCTATTTCTAGAGACAATCAATATCCATTTCCAATAAGAATAGCAAGATCTACTCCTGCAAACTTCCAGCCATACTGGGAGCACACTGATCCCTGGCTGCATCTCAAGCTCTCTCTGTGTGTTCACAGATGTATATGGACATGTGTGAGCAAGATCTGGCCTCATTTCAAGCTCACTGAAAGCTGAGTAATTCCAGTTAATATTACAGTGAGAACATGCTAAAACACCATGCTTATACCAGCTTATCCTTTAGACTCAGCACTGCTCTAACATAAGCTTTGACATTTCTAAGCAGCCTGCAGCACAGGCAAGCCCATATCGACCAGCGAGTTTCCATCTAGATACCATTCCCCTGTCAGAGAAACCTGGGTGCAGATAGCAGGGTGCAAGATCCACGTGCAGCCTGCTCAAGCAGCTCAAGATTCCTTGACACCCAAGCACAGGCAGTAGACACTTGGTGGCCTGGCTCCACACGCAGCCTGATACAAGGCACGGTTCTCACTTTCAGGTTTCCTTTTGGGGAAAAGCACAAAAGCTGGGATATGGTGGGCTCTAAGAGAGCCCTGGGCGGAGTCTTCTGCAGGGTATGTCTCCCTCCAGTTTGAATCCAGCCTCCAATCCTACAGAAATCTCCAGCTGTCTGCAGAAACAGTACTGGGGAACCAGCGCAAGCAAAACCAAAGAAAAACAAAGAATGAAATCTTGCCAGAGTGTTATTATCGCTGGAACTGAAGACAACAGCATTTCCTCAGATACACACAAGCACATTAATGTAGTGCTGTCATTCCTCTTATCCTTGACAGATGCGCGAGTATTCAGCAGGAAAGAGGTTAGTTACGATGTCTCAGCACAAGGCATATTTAAATGCTTAGGTGACAAGACCAACTAGCTTTTTATGTCGCACAAGTTTGGACTGTCTCCTGGTAGTTAAAAACACATATACAAATTTTGTGATTTCATTTCAGTAAATACAACTGTCATTAACTAGTCACCCAATTCACAAGTACGGGGAACAGTGGCATAAAGCTGAAGCACACCAAAATCACAACTACTAAGCAATACCAGTGACAAGAGAGGCTGAATTTTCACAGAAGAGTAAACAATGGATATGGCTGTATGCTGAAAACAATAGAAATGCGTAAACAACTGTAAATCAGATGCTGCTAACAGCTTTAGAGTTTTTAATAGCAAAAAAAACATGTTCACAGAGTTAAGCGCATAAAATGGAGACAGATAGAGCAGCATGTTTGAATTGGGAAAGCAAAAAAATCATCATGCTTCCTATAACTAGTTATGATTTCTCATTATACAAATGTGCCTTGAAGAGTCACATTACCACAGGGTTATTACACCCAATAACTACTGACCCCTGGGTCACAAATTAAAATCAACCAGATCTACAACTCTATTTAAATTATAAAACACCTCTCATTTCATGGAGGAATCTCATCATGAAGATCATAATTGCAAATTGCCCCACACACACATTAAGCAGAAGTTGGATTTATTTTAAATTAAAAAGTAGCATTTCTTATACCCGACCAGCATACTATAAGGGTGATTAAAACATTTTGGAAAGCTCTAGTTTTGGTTTGCCTTCAACTTTTCTGTTGTAGAAAAACCAAGTTACTTATTTGAATTAACAGTCTTGATATATTTTAAGAACATGATACCTCTTTTTTGGCTTGTCTTTTCTCAGGCTATCAGAAAGAGTTAAATTTACATTTGCTACCATGGAATAGCAGAAAAAAAATAAGATCCTACTGTTAAAAATGGATTTGAAAAAAATATTTGCATCATGTTTGGGGTTATTAAAGTTTATTCTGAAGGGAAAGTAACATATGTATCCAAATAGGTAATTATTCATAAAAAAAATAATCTATTAATGGCACTGACAAAATGTGAACTGTTTGATAATCCAAAGTGGTTACAAGACAGGTTGAATGTTTCCAAAGTACCCTGCTTCTTTAAAGTGCTACTATGACTTTTTTTTCTGTATCTTTCCCATGCATGCCACACAACAGAGGCAACAGTACCTACATCCAAAGTTGCAACACCAGGACCATTTTCCTGCCAAGACATGGGTATTCATCATCTCTTCCCATAAGTGTCCAGCAAAAAGAAAACCACAACACCGAGTGGGTAACGAGAGCTCTGGGAATCCAGCAGACAAAACACCTGTCCCCCATCTTAAGCGGAGATGCGGTGGTCCAATACCATCATTATGATAACGAAACATGCAATTCAGTTATCCAGATTCTCTCCCACGTGGCGTTGGTTATGTCAGACAGATTTATATACTGGACATTTGTTTTATTTCCACTTTTCATGGACTTTGCCAGGAGGTTATTTATTCTTGAAAGAATTCATTCAGTAAAGATTTATATGATTATTTCTCTGCAGTGCATTTCATGCAACTTTTGAATACCTCTGTATGTTTAATAGTGCACAACAGTCTGAACATCACTGCCTGCAAGACCTGACAATAACACAGAATAGAATATTTCAGAGAACTGAATATTTTAGTTGCAAGAGACCTACAACAATCATCTACCCCAACTGCAATATCTATCATCCATCATTTTTATCCCACAAGAACTTAAAATGTTTGACTGCCTTTTATACAAGGATCGCTTAATCCATGAAATACAGTCCACAATAGCTAAATTAATTAAGGCTAGAATTGAAGACTAGGAATAAAAAGTTGAGGGAACATTGTTCTTGTTTAAAGCCTATAACATCTGTTAAAGGACACAAAATCTAACTATAGAAAAGCACTTCAAAAAAAGAGGTAGAAAAATAAGCAATAAAAATAAGATGAAACTGAAGCAGTATAACCTAGACCAAGATTCAAAGCATTGGAAGTGAATCAGTGCCTATCAACTTCCATGAATTACATATTTAATTTTTAGTGAGCCAGTGAGACACTTTGCTAACATGCACAGAAACATAGCAGAGCACAAAATTATTTTTTGAACATTTAAGTCTTCAGGAAATGTTTTCCATTTAAGTTTTACCAAGACAGAAAAACATGTATGCAACAAAGTAGTTGTACCCCTCAGAGTGTGCAGAGTGAGTTCAATTTGTCTAATGCCACATAACAATTTTTATTTCAATCAGTGATAGAAATGTCAAGGAAGCATCACATCCTCAGCTAAATTCTTATGCTGTAAGATCAGGGTGAAGTACAAACAAATCCAATGTTCTACATAAATCATAAATATTGAAACATCAGCCAAGCATTTTAAGTGCAGTTCACCCATCTGGATGAAATTCTGTTCTCAAACTATGCAGTTATTCTGAACAAATGCTAATGGAGAATGAACCATCATGAACTGTTAGCTTAATCCATTCTGGGGCAGAGAATTTTTTTTGTGAATTACCCCTGTATTTTCTTGGACAAAGGTACAGAATCTATTTTAGAGCAAGAATTTTCAATTATGGAATACCAGTAAATTTTTCCACTTTGAGCTTTCAAGCATTTAAAATAAAAGGCTAACAACTGACAAAAGATGAACAGAAACTCCCTAATCTCAAACCCTTCCTACATTCTGAAAAGCATTGTCCAGAATTTCACTACAATAGTGTTTTACAACCAAACCACAAGTTATAAACACATTGCAGAAAAGCCAGTATCGGAAAGTAAAACCACACAGAGTTGATCAATGGGGACAAACCAAAGTAGCACTGGAAAATAAAAGGACACACAGATCATGATGATGGACAGTTGACATGTATGCACAAGAGTCACTGTCAGGATTTGTAGACCTTAAATAAGGTGCTTGAAAGAATGAGGACTACAGACGTTGCTAGAAATTGTCACATCTAATGCGGGGTCAAGATGGAAAAAAAGTATACATAAATATCTATTTAAAGAGAACAGACATAGGCAGAATTCAACCTATGGGTAAATGACAAGGTGAAAAGTGGAAAGGGAAGCGAGGTCCTCTGAACATCAGGTTATAACATTTTTTGTGAAAGAAAATTGGGAGCATGCAGAGGCATAGCAAAGGGGAGTTAAAAACCATCAAAGCCACCAGCAGTACGCAATCTTTTGGCAGTATTTTTAAGTCATACATGAATTTGTTACACAAATTAGGACATTAAGTTTTGAAAGCCTGCTCAGGGAGCAATAGAGCAGAAGCACACATCTTAAAGATAAGAATCTGTAATGGTTAGAGGCACCTGAAAAGACTATGTTAAAGCAACAGAAGAAAACCTGCTAACTGGGGTTATATATGCTCAAATCTCAAACTGTTCATGGTAGAATGATGCAAGGGACAATGTCCCTTGGAGAAAAGGGCAGAGGCAGAGTAATCTGGTTTAGTCATTTTGAGCTTGATCTAATGGTAAAGAAATGGATAGTGGGTCAGATAGATTAAGATGTTAGTTCAGAAAGGAAACAATTCTGAAAGACAGCTATAACTAAAGAGTGTTCACATGAAGGAAATTATGTGAACAGATTCACAGAAATTCTTTAAGGCTTTCCCAGAGCTGTGATTACAACTTTCATATGTAGCTATAGCTGCCTACAAAACATCATATTTGGAGAAACTGCAATGATCAAGTTCTGTATTTCTTTTCCAGGCAGCACTCTCCCTCATACACCTCTCTGGTTACAAGAGAAATAAGGAAGAGCACAGGCATCTTATTTCTAGGCACTTTGCATAAAATACACTCCCCAGAGCTACAGTGCTCTGCTGGTTTTGACTTAGGTAGAGTTAGTTTTCTTCACGGTAGCGAGTATGGGGCTATGTTTTGGATTTGTGCTGGAAGTCTTGATCAAAGGATGTTCCATACCATACGGCATCATGCTCAGCATATAAAGCTGGGGGGAAGAAGAACAAAAAGGGAGGGGGACATTCAGAATGATGGCATTTGTCTTCCCAAGTCACAGTTACATGTGATGGAGCCCTGCTTTCCTAGAGATAGCTGAACACCTGCCTGCCAATGGGAAGCAGTGAATGAATTCCTTGTTTTGCTTTGTTTGTGTGCGCAGCTTTTGCTTTACTTGTTAAACTGTCTCCATCTCAGCCTACAAGTTTTCTCACTTCTACCATTCTGATTCCCTCTCCCATGCCACTGTAGGGGGGGGGGTGAGTGAGCAGCTGTGTGGGGCTTTCTTACTGGCTGGGGTTAAACCATGACAAGTGCACAATAGCACCAGATCTTTTTTCCTGCTGTTAAATTCAGTAAATGCCAAGCATTCTGCAGACTGCAGTAGACAGTTTCACCTCAAAGACTACATTTTGCATGAGTTTCAAAAGCTGTCTGTTGACCTCAGAAGCTGTGTTTTCATATGGATGTCAAAACAGCAGAAACACTCTTCACTCAGCAATTTACTAAAGATCCACAAAGATGTATCTTCAAGAGCTCAAACGATCCTGATAACCACACTTGATTATGGTGATCTCTGTTTTCTTATTTCATTTCCTGTAGTCTGAAACCATTGCACAAACCTTGCCTGTAAGTTTTAACTTTGAAGACCTGTGCACATGTTTGATAAAGCATGCAGCAGATTGAATGTTCTGTTCAAATCTATTTCCAAATATGTAAGAGACAAGTATCTCATGTCATTGCTCTACAGAAGCACTAGAAAGCCACACACTCTCATCACAAGGCACAGCATACCTCACATGCAGAAACTACCATAAGCCACATTAATAACATTCCATTCTAGTATTTGCCAGGGTCAAAGTTTAAAAAAACCCAAACTAAATCACAACATTTAGGTCTGTTTTGTCCCTAAAAATACCCATAAATTCTTTCTCAGCAGATTTTGTTCCCATCTCAGATGGAAGCATCCTTCTCCCCTTCTATTTACTTTCAATTTTATCACTGAATGACAATAGGATTAAAGGACTGATCCCTGCAAAACTGTCAAGCACACAATCATTCAAACTATAACTGAAGGAACAATCAAGCATAATTCTTACAATGGTTAGGGCTGGGTGTGGGTTGGCTTTTTTTTGCAGGGGTGCTGGGGCCTTTTTAGTTGTTTTATGGTTTGGGGTTGCTTGGGTTTTGTGTTTTTTTGTTGTTTGGGGGCTTTTCGTTTGTTTGTTTGTTTAATCCAGTCCTTCAAACTCACACATTGAATGTATTAATATTTAGGAAATTTCAGTGAGAGTTATTGGAATTTTTGAAGTCATTTACTTAAATAAGTAAACACATAAATTCATGTTTCATTAACATAAATGTTTTAGCTGAACACACAGACAAGATTTCCTCAGCAAATGCTCAACATAAGCAAGTCCACACAAACTAAGTCAGTTTCACTGCTAGGTTTTATCCACAATGAATGATTGAGCCATGGATAACAGAGGTGGACATTCAAGAGTACAAGGCAATAAACAAGAATGATTTTATTTTGCTGCATTTTTGCTTTTCAAAAGTTCCATTGTTGAATCCGCTAGACTACTAACCTAAAGAATACCTTCGCGGGCTGGATACACCCCATAACAACGAAATATTTGGGTTTCCATTATATTCCTATGTGGAAACGTTGTACACTGTATAACCAACCTTGCAGGCACCTGACTAGAAAAGCTAAATTAGTACAGACTTCGTGGTCAAAGATTATAATTAAACCCAATGCTTCAGAGTTCTGTAGATTTCTGTTCTTAGTATCAATATTGTCTATGCAATACAAAGTTCACACTAAGAACAAATAAGGTAACTCTGATACTAGCTATTTTGCTGTTTCTAACCCTAGTAAGAAAAGTGGAACTTTAACAGATTCATGACAAAATAACTCATCAGTAACAACCAGGTCATCAAATTCAGTTTAATTTCCTCTGAAGAAGTCGCAGTGAGCAGTTTCATTATACTGAAATTGTTTTGTCAGCATACTGTTTAAAAGAGCAATAGGACTGTGCTGTACAAAAATATGGATGCTGCTTACCGTAACTTATTAAAAAAGAGAAATCATATAACCTACTGATCTTTTCAGTGTTCAATACTATAAATGTGACAAAACTCCTGAAATGTCCATATTGAAGAATTTCAGAAGGTACAACATGAACATAAGACATACAGCTGCATCAAATTACAACAGAGAGCTCTTGAAGCTACTTTTTACAATGTAATTCAATGAAAACCTAATAAAAGATATTTTTATCTTTCCATGATTATTTGAACATTACTCATAATAAATGTAACGGTGTTTAACCTTATTGTAAATGGAATGTACATTTTCAATGGCCAAAGCCATCTTTTGTGTTCAAAATCCTCTTCAAACTGCCATTGCTTTTGACCGACCACTGGCTAAGCTGTGATTTCATCTATGAATAATTGAGAGGGGGAAAAAAAATACTCTCTTCACAGTCAAAAAATAAGCAAGTTTTTACAAAAACACTGGATTTCATCTTATACATGTCATTGTTGAAACTTTGCTTTGAAATCAAGGACATCAAACCTTGAAACAATTAACGCACCATTTTTCTGAGTTAAGCATTAATTCTCTAATACTCTACTCCTAGATTCACTCAGTATAACACGATTGAGAATCTGGGCCACCATTTCTTCAGATTATTGACCAGGTTTAGCCCTACCCTAAGCAAACTGATTCTTTGAGGTGAGGAGGAAAAAAAGTAGTGCATAAATTCTGCAATATATATGCTTAAACTTAACTGCCTGGTCAACAAAAGAGATGTGGTTCCAAGAGGGCCAGGATTCACCCCACTCCACCCACCTCCCTTGCTGGTCTAGCTATAGCCTTTAGCTATTTTTTTCTCTTTTTTTTTTTCTCCTATCTACATAATCACAGACAGTAAGAACAATAGAGTAATATTGCTTGCCACAACTTTGTGGGAATCTGAAGAATACAGAAAACCTCTGTTTATATTTGAGAGCTGAAGTCCATGTATTTACAGTTCCTCTTTTTAAGTATTGGGTTGTTATTAACATCTGTTATTCTCACTTATTCTGCTTGCAATATTCTTAGATAATTGTTTACCAGTTAGTCCCTATATTACCTATCCTGTAATGTTACCTAATCTACAAATAACTAGACCTCAAATGCTTTATAATGGTCAGCTATACAATGTTTTTCCTCCTGAAAGACAAACCAAGGGTGTAGAAGAGCAGTATGGCTTCTCCAGAGCCACCTAGTTTGTGGTAGACAAAAAAAAAATAAAAATAAAAATCAGGTCTCCAGAGCTCCAGTGGACCGCTTCACTTGCGAACTTTTTCATACATCAGTTATACCTAAAGTATGTCTGTGGGTTGAGAGAGATTAAGGGAGTAGTCTTTGACTCACGTAATTTTCAGATTAAATGGAGCACCTAAAAACATCTTGAACATGTAATATGAAGCAATGATTTTTAAACTCTTATAGATAGAAAAATTGTAGGTGAATTTTTGTGCTTAGTTAGGCATAAACTTTGCTAAAGATACTAGACTTGTAACTCAACAAGGCACAACGATGCATGCTCTTAAGCATTTCTTGAAAATATTTCATTTCAAATACCAGTCATCTTTATTCACAACGAGCAAAAACCAGGAGGAATAATCAGAAGCATATACCTCATATACCTTCCCAGTTCCTTGCACTTACCTTGGCCCTCTTCAAATCAAACTGAAAATGCCACTTAAAGTATAAGCAGGCCAGGTCCTTAGAGCATTCAATATTCATTTTCTCCTTGAATTTAAAACTAGCCTTCTCGTTTGCAAATTTAATTAAATTGTTACTTTTTTTTCTTTGTATGCAGAACTGTTAATGAATTAGCTTGGTTAAAGCTTCCTCTATAAAGTTAACAATTAATGAACACGAGCAAATTTAAAAATAAACAAGATAGTAATTTCTTAAATTGAAATTTCTAAGCATACAAGTATTTTTCTCCCTTCAGATCCAGGACTCATTTGTTTCAATGCCTGGTCTAAAATATTCCCCTCAGAAACGATTCCTAGGTTGTTTTCAAGTTTTATGTCTGCATCAGGACTTCAACAGCATGGAATTTATACTACACAACCAAACACATCTTTTCAGAAAACTTAGTGCTGGACAGTGGCTAACATGCTCAAACACTTGCCAACTCTAAGCCTGGATAGAATTTCAGCTCCCGCAGCAAAATAAAAGCTTTCCCCGAGAATATCTGTGGGACCAGCATGCTCGGGGGTAGGTCACCTCTGAGACAAACTAACACTGGGGAACTTGATGGAACAACCTTCAGGCTGAAACAGCCTATACAGGACCATTACATAAACCCTTCCGTATAGTTCCAGTACACGTATAGTCCACCTCCATTTCGTATCTTACTTTGTGCTTTCTCTCCCCAAATAATTGTCACTTAAGGGGGTCTAAAATGCATTCTCCTATGGCTTGGAGATCTTTGAACTCCTTCTCCTGAATAAGCTTAAAAAAAACAAGCTTAAGAGCAAATATGGATCACATGAGGCAAATAAGGACTGAAGGCAGCTGTCAAATGATACAAAATCCAGCAGGAAATTATGTATTTCAATTATTTCATAAAGTTAAGAAAATTTCCAGCAGGTCATCTACAGAAAATGCTGTTATATTAGTACCAGAATCATTACAGAATATGCTGATTGTGACTAATTATGAAAAAAAGTAAAATTCAAGATCCAGAACTCAGATTGTTTTTACTATCTCATTTTAGTTTTTCCTTTTTCTCATTTCAAATTCCTTTGTTCCACCTATCTTTAACCTTACTGTATGCATTAATATGAATTATTTGATTGCAGTGAAAAATAGTATTTTCCAAGGTTCATTTTATTATTTCAGTCTTTCCCTGAAATATTTTGAGACTGATTTTGCAGCATACTTCAGACAAACCACTAAATTGCTTGAAAATTTCCCTTTTATTTTTCTTGCTCACAAAATAAGAAAATGATCATTGGAGAAAAAAAAAACAAGAACATTTCCTTAACTTGCAAATATTAAAGAAAAAAGTTAGTATAGAAAGAAACCTTTTAAAAATAGAACCTATATGGTTTTCTGGCATGATGAAAATACTGGATTATGAATGTAAAGCCATCCCAAGAGTTCACGTTACCTGAAGTTAAAATGAAAACCAATAAGATTTGGTATTCATAGGTTATCTTTGATATCAAATGGCCCATCATGCTGTTATTTAGTTCAGAAGCCCACAAACAAAGCATTGCTTGATGTGGTACTGTGAGTAGTTATGCTATAGAATGCAATGGTTTGACATTACATAGCTTATAGGGCATATTACAGTGAAGCACATCCACTACCTGAGATGAAAATTCACCTAAGTTTCCTTAAACCAACCTGATTTACATCCCCCTGCATTTTGGTGGTTGGTTTTTTTTTTTGGGGGGGTGGGGTGTTTGGTTTGGGTTGGTGTTTTGTTTTGGTGGTTGGTTGTTGGGTTTTTTTGCTAGAGCTGCATAAGAACGTCAGGATCTGACCTACTCTGAACTCTCTCTCTCCAAGGGACAGATTACCATTTTTTCTCACCACAACTTTCATTTAAGAGATGAAGAAATGACCACTAGGGATGCCAATTTGATGGCATGTCTGAGAACGACTTGAGAGAGGAAGCTCCATTTCCAAGATGAAAAGGCAGTTGCTACTTAATGGCTGAAGCTACTACAGGAAAAGGGTTATTAGCACAATAAAAATCATTAATAGCTCACAACCATATCCCAAAGTCAGAAACAGCATACAGATTTATGAGCTACAAATGTTCTTGGAGTCACAAGAAACCTAGCATGCTTTAACTCTGTCCCTGTTACTCTACCTTCTGTTCTTGGAAAATATATAACAGGAAAAAAAGAATCCATATCTGAGAGTAAAGAGGTATGCAAAGGATGCACTTGTCCTTTGTCTTCATGAAGGGTATCTATATCATAGATAAGCATCATCCTAAGTTATTATTAGCCAATACATCTGCCACCATTTTCTGGCAATTTTGCACATCCAAAAGTTGCGTGTACATACGTCCACCTCAAGAAAAGGCCTTGAAAATAACACCTAGGTTTAGCTAAGAAAATTGGCATAAGCAGGATCACTTCTCTACAAGTTTAGATCAGGCTGATTTAGGACCACCTGGGTTTCCTGTCAGATCCCCCACTGATGAGAATTGCCAAATTAAGCTCTTCCCTTCAATTGTCACATGAGTGCCTTATTTCATCTCCAGTCTCGATTGCCCCTTGAAGTGCACCACAGAAATTTGCCATGCACATCAAGCAGGAAGATGAATGAGTGTAAATCATAGATCTAGGGTGATTATCAAAAAATCAGACTCCTGAGAAATGAAGCATAATATCAGTTGAAGTGTCACTAAAACAGAGTTATGAGTAGAGTCAGGTAAAATACTTGATAATTGCTTATAATTTTCAGTGTTTGGAAAACAATTTCCTGGCCAGATGTTTTCACATTGTATTAGATGTTTCACTCCCTGTCAAGTGTTGTACATTTTCTCTAGTTTATGATCCAAGGTGTTAATCATATTCAGTCTTTCAAGATGATTACCTAGTAACATTAACATACAAATGTACAGTGATTATCTCTGTTTTTCAGAATTCTTTGCATTTCGCACAAGGAAAAAATAATAAAAGAAATAAATCAGTCTCTTTCAACTTGCATGGTGCCTATTTCAAAAATAAAATTACTATGAATTCAGAGTCTATGAAAATTAAGTATTAATCAACATCAAAGTATAGAAAACTTTCACCTAAGCTTGAAAGTAGCAACACAGAGTTAGCATCTTGCAACAGACCAGAGTTTATAGGTATAACTACCTCATAAAACATACGTGTTCCTTACTTGTAGTCCCCAGTGCTTTCATATCATATAAGACCTACAAAGTGCTGAGTATCTAAAACAATTTCTGAGGAATATACAGCAATTTACAGTATACAGTCATAAAAAATTAGGACCCTCTTTCAGAATGGAGAGGAAATTACTACCAAATCTCCAGCCTTCTATTGTGAAACAGTAAAAATTATGTTGTAAAACTGGGTCAAGTTCAACACCACCTGAATATGGAAGAAAAAAAAGGTTGATCACAACGGAATTTGATATAGGCAGCATGAGGAGAATAAATCCCCAGCTTACACTGATTTGACGTAAATTCCATGCAGTATTTACATTTGTTTCCTAGTACATAGTCCTTTTTGAATTGATTATGTCCTGCTGCATAAAGAAAGTGAGGAACATCACAGCAACAATACTGTGTAGAGTCATTGCTATACACATGCTTGTGCAAGATTTGCATAAGATTAGTGACTGGCATTTGGAGGATGCTGGAAAGAGAAAAGACAAGCCCTGTGAACTACATTCACCTACAAAAATTTTGGTATAGCAATGAGCCTGGGCTCCTCAGCAGGCTTCAGGCCTCCCCTGTTTCCTCTGCACATATTGAGGCTGGGGTGGTCTCTCAAAAAGACTCCCGGTGCAGGTGAACTAGTTATAGTCCCTAGTGTTATCTCAGGACGTAACTTCAGTATCAAAGTGTAAGTGCCTAAATTACCCCCCTGGTGTACTGCAACTGTTCACTCACTTCCTGCTCAGATTTTGGCTAAAACAACTCATGCTAGGGCCTGATGTATGCTGACCTAATAGAGCAGTACCATTAGGTCAAAGCAGGAGCAGCACAGGGGCAGGACAGGTAGGCAGAAAGAGCTCAAAAGGCTATTACATAGCCATTATCACCTGCAGATTGCTGCCTCCTGCAGCCACCATCTTTGCATATTGAGTGTCTGGCAGTTTCATCAGGATCAGCTAGCTCATGAAAATGGGCTAGACCAAATTCCCTTGCTAGAAGGTATAAAAACATCCGTTTACCCCAAAAGCTTTTGAAGCAGATCTAACAGCAGCTGCATTGCCAAGGCTTTTGTGCATCCTGGTGTGACACAGGGAACACCTGCACAGTGACAAAGGAGGGAGGATGAGCACTCTCACCATTAGCTGGGTAACTAGTTTTGCTCATAGGTGCACAAGTTAAAAGTTACAAGGCTGTTAAGTTGTGAAACCTCATGACCAGAGGGGTTAATTCACATGATAGACTATAGTCTATGCAAAGGGAATTGAAACTTTATTTCTTAATGAGCTCATAAACTTAAATTTACATAGTACGTTTTCCTGTTAATTTGAGATACCTAAACAGCCCGTAACAGGTATTCAGAGGCATAGAGCACAGCTCACCTTCCTTCTCAGCAGGCATCAGTGGTGGACACAAGAGACCACAATCTAGGCAGGAGTACCTGACCTAGATTTACACAGACACACACACCAGTAGAAATAACGTGCCCTAATGACTTGGCTAATTCCTGATGCAAGGCTCTGTCCATTACTCTCGCTTCTATTTTTTCTGTTGGGCCTCTCACCTTACAGCACCAAGGTTGGACGATTAAGAAAAGTAAATCCAATTAGCCTTTCAATCACTTCAGATGATTTTTATTTCTTTATTCTTTACTCTCATAGTTGATACTTCCCTGGTCCTTTTGACCTCTGCACAGTTCTGGCACTGAAAGATTTTTTTTCAAAGAATATAGGATAAAAAGGCAAAAGGAAACATCAATGAATTCACATTTCCCTTTGTTTCTCTGTCACTAAACTCATACATTTTTGCACTGCAGACCAACAAACAGCTTCTCTTATCAGGCAGGAGCCAGGATCACCTATTTCAGAGTTTGGTAAATATTGTCAGAACACCTATATTCAGAAACTGAATTGATATATCATCAAAAGCAGCAAATGAAGGGAAATATTTCTCTAGGTTCAGAAAAAAATTATAAATGGAAAAGTCTGTATCAATTTCATTATGAGTTCCAGTATTTTATTAATCCTTTACTTTACTAGGATGAAAGTGCATATACTCTTCCTCATTTCTAGTAGTTAATATACAGTTTGCTTCTTCACATTGAATGATATCTTTCTTTGCAAGCAATAAATATCAAGTCAATTGCTAAGCTAGACTTCAAGCTCCACTGTCACTGATGACTCCAGCAATTTCATAGGGAGGTGCCAACAGAATCATCTACATGCTTCAAAACAAACCTGTGCCTAAATCATTATCCTGTTCTCCAGTTCCAGGCCGATTCCAATAAACGTTAAATGTAAATTCCTAGCATTCTTGGCCATTTGCTATTAATTTGCATGAAAACATTTTAAATTTCACACCTCAGAGCCCCATTAAATGTCAAATATGCTACTGAAAGAAACCACACAGACACAGTAAAAAGCAGAAAGAACAAATCTTGCATTTTACTTAAGACATAGGCAAAAGGATTACAGACTTCATTGGAATGAGGTCTACACAGAATAGGAATGACAGTTAAGATCAGGCAGAGGATCTGTTTTTAAACAGATCCTGTGATGACTGTCTAATGTCTTCAAGCCAATGTTTGTAAAACATCTTTGCATTTAGTATTAATTTTACTTCTGTCTATATTTATTCTATGCATTACCTACACGGATTTTTTTCTTCAAATTTTGAAAGTTTAGCTAAAAAAATAAAGCCAAGTAGAAGTAACACCAAGCTTTGCCCCCATTGAATCACCAAAATCCCTCAAGCATTTAAGCAAACTCATTCATTTCTGAAGGTTTATCAGTTCACAGCTGTACTGGGTTTGCATGGCAAGGTTTTGGTAGCAGGGAGGGGCTAAAGGGGTGGTTTCTGTAAGAAGCAGCCAGAAGCTTTCCTAAGTCCAATGGAGCTAATGCCAGCCGGCTCCAAGATGGACCCACTGCTAGCCAAGGCCAAGCTAATTGACAACAGTGGTAGTGCTTCTGTGATAGCATACTAGGAAGGAAAAAAAATAATAATAATCTGTGCCAGCAAGAGAGAGGAGTGAGACTATGTGAGAGCAACAGCTCTGCAGAGACCAAGGTCAGTGAAGGAGGAGGGCAGAGGTGCTCCAGGCACCAGAGCAGAGATTCCCCTACAGCCTGTGATGAAGCCCATGGTGAGGCAGGCTGTCCCCTGTGGCCCACAGAGGTCCAGTGGAGCAGATACCTACCCGCAGCCCAGGGAGGACCCCACACCAGAGCAGATGAATGCCCAAAGGATACTATGACCTGTGGGAAGGCCACTGGGGCAGGGTTGCTGGCAGGACTTTTGACCCCGCAGGGGACCCATGCTGGAGCAGGCTGTTCCTGATGGACTGCACCCCATGGGAAGGACCCACACTGGAGCAGTATGTGAAGAACTGGAGCCTGTGGGAAGGACTCACATTGGAGAAGTTCATGGGAAACCATCTTCCATGGGAGGGCACCCCAGTGGAGCAGGGGAAGAGTGTGAGGAGGAAGTAACAGCAGAAACAGTGTGTGATGAACTGACCATAACTCCATTCCCTGTCCCCATGTGCCTCTTGAGGAGGATTGATGCAGAGAAATCAGGAATGAAGTTAAGCCCAGGAAGAAGGGAAGGGTGGTGGGGAAGGTGTTTTTCTGGTTTTAATGGTAATAAATTAAACTAATTTTCCCCAAGTGGAAACTGTTTTGCCTGTGACAGTAATTGGCGAGTGATCTCTCTGTCCTTATCTCAACCCACGAGCCTTATGTTACATTTTCTCTGCCCTATCTGTTTGAGGAGGGGAGTGATAAGAGTGGTTTTGGAGGGCACCTAGCACCCAGCCATAGCCAACCCATCACACCAGCAATATTCTTTCCTGTACACATGGACTAGTAAACATTACCTGTTGGCTACTAGCACAGTCTACTGATTTAGGATCTTAAAAGACTGCATTTTCAAGGAGAGATACTAACTTTTGTTTGGTTGTAACACTTGTAGATTGAAAAGGGGAAATAAATGCACAGTGCTTTAAGGGCACAAGCCCCCATTACTACCTTTAATAAAACTTATTTACTGTTCCTAGGTGAGATACTACAGGTAAACTAGCATCAAAGGAGAAGATTGAAAGATTTTATTTTTAAGATGAGTCAAAAGAACCACCACTGACCTACTGTATATTGCTCGTTCTCTCTCTCATCTTCTATACTATGTATCTTTTATTCTACATGACTTCTGTAGCTGTAAAAGTTACATCATATAATAAAATTGCAGGAAAATAACCTTTAATTATCTCCATTTTAAAGGAATAAACATTTAGCACAGTATTTGACTTGGAATTTCAAGCTCATTGATCTATATTTATTTACACATGGTGTTATTTAAGATATTATTCTGTTAAAATTGTACCAATTATTTAGAAAAAATGAAGCAAAGTGTTATTTATGGAAAATTAACTATCATTCAACATTAGCTAAGAAAAAATCCCAACAAATGTGACTGTTTGAGAAGTAATGAATGCATTTTATGTCTATTTTTATTGTAGGACTACAATGATTAATGAGCTGTCATAGTCCTAAGGCATTCATTGACATGTTTCTGTACATTCGTTCAGATAATAAGCCTTAAGAGGTGAATGAAGCATGTCCTGCCAGATCTGCTGCGATGATTTCCTTGTACTATAACTGGGGGACATGAAGGATCTCAGCTATTCTTAAAAAAAAATACCCGTCTTCTCATTAATCAAATCCTGCTTTACACTGTGCAAGTGCCATTATGAGGAAGAGAAGCACATGATGCTAACCTACACATAAGATCAAATCATCTGCATTCTTCAGTTGCATGGACTTCCCCAGGTACTGGGAAGATGTGCATAAGATTTAGCCAGCCCCTAAAGAACTGGTCCACAGGGCACAATGTGCCACACTACAGATAAATCGATAGAAAGCATAGAAAAACTTGCCTTAGCCTGGTTAACTATTTTCCATTATCTTTGTGAACATGACTTCTGTCAGGACACAACATATCCTGCCAATCATTATCCTTTCACATGGGCTTACCTAGGAAAGAGTAGCTGTAGACAGGACATCCTGGTATCACTGCTCAAGAGCTTTGTGAAGGAGGATGAAGGTGGTCAGCCAGTTACTCTCAGCAGATTTTTCTATAGGGACAGCCAAAGTATAAAGGTTACAAGAAAATATTTTTACAAAGAGGTATTCTGCAGAACATATAATACTTTAAGAGCATCTTTGTCTAATTTTGGGAGCGGGGCTTTCTTTTTGATAGGGTTTTAATTTTTTTTTAAAATAGCAGATTTACAATTACTTTAGCTCTGAACAGGACTCCCGAGTTTACTTACATCTTTCTGTATATAAAACAAATTACTTCCTTGAAGTGTCCAGATGCTTTCAGATGTGTATTATTGAAGTAACAGGTACATGTTTGTTTCTTATGTTACCAAAACAAACCCTCAGAAGAAAGCAAACAGCAAGGACTGAATAAATAGGTCAAGTATCTCGCTCAAGCAAGCAGCCAAGAATAGGAAGAGAAAGCAGTCCATGCTTAGTGAAGATCTTCCCTCCTGGAAAAAAAAAAACAACTGAATTGTGGCTTCCCTGACTCCTGAAATACTGCATCTAAAGCCACAGGGACAGAAGGCACTGCCCACTGCTCTTGGCTATCTTGAAGTTATTCAACAAACTCCTGAAATGTACCTGCTCATGCTAGGAAATCATTTGGATGGCTTTTAACAATTCTGGAGCCAAGACAGAGAACTAAAAATTGTACCCTGATGGTCCCTCTATATCTATCAAATAAAGTAGAAGCTCAGTGCAGCAGAGGAGCTGTCCCAGCATCTTTAATGATAGCTTTGGGTTATTTATCACTAACACCAGCATCAAATGCAAAATTGCCAATTAGAAGTGAAGTCCTATTGCCTTCTGGTTTTGTTTTTTTTTTGGGTGCTGTCAAGAGTAGAGCTTCCTATTGTCTGAACAAAAAGGATAGCTTACAATACAAGCTTTAAGATTTCACATCACTGTTATATGGAATGAATTTACAGGGAACCATCTCCAGACTACAATATATTGCCAGGAAACAAAGTATTCCTCCTTTTTTCTTTTATGTTTCTCTGGCCTGATTTTCCTTTCTGTGCTGGTGGTGTTCATCAGATGCAATGGTTTGTCCATCTTTCTTTGTATTATGGTATTTTGACAGATCTAAATGTTTTTCATAGGTAACTAGTAACTAGGTTTGCTAGTTTTCAACTGCAGACACACACCCCCCAACATTTCTTATAACTCATCTCTTTTTGTTCTATTTCTTTTGTTTACCAAGTATAAAGCAAAGACCAAAACTAGATGAAGATAATTTTCAGAGTTCTGTCCAACAAAGAACAGCAAGTCATGATGCTTTCTCTGAGTTCTCAAATACCTAGAACACAGGATTTGGGTTTCTTTTGTTGTTGTTTGGGGGTTTTTAAAGCAAGGAACAGAACCTGAAGGTTTCATTTGAACAAAAATGTTTTCAAAACAGAAACAGTTATTGTAAGGTCATCTGCAGATAACACTGATGAAAAGTCATCAAGAATTGAAGTATTTGTCTTTACAGAGGATAGGACTCAGGAAGCTTGATGCAATGATTACTGATCTTTTCTTGACTGAAATCTAGGCCAGGAAGAGAAAATCCGAATCTACTAATTTCACTGCTGTTTCTGCAACATAACCACCATATGATGATGCTTATAAACCAGCAAAGTCTGTCTATACAAATTGAAGGAGAACATTTATAGTACCTGAAACAAGTAGAGGACAAGGGAAATACCTTGCTATTAATTTTTAAACTAATTGGCAGGGATAAAGTTTACTAGCAACATTTTTGCAGTAACAGGTATGGTTTAGTACACACTTTATTATGATGCAAGGAAATACACATTTAAGTCTACAGCAAGAATTAAGTTCAATATTACTGGATAATTAACATGACATTGACAAAGGAGCTTGTTGTATGTGTACATTACTTGGCAAAAATGAAATATATTTGTCCTCTCCTGATAACCAGCTGTGTAATAAATCACAGAAGCAATTTGTATAATTCTGAAAACTGGAAGTTAAGAACTGACAGCATTACATCAGGTAATTTCTAGGCTAGCACCCATAAATTTTTTCTGAACTGGCCATGACCCCCATTGTGGGTTAACCATGGCAGGCATCCAGCACTACCACACTGCTCGCTCACTTCCTGCTACCCAGCAGGAACAGGAGAAAATCAGGAGGGCATAACTGAGAAAAATCTGAGGTTGAGATAAAGACAGCTTAATAAATAAAAGATGATAAAACAAAGGAAAAACAAAGGACGCACAAAGCAACCACTCACCACCAACCAACCGCTGCCTGGCCAGTCCCTGAAAAACAGTAAACCCTGTCAAACTCCCACCCTAACCTCTGTTTTACTGCTGAGCATGACAAGATATTGTATAGTATATCCCTTTGGTCAGTCTCCTCCTGGCTGCATCCTCTCCCAGCTGTGTAAACACTGTTCAGCAATATAAAGCATTGATGCATTATCAACACTTTTTTTGGGGGGTCACAAACACAGAACATATTACCATAGAGACTACTATGACAAAAATGATCCCAGCTAAAACCAGTACAACCCCCCACACATGTGATGGCACAACCTATCAATCAAGATGTTTTCAGTTCTGAAATCTGAAGCAAAGACCTCCCAGAACAAGAAGGATGGTCTCAAAATCAGCCTCTCCTTTACTCAAGAATTTGGCTGAATCCTTATATACTAATCTGCTCACACTGAAGTTACACACATGCCTACAATGCCAGACTTCTAGGTTGGTTTGTTGGGGTTTTTTTGGCAGGGGAGAAATAACACTTCATGATCTGAAAAAGAAAACATGATTTGACATTGATTTTTCCAAAATGCTGCCTGGTATGTAAATAACTGATAAGAGACCTTTCTATTTGAAGCCAGGTCTCTCAGATGACCATCATTCATGGACACATGCTTAAAGCCTCAAGAAACAAACACCACCTTCATTTTTCCTGCTGAGTTATTAGAGAGGGAAAATGCGTCCTGATCAAGGTTATAAGCATTTTGAAGTATTTGGTCAAATGAAACTGCTCCTAAATTAATTGTTTTCAGGAAGTTAATTGCAAGAGCAAGAACAGGTATTTGTTCACTCAGAGTGACACAGAAAGATGAAGGGAGCAGAAGCTGTAGCAAAGATGCTTGCCAGTACTCTTATTCTCTGTAACAGAAGTAATTTTCTAAATTAAGAGGAGCTCTGCAGAAGGCATTTCTAGGAAGGGGGTTAATCTAGACTATTAAATTTGTTTAGCCACTGCTTCATAAACAGTCCAAAGTCCAAACAGGGTAGTTTCTTGGGGAGTAATTTCTGCCAGCTAGGTAGGCGGGACACTGCCTTCCCCTGGCAGGGGTGGACCAGTGCTCACAATGGCTGATCTCTGTCACTCAGGTTCAACCTCCTCCTAAAAGCAAGTCCTGCCTTACTGAAGGAACATCTTATGTTGAAACTTATGCAAGCAAATAGGAAAAAAAAAAAGTATGAACCAGCAAGATCATGATTCTGTTCTGAACTATTTCTTTTGTATGTGTACCGTAGCAGTAGTGGTCTTCCACCAAGTCTTTGGGGTACCACCCTGAAAATACCATATTTCTATAAAAAATACTATGAATTAAGATTCTTATCTAAGCCGGCAGAAGGATAAAATTCCATTTTAGAAATCTGAATTTAAATACTTACTGTGTAGCATTCTGCAAGACAATAACTCAGTATTTTCTAGAGCATTTGCACTTTTTTTATAAAAAGGAAAATCCATAAAACCACTGCTTGCTTTTTGTGATTTACAAATGATTTTTCAGTAAGTTGCCCTTCAGCATCGAATTCTTTGCTGAACTGCAGTATTAGCGAGGCATTGGAGTCTTAAGTAGTTATAAAAAAAAAACAACTAAGAAGGTAAATCTGTCTGGGAAGGACACTACCAGAACACTATTTCTGTCACTCCTTAGAGCTAGAAAAAAAGATTAATCAGGTAGGTGGCTCTTCAGCTTGGTCACCAGAATCATTTCTTAACTATTACAGATGTGCTACACGCAAGGCCTGTACATTAGACCATTAGGATGAGCATAAACAAAGGCTGGAGAATATCAGTAAGCTACTATATCAACCTGCCTGGAAGGGTTGTGTATGACTTTGCTTTGAGCAAGATCATATGAAGTCTGTTCATAAGAAAACAAAAGTTTTAGGGTGCTTGTGGTTGCTGTGCTCCACTCTGCTTCAGCACTGCTGTACACATACTATGCAGAAAGTATACTTTTTTTTTTTACCCCTCATTATAACCTTTTTTACAGATCTAAGTTTATCACGTGTTGTACCTTCTTAAACTAAGACAAAAAAAACCCCACTGAAACCTCAAGTTTTGTTTCTAGTCCCATGTACCGGAGTACAGGAAGCCCAGGGTTTGGAGCCAAACAGGAAGCGGTGCTTTGCACAACACAATGAGCCGCGCAGCTTCACATACCCCTGCACCATGGATAATTAAGTAGCTGGCAGTAATTGAAAATATCCCTGCTTCTTTCACAGTAAGTACCTTGTATTACTGGTTGATGTATTGTAGCTACTGACACATGACAGAATAATTTGTCTTTTATTCACCTCCAACACTGAATTATTGGAAGTTAGAGTTGTCTGTGGCCTAGAGGGAGACATTGTGCCAGAGTTTCATTTGCTGTTATTGAAGGCAAGAGGTTTATAAAAGTTAATGAAATACAGCTAGCAAAGAGACTGTAGAGGGTCTGAAACACAGAAGCAGCAGCATACAGATGCCGACTGTTATTACACAGGGCAGCAAAAAAGCACCAATCTTTCCAAGCTATGATACCATAGAAAATATTTAACATTTTCATTGAAACTACTACTTTCCTATCATTTGACTAACTGCAATAGCTGTTAAAATATATTAAAAAGAAAAAAAAAAAGAGGATATTTAAGTCATGCATAGCAATCTTCTGGAACAGACACTGAAATGAAGACAACAGACCAAAGTTATTCAGTATTTTCATGCCTTAAGAGACTGTCTCAAGCAGTCCACAACTACAATTAGCATGCTGCAAAATTCTCAGATAAAGATGTCACCTGCACCATCCAGCTTTTAGGGAGATGGTCTTTACCTAAAGAGCCAGTTGCCTATGGAATCTGACTACAAAAAGTGCAAATAATTTCTGGAAAAAAAAGATTTTGAAAGTTAAAGATTTAATCTTATGTGAGGCATATAAACTCATATAATCCTAGTGTAAGATGAAAAGCATTTTGACAGAAAAAAATTAACATTAGAGCTCTTGTAACAATTGAGCCATCACTAAAGGACTTAACACCTGTTTACATGGCTTCTTTGCGGGGTTTTAAAATAAATCTCACTAATACTTTGAGAAAAATCATGATGTTATTTGCTTTCTGGGATATAGAAAGAGATTAAAATGTCAAGAAAAGTATCAGGTTTTCTAAGATGCACTATTTACTGATAATGGCCAAATAACTTTCCCTCATTTACTAAGGAAAAGGATTCTGTAGCAAAATATCCATTGATATCTGCATAAGCAAGTCTTTCAACCTTTTTTTTAAAAGTAGGAACATTTTCCACAGTATAATTTCAGGAATTGTTCACACTTTTTTCTTTTAAATGAAACAAAGGAAAACACATTGACCTTGAGTGTCCCTTTTATTACAGCAGATCCTTTAGCTTTGTCATAAACCTCCAATGTTAGCAGTGCTCTGGAACCAAATTATACTGTACATTGCAGCCAGTGTTGTTCTGTCTGCTGAACCATTTTCTGAGAAATACGAGATCTTCTGGAAAGATCAGGCTGGATCCAAAATGGTTTCTCAATGGCTTTCCTATAAAAACCTTAAGCCTGTCTCTATAATATAGAAGCTGCTGCATTCACAACTAAGCAGTTACTGAGGCTGCCAGGAAAGATCCTTTCCTATAGTGCACAACACTAAACTACTTTCTGCTTCACCAGCACTCTTACCTCCGTAAGCCTTCCTCATGCTCTACCTCTTTTACGCTACATAGCAGAGGTACTGCTGGACCACTGCTTAACCCCTTTTCCATCCCCTGCAGACAGGGAAACTCATCTTCTAGCACACAGGGAAGCTGAAATTTACAGAAACTCTTGCTCTGCTTTCCTGATCATCTCAGTGAAAGAGAAAAATGAATAAATTGAAACAAAAGCATGGAAATACAGGGGTCAGGTGTAAGTAGAGAAGAAAAGCATCCCTGATCAGAGGCCAAAGGGGACAACAAAAGAATAACTGTTAGAAACAACTAACAGAAGGTGAGAGGAAGGGAAAGCATGCACGTCTAAGGGGAAGGAAGAAGCTGAGCAGCACTGCAGGTAAAGCCTTCCTGTCGCTTTTGATTTCGGTTCAGTTATGAGCAAAGCTTCTGCACAGTTAAAATTAGAACCCTCAAACTACTATAAAATAAAGTCCTACCCACATAACCCCTTGAACTCCTCATTTATCCTTTGGTGACCTCTTAATTCAACTGCAGTCAGGTACTACCATTACATTATCATCCAGTCAAAAATCCTTGACTCTAGTTCTCTGCCTTTGTAACCAGTACAAAGTTTGATACTTTAAAATGTAGTTAAGGCTCTGCTTCAATCTTCAGTTTTTCTTCAGTACCAACAGCAGCAAGATAACAAGCATTATGGGTTTTAAATTGAGGGATACTGTATGTCATAGTAGGCATACTCCTACTATTTAACAAAAAAAAAAAAGGAGGCTGTTCCTCACCCAATAACATTAAGCCTTAACTCAGGATGAAAATTTTAATTGCAAAGAACTTCCAAGGCAAACTCTTTTTTATAACTTGCAAGATTTGTGACAAGTTAATAGTACATTAAGAGCAGACAGAAGTGAAAATCATTCTAATGATTTTTTTTTTACTTGGGAGCAAATAAAATTTGAAGAATAACTTTATTTAGAACTTGATGCACTATGAACTATTTATTTTCATAGTTATGCTACATTGCAGTTTCCCTTCGTACATATCAGCTACTCTTTCCTCTGAAAAGATAATCTTATTCCCTCCAAGTGAAACAGACTTTTTTTTCCAGAATAAGCAGGATTGGATCCTTGCAATCATATCACCAAGAAGCAGAATTATATATTAAGCATCATTGTTAGAAACAGTTTTGTCAGTGTGTCAAATTATAGAAGACTAAATGCTATATAAATCCATGAAAATGATTGTGTTTAAACATTTTAATACTCTATATACTTCATTTGCACCGTATCAAAGAGCACCGCGTGCATATTCACCATAGGAGTAAGTGTTCTGCCTGAAGATGCTTGCCAGTTCTGCACTAGTAGAGAAACATGCTCAGCGAGTCAAACAGGTTTCCAAAAAATGCTTCTCATTCAAGTTTAAAGCATTTTCTTTTTCTTTCTTGATCATTCTTTGGTCCTTTGACATACTATCTCTATAAACTATCAGCTTGTATACTGCTGTCTAATCTTGTTCAAGCATTTGAGTTTGGTTTTGGCAGGGTTTCAGGGGGCACTTTTTTTGTTGGTTTTTTTTTGGTGGGTGGGTGGTTTCCTTATTTTCCTCCTACCATCCCAGTTCTAGCTTACTTGTTCCAAGATGTCTACATTATCCTTCCTCACATTTTCCCCATATTTTCTATCTGTGGAACCAGACTGTCTTCACATTTCAAATGCTACAACAGAACCTCTGAAATGATGGGAGACTCCTACACATTCCTTCGGCATGGAAGTTTTTGTACAATTGTACAGAATTTTGTTTGCCCTGAGTAATATATTCTTCAAAATTCTGTAGGATAGAACACGATCAAAGCTGATGTGATACACAAAATATTTTCTCACTAAGCCAAGCACAAATAAAAGTTGAAATGCTTTTCACATTATTGAAAAAAAAAAAATTGATAGTCTTCAACAAGCAAAACTCAACTTTCAGAACATTACCATGAAAAAAAAATCTTCCAGGATTCCCCCCGATCCCTTACCTTTATTTTCTCATTAGGAAACACACGTGTCTATAGCAGTCTGTTGATTTTGGTTTTTTGTTTTTTTTTTGGGGGGGGGTAAGGGGGAAGAGCCTCTAAAGAAGAACGACTTAAAATTTTAGAGCCAGATAAACAAGCAAGTCCGAATTGAAACTCAGATCCTTAAAGTCTGGTGAGCCAGCATTTGTTTGTGAAGCAGAAGTAAGGTAATTTCCAAACAATAGAAAATGGTTCAGGTGCTTCTGACAAATGCCTGTGATCCATCTTTAGCCATGTATTTAAAGCATTTCGTTTATTCATTGCAGAAAGACAGAATACAACTTTTCTGTTCTAAAAATCCCATAGGAAAACATCATCATCCAGACACTATACACTGAATCAATAGCAGTTTCACAGCCTTGGACAAGGGATAAAGTTAATCCTATGTTCCTCATTTAATCTCATACTAAATGCTATACTGATGCGTAACTATGGACCTCAATAGCAAAACCAGAACAAACCTTACAGGCAAAATAGGTGATAAAAACCCCAAAAGTGATGCTTTTATTTTATCACCCCAGACTCTGGGGCTCCAGTAGTTTGCCCATTTCCACCTCTTCTCCCTCCCCTTGAAGGGTGCTGTTTACCTCCAAGAGAAATGTTACATTTATCATCACTGTACACAATGATGGAAGTGCAAGCGTTATAGCTGGAGCACTTGCTACTATCTGTGGCTAATACTGACTGACACTTCTCAGTGCTTGCTGTTGATGATAGTTTTGCAAAAGCTAAACTGGTTGGAGTGTAATAGCCCATGCTCAACAAGCGCCTCAGGCCAGTATTTCAGCTGGAAGTCCCAGCTAGAACAGCCTGTCATTTTCAAGAAAGATTACATTATTTTCTCTTCACCTTCTTTCCTTTTCTCCTCCACCCTAGAAGCCTTTGTTTTGTCCATGCTGAAATATACCTATTTTTAGTCAGCTATCATCAGACTTCCATACACATGCACAAGGGATTGGAGTTTGGTGATGTATAGCAAATGTCACCTGGCTATCTATTAAAATGTCCAGAAGCATTCACCTACATTCAGAAAAACCAAGAAATGTTTTTGGTTTGTTTGAGTAGAAGCTTTAAGTGTACTTCCACTCATTTCCCAAAGCACTAAGCTTTATTTAAAAAAAAAAAAAAAAAAAAAAAAGTCCTGTGCACTGGACATACAACATCAAGGTTAATCAACATTATTTGCAATCGATTCTCCTATAGAAAAGAGGGAGGGTCTTCTTGAAAAAGCAAGTGCATATGATCAGCATCATCAGGCAGAGTTGCATTTAAATTGCACATGTAACATGCTAGTTGATACCTCCCAGCTAGATATGAGTATCAATGTTTCAAAGAGGTGAGCAATCTAGTTCACCTATAGTTCAACATCTGTGCAACTGACTTTACCAGCCCTGAAAAAATTTCAATGTGTGGAATGCAATCCAAGTAATGCTGCAAAGCAATGGATGTTCACAGCTCACTGCTGCTCTTTTCTCTCATTTCTTCTTTCTCTCATTATTTCCCTCACCCTTTCCCTGCCCTCACACCTCCACTCATTTCACCTCCCCACACTGTATCCAAGTACAGGAAAAGCCACACCTGTTAATTCTGGACTAGGAATATGGTGACTCAATATACAGCCTCACTGTCTCTCTCTTCCCATTTTTGGAAAAGCAGAGGAAGCAATATTTTTTAAAAGCATGGGAAGTCAAGACAAAGTGTGGAACTGCTTTGAAACCAAAAGTTCTCTTGCTACATTTGACTAAAATTTTACAGGATAGAACATAGCTCAAGGTAAAACAAATTACAAAATGCTCCCCGGCCGCAGGCAGATAGCTCACATTTTAACTTGTAACTTAGAGCCAGAGAGTTCAGTCTAGATGAGTAACTGAGAATAAACTTGAAAAATTAGAATAATCTGTTTCCAGTTTCTTTAGAAATTTCACATGCTTGTTTCTTACTGTGGAGATAGGTATTTTCCTAGTTCATGCTGAAGTTTGGGAATACAGCAAGAGTAGGAAGATAAAACCTCACTAATCAGAGCTACCTAAAAAAAAAAACCAAAAAGCAAAATCAGGAATTAATTTGGTGTTTGGAACAAAGTATAGGCAAGGTCTCTGAAGGTAAAGAAATTGAGATCTAGGTCAGAAATCAAACATCCAGCAACACTTTTCTTGGCTGGACTTCTGTTCAGCTTGTACACAGTCTGTGTAGAAGTTCCCTCGCTGCACTGGTTTTTGAATGCTTTCACATCTACTCTCGGAAGCACACACTAGCCTTGTAAAGAAAAAAAGCTTTTCTGCAGTCTACTCCTGCATTAATTATCAGAAAGGTTTCTGGTTTTCGTTAAGCTTTCTCAGAGCAACTGAATGGACAGTTCCTGAAGAATGTAATTACGGAAAAAAAACCAACAACAACTAGCATTTAATATTCCACCAAAAATTAAGTGCTAAATTTCTCATTTGTGACATACATTTGTCTGATGTCCAACAAAACACAGCATAAGAGTTTTTAGAAGGAAGGCTAAAAACAATGTTTTGTTTTTTTCTTCTTTGATGATTTTATAAATCCCATGCATACACCATAGGCTTACAGTTATCTTTAAGAACTCTTCCTATGGCTATGCATTTGTGCCTTGAACAGCTTTCATTCATAATATAGTGCAGCCAGCCTTACTGGAAACTATGTTACCTCTTACCTAACTGACAACAAACAAGATGCCAGGCTGCCCTTAAAATTAAAGCAGGCTCGTATCTTCATTTGATAAAAAGCTGGCAGGTGACCTAACCTGAGACTCAACAGCACAGGAGTCAGCTACTGTCCTGAGGAAAAGAAAACCAGATTTACCCCTGCTAAGGATTCTGACTATGGCTACATTAGCTAGGAACAGTTCTGCAGGAAAAAATAAAATAAAATAGATTATGTTCAAGGTCCAGTGGCTATACTATACATATTTTAGATTGCTTAATATGAATTTATCCTAGCATTACTCCAGCCTTTCTGTAGGCACAATAAACTGGAGGAGTCCAGTTCGTACATTACAATCCAATTTACACAAGGAACACATTTAGAACAACCTCTAGGACGCAGGGGTCCTCAAACTACGGCCCGCAGGCCAGATACAGCCCCCCCCAGGGTCCTCAATCCAGCCCCCGGTATTTACAGACACACACACATACCCCCCGCCGGGGGTTGGGGGGGAACCAAGCAGCCGCAGATGACTGCCTGCCACTTAATCCACGTGCCAGCCCCCTGTTTAAAAAGTTTGAGGACCCCTGAAGTTTTAAATCCTTGTTTACTGCAAGCACTGGAACAGACTTGTTAATCAGACTAACAAGTCCTTAAATATTTTCCTCCCAGCCCTTCTGCATCAGCCAAATAATCTGAAAGGGAAGTTCACGATTCCCTTCTGGAAGGGTTTGCCTTATGGGACACTGAGGATTCCTTCAGCTCTGAAGTGGATAAAAGGGTGGAAGGCGGAAGAGCTGCACCACATAGTCCTTCAGCTTTAGCACACAAGAATAAACTTGTTTGCCTGCCTCCGTGATCTGCAGCTAGGGCCTCTAAAGCTGGCCAGAACAAAGAAAAAAATCACATCAGTGACTAAAAAATACCTTCTGACTCTCTGCGTGGTATACTAGGCCAAGTGCTGCCTCTTCCAGGAGCACATCATATAGCCTCACTCTTTAAATTTGAAGTGCAGTATTTACTAGTATCTAAAATACTAGTATCTTTGTTATTAGATCATTTAAGCAAAGGTACTGACACCAGCCTAGGACTATCAGACAACACACTGCATCCTTTCACAACATGTAAAATACATTTTTAAATGTCTAAGATGCAGGAAAAATGAAGTGTTTGTCCTTTAATATTTTATTATTTGCTGTTGTGGTATTTAAAAAAAATTTAAAAAAAAGGATTTATTGAGCAAACTTTAATGTAAATGAGGAACTTACAGCAGCAACATCTGAGAACAGCCAAGGTTGCAGACAGAACACACTATCCCACCACTGAGCAGAATTTGCTTCCTGAAGACGAAACAACTCAAAGGAAAAAAATTTAGCAAGCATGCTTGGAAAATATTTTGGAAGAAACATAAGCTTCTACCAACTCCCACTAATAGGGCTGCAAAGTAGTCCATACACATTTGCAGAAAAGTCACAAAGTGTTCTCCTTTACACTTTTAATTAAGTGCCACACCTAGCTTAATTGAAAGCGAGTCTTCTACACTATATTGGACATAAAATTTTCCGTTACTATAGCTTTTAGATTGCATGTCATGGAAGAGAACTCTCGATAGACATTCTGTATGGCACTGTGTGCATTTACTTTTTATATCAAGCTATTGACAAACACACATGCATGAGTTTCTAGCCAAATTCATAAGCTGACAATGAAGCGTACCTCCCTGCACAATAGAAAAAATCGTAATTTTCTGTTCCACTGGGGCAATTAAGGAAAATCTTTAGGTTTAACCTTATTTAAGATGGGAAACACTCAGTTATATGATATGCCTTTTTCTGTTACAGGTATTGTGTAGGCAACATGGTCCAAGAGCTGTCTGTTCCCTTCAGTAGATTATTTCCTTTCCAAAGGAAATCAGACTGCTGCAGTCTACTGTAACCATCATCCTCTGACCAGGGGAAAGATGGGAGGGGTCAGAAGGAGACAGGAAAGTTTTTTCTAGCAGCTTTCCCAGGCAGGGATTTGGAACATTTTATCACCACGCATAATTGGTTCAGTTCAGTCAATACTTTATATTCCCACTCTCAAAATTGTATCCAAAAGGGAGAAATATGTTTTCTTTAGATAAAGATTCATTTTGCTATATCAAACCCAAGGCCTCGTCCCAACTGCACATAGATCTAATACTGAACACAAAGTGGGGTTTGTAATAGCATCTGACCATAGGGGAACCAAGCTGCTTTCAACGAGACCTGTTAAATTTGACATGCTGTGAGCCTGAGCAGCCCAAATCTTGAAGGGTCCTTCCCAACATCTTTTGAACTGATTTACAAGTCTGACTTGAATATTCCCTGACATGTATTTACAAAGAAGGTAGTAAGCCTTTGTGGGATGTGAAATGGCATTACACAACCCAGGGCCCAAACATTTCAAGGCTCCAAGATGTCCTTTTATGTCTGCTGACATAAAAAGGAAGTTTCTTCTACTAACAGCTTTAAAAGCTTGCTGTAAATTCTTGTGTTAATTCCTTCTCTCCCCCTGCCCCCAATACACACTTCAGTGACTCAGCCTGCTACAGTTACATTATACTTCAAATATTGTATCAACAACTTTTTTTTTTTAAAGAAAAATCTTTTCACAGCCACCATACAAAATATGACTTCCTCACTACCAATATCAAAATCTCACTTTGTCTATGCTTACAGAGCTAGATTTAATTTTCTTTTTTCCTCATTGTTTGTAGTTATGGCATTTGACCTAATTCTTATCACATAGGCTTGAAGCAACATAAAAAAAAAAAGTTTTCTTAAGCAGACATTTGTATGCCAGTTTACAGAAAACACACAGCCTCCCACAAGTAACTTATATATCTTTAATTAAGGCCGATATTTGTATGTACCTAAGAGGAAGGGACAGGTAAAAAGTAGATATGATGTTACTCAATTGAGATAGATGCGATTTGTTGGTTTTACGCTGGTAAAACAAACACGCATTTTATACAGTTATATATATGCCAGCTACAAAAGTATTCAAGGCAGCCCAAAGCTGCTTCAGAATTATCTAAAATAGTGATAAGAGCTTAAAAGCAACGTGTCCAAGAGGTCAATAGTTATTTAACATCATGACCCTTATCCTTTCTCAAGAACATTTCTGTTTAAGTGTCGAAGTCTCTCTAAGAAAGTATCTGACTATAACTGCAAGTTTAGTGTCGTCTCAGTTCCCATCACGTAATGAAGAAACCAGGATAAGGGAATTCTTGAAGTAGCCCATAGTGCTGTATGCCTGGGGCTCATGCCTAGCAGAGAAGGTCAGCCTGTGAACGTATGGGGCTGCTTTTATTTTAGGTTCATCCGAAAGACCTGGCTAGCATTCCTCAGCATTTCATTGTTTGCCTTCAGAGCAGCCCAAGCATTCCAGTATTGAAGTTTGAAGATGCCAAACCCAGCTTGGGCAGATGCACCAGGATATTACATAGCACTGCAGACATATAGAAAAAGTTCTTTCAGTCACTTTCTTCATACACATTTAATACACATACTGAGTATCTACTTCAGGGACCACGGGTATATCAGAAAAAAAAAAAAAAAAAGATGGCAGGCTGCTCCTTTACTGGAAGATATACAAGACATCTGTGTTAACTGGGAGGCAGAGAGAGAACCAACTAGACTGTTCAAACATGCAAATTAATGTCATCCTCCCAGTACATGGGATAGCTACATTTCTGACATAGCCATGTGCTGTTAAGAGACATGTATAACTGAGAAAGGAAAAGCCCACAGCTTCAGCAGAAACCAAAAAATTTCCTTCTTTGGTCCATAGGGAAGGTAACAACACCACAGAAAGGCAAAAACATACCAACACAGACATGTCCAAGGGACCCTGACTTGCTCTCCCCACCGCCTAAGAGGCCTGGTAGATCTGAAAGCCCCTGCACCGCAGGAGCTCCAGCACCCACAGCAAAAAGCAATCATTGCAACCTGTTGTGGTTTAAACCCAGCCAGTAATTAAGTACCACACAGCCATCTACTCGCTCCCCCCTCACCCATAGATATAGGGAGGAGAATCAGAATGGAATGTAAAACTCAAGGGTTGAGATAAGAACAAATTAATAATTGAGATAAAATAAAAATGAAAGAACAATAATAACAACAATAACAGTTATAATGAAAAGGAGGGAGTGGGGGGAAGGAACAAAATCCAAAGGGAATGGAGGAAAGAAAACAAGTGATGCACAAAACAACTGCTCACCACCCACTGATCGATGCCCAGCCAGTCCCCAAGCAATGTTCAGCAGGCCCCAGCCAAGTCCCCCAGTTTATACATTGAGTATGACATTCCATGGTACAGAATACCTCCTTGGCTAGTTCAGGCCAGCTGATCTGGCTGTGTCCCCTCACAATTTCTTGTGCCCCTCCAGCCTTCTTGCTGGCAAGGCCTGAGCAACTGAAAAGTCCTTGACTTAGTATAAACATCACCCAGCAACAACTAAAAATAGTGTTTATCAACACTGTTTTTACACCAGAGCCAAAACACAGCACCACACCAGCTACTAAGAAGAAAATTAACTCTAGCCCATCCAGAACCAGGACACAACCCCATAACAATCTATAACACCACCTTTCATAAAAATTAACAAAACTCATCTATCAGGCCAATAAAACACACATACCTTCAGCATTTTCAACAATCCTGTTCCTCTTTGCCTCTCCTCTATCAACACCCACCTAACTTTCCCTACAGAAAGCTGTTCCTGGCTACCCCTAGTCTTTTTGTAACTCCCACCCCTAATTGCCTGATCTCCCACAGCTGGGGCAGGTAATCAGGCTCCGGTGCTGCTCCTCCTTGTTATAGAGAGGGCAGAACAAAACCACTTTATGATAAGAGCTGTATTATTTGCGTTTCAGCAGTATCTTAAAGCTCCCTACTTCCAAAATGACTTGATTTGGAACACTCAATGTGCCAAGTCTTCTGCAAGTGCATAGTATCTTCAAAACATGTTTCATGTTGATAAACACTGCACCATGCCCATCCTTTAAGACTGTTTTGGAGGGAGTAACAGCCCTGGTGCTGAATGCTGATGGCTCTGTGAGGATCACCAGCACTGAGTTCATTCAGCTGGTCTGTACACAACAGGGACCATCTTTGATGGGGTTTGTCCAGAGACCAGAGCCCAGCAATCAGCCTGTCTTGTCTGTGCAGCTCAGGGTACATGACTCTACCACAAAGCATGACTTGCACCAGTAGAATACTCCTATAAAATATTAACAGGAATGACATAGTAGATTTAAAATGCTTCTTAAACTATCCTCTATTTGAGGACCTGCATCTAAATGTTTGTGTCATCAGGGCGTATTACTCTCTCTGTGAGCACATATAACTTCTACAAAACTGAGACTATGCTCCATGGTATCACACCGACACAATCATTGACCATCCATCAGCATCAAAAGGCTCAAGAGATCAAAACAGAACACAAATATAAGAAATTTCTAGCTATTAGGAAAGAATAAACATCCCAGAGACAATCGCTCCACCACCCTCTGTCCTTCTGCAAGAGTTCACTTGAGATGTAGTGCAAAGTCACATAACAGTTTTTCTAAGTGACTTGTCATTTTCATCTGTGGCAAAAACACAGAGACATACTTTAGACTAAAGTACAAAAAAAAGGAAGGGTCAGAAAGGTGCTCAGATGACTCTCCCAAAAATGGACTAGCAGCACAGAAATGTTTTTATCAAGTCTCAGAAGTTAAAAAAAGTATCATAGAATCACTTAGGTTGGAAAAGACCCTTAAGAGCATTGACTCCAACTGTAAACCTAACACTGCCAAATCCACCACTAAACCATGCCCCTAAGCACCACATCTATGCATCTTTTAAATACCTCCAGGGATGGTAACTCAACCACCTCCCTGGGCAGCCTGTTCCAATACTTGACCACTCTTTAAGTAAAGAAATTTTTCCTAATACCCAATCCAAACCTCCCCTGGTGCAACTTAAGCCCATTACCTCTTGTCCTATCACTGGTTACTTGGGAGAAGAGACCGACAAGTCACCTCGCTACAGCTTCCTTTCAGGTAGTTGTAGAGAGCGATAAGGTCTCCCCTGAGCATCCTCTTCAGGCTAAACAACTCCAGTTCCATCAGCTGCTCCTCATGGGGCTTGTGCTCCTGACCTTTCACCAGCTTTGCTGCCCTTCTTTGGATGCAAGCCAACACCTCAATGTCTTTCTTGTGAGGGACCCAAAACTGAACCCAGGATTCGAGGTGCAGACTCACCAGTGCCAAGTACAGGGGGCCGATCACTGCCCCTGTCCTGCTGGCCACGCTATTTCTGACACAAGCCAGGATTCTGTTGGCCACCTTGGCCATCTGGGCACACTGCTGGCTCATATTCAGCTGGCTGTCAACCACTATTTCAACAGCCCTTGCATCATTGCTGCTGCATGGATCTCCATCCCCTGCTTCCACTGAGATGGCTAGGGTGCTGCATGCATTAGTTCAGGGACACTTCAAATGTGCTCCAGTGTACTCAGCATACTGTGGATGCTAGCACACCATCCCTCAAACATCAGCATGTCACCCCCAGACTTACCTCTAGCGAGCCTGGTTTTATCCTTTTCCTCCTTCAAATCTAGTTTAAAGCTCTTCAAATGAGCCTGGCTAAATCCTGCGCAAAGATCCTTCCCTCCCTTTGAGGCAGGTGTACCTCATCTATCACCAGCAGCCCTGGTGCCATGTCAACTGACCCGTGATCAAAGTCCCAAAATTTTGCTGGTGATACCAGTCACTGAGACAGTTATTGATCTGCTGGCTCTTCCCTCATTATTCCCTGCAACTGGAAGGACAGAGAACACTGCTTGCACTCTTGATTCCTTAAACAGCCATCCTATGGCCCTGAAGTCTCTTTTGACTGCCCTTGGACTTCTTATTGCCACTTCATCACTGCCTACATGAAGAAGCAATAACAGATGATAATGCAAGAGTTGTTCCAGAGTAGGCTATTTCCTCATCACAGCTTTAACACAGGCCCCAGAGAGGCAGCAGACTCTGCTAAGGGTGTCTGGTCAGCATATCGGACCTTCTGTTCCCCTCAGACAGTCCCCTATGACAATAACTTCCCCCTCACACCTTTTTTCTTTCCTCTTTATGGAAGCAGTTTTGATACAGGGCATAGGCCAACTTCACCTTGGCAACACCTCCAACACAGATGAACCACAGTCCTGCTCACTGCTTGGTTCTGCTTGCGGAACTTTGCAGCTACCACACATGGGCAGTCAAAGAGGGCCGTGCCTGCCGTGCCAGGCGGGAACTCACCACCATAGCCCCCCATCCTGTAAGGCGCTTCGTTCTGCTGGGTAGAGAGAGGACAGGGGATCCTCCAGGTCACACGTCCTGTCAGGGCTGTGGCAGAGAAGACAGGCTGCGCTCCCAAAAATATCTCTCTCGCACTCCCTGATACTCCTCAACAGACCGTCCTCCTCAGAGCTCCTGTCCCCGGGGGCGCTCCCACAGGTGTGCTCACCGCCGCGGCAGAGCACGGTCTGGACGGCTTCCCCCAAGCGCAGAGCGCCGGCAGGCCTCCCGCCGCGGGGATACCGCAGCCCCCCACGCCGCCAGCGCTGCAGAGCCCTGCCCACCCCACCGCCCAGCCGCTCGCTCGCCCCTGCGGCTCCTTTTCCCGCCCAGCGGCGCGCGGCTCCCGGCCCGGCCCGGCCCCGCCCCGCTCTCCTCTGGCGCTGTGGCGGCGCCGCGGGTCCCCCGCTCCCCTCAGGCTTCCTCTCAGAGCACGCCTTCCCGCTCGTTTTTAAAATGTTACAGAGCTAAAAAGGACTACGACATGCTAAAAAAAAAAAGCAACATGGCGACACGTCAAAAACTCATGAGAGTTCAGTTGGAAAGGAAAACAATTGTAAACCAGGAACAACAGCAGTGGTAGGAGCCCTGACTAACGCGGGGGAAGGGACGGGGGTGGGGTGGGGGTGGGTGACACGAGCAAGAGGCTGTTTATCTCTTCTCTCGTTTTCTGATCCCTGAATCAAAATCCTGGTCACCTGTACCTGATTTTACTGTATGTAATCTTGGCTATCTACACCCGACTCTTAGTATGCTGCTTATTCTGAAGAGCAGTATCAGAATTCACATTTACTGTTGTCCTCAGAAGACTGAAGTGGCTTTTTTTTACCTAACTTTTTCACTGGTACCTAAATCTGAAATGTTTTATTCTAGAAACATCATTTTCAAGGTTGTGCTGAATTTTTTTGTAGGCAAGTTCACCATCGCTCCTAAAACTTTTTCATAGCTCCTCGCCAACACCCAGCTTCTGAAAACCAGGCATTTCTGTATTGCCTTCATTGGTCACGCTAACCCTCGGTCTTGAATTTCTCAGAGTACTCTGATACCTGACTTCGCTCAGTCGCCTACATTCCAGATGTCACAAGCATCATTGTGGACTTGTGCAAAGGCACCGAACTGAGCAAAATTTGAGAGCAGGATTGATTTTGAAAAATTACCCAATTTATTACCCAAGCCCGTCATCTCAAGCTGAGGTATCGGGTTTGCCAGAAAGGTGCCCCATGCCAGCCCACAGTTTCCTTTTACTGATGATAATGGCCATATTTTTTTCTGTGACTTCCCTTGTATCTGGAATATTTATAAATTTGCCCTATCTGGAATACCACTTTTTTTCCAAGCCTTCCACCTTTGTCAATTATCTGGTGTGTTGAGCATGCTGCCACTGGCTGAGTCTTTGAGATCTTAATTGTATATCATAGGCAATATCTCCATTCAGGCTGTTTCAGCCTTATTCAATCCCAATATATTTAAAATCGTATTTCCTGGATTGTTACGTCATTAAGAATAAAAATATTTTGAATCTTACTACCTGTAACTTTGCTTAATAACCTGGAAATAACAATTGTCTCTAATTAAAGCATGGTAAGTGGTAACTGATTGCAAAAGGACTGATAATCCACTCTGAGAAAAATGGGAAGTCTTCATGCAGCAAGAAATCTCATAGCTTTAACAGAAAGATTGCAGGACTTAATAGTGTTTTGCACCCTGCAAAATGTGGGATGTTTTGCCCTCTGTGTTTTGCGGTGCTTTGCACATGGAGGAAAAGCAAAATTATTAACTGTTTCCATAAGATCTGTCTTAAAAATCGGTAATAGAAAGACCAAACAGGATTAAATAGGCCAAAATAAACCCAAGAGAACTGTTATGTGAAGGTGAGAAAAATTAGACCCGATTTTGAAGGAAAGGTTTACCAAACTTTCAATCAATGCTTTTCACAGCAATTACTAGCGTAGTTTTTTATCAACATTTTTAAGATTAGTTTTCCTCAAAAGGACCATCCCACCTCTCTGGAGATAAAGATGATGGGATTAAGAATAAATCCACTACTGTGAATAATGCGTCATATGATGAGTTACATTGGTTGAGTCTGAGTAACCTCTCTGTTACAGGTAAATTTAGCACAGGAAATACTGCCTACTCACTTTGCAGAATGAAGTTCAGTTACATTAAATTTAATGTGTTACAGCAGAAGACATCAGGCAAGGCTTTCCCAGCAAAACATGAAAAAGAAGATTGTCAGTTATGAATGTTTCACATAAGTTAATTGTAGCATTAAGAACCAGCCTTTTGTCAGTATGATGTACAATAGCTAGATTTCAGCCTGCACCACATTGGGTATTCATACATGCAAGGAAACAATCCATTAGTCATCTCCCAGTAGGCCTCTTGCTTATTCCTGGTATTTTTTAACAGCATATTTCTAAGTATATTTTTTTCTCAGCCTTTGGAACATCAAATTTGCAAGCAAAGCAGGAGTTTAGGGGTTAAAAATAACTGGAGGAAAAAGTACACCCACTGTAATTGTTTAAGGTGAAACACATCCACATTTATCATATGTTAGTGCTGAAACATTATTTAGGTGTCTCATTACATATTTTATAATAGATAAATGTATAATGTATGTCTCTCTATAAAACTATTTTTATATATAGATTTATAATTCATAATCTATAATTATACGATCAATTTTTAGCTTCTGAAAGGAAGATTTCATTTACAGTATTGCCAGGTACCTTTGAAATTTGAAAATTAGCCTGATGTATTTTGACTCAAATTATTTACAGTATTAATAGCTGGTGGCATGTATCTCCCATTATATGAAATATAAGGAAGAACCTAGCACACATGAAAGTGATTTTAATTCATGCAAGTCTGTAAGTCTCAGGAATGGGTTTAAGATTTTCTTCACCTAATTTTATATTGCTTCTTCCCCTTTTATTGTATTACTCTGCTCAGGGGGCCACACTCCAATGAAAAGTGGTTCTGTTTTGTTCATGGCATTTCAGGCTTAGGGCCAAATGGAACTACACAGGTGTAAATAAAGAGTGGATTTTGTTCCCAACATCCCCTGTACATGACTTGAAGCTTAACTCAGAAGAGTAAGAAAAAAAGTGGACTGAGTTCTTTCCTTATTTAATTCCCCAAGTGACTATTGTTTAATTACATTTACGTAATTGCAGAACCTGTGAAAAGACTTTAGTCCATTTGACTGCAGTTTGTGCTCTTAAATTTAGATCACTGACTTGTTAAATATGTCCTGTAGTTCCATGGCCAGGAACTGACTGACTGTTAGTCTATTTGACATTATAATTATTCCTGCCATTTAGTTTACAGCTTATACTTTGAACAAAGCACTTCAGAGAGATACCTGCTCAGAGACATTTTTGTTAACCAAGAAGTCTACAATATTACTGATATATGAACCAGCAATTAAGTTCTGACAATGTACGTTCTGGAAGCCGTTGACTTCTCTTCAGCAGTGGCAGCAGAAGTATGCCAAACTGTAAGTCTGTGGCACTCCAGAGCTGCAACCCACTTGCATGTTCCTGAAGACACTGAAGGTTTAGTATGAAGTTGCTTGATAAGATTGGCTCTTTCCTCAGGTTTCTCTCAGTCAAATAATGCATCACATACTAATTTGCTTTAAGTGTGCAGCCTTTATAACAATACCCCTTTATCTTCATTTTCAACAAGTTTATGAAAAACAGCATAGAAATGGTCAGGGTTTTAATTTCATTGCAGTGTTCATCAATACAGAGAACTCAGGCACATTGTTGTTGAACTCAGCGTGAGATTTGACTTTTGACCCATAAAAAACTGTGTCAGAGTGGTAAATAGGACGCACAGCATAAATTGACTCCCTCTTGAACATCTAAGAACCTAGAGGACATCCTCTGCATAACAGATGCTCATAAAAGAGGAAGTCTTCTCCATAAGAGTATCACACCAAGTGGTATTTCTGCTGCTGAAGAGTTGGTGCTTTTAACTTTTTTATTGATGTTTTGCTCAGAGGTTTCCCATTCTGTGTCCTATGTCCTTTGTCATTCATCAATACTTTGGTGTATGACCTAACCATAAGATCCTGGAGAATATAAATCAGTCCTACAGGTCTTCCGCTATTCTGTCTTGCTAGTTTTCTAATGGGATCATGTCTTCTGGAGTTCCGAGTCCAGACAGGTACAAGAAACTTCAAGTAATTTCAAGCCAGAAACACTAAAATCTTCCAAGAAACCACTTGTTTGAGAATTTGCATCAATTGCTACTACCTAAGATAAGATAAAGGGGGGGAGAAAACATAAAAATACATGAGGATCCTTTTGCCTGAATGGATTGATTAGTAAATGTCCATTTATTTTTCCAAAGGAAAAAAGGGTATCAGAAGAAACAGTTTTTGTCTCATAACTACATAGTGATTTTCAGTTTCAGAGAACTGCTACTGTTTTTATTGAAAAAAAAGAAAAATAAGTTTAAGACCCATCATTCTACATCTCTGAGCAATGTATCCTTGTGCCAGGTTCTGTCAAAACAAAAGAAGGAAAATACTCTTGTATTTTAGAATTTGCTCTTTAAACATAATTATGAGATAGCAGACTCTGAACTTGAGCTATAGAAGAAGCAGAAATGGCTTCAACAACACCCACTGCAGCAATTTTGCTCCGTGGGTATTAAAGTAGACAACATGAGAAAATGTTTAAAAGTTCAGGACTGAACTTTTCTTGCCAAAAGAAGTAATTTAACTGTGTGAGCAATTAATCACATTATCAAAACTGGATCTTAGTCTCTATAGTGGAAAAACACTATCAATGCATCCTTTACCTGACAGAACGCAGTTTGCTTTTTTAAATGTAAACTTCAGCCAGTCTCTATTGAACAGGTAGCTGGACTGCCTGGCATAAAAGCATATTAACTGGCTGTAATGTAAGACATCTTCATCTTCATGCAAACTGTTAATATTTTATTTAGGCATGCACAGTGAGCAAATAAGTGTACTAATTCCTTTGCAGTCTTCTGATCTATACAGCAGCTGTGTGATTTGATTTGATTTGACTGCTGCCTCTGGTGACCTCCAATAAAAAATTGTTGCATTCACCACAAAGTGATTTATGATGGCAGGACTCTCTATTATATAAATAATTTCCAATGCATTAGTCAGAAATCCACTCTCTTACTTCATTAAACCAACAAATATAATCAATTTTTATCTGATTTACAGTTCTTTATGCAAGGAAAAAAGATTCTATCTTTATGCCAAATGGAGTTAAAATGTAGATCGTGTAATACGAAATGTCTCTGCCTCCGTGTGTAAGTGCCACTAATCAAAATCAGAGTCCTTGTTCAAGATTTTAGCCCTGATCAAACTCTGGGTTGTGCATTACAAGAATTAAATGCTGTACTTCTGGCAGTGTTCAGGGCTAGCCTGGATGGAGCTTGGAGCAACCTCGTCTAGTGGAAGGTGTCCTTTTCCATAGCAGGGGGGTTGGAACAAGATGATCTTTAAAGTCCCTTCTAACCCAAACCGTTCTGTGATTCTATGATATTCCACTTAAGCGCTTACAGCTAGACATGCATATGTATGTTTTGATAAATAGGGCTGAGCATTAACACTGTGCCATTTTGTAGTTAAACAGCTACCTAGTATAATCACAATGGAAAACTAAAGGCACGGCTTAAATATGAGCATTGTACCAATGATGTTAGGAGAAAAGTCTTTACTAGCAATACATTAGTAACACACCTCTTATTTCAAAACATTCTGAAGCACTTTACTATCTGTCTGCACGTGCTTGTGCATGCTGATATGTGCATGTTAAAAATATTATACACAGGAATCTCTTCAATCATATCTGAAATGCAGATACAGAACTTGCTTCCCAGAGAATAACACATTTTCTGAAGTCATGTATCTTTTTTTATTTAAAAGGCTAGATGTGCTACTGAACGTATGGCTCATTATTACAACACAGAGTCAATAAAAAGAGCTCTCATCCAACTACTGTGTGATCCATCGATAATTCTGCCAGACCATTAGACACTACTTTGCCTGTAGTGTTTCTCTGGCCCATTTATTTGGATAATAATTTTGAAATAAAACTTGGTGGATGTGTGGGTGATATTTGGTCATTTTTTCAACATTGACCTTGTCCCCTTCTGTTTAAAGTGTGGGGGAAAATGCAGGTTTTAAAAATCTAAACCAGAAAATGAAACTATTCTATGTTGTCTGTGCCTGAGTGATTTATTTATTGAGATACTGCAAAGGGGTGAATAGGAGAGTGATAATTCTCTATATATGTCCTCTTCCTTTGGCAACTACACTTTACAAAGAAATAAGTGAAATCATCCAGGTTCATCAATGGAAGGGGGCACTTTTTTGAGGAGTAGCTTTGACATGACAAAACTCACATCTCCTGTACTTTGGATAGCTCTCAGTAACTGTGCACTGGCCAGGCTTATTTCAGGGAACTTCTTCTTTAGTATATTGGTTGCATTGGATTCCTTCAGACAGACAGCCAAATACCACATTACTGCAGCACTCGGCTCATGCTCACATCTCTCTGAGATATATAGCACAGGAATATCTTCACTGTAGCCTTGCACTGTAGAAAGCCTAGACAACCTGCATAGGTTCTGAATGCTAATACAAGGGCCCACTACCCAAGCACAAGGTGTTGTAGGGTCTAAGCCCTTTTTAAGATTCAGTGCAAAGATAAATGATTAATAGCAAATCCAAGTCATGCTCGAGATTCTGCTGACGTGCATACACCCCCTGCTTTCCTGTACTGAGCATGGCCCCGATGTAGGAAAGGGTCTTGCCTGCTGCTGTGAGGGGTCTAGATTTCTGTAACATTAATTGCATATATGCAAAGAGTACAGCATGCAGAAATGTGTCTTAAGTCTAGTACAGTAAGCAGCTGCTGGCTGTATGCATACCTGTATCAGGCTCAGCAGGAATCACCTATTTGACTTTCAGCAACAAAAAACATTCAGCCATCAACATCAGAGCTAAAGGAACAGTTCACATAACTATCAATTGCTAGCATTCCTGTTCTTTGTTGGCACAGGTTAGACATACGTGGGAGACTATTATAAACACACTGTTAGCATTACATAATTTTCTAGACAAGTTATTTTTGAGCATTTAGGACTTGCAACACTTCCAGTTCCACAGTGTTTTGTTTTGTTTTGTTTTGTTTTTTCTGTAATGAACTGCAGGACCCTACATAGATAACCTGAAATATCATGCAACGGACAGAGGAATGAACCTGTCTCTCTTTCAGCCCCTCAAGCTACAGCAGTAACTGCTAGCTGCCGGAAAGTAACAAGCCTCTCTCTCTCTGAAGCAAAACATCTGATCATGATCACAAAGTCCATGCCCTACACCACTAATAGAAAATCCTGGATGTATTTAATAGCTGGGAGGAAACAAAACCAGAAGTCTTTGTGGTATTTAAGAATGGTGTCTTCAGTTTCTGTTCTCTTTTCCTATGATGCAACATCAGGACAGAAAGGATAAAAATACTTGTATCAGAGGATTTTTCTTTCCAGAAAGGATGCATTATTGTCCTTACTAAAGGAATTCAAAGTGTTTTCAATTCATCTAGACAGTTCAAGGATATGTACACCTATTACACCTATGGCCTTTTTCCAGCCAGTATTTTTCTATCAGCTGGTAAAATGTTGGTATAGTTCCTAAACAATAAACTGCTGTTCCTGGAATTAGAGTTTCTTTTATAGGTACTAGAAGAGGCTCCTTGCTGCTGTCCCACTAATTCCAAGGTACCTACAGAGTTCCACTGCAATATACTATGTAACTAACTTTGTAAAGATACAGTTGAGAAAGTCTCCAGATGAATAGACAAAACCCGACTTTAAAAAAAAAAAAAACCAAACAAAAAAACCCAAGTCCCTTGTAAGGAGGCATTTCTCCTAGGCAAAGAGATAATACAGCCTGATGCACTGGCAGAGGATTTTCCTGAAAGGATGTATTATTTTTATGTTAACTTCATGTATAACAGAGTGTATAACACATAGGTCAAAATTATTTGCTTCATCTTTTCTTATGTGTGCCCCTGTCCTTTCGATCCCCATTGAGCCATGGCACTATAGATTCTGCATTCTGCAATTTCACACTGTAGGTGTGGAGGTGGGACAAAGATCAATGACACACTCTTGATTACAAGGCACTTGAGGAGTGGGTCAGGTAAGAGCACCATTTTGTAAAGGGCTGAAATCTGCAGAGATATCAAGTCATAACAGGAATTTACTTTTAATTTGGTATCTCCAACTTTGCAATTTAGTACTATTGCTGAATGGTTAAAACGAAAAGCAATGACATAAGTAATCCCCAAGACTCTTGAAGCTGAGGCTGTTTCAAACATAGCTGCTCTTGGGCAGAGGGTAAAGAAATAGGGACAGTTTTTTAACTGCCACAATAAGCCTTAATTGTTGTTCATCAGGCTTTATGTTTTACTGATTAAAATCTGTACTTGGGAGTAACAAGTACTGCATGAGCTAACTACATAACACTTGGCTGCCTTTGTAATGGCTATGGTGGATGGGAGGTTACCCAAACCCTGTTTTGACAGAGTCCATTTTTGATTATGCATGTGCTGCAAAATGGAACTTGTAAAAAATAAATCTTCACGAGATCTTCCTGGTTATAGAAAAAATAAGAGTTTGCATGTGTTTTCAGTAAGATGAAGGCTTACTTCAAAGGTCTCACCCATCTCACCACTGACAGCCCAGTAATAGATATCTTTAGGCATCTTTACCCCTGCCTAATTTTTTCAGGGTGGGTAAGCCACCTAACTTATATTTTAAACAGCCTAACAAAATATTGCAATAAAAAGGGTAGTAAAGAAGTTTGACATCAGTTGCAAAAAAGCAAGTATTCATTGTGGGACTATATGAGTAGCTTACATTAGCAGGTACAGTACTATTACAGAGAAAGAAATGGCATTTTGAAATTATAACCCACATGCCCTCTACAAAGCAAGTAGTCAGGGGCACAAAGAAAACACCTGAACAAATAATGAATCTCCTATTAGTGCAGTGTGCCTTGTGTTTAGACATTTCGCTAAAAAGATGAAATGATCAACTCCTTTGGTGGAGATTGTTTAGAACAGTGCTAAAAAAATCACACGGAAGAAGCTTCTGATTGCCTAATAGTAAATTGTAGGAAAGCCTTGTTTCGGAAGAAGCTTCTGATTGCCTAATAGTAAATTGTAGGAAAGCCTTGTTTAATGATATTTTGCTACGTGAAATGTATGTTTCTAGGTAGATTTTTCTTTCAAATGTCTCTTCTCCACCTTTTCTATTTTCTACAAATGATTGTGTCCTCAGAATGCAGTGAGACCATTTATCTATTAGTTTCAGGCTTATCGCATGAAATTAAGCACCAGAATGTGCAGTAATTATAGACTTCACCCTGGAAAATGGGATAATGACAGAGTCCTTGAAATCAATGAAGGTTAAAGCTGCGTGTTTATAATAACATTTCTATAAACCCAAGATAAGTTGTTGATTAGGGTATTATATCAGCTACATAACAATTAAAAGTTATATTTAATCCTGTAGGGAGAGTTTATTTTCAGCATTGCATGACCTCACAAATTTATCCAGCAAATAACCCCCCTACTTTGATGCCAAAGATAACAAAGACTGTACTTTGTTCAAACGTCCTATGTCCACACACTTCTCACAGCTAATCATTCAGGGACATTAACTACATGTGAGGTGTTCCTGAAAATAAATAGCAGTCTGCAGAAAAAGGATAAGCCCGATGTTGTTTTTTTTTCTGATAGGAATGCATAAAAGAGCCATATGTCAGCCAAAGCACAGACAGAAGTTCCGAACGTAATACCTGCTATTTGTATTTAAGTCAGTTTGGGATCTACTGATTATTAAAACAAATATATCTGTTCTCCCCTTGTTCTATCTGACTGAGAGATTAAAACATTTTGAACAACCAAAAACGACTAGAAAATTTTGAGGAATCTGGACAACCTTGTCTCTAGTATCTTTTCCCAGGAAATCTGAAATACATAATCTTCAGTAGTGAAAAAGTATGGACAAATATTTCTATTATCTAGAGCATCAGATATGGCTATTTCCTTCCAGAATATAATTATCCACATCAGCTTTAGACTGTTAAATCTATATTCTACACAGAAGTCATCAGCAGGACTTCTATTTAGTTACTACTGAATAATATGACACAAAATTTACAAGGCAATAAAAATAAAAGAAGCCACCAAATTTACATGTTTTGCTTCCCAGACTTAGGAATTCATCGCTCGTGTCCTTTGTGGACTGAGAAAGACCTTGAGAAAGACAGCTACTCTTCCTGACCTATCTCCAGAACAATAGTCCGGAGAAGGGGAAAGATAGGTCAAAACTCCATACACCTCTGCCCATTGCAAAAGGACAGAACACAGCACAGGACTGGGAACTCTTCACGCATGAAGATCATCTTGCTAAGACACAATTTCTTTCCAAGTTCCTCGAGGTCACTTGTTGCCTGACTGGGGCACTTATTAGGACAAAGAAGGAAGAAACTTTCATCTTTTTTCTCCATTAATTTCCTTAAAGGTTAGCTTCTGTCACAACCCTTCCTAGAGAGTCTACACAAAGAAAACTGACCAGAATGGAAAAAAAGAGGAATTGAAACTTCCCTGTATACCAACATTCAGAGGAGGCCTGGGATACTTAAAAGGGCACACTAATTCCCGATCCCAGCAGTGTGCATCCTTTTAAAAGATTCTAGCTGTAGACACAGACTATTTCTCTGACTATCAAAGGAAAAAAATCTGTTTGAATATGCTTCCAAATGTCATGCCTTGTCCAAATACTCAGAATATTATTGTCTCCAGCAGTTTGCAGACAGTTAGTAGTATATATACAGTAGCAGCTTTCTTGCAACTGTAGTGCCTGAGTTTGGCAAGGCTATATTCCTGTCAGTGCATGAATTAATATACTCCATGCACTTTGCTTATTTTCAGCTTGACCAGTAGGCTTCAGCAGCAAGAACAGTTTTATTCTACATTACTCTGGAAGTATACAATTTATCTGATGTCAGAGGGTTTTCATGAATAGTCCAGAATGTCCAGACTAAGAGACAGTTAGTGACCTGCCACATTGTCTAACTCCTTCACCTTCATCCTGCTGAAGACACAAGACTTTCCATGTATTCAAAGTAAAGCACATGCTTTTCTGACACAAAAGCTGACCTAAATTACATCTGGCTTTTTTACTTTTGGATTAAAACCATCTATTTACAGTCTTTCAACACTTAAAGGGTGTGGGTGTGTGTATAAGAAAGATAGGGACAAACTTTTTAGTAGAGCCTGTTGTGATAGGACAAAGGGTAATAGTTTTAAACTAGAAGAGAGTAAATTCAGACTAGAGATAGGGAAGAAATGTTTTACAATGAGTGTGGTGAAACAAACACTGGCAGAGGTTGCCCAGAGGGGTGGTTGATGCCCCATCCATGGAAATGTTCAAGGCCAGGTTGGACGGGGCTCTGAGTAACCTGATGTTCCTGCTGACTGCAGGTGGGTTGGACTAGAGATGGGCTTTAATGGTCCCTTCCAACTCAAGTCATTCTGTGATTCTATGATCTTCCTGAGGTGGTTACTGAGGCAGCAGATTGTCCATATGAAGAATGTTGCTTCCAGTAATCACTGACTATTTCTTTTTCTGTTACTTTATACAGTGCTAAAGACAACTTTCATCTGGAGCATCTCTCGAAGTTTTTTTCCTTCAAGTTTGATTCCAAAGACGTGATAGTTCCAGGTAAAAAACCCATCATTCTTGCCAGTTCTAACAACATCAGTTTTTCATTTTCCTGAACAACAGAATGTTTTTTACCAGTTTTCCACATCTGGAGCCAACCTATCTAGATAAGAGAAACAAAAAAGTCTAACAGTGTTCTTCATAAGAGTGTTACATTACTTCCCTGCCCTTGATCTGTTCCTTTATATTGCCTCTCCCAGGTTTGTCTTTTCCTTTAGTATTAAGGACACAATTTCTGCAGACAAGAGTGAGAAGCTAATCTGTGGTAATGACAGCTTTTTGTTACATAGGTATGATTCTGCTGTGAAGGAGTATGTATGTAGGTATGGCTCCACTGCACCTCAGAGTCTCCTGCAAAGCCATCCTACTAAAGATCCTGTCAAATGTTCCCCTTCTTTGGCTCCAAGGTGAAAAGGCTCCAGGTTTTACATAGTATACATAGATAGGCGGAAACTGTTCTTGATCTTTTTCTATGAATTTCCATTATTAAGAAATTACAACATTTGGAAATCTGATGGTTTATGTTCTGTATTAAACAGAAATTTTGTATTTATTTTATGATTTTGCTTTCATATAAGAATTCATGGATCAGACCCTCCTTTCTTTTCATCTTGCAAGCAGTAAGGTTTTCGAAAATGATATATAGAAATTCACATTTACCACCAAGCAACAGTGTTTACACAGGCAGTCCCTAATGTAATATAAACCTACACTCTAATTTCTCTGTTTGTGTTCCTGCAATTAAACTTTAAATGCACCTTTATAATGTTAGGAAAGATCGGCTTTGCATAAGATTTGTTGCATGCTATTTATAATTAGTTAAAGATTTTGGGGGAGGTGCAGTTGTTTCAGTACTCTTCAGGACCTACAAGCATTTGAGGTTTTGCAACAATATCTGTTTACATGGTCCACAACTGAAATATAAAGTTGGGGGGGATGGGGGGCAGAATTTGACCTTCTCTAAACAATGCAATTTTGGTCACTTTAAATCAGATTTACCTTCCATTATATCCACACAGCACTGTCAGTATGTACACAACTAGGAAGATAGGTTCTGAATCCTTCTGAGAAGTTAAAGTTCACAGATTTGTACTAGTTATTCCTTTGCCCTAGTTCTCTTTTGGTTTTAAATTTGTTTTTATAAAAAAATCTGTGAACAATAGAATCTGATATATTATTTCTCACTTGTCACTGCATTCAACTTTTAAAATCGATGCCCTGATCTAATTTTTGTGGTTGTGATTCATTTCTATGACTGAAAAGAAAATCACCAGAGAATTGTATTGTATTGCCCCATGTCTTCATGAACAAAGATAGTGCTGCTCTAAAATGTTCAAAAGTTAAAAGGAACAAGGTTTTAAGTTTAAATAGTCTGTATTGGTCAGTCAAGGACTTCTTTCTATCAATGAGGTGGACGTTATTAAGGTAACACGGGCTACCAGCCCATGCCACCCTTCCCACATGCACACCTGTGGAAGCGGCCACCCAGAGCACCGAGCTGGCCCCAAGCCCTGCAGCCAAGGCCTCAGCACAGGGACATGCACTGCAGGCCACAGCACAGAAATAGCTGTGTGAAAATTGTATTAATGCCTAGGAAAAACTTTTACGTTTTGGGCAATCAATTCAGCAAATGGACAAGCATCCTGATGTGTAGATGACACTTGAAAGGATGTCCAAGTGAGCAGTGAATAAACAGCATGTAGTCTGAGGTTTTATAAAGCTTGCCCATAATTTTTAGGGGTTTGCAAAATTAGCTGCCATATACACACATTTTCCTGAAACTTAAATATACGCTAATTATAAAAATCAAGCATGATTGTGATTTAAATAAATAAATAAATAAATAGCTAATCAGGCAAAAATCCTCTAGAACTAAATATTTTCAAAGTGAAGTGCTGTTGTGTTGAATTGCAAGCCAAAATACATGCTCTGGAGTAAGCAAAAGCCAGCTCCTGAAAGTCAGGCTGGTGTGGCAGTTGTCTAACCAGTAGTCTAGTTATGGTTCTGACAGGAACAGGAATGAAAAAGACCACCTGGTACCATTTAGAAGGTATTTCAGCTGCTTAGGAAAACCAAGCTATTTTCACAGATAAATGAGACCAGCTTTAAACCTCTTCAAGAATCTACCTGACATGGTTTCCCCACCCTGATAAAAAAGTCACTTAATCTAATTTCAAATTAGATTAAGTTTTCTAATTGAACATAATAGCAAGTAATTTCTAGGTAAACTTGGCAGAACTTTTAATCTGAGGGCAAGTAAAGCACTAGAACGAACGAACAAGGGAAGGGTCGAGCCAACAACCTGAAACGCTGCAGATCTATAAATTACTGAACCTATTAGATGAGAATATAATGTGGACTAATCTTTATGAGAAGTGCTAAATGATAATTCTTTCCAGCTCAGCATAACTCTGTTGTTATACCTTGTTTATGACTTTTAAGCCAGAGCTCATCTGTGCTTCTAAAGTGAATGTAACTTAACACTTGGAGCTAGACACAGGAAAACTTTCTACACTGCATGTTTCTATGCCAGAGACAAAATTACTAAACATTCTTTTCTCAGGCATACTGTGTGGAAGGTTATATTGTTTAATCATCAGCTTTAGACCCAGACAGATAAAATCAAAGTACAACACATCTGTTATCTTTTTTCCTCTTAGCCTTAGTATCTGGGTAATAATAAGACTGATTCTTTCAAATGAGTTAAAGCAGCAGGCTTGTTCCATGTGGTTTTTTCTGCTTTTGTTGGGTGGTAAGTTGGCAGCATCAATTGTATTAGTGTTTCTGTCAGCACCCACATTAAATATGTTTCTTTATGGGAGAAATTACATCCCAGCCTACTCTGGACATCTAAATTTATATCTTTCATCACATCCAGATTGAAATCCAGCTACCACCTGGATTTCTGCAGGGTTTACTTAGTGAAATGCTCAGAATATTTCTGTTCCAAATATCAAATTAAAAATTAACTTAAGTTTATATTTAGGCAGAACAGCCAGTAAACCACAGACACTTTCCTCTTTTGCTTCTGTCTTTCTGCTTTTTTGTGATGTTAGAGCAGATTCCCATAACCCAAATCAGAATTTGTACATCCTGTGCTTTTTTGGTATTACCTTTAGCTGCATTTATTTTCCTTTGTTTCACAAATTTAGAACACCTTAGTGGTACTGCAGCTTTCTGCACTGTTTTCCATGTCCTGTGAAATTTAGAAATGGATACATGAATTTCAACAGGATCTTCTGAGATTTGCCTATGTATTGACTGGAGAGCTTAGGACTAGAACTCCAGCTGAGTTAAATTTCATGATGTCCCTACAATTTCTATTCTGGCTTACTGCCTTATTCTAGGGAAAAATAAACTGGCTTTACGGTCAAAGGACCTCATGGAGGAGGCACTGATTCCTGCTTGATCTCTGCCCCTCAAACCTCTGTAACTGTTTACATTACAGCTGGTTCTATAAACCAGAAACAAAACATAGTTTAGAAGTAGCCCTGTGGTCTGTGCAGAAAACTATTAAAAAATTCAGATGTGCATCGGAAAACATATGGGCTTCGTTTCTACAGAAAGCTAGATGGCAACCTTACAAGAAAATCCCTCATCAACAAATTTTCAGTACTGCCTTGTTCTTGGTGGGGAGGAATCTGAAGGGGAACTCCGTCTATCCGGGTGCCACATTCTTTCCTTTCTAGGTAAGAGTGAAGTCAGTAACCATGCTTCCAGAAATGCAGATTTTTTTTCTTTTTAAATTACTCATATGCTTCAGAATGATTTTTCTTTCTAATTTCATTCAGAAAATCTGACTGGTTGTATTTTTCTTATCTCTCATTATTACAACTAAAATGCAAACATCACAAAACTAATTCAAGCAGCATTTTGGACAGGGTACGTTTCTTTTCTCCTGGCAAATAGTGATGGTTTCTGCTGAACCAGAGTGACGCTGAAACAGTATCATCTAACTACTTCGAAAAATACTGTATATCTTCCTTTAGAGCACAATCATGTTTATGGATCTACAAGCAACAGGAACCATTAAGACAAAATTGTATTAACTCCTGTATAATATGTTAATTTGGCACGGAGATCAATAGCTTCAGTAAAGTGCACCTTTGCAAAAATAATCAAATTCAGAGACATTAAGCAATGAGGAAGTTACTTTATCATTCTGCAAGTGGATGGGAAAAAAAGTACTTGGAGTCTTAAAAGCATATTTGCATTTGAGGTTTGTGAGCTCCAGATATTAGCCACAGTTCTTGCTTTGGCTTTGTGTCCCTTATTAAAGAACACTGTGGGATCAGACTTCACCTTTTTCTATAGGTAACTAGTTATGATCAGACCCTGCTCTTTGGGCTTTAGGAAGCAAATATATACTGTATACACCAATACAGCAGTCTGAGGTCTGTGTTTTTTCATTTCATAGTAGGCTATTACTGATTTTTATTCTGCTGTATTCAAGATTTCCATTTCATTGCATATACCACTTGTACTTCAACTTGAGCCAAGTTATCTCATCTATCTGATATAGCCATGGTCATTACGCACAATTACATAAAGACTCCCAAATCAACTCCAAAAGGAAAGCATTGCTGTGTTTGGTTTGTTTGCTGTTTTTTTAGTTTTCTGTAAGACGTGACACTGTCAAAACACTTTGATATGGACCTGGCAAAGCCATGACAGGATTGAAACTAACGTGTAAATCCTGTTCTTGTGAAACTCTACAACAAAATTCTACCTAAAAGGCAAAATTAAGCACATGCTTAACTTTCAACTTTTAAGCAGACTTGTTTTGCTGAGCTGAGGTCTAAAGCTCCCTGCTTATAATGGACAACATAATTTAACTTTAAACTCAGAATCACTGTGAATGAGCTAATGCAGAAATCAATAGTAAAACCTAATGAAAAGCGAGAACATTTGAAGTTTCATTTTTTCTTTTGTTTCCTTTGAATATAATTATGCCCTTTTGGTACTGTTTTTCCTCAGTCCTCTCCACTTACTATATCATAATTATAAACCCACATTTTAGAACACCAATTAAGAACATATTCACAGCAAGAATAGTGGATAGGTGGACACAGAGAGAGTGTTCAAGCACCAGAGAGCAAATTAATATCCAGAAAAAAGAAACCAAACCAGGAGGGAGAAAATGAAAGGGAAAGAAAGAAAGATTACTTGCTATCTGCCAGTAGATAAAGGTAAACTGAAAATTACATTCTCAGATGTATACCTATAGCCTTTTCTGTCAGCATTGCACCAATATTACTGTCACATGATTGAACATTATATGTATGTCTTGAAGTTTAGAAAATTTTATGTAAGCATCTAGGAAAAAAAATAAACAACCCCTCTGAGCTTCACCCATAAAAGTGCTGTTGTATCTGTTTTTGCAGAATAATAGGGTATTAAATTATCCCTGGAAATGGCTGTTTACCTGCTAAATAGATGTGGCAGTCCTAAGTGTAGACACAAATCCTCCAGGAGCAGCTTTGCAGGTGTCATTTTAGGTGACATTTGGTAAAAGCACAGTGTCACTGGGCAGAAGCCCACTTGAATTGAGGAGGCTGAACAGATGCAGGAGACTGGCTACAATTTTCCTGTTCTAAGGTCAAGAACCAAAATGTCTAGTGTAAAAAAAATTATTGTAGATAGCCAATACATCATAATAATTGTAAACAACACAGCTATTGTTAAGCAATTCTGATAAAAATGTAGTCTTTCGATTATCTTGAGGAACAGTTGCTCTGTGTACACTCTCAAGATATTCATGTACACAGGGATTTGTTGATTTGCTAACGTGCTGACACTGCTGGATCATGTGGTTATTAGTATTTGGTTAATGGAAATATAAAAATATGATGAAGAGACATGCTATCAATGAAGAACAACCACATTTGATCCTATTTGATTTCAAATCTTTTCTTAGCCTGTTCAAAAATATGACATACCATATTTTAGGCACCGATGTAATCCAGGGGATTTCAGATCAGTCTTTGTTTCACATGAGATTTAGAGGTGGAAACCAGCATTTTGTTAAAATTAAAGTGCCTGGAAAAATGCCTAAAAGCACAGTATCCTATATAATGTAGAAAGAGTCACTCCCTGTTCATACTCAAGAAAGTCAAGTAACAGATGCTGTAAAAATATTATTGTTATTTGAAATACTTTTAGTACTGAGGTATTCAAAACAAGTTCATAGTTACCATCACAAATCTATTAGCTATAACAAGATGCAATGGAAGGTCAATACTCACTGGATTATGTATGAGAGATTAATATGACCAGGGTAATTTTTAATCTATATTTAGGGACCTATGTGTAAGAGAGTAGTTATGGAAGGCACTGCCACCAGAAAACACACATGCAAAGGACAACATGCTGTAAAAGGTGTTAAAAATGTGCCCCGAAAAAGCTAGAGCTGTGAGCTATCAGGAAACCCTTCCATCTAGTTCTCTGTGTTTAAGGTTTCTTCAAAATACTGGTGCAGCTTAAATAACAAAATTGGTTGAGCTGGATCTGTGCCCTTGGCTGGAATTAAAGCTAAAGGTCTTACACCAGAGTGGTTTTATCTTAACCCCATTTTTTCCAAGAAAAATTGATGAGTAAATTCCCTTTAGGGCAATGACATCTATAGGTTGATTAGAGTAATAGACCTTACTGTTTACTAATCTAGCTAAACAGTCCAGTATCAGCTTCCCAAGCAATGCAAACCAAACAGAAGAGACCCTTGTAACGAAAATGCAGCCCTCCTTACCAACACTCAGTATTTTCCACACAACACTGTTAAGTTCATGTTCATTTTACAAGAACTGAGACTGTCTGCAGCAAGTGGTGCTTTTGAGTCCCAGAACTTTTGATGCCCAATTTGTGAGACGTTTGGAGAGGCCTTTCAAAAGTGGTGAGTGTCCATCTCCTGAAAAACAGCTACTTTGAAAATGCTTTAAGTTGAGGAGCCAAACCCACAAGTGTCTTAAAGCTTGAGGTAGCTACACTTCATGTAGTTTCTAATGGGGAATGCAAAAGATAAAGTTCTTTCAGTATTTACAAGTACATTTTGTTTGTAGATATACATATAGGCAATAAACTTTTTTTGTATGCTAAACCTGGCTCTGCAGAGCACATGGAATGTAGAAATTAACAAAACAACCAACCCTGATTTACTCTATATGTAAGCTCTACCAAGTGCCGTGGTGAGTTATGCAACTGAGGAAATGCAGCATGGCTCTGTAATATTTCCAGGCTCTTTGCAGGAGATACCAAGGAATTAAATTTGAAGTTAGATATTTGATATTCAGTCTTATTTGTGGATAAAATGTTTAATTTCCTTGGCTTCAGATTATTTGTGAGGAACTGATGTTCAACATAAAGAACATTTTGATGGAACATGTGGCGCTCTTGATATAGGTTGCTTCCTGATTGTATGCAAGTTCTTAGAAACTGTCCTGATGTTTGCATCTGCAATCCCAAATTTAATTACTGTAACTGTTCTGAAATTGTTGCTTTAAATGGTTTGTTTTGGCTAATGCTCATTGCCTAGCTCGTAATCCCACAAGATGAACTAACACAGTTCGCTCAAATAGGAAAGAACTCGTTGATGAGGGGTAAGGGACATAAAATACCCTCCATCAATTTTGGTGACAGGTTTCTGCAATAAAAGTAAAGGTCCAAGGGTCATAGTCACCGGAGCTGGCACACGAAATCACATCCGACAGCTCCAAGGACAGATTCATCTCGGATAAGAGATTCACTTGTAACTGTACTCCCTCTGCTTTCCCATTTACCCCGTTTCCCACCTGCAAGTACATGCTTCCCTCAGAGAAGGAACATAACCAACTGATGTGTCCTCTGGCAGCTTTCAGTGTGACTGCTCCTCCTCACATCTGGGACAGCTGCAACTTCTCAGCTTGATGTTTTTTCCATACTGTTTCTACCTTTTTCCCTTCTACCTTTCCCTCCATTTTGAGAATTCCAGTATAAACATGACTGCGGATAGCTAGCATAAAGGTGAAATATCAGTAGCTAGTTTTGCTGCAGTAAACCACAGTTCTTTCGCCCACAACTCTTAAAACATGCAAGTAAAGTAGAATATTTTGGAATCAGAAACCTTGCTTTTTTACTCCCCCCCGCCCCCTTGTGCTTTATTGATAGGTAAAAGGCTAATTTAGTCTCAAGAGTGTTCTATGTCCACCCCAACTCTTTTATTACAATAAATAACCTTGCTGTGAATACATTTTAATTAGTGATTTCATACTTGGAATTGCACAGTTGTAATACAGTAGGAGTGAGGATCTATTGAACTCGTATAAAAAAGGCATAATCACTTTCAAAAGCTCTGCTGGAATAATGCAGGTTAAAATTTCCCCTGCTGGTGTCTGTTTTCTGTGTTCAATGTATCACTAGCACTTCACATTCTCTTTGTATTTATAAAAGGGTAAATGCTTAGACTTCAGGTTGTGCAGGATACCCCCACAGTCCTGGAGATTTTTCATTCTTTGCTTGCTGTTGCTCACTGGGATCATTGTAATGAAGACAAGATTTTTACTTCATTTGAAAATTTTAGCCTAAATAGACAGAAAGATTACAAAGAAAAATAAGAAAAAAACCATAAGAATCAGAAGGATTTTCACAACTCTGTGGGCCTAGCCTGGGACCTTTTAATGCAATGTGAAATAAAATAAAGGAGGGTCTAGGAACAAAAACTGAAAACCTTGTCATATGTGTTACTGTTTAAGGCAGGCTGACAGGGTAGAGCATTTTGAGGAGCAGTGAAAGAAAAAGTTTTAAGAACCATAAGCTCATTTCAGAACCAAATCTGAACTTGCAAACAAGATGCTGGGCTTCAGCCTCGAGGAGTGCAGTATAAAAATTAGAGGGGGTCACAATGTATAACGTGATTAAATCAGGCATTAGTTACATTTACTAGGAATGCTGCTCAATTAATCTGGCCATTGCTCTCAGGACACACACCATGGCACAAAACAAAAAGAATGATAAAGGCCAAATAGATTTTTAAACGCAACATTAGGCTGCATTTGATATGCAAAGTTCCCTTGAAGGGCCTTTTCTTTTTTTTGTTTTTCCTCAAAATTATCATGTTTAAGAAAACTGCCAGAAATTCACTGGCACGTCAATGAAAACAAGAAAGTGTTCTTAAAATGTAGGCAATTTACACCTACTTGCAGTGAATATAGTTGAGGAACACGTACATATAAGCTGTCATATCTGCTGTCATATCTGCTCCCTTCAACTTCCTTATAATGTCAATGTGGACATTTTGGCAAGTTTCCTGACCTGCACATAGTCTGAACGAGTAGGCTGCTTCAGCTGTCGTATGTACTGGCATCTGAGCCAGGCTTTTCAGCCCAGGGAAGAGCAACCTGTCAGCAGAGGCTGAGGGGAAGAGTAGTAGGGTCTCGGCAGCACTCAGGCACTCATTCTCTCTGCAAAGAGCACAATGTGGTTTTTCCAGGCTGCTCCCTGTTTCTGGGGAAGGGATGACTGTGGGAACAACTGGTCAGAGCCTACTTTGTGTTCCCATTTCCCTTTGGCTTTTGTTCTCTCCCATCTAGGATTTAAGGAGGAAGTAGCTTCAAAACTTGGATCCAATCCGTGTCTAAGTTCAGACCCTTCTCTGACACAAATACTGAAGTCTCAAAGTCTCAGTCCTCTGTTGAGCATGACGGTAGTTGAGAGGGGGATTTGCTGTCTGGGCAGCTACACTTGCAACTGTGGTGCTACAGAGGGAGCATGACAGTCCTCAGGCTCTGCTCAGCAACGGACTTGGAGTGGCAGCTGCCACTTAATGTAGTGTGGTAGCATCACATGCAGTGCAGCTGACTGTAGCAGTGTTTTAGCCGGTGGCATGGTTGTTTTGTCATGTAGATCTTGTGTTGATAGCTCTAGTGAAGTACCTAACCACAGTCAATGCGGAGAGAAAAGCTTATGGTCTAAAAACAAATTCCTAGGAAAGCAGTGACATAGGAGTGTTGATATTCTGTTTGAAATTTTACTAGTTCAAAAAATGACATTTTTAAAACCTTGTGAAATTACAGATTATAAAAGCAATTTACTGAATCTGCCATGCCTTTAAATGTGTATCTCACTGAAAAGGCTAGACAATGTCTCTGCTTACACATCCTGTTGCAATGTGGACCTGGCATCTGCTTTATTCATCCCTGATTTGTATTCCATTATTTCACAGTTTCTCCTGACCACTTCTTAAATTTCTTAAATTTTAAACACCAGCATCTCCAAATGAGAGGAGCCTGAATTCCAGGGAGAAGGAGCTTACTTGTACTTAGCCTCCTCAGGCAAGCACAGCAGCATCCCTCCCTGTGGCAACATATTGCTGCTAATTAATTACCTATACATTGCTCTAGGCAGGAAAGCGCTTTCATCAAGAGCACCAAACAAGTAGTAGTTTTGTTTGCAGAGAAACCTCAAGGTATAATTATATACAGAAAGTGTCATGACAACACTTGTCTGAATTCATCCATATTAAGGGCTTTGGAAGAGGGGAAGGGAGGTTGGAATATGAGGACCGAGAGTTCAGAAAGCAATGGGGCCACCAGAAATACAGCAGCCTTACAACCTAGGGTCAAAAACAGAGGAAAAGGCAAAAATTAAAAAGGAGTCCCAAGTACAAATGTTTAGTCAGTGATGGAAGAAATTAAGACTGAGGTGTATTTGTCTGGGCTTTTCTACAGGATGCTTGGGAAGAAATCTGAGAGACCTGCATAAATTTGAAAGGAATGTGTAATAAAGAAAGAAGACAGTAGAGAGCTTAAGGACTAGAGGGGGGTGGATGAAGAAAGAAGCTATAAAAGTCACTATGCCAGGACTTCACAAATTCTGTATTGTATGCATTCTTGAGTAAGTTTTAAAAGGGGAGGGGAGTATGCTGATGTTACAAAGTGGAACAGAGTCTTGTCTGTTTTGTGCAGATAAAGCTTACAAAATGTTGTGAATTGCTGAGGAAAACAAAGCACAAAAGAAAGTTCTTCTGGGAAAAATAAAGACTGAAATCAAGAAATAAACAGGAAATAACATTTATCCACACCTGCTGCCTTGCAGTTGCTGGAAATTGAACATCTTGGATGTGACTACCTGCACTGGGCAAATAATTGCTGTTTACTGTCCTAGGCAAAAGTCTGGAAAGCACAAGGAGATCAAAATCCCTGGGGCATATCGTTTTTTTCATATAGTCAATGTAGCTATGATCGCTTAGAACACCTGATGATGCATCTCCCCTAGTAACCAAACTACTTTTCCCAGATATGGCAATCTTAAAATTAGAAGAGCAGGGAAATTGTCCATTCCATTTATTCTGCTGAAATTTGAGTTAGAACACATAGTTCTTATCCCCCAGGAAAATGGTGCCTGTTAATATCTTAGTAAGGGATTCACCCTTGGGAAGCTTGTGCACTCCACAAAGCTGTTGGAGAAAAGGCAGAGGGAGACATTGCCTTTTTTCCACCTCCCACTCTTCTTTATTTGTCTCACTGTACCTATTAGGAGTAAAAAAAGAGAGGCCAGGTTTTATTCCTAGCTGACTTTTTCAGTTTTCCAGATATGCACAAATACCCAAGGCTGCACATTGAACTTAGTTCGAAGCAGCACTCTGGTCCTATAGAAAAATTCCTTTTCCTTGAACTTTATGAATGGAAGAAGTGGATGATGCTCCTGTGTGGTTGAACGCAGGGAAAGCAGGTTGGTGAGGCGCACTCTACATTAGCACCGCTAGACTTTTTGGGTCTCCAAATTAGGATGCAGAAGAAGAATGCAGTCTCTGCCTTAGCCAAATGTAAAGGGAACATTTTTGCATATTTTTGATATGTGATCTTATCAGCAGACAGCTTTTTCTTTTCAGTAAAATAAATCCTTGTAATTCCACAGTACAGAAATCTGACAGTACAGAAAGTAATCTTTATGATGGCTAAAAGTCTTTGCACAGCATATATTGCAGCTTACAATAATTATTTATTACTGGTGTTACCATTACTGAGTGCTTAATGCACTTGTGGCCAGTGGGCAGAAAATAAGCAATACCTGGTGACAACAGCAAGAATGCACTTCTTCACATGGCAAGTAACTTTTTAAAGTTCCTGTCAGGCTGTAATATTTTTCCCCTCCATGCAAGAGTATTAAAATAATAAGTTTGGATATATAAATCAGGGTAGGTTGAGTTCACTCCTGTGCCAAGAGGGAGCTGAATGAATGCTGTAGATGTTAAAGCTGAAAGGGGCCTCCTAGATCATCTTGTTCTGCCTCCCTTCCCATTGCTATTAACAACTGCTAGTGTCACAAGAGCAGAATCTTAAATAGTGAAAGTATAGAAAAGAAATGCTAGGCTCTCCCCTCTGGCTGCTCATCAGTGCCTTAATGTTTTCTGCAAAATATTCACTACTGCTTTATTTTTCTATACTTTTCTATTTTCTCATGTACCCTATCTAATATTCACATCAACACCTCTGCAGTGATGGTGAACTTTCTCTAGGTAAGTTATTCCATTGTAAGACTGACCTTCTCTAAAGAATGCCTTTTTCCCTTAATGCATAAAATGAATTTTATTTTTTCTAGTTTCAGTCCATTACATCTTTTAAGTACGCAATAATTCCTCGCCATCTTTATTGTCACTATAGTTAGATATTTATAGACAAGTACCTCCCTTCATTATTGCTTCAATATGGAGGCATGGAACTGACAGCCATATGATAAATAGCAAATCTACTTGATAAACTGAGGAACCATTGGGAGAAGACTTTCAAAGGCATGAAAAGTAATTAACAATCCCAAGTGCAAGCATCTGTGTATGCACACAGGTGTGTAAAAGAGGAAGGAAAAAGGATTTTCAGCATGACTAACATTCCTCTGTAAGGAATGATTCTTTTAAGGTGTTTTGAGAGCAGTGACGTGCACCTATCAGTACGCAATTATTTTTTTCTTTTTCACTTCACAGAAACAATCAATTTGGAGAGTAAATAAAGCAACTGAGTGATCCTGTCCACCTCTGCCATTAGGCATTGCATAATAATACTTTATGTTTTCTGCATTTAGTGGTGCAAACCTTAAGCAATAGGGTTTCTTTGCTGGTCTGTTAGACCCTGAGCCCATGGTTAAGGCCCATGGCACTAGGAGAGCAGCTCAATGTAAGCCAGCAGTGTTGCTGTGACCGAAGGTATGCCACGCTTCCTTACCTGGCTAAATCAGGACCAGGGATGCACAAATGTTCATTATGAGCTTCATCCCCTTTCCCTCTAAGTCTTCTTCAGCTGCAGTAGTCAAGTCTTTTACCAGTTCCCCTTACATGGGATTCATCATTTCACATGTGAGTCTCCTTCCTTCTGTTTTAATGTTACCTTTATTTTCCCTAAAATTGTTACTGGAAATGTGTCCTTGGAAGGAATCTATCATGACAACTTTATGCTCATAGCTGACTGTGTTTTGTGGTTTTCCAAAGGGTGCTTTTTCTTTCCGATATTTCTTATATCACCAACATGCTTTTTAAATTTTTTGAATATCTTTAGACCATTTGCCTAGCGTTGACTTTCTGCTTTCTGAATACCAGTGTACTTGCCTAGTGCTCTTGTGATGTATCACCTGCATGCAGGCTATCTTTTCCTATTAAGCAAGTATTTTTTTTTACTAAGACTTTGATCTGTTTTCATGTATATTAAAGGGTATAACAGCTATTACTGTTATTGGTAGCTGCAACTTGCTTGTATCCTGAAACAAATAATGTTAACGCTGGTGGTTTAAGTCTAATAAAAGATATTATACATAAAAAGTGTTGGAAAAACCAAAATGGTCCAGTAGGCTGGGAGGAAATGGCGAGCTGATGTCTCAGACTGACAGACTTAAATATTGCTTAATATCAACTTTTACTCTCTATAAAAACTTTACAGGATGGTCTCAAATTGGTTTTCAGTTTATTTCAGGCCTGGGTTTTGGTTGTGGGTTTGGTTGTGGTTTTTTTTCAAAAAAGGCTTTTTTTTTGCTATGGTTCAAAGCTCCACAAAATAGGTGCAGAGACGGTAGCATAGCAACCACAAAAAAGTAAGTTTAAAGACTGAGAAAATGAGCTTCTTTGCTTTCTAATAGCAGAGCTTTCATGTTCATATCTTCTTGCTGGGTTTGAAACCTGTTTCTATTTCAGCTGACTTTGTTTGCTTCAGTCTTGCAGTACAGAAAGTTGTCTGGCCAGTGCTGAATTACAATTAAGCCAGCCTGTTTTCTGTGAATTCTGGTCATCAAAAAATGGTGAGCAGAATCTTGAATGGCAAGGAATTAATTTAGGTTTGAAATTAAATTAGCATTTCTTTGAAATGGAAGAGTTTTCTGATATGAAACAGAACTGGTTCCCACAATGACCGTGAGAATAAACCTACTTTTGGCTGCTGACTCGGGAAAATTTTAGGGATCTCATCAAATAAATCCAACAAGTAATCACTGTGATTTTTAAAATCTGTTATAAGGTTATGTGCCGTGTGTGCACAATAATGTGAACTCTGTCTGGACAGCTAAGGGACTGAGAGTTCAGTCAATGTGTCGTTGACTTTCCCTGTTTACCTGAACTGAGTTTAAGGCTGTGACTCATCTCAGATTTGCATCTTTGTTTCACCATTTCTTGGTGTCTGGCAAAATGGATGTGAAATACTGACTTAAATAGCATATCCTTCTAGTAACATCCCTGCACGCCTCTGTAGCTACATAACAAGAAAAGATATGGAGAATAATCAATGAAGACTTTTAAACTCTCTTTTTTGAATCTTTGTTGAGTTAATCTTGAATCCTTCTGCATTCTCTTATATTTTTAATCAGGGTAATTTTTCCTGCTGATATGTTAACTACAACAGACAGAAAAGATCTTTGAATCGTGGAAAGTACACCACATACACCCTCAAATTGTGATTTATTCTGAAATGAAACAATTTCTACCAAACTGGAACTTTACTATCCCCAAACTGCAGTTAATGACAAGTGAGCTTTGGGTCAGGTTCATCCATACTTTCACCCATTCTCCTTTCTGAGCTCTCAGCCTCCCAGACATACTCTAAACCAATACTAGGACAAAACAGTTCCAAATATGCCATTGCAGATTTTGCAATTGTTAGCTTGTTTCCAATGCATTTAAAGTATTCCAATGTATTTGTGTTCAGTTTACGTGATTTTTCACAGCCACCTCTGTGGTCCTTGTTCATGTGAGAATGCCTGAGGCAGAAGAGATGTGTTCCTGGAAGCTGGATGTGTTGACATTTTGCGGTGCCTATGAAAACCAAAGATCAGGATAAAAAGGCAGGAAATGACTGAACAGACCCCCTTGTTTTTAACGTGATGGCTTCACTTGTGTATGACCTGGAGGGCTTCCAGCCACTAGTATTTTGGATGAGAGGCTGAAGAGCTGTCAGCTTGCTGTACTTGACCCCTCACAATTTCCCTACCACCTGCAGGGTCCCAGCTGCGGTGAAGGGTCCTGAGGCCCGCCTCCCCCCAGGATGATCACCCTGCCATGTCCCCTATGCCAGCCCGGCCAGAGCTGCAATGCACAGGCAGGGGGGACAGGTGGTTTACTTCTGGCAGGGCAATGAGGCAGGACAGAGAGTTTCTGCAATGCCCCAAAATGAATTTTCACTTCCAGGCTTGTGCAGAATGAAAATAATTCCCTACTCTTATACCATAAATACAAATATTACAGTTTCTCTCCGATTTTTCCAGCCCCGATTTTCCATGAAAATCAAGTCAAAGTGAGAAGTTCTTAAAGAGGTTTTTACCCCATCATTGCAAAGCAGAAATCTGCTAAGACTTAAAAAACCCCAACAACAACCAAACCTCAAACTGATAACTTCAGTGAATCTTTTGCATGACTAAACTTCTAGGACACGCTTTACTGTGTAGTTTTCCTTTACTAACTCTATCTCTCAGAGTTTTTCTCTTGCAACTACAATTCTGTTGGCAGCCTTTCCATTGTAGAAATACTGCTAAAATACTTCACACCAAGTTGTACAAAGCCTTTGAAATTACAGAGATTTACACCAGACCTAAAATCTTATGTCCATGTTACAGTGGAATTATCCCAAAACCCAGAGGTTATGCAAATTGGCTATAGTATTTTCTTCAGAGCTCTGCTCTACAGAACTAATATCCTTACTCCACACCTCCTTCATATCTAATGGCAGATAGATCCACTGCCATACTTAGTGCTCTTATTTGTGACTTACATAATTTTTCAATACATGCTATTGACACGTCTTCATTTTCCGTATACATTTTGCATTGGAATGTCGTTACTGATGACTTATTTACAATAAAATAACAACAACAGAAAGGACGATGTTGGAGAATTATTATTAATACGCTGTTAAAAAAATGTGAAATGTTTGTGGTTTTTTACAAGTGTATGAGATAGAGCCAGTAGTTGTTCTATAGTTAAAGCTGGAGCTTCCTATAATAAACGTTATTTATTTATTTATTTTTCAAATTAAATCAGTCTCTGAAAGAATCTATGCTTTGATTAGCTGCAATTTATTAAAACCTGCATCCTGTAAAATAGGAACAATTGCATATTTATTATAGTCTTTGGGGTTTTCTCATAGATCATTACATTTTCCAGATAACTCTTGGCAGAGGGACAAAATAAAGAGGAACAGATAGTAGCTACAGCCCAGCCTAAAGTAGGAGGGGAAAGGTTGACTAAAGTCCATTAAAGCAGAATCAGTAGACCCTTTCTGATCCTTGTCTCATTTAGCATACCAGGAGTAAAAAAAGGAGGAAAAAAGGAAATTGAGAGACTTTGTACATCAGGAAGCTCTTTGTTCTTTTTCTCTCCCATGACTAAATGCTAGAGCTACCTGTTGCTCAGTGGTAATGTGAATGTCTGTGAACAACATGTCTGAATCCAGTGCAGTCAGATGTAATTCTGTTAGATACAGTACATTTGAAATGTCAGGCCTGAATTTAGCCCTAAATAGAACAGAAATTATATTTGCAAAACAAATATTAAGCTTCCTTCTTTCTCACCCTCCCTTTCAGTAGACTATGTGACCATAAAAGCATGTCATTCTAGAAAGCCTTAAATAAATTTATTTTAGTTCATTTTTAATTGTTATTTTTAATCTAATTTATGTACTCTTGTATTTCCCAATACAGAGTGGTGTTTGGAAATACTTATTTCCCCTATTGTACTTATAGAAGTTGAAAATGTTGAAATGATTTAACCAGTGTTAAACAATATGTCTGCTGAGAAAATTCAAACCCAAGATGTGGTTGTATTGAAATACTCCACTGCTATACTATATTAAATAAGGATAATATAGACTGATGGATACAAATGCAATGAAGTGTCATTATCTGACTTTTAAATAATCATTGAACATGCAAATTGATGAGACAAGAACTCCACAGAAGTGCAGAAAAACACAGTCTACCAAATATTGAATTAGTTAAGAGCTGAAAAGTGTTGTTTACAAAGCATAGACTCTTATATTAATCTGCCAGTTTCCTGCAATTCTTCTCTTTCATTGAATTTTTGGAGCCTGACTAGTACAGACAGCCACAACCTGCTCTTTCCCACTCTTTCCAGCTTCCCAAATAGTGGAGGGCAGAAAATGAGGCATATGGCTGAGGGGAGGAGGTGCTGGCTGCCAGCACAGACTTCCACAGCAGGAAGGGTAGAGCCCCTACAGCTGCATCTGGACCCCCAGCTGGAGACCAGACTTCAGATACGAGATTTGGATGGAACATTTAATTCAGAGTTTAAAAAAAAATCAAATTAAAAAACCTAAACTAACTAACTAAATATATATATATGCATATATATACCAAAATATTTGATAGCCCATACTCAAGTTGTGGACAAAGATTCTCACTCCCAGTTGAATCTCTGGGGTGTCTGCAAGCCATCTATTGGGAACAGAATTAATCTTGGCCCGAAGAGTGGTTCTTCTTGGACATTACATCTGTTATACAGAAATAAAGAAAGAATAAGAAAAAAAGAAAGAAGAGTAAAACCAAACAAAAATATCCCCTTTCTTTATCATTAGTAGATCTCTGCAGTAGACATCTTAGAATCTGTTTTATTCAGTGTGTTAGCACTGATCGCACTAAATACCATTAGTATTTATTGATTAGAGTCCTCTTACAACTTTTCCTTGAACTAGTTATGAGATTTTGTCACATATCTGGTGGAAGTTACATTGGACTTGCTGCTCTCCCTGTATTTGTCCATAGACTGTTCTTGCCCCTGACAAGGCTTCTCTATCCCAACACCGCATGGAGTGCCCTGTGTGAAGGCCACACGGTCCCCAACGAGCTCTACCTCTTAACAGTCAATTCTCACACAATATTCTGTGTTCTCCTCTGCACTTTCTGTCCATTCTGAAAGCTGTAACATCCAGTAAGATCGTAACATAGATACCTAAAATACACTTTGTTCTCCTTTGCTTTGCTATGGTTCTTTGGCAGATGGAAAGAGGCTTCACATCCCTATAGGGGCGGTGAAACATATGCAATGGGCAGAAGAACGGCTTTTGTATCTGTTCCTGTTGGTTGCTTTTCTTTCCTATTTTGTGAAGATTTCTGAGATGACAGCAGTGAGAAACTACTGTAAGCCTCCCCAGACCACTTATGTTGGTAAACAGTTAGTGAAACAAGGAATGCCACAGACCTAAGCCCAACTCACTGCATTCCAGGGTCGAGTATAGCATTTACAGTGGGGCTTGTCATTAGTATCACTCCTGGAATACAGATTTTAAAAAAGAATGTAACCATAACTGTATTTACACAACTTAGATAACACGGGGAAGAAGACACATTTTTTTCACATAAAGCAGTTTGCAGTAATCCCAAATTCTGATCCTTGTGTTTACATCTGAGGAGCATCTTTTTCCTGGAAGGGCTCTCTATGGGCACGTTTGTGCTAGGACTGCAGGCTGCATTTCCCATCTTGCAGCTCAGCTGCATCATGCCAAGTCAAGACCTTCGGTCAACAACTTTCCCCCCTGCCCCATACATACACGCAAGCCATGAGCTCAACTGCAAGCCCACTCATGAACAGTGATGGTGAAGCAACCCAGCAAACTCCAGCAGGCTTTTCTATCTGGATGATCAAAGGACATTGAAGTGAGGTATACTTACCCCAGGTGTTAGACTCAGCCAGTGGTTTTGCTCTTAGAAGGTGCTACATGCTAACATTAATAAAAATACAAAATCCTGATCTTACATGACCTACACGCATTTCAAAGAAGACATCTCATTTTCTACCTGAAGTCGGCCAAGTGCAGTGAACTGAAATAATAGATCCCTTAAGTCTCAAGCAAGTATTTCTCATTAAACAATCAAGTTTTAATGGAGGTTTGAAAATAAACAGTGTACTATTCAGAGCAATAATTATTACTGTTAAATTCAGGAGGCCTTCATCAATACATCAACCAATGTGATTTAAGTCGAAATCTGGGAACTTATCAGCTCTGAATCAGTCCACTCCGATGCAACTGTCTCATTTAAGGACATTTTATAAAGGTTTTTTCTTCATATGAATTTTACTGTCATTGCCTGAAACAGCATTACCTGAAACACTGGGGGCACTTAATACTTTTTAATTGTAGACATACGAGCCTCCCACTCCCCTAAAAGGGCAACTCTCCTCTCTCCAATCACTATACATGAACTTAGACCCCCCCACACCCTCAGTTATGTCCAGCGTAGACAATATGAACAACTTATTGTGACACAACTCTACAGTAGTGCTTGTGAAGCGGGTAAAAAAGTATAGAGAGAAGTTTAATATATGAGGTTATTTTGAAGGGGCATGGATCTTTCCATGCTTAAGCTACCCAGGAGGCTGAGAAAGATTGAAGTCCAGGACTTTGTGCTGACAACACATCAAAATCAGAGAAGCACAAAAGTAAATTAAAATATTATGATAAGTTCACCCATGCATTCCACAGGAAAAAAATACCAGATACCATACAGAAATGCAGATGATTCCACTGTACCCAGGATATGTCTGTCTACAAATCCTATTCCTAGGACCAATAACACAAACCTCTGTCCTTTTTCTTATGGGTTTGATCAACCAACTTTAATAAAAGAGAGTGTTTACTCTGACTCAGTTACTGAACAGAAAATTGTAAGCCAAAACGTGTCAGTTTTTTCCATTATAGCCTACAATTAGGTAATCTACAAAATTAATTTCCTTCACCTTTAACAAGGTTCTGTTACGTGGTTTGGTGTGCATTATTGTGTGTATTAGTCATAGCCTGACTGAAGGGAAATGCAGCATCAAATTTATTGTAACAGCATTTTTCCTTAAAGTTTATTAACACAGATGAATTGATGGATCCCTAATACATGGCTTAAACTGATCTTTTATACAATATTGCCCTCTATGGGAGCACAAGATGTAACAGATGTAGAATAAGCATGCTGCTGTTCTTTTGTCTTAATAATTTTTTTTTTTTTATTATAACATTTACTTTCTTCAAATGCTTTTCTTTTTAATGTAAAAGCTTTATGCCATCAGGAAAATCAACTTATTACCCTCTCATAATTTAATCTATTTCTTTCGAGCCTACCTTTTATATTGTAACATATATCTGTTACTGGTGTTTAGCTTTTATATGATAATTTCAGTTCACAGAGTCACTGTTCAAAGTGCACGTGCCTTTCTTCCACAGTAAAACAAACAAGCAAAAAACTTAAAACTAAAATGCACATAATGTGGTAGTCATATCAATGGTATAAGAAATAATATTTAAAATGTTGTTTGCCTACTTAAGTGCCCAGAAGTCTTCAGAGAGCAAAGAAGCAACTCCACAACATCATTGTAGAAACAGATCCTTTCGAAGTGTAACCTGTTGAGCATGAGTGACATGAGAAGAGAAGGAATGAGCATGAATAAAAAGTACCATGTTGTCAAGTATCAACAGCTTATTCACTTGGAGTGCTCTCATTCTTGATTACTCTATCCATGTTTTTCTTTGATTGTTTTAATTAAGTCACCTTTATTTTCTTCCTATGAGAAAAATATATTTTTAAAAGGAATCTGACTCCAAAGATGATTATTTGAAGAATGACAATCACTGTGCATTGTTCACACTGAACCATACTGCATATTCAAAACAAACCCCAACAATTCCTTCTACTGCCCTCCTGACTTTTTGAGAGCAGAGATGAAAGTCTGTAATTCCTACATCAAGAAAAATGAATCAATAGCAGTTAGACATTAAAAGCATTTCTTTAGCTTATTAACTCTGTTCTTCTTACAGACGTTGCAGAGAGATTTCACATTTCGAAAGAGTCAGTGCAATATAAATATAAAATCATGATCTTGATTTCCTTTGTGAGACTGATTCCTCAAAGTATGTTAGCCTCCCTTTTGTTGAACCCAGGTTTTGTGTTTTGTTTTGGGGTTTTTTTTGGTTTGGTTTTTTGTTTTGTTTTTTTTAATGTTGTGACACAGCATGGTTGCATCAGTCTGAAAAATAGACCCTAGAGGGAATACTTTCATTTCCCATTTTAGTGTGGTGTTTCATGGTTTGGGGTGGCTTTTGTAAAGCGGTGCAGTTCAGCATACCATGTTGTCACCCACGAGAGAAATTAAGAGATCACTCCCAGTGTACCAGCAGAAGTGAAAGCTTCTGCCAGACTAGCGAGGATGCCAAAATCCCAGCATAGTTTTTAAAAGTTATGATACTGAAAGCATTCCCATAATGAACAGCTAGCACTTATTGTAACATAAAAACATTGGACACAGAGGACTTGTTTACTTACACAATTAATCCCACTGAAGCTAACAAAGGTGCTCACCTTAGGGACACATGTTTGCACACCTAAAGACAAATGCAATTCCTTAAAACAAAAGGCTGTACAACACATTCTGGCGACCTTTCAAGCGCATAATGTTCACTTATCCAGTAATTACTAGGAGGAAATTGATTTTCGTAAAAGAGGGAAGACCAGGTTCCTCCAAGTGCCATGGACCTGCCTCAGAGCAGTGGCAATTTGCAAAGGAGGAGGGGACAGAAGAACAGAAACCTATTTACAAAAGCCACATTCAACACCAAGGTTTCCCAAGCTAGCTGGAGCATTAGGACGTAGCTCAAAAGCATGAGGCCTCCTCCTACAGGACTAGGTGAATCAGAAAACAAATAATGGGATTATCTAAAATAAAAGAAATTTGGTAAGAGGTGAAACATAATACTCTGGACAACAGGATCCATTTATTACATTAATGCTAGAATACCAGTTTGAAAGTGGTTTAGTAATAGATTTTTCACTTTGAGTTTGTTTTTTTTTTCAAAGTCTTAGGGTATATAAAAAGCTATGCTTGTGAGAGCTAACCTAGAAAAAAAGTCATCCTTAGAATGTAATGGAAGCTTGATATCTAGATCGCAAGGACAGAAAAGTAAAAAGAGAAAGATAAACCCTCTTTGTAGTTTCATCTTTGAAAATATCATTCCTGGTTTCACCTTTTATTCAGAAGTGGATTAGAGTATTTAAAGAGCCTCTGTAGACATGTTAAAGGGGACTCCCATTGGAGCCACGGTCTAATTAAGCTACTTTATGAATCATTCCACAGTTTGAATAACTAAGAAAAATAATTAAAAATCACTTAATACATTAGAGTTCAAGCTTCTTAATTTTTAATAATCAAGTAAGAACTGCTTAATTTTAAGATTTGTATGCTGTCACTTAGTTTTATGGATGATATTCTTTGTGATAATGACTTTGCCAACAGTTGCTTCAGATTCTTCTTTATTAGAAGCCACCTTCCTCTAGGCATCTTACCAGCCCTACTCTAACTTCTCTGTTTATACTGTCTGTTCTCTCGTGTGAGCTGTTAACCACTAGATCCTCAAAGAATTTATGTGAAGTACTGACTTGCTGATTTATCCATCAGGAAAACAATATACTGCAGTGATACAGCCCCTTTACTCAGAAAGCCACCAAGGCTCAGATATGCAACTGGCACATGATGACCAAATGTTGATATTATACAGACATAATTGTTCTCATGGTCCCAAGTGTTGTGATAGAGCAGCAAGAATCAATTACCTCTTTCTTTCCCAAAATAATGCCATAATTTGTTAGATAATTGCTCCTTAAAGTGTAAAAGGAGACTAAAGAAGGATATATATTACTCCCTAATGACCAGGTTACAGACTTTTCCTTTGAGCACATTCTGGTTTCCTCCCTTAGTTCTATTTTTTCCAAAAATAACCTCACAAAGTTTGGACTGGCAGAAAGCAGAAAGGCTTAAGAGACCTCAGCAGAAGACTCACGCAGCAGGGTGGTCCCTCCACGCCAGCAGCATTGCCTAGTCTCTTTGGTTGGCTTCTTCCCTCACTGGAAGCAGAGCGGAATTGGGCATTTTCTGCCCATTCCTCAATGCAGTGCATACTCTGCAAGTCAAGGGGGATTCTTTCCATTTTATGGAAATCATAGAGCAGCACAAATCATGGTGGATTGTCCAGAGATCATCAGGAAGGAGTTGATAAGTAGGTCATGTTGGAGAAAAGAAAGTACTACACAGCCTTCTTGTAAGGAGTTCCTCAAGGTGCCATAAAGCAATGCTGTAAAAAATGAGTTACGCATTAAAGTCAGTCACCTCCCCAGCCTGAACTCAGGTTGGGAGTGGGCACTGGAGAGCCGTACCACAGCTGACACACAATGGGATGACAACACTTTTGCTGTCTGCAGTACTGAGGAGGAGAGAAACTGTGTGATGATCTCTGTTGAAGGATAACCTTTACGAGTCACACAGGAGAAAAAACATGCTGTAAATGATTATTCATACTTCCACAGAAAGGGGAAACAAGAGTGCTACCAATGCTAGACCAACAAATATCCATGTTTGCAACCATTTGAAATGCAGCGGAGGTAGCAGCCAGCTTTTCCAAGCAAGGCAGTCAGATGAATTGGACCTGCTTTTATGAGAATTTACAAATATAGGTTGACTTGCTTATAAGCAGGGAGGACACCAGAAGAGTATTCCATGAAAACAGACCAAATGAGAAACTGCTCCCATACATTGCTAAAGTGCTATGGGTGCAAACGCAAATCGCAAGGGGGCTGAGCGGAACATAAACCTTCTCTGATGCTTCAGTCTCTTCCACTGCATTAAAGTGTGGCCTGGGAAAAAACTCCTCTCTTTCTCAGCTTCAGCCCTACCCCCATTTACTTCCCAGGAGATTTCTGCTGACTTCAGGCCAAAGCTGAACCCTGGAAGGATTCTGTAAGGGAAGTTGTGGGAAAGAGCCCAAAAGGCTTTACGGCGATACAAAGACATACTTCTCTCGCACAGCATGAACCCTTGTCTTGGTGTCACAGTGAGCTGATAACTCAGGAAGTGGTGACACAGATCAGGCTGCGGATTAAGCAGAATCACCTCATTTTTTGCTTTGACAGCATCTTGATAACAGTACTTAAAAGACAAGAGTTTATATTTTTATAGTTGAGTAAGCACTTAAGACATGAAATAGTAATGTAATTAGAGATGTGGAGCAGCTTTAACGGTAGATGTTAATGAACGTATGTTGGTTTAACAGATATTTCAACATTAGTTTATATCAACATACTCTCTGAAACTAATACATTGAAAGCCTACAGGAACACCGACACACTAGGATATTAAACTTACTTTACAAAGGAATAAATGTTTAAGATAAAGGTCAATAGAGAACTGGTATGCACTGATTTGCCTTTATCATTTACAGAAGTGTGTCCAACCATAAACAGACCATGATAACAGAGGCTGAATAGAGACTGTATAACTGGAGAAAGTTAGCAGTCAGGGAATCTGGTTTGAGATTTGGGGGGGGGGGGGGGGGGTTGCATTTTTTAATTTATTTTGCTTGTAGGACTTTGCATCAATTTTGCTTTTGATGTTGCTTCAAGTCAGTGCTTCATGCTTAAGTGGACTGACTACTATCAGCATATTCTCCACTGTCATCAGGGAAATTAGAATAATCCATGACAAGGCTGGTACTTTCAGTGGAAGACATGAATACCTTAACTGAGTTGTGATGCATGAAACTCACCTTCAAGTGTATCCATATTTCATCCCTACATTTCTGAGTATATAAAATCTCTAACACATTTTGAGTCGGAGCCAAAATATTCAGATTTTAAAACCTAACAAGTTACTGAAACATCAAAAAAATCAAAGAGACTTTTCTTAATGAAATATATGTTTGAATACTCTAAAAAAACCACATTCTGCTATGCCTTTGTTTCTTGCACTTTTGATGTGAGAGTAATTAAGTTCTGCATATCTTGAGGAGCTGCTAAAGAATTAGAAATAATCTATAACTCTTATAAGTTATCATAGTTCCTCTGAAATCAATGGATGTTTTGTCAGTTTACACCAGCTGAGGAACTGCTCTGTGTGTTTAATAAAAGTCATGTTGTTGTTTAATTACAAAGTTCATAAGAATTCTCCACAGCTCAAGGAAAACCTCATCCTTTCAGCAATAGTATTTTTTTTGTTTTTTAAAAACTTATTGTGAACTTCAGTGTCAAAAGCCATCTTTTGTTCAGTAAAGATTGTAAAGCTGTGTTTAGCCAAAAGAGACTTATATGTATTGCAGTCAACTTAATTTTGAAGCATGGCTTCATGCTGCAAGGTAGTTTGAGAGAAGAAGTAGGGAGTACCTGTTAAAATGTCATCAGAGCACTGTCATAACAGGTGAGAAAACTGGGGGCACTCAAAGAAAACAAAAGCTCAGCATAACAGCAGAATATCAATCCAAATATTTCAGTGAAAGTTGTCAAATAATCTTGAAGAGTGAACCAGGGAGATACCATGTATTATACACAGTAATTTCTGAAAGTATTTGCTTGGTCTGTGTCATGTTTCTAAGCACAGAACTGCAAGAATTGTGTTCTTCTACCTCAATGTGCTGTGAAGGTAAATACATTAAAAATACACACACTGTCATTGTGGTGGTAGTATAGTACTTAAAATTGACAACTATGAGCATTAGTCTAAATAGAAGGATGCTGAATTATCAGCAGTTGCCTTTAGTGCAAAGGCAGATGCCCCTTTAAAAAAATAAATCTGATTTAAAGTCTTGTTCATTTACACAGTGCTAAGGAAAGAGTCTTATGTGAAAGCGCTAGGTTTAGAAAAGTACAGCATTTCTATGTCCCAACAAACCCACTGTTATAAAATCAAAAAGTCATGTTTTGGAAAGGCAATACTAGTTTTGGGCAAAGTACCTCTAGGTTTTTTTTCTATAACTTTTTAACTACTCAGATAGGAGGACTAGGCAGTTGTGATTGTCTGCCTATATAGGGAGGAAAATAAATCATACAAGTATTAACTAACAGAGGATTTCCACCAGCTAATATAAAATCTGTGCTGCAGGTAAGAAAAACACGCATCCTGTGGTAAGGATTTCAGCATAAGTGTGGTACCTCAGTAACATGGTATTTTATTTCCAAAATTTCCCTTCATTTACTGTTTCTCTCCACCCATACTTCATGAATGTTTCTTGCCATCCTATTTTCTTTTTTTGTATACTTTTCCCTAAAGCAGAACATGAGAATATCATCATGATTGTGAGGACATTCTAGGTAACTCAAGTGCATTTGTGTCCAAGCAAGAGTTCAATTCTTGCTACTACCCAAAGGAGAGAGAAGTGAAAATTCAAATTGAACTGTCTTTTTCCCCATGGGTTGGTCTGCTCTTTTTCATTACATAAAGAGAGCTGGAGCAATTCTGCCAACTGATTTCCACACATTTCTAATAAGGGTAGACCCTGGCAGAGTAAGTCGCCTGATCCTCCACTTAAAATGAATCGCTAGCAGAACAAACAGTTATCAAGGCAGTGTGGTTTAACAGCCATGCTTCTTCATGTTGAATTCATCTAGCGTGGCATGCTCTTAAGCCAAGGATTTAAGTTCAAAGAGTGACTTTAGCATCTGAATTGAAATACACTCTCAACGGTATGCATAACCACTTGGCCTATGGCCCACCCGGGGAACATCTGCAGCAGCAGCTTCAAAGGGGCAGACTGCTGCTCCCACCACATCTGGCAGCAGCCAAGAGCCATCCTGCAGCACACTCACACCCTGCAGCCAAACCCTTCTGCTTGCAGGGATGTCTCCAGTGCTTGAAATACAGCTAGGAGTCAAGAATACAAGTAGAAGGAGAAACAAAACAATCAGACATTTTCCTTTTTGCACCATCAAATTAGTAATAGGGAGTGCTCACATGTTTTGCGGTTTTCCACCAATTGCACCAAGAAGACTTTCTTGTGTTGGGAAGAGACTCTGTCACTTGATTGGGAGGTTTTAGTTTCCAGCCTGACTTAAGTTCTGATGTTCACAAGGGTGCAAGGAGGCACCAGCTCACCACACAGTTGCAGGGGGAAGCCCACACCCAACCTTCACAACAGTCTTTGGAAAACAAATCCCCAATCCAGAGCCAGTCACAGGTGTAAGGCATTTTTCAAAGACCCCTAGTGAGTGCTTTGTAATTAGAAATTGCAGGAAATGACTCAGGAATACTCTGAATTTTAACTTTCCCTTAGTTTCTAATTTAGCCAAGAGGAATAAATTAGTCCCTGATTAAGAATATCTACCATCTTTGAAACTTGGATATTCACAGAGAACAAATAGCTCTTCATGTAGAGGCTCCCAGGTGAAGGATGTAAATGGTAAACTGCATGGAATACCATTAATTTACACTATTTTGGAAACACGAAAGTTTGAGCTGACCCTCCTATGATTCAAATCTGAGTTTACAGCAACATTCATCATCTCAGAATGGGTTTGTTCCAGTCTCCTTGAACAAAACTATTTCCGCCTCACATTTGCTGCACAGAATTGGCTGAATTTCAATTCCAAGGTGTATCGTACGAAGAACGGTTTTGGAGTGAAAGGTGTCAAGCTGGCAAAAATTGAAAATTAGATTGGTATAAAATCTAATTTTTTAATATAGAAAGTGTTTAGTTTTTCCTCTGTAATGCAATTTAAAGTCAAATAACAATCTTGTTTCTTGGCTATGGAGGTAGGTTTCATTTCTAGCTGGACAAGCTAAAGGATTTTAATAAGAAATTATGCAACAAATAGGTGGAATTTGTGCCACATACAGTAGGAAAAGACTTTGAACCTCTGAGCGCTGCATGTTTGCTGGTACCCACCCAGAGGTGGTGTCAGGGAGACTCTGTAACCAACTCACGGGGTAACCTCTGCTTGATTTTGGTCATGCATTAAAACCCACCTTTTGTTGTACCAGCTGATCTAATCAGTGATCTAACAAGAGTGGGAACCAAGGAGTCTTCTAGGTCTGTGATTTTCTTGAGCCTCCTTTAGTATCTGGGGATGGTGCAGGGGCCTGGGGGCTTGAGCATTCTCCTGCTGGAAAATGACTCTTTCAACTTTTCCTTTTTCCCCCAAGGCTTTCAGTTGCAGACTCCAGGTGTAAAATCAGAAGCTGAAAGTGGCATTTTCCTCCAGCATTTCGGACGGGCGGGCAGGAGGGGAGGTGGTCCAACTGCACAATGACAGATTATGCAAATCCTCCCAGAGCATCTAATCAATCACAACAGTGAGAGAGGAATGCAGTTCATCTCCGAATTAGCCTCCCTCGTTGCCGCGTCCTCATCCTCGCGTGAAGCATCCCCCCTCGGCTGGAATGACATCAGAGCAGCTCCGAGTCCTTGAAAGTCAGGGGGTTGATTAGTCGGAGGAATCGGCCGCCACTGCCAATCACAACCCTGCAAAGCCGCCTCGATACTCTTGTAGATATGAGGGAGAGGGAGGCTGACTACAGCAAACAGGAGGCACAGCGACAGCACTAGCAGTTGTAAAGGGAGCAGCTGGTATTTGGGTGATTAAATAGTTGTCGAAAGCCTTTTCTGCTGTAACCTGGTTGCTCCCCGGTGTAATCCCCCATGTCCAAGAAGGAAGCTGCATTTTTAACGGTGTGCTGAACAGAGGTTTGAATCATTCCAGCTGGCTGCTTGTTTTGAAAAGGACAGTCTGTGTATAAATGAGATGTGACTGTGCCGGTAGAGTTCACTTACTGGGGCTGGAGCAAGAGGAACCTTCCTGGGATGACACTCGGACAGCTGCTATCAATTGAAAACTCTCCCTAGTTTACCTGGAGCCATGTGAAGAGATTTGAATAGCAGATGTCTCTTTCCTGCACGCTAGGAAGAGAAAGTCTTCTCTAGGTAAGCTATTGTTCAGCTTCTGCACATATTGCTACGTTAACCTATACATCTGGGTATAGATCTATATGACGGTATAGACAGTGCCTGTACTTTGAGACAAGAAAACAGTTCCCAAGCAGGTTATAAATATCCACAGTGTGTAAAATGCTGTGCCTAGAGCCTAATTATGTATAGTAAGTACTTCAGAAAGCTGCCTAGAGCCTGGCATTCAAAGGATTATTTGAAAGTTTGAGATAGTCTTTGTCATGTTTGCATGCAAGTGCCCTTGATGTAAAGGGATGTGCGTCCTCAGAGGGAAAACAGTTGTGTAGCTAAATATATGAAAGACCATAGAAGTTACAGCATGGCAAGTTATGTGAGGGAAGAAAGAGGATAAGGTTGTGATTCTTCTTTAGTTTGCTCCATATACTTGGCTGTATTTGCTACCATCTAGCAAAGTTAAGCAAAACTAGAGTATTAAAATGACAGTGTGAAAGCTTTCCCTGGATATATAGTAAACACGCATTATTTAAAGTACGAGTATTTGTACTGTGAGGAAGCCAAGACCTGCAGATCTGCTTGCTTTCGGCAGTTTGATATCTAAACAACATCCATAAGCAACATTGTTTTGGGGGTGGGGGTGTTTTTGTGTGTGTGTTTTTAAATAACATCATCATTCATAGTGTGAAAGCGAGAATTGTTTCAGAGGTAAACTGAAGAAATCAGTGTTTGCTCTTTAGATGGCTACAGAGCCAGAGCCCAGCAGCAGCCCAGCGTTTTTATCTTACAGCTGACACACCGGCTCCAAGTCATTGCTGCTGGGAATAAACACTCAAAGGAGAAATATTTAGAGGTGAATAAGTCTCTTCCTATAAGCACTACACTAATGTAACCACACATACATACAGAAAACCACACTCACTAAGCTCTCTTTTCCCCAGGGAATTTACCATATAGTTGGTTTGGTTGGTAGGTTGTTTTTTTGGTTTTTTAAATTTTTTTTTTTTGGGGGGGGGTGTTGTTGGGGTTTTTGTTTGTTTACTAACTTCTCCAGCTCTTAATCACATTGATTGGACCCTCCCTTCCTGTGAATAAATGCTGCAGAATCTGGCCTACCCCAAGTAGCAGGTTATTCTGCCTTTTCTACCTCTGAATCTTATCAGAGCAAAGGAGAAGTAATTTTCTCTCCCATTTCTTCAGTAGTTTTTCATTATGATCCTCCTGCTGTAAGTTGTTCAGCTTGTGGAAGAACAGTAGAATCTCCGTGTTGATAAAGTTTAGATAGTTGGCAACGTTGCCAGGTGCTTCCCTGTCTTGCCCCATCGCATCTATATACTTTGAGCACGCACATTTACCATCAGCCAAGCTGCGCTGTCTGACTTGCGTTCTGAAATGTTGCTCTGAAAAAGGTGGGGGAGGGGGGACGACGGGATGGTGGGGAGGAAGGAATGCCAAGTTGCATTTAATGAAGGAAATTCTCGGCTTCCAGTTTTCTTCTGAATCTTATAAATCCAAATAATACGATCTCCTCAATTAGATTCTATGTTCCTAATGGCATTGCTCTGTGCAGAAGTTTAAGATTATATATTAGGTTTTGTGCCATTTCCTCAGAACATGACTTTTTTTTTTTTATTATTCATAAATGCCTAATGTCTGAAAGCCTCAGAAATGAAAGCAGGAGTATGTTGATATCTTGTTTACACCACTATTTTCTGTGAGGCCGGAGAAATGCTCCTCTAACTTTCCATTATATCGGGAGTAAATCAAAAGGTTTAGATCTAAGCACACAGCAGGATACTTGAGTGACTGACCACTTGCACACACACACACATATATATGCCCTCACATATAATTCTATTGCCATCTAAACACCCTGTTAGCTCACACTATAAAGTTCTGGAAGTTCTATTAAAACTTTATGGATGTTTAAATGTTGTGATATCTGCTATATTGCTCTTTGTAATGGCACTAATCAAACTTAGATGATGTAGCAGCATGCAGGGAATCATGAGCTTCTCTAGAGTTTAGCTATCATTCACTATGAGTGGGAGAAAAATATGCTAAGATATATATATTTTAAGGCTTACAGTACAGGAATTCTCAGAGGTATGATGAGATACTTTAAGGAAAACATGACCACATATTGCAAACCCAGGGCAATATTGATCAAGGAAAATGCTGATGAGTTTGTAGTAGTTTTGACTGAGTTTTCAGTTAAACAAAAAAACACATTTAACCTTATGCCACCAGAAAAAAAATGTTTCTCATTTTATTTTTCTACAAGCAATAAAGGAAAGAATATCATGATCTCTTACAAAAAAAAAAAGATAATTTATGTTCCAAATCTTTCTGATTTAGCCCACAAACAATTTTGATGTGACTGCCTGTATGACCATAGAGCTGGCTGAGCTTCAACTGCATGTATACACTGATGTTTGCTTCTATCAAGTGTTTGCTCTACAAAGCTTTCATAATGCTTCAGCTTCTTAGGTGCATCCAAAAAACTGTGTTCCATACCTGCAAAACTGGCTTTTCCAAACAAAGCAAACCCTGGGCTAAGAGTAGCAAAGCATTTCAAGCTGGGGCCTGGGTGGCTGAAGGAAAAGATTACTCAGAGTTGTGCAGAAAGCTGCAATTTCCCCAGCCTGTGGAGTCATTTCAGGAACAGGGAACTGAGCTTAAAATGTGCCAAGGGCTCTCCACACTTTCCAAGGTGAGGGAAGCCTGGGTTTGAAATCATTTGCAAGGATTAAGGAGTACCGTGTAAAGTAGTAGTTTAGCAGATCGCTTATTCTCAGGCCTAGGATGCAGTTGAGGACCATTAGAGCAGGTTGAGGGGCTGGACAATGGGAGGAGGGTCTCTGTGATGGAAACTGCTTGGAGCATTAATGTGTCCTGTCTCACATTTTGAGAAAGGCTGGAAAGTGCTCATGTGACAGCAACAAATCCACTTTTCCTATTGAGATGTTAATGCAATGCCCCTCATGAAGCATAAGCCGCTATGCAGAAGAGTGCTAGATAGAAATACAGAATTTATTTTCCACCTATGTCAACATTTAAATTAGAAAAATTGTTTGAGCTATCAAAAAGAAAGAAATCAGGTCTTGAAGAAAATTAAATCTATGCACGTCAATCTAAACCATTTTACAACTACTGTCAGTAATAATTACAATGAAATCACAGATCTTCTAAAATTAACAGTTGCTATAGAAAGCTAGTAGTATTTTATCTAAATAGTAATGCCACCAGAATCACATGGGAACAGCAACACAGTGTGGAAACCATGTCAGTACTTGATAAAGAAAACACATTGGCACCAGAAGTAATTTATTGTGACGAGGTGATTTAAACTCAATTCTGAAAGGAGCAGAGAGAAGTATTTAAAACTATTTCCTTCCCTCTGGCTACAGGAAGGGTCACAACTGCCCTCCCCAAGTGCAGGCAAGTGGAGCCAATTAATCCTCCCTCCTCTGCTGTAAGGATGGGTTTTGCAGAGCCAGAGCAAACACACTAGTAGAAGCCAGGGCAGGGTGGGCTTCTTTCAGGAAAAACAGAAGCAAAAAGAAAGGGGATCCCTCTTCTTCGTTGGAAGCTGATGAAGTAACGGTACTTGGCTGGCTTTGTTTGGCCAAAGGAAAGCCTGCTGTATTCTCTGGTTTGCTTTTCATGACCTAGTAAAGACTTTGCTCTCTTTGCTTCTTCACGTCACATGGAGGCTACCCATGCAAGCTTCTTTCCTCCCTGAAAACACACTAAGACAAGGTATTCCACAGCATAGCCCCAAAACAGACAGTACAACTCAGACAGCAGTTTAAAATCTGCACACATCCAACTGCTAATGCCTTTGTCCCAGACCATGGTACAGCTAAACTTAGAGAGTGCATGCTTTTACACCCAAGGCTGCTGTTGCAGAATTTCTGCTAGGACAATCTTGCAACTTCAGTTAGTTCTTACGTAGCCATGGGATGAGAGGAACATCTGCCATCCTGTCACAGCCCGCAAGAGCACAGAGAAACACACCTACAGCTAATGCTCAGGACCAATGCATCTGCAGCTATAGAGATTTTACTAATGGTTGGGCTTTAATCTCCCATATGTATATATTATTATCAGACACACAGCAGACAGAATAATGTGAACGGGCTCTTTCCTGAGCAGAACTGTGCATGAAACATATCCTCCTGAAGGACTATCCACAACTACTTATTTCAACCCGCATTCTGCCAGACTTCCACTGAAAGGATTGCATTTAGCTTTTAGTGTATAAATAAGTGTTCTGATAAATAATTAATAGTAGCTGCTGGCCATAAAAGAGGCAACTGTTTGGAAAGTTAAAACAGTCTGTCATGAAATATGCACCCACCTCTATGTTCTAGTTTCAGGGGATGTTTTATCCAACATCCTTTCCTTTTGCATGGGACCATACTTTGCAAGGAGAGGGGCAGGGCTCGAGTTCCAGAGCCTCGGTGTATTCTTTGAATTTATTCTCTCTTACAGAGGTATTTATCACCCCCTAAACCACCAGAGGGGAGGGCAAGTGGTCAGTGATTCAGACAGAAATTTTTGGAAATGAGAGTAAAAGTACAGTAGCGTCTAGGCTTCTGGGTAAGATACCTGAGTTACACTTACTGGTCACCTTTCATTTTAAAGTTCCCATAGTTTTGTTTAGGGGTTTTTTTTGTTGTTGTTGTTTTGGGTTGGGTTTTTTTTGTTGTTGTTTGTTTGTTTTTTAATTTAAACAAAGCAGAGCCATCTGCCTTGATGCTTGTGCCAGGCTACCTACTCTCTATCTACCCAAACAGCTGGTATAATGGACTAGGGCATTTTTATTCATTACTAGTCAGTAGACTGTATTTGTTGTGACATTTTAAATGGTTTCACTGTTCTACTGACATACGACTGCACTGTTAAGGGTGGAACCATGTTTGCACACATGGCGTGCAGTCTCCTCCTGCACAGGGCACTCTACAAGCCAGTAAGTCTGTTAGCAGATGAGGGTCCAGGTTTGTTTTGAACTGGTAGAGCAACCATTCCTCCTCCTTGAGATCTCTCTCATTAGTGACTGGAAAGCAGTGATTTTGGAACATCATCTTCTAACACAACATCAGCCAAGACTTGCTTCCCCATACCTTTCTATTTCTAAATTATCTGCAGCAGTGCATGTTACTCTAATTTGTACCTGAGAAATCACAATTAAAGATCAAGAGACCTCTGCGGTATGTACTGCCCGCATGACAAGCAAAGCAAGCAGTGCATGCCTCAAAACACTTGATGCTCTCAGACCCCCATAAGACTAAGTCTTCATCAGCTTTGGAGCAAGCTCACATGCCCACAAGAATCACCAGCAGTCATTCTGCCTATTCAGATTTTTAACTGAAGTACCTCTGAAAAGATGTTATCTTCCATAGAAAATACTTATGTTTGGGCAGAAAATGAAAAATCTGCCAGAACTTTATGGATTACAGTGTATCATTGTGTCAACTAATGAGACAACATTTTGTTCGTTTGTAAGCTCCTTCCATAAACCACAAAGCCAGGCTAGATTTCCTCTTCCAAGATGCATCCTGGAGATGCACATTGGAAAACACAGTTTAATTTTACACGCAGTCCACAGAAGGGGAGAGGAACGTAAAGAAACATAACTAATTCCAGCCTGGTGCAGGGGCAATACGTTCAGAAAGATTTTGACAACTGTTGGGGGTTTTTTTATTATTATTCCACACACACCGCTTTCAAAAATAAGTTAATGCCTCAGTAGTTCAATAAACAGATTTTTCATGAAAACAACAGGTTAATCAAAGCCTTGCTATTCTATCACACAACTCTAATGGTATTAGTTCTAGTTCCAGTCTCTGAGCTTAGCGTGACTCAACAAAAAAAATAAAAATCCCTTGAATTCCCAAGTAGGACCCCTATCCTACTATCCTACTAGTGACATTTCTAAATTGAACTTTATCTAGACAAAACAAAGAATAGATCTTTTGAAAGAACACATTTGTTTATATTCTGAACCAAAAGAAAAACAGTATCTATAGGTCACAGATGACACACCAGAAATCTCAAAAGAGATCTTTTCTCTTGACTGACAAAGTGGCTTCTCTCAGAGAAACCCTATAAAATAGTGGCAGAAATAAACACAAAGAAATTTAACCAGGGTATGAAGAATAAGATGACAAAGGAAGCAAACACTGCAAATACATTTGACTGCACATAAAAGTATGAATTTTGCACTGGCTTTCTTAAATGCACTGTTTGTGTTTAGATCTTAAAACATTTTACAGCTAATGCCTGTGTAAAGGTAGAAAAGGATATTATTCCTACACCACAGACAGGAAAACTGAAGTACTGAAAAAAAAGAGTGTGTCTGTGGCTTCCAGAGGACAATAAATGATGTTGGTGACAGAAAGAGACAGAAATCGAAGTTTGAGCTCCCTACCTTATCCTCTCACCACTTGGCATTTTTCCTCTTGATAGGCAAACAATACACATGCAACCATTTCAGGATAAAAAGAGGTTGAATTTTTATTACTATCTTTCATAAAACTTCCTTGGACTATTGTGTCTGCAATACTTAAATGCATTAAAGTGAAATAGAGTCTGTTGGGTATTGTAGTATTTTCAGTACATGATGAGGTTTCTCTGTCTAAATTAGTTTTCCTGAGAACGGTAGTATGTGCAGCCATAACTGTTTCCCGCAAAAAACCTAACATTCCCAGTTTTAAAGAACTGGTAATGAGACCCAGAATTTTCTGAAGAACTGCTGGAACCTAGTCTAGGTCTAAGCCTCTAACTTAAGCAATTTAAATATATATAAAAAACAGACAGGAGAGATATTATAACCTTAACTTTCTGCCCCCAAACCGTCATGTAATAAAGCAGTGATAAATGCAAGTATTTTATGAGCAAGGTGGAAGTGACTGAATTTTCTGCTTTAGAACAACGCTGTAAGTCCAAGATGTGCACACACACATGCTAAGGCATGTGGAGGGTCACCCTGGCTTCATCCTCTCTGCTTGCCCTACTTTGCTTGAAAGCCATTACCACTATTTGCTGGTTAAGACCTGCCACGTTGCCACCAGCACTGATAGCTTAGGTGATGCTCTAGTCCACACCCCTACTCTAATCAGAGGTTGCTGGGACCGAACTCACCCACTACATATTCTACTAATTTTTCTACCAAATCCTTCCCAATGATAACCAAAGCCTTCAGCCAACAAGGATGAAGATGAGGAGAGAGGACTCCAGTAGAATTTACTTAAAGAATAAATATACGGTAGCTTTTCTAATGAGTCAACGTACCCAGAGCCTGAAAACGTTCTCTGGCTGGTTGCAACCTGGCTTGAGTAAACTCAGAATAAACCTCTGTTTAAATTGCATGTGGTAAACACGCTGCTCTAAGGATTTACGTACAAAGTCTTTGTTATCTGGGTTTAAATAGACTTCCTTTGCAGTAGTAATAGATCATTACTATGTGACAGCAGTAGTCTCTCTGAAATAAGTTAGTAGCCTCCTTTTAATTCCTAGCACAGATGTGACCACATCAGACTTTCTCACAGCTAGTCCCTGTGACAGGATACAGACACCACAAAACACGTTATTCAGTGAAATATATTGTCATTGATTTAAAGATGGAGATATTTTAATTTTGTTGTATGGTGGCAAACATTTTTAAGACACATGAAAGCAATAAAAAACACAAAGTGCGGGAAACCATCAAGTACTACCAAAAAAAAAAATATTAAAAAGTGTTTAAGACCAAAGAGTTTATCTTTTAATAAGCTATTCAGGAGCCTGGAATATTCCAAGGCCTTTTCATTAAAAAGAGAGTTTTAAAACTTTTTTTTGTGCAAGAAGCCTTCAAAAAGTAAAGTTTCAATAGCTATCCAGCAAATCTGTAATCCTTGGTATGTTCTCAAAATAGATACAGAAAATCTGCAGTTATTTAGATGCTAATAGAACTATAAAAAGATTTTTTAAATTTTTTTACGCCTCAGCTTTTATATATGATCAGACAAGATGTACAGAGTTTGACTATTGCATTGATTGACTTTAAGCAATTCTAGTTAGGCAGCCATTATATTGCACAAATGTTGTCTCTCAACTGAATTCACAACACAAATCATTCTGTTGAAACTGGATAGCTAATTGACAGCCTTATAAAAGTAGAAAACAGTAACAGAATAGATGGACTGTAATAAAACATCTGATACGGCATCTCACAAAAGTTTTATTTGAAAAGTTAAATGAATTCAAATTGGCTTCCATTGAAGCATTAAACTATGAATTGAAAAGTGATGAAGAGCCATTAACCAAGCAAGATCAGAAGATTTGTTGCATCAAGTCATGAGGAATGTTTTGCAGGCTGCCTCAGGAAAACATGTGAAGCCTGCTTTTATTCACTGGCTTCATTCAAAAGGACTGAGGCAATCATAGGATGTTCATTACACCTGCACTCTCCATTAATCCCACTGGGAAAGCAAAGCAACTCTAAGGACTCAATCCTGTAGGTCACACACAACTTTGTACCATGGCAATCTCTGCTGTGTTTTCAGCCACAACTTTCTTCCATGACATTTTGTCTCTGTCATCATGGCTTGGGCAGTAAGCTGCTGACATTGAGATCATCTCTCAAAACTTTCATTTCATCCTTGGTAGTTCGGTTTTCTACAGATCTTACGAGGTTAGCAAAGACACCTATCCACTGAAGGACATTATGCAAGAGCAAATGGCTGTTGCTTCCAGCTCAGGCACGGGTCTGCCAGATGGCCTTGAAAAAGAGTCAGGCCTGTACCCAAGGATAATGCTATTTAACTTTTGTGATTTTTTTTTTTATGAGTTACTGGTGAAAAGCAATAGATCTTATTACCGTCACTCAGGCAAGATGGACATATTTATTGGAAACAGCACTGAGAAAATACTTTTTTTATTATTATTAAGTCTGGCCATATAGCTGAGTAAGGTGTTTTGCCTGATGACAGCAAAATATTATGTTTATTTTGATAGATTGGTATAGTTAGATACCGCTTCACAGCATTTTTGCCACATATAGAGCCACACAAAAGGTGAATGCAGTCGTTAACACCTACCTGTTGTGATGGTGACTAGAGCCACTCTGTCAAGAAAAAAAGAAATATATAAACAGGTTCTCTTTCATGCCTGGTCCTCCTAAGACTGTACTTTGATTATTACTGATTTCTAGGAGCTTCCCCACCTGACACTCAAGAAAAATCAGCAGTCAGTGATTTCTGAGGAAATATTACGGCTATGTATGTTCAAAAATGCTGGCATGTTAGAGACTGGCAAGTTGTGACATTTGGGGGAAATGTCACTGAAACATCACAGATGGGATATTTATGTGCATTGCTGGGTGGTCCAAACAACTGTGGGACTGTTAGAAGTTAATGGGTCAGAAGAAAGAAGTGTTGAGGCTGAACATCAGGCAACATTCACCAGAAGTGTGGTCTGGTTAAAACTTAGAATAAATTTCTACTAGGAGTTAAGCAACATGATGTGTTACACATGGGCTGGAGAATCAAAGGAGGCAACAATTCTGTGAGAGAGGATTTACAGAAATCCTTATAATCTCATTAGTTCACATTTGTGAAAGTATCCCACTGATTCACGTAGAATATCTGCGTGGGGAGTGTCATTAGCAGAGGTTATGGTTACCTGTCTAAAAGCATCAGTAAGGAAAAAAACACTTGGCAAGTCAGCAACTTCAGATCATGTATGGATTAATGAGAACAAAATACGCCTGCTTACATGCTGTTACGACAGTACATCTATCATATGTGTTCAAGAAAGTGGGTCTTGTCATAAGTCAGTGGTGGCTATCTGCATACCTTTGGAAGTATTAAAGGAATAGAAATAATTATTACAAGGCTTTCTTTAGTCACAATTTCCCTACTCAGTAGGGAAAAGATTAGTAAAACACTGAAAAGGAAGAAACCCACTCTTTTAGTATGCTCCAAATCATACTTGACAATACTAACCATGATAAAAAACTTTGGTGCTCCCGGAGTGAAACAAACTGTTAGCTTTGCATGAATCTGTCTGAAGTGATTGGATGGTGTTAAGTTTGTCAAGAGTGAAGAGTTTACACACTTCCTAAATACCTTTACACCACATTTCCCAACTATCTTATATACACAGTAAGAGGTGCAGGGGGGTGTGCCTACATGTACATGCGTAAAACCCATCTCCAATTATGCCTTTAGCTGCCTTTCTACCAGGGAGTCTTTTTTTCTTCAAAGCTCCAAGTTCTGAAATCATCTGGAAAAGTTTAAAGCCAAAGAAAAATACAAGTCAAAAGGGTCAAATAGCTTGCCTCCAAGTATTGTTTCATGCCTAAGATCGTGCCAGCTTTCATTGAGTGCAGAAGCTGAGGTATTTCGTACACTTTGCTTTATATTCATTATCGAGCTCAATCTCTGGCATCATTTAGCTTTCTGGAATCACACAAGATTATTTGTGCACTATAGACCAATAAAATTGCTGAAAATACTGAAAATTTGGTGTTTTACCTTACAGATGATTATGCATTGAAAACAAGAAGAGTTGAAAGTGCTGAGCAGCCTCTCCACTCAGAGGTTGTAAGAGGGAGTTAGAACAATGTTAGAAGACCTGCAACAGTTTTTATCAGCTGAAAAGCTGTCCTTATCCTAGGTAAAAGGGTTTTCTAAAACTTTGTGGTAAACTATGAACAGGGGGCGTCAACCACCCTCATTAGCAAAGCCCCATTTATAAACAGAAAACACATTGCAACTTTATTAAGCTGGAGAAAGAAAAAAAGTTACTTTCAAGAAGTATCCCTGTTTCATGAGCTCAGTAAAGAGGTCTCTTGGAAACTTTTCTGAGGGAAAAAAAAAAAAAAAACCACCAAACTGTTTTTCTCTGCAGTGAATAGAAACCCTGAACTTTTGCTAATGGTCAATGGGAGTAATTTTTCACTCAAACCAGTTTGTTTGTTTCTGTATTGAATGAGCAGTCATATGTAAGGAGTAGCAAGTAGGTATCATGGATCATTGGGCTGCTAATAAATGGCAGGAGTCATACAAGCTTAGAAAGGAAGGAAAAGAGGAAAGAGTTTACAATAATTTTTTAGCCTAAAGGGAAGTTTTATATATAGAAAATAAAAGACATTCTGACTTCTGATTTATGCTGGAATAAGATGAGAGGAAACCTCTGGCCTGCCTCCAGATGAATTATTGGTAGAGCGTTCCACACAGCCTTGCGCTCTGGTGCGGGCAGGAGACTAGAAATTACCATATTGCAGCAATACAAGTGTCCTGCTCCTCTGCTCAGTGCTGTCACGGGCAGCACACTCGTAACCTGCTGCAGGCGTGAAGTCTATTAGCTCAGTCTGTAGGACAGATCAACACAACTGTTTGCTTGACATCAGTACCTCTGCTTCCCACAAGTAGGACTAGATCAGAGATCCTTTGCCTACCTATGAAGAGAGGTAAGGAAAGGAGAAGAGCTTACAACAGTCCTGCGGGGTGGTGCTGGCCCTGCCCTTTTGTCAGGCTGCCAGCCCACACACCAAGTACACACTGCTGGCCTGCTCTCACAACCAAACTGCTCGCTTATCACCTGTTTCTCCTGATGGATGACGGAAGGCAGCAGCTCTCACTCTTCATGGAGTCTTCCCTGTTTACCCAGGCAATAACTTCATTATTTCAGCCACCTCTCATTAGCAATTGATAGCTACCTTTGCAATACGTAGCTGCCTTCTGCAATGTCTATTCCCCCCTGATGAGTCGCACCTTATTTGGTCAAGATGCTTGTTAAATCACTAAGCCACTGAGAAGGCCCACACATAGGAACTGAACCATAAGAGAATCAGCTTTAATTCCTAATGCAATGTTAACACATGGTATTAATAAGAGGCTGTTTCTCTTCACTGTTGTGCTATCAGTTTTAAATAGTTGAGCCCTAATCTCCCAATCAATCATCTTCAAAATCAGTATGCTTTAATCATCAATCAAATGCATTTTTATGGGGAAGCAGGAAGCATTATTTAGCAAGCAGGCAGCAATTTTTAAACCTCCATTTTCCTTTAGCTGCCTGAATTAAAGAAAAATTACGGTTCCTGCAGAGAGCTATGGCATCCCAACAGTTATATTGCAAAGTTCTTCTCTTTCTGGGGAAAGGCCCCAAGAAAGTCAGTTGAACACAAGATTGAAGACCTACTGAGGGACCAACCGTGGATGAATGTAGCCTTGATTCCTCCATCAGATGTACCCAGCTTTGGGCTTTACCCATGAAGAGTCAATAAATGCTCATCAGTGACCATAGGAACACAGGACCTCAAACACCGGTTTCTCAAATGAAACTACATTAGAAACGCTAATTATGAAATATGGCCTATTTTCATGTTTTTCAAATTAATATAGCACAGAAATACTCCAAAGATATTTGAATTTCTGAGTGAATATAAAGCTGTTGAACTTTAAGGGGAAGAGTTTCAAAGGCACAAATGGCACTTAACTTCCAATTATGCCTTGCAAAATGTCCCACTAATGGCTAATATAGCTGATTTATTTTCATAAACTTTAATTACTTCACACTTTTTTTTTAACTGAACAGTATAATCAGTTCAACAGAGCAGTTCAAACACAATGTGCAAACTAAAGAGATCTGCTCCAATGCCAAATTTCCATGTGCAACTTCAAATTCCTTGTCAATTCTAGTATTTAGACATCTAGATAAGCATGAATACTTGCACTTGTTAGTACATCTGCATACAGCAGGTGTACTAGTTTACATTAAATCTGATTACTAATATTTTAACTGGAAGATATTTTACCAATTTGTATCAAATGATTTGGGATGAAGACCATATTTTTGCTTTGGCTAGTATAAAGTCGGGGGCTTGTCATATTTTAGTAATACAAGCCATAGCAGCAGCAGAGATGTGGCTCACAAAGAGTGTTTTTTTGACAGCTTGCAATACCAGTGCTTGGGAGATCCATCAGGACAGAACAGCGGGGAAAAAAACGTGCAAATTTAGGTCTCCATGCACGCTACTCCCTTGTGCTACAGGTATAAGCTGAGATATTTGATAAGTATGCAGTGTGATTCAATGGCAGATTTCTTAGAGCAGAAGTCCCGTTTTCTATTTATTTTTAAACACAAGAGTCTTAATTAAGGTGCTTTATCTGCCCTGAGGATTTCTGAGACCATTCTGGAAGGAGCCTGCCTGCCTGCAGGGCTGTCTGCTCTGCGAGTCGAGGTGAGCAGGTGCTGTCTGCTAAAAAGCAAGAAAATATTGCCCTCTAGTGCTGAAAGCAAGCAGAGGATGCAGAGTCAAGAGGGGGTTTTAATTGTTGTTTCCAAGCTACCTGCCTAGCTCATGTTAACAAAACTAAGGCTTGTTGCAATTAGCTGTTTTGTGGGCAGATTACCCACCCAGCGAGGCTACCGTTCCCACAGAGAGCAATGCTCCTGATCCGATAAACCCCCAGTCGGGCTGAGTGACTCATCAACATCACCGAAACTGGAACACGCCTCACAGAGGATGCTTCACTTCATCCAGTTTTATCTTTTGATAAAATCTTAATTGGAGATTTAATAAGCAGCGAGATCCCAGCAAGCAGACAGAACTGCGAAACAAGGGAAGCACCAAAGGGGGACAACTACTCTTACAGTTATCAGGATGATTTTATTTCCTAGCGAGAATGGTGATGTCTTTTTTTATTTCTTATCTCCTACATAAGACATTACTAAACAGGAATAAGAAAAAATGTTCTGTTTAATTCTGTCCATGGATAAGCCACCCCCTTTGCTCACCCTTTGGCCAGTGCTGTGTGACACAGCGAGGTCATCAATGGCCCATGCTACAGGGGTACTAATCCCCTAGCAAGCTTCCAACTGAGAAGGGTAAAGCAGATAAAAACCTGAACCTGGCAAAGTCACAAGCAGCCTCAGCAACAACTCCCACTCTCTAAACTGCGGGAGCAGCAAGAAGCCTCTCATGAGCAAGTAGACCTATTAATTCACAATTACTTCAACGTTCTGTTCATTTCTTGATAAGCTCCCAAAAGGAGTACTTCAATACTGGAAGAGTGATATACAAGGCATTTAAAGCCAAATTAAAATGTTTCACTTTTATTTTTAAGATCCTGAACTGACACAATCAAGGAATTCCTAGAACTATACCAGACTCATAAAATATACTGCTAGACAAATTTCTTCAATACCTGTCTTACAAGCATTTTCCAGTTTTAGGTGTAAAGCTTGGGATGAATGAATACTCTTCAGAATGAAACTCACAAGTGTAATCCAAGTTAATGAAGGAGGACACATCAGCTGACAAGTATCTGCCTGGAAAGAGTGTTTCTTCCTTGCAGTTCAAAAATCATCCCTTGTTTACAGTCTCACATTGTTCCAAGAGGTAAACAATATAAATAATTCAGAAAGATGTTAATTCCTATTTAAATCCATAGAGCAGCATGGGCTGTTCATTTAGTTAGTTTTAATTGCCTCCAAGTCATATGGCTTATTGTTACCAATGGTAATTTCTCATGAATTTAGGTTGAGCTACCAGGCTGAAGGGTAATGATGGATTAGGTTGAACATGAATTAGGCTTCAGAGCTGGCCAGGCAGTCAGGTTTAAGCACCTCTTACTTCAGTCATACAGCATAGCAGGGACAGTCCGAAGCCCCTGTAATTTAACTGGAGCTGTCATGGCTCAGGGCACATACCTATGTGCCCACCCAATGCTCAACTCCCTTGTGGCACATACCACTTCCCTTCAGTCCCTGACAGAGGCAGAGGCACACACAGCTGCACCCTGCGGTTCTAACAGCCTATTCATTCACTTGGAAAATCCATGCAAAATCTTTATGATTCTAGACAGTCCTTGAATAGACTGTAAAACACTGATCACTCCAGGTACAGAATGGAAACTGGAGAGAAACCCATACAAATCTTTCCTTACAGTCCTCTTGTGTCTCTCACTTCAGCTTCATTAGTTTCACAGTCCAACACTGATTTTTTTTTGCCCCTTTCAAAATATTTATGTAGTTTGAGTTTGATATGGAACATGGTCCAAAATTTAACAAACATTTACTTTGTCCTAATTTGGTCCTGCAATCTTTAGTCATTCACATTTGCAATAGCAATGAACCATTTTAGTTAAGAAATGCATGTCCTCAAAAAGTTATGTTTAGACTATTTTTATAACCTAAGAATATGGGAGAGCTGTTTAATGCAGCTTATCTCAACACATTAAGAAAGCAAGTGACACTGAGTGGTCCTTGAACCATTCATAGACTTCCCTCTTAACTCAGATTACCAGTATCAGTCACTGCCTTTATTAACGTGCATTTTTAATTGCTTTACAGATTTTATTTTATTTACTCTCGTTTTGCATCCCCTTGCAGATAATGTTAAGAGTCCCCTTCATTGATTACTGGCAGCTGCTGCATTCAGAGAACACCTCTTTCACTCCAGCTTTCCTGATCCTTTGACTTCCCGCTCTGACAGCTTTATAAACTCCCCGGCAGCTTCATAAATGCACTGCAATGGTCACATGAACGTCCTGGAAGCGGAATCAGCACCTCTGCATCTCCTTATTCTGATGGCACTTTAGGAAGAGAGAACCAGAAAAGCACCAAGTCCAACAGAGGTTGGAAGTCCTGCGAAAGATGAATCTAATTGTAAAGCTCCGCAGAAGTTTCAGAACACTGGTCATTCTCCTGGCAACCTTCTGCTTGGCAAGTATCGTGATTTCTGCCTATTACCTCTACACTGGCTACAAGCAGGAAATGGCCCTTGTGGAAACCACCGGAGAAGCAGAGTGTGAAGACCTCAAAATTCTACCGTACAGGTCTGTGGAGCTCAAAACAGCCAAGCCAATTGATCCATCTAAAACAAATCCCACTGTCCTGCTGTTTGTGGAAAGCCAGTACTCCCAGCTGGGGCAAGACATCATAGCCATCCTTGAATCCAGCAGATTTCAGTACCACATGGTCATTGCACCAGCTAAGGGGGATATTCCACCTCTCACAGATAATGGAAGAGGAAAATACACAATTGTTATATATGAGAATATTTTAAAGTACGTATCCATGGACTCATGGAATAGAGAGCTTCTAGAAAAATACTGTGTGGAATACAGTGTCAGTATAATTGGTTTTCATAAAGCCAACGAGAACAGCTCCCCGAGTACAAAACTGAAAGGACTGCCATTACATCTTTACAATAATGTAGCCCTCAAAGACTGTGTGGTAAACCCCCAGTCTCCCCTGCTGCGCATTACCAAAGCACCAAGGGTTGAGAAGGGTCCACTGCCTGGCGAAGACTGGACAGTTTTCCAGTTTAACCATTCCACCTATCAACCTGTGCTTTTAACCGAACTACAGACCTCCAGACCACCCCCTGTGGCACTGCCAAAGGCTGCTCTGTATGCAACCGTCATCCAAGACTTGGGGCTCCATGATGGAATTCAGAGAGTCCTTTTTGGAAACAACCTGACCTTCTGGTTGCACAAACTGATCTTTATTGATGCCATCTCTTTCCTGTCAGGGAAGAAGCTCACACTGTCCTTGGATAGGTACATTCTGGTTGACATAGATGACATCTTTGTTGGAAAAGAGGGAACGAGGATGAACATCAACGATGTGAAGGTAAGGCAACAACCGGGGAACAGCCTCCCAGATACGTGTATGTGCTAATGGGTATTTAAAAAGAGGCAAAGCTTGAAAAAGCTGGCAAGCTCCATTTCCTAGTAAAGGCTGAAGGTGCACAGTGAAGCTAGAAGAAACAGAAACCATAACCTGAGATTACCTTAAAAGTCTGTTTACCCACATACATACAAAGATGCATTTTCATGTATGTGTGTATACGCCGACACAGAGATGTCCTCATACAGTAATGCATATAGTGAATGTACTGGCTGCCTCTTGGTTACATAGGTTCTACTCAAAGGCTTCTCAGAGCAACTGGGTAACAACAGAAACTTTTTATACCTCACATAACAAAGATCCTTCTTTAACTAAAAGGATCTCTGTTTCTGGAGCAAGTTTGCTGCCGAGATATCTGATTTTTTAGGTAACAACACGTTTTACATTGCATTAATTTTTCCCTATGTGCGTAGAGATATACACATGTATGTGGCATATATATATGCAAAATACCATTTATAGGCATTTTCTGTATTCTTTCTTTCACTATTTCTGAAGTAGACAGAACAATAGAAGCTGGTTTCCTTGTTAAATTTCACATAACTATCACTGTATTTTTAGGGGGGGGGGGGGGGGGGCGGGGAGAAAAAAAGAGGAAGAGGAAAAAAAAAAGCCTGAAAAAGTTGCAGCCATGTTTTGACTTAAAAGAATTAGCAGGATAATTTTCATTAGCAGGCAAGCATTTAAAGTTACCAGTGATGGGATGGAAGCATAGCCTACACTTCAGCAAATGACATAAACCTCTGATGCAGTGAAAAGGCCACAACTATTCTTCAGGGGCTCTCAAACTTATTTTCATAGTCTGTTGTAGTATCCAGGGATCATATTAGATTTATTCAGAGTAATTTTCAAAAATGTATGCAACTTGGAAAGAATAGGCAGAACTCAGTAGCATGACAGTTATTTCCTTGCAGTTTTCCACATGTGGGAATCATCATATTCAGAGATTAATTGAAGTTCCTAAGCATGCAACATCACATTCTCAAGCCTTTATTCTACAGGGTGGGTTTTTTTCCTGTAATACCCCAGTGCTTTCACGAGCAACAAGCAAGCCTTTTCTTTTTAAACTTGGATTTCTATTTTGTTTCTTAATTCTTATTTACACTTCTACAACTTCTATATTCATCTGCCTCCTCAACCAGATCATGAAGAAAGGTGTCAAAATACCCAGAAAAGCAGTAGTCTCATAAACAATTAAAACAATTTTGCTCATCAGAACAGTTTGGGTAATTCTAATAGCCAAACCAAGTGTATGAATGCTCATCAGGGCTGATTTCTAGCATCAAGCAGTCCAAGTGCCCGATGTCTCGAGATCTGAGCACTGTGCACAAGCTCAGTGATAAAGTGCTCTCTCTCCAGAAATATATGGTAAATGCTCTGAAAAAGGCTTGTGTACAAGAGGAAATTAACTGAAAAGGCAATTGTGGAACAAGTTTTTCAGCAATAGCTTTCTGTCTGCACATTCTTGAGAGTGTCTTTTTCTGACATTTTTTGCTCCACTAAGGAAGTCTATTATTCAACGTTGCTTTAAGAGCCCCCTATTACTGTAAGAAGAGTGTCCACACAAAGTTACTTGGAAATTCAAATCATACTTTTGACCGGAATAATCTCACTGGGCAGAAAACCCCCAAGTTACCGCCTTTATTATTCAGTGATTGACAACATTACTAGCAAACCTTTCCACCTGTGCTTGGCAGAGCAGCCATGGTTCATTACTCATTACAGGAGACATGGCAGAAAACTCCAGATCCAGGGGCTTGGCTAGGAGCTGGATGGCAGAACTGTAGCTGCTAAAAACATTCGGCATCACTTTTATATGCTGCACACATTTACCCAGCTAAAAACAGAGTACTCCATACCGCTAAGTATCTTGAAAATAACAAGAGACAGCATCTGCTAGGATTCAGACTTCTTTAAAATATTTTTTTAAAGGTGTGTGCAGCATGTCATCTTTTTATGGATTATGTTTGAGTCAAGGTATGAAGGGAAACTTTCAGTCTTCTCACATTTCTCCAGTGCTAAATTAGTAGCCCACTTCCATTGCAAAACTACCAATAGTGCCGCCCATGGGATAAATCCCCTCTTCACCTCAAACAAGAGATCATGCTGCAGACACCAACCACAGGGAGAAGTCTTTTACAGGCTCAGAACCAACCTTTCCATCAGGTGCTCTTTTGGGGACAATAAAAAGTTTATCTCCCTTTCAGACTATGTTCACACATAAATCTACCCTGCAACTTGACCATCGATTGATATTCTATCCTTAACATCATGGGTTTAATTTCAAAGCAGTTACCCAGTACAGATTTGTTGCTTAGGGTATTTCACAAACACTTGCTACACAAATCAGTCCGTTCTAATACACTGGACATTCCCAGAATACATTAACATTCAAAAGGGGATGCTTACTAATGAACATAACGCCGAAATCAGAGTGTACTCTGGTTAGTTTACAGTAAAGGATAATTACAGCCAGTTAGAGAACAATCTCCCAAGTCACTTGGGGAAGAAAGCAATTAAGAACCAGTGGGCCTGTCTTCATCCCTTAAAGCAGAGCAGCTTTTTTACTTGAAAGGCAAAAATAGCAAAGGGAGACAATATTTAAGAGGCTGATATTTAAGTGATGGCAAAGTACCTGCCATGCATTTTGAAGTGGCATCTACAGCCAGCTGCTCAGAGAGGGTTGTGTTTTCATGGCAGGCGAGAGGCTGCTTCTGACACACAGAGGCACGGTGAGATTTAGGGGCAGGTTTTCCTTGTCTGTTAGAGGTATGATAAGGGTGGAAGTGTGAATGGCTCTGATGGCTAGAGGGATTAGCACAGACTCTGTATGTTGTTCAAGAAGAACGTGGCAGAACTTGGACCATCTTCTTTCTTTCCTGAACTACATATTACAGGTATATTTAACACCAACCCCCCCCCCAAAAAAAAAAAAAAACAACCCTGCCAAAAAAGCAAAAAAAAAACCCTCAAACAATAAAAAGCTCCCAACCAAAAAAAACCCCAACAAACCACAGTCCACATCTATAATGTCATGCACCTCAAAACTCATTTCATGCCACCCCCTGCAATGCAAGTTTAAAACATCAGCATCACCAATATAAAAGAAAGCATGTTATTTACACAGTGCTTTCAAAAACAAAGAGAACCACATAAAGCAGTACTTGTAATGAAATAACTTCTCAACACCGTCTAATCTGCTGCATTATGCCACACCACTACTACTCCAATTCCTTCAGTTCTTAGTATTTGTTACTGCAAACAGTGTAGGTTCGTTTTGCAGAGTTACACAGACTCTCTGTTAGGCTTTCCTAAGGTGCCATGCACACCTGTGTCCCTAGAAACATTTTCATACGTGGCAGATTCCCAGATGCATGCAAGAAAACCTCTAAATGCTGCACACATTTACCCAGCTAAAAACAAAGTAGTCCACACCACTAGATATCTTGAAAATAACAACAGCATCTTCTAGGATTCAGAGTTTTAAAAGTTCTTTTAATTTTAAAAATCTTAATCTTAAAAATATTTAATCTTAAAAAAAAAATTAAGAACAGTTTTACACCTCCTAAATTGTATGAAAATTACAGCTAAGCCACACCACTCTGTTCAGCCTCCTAGGTGTTTCCTTCCAGTGACCAAACGCATAACAACTGCCAACCCAAAGGACACACAACTAGAAATGAACCTTCTGACAACAGTATTTGTATGTGACCGTAAAAAGAAAACTAACAGTGTTCCTATGTAATTACTTCCTGCAACTCAAATGTTTTTATCCCCTCACAAAGCCATTTCTCAATTAGGTGCTTCAGGGATATATATAGTTTTAGAAAGGGTGGCATCATCTAGAGAAACAGAGATTAGAGAACAGAGTTATTATGGGCTCTGTTTATCACAAAAGATCTCCTAGTCCCCTGTATTACAGAAGTTGTGCAAGGTCATATGTGGCTAAGTAATTAAACAGGAGCTCAGCAGAGCCACAGAAAGCTATTTTCCCCAAGCTTTGCAGAGATCCATCTTGAGCCTAGAAAGTCTCTGCAAATTAATTTTGCCCTTTCCCTCCTACCAATATATTATCTCACTGCTCGATTTTAGAAGGCAAAAGACTCAAGAATTCACCAGTTAATTTACACAATTACCGAATTCATGTACTTGCAAATTATATTGGTTGCCAGCCACACAAGTCCAGGATCAGTGCCATCAGCAATTCAGAAAAAACAAAACAGAAACACCTGGCTGTGCCGTGTCTGGGATTGCCATACAGAAAGAATAGAAAACCTTTAAAGTTTCCTTTTAACTGAACACAAACAGAGCTGTATTACCCAAACAGGTAGTATGAACTTGCTGAAATCTTTGTTTTGTTGCTGTAGTATAAGCTAGTACAATATCTACTCACCCAGCAACAGCGCAACTCAGGAACCTGGGCTTTTTCAACACCTTTTGCAAACACACATTCTATTTTTCATTTAAAAAACCCTGCAAGATCACAGGACAAGCTCAGGCTCTTACTCCTTAACAAATAAATAAAATAACCCAACACCAAATCAAAACAAAACAAAACACATTAGCCACTTACTTTCTACTCTCCTCTTATATCTAGGATTTGCCCTACGGTACAGCTTCCCTTCTATAGCCTTCTTTCAGGTGGACTCTCTCAGGAGTCACCTGCCTCCCTCTTCCCCCACTCTCCCTCAGCTGGAGCTGATAGATAATCAAATGGAAATTGCTGGTCCCAGCACCATCATATCACAAAGCCGTTTTCTCTAAAAGCCCTTTTCTCCAAAAGCTACATTTCCCTTTTCTGTGTTTTCTCTAATTGCTGCTGTAAGGGCAGGAGCATCCCTGTGATTTCTGAGATACAATTAAATGGTGGAGCAATGCTTGGGAATGTCCTTTGTGTTACTGCAGTCTTTCCTTCTCCTTGCAGCACTGAGTAGCCCAGCCCATCTGCATTCTCCACTCTAAGCTTCAGTCCACTTCAGTGAAAATAAGAATTACATTAGTCTCTGACACCTCCTCACTTCCACAAGTCTGCACTTTGTCTTTGACCTTCACCATCATTAAAATGCCTTGAATACTTAAAGGCTGTGATTTCTTGCTCATTTTAGTATTTTAAAGACAAGAATTCATGTTGGAGTTGCATCTTTTCTGATAATTCCAAATTAAAGAGTACTGGCTCAGCAGGAGGCTGAGCGCAATAACTGAATCTCTCCAGCATATGCTTTTTCTGATCTTTCTGCAAGGACAGTTGCTTTCAGGTGGGATAATCAGAAAAGTCTGGGCCATATCACCAGCCCTGGCAGATTGATAGTCAGTATAATGCTGCGGGTGGGCACAGGGTGGGTAAAGCTCTTCATGCTGCTGCATGCAGACCATCCTCCCTGCCTGCCTGTGCGAAGTCTAAATGCCCCTTGAAAGAAAGAATTTAATAAACTGTTGTAGACCAGTGCTCTTTCCTACTTCTGTTCTGCTGGAATGCCTTCTCTCTCGTACCATTTGGAGTTGGTGGTATGGACCCAAGCCAGGCGTGTGGATGAGGAAGCTCTATTTAACAACAGACAAGAGCACAGTTCTGCATCCCTTTGCACAATTTGGCATCTAGTGTCACGGAATACGCCCAGTTTTCTGTGAAAAAATTGCCAGCAGTGGCCAAGACCAGAATTAAGAGTCGGGGAGGATTATAGTCGGTACCTGGATTTCTAACTCAGGTTTCTAGGAATCATTTCTCTGGGTGCTCTACTCTTGTACCCATTGTACACTCACACCCAACTGTAGGGAAGATGATGATGGAAGTTGCAGCAGCCCAATACCTCAGACTGCATCCAGTTACTTAACTTACTCCATATCAATGTCCAAAATCCTCAGTGCTTGAGCAAAATTTGAAACTCCTGGTGCCATAAATAGGCACTAGAAGCAAACATTTTTTTTTATCGTTCATTTGTCTGTGGCTTTTTACTTCAGCAGAAGCTGTGAACAGCGATCGCTTCCTTGCTGATAATGTGAGATACTATAGTCATCCCCGTAGCCTTTTTTAATAACAAACTCCTGATAGTAAAGTAGCCATGCCAATGGACAATACAGGGAAAAATTAAAACCAGAAGATGTATGGGCATAGGAAGCTAGAGGAGATGGCCAAGCATTAGTCATTATAGGCTGTGTTGCCCTTATGTCACCTTTTAAAGCACTTGAGAGTGGCAGTGAAGAACACAACAAAGAAAATTCTGGAGTTCCTACTTTTGGGTGGTCTTAAGGACTTTAAAAATTAATTTAAAAAGCAGCTGAGAAGGCATTATAAGAAATATTTAATAATCAGACAATCTTTTACAAAATGGGAGTGTCTACTCCATTCTACTTCAGCAGAGATGACAGTTCATTCAATATTTTCCTTGTTCAGGTCTCTTGAATCACCCAATTCTCTGCAATAATTTGTGTTGAATACTGCTGAAGTGCCTTGTCAAGATATATCACACAAAGCATTTCTTACTTTTTTCATTTCGATAAAAACTGTTCTTTCATTCAGAATTTCAGTACTGATGTAGCTAAACCCCACAATTCCCTTGCCATCAGCAAAACATTTATTTTTCTCCTTGGCGCCTGGCGAATTGACTGTCTATCCAAGTACCCTGCTTGAATTATAATAGATTTGGGGTTCTCTCATCTTCCAGATGAGAGATCTTCCCACTGAAGATATGGTAGGTCTTGACAGTGTTCTATACAATCTTGCCAGAAAATAAATTCTAGCAGGTATAAGTTTCTAGCCCTTTCACTAGTTCCTTCCATGTGTCCCATATTAAAAGCCTACCTCTGTCACATGGGCCAAGCAATATTTTTGTGAATGTTTGGAAACTCGGTCGGTGTTCTCCTGTCCCAGAGAGCAAACTGTTCTGTCTGCAGGATTACAAGACTCCAAGCAGTGCAATCTGATATTGTTTGTACAACCACCACAGACTTATCACAAATCTGAATTTTTTTCCCCAAGAAAAAAAGTTTAATCTTTCACAAAACAAATGAACTAAAAACCCCAGAAAAATCACCCTTTGTCTTTCCAGCTTTTTAACTGGCTGTAAGAACTAAATATAACTTAATTTTGAAAAATATTAACAGTTCTGAAATTTTAGAAAACAGCACAATACCTTTTAAAATATAGAAAAGGCAGGGCTTTTAGTCATTGGCCTAATACAGAAATATCTGGTGTTCACAGCCTGTGCGCAGCATCACTGTCTTGTGACACATTCCTTTGTCTACACTTCCACTAATTTCCTGGATTTGTACTGATTTTTTTTAATCCCTTCTACAAAATAATTCTGAAGTCATAGGTTCTATCATACTGGTTATATTTCCAGGATATACATGGTACTCTATTAAACTTAGCTTCATTTAATGTAATATAAATAATTTTCATAACATTTAGGGAATCATAGGAAGGAAAAAACATGGCTGCTTTATATCAGCCTCTCAAGAGACCTACATTAACCTGAGTTTTAAGACAATGCATATTAGTTAAAAAGGAGAAATAATAATTGTTTCCTGTATAGCAAAATAACACTTATGAAGCCATCAAATACCTTTCTAGAAAGGCTATCCAATGCAAACTTTAAGAGCAGTTATAATTATTGCCTTAAAAGCACTTGATGCAGCAATAAACACATTACCATGAATTCCATACATAATGCAGTTACTTTAGTAGCAGTGTTACTTAAGTAACTTTAAATATGCCTTTGTCATCCAAATGCAAACAGAAGAATCAACACTTAGAGCAAAAGCTCAATTCAGTATCATTGACATTATTCAAATGACTTGATAACGGGCGATGTTCAGAAAAAGAGTGGATAGATGGAAGGACGGACAAACAGATGAGGTAATAGAGAAATCTCAAAGAGAAAAGGAGAACTGTGAAACTTAAAATATTTAGCAAGAGTTATCTTATAATCTGCTCACTTCTGTATCATAAAGTAGTAGGGAAACAAATCTTCTCCTATGCCTGATTTAAAATCCTTAGACAGATCTATCTATCTATCTATATACACATATACCTATATACACATACACTCACACAAATTAAATCTTATGATCTTCTTTGTCTCTTCCATGAATATGTCCACAGGTGCCTTCAGTTAATACTTTTACTTCTAATGTTGTATATCTCCACCTGTCTTCTTTCCATACAGGCAGAATAATCTAAGGGCTTTTAGGTAAAAGTTACCAATTTCCAGTTTATGCAGAGGGCAGAATAAGAGCCTAGGAAGAGCTGCACCTCAAGTGCTGGACTTGGTGTCCCTCTCTAGTGCAAAATTACATTCCAGTAGATGGACACTGTCTATTAATTATCATTCCTGAAGGTAAACATCACATGTCAGCACATGGAACTTCAAAACTGGTAAATCGTAAGCAGATTGCAATACCAGATAAGAGGATAACCTTCAAAGCCAAACCTCCTGCTTCATTTCAGAAAAAATGCCTTTGGTCAAGACCTAGGATGTGACCATTGCTTCTAGTGAGCTGCACATTCATCTACAAGAAGATTTAGGTTTTTCCCAAAGGGCTGTACAATTTTCATAAGGGTTTCCTTTTCCTCTAGACATATACAGATTCCAAATACTTTTACAGAGACATAAGAACAAATGACCTTTCGACTCCATCGTTCAACGTGAGTCATGCATAGCTTGGAATAGTCAGAATGAGTCATATATTGCTTCCAGCAGGGTTTGTTGGAGAATAGTGCTTTGCATACAAACACATTGATTCATCTGGAGAAATTCACTTTGTAAGAAACTATTTTATTTAGGAGATTTCATATGACTGTGTGTAGCTACTTTAATAAATAAACAAAGAAATGAATTATTTCATTGAACATTTGAAATTGTGACAGTATTAAAGTTATTTCACTGCTGAAGGGAATGTCTGTGCATCAGAGAATTTTTGGGGATTTTTTGCAATTATCATGAGCGCATACACAAAGAAACAAATTTGATGAGAAAATCATCCTGCCTTTTATGTTTATGTCACCAGATAATATTCTGGTGACTGGCCAAGCAAAAGAAGGTAATATCGTGTAAAGCAGTCAGGGTTTGCTGTGAAAGCACAAGCTGTAATAAAACACTGTATGATGCATTGCGGTTTTCCATCAGATGTTGCCTAGTTAGACCTGATCATCAGGTTGTGACCTGTGATCATTGGAATGGCAACTCTCCAACCCTTTGTGGAGACACATGTGAGGGCTCTCCACCTTAAAACCAAGAGCACCAATAGTAAGTGATGCGTAAACCCTTCATTATTTGCTGGTGTTTAATGGACCTCTCGGGAAGGTCCAGTAGGTACACCTGTCGTAGCTGTAATGCCAGCTTCTGTGAACAGGCACCTTTAGGAGTCTCAGGCACCACGTGGTGTCTATCAGTCTCTTGCTTTACACCAGACCCTGTGGCAATGCATATTGCTAGGGCTTTCAAAGGACGATGGTAATAAACTGCAGATGATTGACTATCCAGATGCCAGTCTCCTGAAAAGCTAACATCTGTGCACACCAGGTTAGCACTGAACCAGTGCTGATCCATCCATTTGCACTGTTAGGTTTCAGTACCTGTTATAGTTTCAGCTGGTTTTAGGGTGGTTTTCTTTGTCACTGCCAAGATGTATAGCAGGCTGAACCAGAAAAATGTGGGAGATCGCCTTGTTCTCTATCATCATGGCACGTGCTGCTGCCGGAGTCCCGGGAGGAGGGGAAGCCTGTTCTATGTGCTCAGAGAGCAGGGTAGTACTTTTAGCTCTAAGTATAAAGCTCTGTTTCAATCACCTCAGTTGTTTCCATACTAGAGGTGATTTGGAAAATTTATACCAAGACACACTACAGTGCTGACATTATTTGGGGCTAGCACTTTGCAGCACCCATGAAACTTTGTCTGTGCTCACATGAACACTGAAAATGTGGACACCATAGTGCTGGGAAGTTCCTGAAAAGTCTTCCCCTTCCACAGACTCCCAGAGCCTCCTTGCTTAGGAATTTCATGAGATTGCTTTGGTTTTTTTGTTGTGTGCTGCATGCATACCTGGAAGCACCTGGCAAGGGTTATATGTTAACACGTCTCAAACGCAATCCCCTACTTTGCTGTACAGGGCACCCCGACTCCATTTGCAGAGATCACTCTTTTCTGCCCTGCTCCTATTGAACCCCCTCACAGAGAGACTCTTACTCAAGCAGAGCTATGTTTGGGTTTAGATCTATACTGTCTTTTCTAGTCTGTGCCATTTCGCTGTTAAACTCAATGATCTTGAAGGTCCTTTCCAACCTAAATAATTCTATGATTGATTCTATGATTCTTTCGTGCCTTTTGGCTGCCAGTACAGATTTCTCATTTGCCAGTTGGGAGAGCTCCCATTTATTTACTGCTGCACACGTGCTCACAGCAGCAAGGTTCTCCAGTAAATCCCCCTGCTTCTTCATCACCGCCTATTCTCAGTTCAGCAGCAAGATGCCAACATCAGTTTTAGCTTACCCTTCATTATAATTTTGTGGCCTTTAATGTCTTATCCATACATTTATTAGCCCTGCTATCTATGCATCCCTTTTATGGCGCCTGTTCTGAATGCACGGTGGTACCCTTTCCAAGCCATGTACATGGATGTAGCATAGCTTTGTATCCAACTGTAATCATTTTCTGCAGGCAGCAAACACAATTACTACATAAATACAGGGGTTGAGAGGAATAAAACTTTGTTCCTTCTGGGCCAGATTCACAAGGCAATGTTTCTGTGGAGATTTTCATAGAGATAAGGAGCAAAAGTAATTGGAGGACTACTGCCTGTAGTATCATCACCCACAGAGAGGAAGCCACACATTACATTTTTATTATGGTGACAACCTTTTATTCTGGAAACATCGTCCTAATAAAGTAATACTTCTCCTTACAATTAGTCTTCTATCTGTGCTTGAATATACAGTGGTCCTAAAATCAGGGTTTCTAACTGTTGGAGATTCATCTGCGTAGGACCTCACTGTGTAAGTGCCTTTTCATTTATTAAAATTGTATTTCCTTCACATTCTTTTTTTTACTATTGAACATGACATTGTAAAAAAAACCCTCACTAGTTCTGCAATACTTACATTAAAATGATTGTTGATTGCTACTAATTCATTTCTCCAAAAAAAATACAAAATAATTTTTTGGTCTTACGGGCAATTATAAGACTATGTAGTGATTTCAACATGTCATTTCATGTGGAAAAAATTCTAAATTTGTAATGGAAATATTAAATTTGATAAATTAGAATTTCAGTAGTTAGAATATTTTATACATAATATTTTATACAAGTTAAGAATTTTTCTCAAGAAATGCCAGGATGAAATTATTTTTTTTTTATCTTAATAGAATTTCATTTTCCAAATTAGCAAGAACATGAAATATTCAGTTATTCATCATTTCCTGCAAACCAGTATATTAGTAAAAGCACTCCAGAGCTTTTCAGTGTTTTTGTTCATTAGGATTTGATTTATTGCAACACATTGCATATATTAAAGTTTTCTGATTTAAAACTCCAGCATTTGCCATTGATAAGTATAGCATATGATAAAAAGCTCTTATATTTCCAGTTAAGGTCGGCACAGAAAGACTACTAAGGCAAGATGGTGACCTTCAAATCTGATGGTTTCTTTATGAGTGACTTTGCCTGTTGAGATCCCAAGTCCATGGAGCTCGCAGGCATTGTTCTGTGGATAGATTAACGTGTACGTGGATACAGTTCAGGAAGAGAAGCAGTTTCAACAAGTTGAAATTCTTGAAGCTGAGTGAAACTTATTTTTTTCTTGATTTGTTGTTTGGTTTTTTGGTTGTTTTTTTTTTTTTTTTTTTTTTTTTTTTTGTGTGACAGAGTCTCCTAAGTCCTGGATTCCTTTAAAAAGAAAAAAATTCTCCCTTTTTGTTTAATTAGCAGTAAGACTTACAACAAGCTGGTGAAGGTTAGAATAGCCTGTTCCTTTCTGAGGCTATTAAATTTGAGCAGTAGAGCCATTATCCCACCTCTGGCTCATTTTAGAAAAGCAGAATCAGTGACTGGCTGGTTTTAACTTACACCTGAAAGAAACCAATGCCTCCCCATCCCCAAAATATACTCGATTAGCAAAACATCACCTCTGTGTTAGTCCCTAATAAGACGTTTTCTTGAGGCAATAAAGCCACAGATGATTCCCACTCACCCCCCCTTCAGAAGCACAAATTATAAATACCATTTGCCAAGCCACGATAGTTTCTTTAAATATCTGTAAACCTGACTCTTTTCTATTGTTATTGTTCTTTCTTCTTACCGGCCCTCTTAATCTGCTGTTCACATTTTCATCCAGAGAGCACCCAAACAGAGGTGGGATCTGTGGTGTGATATACACTCAGCTTCTCTAGCACGACATCCACATTATTTTTAACACTTCCGGTTGGAGAAGGCTGAATTAGTTATCTGTGAGAGTTTGGGGTTTTTTTAATTGATGTAGTCATTTAATTGGCATTTTTGCATTTATGATTTTAAAACTCACAAATTAAATATATTTAAACTAGTACCTCCTTCCCAAAACTTTATGACCAAGGTATGGTGAAATTCAAAGAACTGGAGATTAGGACTTCAGTTTTCCTTCCTTCCAACTTGTTTAGCAATTTATCCTTGGACTAAACAGGTGAAAAATCCTTCCAAAAAGGCAAAGTGGCAAGGCAGGGGAAAATGGGGTTTACATTCTTGTTACTCAATCAATTTGGAGTTCTCCAGTGAAACAGTTTCCCATGGAAAAATGTTGATTTATTAAATGCAGAATGTTCCACCAGAATGTGATTTAAACAAATTTATATTCTGCCAGCTCGTCTGCTCTGGCAGGCTAAAGGAAAAATGGGCAGTTTGAAGAATATTAAAAAATTTCCAAAAGATCATAATTAAATGTAGTTTTGGAATAGGTGATCTTTCAGGAATTTAAAAAAGCAAATAATTCTCACTAACTAAGAGACTTTTTAAATATAAAAATATCCTCAGAAATGGGTATTTCAGGTTTTTACTGCCTCTTCATTTTATGTAAAAGCAAGAATTATTAATGTAACTTTTACATAACCTATTAAATCCAAAATACAAACATTTAAGCAATTTCTGAAAGTTGTCTCAATATTGTACTTGAACTGTCTCAATATAATCAGATTGAATCAAAGTCAGATTGAATCAAGGCTTCGAGGACCTATGTTTTTCACCTCAAAACAACCGACCTTCAAGTAGAGGCTGCTAGAATGTTTGAAGAATTCAAAGAATGTTTGAATTTGCATATTTGAAAGCATACCATATTTGCTTGCCTTCCCCCAAACTCATGAAATATTGGCTCTTAAAACTGTCAGTGATTCTTGAAAGTACAAGTGCTTTTTTGGTTGAGATGCAATTGTTTTAACAGGGCAAATCTTAGTATAATTTTCCATTCCTTGGGGTTTAAAACTCCTCAGAAGTCTCTAAGTCTGTACATTAGCCTGCTCATTTATAGTGGAGATACAAAGCCAAGATCAGGATTGTTTTCATGAATTAAAGTTTTGATAGTGATTTCAATACTGAAGGGCTCTGGCCTCAAAAATATTGTCCGCAAGGGCAGCTCTGACCAGGATCTCAATGCTTGGAGAGGGACAGACCCTGGACCCAGCTGGCCAACTCTGGAGCGCCTGGGTGCTCCCCTTCCCTATAGCCATAGGCACAGACACAACAGCTATATGTAAGGAGAGGCCAGACCCCGCTACCTCTACCTGGTTTATCGCTGTGAATGCATGAGAGGAAAAGAAAGGCAGGAATCCCAGATGAGAAAGGGGCTGTAAGATGCCATGGCCAGCAAGTTGTACCAGGGGAAAAACAGCCCGGTGAGGGATGAAACAACACAGGAGAGAGGCTCAAGGGATGAGGATCAAAGCAGACCCTGGATTAGGGCTGTGCTCTCTCCATTTTCCAATATTTAATCCCTAAGGGCTATAAAGACTGAAGACCTCCTTTGTAATAATATTTACTGTAGGTTTTTTGACAAATTAGCACAGATGTTTGGAAATTAGTTGAATATATATGGATAAATAAGCGTCAATCTATACATATCTATAATTAATAGAGACTAAATACTCTATAATCTTATTAATTTAGGAAATCTTTAATGAAGCTTCAGGCATAAGTGTGAACTGCTGAAGCTATGCTCTGCATGGTTAATAATAATAATAATGCATTTCTTTTGTAAAAAATAGGTTCAGCTGCAGAATGTGAATTCTTTAATAAAAAAGCTCTGCATGTGTCTTTCTAGTAACATATCCCAAGATTTATCTGCATCATAAACAAATATGTCTGTGGTATTATAAAGTGTAATTCCACTGTATTTGTTATTAGGAAAGGGAATAAGGTTTCCCATGTGCTTTCACTATTATTTCTCTTGTAACTGGGAACATGCTGCCAGTACATTATCAGGAAATAAAAGCTACCCATCACTGCTGTAAATATTGCAAGGTGGGTGTTACAGAGCAGCTCTGTGCTAAAGAGCAGAGGGGATTTAGTCTCAGCCTTCAGGCAGCAGCTGCATTTCAAAGCTCAGCAACAAGAGGCAAAGCCTCAGACTAGTGACACCTTGTCATTTGTTTGCTTAATGTAAGGAAACGTTTTGAGTTGACAATACACCTGTTGATTTCAGGAGTTTAGGATGATGCCTAAGTGAGGTTTAGAAATTTCCAAAGAACAGGATCTCGGCTGAAACTTGGATGTAAAATTACCTACTGTCAATTTACTCTTTGTCTCTCCTTCCAAGATTTTGTGAAGGGTAAGAGGAAACTTCCTTCTCTTCCCCCATCTGTTCATAGTTGATGCTACAGTGGACTAAGCCATAAGGGAAAAGAAACTGCTTTTAGAAAAGGGAGTTTATTATCCTTTGACTATTATTGATCATTGGGGGTGGGGAGGGGCATGGCCAGCTTGCCTCTGTATACTGGGCATTGTCTGAAGGCAACACAAAGCCCACCCATTGCCATGGGGGTACAGAAGGGCAGCACGGTGTTGGTTGGACACCCTTTGGCGCATGTGTATCCCTTGATACACGCACCAGGGTAGAGTAAAATCACTTCAAACTGTTTAACTGACTAAATGTGTGGGGGGAAATTTTGGGCTGATTCATGTACTTTCCCAAATACTTGTCCTTGCTTTCCTCTGTTGCTATATTGGACAATGTTCTGTGCTATGCCAGTGTAAGGATGAGCTTGTAAATGTGAAAGGCATTTCTTTCATCACAATAATAATCATAATAATGTTCATCACAATATATAAAGATGTAGTTATGTGCCTGTAGATCTTACCTGTGCACAAAGGGCTGGGGAGAGCTCATTGTAGGATGGTTAAAACCAATCTTCTAATATTCCTTGACCATTAAACTGATCAAACCCAGCCGATACTCATCATACAAAAATATTCTGAGTTTAGTAATTTCAGTGGCTGGCTGATGGTGCTATAAACGCAGACAGCAAAAGTTTGAGGTGTGCTAAACGCTAGCAGAGGAGAGAGGGGGCAACAAAGGGGGAGTGCAGAGCCCATAGAAGAGCTTGAGGAATAAGGAAGATTTTCCACAATGGAAAAATACTACCTATCTTTTAGCGATTTCTCATCTTAAAGTTACAAATTCTTTTCAGGATTTGAATGTACACCTTCTCAAATAATCCCATTTGGGTAGCAGAGCATAAGCCAAGTAAAACCTATCAAAACAATCCAGTATTTATGATTTTTAAACAGCTATTCCCATATAAAATAATATTATGGCACTCCCGCACAGCTAGGAGAGTAATAGAACCTCTCACTTCAGAAATGAGTGGGAATTTAGTGTTACACCTGTAATTAAAAGGTTAATACTTTGCTGAACATATTTGTCTCAGTTCAGTGATCCTAAGTTACATGGATTCGTACTTTACAAGTAGCTACACAGTTTTCAATGGAAATATTTAGAGAGAAACTCATTACCTATAATGACTAAGATCAAAAGCAACTAGGTTTAAAAGTTAACTGGCTCAATAATGCCACTTTCTTCCTGCCACCAAAATGCATGTGAATGGCTTTGAAATAAGAATATTTTTTAAACAAAAAACAACACAAACACCCACCTGCCCTGCCACCAATCTTTCTGTACATCTTTTGTTTTCTGAGCTGAGCTAATACTATGCAAACATTTAATGCGCTGATCAGCTTAGCTTTTTTTCACTGTTCATAAGTGATAGAAACTTATTCACCATAAAGATTGACAGCTGGTACTCTTCTATATGTGAGAACAGAGAAACCCCAAAAATTTAAACTATTGTGAGACTTACGAAAGGATTACAAACATTATAGACACAGGTTTTCACTGTATTATTGTCATCAGACATCAGTACGATTGGAAGACATATCCTTCTTCTAGGTTGTGGGCTGAATTTTTCACCAAAAGCTATTCTTTGTAGAAGGTTCTATATCACACAGGAATGTGTTCTCATACAAATGATAAGTTGAGGAAAACAATAAAAAAATTCAAAATTATGTTTCCATTCTCTTGAAAGCAGCCAAGAAAACATGTCATAAGACATCAGTAAACACTCTGATTAAAAAACACTTGCTAGAAATGTTTACACTCCCTTCCAGATAATTCACTTTGTGTACTTACGGCATAGCACAGCATTCGTCCTGTGTAATTTCAAAAATCAGGGATGAGGAACTTGAAGATAGTGCAAGCATACACCTTCCTAACAGGAAATACTTCACAGATGTGCAGCACTTGGGGAAATTCAATGTGTTCCAATACCAAAAATGGTTGTTTATCAGAAGCACTTTTAGAAGTCCTGGGGATAAGTCATCCCTGCCAAGAATGATTTAGCAATATCTAGAAAGGGATGAGCTCCACCACATGGTACAAAATTCACCCAGACCCTCTTTTTCTCTCTGGTGGCTGCAATTCCTTGCCAGACCTGCTACTGATGGGATGAGGGAGCAGCTACTGTCCTTGCTCAGGGTCTTTTCCAGCCAGTCCTCCTCCCCACTCAGTCTTGGAACAGGCTGGCTTGCCACGAGCACCTACACAAGGTTATGCTGGGAGTGCCAGAGGGAACCATTGGGATAATCTGGTGTGACAACATAAATAGCACAGGGCATAGAAACTCATCCAGTGATCCAGGCATCCAGCTTCATCTGTCACAGCCAGCAGAAGACTGGATTTATCTGCTGCCTCTGGATCTGCCTTGGGTTGTGGTGCCAGGTAGGAAGGCTCCTTGATATCAGATGTTTCCTTCCTAGGAAGTCACTGGAAGGGCTGAAAGACTTCTCCATACTTTTCCACAATTACACCGTATCCTTTGAATTTCTCAAGGGTTGCAGATCGGTGATTTTTTTCAAGTCTCTAATCCAGAGTGATCTGAAGAAAGGCAGTACTTCAGTGTTGCCCTGAGTATAACTTTCCCACTTTTTGGAAAGGTGTGGTGATACTTTTAAACGAGACATCTATGACATGAAGCATTTCCTCTGGCTTTTAGAGAGATTTGTTCTCAATTTTACCTAAAATTACTTCATTTTATGAAAAACTAACCTATTGGAACTTCTGAAATGATTGATCTAAAATTTGTCAGCCATATTTGGCGATCTGGCTTGATTTCATCAGAGAACATACCAGCCTTTGATGTTTCTATTCAAGAGAATTGAGTAGAAACTTAACACAGGTGTTGCAATTTTGCTTTGGATCTTCCAGCTTCCTTCTCTGGACAGTTTACTATGTTGTCTTCAAGCTGGGAAGGATAAGGAAGCAGTGGTAAGCAAAAGGATTTTGTGGGACAGGGATTTTGAACCCATCCTTGAGGACAAAACAGGCTTTGTCTCCCTCTAAACTTGAAGGATGTGGAGGTGGCAGGAGCAGTCTGACCTCTGGTAAAAGCGGTGAGTGTGGTGTAAAGCAAGAACACTTGCCTTGCAATTCCCTTTTCATTTTACAGAAAGTTCCAATTGCAGTTAACAAACACGGTCAAAACGCTGAAGTGAGCTCCCTAGATAATGCAAGACAGCATTACAAAGAAGGAAGAAGGGTCAAAAAAGTTAAGCTCTGCTAGACAAGTATCAAATATCTCAAAAATATTAAAAAGCAAAAATTAAACCCAGTGATTTTTAAAACACATCCTTACCTGTCAAGCTATTGGAACCTCCAGTTTCCAAAATAGCTAGTGAAAACATGGAAGTCTACACAGCGCCATCAAGAAAAGCTGGGTGATTGGAATTTCCTAGCTAGCCATACTTCTGTTCAAGGCCAAAGAAAAATGTTGCATTGGCAGAGATTTCTGTGAGCCTACTCAATTTTAAGGACTCCAGTTCTAACTATTACGTTTTTTACAGACTGCAGCTAGGTGTCTAACAGCAATCCATTAGGGATAAAAGGGGACCTATAAAACTAACAGACTGATGAACTACAGTTTGGGCTCTCTGTAAAATAGAAGGCCTCCTAGGTCATTGGAAATAAATGCAGAGGAGACTGTGTGATATGGGTATGTTACTTGTAACTCAGCCAAGAAATATTCCACCATAATTTAAAAGACAGCCCTTTCCCGATTTTAAAGTAGTGATTATCAGTAGGAGAGACAACAAAATTGGAAAAGTCTGCACACTGAGTGCATGAGTTTCAAAATACCTGTTCACAGAAAAAAAAAAAAAAATGCTGAGGAAAGACATGTTTCTGCTCTGTCCTGCTTTCAGATCCTTTGTACATCCCCATTTTTTTACCACTGACAGCAGGAATAGGAACAGAGAAATCAGTAGCTGCTGTGGTTTCCTTGTTCCCCCTCCCAGTCCAAAAGCTTTAGAAGCTCTTCATTCAAACACGTGAAGGTACCCTCCTAAAGACACTAGTTATATCCATCATCGCCCAAACACACCCATTCTGAAAACTGAAGGACAGACCTGAATTTTGAATATATCATCTCAGTTCATCATCAATATATCATCATCATCTCATTAAAAAAAAGCTTAGTTCCACCACAAAGCATATACATTGGTTAGTTTTTAAGCAGTAAATTTAAAGTAGAAATTTGAGATTGCTGGTAGGAGTTCAGGATTCTGAGATAAATTTCCATGATGAGAACCTTAAGGATTTTTTATTTTTATGACAAGTTACCAAAGTAAATGATTTCCAAGGGCAGTAAAAGAGCAGAAAACCACCCTGATTAAACCTTAGTACATCCAAATCCATAAATTAAAGAAGATAAATAAGGTAGCCTCCATTAGTCCCACTGTTAAATAATTTATAACAACTGAGTGCCCACCTATAACAAGTTGGGGGCTTTTTGTTGTTGAGTTGTTTTTTTTTGCTTAAGGAAGCAATTCTGAACAACCAAGAAACAAGGGGAAGAAAGGTAGCATATACAATTAAAAGAAAATGCATTGTTGATGTTACTTATCTTTTACTCTGTATTTGTATCGTGCCAAAGAAGAGGAGACTACAATCTTTTTTTGGCACAACCTAAATATTACTTGAGAGGAATTGTAAATACCAGTCTCCATTTCACTGTTAGGGATGTGCAGCACAATGACTGACACCAATACAGTTTGCTGCAACAGGATCGTGATCGCTGAACATGAATTTTTAATTAATATACTATTTTAAATCTTGACGTCGTCCCTTTAAAGCCTTGAGATGGTTTTCCTGTTCAATACTGATTTTAGGGAGTTTTTTGGTGATTGATTCAAGCTAGATGATTGTTCTGCCTCTTGCCTTTCTGGCCTCCCTCTTAATAACCCTCCAACAGAATCACAGACAAACCCCGTCTGCCTGGCGCAGACCTGGGTACAGGGCAAGATGCAAGAAGCATCTCTTTGTTCCTCTGTGTGGCTGTTGTGCTGGCCAAGCAGAACTGCAGTCATAAGGAGCATGGGAGCTGGGGCTTTTTGCTTTTTAGAGACCACGCAGCCTCTGAAAGAAGTAGAAAACAGCAGAAAACACTGTAAGGATGTACTCACTGCTCCCCAGGCAGCAGCCAGCAGAATTATCAGACTGCAAAGAGAACAGCCTTCATCTCCGTGAAGGATTGGGACATTCGTCTTGGCAGAGGAAAGGCTCTCATGGCACACCACAGCACAGGGCTGGCTGCCTCCGTGCCAAGAGAAGCACGAACCAGCTCTTTCTCCAAATTGTCATTCCAAGCCTGCATTGGGTGCAGGCTATGGCCAGGAGAAACCAGCTTAGTGATGGGGTGGCATCCCACTGCTGAGATGTGCCATGAACTCGGTCTCTGAGGTGGGAGAGTATGGGACCCCAGTGCAGCAGTAGATCCAGGCATGACACAAATAGACCCTTATGTCCAAGGGGAGAAGGAACCAGCAGAGAAAGCTACGGATTCAACCTGTTTTTCAGACAAGCATCTCACTATGAAGGGCTGCCTTTACTGACTCTGCTTGGAGGCAACCAAACCGTTGCAGCTGAACAGATTAAAAGGGAGAGATAGTGGGGAAATCTCACATTTCAGCATATTTTCCAGCATGGTCTGCAACAACAGGAGAGGAAAGGCTGAAGGGTATCATGTTCAATTCCTTTTCAGAAAGCTGACCTCTTACTACAGCTGCTAAATTCTGGTTCAAATGACAGACAATTAGTTGTGGTATTGCTAATGTTGATATCGCTGCCACATTACAAACAAGAAAGAAGGGGCCATGCCCTTGCAAGAAGGACACTGTGCCTGGCTTGTAATCTCATTCAGAGAGCAAAATACTTACCACAGTTTTCCACTGAGTGGGCAGGTGGCCTGGGAGAACATGGGAGAGCTATTTAAATCAGACTAAACATTCCTGATCATGACGCTCGTTTTTAAAAACTGGACCAAAAATCCTTTCTCTACAGCTGGCAGATTACCTTCTCCTGATTCCCAAGCCTGAATAGCCTTTCTCTGAGAGATTTCTTTTGCTGAAAATGCTTAAGTTTTTGAGAAATCAGAACTGATAAGAAATATGCTCTGAGACCTGCTGAAAGTGCCACCGGCTCCGGTCCCTGCTGCATGCAGCCTGTGGGGAAGGACCCTGGAGGCAGCCGGGCTAGTGCCAGCAGGCTCCCCCTCCCTGCCACGGCCACAGGGAAATCACCACCCGGTCTCAGATTGGGCATCCTACTGGTTTTTCCCCTTCCAGGATTTGTCAGCAGGATTGATTAGTATTCCTAAAAAATCCCTCAAAATCAGTAGTCATTTATATTAAAGACTCTCAATGATGTCCCAAATAGGCTGTAAATCTTTTCGGCAGATAATGCCAACACAGAAGAGCAATCGCTGCTTGCAGGTAACCACTGCAGCCATTCCCTGCTCCTACAGTACCAGTGGCAGGTCCCATGACTACTCACCACTGTGTGTAACGCCCTCGGTCTTCTCCACCCAGGTACAGCAGGAGAACTGGAAGCAATTGCACTGGCTTATCCATGCGGCCCTGGTTAAATAAACCCTGCTTTTTATTAATGCTCTTTATTTCTAGTTTATACTTTTTGCCTTGTTAGACCATTTTCTTGCTCTTCATTTGAGCTTTTCATTGATAGATTTTCTAACAAGTATGAGAGGGTCAGCTATGAATTCCTTTTTCCAAGAAGAGAGACTGATTAATTGCCATGGCTATTGATATCTGTTCACCCACACGTCGTGCAGTCAGTCAAGGTTCTGTCACTGCTTGGGCATCTGTGTCACTGTTGTAGCATCATCTCTTCTATAACACTTAACCAAAAGCCACTTCCTGTGTGCTCAAGTGATGTTATTAGCCGGTTGGTCATGAGGAGCTAGTAAATTTGGTGCAATATCACCTCATTCATCTCATTCAGCTGAAACTAGCTGAACCTTTCCTGGAACAGATGCATTCCTCTGTGCTGAATTAAATGCAATTAAACTCCTGACAGTTTTCTGACTTTAGGATGGAGTTACAAAATAGCAACAGAAGTAGATCTGATAAATTGGGTATTGCGCTCATAAAGGAAAAATATTTTTTTCTGTTTACAATAAACATTGCATATGAGCACAAAACATAACTTCTTTTCTTGCTTCAAATAAACCCACATATCCTCTCAGACCTCACACTAAGACAGCTACTCAAGGGAAATGCTGAACAGACTCAAGTAATAGCTCTATAATAAAAAATAGATTTGCAGACAGAGCTGGCTGTGTTCAGCACCATCAGAGACCTTCCTATTAATTATTTATATAGCAATATGGATTAGCATAGTACTTCACAGAAATAAATACAAAAAGAAACAAAGTCCTGTATCTCAGGAAGGCAGGGCACTGGCCGAAGCCCTGCTGGCTTTGCCGCGTGTGGCGATGGTCTGCAGCCAGTGCTGGGTTTACCCCGCTGGTGTAACGCACTGCGTGAGAAGTGTCTGAAGAGGGAATGTAAATCTGTGAGGGCTGACATTGCCCATTGATCCGAGGCCCTGGTTAACAGCTATTCCAATTAGGTTTGGCATAGGGTAAACAGTACATGTGATTTCAAATTCCCATTAAGGATACGAATAACTTTAACCCCTAAACTCCTTTCAAAAACTAGCCAGCAAGTCAATAATTGGATCCTTTATACTTCCTACACTATATTATTAGAGAATAAGCATGTGAAGTGAGCCAAGTTCCTCACCACACAGAAGTCAATGACTCGGCTTCACCAGATTTATAAATTCCTCATCGAGTTGTGTTTTAAGAAGTCCAGATACAGCTGATTTGAATGGCCCCCTTCTGGCAGAAATTTGTGCTCCAAAGCAAAAGTGGAAACTAAAGAACCTGGAGTCCTGGTCTTGCAGCGACTCTGTCAGTAATGTCAGGCTAGACATCATTATTTTTTTTTTAATTCAGTTTTCCTGCCAGAAAAAAATTGACTAGCTATTTCACACCATCCCTATGATGGTCACTGTGATTATTAGTATTTCATGGTAGTCCTATGAAGATTGCATTGGCTTTGAAGATTACCAAGACTCCATCAGGCACTGTCAGATTTTTTTTTCCTAGCATAGATTTCAGGGAGGGAGCAAAAGCAGGAAGAAGCAATCAAAAATCACATCCTGACAGCAGCTGCTCACAGCAGAAAGAAACACTGCTGAAAGTATTCTTTGCTTTTTTTCTCTACAAATTTTCAGCCGGAAATCAAGAGCAAAACTACTACTTTGTAGTCCTCCAACTTTCCACAGACCACCAGCAAACTGCTGCACAGAACAGCTTGGGAATGAACCCCAGGGCTATATAACTGCAAAAGCATTAAGGACAGATGTTACGAACAAAAATTAAGGAATCCATTAAAAGACTTCTTGGTATTAATAATAACTGTGTACCACAAAAGCCTGACAGAACTGTCTTGAAGTAAAAAATAAATGGAAAATTTTAATTGCATCTTAAAATAATTCAGCTTGGGAGGGATTTCTGCAGGTGATCTAGGCTAAGCCCTTGCTCAAAGCGGAGGTAACTTCAAAGTTCGATCAGATCACACCTCAAAGGACAGAGATTGGGCAGCCTCTCTGGCCAACCTGCCCCAGACAAAAAAGCCTGTTTACTAAGCAGTATGTATAAACATCATGTATAGAAAGATTTACTGTAAAGAAGGTCGACGTTTATAAATTTGCACATATTTTATGCCTACAGTACATATAAATAAATAGTAATGTGTATATAGTGAGCATACATATATACATATATACATATATACTTTAAGTCAGAAAAAAACCTGCAGCGGTGGAATCACTACCCAGCACTAAGATCCATTCCCAAATGAATGATGACTTTGAGTAATGGCAAGTTATCCCATTTTTGACAAGATTCTCAGTCATATCCCTCAGACAGTGATGGGGCAACATAACCTTGGCCATGTAGCCCTGGGATGCCATACACTGGCACATCCTCCCGTGCCAGAAGCACTTCCTAGAATGAGTCTGTTGAAATAAAATAATTCATGATGACAGCAAATTATAGATACACTGAAAAGCTGAAATATCTAACTTCCCCTCCTTCCCTTGATCTTCCAAACTGCGGGAAGAGCTATATCCTTTCTCATCTGCCCTCCACATTGTGCAGTCCTCTTGGACAGACTATGTAGGAACTTGGGATCACGTTTCCTTGGGCAGCTCCACCTACTGGAGTGCCTCATAGACAGGGGACCGTGGGCATCATGACCACAGAGATCCCTGCCACAGAGACAGGAACCTCCAAGATCCTGAGTTTTTGCTGGTTTCCAAAATTCATATTCACAATATTGCCTCTGAAAGGCCACACGTATGACCAGGAGCCTGAATGAAACGTTAGGCTTTCTGCTGCACACTGTGGTAATGTTGAGTCCAGTGACTCTTGGGTCGCTCCTAGGCTTCTCTTGATGCTCCTGGGCATGTTCAGCAATTTCTGGCAATGTCCCTGAAATACCTGCAAGAGTCAGGAATCTGGTTCAGTTTTGCAGAAATAACATATAAGCTGTTACAAGGTCATTTTAAGAATTTCAGTTTTCATGCTAAACAACATCTGCATTTCATAGATGGTTAGGATTTCCCTCCAAAACCAGATATGAAGTTTTCACTAGCTGTTCTCCTGGACACTGGTCCCTTCTTTCCCAAATACCTTTCCTGTCTCCAACACCATTACCTGCGACAGGAGCGGCTTCTCAAATAAGAGGCACAAGAATCAATGTTTGTTAGCCCGCCTTTAACATGGTGACCAGGTATAAAATGCTAGACAAAGGACAAAGATCTATGTATTCTTTCCTGTAATTAATCCATTTTTGGTTTGACTAAAGTTTCCACTCTATTTTCAAAGAAAGAGATCACCAGTTGACTATACCTGCATTTGCATGCATAAACCCACAGTTGAATATACCTTGGTCTCAATGCAAACAGCCCCCGATATTGATCATGTTTGCCTCACTTTTCCCGATAAGAAATATGAGAATAGTTTTTGTTGGCTCAATTAATCTGGCATCTGTCCTCTGCACCCTATAAATAATTGCACATGCAAAGAAGGGCTCATGCTTTAGCAGTAGTATTGATCCACACAGACCTTTGGGTTAGGAGTAAAGCCTCTTTAATTACTTTGGCTGACTTTCAGGGTTGGGGTTTTTTTTTGGTGTTGTGGGAGTTTTTATGTCGTTTTTGTTTTTGTTTTTTAACAATGCTTTGGGAAGATTAGTACCATGTTTGAGCGTTGTTATCACTTAGCTTAGATTTGGAGTTTTGGTCCCCAGAGAAACACCTTCTACCTCAGCCTGGCCTGTCCATGCTTGGCATCAAAATCAGAAAAAGTCTTTCTTTTACCTTCTCTAAGGATTTGATAACCTCTACACTTTCCTTAGCCAGAGGTGTTTTGACCTTTAATTAAAAGGAAAATTTGTTGTCTTCCATTCAGAAGGCAGCAAATAATGAACTCATTAAAATGAGGTTAGTGTTCAGGCCTTAGAGCAATAAGAGCCAAAGTCTCATTAGCAGCTAACAATCCAGAACATAGCACATAAATAAACCTAATATGGCAGAGCGAAATGCCTTGGTGCATTAAATTTGAGCAGAATCAAATGTTTACAGTCAATGATGTCTGGGGCATGAAGTTTTAATGTACTTAATAAAGGAAAGCAAATTGCTTCCTATTAGGCATGAAATGTTACTGCAGAAATTGCCCCAAAAAGTTTATTATGTAAGTGAAGGATAGAGTTATAATTAACAAGGACATAGCAGGAAAATATCACTTCTTCTTAATAGATGCACCAATTATGAAAAATAGAGACATTGCAACTTCAAATTCACAAAAGATAATTATATGGATTAATGTAAAAGAGTGCTGAATGTAAATGCAATATAAAGAAGAAACTGTATCTTGCGATGTCACAGAGGATCCTCGTTGACAAACCAAAGAATCAATTAATAAAATGAAACACGCAAGTTCTGAGAGATTCCAAGCAATTAAGGTTTTGTATTTGAAAGAACAGCTCGGATTACCTTAAAAACCCCCACACTTTGCTTAGCCTGGCACTGAGACATACCTGCTTGTCTGTGTGCAGGTGTGCTTCATGGGTCTTTCCTTGGAGAACAATAACTATTTAGCATGATCTATTTAACTGCCCCAAAATAATTCAACAGTGGGTTCCAGCTGTTGCTTTAACACACCCTTATGAGTTCAATGGGAAATGCTAATTGTATTTTCACATGCAAGTAGCTTTCCTCCATTTACAGCTCTTTTAAGCCCTGGTACTCAGAGCAAAAAAAAAGTAATCCCACTGACTCAGAGGAAAAGACACACTGGCAGCTAGAACTTAAATACTGTGGTCAGATGAAATATCCAAGAGAAAAATCTTCTCTACAAAATAAGATTTGTCATGCGTGGAGTTTTTTTGTTTTTTAAATCCACATTCCTCTATATGAATTTCCCTTCTGCTGAAGTTGTGGGCAGCACTTACCGTTTCTCCCTCAGCAAAGACAGCGAAGTCTTGAGGGTCAGCAGGTGATGGGGACAGGGACAGGTGAGCCCCCAGGGAAGAAAGGCTGCTAAGGGAACCTGGGGACAGCACGGCAGGACCTGGCAGAGCATGAATAGCTGTGTTCACACCTGGCGATTTCCAGCTGTTAAAATTCAATAGCCCTTCTCTATCCCGCAAAACCCCTTCAGATTAAAATAAACAGCTTCCACCTTGCATGAAGGCTGCACATACCCCAGAAAGGTTTCTGGCACTGGATGCCAGGGATGCTCAGCTCCACTATCCCAGAGCTGCCCCAGCAGCACTGCTTGCAGCTGTCCTCACAAACAGGCATGTTCACTGCTGGAAGAGTATTTAAAACATATTTATTTTAAAAAGGGAAGGCAGACACTAATCACCTATACAGAGATTTAGTTGGGTTTTTTTATATACTAAGGGTGTAGAAGATATTACCCTCTATCTCCCACAAACAGACAAGTAGTGACAAAATAAATTTGGACTGATTTAGCTGACGATATCTTCTTAGTATTAAAACTAGGTGAGGTCATGAAAATGAAGTTTAGCTGCATATTATATAAATTAATATGCATATATGGAAATTGCAATTTAAAAAAAGTCTTTAGGACCAAGCCAAATCCTGCTTGAGTGGCAGGTTTGCCCTTTAGACAGAAAAAAATGCTTGACACACTGCAGGTTACAGGATTTACATCTTAATCCTCCCTCTGTGTTTTTAATGAGACCTCACTGGGCTGGAAGGCTTCTGCCTGTCCCACGGTTCTGTCATCTTATTGAGATGTGAGCGTGAGGGAAATCAGAGAGAAAAACTGAAGTGATATAATGACATTTGTTTCATGTACCTTCTTATACTGTATGTTAAATGATGATAATTTCTCAAGATGTTCTGTCCTCAAAGGAATATTGAATTGATTTTGCTCAGCCCATCAGTCTTTCTCAATGTATATAAAATGCTCCAGATAGCTTGGAAAATTATGTTCTAAATTATAATGACTCATACTCTATGCTTGTGACTTTAATGGTGTCAATTTAGCGCCAGTTTTTACCAACTGGGGATTTTCCTTAGTGTCTTAGCTAACAGTGGTGCAGATCTCTAAGGTTTTTACATTGTCGTGAACATTTAGTTGTTATACGTTATGTAAATATAGTCCCCCATGTGAAACTGTCACAGGATTGAAATAATCAACTTACTGAACGTCTGGCAACACAGGCTGGAAACCATACTGCTATCTTAATATTTAATGCTAAAGCACAAGGTTTACTGTCACAAGATTACTTTATTTCCTTCAGCAAGGAAAGGAATCTTCTTGATGACTGTTGTAGCTGCTAACCAGTATCTTTGTTTTACACCTTCCTTAACACCCACAAATTGTTTCTATTTTAAAAATTAAGGCGGATGCATGCTGTCTGACAATCTTTTGTACTACACTGCCGAGCTGCCTGGCACCCGAATGATGCCTCTTTAGAAGGTGACTGTTAGCAAACGATGCTTTGGGAGAGGCTTGTGCTCCAGCATGCACAGTGCCCAAATAGCTGCACAATTAGGAGGGAGTCAGAACCTTTAAGAAGTTAATATCCCACAGCAAATGCTGACAGCGCCCGACAGCACCTCCCAACCCATTGCAATACCAAGGGAACATGATAAATCACGAGATCACAGAAACCTGACCTGGTTTAGTTCAGCTCTGCTATGGTCTAGGATCACACAAGCCATCAGGCTGCATCTCAGCTGCTTCAGCCCTGCTCTCAGTTACGCTGGACTTGAGATACTTTGGGTTATGGTCACAAGTAGAGTTTGTTGTTGTTGTTTTAAATTAGACCAGTGGGTTGAGCAAAAAGGTAAAACTATTTTCTTGTAATGTTAAATCTAAATTACTAATGATAATATAAAATATGACTTTGTTTTGTTTTTTTTTTTCAAATGAAAGGAAACATTAGCTGGACTCAGACTGTGTGTAAACCACTGCATTCATTTTGTCTTTGAACTGTGCAAGAACATGAACATTCGATCAATAGAAACGTTATTAATAGATAATGGGAAAGTTCTCAAGAGCCACATAATGGAGACATGGAAAATTGATGAAAAGAGAGCTTACAACCCATTCAACATTGGCAGGACCAATAGGGAGATAAATGCACCATCCATCTCATATATGTAGCACGTCCAGATTATGTGGGCTGGTGACTGAAAGCGGGCAGATATCTGTGCAGCAAGGGCTATCTTTAGCAGCAGTGCAGAGCTGACAACTAACAGTAAATGTAGATAGCTCACTCAGGCTGAGCCATCTCTTCTCTTTCTCTAGTGGCTGGAAATATATCCAAGAAAAAAATGGATAGGTGCAGAGACTACACCTATTTCTTCTATAAGCAATACCCTTTTCCTCCGTTTCATTTAGATTGGTCTTATCTTTCGCTTGGAGGAGAGAATAAAAATAAACAGGGATTTCACTTCTGCCATAGGTCAAAATTGGTGTTTTGCTCGTTTACACTTAAGCCTGAGCTTGGTATTCAGACACAATCAAAACCTGTTTCTGCAGGTAAGTAAATCCCAACGCCTCCACATCTGGATCGCAAGTAGCTTTCCTAATTTTACTTTGGGTTTTAAGAACATTTTTATCAAGCTTTATTAATAACCCAAAGCATGGGTGACTTAGTGATTTAGCATATTGCTGCCTCTGAATGGCTGGATTCAAGTCCTGCCACAGATCACTGCAAACAATGTATATAGTGGTCCAGGTTACAGAGCCGTGACCTACTTTGGTTCTTAGGTACTATTACTGGCATTGCTAGACCATCAACCTCTGATGGAGCAAATTAAGCTCACTCTAATAGCCTTATAAAAAAGAATGAACCCAAAATAAAAGGTGAAACATTAAAAAGATCTTTTTTGTATCTCCTCAGTTGGACACAACTTTTAAAATGAGGCATTCCAAAAATTAATATTCATTTTTCTAAATGCATGTTAATTTCTTATTTATTTCAGGCTTTACTAGAGACTCAAAATTTACTGCGCACTCAGGTTGCAAATTTTACCTTCAACCTTGGATTTTCAGGAAAATTTTACCACACAGGTAAGAAGGAACTTCATGCTCTCAGGTAGCTGCAGTTAAATAGGTGACAGGATTTAAAACCTAGCTTTAAACATGCCCTTTTTAAATAACACTTTGACTCAGTGGAGCAGTGGGAAATACTCATTCCACCATTTCAGCATCCAGCGTCTAATTCAGCATCCAAAGGGGCAAAGATATGCTATGGATGAGCTTCTCAGGAATACATAGATGCCCTGGGTGCTTTTCTGTGGTAGTAAATCTTAGGGTTATAAAGGAGGCAAAGTAGCTGCTAAGGTATCTGTAATTCCACAAAAGACAGGACAGCACAGAAGATCTACTAAGGTTTTTCCAGTGTGATATGTATGATGAAATATAAAAGATTGGGAAAATCGTGTCTCATAACCTCTGAAGAGGCAGAGGTGTTTGAATGGGATGCACGAGATTGTGTTATGACTGTAAGGGTAATCTATCTCAGTGGTCTGCAAATCGGGAGGGATGATAGAAGGAAAACAAGATGAAAAGGAATTTGTATTGAAACCCTGCTCCTTTCACACTCCGTGCAGTACCAAGTTGCACACCTGCACTGCGTTACTGTGAAGGACTAGGTGCTTTTACATCTCCTCATGACTCCTTTCTCTCCTTTGCTCCATTACTCCACAGCACACTGCCCCTTTTTTTTATTTTTTTTAATTTTATCCCCCCCTGCCCTGCCCCCTCACCCCCCCACCCCATTTGGCTGCAACACCACTTCAGGCTTCCCTCTGAGATATTGAGCCAGGCTGCTCCCTAGTACTGCTAAGGCAAGAAAAACCATACAGTAACTCACTTTAAAGGGAGACACCTCCTGCTCTCCTTTCCAAGCACCATACCCTTCTTACCTTTGAAGACCAGCTCCAAAATCTTCAGCTGTCAACCCATTCAGCCACATTTGGTGACATGCACTGAGTGATGCTAGGGAAGCTGAGAATCTAATCTGGAGCAGAGGAGGAAGCATTACAGCAGCCAGAGGATGGGAGTGTCAGTGGGAAAACTGGGAACGGTGCAGTCCCAGCTGCCACAGGCCATGAGGTAGCTGTGGAGTAAGGCAAGCCACCCCTCTTGGTGTAGGCGTAGTATAGTAGTACTCCAATTTCCATTGCCGGTATTTCAACACCAAACGGACGAGCTTACCCGGTTCTTAGGTTTCACCACCCATTAGGAGAGTACAGAGGTCCCTGGGAGAAGGGGAGATGGGGAAGCATCTGAGGAATGAGTAGAGAGAAGGAAAACAAAATTATGTATTTGTATCTGTAACTTTCAAAGTCCAGGCTGTTTTCCCCTTGTGCAAGCACATAATGCTAAGCAACTGCTGCCCAGGAAACCTTACCGACTAAAGATATAGGACAGAGAGCCTGAGAAAAATGAGAAGTAGAGAGAGATGGAATTACTTGCCTGGAGTCATATAACAAGCCAGTGGCAGATCTGTGATTAGAGAGCAACTTCGGAGACAGAACTTCAGTATTCTCCTCACTTCATCTTGACCTGCCTGTGTAGTTACTCCTTCTGGAGATTAATTGGACACACACGTAATACAGAAAAATAAACAAAAATAGCCCAAGGCCCTGAGTCACTCTAAAGTAGGATGCTGCTGGGTTGTGGCCATCTACACAGTAAAGCTGGAATCAGTCATGCCAGTGTCCACTGCACAGAAAGGTAATTCAAGGAGGGTGAGAAGGTGGAGAAAGATCATTCATTATAAATACCATGAGATACTGAACAATGGCTGGCACAAAACATGCTACCTTTCTACAAAATCAAACTCCGGACCTGCTGGTACCTTATATCTTTGTTCATCCCAATGGCCTCCACACTGCTGTCCCAGGTTTTCTTGCCCAGCCGATCTAGCGCTGACCAGTTTCAGATTTGCTACTGCTGTAGAGAGGTAAAATAGGAGAATGTGCATGTGTGCCTGTCCTCCTAAGGCTCTCGGGTCTTAGAAAAATAGCACAGAACTACTTAATGACTTGAAGCATGTCACTGCCACCATTAAGGGACCTGCTGCTGCCTGCACTCAGCAATGCATCTGAGTATTTAAGTAAACACTTCATTTACATGTCGGTGGTGGCATTTTGTCATATCAGCTTAGTGGAAAGGTTTCAAAGTATTCTCCATGCAATATACACTTTATTGACTCATTATAAATAAAACACAGAAAAGTATTCTTTAATTACTGTAAATGTGGCTTCTTTACCCAGAGAGGTTTTTAGCATCAGATATTCAACATGTTTTATTAGCGCACCACAACTGCTGTGCCTTACTGACTGCCTTAATGCGTGATTTTGCTCTCCTTTCCAAAACTTGGATCATTTTATAACTACAGGAGGGAGATGAGCATGGGAATGTGTTGGCAGATTAAACAGTTATACATTTTCATCAAAAGATGTTGCTGACATCTGTACCACAAGTACCAGCTCTAGTTGGCATGCCGGCTCACAAGTACAATAGCTGATGCATTGGCCTCACTGCTCATCATTACCACCACTATTCCCTTCTGGGGCACTGGTAGTTGTAACACTATTAGCAAAATCTGAGTATACCCTATTAGTTATTCAGTTTTAGCAAACTGAATACTCGTTCATGCTGTGGCAATAGAAATTAAGATGTTCTCAGGATTTGCATTTAAGATTTACATAATTATTAATAGCAACTTCAAACTTAGTTTTGGTTTTGAGCTCAGAAGAGACCTCTAAGTTATGGCTGTAGTTTTAAAATATGGGATTATTTATTATGCGCAAACAAACTCTGAATTATTACCTACCTGTATAAAGTGCATACTGCATCTCAAAGCAGATATACGTTTGCTTCCTTGATTGTAGATCTACTGCATTTTTCAGATTTTACATTAAAATGAAGATAGAAAGTTACATAAAGAATGCTGATTGTACAAGAAATGGAATCCTCAAAATCCCCTGTTTTGCTTCTAATACTCTGAATAAGGGATTGGGCGAAAATATTTAAACCATATAAGCACTCACCAAATCCACCATTAAACCTTTGCATGAGTTTTTTTAAATTTATAAAATTGAACAATACTTGTTTTATAGGTTTGTAAAGAAAATTATCCTCAAAAGCCACACCACCACCAAATGTTAAACTTCCAACCGTTCTATTCCAGCTCTGCCATTACAGGGTGGGGTTGTGTTTTTTTTAAAGTGAAAAGGGTTATGCTTTATCTTGTTTGATTTTTGTTGTGGTAAAAGAAAGTGCAAAGTTTGATTAGTTGTATCAAAATTTACAAAGAAATTAGTAGAAAAAAATAGGGGTTTAAAATAATGAATTTATTTCAAGAACCATAGCCTACTTCAAATATTAATAAGGCACTAAATTATATTTCAACCTAAATCTTATGTCAAATGATTGTAGTTCTTTATACATTTCAAATACCCACTTTTTTTGCTTTTCATCCCTATCTTCAGTTTTCTACCTTTGGGTAAGCAAAGAGATCTTCAATGGCTTCACAAAATCCCAGCCCTTTCTCTTCTCTCTTATGTCAAAAGCCTGCATTAGGTTTCCTCTCCTAATCACATTCCCTTTGCATGTGTCTGGGTGACTGCAAGCGAACTACATACCCCAAAACACAAGAAAGCGGTCATTCCACAGATGCTGCATACAGAAGTTTTGCACGAAGGAGCAGACATTCACAGAAGGAGCAGTCATCCTTCCTTTATTTTCAGTAAGGAATTACCTCGTAAACAAGGTTGTTTTCTTTTTCCAGCAGCACTCCCGTCAGTGGGAGCAACTTTCTTAGAACTTGCGGAGTGCTGCAAAGAGGGGAGTGAAGCGATTCAGTGACACCAGGAGAAAGTTTCAAAGTAATGCTCTCCTTGTGTAGTAGTATGCTTCAAAAAGCACTGCAGAAGTGAAAAATAAAAATAAAGTGCTGAAGTGCACACACCGACCAGCCAGCTCTGCATGTTCCTGCCTCATGCCACAAAAGCAGTGACATCCACAGAGCGTTCCCTTCCAACTAGTTTTGCAAAACGTTGAAAAGCTTGTAAGAAAAGATACTTACATTTGCATCAGTATACTGATTCTGACAATTCTTGAACTGCAGCTAAATAAAAGCAATTATAAAAGCATTTAAATGGTGAAGGAACAAGAAAGAAGACTGCTAATAAACTGAATATTGTTCAGTAATTTGAGGGCAAAGTTACTAAATGTACCTTAGCCTTTCCAGTTTGAAAAAGCACTGCAGACCCACATCTGCAGATGATGGAAGCAGCATCGTATCATTTCTCAAATGGAAGCTTTTCTTTGTTATAACCACACGCTTGCTTCTGCCTGAAGCAGACACTCCTCACTAACATAGGAGTTTGTGTTGTTTTTACTTCAAGATTAATCCTGGGAAAAACTGAATACTGAACCATAGGAAACAACATTTGGAATCCCTTTGCCATTACAGCTTCATGTTTTCCATCTCATTGTATTTTGAAACTATTGCAAACTTGTTTCACACTTTACCAGGAACTACCAGATTTCAATTTACTGAGGCTGATAACAAGGTAGATACAAGTGTGTGTAGGGGGTGGGTGGGTGGGTGGTGGCATTGGTATCCGTACACTTTGTACTTAACAGTGACATTATTATCAGGACAAGCTGGAAAATGACTGATGCATGCTGAACTTTTAAATACTAGTTGAACATCATCTTTGGTCTGCTTTTCCAAAAGTTCACTGCTTAGAGACCTGGCAACCAGCAATAATATTCCTGATGCTGCTTTTTCCTGTTAAATCCAAGTTGTCAGGTTATGTGATAAAAAGGTAGTGTGGTATTAAAATCAAGCTAATACAGAAAGTGTGGTGTGTTGTTTTTTCAAGATCACATGCACTAAAAATAATTTTTTTAAAATCAGACTGTTTTTACGTAATATTCCCTTCTTTAGAAACATAACAATAACTCCGGATATTTTAGCCAGCAGCTCTGTATCTCATACAGAGACCATCTTATCCTCACCAGAAGGGTTGTCCAGTATTGGAACAGGCTGCCCAGGGAGGGGGTGGAGTCGCCGTCCCTAGAGGTATTTAAAAGACACATAGATGTGACACTTAGAGACACGGTTTAGTGGTGGACTTGGCAGTGCTGGGCTAGCAATTGAACTTAATGATCTTAAAGGTCTTTTCCAACCTGAATGATTCTATGACTCTGGCGCACACCTCCCTGTGATGCCACCTTGACCAGCTACAGCCATGCAGCAACTGGCAAGACCAAAGCAGGTTCATAGAAGCCCATCCAATCTGCACCTTCATGGGGAGCCTGAACTTCTAAATACTCCTACTGCAGTACATAGCACAACAATCAGCCCTTGAAAATGAATTCTTGTGAGATTTACTATCAGTTAAAATTGTGAATAGAATAGGAACAGAGAGGGATAGTTACCACCACCAGTAATTCACCTCACTCCTTTTGTGATATGGTAGAGCCTTTCTACAGCACAGGGAGACGTTCAGGCCAAGGACAGTAGGTTTTACAGCAGCCTCTTCTGTGTTTGCAAAACAATAGAATGGACTTTTTCTGCCGTTGCTTTTTTATTACCTTCTTTTTTTGTTTCTTTCTTTTGCAGGGACTGAAGAGGAAGATGAAGGTGATGACCTGCTGTTGAGGTCCGTGAATGAGTTTTGGTGGTTTCCCCATATGTGGAGTCACATGCAGCCTCATCTCTTCCACAATGAGTCGTCACTGGTGGAGCAGATGATCCTCAACAAAGAATTTGCAATAGTGAGTAGAAGTCGCCAAAAGATTTACTGGGATACCTTTGCGTATTGTAGCTATGCTTTCCAAGCTGTTTTTATGTTTATCTATATTATACACACACATATATATTTGCATAGATATGCAAATAAGGCAGCAAGATTATAAACTCAGCCCCCAAAAAAGCCTTTCTGTGGTTTAAATTTGGGCTTAATTTTGTCTTAGCGTTTTTCACTGACATGGGCTTTGTGGAGAGGTAGCAGCCCTTCAACCTTACGAGACCTTAGGGATCAGCAGCAGTGACATCTCAGCAGATATCAGCTGGCCTTTTAAGCTTTAGGAAGGGGGTTATTATACAAGTTATCAGCTTCCTGAAGTCTGGTGCAAACATCTTCAATAGGGGAGGAAGAAAGTTGCAGAGAACCCTGAGCATTGTGTGTGGTTTGTGAGAAATGTTGAAGCTAACAAAGCAAGTAAGAAGAGCGGCTGGATTTCACTGTGCTTTTTTTCAGATGATCTGCTTGAAAATCTCCTTTTTACATAGCTAACCTGTTGCTAATATTTATAGATAATGTTTCATTTTTGCTCATTTTTGTTGTTAACTTACAAGAGCTATCTTCCTCCTAGCTTCACCCAGAGTTCAGAATACTTGTACCATTTAGAGTCCTTTCCGAGTAATTCTACCTGCTTATTAAGCGTGACAAAGAAAACCTGAATTCTATACATGCTTGCTTTGGAACAGACACTGTGTGGTCTTTGACAAGGCATAGAAATGCCAAGCAACCAGAGCCACTCAAAAGAGCAGAGTGACACAGCAGGGCTTTCTCTGCTGCTTCGGGAACACAAAGCTCAGCCCTTTGCAGCTCCAAAAGGCCAGCCAGCAGCTGCCCCTTCCTCCCATCCCACACGTGAGCCAAGGCGCATCAGGGAACCAGCAGATGCCTGAACAAACAGTTGGAAATTATTTATTCCCTTGTTTACAACAATATTTTCCTAACAACCTTTAAAGAAAATTCATTAAAAATAGCTTAACTGTTTACTCCTCTTGCCAGGTGTACCCCCTTCTCCTGCTTAGCAGGCTGTTAGCACCGAGGCATTTTGGGTGACTTTTCCTTTCTACAGTTCTGCTTTGCTGTCAGCCTTCGCTTCTGGCATGGCTTTGTTCACGCCTTTTGTGCAGTCTGGCCCAGAGACCAAAGTATAGTTAGGATTTTAAATGTAAGAGTAATTTTAAAAATAATCTGTATCTCAAAAATACATCACCCATTCTTCTTTAAACCTATAGGGAAATTCTCCTAGCATTTTCATGAAACATGAGGTCCTCCAGGTCAAACCACCTTTAGGAGTAAAATCTATAGCATAGTGTGAAAACAAGGCTTCTAATAGAATCTCTTTGCAACTTGAACTACAGAAAGATAAACTCCATGTCCCTATCATCATTGAAGGGTAGAGACTCCTTCGGGTGCCTATAAATAAGGAGCTGATGTCAGTGAAAGGCTGCTGTTATTACAGTTTTATTTCCTGCTAACACTTGGACAGGGGTTGTACGAACCTCTTAACCTTGAATCTATATGAGCTGTACAATTTACTTACAAGAACATTTCTTTTCAAAAGGCTTCCTGTGAAATTCTCTCTGTGGGAGAAATTTATCTTCCTGATATGACGACCTTCCTGATAGCTATCAGAGAGGTCCCAGCCATGACTTCAGAGTAGTTTTGCATCCTCCCCTGCTTTCTTATCCTCAGCATCATGTCTTCTTTGGGAAAGGAACTCCCTGTTCTACCGCTGTGCTTCTATAATTCCTCCAGAGTTAAAAGCAACTCCCTTTTCATTCTTCTTGGACTTCACAGCGTGGATCCAAATTTAAATCAGAGATCTAGAACAATACATAGAAAATCTGCTTGATGTTATAAATGTTTTGTTTGTGCTCTAATATCTTTCTTTAGTATTATACTCAGGGGAACACAGCTTGATGTTGATGCCATTTTCTATTGCATTTTCCATTTATTGACCATATCCTCCCTACCTCCTGTTTTAGCAGCAGGTAGAGAAGACACTTTGTGTCAGTTTCTGGAATAAAAGCTGCAATAATCATTTAGAAGTATGACCATATTCATCCTTCACCTAATGTGGTGTTTCTTTGTTATTTTTTTTAAAAACATGGGTAAGAAGGTAACAGGGTCTTCAGGAACGGAGAGCGCATCATTATACCTAAGATGACCAGTCAAGGTTGCTTTAGGACCCCAAATATCGCAATAAAAAAATCTGTTCATGAAGACCTGTTGGCCCTTCCTGGCTTTGTCACCTTAGAATAAAGCTAAAACACATCACGCTCTCAGGAAACCTGCACCCAAATCCTATCACAGTCAACAGGTTTTCCATGTGAGAGAGTCTGGGGTTGACATTGTTCACTGGGGGGAAAGGTTTCATAAAAAGAACATCCTTCTCTTGAGTATTGTGGGTTAAAGTCAAGCTTAATAAATAGAAACCATTGCACCTGAAACAGTATTTCATGGATATTATCCCATGGAACTGTAAGTGTACATAAATAAGCATAAGTTTTATTGGCTTTTCTATTTACACTGTATGCATGATCTTTGGTTTGCAGGAGCTCAAATACACATACAGTCTGCTGAATACAGGCAAGAAATACAGGTGTTAAGAGCTGGCAACCGTATAAAAGGCCTCATTCTGTTTTACACAGATTTATCCATACCTCATAATGATGCTCTATAAAATGGGGGCTTACAATTGCAGCCTGCCTCAAACAGGTGTATCACAAAATACATGTGGAAATCATATCTAAACAGTTTTGTATACATTCAACTAATTGCTAATTAGGTATCTAATTGCCTTGATTTCAGTGCAGATATGTATACCTCTGTGTATCTGTGGCTTAGTAAAATCAACAGTCTTAAAAGGATTCCCTTACATGTGACTTGCTTCTGAACCAGGAGACTGCCTTTAATAAGAACATTCCAAATTACTTTATGTGTCCCTAAGATATTTATCATTGTTTCATGCCTAGTTGGTGAGAGGAAGAGGCTTTTTCACACCTTTCATAAATGTTACTGCCCCTCTGCTCTGGATCCAGCAGGCAGCACCGCAAGTGCCTGGCAAAATCCTTGTCCACACATGCCCAAATGATGGGCCCCACAGCTTCCCTATTCCTAGCCCCATCCCCACAGCCCTTGCTGCCAAACCTCTTCTCAAGCACTCACGATATCCTCAGCCTCAGAGGAACAAAAGCCAGAGATTTTTAACTGTGGTGAAGTAGCAGGCTACCCAGAACTTTGCTATCCCAGTGTCATCTTATTTCCATAAATATGAATGGTATGCTTCAGAGCCCTGCTAAGGAAATGGCAAATTACATTTATTTTGATTATCAATTGGGTTTGACTTGATCATATTTTGTGATTTTGGGAGGGGGGTTTGGTGGTTTGTTTTTTGTTTGTTTGTTTTGTTTTCATATCAGAGGATGCCAAAATCCTTTAAAGACACTAAGGGATAAAGCCTTGGATTAAATTTTGCAAATTGATAATATCTCAAGTATTATTCTCCTTGTTTATACACAATGCAAATGATACACAAAGAGGTAAACAAACTGTGCAAACAGAAGTCTCTGGTAGTACGTCTTCCAAAAATAAATTGAACCAAGTTTTCTGTGCCATCCTTTAATCACAAGATATCCTTCCTCCCCCCTGTTGTACATTCATATCTGACAAAACCACATAGACTATATTTAATCCAAAGCCTATAGCTCTTTATTTTGTTCCTCAATTTGTTTGCTCAGTGATTATCTTCTGTGCTCCTTTGTGAGCACATGTGCCCAAAGTATGGTAGAGATAGGACAAAAACTATCATCGACTGTAAAAAGGTAGCTGTGATCTGATATGAAGAAGTGAGGGAGATGCGTACAAAAAAAAAAAATAAAATAATCAATTCAGAGCCTGTCTAGTCACACTGCTTGGCTTCAATCTCCTGTTTATAAACCAACTACAGATGCACAATAGCATTTCCTCTGCCTAAAACTTTTGAGCTGCCCAAACCACAAAGAAACCATGAGCTTTTAATATACCAATTAAATACCGAGAACATGAAGACCACTGACCACATACCAAAGGCAAAGTATCTACATGTGATGAAAAGAGTCTAATTTGTCCCGCTATTAATATCTGTCATTAATGTTGCGAAGGAGAGATGCCCAGTAGAGGTTGCCACTAAAAATGCTCTGTAAGTGGTCTGCATGTATAGGGTAACATTACTCTGTGTGGACAGGATGAGTTTTATTCTGCCTAACCTTAAGGTCCTTCTGAAATAGTCCATCTTCATGAGTGCTTTTGTCCATACTAGGAGTGTGCTTTGACAGCAAATCTCTGTCTCTACTTTTTCAGCTTTATTTGCTACCACACACGTGCAGAGTCTACACATTTCCTAGTTCTATATAGCTTCCCCAGTGCTGGACCACCTTTCTTTATTTCATGTCCTCAGAAACCTAAGATCTTAAATCTCAACATCTCTGCCTCTTGGTAGCCTGCAATGGTGTGGAGCACGCCTATAACAGGAGTCATGGTGATACCTGGGAGGCTCCTATGTAAGACTGGTGAAAAGCTGGCTTTTTCCTATGTCACTGTCAATCCTGGAATGACGCTGACACCAGAAAATCCACTTCATTAAGACCCTTTGTACTGTGCTTGGTGCACTGTACAGCCACGTGGTGAGGAAACACACCACAGAGATGAAAAAACAGCAGTGAAAGCAAATATCAATGCACAGAGCCCCTATATCTCAATAACAATCACCTCTTGTTTGCTGAACAGTCTTGTCTAGCCAGAGAGCTTGTAAACAGATTTTTAAAGTTTAGAATTGAACTAGAAGTAATCAAAGGCTGAAATATTTATTCAATAAAAATTATACAGAAATATAACCCTTGAGAATAAAAATCATGCATCCATAAAGGGTAAAATACAGCACAACATTTTTGTGAGTGCTGACAAGCAAGGAAGTAGCAAATTCATTTATCAAATAAGAGAAACTTTACTAAGTATTTTAAACTGACATAGTAACATATAATCTCTTCTAGGAAATCTCACCCATGTTCAGCAATATTAGAAATATATCCCAGTACTAAAAGTATGCAAAGCTGATATAAATCTTTTAACTTCAGAAGGTAAAATCTTAAAAAAGTACATTTACTCTATCACCTACTGTTGAACAAATTCAAAAGGCTTCGCAAACTTATCTGAAGTTGCATTGTTACATTTTTCATCTAACAAAAGTTTTTAAACCAAAGGCAATCTTGCAGTTTAACTGTGTGAAAAGATCTACAGTAGGCATATGATTTAATAAAATAAAATAAAAGGTCTTTCTCTGACAATGGCCAATAGTAGATGTTTCTGTAAAACAAATCAGAGATCTTTAAGAGCCAGAATGCCATTGTGTTGCAACAGTTTTAGTTTTCATTTCATTTTATTTTGTACTGCATTTTAACAAGGACATATAATATTTGGTGAAATCAAAAACTAGAGGGTTTCTGCCGGACAAGGTCCTGCTAATAGAAACAGTCAATCTTCCATATGATGGTTTTTACTCACATTTCCAACATCTACTCACAGAAAAACTGCTGTAGGGAAGCAAACTTGCTTGTTGCAAATATGCCTCCTTCCGGAGAGCAGCGCTCATTCTGCATTACCTGCCTTTTCTCCAGCAGAGGCATTTTGCACAAGTGCAGAATAAGTACACACAGCAACTGCTGACTGATGGCAAGTGCAGCTCATTTCGGTATGAATAGGAAGGTCAAAAGAGGTTAGAAGTTTCAAATAAATCTTCACTCGCTTGAACGAAGACGATAATTGAGAGAGATAAGCAGCTTTGGCAGATTGCTTCAGCCTTTCAGATCACCTGTAGAAGTACCTGTCCTATGCCTGGGCTCTGGGCAAGGTAACTTTGGAGGAGGCAAAGATGAGCCAGGCTGCATGGCAAGACTGTGAGTCTCCAATTCCCATTGCTCTGGCTTGGGTGCATCAGCACACGTGTGAGACAGCAGCTCCCCAGGCTCTTCCCTGGGAAGCAACTGCCGCTGGCCAGATGTGCTGGCTACATGCAGGCATCAGAAGGAGGGTTATTTTGAGCTGGTATTAGTATGTTCCACATAGCATGTGCTCACTGGTGCCATGGTACACAAAGGACATGAGACGTACTCCTGGAAAGCATCCTCTAGCCTGGTCTAGCTCTTAAAACAAGGCAGGTTGTATGCTCCGAGACCGCTCCATGATGCAAACCAGTGCATAGGAAGTAGCAACAACTCAGGGAATTTTCTGCCAAAAACAGAACTATGGTTTTAATCATCTTCCCTCATCTCACAGGTTGTAGCAGTGATCCTCCTTTAATGCTGAACTCATCCAGAACACTGCTGCAGCTTCAGCTTACAGGCATTTAAACTAGAGCTGACAGGCTCTCAATGCACAAGTAAAATAGGAATACAAATCTAACCTGTCCAAAATCAGTGGCTCTGGGGTCCCAGCTTAAGCATGCAAAGGAACATGATGCTGTTCTTCTCAGTGCCAAAAAGGTGCCGAAATTTTCCAAACCAAACACATGCACAAAATTTTTGAACAAATTTTGAAATTAAAAAAAAAATATAGAAATCTTAGATGTAAAAATAACAAAATCCTGTAGGAAATTTTTGCTTAGAATAGGTAAGGAAATGTACTCACTACAGGCATCTCCTATTTTGCCCAATAGCTCAGATTCAAACATACACTCCTCCTTTAACATTAGTTCTCAATCCTAAACTAAATTGAATAACAAAATGAGAGGGGAAAAAGGAAAGGGAACAACAGAAAACACTGGAAGACTACATACAATATTTAATTTACCCAAGTAAACTGAACATGGAACTGACCAAAGAAAATCTGATTATTTGTTAGTTGTTTCTTCTTAAAGTCACAGTTGGAACCCAAGTGACGGACATGTATTTGTGTGATGAACTATGTAGCGTGCAGGTTTTATTCAGAGGCTAATTAGCTTTTTATATTGGGAACCTGTGAAAAGCTGCTTTATATTATTTGTGAATGGCACATTACCATTTCACTATTCTGTTGCTATGGCAATACCAGCAGCACATAGTAAGTAAACAGGATTTTACATGTATTTGCCCAGATACCTACTTTAGAACATATCATTCAGAGCAGCATTCATTATCTAGCTCAGGACACATTTGCCTTACATTTACATGTCTCTATACTCCCTAACAGAGGCTTAGAGTTTCAAGTTGATACAGTATATGTAAGTTAACACAGTGTATTTGACAGCGCAAGCATCATAGACTACTCAGGCAGAGTAATAAATGGTCAGATTTTTGAGAAATGTTTAGATATAGCTTTTTCCTTTATACATGTTGATGACAAAAAAAAAATAGGGAAAAGAGTGATTTAACACTTCTCATTATAGAGCTATTCCTCATTTCATCCTTAAATTGACTCATGCCTTTCAGGTAGGTGACAACATTGATAAGCAGAAATTACATTTTGCTCTGAGTAAATTGCAAAACAGTGAATTTGGGTTTCTTTTTTTCAAGATCATCCAGTAACCCAAGATCTTTACTAATAAGGAATGGATAAATTGAAGTGGTTGTGTTATAAGATGTATGTACAAGCATTCCCTACAAATTTAACTTAATTTTTGTCAATGAGCGAAAAACCTTTCTGCAAAGTACTTGAAGATGCCCAACAGAACTTGCTGTTCCTGGAATTCAAGTAATCAACAGTTCTTGGATAATGTGAGCGATAGGAAGGACAAAATAAAAAAACATGAAAAAATAATTGTCTCACATTTCAGCCATTTCCCTCTGATCATCAATTTTATATGAACAGAAAACAGCTGATGTAGTACAGGAGTAAAATTAATTCAGTAGACACCCGGAGTGCAGGAAGGGATCTGGTGAGAGCCAGAGCAGCAGGACAGTCTTGCAACCTGGAGATGTCATGGAAGAGTTCAAAAGGGCTCTTAGTGGACCTACTGGAAATGAGCCTGGGCAGAAGAGTCAGGACACAGCCTTTCTGCCTGCCAGTAGCTGGTAACAAACGCTGGATGCGCTTCTGAACAGTCACTCAGACCAGTGAAACCAATTACTTTGTTTTCACACATGTAGCTTACCCTTCAAATAATTTGCTCTCTTTTCAATATATCCTGGTCTATAGATGTGGTTATCAGGCCTCATAATCAGATGGGGTTTTCAGACAGCCCACGCTAAAACAGGAGCTGGAGGGATGAGGAGCACAACGAAGGCAGGAGGGCGTCCGGAATGCAGGGAACATGCCCACTCACACTAAATCTTCTTCCTTAATTCCTTCCGCCTGCACATTAACTACCTCATTGTGCCATCGGAAGATATTTTCAAGATAACCTATAAATTATATTCATGGGAATGTACATATTTCCTCATAGAAATAGAGCTAAATAAATATTTATGAAATGAAAAATATGCCTGTCAAACACCAGTTTGCTACTACCTTAATACCATGGAAAAAATATAAGCAGATTTAGAAGCTACAGGGGATATTGATTTATTTGTGTTTTAAAACAGGAAGGAATCTTGCTCTCATTCCAGAAATAGGAAACAAAAAATCCCACATATGTCACTACAACATTTTTTTTTCACCTGTTTACTGCTCTAATGCTGTTTGATAACTTAGTAAATAAACAGCATCGGCTTACCGGATTGCCTTTAAAAAGAACCAAACACGTAGGATGCATATTAAAATACAGACAGTATGTAATGAACGGGGCGGCAAATCTATTCCATGTAACAGTAACGCAACATAATTCAAGAGGATTATTTATCACTCTGCAGTTATCAAACTGTAACTCCAGTTCCCCCATCTCTCCTCCACTTTTAGCTCACGCTACATACAAATAGATACAAGTTTGTCCAAGGACAACGGCTTCTCCAACACTGCTGCCTGCAGGAAAAATAAGCTTTGAATAATTACATGTTCTTTTACTGTTCCTAAATATATTCCTCCCTCTGCTTTGCCACAGGAGCACGGCATACCGACTGCCATGGGGTACGCGGTGGCTCCACATCACTCTGGGGTCTACCCAGTTCACATCCAGCTGTATGAGGCCTGGAAGAAGGTCTGGCACATCCGAGTGACCAGCACAGAAGAATACCCACACCTGAAGCCTGCACGGTACAGACGGGGCTTCATCCACAATGGCATCATGGTACACTGCATTTCCATGCTTCATAGCAATACTACTTTAAGTGACTCAAAAGTGTGCTATTTTTACCAAAGGCTTCAAGTTTTACAGTAGTCATTAAAATTCTCTGTGATCGAGGATTTGTAAGGGTGCCAAAATAGTGCATTTTTTATGCAGCCAGTTTTTCTAAATAGTCACACAACTCGGGCAACTGCAAACATTATCCTCAGAAACCAAACATACCTGTAGTCCCATCAACTATCAACCGAGTTACAAACACATACTTTGAAATTCATTAAACTGCTTAAGACCTATCTTTCAAGCTCTAGTTCATCTTTATGCATGAAAGGAGTAGAAAACACCACCTGGGAAGGTGAGCAAGTGTAAGTAATCTCCTCCAGCAAGGAAGACTCTTCTCGGAGGCCGAGGTTTCATTCCAAATTTTGCTCCTGAAATTCCCAGAGCCAGGGACCGGACGCATGCCTGACACTTCCAGACTGTGTGTTTGTGCAAGGAAAGTGAAGGCTCCTCCCATACACACTTGCGTGAAGGACAAGAAAATGTATAAAATCATTTGGCCTGTCTTACCAGCCAGCTGCATGCAACCCTATAGATATGTGAAATGCAAAACCTGAATATGCATAAGTGAAATTAGAAATATTTCAAGGGAAAGTCCCAGATTGCCTTAAAATCCCAGCTGACTCTAGTATTGCCTACACATTTTAAATCAAAACTGTGGTCCCCTAAACAAGACAAAAGGAATGTCTTAAACACAAGAAGTTACTTCGCAGAGTCCAATTACCATTGGAATAGGCTCAAAGTCAGCAGTACATTTACATATACATTGGAAGGCCTTTTGTTTCTCTCCAGTTACTGTCTTTGCTTTTCTGCTCAGATAAAGTAACAAACAAAACCTATATTCAGCAGAGTGCTTTAATGCATGTGTAAGTGCACTGCTGAATTTTGTCTCTGCATGAATTAGGCAATACTCACAAGCCCTGATAGTTGTCTTTACCAGAGCCTTTTGATAGTACCTAGCTAATAACGTAACTAAACTCTCCAGTCCTCCAACATGAGTTTGCTTGCCCACACCTGCTAGCTGGCTTCTTCCCAGCATGCAGCCTCCTGATTTAGGATGGGATAGGAGGCCGACCGCAGGCTGGTCTCATGTGAGCATCTCACCCGTCCTGTCTGCATTTCACAAATGGGAATGAGGGGCTGGGTATGGTTTTCAGGACTGAGCAAAGTATGAAGCAGCAGGTCTTTGGCAGTCCGCAGCCTTGAGTACCAATTCAGTTCAGCATCCCAAGAACAGTAAGATTAATTGGCTGTGATAGAAAAGATGGCCAGGAAGCACAATTTATCTGCTAATAAACTAACTCACCTTGATAAAGGAAGAGAGGTTTGGCTTTTTGTTTTCTTCCTTTCCCAAATGTTGGGAAACACTTAGGAGTGTATGAGCTGAATAAAACCGCCTGCATGAAAGCCAAGCACATGTGTGTGGCAGCTTTTTGGAGCTGGCATCTGGAAAGCTCCACCTCTGCAGGACCGCCCTTGCTTACCGTGAGAGTACAGGAGGCACAAAGGGGCCCATAAACGTGCCAGAGCCCAGAGGCAGAAAGGGTTGCGATTTTATTTCTTAGAGTTGCTGGAGGGATCGGGATGGCTGTGCCAGGATGAGTTTGCAGGAAGAAGTTAACGTGATGATACTGTTACTTTGTTCTCAGGTGCTCCCTCGACAGACCTGTGGCCTTTTCACTCATACTATTTTTTACAAGGAATATCCTGGGGGTCCTCAGGAGCTGGACAAAAGCATCCGAGGAGGTGAACTCTTCCTCACCATTCTCCTGAATCCTGTAGGTACCACCTTTTGCTATTCTTTGGACACACTGACTGATGGGGAGGAAGGAGGGAGGAAGCAAAGGGGATCGGTTTTCTTTGATCTTGCTTGGGAAATAAAACTCAAGACCACTTGCTCGGAGGTAACAAGCAGTTTAAGAGGAAAGGAGCAAAATGTCTTCTGCTAATTTCTAGTTACAATTGTATGAAACAAGTTACTGGAAAAAGCATTAATTTCAGCTCCATACTGTTTCCCCATGAGAGAAGAGTGCACTGACATGTCTGAGACTGAAAGAAACCAGTGAGGGCAGAGAAAACTGTGTGATCTTACTGCGCTTTTCCTTTTTTCCATAAGCTTGGCTTCTCAGGCACTCCTAATACAGCTTGATGTAAAGCCTAGGGCTCAGGCCTGATATCATTCCCCTACCACTGTCTCTTAAAAACAGGATTTATGCAGATAAAGTACCCTAAACAGTACACAGCCTTCCAACAAAAAGTTTTGCTTTGCTCAGTGCTGCATTTTTTTTCCTCTGTCAACATTACATGAACTATAAACTGTAGATATAAATGTATGTGTGCACATATAAATAACCTACATATGTATAAACACACACATATATATGATTTAATCAGAAGTGCCACAGACTTTCAGAAGGATTTTCAGAGTTATCATGCAGTTTTGTCTCTCAGCTGATAAAGGGGTCTGAACTGTGCTGTCCTAATATACACACACACGACAACATGATGTGTGATTTGGCTTACCAAGGGGCAAGGAGAAAAACTACCTGACTGCAGATGCTGTATTTTGAAGTCACCGTTCTCTTGCCAGTGAACAACAGGCTGGTGCCATTTAAGACAGCAGTCTAGAGGTGGAAGCGAGAGGGAAAAGAACAAAAAAACCACCCCACCCCCCAAAAAAATAATCATGTAACAATTCTTTTTTGCCATTGTCCTCCCTTCTTCCTGTTCCATCCAAGCAGGCTACACTACTCACAAGATACATGGCTTGTGTCTTGCCAGGTGGCCTAATTTTCAGTGGATTTAAATTGCAGTACTCATTGACTTCTCTGCAGAGTTAAAGAAACTTCAGGTAGAGCTAACTCTCAAATCCAGGTCACATTTATTTAGAGACCTAAATATAGATTTTGGTATTATATAATTAGATGCTTGTAGGTGAAAATTTTGGCTGGGGAGCTAAGTTGGTGTCCAAGTCAAAGATTCAGTGGGCTTAAAGAAATAGGACACTTCTGTTAGGAATTTATCTGTACCATACACGTGACACCCAATTTGAGAATAAAAGATATCCCTGTTCTTTATTCTGTCTCTCCATTACCTGCAGCTCTCAGGCTTGCTTTTCTTCCCATAGTTTTCTTAAGTGTAAGTTAGCTCATCACTGTGTTGGGATGCTACTAGAATTTATCATTATCTTTATTACACTTTGATCAATACCTGTGCATCTTTCACTTATCTGAAGACTTCCCCAGATTTAGGCATTGCAGCAGTCTGCAGCAGAGTATGGTTTTACTTCACTTCATTGCCATGTCCAAGCCTGTGAGCATGCTCTGGCCACCCTGACTTCCCCCCCTACAGCTCACCTTTTCCCCAGTTTCAGGTTTTTCTCACTGACAGCAAATAAGCAAGAAGATACAGGCTCACAGATGCTCATTAGAAATTTCACCCTTTGCATTTTTTAAGCAATCGCATCCAAATGTTTTTCCCAAAGACTGGCTGAGGCTATGGAGAAGGGCAGCTCTTCAGTTAGTCTGAAAATTATTTGAAAGGCCATTCCTGACCACTGAATGAAATCAGATAGACCTTTGCCGCCCTTTATTACACTCTCCATAATGTGTTAGCCTGGGCTTTTCAGGCAGGTCCCAAGCAGGACCAACCTCAGAGGTCCTGGAGCATCTTCGCCCTGGAAGCTCTGACAGCCCCAGCTGGTTGTGCCAGCCCTGCAGGAAGGTTCCCCCACCAGGTCCAATTGCTTCCCCAGGAAAGGGCCAAATCCCACCCTAGATGGGTGCTGTAGCACAGATGGGTGCCCTTGGTGCCCTGCTGACTGTGACACAAAGAATACTTGAGAGAAGCAGTTCTGCCATCCGTCTTCTAAGTTTCAGGAGCGATGCAGCTGAGACAGGACCTTGCCTAGGAAGGCAGTGTATAATGGCAGGCAAAGCATTCCAGAGTTAATCATGCATCTGTGATGTTCCTGACAGTTAGAAGACCTTCTTCCAGAGAAAGGGGAGGGCATATTTTTCCTTGATTTTCTTCAATACATGAAGTCATTGTTTTGCCCAAGTTATGTTGCAATAACTTGAGTGTGCAATATATATTATTGGGTGTTTTTTTACAGTATAGAAAAACTGTTAATGTTCCATTCCCCCCTCCCACTTTTGTGATTTTCTATCTTTACCTCATCAAAACTGATATTTTACTGAGCTAGGCGACACAAGTGAAATACTGAAATGCACTTCCCCAACTCTGAGTTAAGTATGAATCTGTTCCAATATAAGTGCTTATTCAGACAGGAAGAAATATAATTAAATCATGTGTGAGCTGAAGTAAGATATATCACAAAACCCCTCCATCATTCAAGTCAGGTTGATACACTACCCTATGAAATATGCACCAACTGACAACAGTAAAAGCAAAATCTAGCCTTATCTCAGAAGGAAACTAGTCTGAGTAGGAAACAAAATAATCTGTATTCATACACCCTTTTCCTTTTTATAAATACGGAATTTGGACAGCACACAAATCAACCAATGGGAAGATGTTTCTTTTATTCAGTGTAAGAGAAGGTGTAACAGTTTGGTGGTTAATGTGGAAAAGTTCACAGATTAGTATCTAAAAATCTATGGTATCTTCTGAAAAGAATCAATAGAGTGCCTATTGCACTGGCCATTCACCAATTCCAGAGCATACTTTTTCATTCAATTGATGTGATGTGTTCTCCAATCTGGCAGCGGTGCATACTGGAATTAGCAACAAAAGACTTCCCATCTTCTGTTCTAGAAGCTTATCACACACCTCTGCTCATTAATAAGCTTCATTATCTGAGTATCTGTCATATCTGAATGTCAACCTGTGCAGTTCATGGCTTTACCAAGAGCACAGCTCAGGGGTTTACCACCAGCAGTACAGCATAAACCAGCATGTGCTCTCCAAATGGATTATGGAAAAGAATGGTCTGGAATGTAAAGGCTTTTTCAAAACCATAATTTAATATTTTGTTGTTGTTGAATTGTATCGAATGAGATGCCTAATATAGTCCATGCATAGAAACCATATCCATAAAATAAAATCTTAATCAGAATGCACTGTCCCCCCAGCACACCGGCTGCTTAACATATCTTTTACAGTTACCCCATTTCAAGCTTTGCAGGCAAGGGATTGCCCATACCATTGTTTATTTTTGCAATATTGACACTATTAAAAATATTTTTTATTTACTCTTTAAAAGCATTGCCAGTCTCTTTCTTAGTGTGGAGGAGACATGCAGAAGTAGAGTAGCTCCTACTAATTTTACTGCCATGTGGTCACACAAATCTTGTGCTGACCAGGCTCAGTCTCAAGCAGGTGTGAGCCGCTGCCACCGGCATTAGTACAAGTACATACATACAGCAAGGGGAAAGGTGAACCCTTTGCAGGAGCTGTGTGCTCATCTGGAGGGTGGAGATGGTGTAAGACTGTTTCTGCTTGCAGAAAGAGTGTATGCATGTGCCCTCTCACAGTGCTGCGAGGCTACCATGACAACTGGAGTTAACATACAAAACGTGTGTATTATTATCACAAAAAGATCATATTCCAAAGTCCAAGATCAGGTTAGAAATATCCTTCGGCAGCTAGTTACCTGCCCTGTGGTGCGCGGTGTTGTTCACTACCCCTGCCTGATTCAAAAAGCACAGCAGCAACAACAAAAAAAGCAAACTAAAAAAAGGAATAGCTGGTTTCAGAGCCCTTTCTACGGCTACAGACAATCATTCCGTTAACATTTTATGTGGTGCCTCCTTGATCATCAAGTAGGCTGGAAGTTAGAATAGGGTTTCTGAGCAAGTTTGTGGTTGTTGCCCATCTTTTTTTTTCTTCCTCCCTTTACCAGTTTTTATATCTGTATCTTTCTCTAGATGAGCCTGAAAGGTTTGGGCAACAATTCCAAGTTAGGTGTGATATATAACAACATTTTGGCTTTAGAAGCTTGAAAATCTAGATGCTTTCCCTATAAAAACAAACCAAACCATAAATAACTGCTAATACACTTTTTAAATGAAAAATAAAGTGAGCTGTGCAGTTCAGTGACATCTTCCTAAAGCAGCTATGGTAAGGGCTGGACTCCCACACTCCAAACAAGTATCTCTCTGCTCCTAGCTTCTCTTTTGGAGGCAGCTACCTAGTTTCCTTCAAATCAAAACCCTGGACCTGGGGTTTGAGGAAGATTTACTTTAGAGACTGTTTCCAAAAGTCAGTCTGGGTGAGGATGCACTGGTTTGGGCTCTCTGCAGACATCTAACACTGTTCCCAGCAGGCTTTTAGTCCTCACATCTTCCCACTCTTTTGCTCTATGTCCTTGAGTGTGCAACACCTATTACCAATACTATGCATGAAAGCATCCCTCTAAAGCAACAACATTGTTCTTTCACCATTTCAGACCCTTAAAAAACAGACATACAAAATAATTGTTATATCTTTGAGCTGTATGTGCAGAAACTCTGTGGTGGGAGCAATGTAGGCATGAGCTTACTCCATGAGTGGGTACAGAGGAACAGCACACCCCGCATCTCATACCCCCACCTACACACAAAGCATCACTGCTGTAAGTCACCTCCTACTGCTACAGGGAAATGACAAAAGCTGTTGGGAGTACTAAAACCAAAAAACTTCTCTCACTTTCAGTTTGCCCTCCTGAAAAAACATGTAGGTGAATCTATTGCTTATTAAGTAGTAGACTGAAAACACTTGCTAAAAAAGTGCAATGAGGTGCTCACAGTCTGGCCTCTCTTTCTCTTCACCATCCAGCACCAGCTTCCTTACTTTGTCTTACTAGTCCAACAGTTGCCTTTTTACACAAACCAGTACCATATATACTCGCTAGTTAGGGAGGACAAGAGTACAGCTGAGAATAGTTCAGTTCATGTCCACAGTTATTTTGAGGCAAGGCTTCTAGAAGTGAAAAGCCATACTTTACTCTCTGGTAAATAGAATTATTACAAGTTTTCCCACACACACAGACTTCAAGACAGCCTTTTTCAGACTGTTTCAAATTTTAGAAATAATCACAGTGCCTTGATTAAAATCAGCATAACACCACCTTTTGCTGTGGATTACATCTATTTAGCTGTCTAAAACCAAACTAAAAGTCAGCTATTTCTGGTCTTCTAACGTAAGATGTCAGGGGCAAAGAAATAGAAACTTGAAAGTCTGTGAATAAGTGGTGACAAAAGCTGTTCTGGCGACGCAGATACACAAGAAGTGGATGAATAAACTTCAGCATGAACAGCAGCCCAAGCACAACGGAACCCAAGTCAACATCAACACCAGCTTCCAGGAGGACTACTGCCAGCCTTTTGACCCTACAACCACAGACCTAACAGGCTGTCTGCATTAGCATCAATACTTCGAACAGGTCAACCCCACGCAACTGAAACAGCCCCCAGCAGGGTTAAAAACCGAGCAATAGATCATGGTTCTTCTCAGCACAAGGGCACGGCATCTGCACTACCATCCTGCTTTGCTCAGGAAAATGCCTTGCCTGGATGATGTAGACCAGGGTTTCCAGGCACAAAGCAGTGACTTGATTTGTAGTTGTGTTTTTAACAGGATTTCAGCAGTGAGGGTGGCTTGTAAAAGATAACACAGGGAGGTTCATGTTTCCTTAGACTGTTATGACATCCATTTATAATCTTTTATCCCACTCCTCCAAACAAGTGCAAGTAGGAATACAACTTAAATAATCAAATTTTGATTACACATTTTCTAATTAGTTTGATTACTGAAGCACATTTCAAGAATAATTAAGCATAGGGAAGCAAGTTTACTAAATAGGGCTAACATATCAGATAAGAAGGATGTATTTACAACTAATTTAGGGTCAGGCTGCAACTCTCTTAATGATAATGGCAGGCAGAGATTTAATTGGCATCGTGGTACATTGACTGCAACACTATTTCTTCTGTGAGGATCTGTTCCAGGCACTGCACATGTGAAAAGTTCACAAAGGGGCTTCAGCAGGGAGCAGGTGGGAGATAATGAAGCTTTTTCATGATGTAAGGAACCTGCAGCTAAATCCTGTTAAAAGGGAAGAGCCGAACTTTAGAACATGCTGCCAACGAAGGCTGCAGGCAGATTCTCTTTATCCCCCCTCCTGAGCCTTGACAAGCAACTGGTTTACAGAAACCTTATCCATTACTTGGGTTGGAGTTAGCAATTTCAGCAATGTATTACAAATAAATAGTAAGTTCCTATACCAAAAAATGTTTGCACTTCCACGAAGCAATACCACATAGATAGTTAAATTAGAAAATGCCCAAGTGACATTGCATTAGGAGAGTTTGCAGAGAGATTGTCAAGGGGATCTTCCAATGGATTTCTTTTTTTTTTTTTTTCTCTCAGATGCCTTCTACTGAATATTCTGTGGCTCACAGAGATATTTTCACTTTCTAATTTATGAATCCTAAAGATGAGTCATGTCTGACAGTGATGATTTAGTAGTATGCAGAGGAGGGATAAATTCCACCAAGACAGACAGAAATCAAACCAACTTTCCTTTGAGTTTTAATGAGGGTTACAAGAATCCCAGCCAGACCTTTCCAGGATCCAGCTAATGCAGAAGGCTGCTCAAGTTTAGAGTTTGGGGTATTTATTCTTTGCATAAACACTTCAAAGCAAAGCTCATTAAAGTCAGTGGGAAAAGTCTCAATGAAAAGAGTGGGTCTGAAATAAACCTAAATAGTGCAACTCTTTCAAAAGGTATCAAGCTAACTCCTTTCTGAAGGGTTTTGTTCATTTGTACGCTTAGAACAATAACAAGGAGCTTCGGAGGTATATACAGATAATACACACATACAGTTAGGGACAGAAAATAAGACATTATTCTTCTCTTGGAGTTTTCCTTGACTATTTGATACAAGAAAAGCAGTGAAACATTCAGCTGAATATTTTTCTCCTTTGCCACACCAAAGCAAAATGTTCAATCATTGTTATTATCATCATTGATGTTATTTATTTTGTGGTTTGATAAACAGCACCAAAAATCAGTTATTCATTAAATCCTCATTAAGACAAAACTCCTATGAAGTCATCACATCAGTACTTCTGTCCACTACAATTAGTACAAGTAAGCAAAAAAGACAAAACCCAGGAAAAGACATCCAAAACTTCCATCAATCAAAAATGTAAAAAGAAATTTTTACAAAACTACTTTTATGACTAATCTAATTCTGAGCAAAATAAAACTTTTCACAAGACCAAGATTCTTACCACTGTGCTGCGCCAACATATATGTCTGCATTAATTGTAGTTAGATCTTAAAAGAAGAAATTTTTTTACATTACTACTCAAGAAAGTATGTTGTTACTCAAGACATATCTTCAAAGCCAGGAATTTAATACTAAAGAGCATCAGGCAAGAAGAATACCAGGTCCTTAACCTGAATATAACACCACCCAGCTACATAAATGAGTTGGAAAATTCTTTGGCTCTGACCAGTATTGTAGCAACTCTATCCCTTGTGAAAAATATTTAGGTTTTCTGCAGCTGTACAGCATTCCACTGCTTCAACAGAACAAACAAAGTCAATTTTTTTAAAAAAAAATCTTATTTACTTTCTAAACTATTTCAAACAGCATCATTTTCTTTTCTGTCTTTCTAAACCATGCCAGTTCTTTACAGCTTTTTGCAGTGCATTGAAGTGCTTTCAAAGATATTTTTTTAAAAAGATGTTATTTCATCAGGTTACATAACTAAAAAATTATGGCATTTCAAGGAGCTCAACATTTCAGTCGTTTTCAGCATTATTTTGTTCTCCTCATTATTTACTTAGCTTAGTTGTCCTTTAGAATAACTTTATCCATTCCCAGAATGTATTTGGAAAATCCCCCTTCCTCTTTGTTCACTTCACCAGTGCTGTGCCATATTCCTTTTCCTATTGCCCCCCCTTTTCTTTTTTTTAAATACCTTCCCATCAAACATTAACAGACTTTACATGCATTTCTGTTTTCACATACTTGGTAGAGAAAGACAAATTAACTGACATTAAAGTCAACCTGCATTAAGGTACCTTCTTTCATTTGAAAGAACTTTGTTATTAAAGCTGCCACGTGCCAGTCAGAGGAACATATTTTTCTAAGGCACAGCTGCTCATGGTCACGTCATCTGCTATCATGAACAAACATGGAGCATGAGGTGGAGCTAGCAAATGGGATGAACAGAGCAAATCCCTTGCTTTGCTTCAATATGTAAACCATGAAAGTTTATAATTTAAAAAAAAATAAGTTCAGAGTGTACAGTTCCCAAACTGAAATATGTTCAGCAGCAAAAAGCAGGTTTCTCATAAGAAAAGTTAGGGAACTCTGTTGGAGTTTAAATTTAAAGGAGGATTTTCCACATCCAAGTGTCAGGCTTAAAACTAAGTGGGTTCAGCCCGTGTTCTCTGACCATTGCCCTTCATTCAGTCTCCTGAGAAATGCTCTGACATATTTAAAGCATGCTTTTACAAATTGTTCTATATATCACATCTTCAGCATTCACAAGGTCTTCCAGTATCTGTTTTCTAGTTCATCTCCTTTACTCCCCTGCTTCACAGACAATAAAGAACAGTCATAAACGTTTAACAGCCAAGATAAGCTAATAAATACAGCCCTAAATATTATTGCCCCTACAAACAAGAGCAAGAGAGTAATTTCTCCTAAAAAAAACCCAGCTCCTTAAACCAGAGAGCTTTTTATTAAGCCAGCAAGTGACAGCACAAAAAGTCACCTCAGTCAAAACCTACAGCAAAAATAAGTGCATCAGGATTTGAGAAGAACCAGCAAGACCAACTTGGCTCAGTTGACTGGTCAATTAATTGGATTTACTTGCCAGTCCAGTGCATGTTTTTCCTCACCATCTGTTCACCTTGAAAAGCTAACGGATAACCCCCAACACAGCCACCTCCTTTCCTGCAGCACCTTTCCTATCTTCTGCTCCACTCTAGCCCCATTTTAGTTCTGCAGCCCCCAACCCCTTCTGAGGGACAGGGTCAAGTTCACCTGAAACCAAAGCAGTTGTAGACCTTGCTGTGTATGCAGGGGCAAAGCTTCTTATAAAGTATCACCCTGCCTTTGGCCACACTCAAACGGTGGAAAGGCTTGCAGAAAATGAAACCTAGTACGAGACCCCCACCATCTCAAGACATCTCCATCTCTGTCCTGGTCACGGCTGAACACAGCAAATTATGGTTTTCAGCGGCCAGAACCAAGAAGGTCAGATACCCCTAGAGAGGTGGTGAAATTGAAGATCTCTACCAAGGATCACATTGTTACTTCTATCCATTGTATCTTCTATTCACAAGACTCTTCTCTTTCCCTGTTCTTCATTCCTTTTCCTCCTTGTTACGCACGTGAACTTGGCTAGGCTAACTCTTCCTTTCCCCTTCTTCTCACAGGGTGTTCTAATTCAGTCTCCCACCATCTCCTTTTCATACTTCCACCAGAAAGAATTTGCTTGGGCCATTCCTGCATTTTATTTATAAATATATATATACACACACAAAAATCTCTTTAGATTAAGACCTGCATCACCACATAGTATCTAGAGACACATGCATACCCTACTCAGAATGGGTTTTGTCCATAAAGCCAGCAAAATAAGACATATTTGCAACTGACAGATCAAGCCATATTTGAAGTAAAAAAAAAAAACAAAAAAAAACCACACACACCACCAAAAACCACCAACCAAAAAAAACCTAGCAGAAAAGTGAAAAGTTAAACACTTTTAAAAACTCCTTTTCCCACTTCAATCAAACATCCCTAAGAAGCTTTAACCTGAGATGAAACGTGGCATATGAATTTCAGGAAGATTAGCTTCTTTTGAGGGAATTTGGTTGTTGAGAGTGAAATCAGAGTTGTGATTGAAAGGTAACTTTGAACTCAACTCAGCAGAAGCTACAGACAGTCCATAATAAGGTACATTATTATTCTAACTTCTTTGGAAGTGTCATGGGACGCTTTTTATTTTGAAGGCCATTTAAATGCATTTACATTTTTAAACTCTCACCATAACTAAAGGGTTATTGTTCATTTCCAGTCTGTTAGATCTATATTCTGCACATCCCACATGTGCCATACTTCGAAAATTTTGTTCTTGTTTCCTGCTCTCATCACAAAAATGGATGAGAATCACACGTTATTGCTTCAAAATATTAAAAGTGAATGCAGAGAGGGGTTAATTTATGCCTTCCACAAGAGATTTGGGAGTGTTATTATGAAACATCTTGAGTGTTAATAATATTTTTCTTTTTATTTGCTTTGTTTCTCTGAGCATAGCTGTAGAAAGAATAAAAAATATCCTTGGGCATTGTAAGAAATATGCTGCAATCCAAAAGTAATTCACAATGCAGTTCTACAAAGGGCCCTGTGAATAGAGCATCTCAGCATATTTCAGGAACAGGAAGAAGAAAGAAAGCAACCTCCCCACTACCAAAACGTCAATACTTGTTGAGCCATAATTAGCAGGCTGCTCACTGCCCATAGGGACAGGCATGCTCCTCTCCAACACAAGAGGGTTGCATTCATTCTACCAAATTAAAAGGGAGTTTTGCTATTAACCAGCTACATCAGAATTTTTCTTAATGGTCACAAACATACCAAATGAAAGAGAGCGCGAGCTGGGCCTTATTCTTCTTTGTACAGGGGCCTATCAATGTGCCAGAACAAGGTAAAGAAACATTTTACTGCATTAAGTGAACATTACGGTGAAGAACAAGAGAGCGGCCAGATGTTTGTCCCTGTAGAGAGGGCCACAGGATTGCTGTCCCAGGGGCACTCCAGCCTCAACAGGCAGTGTAACTGCAGGACGTACTCATTAGCTTTTGCCTGAGGAAGGAGGTAGCATCTCTTCTTTTTTCAGAAAAATACTTACATCCCACACACTGTCAGCATCATAAACACTTGCGTTTTCTTCCTGCCACAGCACGTAAGGTTCAATGCAACCAATGTACATTTGTTTTGAAAGATAGCATGCTACAAAACTGTGTATCTAAAGCACAATCGCCCCTTCCCCTAAAGATATTTCCTTTAGCAACTAGAAGTCCTGTAAGCACTGATAACATGATAGAAATATTATAATACTAACATAAAAGTTGAAGCCACTTTTATCTTCCAGCTCCAGGTGTATGATTAAATCCACTCCAGTCTTGCTCAGGCTTTAGAATCTTTTTTTCCTCTTTGTAAATCATTCCTTTTTCCCTTCATCTCACATGGCTACCCCAGCTGCAAAAAGCTGGTACAGGAAAATATTATCCCATGGAAACTCAAGCCTTCGGCAGCATATTTAGAAAGTAATTAGCTTGAAACTCAGAGCATGAAGGAAATATTTCAAGGATAACACATCTCCTTTCTTTCTTTCATGACATTTTCCTTCTTTATGAAAGCCAATACTCCACACCATGCGTTTTGGTACTTTACCAGAATTACTTCCCAGCAACTTAGGTGATGGCAGAAACAATAATAAATGACTGTGTCAACAAGAGGGTTATTGGGTAAAGAGAAAAAAGAATCTGTTACCTTCAAGCACACACCATATGATAATTTATTAAACTGTCAGGAGCAAGCCTTTAAGGTAAAAATGAGCTGACTCAGAATTCTCTGATTATGGAAAATGAATCCCTAATAGAAGTAAATGGACAAGAACAAAATTTCCTTGCTGTGTTCCCCATTCAAAATTAATTGGAAAGTGGCTGATTTGAGATTATTATATCCTCTAGTGAACTGAAAATGCTATATTTTTTTTCCTCTGAAACCAAGAGTGGAGAATTAAATTAACTCTGAGGTTTGTTTGCTCAGAGTAGGCCACCAAAATGGATTAATTAATCATCATTTATGAATACTCTATAACGTAGAGCAGTCACCTCTTCATAAAACTGCTAGAATAGCAACATGACAGTAGAACAGTTGTAAAAACAAATGATAAATTTCCTGCATCTCCAATCTACATCAGCCTCCCTGGTATTTCTTTCTTTGAGGTTTGAAAGAAAGCATCCTGGTGAAAACTCTTATTCAGCGTTTATAAGAGAGCTTAGTTTAAATGGAATTATTTACAGTCATTCCATGACTCCGTGTGCTGTGCAGGGTCCTGGGCAGTAATTTCCACATGGAATGTCAGTATTGCTCTGAGACACCCTACCTTCCTCTGCCTGGAGACTACAAAGTGCCACGTTAATGATAAAAGACTAATTCCATCATTCAAAACAAAGTCAGAACCAGATCTTATTTAAGCACATCTATAAAGAGAAATGTCACAGAAAGTCATTTATGGACACTTATCCAAACTAGTAATCATTTTGACCATTATTTGCCATTAGCAGAAACGACAGCACATTCCTCCCAAAGTTCAGCTGGCTCAGAGGAATATGTTTTAACTCAGTGGTTGGAAGGGCAAATAGGGGGGGAAAGCAACTAAAGATTGAGTTTGGATGGTGGGGGGGGGGTTGTTTATTTTACAAAAATCACTATCACTAGATCAGGCTGCTGTTGAACTTACTTAAGTCCTATAGAAGTGAATAGGGCAGCTTGTGTCTTTGCCTGTTGATTTGAAGTGTGAAATACTGTGCCTTCCTCTATGGCTATTAATACCAACCACCCCCCCACCCCCCAGCACCGCCCAGTTAGGCACTTGCAGTGCTAAAACAAATGCTTCACTTCTTAGGGTGGCCAATCCACCAACCTTGAAGTCCATGTTTACTTCAGGACTAGTTTCATCCTGCCTAGAAATATTGTCTTCCCTAGAACCTGCAAGAGTAGCCAGGGGACATCTCCAAGCTGTGAGATGACAACATTTAACCCCAGCTCACTATAGGTGAAAGAATTTTGATGGAGCATTCCTGGGTGACCCGCAGTGTGTACGCAGAAAGACTTGAGTCAGGCACATGGCTTGGCTCAAACACTGCCTTCATAAATATTTATTACCACTGTTAATAGCTGTTTGGCAGCCTGGCCACCGCTGGCTCCCTGGCTGAATGCTGTCTAGTTGTTTACATGGATTCCTGAGTGGCAGAGTCTCCTCCTCTTATCCAGGAACCACAGCCATGCAGGTACTACATATGGAGAACAAACTCTTTCAATTATATCTCTTCATATCCTCTGCGGTCTACATAACTAAGGTTTAATGTTGCTTAAAACATAAGCATCATATTTAGATTTCTTCAAAGTAATGAAAGCGCTGTTCATTTCTATTAAAATAGAAGTCAAACAGGACGACATTTTCTGATTATTTCCCACTCGCACAAGTAAGAGGTCCCATAAGATATTTTGGAAATTCTGGAAAAGTAATTAGTTTTGCTGCAAAGATACTTAATCTACACTAAAAAAATCATCCTGCCTTGATTATCCATAATATCTACATGCTACTATAATGCACCATTATTTAATTAGACATCAGGCATTTGCAAACAAGCACACAAAAATAAGAGAGCAAAGCTGAACCTTCCCTAAAAATAAGGCCAAGCAGCAGGAAAACTTGGTAAGGGTAGAAGCAGTAAAAACTTCAGGCTGGCTGACAGTCACAGCTCCAGCCTGAGCACTCAGATATCATCTGCCATCTCTCTGTATACGTATGCATGTGCGATGCTGAGCAAAATATTTTCATCCACATCCAATCCAGCCCTTTATTTAATGAGTGGGTTTTAATGTCACTCACAACCCTTGCCTAGCTGTCCCTTGCCCTCTGTAGCTCTGCTCTCTGTTGCAGAGCGGAGTTTGTGCCGTATCTGGCTGTGCACAGTCCCTCTCGGCTGGGCAATGCCAGGAGCTCTACAGATGCAGTCAGCTACCCCCATTTGCAGAGCCAACTTCATGCAGACAAGTGGGCAACAGCCCAGGGCGAAGGAATGTCCACCTCCTGCTCAAACAGCTCTCTGTTGGGGCTGCTCCAGACAAATAGAGGCACGTAAGCTGACGGCTGTTGCTTTCTTAAGCTGCAACATTCAACCCTCACATGTGGGGCTTTCCTCCATCCACAGCCCATGCCAGCCCTGTCGCCTGCACAAAGAACAGGGCTGACCCATGACTTTCCCCCAGCCTGATGGCTTCTGGGCAGCACTAATTAGCTCCATCTCCTTCCGATCCCTATGGGGAAGTTTAGATCCAGCATTTGCCTGGATCTGAGATTCAGCAAAACAATACAGTGCGAAGGATCAGGCAGGCTGCTGCACAGGACATGCTGGTCCTAAAGAGGAGACAGCCATAAGATTACTTGGCAGTGTCCCATGTCCCCTCATTCCAGCTCATGTATCTTGTCTTTCTTGCAGTGAAGAGCCCAAATAATCAGTGCTGTCATTATTTCACACCCACAGATCCAAAAGCAAAAGTTTTACTTTACCCACGTATACAGGAGCGGCACAGTGCATTATTTAGAATGATTTTTGCATGCTGTGATAAATACAAGACAGTGCTACGCAGGCACTGCCTACAGCCCACCACTCAAAGGTACTGTGGAGGACCTTGGACTACTGCTGGCCAGCAGTGGCCATTCACCTCCCAGCATCATCCAGCCCTCTGGCTGTGACAGCAGTGCTGTCACAACAATGGCTGTGACATTAAGAACAGCAAGGGAGAGCTATCATTATTTCAGTGCAGCAATAGAGGAAGCTTCATGATTTTCTGTAGATGCAGCCAGAATAGGATGTAATTTGGCATCAAAAACTGATGCCAAGGAATACTCACAGTATCTGTTGGCACAAAATAATTGAAGTTGAACTGATTTTTATCTGCAGAGGATTATAACTAAAGAGGTTGACAGCCTCGACCAGTATTATGCATTTGCTTGACAGAAGTTAAAGGAGCATGCAACACATACAGCTATCAATAACACATTTCCTTGACTATCTCCTTATACAAACTCCTTTGATTATTTTTGAAAACTGAAGTCCAAAACAATCTGAGACTTCTCAGAGCTGTATCTTTGATGATACTTCTATTATTCCATCAGACATGGTTAGCATCTGACTTAAGACAATGGTGCCCAAATCGGTTTTCATTTGTGCAATTTGAAGTTTTGAGTCTGAACTGAATGAATTTTAAGGGTTTTTTAGGGGAAATTTACAGTCTTTTTTGTGTAAAAAAAAAATCTTTTCAATGAGAAAACACAGATGGCAACAAAACAAATTCCTATATCATAACTTTGACTTAAAAATGAAAATATTCCCCTGTAACAGGAGGATTGAATTGCTCTAGACTTCTGTAGACTTCATGAGGCCCACAGATGTAACAGATAGCACTGAATTTGCACAGAATTCATTAAACTTTGGCCACAATTAGATGTACTGCTGATCACTTATAAAAGTGTGACAAATGAACAGACATAAAACCATCCATTTAGGTTTTTTCCACCCTAATGCAGCTACACACTGGTCGCATAAAGTCATCAACAGCAGCAGTCATTTTTTTCAGTCTCTGAAAGCATGCCCTAATAGTAAAAAAACCCCAATAACTAAAACCCCATATTTATTTTTTTTAGTTGCAGGTTTAAAAAAAATTAAATGTACTCAAACCTCCTAACTAGCTTTCTTCATCCAAGACCCCAGGTGTCAGGGGTATCAAAGATGTATATAACATGGGAAACAGTCACTGTGTTGGAATGTGTTCATGGATTTAGCCTTTATTTTAGAAGTGAGACTTGGGTAAATATTAGAAAATAAAAATAAAACCCAAACATACCGCTTTTATTCTCATAGGGAAAGGAACAACGCAGAGGACTTTTTTGTCAATAATAAAGAATTCATTTAATCATACCAACTAAATAATGGAAAAGTAGACAGTGTTCCTGGGTAAATGAGAAACAGTTTTGCTCTTTGAATAGTGAATGTTAAAACAACATAGCTACACTACAGCATTTGTATAGCTGTCCCAAGGCCACGTACCGGCACTGATCGACAGCAGCTTCCCCTCCCATCGCCGGCAGCACTTTGGGTGGAATACAGACACTGGAATGAATATGGGCATGGGAAATAAAGCACCATTCAACATTTTTGTTTCCCCTTCAATCAAACACAGAAATGTTTCTTTCCAAACACTGCCGTTGTTGCTTTCTTTAAAGATATCATGTTTGGAAAATATTTGATTATCCTGTCAAGAACGCTAAAATATAAAAAGATGTGCAGAGTGGAAATAGAGAAAAAGTAAAAAAAAGGCAATTTGCAGGTATGTAAATGATTTTTCTTCAGTAGAAGGGTCATGAATATGAATAGTGCTGAGTTCTAGAGAAACAATTTGTCATTATTAAAATTAGTGCTTTGTCAACACACAAAAAAACCCTCAGTCCCAGCTTCCTTTTTGTGCTGCTGCACAAACAGCTGCATTAAGGGCCCAAGTGTTCTGGGATTCATTATCAGTGAATGGGTCTCTGGCTCATAAAGTACAAGAAAAGTCTGTAATCCATAACAGGAGGCTGTTCAGGATGTGAAATACATTAAACACTTGAAACTGAAAGAGGTATTTCTGTGGTCAGCCTAGCATAGAGCTACTTGGTATTAGTAAATGAACACTTGACAGTTTTGCATTTCTCAGCCATGACATCCCATTTACACATTCAGAAATACAACATGCTGCCATCTAGATCCAATTATGAGAGTTTGCTCTCTGAGCAACTGTACAGCATTTTCTGAGCACAATGGAAAAAGACAGAATAGCAAAATTCATTTTTTCTAGGAAACATTCATGCAAGAGCACAGCAGAGAACAGCAGTAAATATGCTACCACGTTTCCACAAGAACAGGATGCCTGCACCATATATTTCCCAACATGTCTTTGTTTTGCACAGGGTTGAGCTATACCCCTGGTTTATTTTGCATGCATTAATTCTCCCCTTCTTGCCAATTTTATTTAAGAGGTGCAGAAGCAAGGAAAAAAGTTGTTAGAGACAGTGAACAACAAATTCTTCATAGAGGAGCAGGATTCACATGTGAGACCTCTCTCTGTTCCTGGGCTTTCCAGCAATGGGGCAGGGCCAAAGGACAAGCAGAAGGAAAGAACCTAAAAGGGAACACTGATCCTATTTAATTATTGAACAGCTGGGAGGATGAGGTGAAGAACTTAAGTTTTGAAATTGAGTTTTTTATTGCAAGCCAATGGATCAATGGATAGCCATAGCTTCAAATATTAACATAAAGGTATCAGCCAATATTTGATTCCCAATATTGGATAGCCATCCTTGAGACCGGCCAGGTATACCAGTGAGATTGGTTAGATTACACTTCAGCTGGAAGCTGGAGCACTAACAGTCCTTCTTCAAGGAGTTTATGTTCTAGCATGTAGGTGTATGTTATTCTAAAGAAGAAACTAGAAGCTCTGTGCCAATTTCATAACTGGTTTCACTCACTAGGGCAGATGGCAAGGACATTGGTGGCTATGGAGCACAGGGTCCTGGGGAACAGAGAGGGAGCAAACCTTATTTAATATCAGCTCCTGTACAAGTTAACACAACTGCAGATTTCACATGAGCTAGACGAACACACACCAGCTGAGGGTAGGGCTTACCCTCAGTTGTCCAAAGGCACAGCTTTGAAGAGAAACGTGAAAGGCTCTTGCACTCAAAACTGCATGCATAACAAACTAAATCCTACCATGAACAATACACGCACACAAAGGATAGAGTCTTAAAAGCAAATACATCCTAGTTTTGGAAGTCACTTTACCCTTTGGCCTTCAGAATATTTGCGTTCCTGGTGGTCACATGCACCCAGGAATTCAAGCCTTTGAAAGCATAGCTAAGTGGCTAATGGGATCTTCATAGCTACCTGCCTACTGCAAGCATGGTGTGGGTCACCCAGCCAGAGTGAAAATACCACTAGAATTCAACACTTTTTGCAAACTATGTCCACGCTGCATGATCTACAGTGGTTTGTAGTTCTCTGGGATGGTCCTCCCAAAAAAGACAAATAGGATTTCCAGTCTTAGCATAGCATCCTAGTGCCCTCCGGAGACAGGCAGCTAACCTTCATCCAAACCCAAGTGCTTTTAGTTAAGACTGTACTGAGTTTGGCACTTACAGGAGGAAATAAATCTCTATATTTCTGCATTAACAAGTACATAGGGCTGAGTATGTGGAGAAAGTGCACTAACTCCAAGTACAGAATGCAATTTCAGGGCACTTCAAGCAGATCTAGCATGGTTTATATTCCAATAGCTTTGAAACAAGCCCTTTATTTTTATCTGCTAGCTCATCCAGATTTCATTTTATGTACAGAACACAAGCAGGCATATACAAATATTACATACAGAGAATGTGCTGCATACCTATCATTTCTTATATAACTGATTTTAAAAAGCCCTGGAAATAAGAACCAAATAGTAAAATTCTGTGGTGCTGCTGTCATTAGTTTACGAACACCAGTTTCTAAACTGGTTCAAGTTTGTTAATAAGTCACTAAGTAAGTATTATGGTCAAGGAGCAGAGGAGCTAGTAAATGGTCAGATGCAGAACATAGCTTCTGTTTGATCCTGTCAGGTGGACAAAGTATAAAATACCCTTTCTTTCCCCCTGCCCACCCAGCCTAATGGAAACCATATGGTTTATCAACCAGAATGGCATATTAACTGCCCAGGTAGTCTGAGAAACTTAGGACCGCTGTACCCTTCCCAGCTTTTTCTTTTGAGCCAAGAAACTGCAGACTATTGTGGGCATCTTTGAAATGTTAGTACAGAGCAGGCAACAGAAACCAGGAGAAGAAAGCTCATTACAATACTAAAATAAGTATTCCCACAGTCTGTGGGCCACAGCTCTCCATTTATTCCCATTAATATAGATACAAATAAGATTCTCCTGGAAGTGCGGCATGGGTCACCCTAGGGAGGGTAGACCAGCCCAGCAGTAGGCTGCCCTGCAGGAGATTAATTCTTTGAAAATCACATCATCCTTCTGTGTTTCAGTTTTGCCACCAGCAAAACATGAATCTCAGAATTCTCATTTTTGTGCAAGTCTTTGAAAGTCATAACTAAAATCTGTAGGTGTTTCTTACAATAAAATGAAGTGTTAAAAAATAATTAAAAATAACATTTTTGTGACAAAAGGACCCCAGCTGCAGAAAAGGGAAAGTGATTTTGAGGAAAAGGTGTTATGTGGTATGAGAAGAAGGCAGCGACTGAGATCTGGATCAGACTATGGGCGGCAGAAAAAGAAGAAAGGAAGAAAAAAATTTCCTACCTACACCTTCAGCATTCTTGCCCCCTTCACACCTCTCAAAAATACGAGTGATCACAGGAATAGGAACAAAGGGAGAGGTAAATTGCCAAAGCTAATAAGATACTGAAACTGTACAAATTGCAGCATCATTTGGCCACTGATGTCCTGAAAAGTGTCTGTGTTCTGACACCAATGGTGGAATACAGCTGGCCTTGTTTCCCACAGCGTGTTTGCTATAGATTGTATACTGACAGCAAGGGATTTTATTCAGTGCCTCTCTGCACATTTGTGTAACTTATATTGCTTATGCTAGTTTAACCTCTAAGAGTAATGCAAGGCAGCCAGAGCCTCAGGAATTTGAAACAATTTACTGCCTTTGTACCGCACCATTGCGCAGAGCGGCATCCTGCCTCCCTCCTAAAAGCATTTTTCCTACCTTGATGAAGTGCTGCCTGCTGGTTAGTGTCAGTCTGAGTGCTGTAGCTCACTTTTTGTCATAGAAAGTATGAAAACAAGTCTCTTTCTCTTTTATTCACCAATTTTGCTCCGAGCACTGCAGGATGGGACAGTCCCTGGTTTTTACCGTTTTCCTCGCTCTTGCCCTCAAAGCTGGTTCTGAAGCCTTTTTGGGTCCACAAAACAGCACAGCAAAGCAGTGTGACAGCACTGGGTATCCCAGTACCAGCCTTGAGGCATGCAGCAGCATGGTGCTAGCTCAGCACATTTCTAGACCATTGCGTTTTCTATGGATTGATGCATCAGCACAAAAACAAGTTTTGTGTCCATCGATGCTATAAACATGAACAGTTAATACCCATCTCCTTTTGTCTCAATGGTTTTGGAGGTGGCAAAGAGTTAGATAACTGTTTTATCCCACATATGATGCATCATATCTGGTGTGTGTGCTTCAGAACAAGATCAATGAAGCAAAAGAAGTCAAGAGAGATGTCCAAGAACTTTTAACTCCATGAAGAGTGAACAATTGTTTATTTTGGACTGCAGCCTAATGAAACTCTTAAAATAACCTAATATCCATTCCCTATAAGTACCTTTTTACATTAAAAAATCTTATTAAAATTCAAGTTTAAAAATGTCAACAAGAGCAAGTAGATTTACTTGCATATTTATTTGCAGCAATAACATTAAATTGCTGCAATAGTATTAAATGCCATTGACAGACCCTTTAGCACTTATCAAAAACCACTTCAGAGACAAGATTATATTCCCTATCAACATCTCCTATAAGTGTTTTCCTTTTCAGCATTTTAAAATAGTTTGCAGGAAGCACTTGTCACGTTTTGAGGAGCTGAACTTTAAACTAGAAAGGATCAGTTTGTGTTGGGGTTTTGGCAGGGGAAAAGGTCAGTAGATTGGAAACCCAAAGAAGACGATTCATTACCTTGCTTATAAGTTTCTGGGCTACTACACGCGGACACACCCAAAGTTCAGGGCCATTTTAGCGTTTGCTCCAGTTATGTCAAATACTGGCAATTTTAAAATGTATGGACACTGGCATCCACAAAGTCAAGCCGACAGGAAGGAAGAACTTGTACAGTTGCCAATCTTTGTTCAACAGAGGCTCAGAACAGAAAAAAAGTGAAGAATAAATTACCTTTTGTGGAATAAAGTGGGCCCAGTGCAACCACACTGCAGATGGGCCATAAGGGACACTTTCTCCTAAGTTCCATCCGCCTTCACTGTATAGAAGTACTAAAAGCCTTATCAATAATTTAACAAAGTAATGGACATGTTTTTGAACACTGTGGGCTGATGCTTAAAGAAGCACCACATTGGCAGAGAAAGACTGTGAAAGTGGAGAGCTTGTGGCTTTTATTCTGTAGTTATTTTGAAAGTCAGGACAACATGGTGTGCTACAGACACAGTATTCTTGCCAGCAGCACTTTCTTCTGCTAGAGCTCAAACCTGGGACTGCACAGCGGCAAAGTACTGAAGGGCAAACTTCATCTGCAGCTGGTAGCAGCGGTTTGAGTTGGAAAAGCTCTTTTTAGTCAGCAGGACTGAGCCACATGGATCAGCAATAGCAACCTTCCCAAGACACACTTGGACATTTTGCAGCCCTTTTAGGCATAAAGGTCCCAAGTTTTGAGACTCAGCACTTCCCACCAGTTTAGCTGCTGGACAGGCTGGCTGCCACCCAGCTGAGATAAGTGTTTCCAGGGCTCTAACTCACCAGGGACCAGGGTGCCAAGCAGTCAACCTGGCTTCCCAGCCATAGCCTATCCCTGGCAAGGGCAGCATACACCTTGACATCTCCAGCACATCTAACACATACCTCAGGCTTTGAAGGACTGCAGCCTAAGTATTGTCCCCTACATCTGGGTTCCGCAAGGCATCACTCATGCTACATCCAGCTTCCTTCAAGACACAAGGTGGGGGAAAAAAAGAAAGAAAAAGCACTCACTGACCTGAGCATGCACCATGGATGCTGGAGAATTGGATCTTCCGCTGCAGCTCTCAAAGGAGGAAGGCGCACACACCGCACCCTCTCCAGCAGCTCTCTCTTGGCTGCTTGCACATCATTTTATAAACTCACACCTAGCCCACAGCTGTGCTTGCAGTTCCCATCCTAATCATCCAAAAAGAGACTCACCTGGATGTAGATACCTATCTGCAAAGCAAAATCAGGTGTCCTTGCTGCTGCTGACTTATCTCTTCACAGTCCGATGCTTCAGGCCCCCGCATATGCATCACTTATACCCCCACTCCACCCCTGCCTACAGCCTTGCATCCTAGATGAGTAATGCAGGTAATGCATATGGCTGAGCAGCCTGGCTATGGCTCACTCCAGTCTTCAGGCACCAAGCCTTCCTGAGGCTTTACAAACCAGCTACCTAATTGAAAGCAGGCACAAAAAGGCTGGGAGATAGAGTACTGAGCCTACATCCCTTTGCTGAACCCATTCCAGCCTGAACGTGAATGGATTGCTGTCTGTGGTCTTCCCAAAGCCAGTGCTTTATTTTCCTTTCCCAGAAATTTTCTGCATTATGGCAGGGCAGAAAACTTCCCACCAGCATATTTCGGAGTTTGCTGTAACAAACATTACATCTCCGATTTTTTACTTCATGTCAAAACCTCCTTGGACATGATATCATTACTAAGTTCACTGCCTGACATGCTGTTCTGTTTAATTGCTGTGGTCACATTAGTTAATTTGTGCTTTCTGTGATCTGCTGCGTATTATTGATTGTTGACTTCAGAGATGGTGCTGAAAAAGAAGAAAAATACACACTGTTCAGTTACCACTATGATATTATTTTTTGATAACAATGTAATTAAATTCCACTGTCCTTGCACATCCTATTTTAGGCCAATGTACTAAGTAAAACAGCCAAGTGACAACACTCAGGTTGATAGCATCTTCATAAAATGAAATGACAATCTACAGATGAACCAGCCCTTCCTTTGCAGCCATGAAACTGAGTTTAATCACCTCATGGGAAGAAAATCCTGGGGAATATATTCTTCACAGTATTCTTACAAATTCTCTTTATCCCTCTGAAAAAAAATTACGGGATCTACAAAGCAGTGGCCATGTAAAGGAGAACCATAGCAAGGCTGATAAAAAGGCAGAAGCTATATTGGCTTTAAGGAGAAAGCAATGACAGTGATCTTTAGCTGAGGTACCATCACTCACAAAAGCATGACATTTTTACATTTCAGTACTTACTCACCTACTTACAGACACACCATTTGAAACAAACTAGCTGACAAACTGCATTCAGAGGAGACAGCGAATTAGTCAGATTTTCACGTTAATTCCATAATAGCAGCCCTGAAATTAGGCTTTGCCTACACGTCCGAGGAGTGGAGACCTGGCTCCCTCGGAGGTGCTGGGGACTCCTAACTGAGGTGTCACGTATGCCAGTGCATCCCCTGCCCAGGGATGGGGAACAGGGAAGTTCAGGAGGCATGCAAGAAACAATTTTTATGTTGTTTGTAAAAAGAAGTCAAAACAGAAGAACAAAAAGAAAACCTCTGAAAGCATCTCCCGAATGCCAGCCCATGGGGAGCCCATGAGCAATACATACCTTCAGATAAGGGCTTTTAAAGAAATGGTACATACGTGACACGTTTGGAGGTTTCACCCTAGCAGAGAGGCTAGGAAGTGCGACTAGTTTAACATTTTCATCATCTTCTTTTGGGTTTGGGTGGTGGGAAGAGGGTTTGGCAAAGCTTGCAGGAACCCCCCTGCCTGCCCTTCCAGCCAGACGCTGCCATCTCCTCAAGTCCTGTGACTGAAAGGTTTCTCTTGCCTCCCAGATCAGCATCTTCATGACCCATTTGTCTAACTATGGGAACGACCGCCTGGGCTTATACACCTTTGCGAACTTAGCCAACTTTGTTAAGAGCTCAACTAACCTGAAACTGCAGACGTTGCCCCCGGTTCAGCTGGCTCAGAAGTACTTTGAGCTCTTCCCAGAGCAGACGGACCCTCTTTGGCAGGTAATGTCACTTCCTCTTCCTCCTCCAATTACAACCTGCTTCTTGAAGTCAGAATCTTTGCCTGTAAAAAAAAAATAATTAAAAATCCCAGTTCACATTCATATATGTTTTTTCTCCCTGCATGCCTTCTCAGATTATTTAAATTTTCTCTGTGAGGGCACTGCTTTCGGCTAGAAATGGATTAGCTTGCACTTACCCCAAACCAGGCATGGTAAAAGCACCTAACTGACATTTATTTGAGAATAAAGGCCCGCTTCCCAACCCTCCTGTCTGCAGCTTTGCTTATGCATCACACTGTGTTAACTGATGGTGTTGCACTGTCAGTAAGATGCTCTTAGCCAGCCAGTAGCAAGAGCTGTCCCAAGGCAAACGCAAATTCATTGCACCCCTTTACAGGAAATGGTTGAGGTTGGATCACTGCAGCTCCAAGGAGGATTTCCCACCATCTGAACCCCCTTCAATGAAAAAGCAAGGAAAAGGGAGGGCAGGAGGGGTCAGTGCAGCAAATGCAGAATGGGCAGCTATTTTAAGAATGGAGAAGGGTTTCTGCACAAACTATTTTCTCTCTCTGTTTCAAATGCACAATAGTGCTGCTTGTAATCTCAACACTGTAATTTCCTAATCTTTGTTACACATATGTGGCTCTTCTCTTATTCAGCATATGACATGTCATGATGTGCTTTTAGCTATGCAGGCATAAATCCAGAGTGATGCTGTGAAGATCTGTGCAGTTATTTTGGGCTTATGCTGGCAAAAAGAAGCCAAAAATTTCCCTATTATTTTTGGCCCAGATGCAAAAGAAGTATAAATTTATAATATTTCCATTGAATTTAGTGATGTGGCAGTGATTCACATCAGTTAATGATTTTCTCCATTATATTTTGTTAACTTTATTCACTAGCAAACTGTATCTTCTATTACCAGCCAATACTATGCAAAAGCATTATCTATATAACTGCTTTAAAGAGCAGTCAATCCTAACTGTTTCTGTGGGGTCTTTTGTTCACACGTTTTTATTTTGCATTCATAGGTAGTAAAAAGATAAGAAGATGAATAATATCCCATATTTCTATTTTGTCCTTCCTTTTGAGTTCTTATGTAAATTAAAATTGGCACTAAGTCCTATGCATCTGAAACCATTTTGTCACCTAAGAAAGTAATGCCTTGAAGCTATTCAAACAGAGGTTTCCATTTTAACCTCAAATGAAAACTTGACTAAATCAATGTTTTAAACTTTTTTTTCTTCTTTTTCTTTCTTTTCTTTCTAATGACTGAACTTAATCCTCAGTCATGCAAAACTATTATATATACAAGTTAAATTTTAGTCAATGAGACCACATAAATGCCTACCTATGTGCCTATGGGCTCTGAGATGGTGAAATGAGCCTGACCAGCAGAGGAAATGAAGCGCAGTACTCTCACAGGCTGTGGGTTTTGACACCGATCCTTCCAGGATCTGCACAACTGTGCAGCATTACTGACTTCACTGGGACCCCTGGGAGGGTTGGTTCTGAAAGATGGACACTAGGAGTTTGGTGCCTGTGTGCCCTGCTTCCGCAGATCAATACCAGAGTGCTCAGTATCATTCAGAAGCAAACCCTTAGGAGGAAACGTGGGATTTTACTACTTATTGTAAGGCTCTGACATTAGTGCATAACATTTAGATCCTGCAAGACTCATGTGCATGCAAACATTGAGGATACCCCCAGCATGATGTACACAACCACCTTTTCTTCTTCAGAATCCATGTGATGATAAACGACACAGGGATATTTGGTCCAGAGACAAAACTTGTGACCACCTACCCAAATTTCTTGTGATAGGACCCCAGAAAACAGGTAAGAAACAATGAATCTGTAACCGAGACTAGCCCCCCAGTTTTGTATCTCTGTATTTGTGTCCTGTAAACTGAAGCCAACTCCCTACTATAGAGATGGTGCACTCCTGATCCCTATGGGATCCAAACAGTAACTCCTTCACTGCCAACAGAAAGGGACGACTGTAAGATTGCATTCAGTCACCACAAAAAAAAAAAAAAACCCAAACCATATGCTGTCAGGCTGCCCTATGTTAAGATTGTTATAAAGTTCTTTGACAAATTATTTCAACATCATTTGAGACCTTAATTGACAATAAAGGTATTTACCGCCTTGCAGAGCTCTGAAGGTCTCAGGGCATTATTTCAAGTAAGCCACATTCTGCCACTCCCAAGACAGTTATTACTGTTGTGGACATATTGCAGAAAGTGGGTGCTGAAGCAAGGAAATAAATGACAAATCCGAGACCATATAGAAATTCTGCAACAGCGAAAGAGACAGCAGGTCTTGATTCGTAGTTCAATGGTAGCTTGCATAACACAAAATCTTTGAAGAGCAAGTTTAAAGACACATCCTCCAAAATCTCATTTACCACCATATATTGTTCCCAGTTGGTTTTGTCAAATAACAAAAAAGTACTGTTACTGGGATTTTAAAGCATACGTATTACATACAGGTTTGTTAGCTTTGAAATAGACGATTTATTCCTCAGTAGCAGACCCCCAGGAAAAATACACAGAGGACAAAAGTGCAGTTCTGGGAGTAACAAAAGTGTAATACCACACTTAGCGCTTTTGAAAAGTTTTGTGCAACATGAATGGTTTGAAAACAGACGTGCTCAGGCCAAATTCCCTCACTGGTTACATACACAGTCAAGCAAGTAATGTCATCAACAGCAGTATCATGCATGCATCAAGAGAGAAGAACTCAGAGTTTGGGAATGGGAAGAGTCTGACGAGCACGTATTCCCTCCTCCCTCTGAAAGCCCCTTGTGCTTACACAGGGCTTTCATCAACAGGCAACTTTCTTACAAAAGGAAATCTAATTTTCCTGTGTATTTCAACGTGCATTCATTTAAAGTACTTACTTGAATGAATAAAGTCAAAGGGGTTTTCTTCTATTTCCTAATGGCATCTCTTTTTTGTTGTCATAGGAACAACAGCGCTTTATTTATTTCTTCTGATGCATCCTTCCATTATCAGTAATCTCCCCAGTCCAAAAACTTTTGAAGAAGTTCAGTTCTTCAATGGAAACAACTATCACAAGGGAATTGATTGGTAAGAAGAATAACAAAAAAGAAGTGTTCATTATTAATACATGGTAAATCACAATAGAACAATTACAGAAGCATGTATTGCTTTTACTAGTTTTGCTTAGGAAAAGCGTTTTTGTGAGGCTTTCCTTTCCACGGGGAACAGCAGTTCTCATCCTTGTGTGAAAACTGAAATACAAGGCAAACATCACACTACACAGAAACAGATTCATCCTGAGCAGTTTTCCTTGCCCACGTACGTCATGGAGAGCTTGCAGAGCAAACGGGGCTGACCAATAAAAGCAGGCTCTCCCCACAGCTCTGAGGCCTGCTCCTCGGTTCCAGGTGTCACGAAAAATAAAGGGAAAGAAGTGCTTGGCCTTTGTTTTTTCCATGCTGCATAAAGAAAGAGATCACCCATGGCTATCATAGAGTACGTGGTGCAATCCACTTGGAGAAGGAGTGGGGGAGGGGGATTTCTCCTCTGCAGCCCTTCACACAACATGTAGAGGAAGAGGCTGGCCTCTTGGAGACCCCACCACCACACTTCACCGAAACTGGCCTGCATGTTCAAAAGTCAGCAGGGTCCTGGGTGCCCCCACGTACTTTGTTTCCATAGACCAAAAACCAGTTAGTCTCTCCAAAACTGGAAGTTCCCAGAGTGCTCAGCAAATCTAAAAGGACTAAAATATGCCTTCAAAACAATTCCACCTTTTGCTTATTTGAATTCTTCACCTTTTCAATTGAACCTGCTGTTTTGCTTCCCATCAATTTTAAGTGGAAAAGACCATTCAAAGCCAAAATTCAAATCTTGCATTCTGAAAATGTCTAAAAGAAAAGATTTGTCGGTTCCAAAAAGAAGTATTTCAACAATGTTAAAATTAAATGGTTGACATTTTGAAGCTTTTACCATTTTTTTTCACCAGCAGCTAAACTGGTGAAAGATATCCCTTTGACATTGAACTTAGTAGCAAAAATCCCATCCATCCAAGGGAAAAAACCTAATTACTTGACTTCATGGAGGCTTTAGCCATTACCAAGCACCACAGAATCACAGAATGTAAGAGCCAAGATGTGTTCCCCCTGCTCCAGTTCTAGAGTGAGCTGAGAAATTCCATTTTGCTTCTTGAGAATTACGCCTGAAAATTCACCTTTTCATCTGCCATGAAATGGGAAGCACAAGGATATGACCCTCTTGTGATACTGCTAATTCTAACAAGTTCCTTCACCTCCCAGGTACATGGATTTCTTCCCCACTCCTTCCAACATTACCACCAACCTCGTCTTTGAGAAAAGTGCCAACTATTTCCATTCTGAGGAGGCCCCTAAACGAGCTGCTTCCCTCATCCCCAAGGCCAAGATCATCACCATCCTTATTGACCCATCCGATCGGGCGTATTCCTGGTACCAGGTACAGACATTGCCTTAGAGAAATGAACAGTGAAATCAGTGGCAGGGGATGATGGCCAGCATCAGTGGGAATTCGTGTCCTTGAGCAAGAACAGGATTATATTGCAAAGCATTTGCACTGTGTAGAAGTGGAAGGATGCTGAATGCCAGCTTGTGCAGTTGGCACCTGTGACACCAGTGTCATAAATGATGAAACTTCTCAGCACAAAGCTGCCACCAGCTGTAAACAAACAGTTTAATCTCAATTACAGCTGACACTGCATAGAGGAAAAGCAGTGTTCCTCGCCCAGGGAGATATACGGGGGAAAATGATCATGTCCTAGCTAGAAAATCAGAGCTCTTGATGCCGAGAATCTGGTACCTCGTCCCATCCTCCAACATGTAAGCTGAGTGATGTGCGGTGCTGTGCAAATGTATGCAGTGTCTTCTAAAGTTTCCAAGGAATTAAAAAGAGCTGTGTTTGGAGAGCTGGGTTTTTTTTTCTCTCCTTGGAAACAAAAGAAAGCCTGTGCTTTTTTCTGAGGAAACTATAGGATGCCCTTTCTTGCCTTCTACTGAGCCCATACCTTTCCATAACAAAGTCTGCAATATTTAAAAAAAATGTATTTTTAGAGATGTATGTGAGATATGGTGTAGCCATGCGGGTACAGGAAATACTAAAAGCAGTGTTAAAACAGACAATATTTAATATTGTTGCAATAAGCATAGAAACCACCACTTCTGATACTGTTGTTATGAGTTCTGCTAGGAATAAAACATGGCCAAAGGGTGCAGTTTGCAGATACCCTTTGCAGTATCTCATTTGCACCTTTAAAACTACCGATGCAAGGTGCAAAGCAGTAAAAAAAAATTGTTCCTACTTTGGCAGAATTTGGCTCCTCAGCTCCCTTCCCATCTGTCCCATGAGGGCCCTTGATTGAGTGGTGGTCCCATCCTGCTTCCCTGCCCCCTGCTCCTACCCAGCAGAAGTGACACTGGGGGGAAGCCAAGGGGCTGCAGCAGGGCTGGCCATGCCAGCACATCCCTCCCGGCAGCTCTGGGGAGGCTTATGGCTTAATCTCCAGCTTCCTTGTGATATGTGTCTAAATATTTCCTGTCAGCATCAGCGATCCCATGAGGACCCCACTGCCTTGAAATTCAATTTTTATGAAGTCATTACATCCAGCCATTGGGCGCCCTCGGAGATAAGGACTCTCCAGAAGAGATGCTTGACACCCGGATGGTATGCTGTCCATATTGAAAGATGGTTAAGTCATTACCCTGCTTCACAGGTAATTTCCAACCTGTTGTTCCACCAAGCTCATCAACTCTCGGAAAGTCCCCAGATGAGTATGGCCTCATCATTAGAAGTGATGGGGTATTTCCCACTGGAACTCAGCTATCAGGAAATGCACATTTGACAAGATCAGGATATTTGGCAGAAGTATGCTTATTTTTCTGTCTTCTGATTGAAAAGATGCGACAGGAAAATGCTATGAACTGGCCACATGGGTTTGATAGGGGACTTTGGGCTTTTCTTCCAGGACCAGCCCAGGTTCTCAAGGCTTCTGGGTCCCAACATACAAGCAGCTGCAGCATGAGGCATTGTGGGAAGATCTGAGAAATTAATTTAGAAAATGCCAGGGCTTTTTCTAAAAAGAAATTTCATTCTGCTTCCTACTCGGTCCCTTTCATAGAAAACTCCACATTTCTTTGACCCTGATATGGAATTAGCCTTTCTGAGTGTTAAAGCAGAAATTCTTCTTTTGCCCCATCTTCCTTTAGATGTTTTATTGAATTGTCTTTGATGATCTTTCCCATGAAAAAATTATGTAAACATATAGACCTAAGGAATATTCTATTTACTAAAATAAATTGTTTACATATATAAACCTAACAAACATTTTAGTACTACAAAATGTATGCATAGGCACTCTTTACCCTTGGACATGGTCCATACCATAAAAAAAAAAAAAAAGTTGTAACAGGGTGTTTAATAAGCAAGCATAATGCGTATCTGCAGAAATTGTTCTATGTGGGACAGAGTTTTGTTGAAAAGACGTAGAACTGAGTGTTTCCTATTTAGTCAGGGACCTGGAAAACCAAAAAGTAATAGAAGCTCTGTCTTTTTGCAGTCCTCACTTTTCTTCTTATGCAGTATCAGCTGTACTACAAAGAGGAAAAACAGGTCAATCCCATTTCCAAGAGAAAGGACAAAGTCTCAGTCAGTTGTTGACTTTCTTCTTTCATCTCTGGCCTTTCTGTACTTTCATAAATGGGGAAGGAGTACTGCCAAAGCAGCTGAGCTTGCAGCAAGGGCCAGCCCCAGGTAGTATTGCCCTAGGAGCAAACAGGGCATGTCTCCTCAACATCCACCATGTCCCAATTTATTCCTCCAAAGGATAAGGGGCTGTCCCGGCACATTCAGAGCATGCAAAGAGTGCTGAACATCCCGTGCCATTACCTGTGCCCTGCCTCTGCCCTCACCCAGGGCTGCTGCCCCCTCTCACAAAGCTCTCTCCCTTTCTCCTGCCATAGCAAAGAACAAGTGCAGCCCTCTTATTAAACATTCAGGGGCACATTGACATATTTCTTGTAAAACCTGTAACCACTCATGTTTCTTAGTTACAGTGATTAATTTTACAAGATACACAACAAAATGCACTCATTCTTAATAAGGTGCACACAGAGAGTGCACTCACGGTGCTTACTAATGGGCACTCAGTAATGTGCATTCACTTGGTCTGTGCACTCAAAAACTTAATAATTCATAATAAGCCTTCACCATAAATATAAAACACGTCTGCCCAGAATAGTTATTAGTAATACTGCTTGGTACTCCAGTAGACTTTTGATACATTGTCTTAACATTTGCTTGTGGAGGTCAATGTACCTTTACATCACATCAATCTTTAATTAAAAACAAAACAAAACAAAAGAACCCTTTGCTAATAATTTTGCAAGCCCATATGATTGATAGGCTGTTGGTAAGTTTTAAATAAATTGCTACAGTATAGCTTTTGAACATCTAATTGTAGTTTCTAAACATTTAATGCTAAGATATATATATGTAAATATAAATATATATATAGAGAGAGAGAGAGATAGGAGCTTTTTGTTCTTTTTCTTACTCCATGCCTCCATGTCAGATTTTCAACGGACACATTGTAAACCTCAATAATACTTTTACATTTCTTCCTTAGCTCTATTTCTCAGAATTCACTGAGACTTGGGTTTGGCTTGTGAGATGTAATTCTGAATTTAAACAATGTGCACACAGAGTTACAAGGTGCCCACCCACACAGATTCAACATAATAAAGAGAAAAGTAAATCTAAAAAGAGGTTCATCCATAAGATTGCTGTTAGCACTGTGGAAAGTCACATGCTAATCTAAAACTGTGTTGTCACAGAAGGGAAATGATGTCATTCTTTTGTTAACCTTAGTCCTGTTTCTAAACAGCTAGCATATTTACCCCTACAGTTCCTTATTATTGATGGACAACAGCTAAGAAGTGACCCAGCTACTGTGATGGATGAAGTTCAGAAGTTTCTTGGAGTCTCTCCTCATTATAATTACTCTGAAGCTCTAACGTGAGTCAGTTCTTTATTATCTGCCCGATGGGATCATGGTGTACAACCCCTCCTACCAAGATCACTTGATCATTAATTACAAACAAACAAACAAAAACCACATTAAAAGAACGGATAATTTTGCAGAGCTTGGGGGTTTCTTCATGTTTAACACCCATCCACTTTTCCCTTCACTTGCACACATATAATACATTACAGAATTTAATTGCATGGTTGCATACATTTCCACTTTGCACAACACACACAACAAACAACGGCTCAGTATTTTGTATTAGATACAGAACAAAGGTCCAGATTCATGCCAAAAATGTCTGCTAAGTTGCAGTGTTCAATCGGAGGTGCCCAGGACTTGATTTTTCAGGGTACCTAGTTTTGCTTTCGTCGCTGCACTGTTTAAAATGTACGCTCAGAGGTGATGTGAGTTGCACATGTCAGAGCTCAACACACATTTGCACATCAGCCTGATGGACCTTATGACAGTCTCCAGGAGCTGAAGCCCACTTACTGTCAGGTGTGAAAAGTTTGGCTTAAACGTTTTTATCATGTTCATGTAGGAGTCTAGTGACAGAAATTGGATTAGAGGCAGTCAGTATGATAAAATTCATCTGGTGGCATGGTTTCTTTGATTGTTTGCTTTTAATGTGGACCAAATATATCATTCCCTAATCCCATTTTCATCTATGATTGAGCCTATTCTGCACAGAATTCAGCCTGTACACTTATAGTTTGGTAAAATTATAAGCTACTAATAGTAGATCCCTAACCTGGAAGTGCTGGTCTCAAGCACAGCACGTGGAGCCTGGGGAGAAGCTCGTATTTGCTGATGAAGCACAAAACCCTGAGCTTGAGCAGCCTCGCCATTTGTGGCCCAGGGTGTTAGTGCCAACACTGCAGGTGCCCCACAGAAGCCCAGTCAAGGTCCCCTTTGCCCTTTGCCTTCCCACAGCCTTTGGTTCAGATCTAGCAAAGGCAGCTGTGACGAGCCGGGATGACATTTCTCATTCTCGCTACCCGGAGGGTGAGGCTTTCCCCCATGAAAGGGAACCCGTGGCCTGGGTGGCATGCTGTCTTTGACATTCCTCAGTTCCCACAGGAAGGTGAGTCTTTGCAGGGGTGGGAGTGGGCTGAATTTCTCTCTCCCCTCTTAGTCCAGCAGAAAATTGTAAGAAGCTTTTGATCTGAGCCTCTCCGTATGAGGAGCATCATCTCATTACAGCCCAGAGCGTTGGGCTGGGAGAGCCCTGGGACATCCATGGGCTGACAAGTCTGGCTCTGCAGCAGAGGTTTTCCCAAATCAGTGTTCAAGGAGAGAGCATGAGCTTGCACATGGGGTGGGAAGTAGAAAAGCCTGTACCTCACCTTTGCTGCAGGCTGACATCACGAGAAGTGTGGGAAAATGAGACCATGGACTTCCCACCTACCCCACACTGCCTCCACACTGCTTATGATTATCGTTTAATGTTTCCTCCGCTGGGAGGGTTATGTTGATGTTTATTTATATAATAGGTATAAAGTGAGAGCTGAGCACTTGCGGTTCTTTGGGTCTTAATAATGTTGCAGCGCCACAATTCTTTTCTGGAGGAAAGAATTTGGTTTTCAAAATGTAATTTTTTCAGTCTTTGGTTTCCAAAGTGGATGAAATAGAGGAGGAGTTTGAATTCACAACTGAGCTACTGGTGTTTGAACAACTGCTGCTGCACATCTGCAGCGCCTTCTGCTAGGTTTTTAAAAACCCACACCCACATACATATATCTTCCTTTCTGAAACTAAATTAAAGGTGGGGGAGTCACACACCAGGAAAAATTTTGGTCTTTCATATTTGTTTGGATAGGAAAAAATGGATTGTAAACAGATCTATAAAATTATGCAATCACTGTTTAGAGGCATCAAGAATGCAAATGTGCCGCAGAAGCACATAGTTCTCTACGGCTTTAGGATGGAAAAGGAAAAAGGCATTAAACAACATGGTTGTTTTATGGTAGGACTGTCAAAGTAAAAAAGATTGCATAGGATTGTTCCTAGTCATTACTGCCTAATAACTGTATACCATACATTTTTAAAGTTGTCACAATGCAGCCTAAGGACCCAGTCCTGCAAACACTAGTGAGCAACAAGTTCATCACCCTGAGTAATTACGTGAATGTCTTATAGGGGAGTAAAATCAAGCCAGGCAGAAGGAAGGTACTATTCAGAGCTACAGAAAAAGAGCAGAGGGGAGACAGAGGCAGGGCTCGGGCACCTGCAGAGAAGCCCACATCACACAGGGTTAGTAGGAGCCACAGCTGAGATGGGCAACTAGGTCAGTGCTTCTTACACACACTGCTAAAGAGAGCCTAGGTTCAGGCTGGAGATAAGGAGGAAATTTTTTACAATGAGGGTGGTGAAACACTGGCAGAGGTTGCCCAGAGGGGTGGTCAATGTCCCATCCCGGGAAATGTTCAAGGTCAGGTTGGATGGGGCTCTGAGCAGGCTGATCTAGTGGAAGATGTCCCTGCTGACTGCAGGGGGGTGGGCTGGGTGAGCTTTAACACTCCCTTCCAACCCAAACCGTTCTGTGGTTCTGTGATTCTACGGCCTGCACTCTTTATTAGAGTAGTGAAAACAAAGAGGGGGAAACAACTAACGCTGAAGGGCTTTCACACATAACGCTGTCAATAGAAAGCCATTGGGATCCCGCACAGTGCTGGGAGAGGGAAACTAGCCAGTGGTCTTCATGACATTCCCACTACAGCACTGAAGAGGTGTTTCCCACCTCTCCCCCACCCACTCATTTTCATAGGGGTTTACAATTTTTTACATATCTTATTCCCATCTTAATGAACAGAAACCTAGGACACATGGGACTGAAGCTACAAAAGACCTTCCCTTTTAATCATGGGGTGGCCCTACCAAAGCTACACTGGCTGCTAGGAAGATACATTTCATGCCTGACCATCTCAGTTGACCCACAGTCTGAGGCAGCGTGGGCCAGTGGTTCCCTTTTTTGTTTTTCTCAGCAGGCAGCAGAGGGAGGCAGGACAGAGCTTGGCTCTGGCAAAGGGCAACCAAATTGCCGCTTCTTCTAGACCAGCTCATCACACCATGCTCCACCCGCAGGGGCAGCTCCAAACGCAACCTCATAGGGAACATCTCCCTGCATTTGCCTCCTGTGAACAACAGGAGGAAAAGGACAAGACAGGGTTAGGGGAGCCCGCTTAAGTTAATGTTTTCTCTTGGAAAGCTGCTGCAATTTGTTGGAGAATAAGAGAAAGGCCCTCATGGTGGCACAGCCTAGCTGTGACCTCACTGGCACCCTCCCCGCCTCTAGCATCGGGTGCTGGCTTCCCGAGAAGCCAGTGGGCATACGGGTGTCCCGGTTCAAGCCTGCATCTCCCATGGCCTTGCTCTGCAAGGGAAGGAAAGGTGACTGGGCCTGGAAGGGAGTTTTCTGCTGACCGCTGTAAAAAGCTCACTTGTACCTTTAGCCTTAAGGCTATCGCTATTTTTAAATAAATAACTCCTATTGTGCCAAATTACATTTTCAGGAGGCCCGAGAGTTTCATAATACCTGAACGCAATGGGTTGAATTCAGCCCGAGCTGTCCTACCCTCTTTTCCCCTACCCAAATTTGTACATTTTCTTAATAATGTTCAGTATGCGCCTTCTGGGGTAGAAATACTGTTTGGGGCATAGTTTTGCAGTTTTCCTTTTACTCAGCACACTATAATGCTGCTTCTCTTGGGAAATCAATGTAAGCCAGCTAAAGTACTTCACGATGCAATGAGCAGATGGAAAAGGCCGAAGTAGAAATGAATCTATCATCAATATATCCATTTAATCAATGATTTATTTATTTTTAATTGATACAGCTACCGAGCCAATTTAGGAAACGAGTGTCAGGCCTGCAATAATAGGCTGGGCAAAAAAAACCCAACCCAAACATAAAGAAGGTTCACCTTTCTCCAGAAATTAGTTCACTTATGTACAGCAGCAAATTGCAGGTGCACCCGTGTCATACAGGTAGACCCAGGGCAAAAATGTAGTCTGTAACTAATTAACTCCGTGTTCCAGCCAATTATACTTCATCCTTTTCAAACATCTGCTGAATAGCAGAAATGCGAACCTTTTCAATGTTTTATGCATGCTGCAAGTCCCATAGCAATAAATTCAAAACTTAACGCTGCGTGTTGTTCATTCCTTAGTGAGTACGTGGTTTAAAGCCTTAATCTGAAATTCCTATATCTTTGGATTTTAGACATCAAAATCAAATTGCATATTTCAAATAAGACCGCTAAGACAGTGTTTATGCTATAATGCCATCTTTGAAATGAAAATGATATTTAGAGCTAATGATATGGAACAGCCAACTTCTCAGGTGCAGTTAAATTATCAACAGCCAACTGGCGGTTCTTTCAGCAGACCTGAACGTTGCTTATTTCACTCAAAAATCAACATAAAACATCGCAATATTGTATTTCTCATTATTTTGTAGTCATGCAACACACACACTTTTCTCTATAAATAGGCTTAGGGATAACTATGCCTGTTGAAGTCACCAAATAGATCAGCTTGCCCTTTTTAGCTCTTCTCACCTTGACCATGCTGACCTACGATAGCATCAGCTCCAACTGGTTGTACGGAGACCCTTCCTTGAGCACAGCTGATAATGTCCTTGAGAATATAATGCATCTCATTCCAGGAAAAGACCCGATTAGTAATTTTCTCAACAAAATGCTCTTCGTTCAAGTGTCAATTGATCAAAACATTAACATCCCACAGGGATACGCAGAGCAGTCTGACGTGAATAAAATCTCTGACCAAAACCAGACAATAAAATATGAGCCACAGTGTGGAGTGAGGCCATGTAAGACCCTTGAGACTGAGGCTCAGGACCTTGACCAGTACCCTACAGATCAACATTTAAGTCCTGTACCCTATATGCTGTACAAGTAGAAGGAAAATTAGCTAGTGTATGTAAAGCACAATGTGAAAAACTTCTTGCCTTGAGCCACTCCCAAGGCAAATTTGTGGGAAAACAAAATGTAAATTCCCAAAGCCTTCACAAGAGAAGAAAGCTGTTTCCCACCCTGTCCTCGCTATTTCAGTCACCCAGAGAGATAACGATTATTGGCTGACACTTATGTCTCCGTAGCTGGGAGGTTCTACTGTAGTGAAGTCTTTCAAAAAGTATAATTCTCTATAGGTTTGACCCTCAGAAAGGCTTTTGGTGCCAGTTGTTGGAAGGAGGGAAAACAAAGTGCCTGGGAAAAAGCAAAGGTCGAAAATACCCACCAATGGACCAAGAGGTAAGGGCTTTCCAGAGATTTAAGTTAACATTTTTAAATATTGACCTGTGTTTGATTTCTAAAATAAATACACCTTTTTTTTTTTTCCCTCTCCCACTGACTTGATATTTTTTAAAATCAGAAACTTTTATTGATCTTTGAATGACAGGAGATTAACTGCCCCCTCTTAAGACCCCTTCTCTGGGAGCAGTGCACAGCTCCTGGGCAGGAGCACCTGCCAAAATCTGCCGTCTGGTGGCTTTCCTTCTTTGACTGTTGTTTTTTTTCCCCCCACCCTTCTCAGTCTCGAGCATTTCTGTCAAGCTACTACAGAGACCACAACGTGGAGTTGTCCAAGCTGCTGCACAGGCTGGGGCAGCCCCTGCCCTCCTGGCTGAGACAGGAGCTGCAGAAGGTCAGGTAGCACACAGGGGCGGGCGACCCAAACAAGGACGGGCGACCCAAACAAGGACGATTTCATTCACCGTCAAACCCCTTGCTTCTCCAACTCACTTGTGATCGTCAGTAGAGGACCTCATGAATAATGCTCTTTCTATTAAAAAAAAAAAGAAAAAAAGAAAAAAAAAGAAAACAAAAAATCAAAAAAACCACGGAAGAATAAAAAACCCAAACCCAACAACTGTTTATATGCACGTGCTGACAGTTATTAGCATCGACCCCTTTTGTCAGCTTCCAGGAAATAATACAGAGCTACATGGCATTACTCTTTATCCAGACCGGGATCTGTGCATAGCCTAGTTCCTCTGTTCACCGGGAGGTACCAGAAACTGTGTGTAGGACGGATTGACTTCAGTGTACATGGCGAATTGCGGTCTGTCAGGACACAAGCAAAGGATGGGAACATCTCTCGCTGGACTGTGAGGTTGGTCATCCGCTGGGTTTTTTCCATGTTTGTTTCCACTGTTTTTTGCCCCCCAACCCTGCAAGTTTTCCTATCATTTTATAGGGGAATATTCAGCACTTTTCAGTCGGGACCCCCAGTGTTGATGATACATGTAGTACATAGATGTGGCACTTAGGGACATGGTTAGTGGTGGGCTTGGCAGCACTGGGTTAGCAGTTGGACTCAATGATCTCAAAGGTCTTTTCCAACCTAAATGCTTCTATGATTCTATTAATGTACCATCATTGTGGTCTTCATAGAAGAAGGTGGGCTAAATTCTCACCTAACCTGCTTCCCTGGGATTCCTGTAATAACTGATGACAGTCTGTGCTCTTTCTTCTGTTGGGTTCGGTTTGGGTATTATTTTACCTTCACAAGATATATCCTGATTTACTGGAGCCGTGTAGGTTGTGTTGAGGTGCAAGGCAGTGAGGTGGCCCTCATCCCAGATCTCGGTGACACCTATTGCCTGTCTTTTGGATGTTCCTACTTTGCCACCCTGATCAGCTTTTTTGTCACATCTGTTGGGTTCCTAAAGCAGCTGTGCCAGAGCTCCAAGATGTGAATTCGCATCAAATATTTTGTCATAATGCTATAGGGCTCCTTAAAACACTATCAAAACCTTTTAAAATCTAAGCAGGCCATGCAAGCAGTGTACTGACAATAACCTAATATTGACAATTTTGTGTCCATCTGGAAAGAAATATTTTTGCTCTGAAGCTTTCAAAGTAAAAGATTGGGTTAGTCATTTAGAGTCTCAGTCTGCAAGCTACTATAGAAAAAAACCCACCTTTAATGATCAAAGGTATTTGTTAAGGTTTTGGGGAAAAAAAAACAACTACTACCTGTTGAAGAATAGATTCTTTCTATAGACTTTAATGGAGTTGAAAGGACAAGCATATCCACTATGCAACACACACACACACACACACACATATATAAGGCGCACATTTTTCTGCCTGCATATCTACCTACCGTATATCTAGATCAGATGTACATTTAGTTTCAAATATCTGCCTTTTGTGCTAATAGTAAATGGAAAATATGATCATTATGAACTGTGCTTTCTTCTCATATCTGTGTGGGAAAGGTCGACAAGAGAGGGCAGAAACTCATCGGGAAATTTAAGCCGAGGGAACAAATACCATTTAGGCATTTTAGCCTTGTAACACGCTTTCTCAAGAAGACAAAAGCTGGCAAAGCTTTGCTACATGTTCTTTGTTCAGAACATCCTACAAAATGGAGTAGTTTACAGTTTTCAGACTTCCCTGTCTTAGTTCCTAGGTACAAGCCATTTCAGGTGCTGCAGGAGCTTTGTGCTTTCCCCTCCCCATGAATCTGATCCTTACCTCCTAGCTCAGGAGACAGAACTGGATGTTGGGGTTGCACCATCAGTTCAGATTAGTGAGAGCTAGCCTTGGTGAGCACAAATCAGTGCACATCATGGACCATGGCCTTCAAGAGCACTTAACCAAATTAGTTTAGGCTTCTGCATACCTCTCTTATTATTCCCAAACTCCTAAATCATGAGACTGTCCAGCAAGATCATGACACTAGCTTATTTGGGATTGACAAGTTCAGCGCTTCCCAGAGCTATTCTGGTGCCAGCCATCCTGCTTCCAGCTCGGCAGTGGCACTTGCAGTGAGCGTCTCCAACAGCAACTGTCTGCCACAGCGTTTCCTCCCACCTGGCCTCCATCATTTTCCTCCACCACTGCCCCTCTGAGCACGCCTGGCTGCTTCCATCAACACTATTCCAGCCCTTTTCCAGGTCCCAGCACTTCCCTGGTCTGGGTCCCTCACCCATGCAAGGAGCTGGTGCTGCCCTCCTTGGTCCCCCACACACAGCGCACTGGGTTGCAGAGAGGAGATGCTGAGGTACACCCAGCACCAAGTCCCTGCGTGGCCCCTGGTGCTCCCGCTCTCCACCTCAGCCCTCACTCCTTCTGCAGAAGGACCCACAGGAGTGATGGGAACAGGACAAAGACAGGTACCCCCAGCCCAGCAGCTGCTGCAGGAGCACAACGTGCCCCACCCCACCAGTGCAGCACCAGCCTACTGGCACAAGGACACGCACAAAGATACAGGAAAGCACGTAAGACAGGCATCGGCCAGTCTCACGTTTGCTTTTAAATATTGAAATGGGATTCATCTCACATAAGTGAGACATCTACTTTATTTTATAGGTGATGAAGGGAAATAGCACTTCTAGGGCACCATTCATCTCATCACAAAGCAGACTTCTTAAATGAGTGAGATTAATCTTGCTTCTTCCTCTCTATTGATTGTAAAAGGACAATAGACAACTTGTTCAGGGGAAGAGCTCGGCTGTATAGGTCTCTAAAATTAGGTGAGCTGAAAAGCAGATGGTATTTTATCTCACAGCTGTAGTTGCTGAAAAGGGATAAGAGGGAGCTGGGAGGGTCTGGGGGAAGGTTTGGATTTCGTTTTCCTGAAGTAATTTTTCTAGTTCTCATATTTTTAACTAGGAGGAGTCTTCAAAATAAGCTAGGGCAGACTAAATGTCAAACAAAAGGATCATTCTGTGGGGCTTTGATGGCTTTGGGTTGTTTTTGTGGTGGCCAGGGAGGTCAGTTACATACAAATTCACACTCTTTTGACTTTTAGCACCAATAATGCCAAAGTTTACTAGTCCAAGAAGAGTTTTGGATAAGTAAGGCTTGGTCAGAGAAGAATATCTAAATAGACCACTTGATAAAATTTTAGCTGTTAAAATGCGTTTGAATTGGCTCATCGTTAATTAAAAGATGATTTCTTGATTAAAAGCTAAATAAACTTGAATTGATTTCAGGAGTTTTTCAAGGAAAAGAGACAAATACCATAAAATCTGGAAAACTATTCCTTGCTTTTAGATTTTTATTTATGAAAAAAAAAAAAGGAATTAATTATTTCCAACTCTCAGCTCTGTAATAGCATCATGTCCTTAAAACATACCCGATATTTTTATACCTCATTGTTATTTAAGTTTGAATGAGCACCACATTTCTGAGAGATCTCATGTTCCATTGAAAACTGACATTTGAATTGACTTCATTATGTGTCATATAAAGGCAAAATAACAGTATTTCAAAGCTTCATTCCTTCCACTTGTAATAGGACCCATCAACACAGAATTTCTCTGGACCACCGTATTATAGAGCAGCCTTTGTGAACAAGCTGTAAACGATCTCATTTTCTTTTATGCCTTTCATATTGCTGACCACGTAATTGTTGGGACTCTTAAAGACCAGCAAAACAAACACAATAAAGGTGAAACATTTATTCATGTCAAGGGGGCTGTAGCTGGGAAAGATAATACTGGCCCTTCTTTCCTATTCATAAGCTACAGTACTCATCTTCACAATACCTCCATGTGGGGCAGGCTGTAAATCAATAGGGGTTTGACATACTGGAGGGCTGCAGCTGCAGTTTGCTCCATTCCCCTGGAAATACGGATTCCCGCAGAGGTTCAAAGGAGCCTTGCCACACTGAGGACCTGACCTACTGTCTGTGAAGAGCAGTGGGAGTCTTCCTATTAATTCCAGCAGACCCCAGCTGGCCCCCAAGAGCCCTAAGTTTCATAAGGCACTATCCATGTGGTTCAAGTATCACGCAGCCCTATCACTGCTAGAAATTTCTATCCCTGAGCGGTGATTTTTTTCCCCCACCTCTCTCGGTGGGTGCTTTGCCACAGTTGGAGCTGCAAGCCATCGCCCACCTCCAGCCTGCTGCAGGGCTGCACCGTGCCTGGTCTCGCCATACTATGCGGCTCGCTCTCCGCTCCATCATCCCCACCTGGTGATGGGCCAGCCACAGGCATCAGGGTCTATGGCAACACATATGATGATCAAAGTGGGACTTTGGTCCTCAGAAAACCAAGTTTGTATAATTGAGGTTGTCTTTGAGTGAGAAGCAATCAGAATGGAATCCAAAACCTTCTAAATTATGCATTGACCTCTCAAGGTCTAAAATAAAGTTGCGGGATTAACTGCTCATAGATGTTTTCTAATAAAACAAATTTTCTCTCTGATAGGGAATCAGACTGCCTAGTGTCCCCAAAACAAATTAAGATGGTGGAATTATAAATTCTTGGGGGAGGAAAATGTTGCGTAATGAAAGCACTGATGGGTCCAGACTCTCTGATGTGATAATAAGGCAGCAGGGACGTGACCTGAATACAAAAATACAAAAGCAGAAGCTGGATATTTTCTCCTCTTCCTTCCCCCCCACTCCTTTTCCTTCCCATTCATGTTAAATTTTGAGCCAGTGGAGCGCATCTGAAAAGCATGCGATGGGCAGAGCCCATGCGGGGTGGGGAGCATTATTAATCTCCAGAATGATCGGTTGAGAATAAATTTGGTGCAGGGTGCTCATTTCCCCTAAGCCGGACCACCTTAAAGGAAGACATCAAGTCCGAAGTAGTCATTTAGTTTCCATCAGTAGCAAATTATGTTTATAATGGGTTTTAAATTGATGTTTATAATAGGTGGGTGAGTGTGTGACAGCTGCGTAAAACAGGTACAACATAGGTATATAAATCAGCAGAGACCAAGTGTCTAATTTTATTGTAGTTAAGTAAGATTAAGTTTGCCCCTGGTGTCAGGAGCAGCTCTCTTTGCACATGCTATTTCGCTTTGCCTTTTTAGCTCTGGGGCTGCAGTGCCCTCTCTCTCTCGCCAGTAGATAGATACTTTTGCAAAGAGCTGAAATCTCATGTGATCACCTCACTGTACTCATCCTCATCGATACCAGATCGTGAAACACAGCTTTAACAGTTAGTCTGTCCACGTTTACCGAAGTTCATACACCTCTGCATAAATCTGCCAGGAACTGATGCTTTGGAGACTTTTTTCTTATTTAAGCGTAAGTTCTTGGGATAGGAGTTTCCCTGTCAGACAACATTTCTTACATTGTCTTTGTTCTCTCTTTTTTCCTTCCAGTTCATCCTTCTAGCTTGACTGCAAAGGCGTGGACCTGTCTATGGATTTGATTCCTCCATCACTATCTTACCTAGAAAAGCTGCCAAAAATGAATGATTGGCAAGCAACACAGATTCTGAAGTGTTCAGTGTTCCAGTGACCGGATAACTTTTATAAGACTTATTATCATTTTTGTAGTATTTCAAAACAAAAGACATCCTCCTGACAGAGCCGAGGAAAAACTTCACTGTCTTGCCCAAGCTCTTTTTTTTTTTCCTTTTTCTTTCCCCTCCTACATGACGACAGCAAATCCAGTTGAACAAATACTTGGTGTTGAAAAAGAAGGAATCAAAATAAATTTTGATCATTCAAAGCATTTTTGTTGGGGGGGAGTGGGGTGGTGAGGGAGGTCAAAGTCTGTATTTGCTGGAATTGTTTTAAATAATTGATGTGCACACACCTTATTATTGGTTCTTCTCACTGCCACAGAATAAACACTTCTGATGGTGTATTATAGAGAGAGCTTTTCTTCTTTCCTTAAACCCTCCTCCCTGTTTTCTGAGCCAAAATCTGCTCTTTAATAACCTCGGCCACATACTTCAAGCCCTACATTGCCTCAGTTTCTCCTGCCTCAGCAACTCCTCAAGGCTTTCACCCAGCCTCGACACAGCAGCCCTGATGCTGCAGGATTTACAGCATTGGCTGCACCAGCGCTGGGACTGCCATCGACCTCGTCCTCTGCCTCCCTCCCCCTCCTCCGCCTCCCAGGCAGGCAACATTAATTCAGGCAAGTCTGACACTTATATATTGGTTGCACTGTGTAACACGCGTTTACGGGCCTGCCTTTCAAAAGCATTGCCTGCCTGCACCCGATGAAAGGTGTGGGTACGCCAGCAGCCCCGTGTAAAGGTCTTTCTCTAATTACCAGTTGTTTTTTCTATGTTCTGTTTGAAGAATCTTAAAAGGACTCTGTTTCAGCTGATGCAAATCATCTTGAAGGTGGCTCAAACCGTGCACTCAGAACTACGAGGTCACAATTTATCCCCTACCCCCTTAAAATATCATAATGCTTCTACTTTTTATTATAAAATATTCATTTGCTTTACAGATCTATGTCAGAATAAGGTTAAATCATATCAGAGTCAACTATTCTTAGTACAAACCTTACAGAATAGCAAATTATCCCTTGCTAGAGCTTTTATCGTTAAGCCAATTAGAAATGAAATTACAGACATCTTAATACCAGTTTTGGCTTTTTTTCTGGGTCTGCTCAGCGCTTTCAGGCAATGGAGACATGGTAAGTAAAGCTTTAAAATATATTTCAGGTCTTTCAGACTGGTGTTTTGTTGGGGGTTTTGGGGGTTGTTTTTGTTTGTTTTTTTTTTAAAAAAAGATGACTCCTAGGCCCTTAGAAACTAAAAAGCAATCAGCTTTCTATCATAATTATTTGTTATCCATCAAGACAGACAGTTTGGCACTTCTAAAAGCCCTCATGGACATTCTCCTGTCTGCTACTTTGGATCCCAAATGCCTTTATACATCTAAATGAAGAGATTACTGGGGCGGGGGGGGGGAGTATATATATATATATAGCCAGTTTTTCCCTGTCACTCACAGATCCCTGTCCTTTCTTGGCTACCTTTGTACTTCCTTGGTATTCCCTGGGTGGGAAAGGAAGCCATGTGGAAATCGCAGCTGAAACCCACCAATGAACCTGAACGGCTTTTGCCCAAAGCAGAAATCTTCCCAGGTTCAGTCGAGGGGTTTTCTCCACGACTGACTTTATGGTATCAAAACAAAATGTAAAGATCAGCCAGCCAGGGTGAGTTTTATTTAGTAAAAGGATAGCAGAGTTCCTCGAAGAAATTTACCACTTCTTAAGTGGTAATTAAGGTTTAATTAAGGTTTGCATTTTCCCTTCTAGCTTCTGGAGACAGACTATTCCCTCCCAGACCTGGAAACCTGGAAGCACTAAATACACTTCTGAGCAGGCCATTTGTGAGAGGGAAGGAAGACCACTTTTTCATGCATATAAATATCCAAATTCCAGTTAGAAATTTATTTATAAAATTACAGAAATGAATTCTACATGTAACTTGTATTTCCATTCATGAAGAATTAAAGACTTCTCAGGGAAAGCAGATAGGCAATTGCATTTTTTTCAGCTGCAGCTGTTGGGTGGGGAGAAAAACATTTAAAATATCTAAATAAACCCATATCTACCGCTTTGTGTTCACAAAGCCATTTGTCCCGATACAAGCTAACACTAACCAAACACAGGCTACTTTTATGGTACTCATATTTCTTTGGGAACAGGAATGTGACATGTTAATACACAAATCTGTTTTCATCACAGAAGGTCAACTAGCTTTATGAGCTGCTGGTTAGAATCATCCTGGTGTTTTTTCAGAGGTTATTTTCAGCCAGAGGAAGGTCAGCAGTGGGTGGAGTGGGATTCCTTAATCTAACTTGCAATTCCATAAAATGCTATGGGGGTTGAAAAATGCACTTCATAATTTGGGAGATAATTGCATGCCATTCAATTGACTTTGTACTTGATACTTTTCTAACTCTGGCGTACGCTCTGCTGTCTTGCAGAACTTATCTATAAGGCACATTCCCTGTTGGGCAATTTAACTTCCTAGTATGATCTGAACTACAAGAAAGAGCTGGATATATGACAGGATGAGTTTTTACAGAACTTATTGCGAGGCAGATATTTATTAACAGAGTTTTTCTTTAATTTTTTTTTGTTTTGCTGTGTTTGCCTTGGCCAGGGAATCATCTCAGTATTAATCTACATGCCCTCCAAAGACACACAATTCCCATCAGCATCAATGACAATTAAATATTCTCATGAAGGAGAGAATAAACCCACCAACGGAAAACGTTATTTAATGACATTGTGGGTACAGCACATCTTCCTGCAGAGCTTTGTGTAATCACACCAAGTAAGCAAAGCAAAATTGTTCTGCAACGTGAAGCATTTAAAATTTCATAAGCAATCTGGTTTCGGGGGGGCGGGGGAAAAAAAAAAAAAAGGGGGGCAAAAATCACCTTTCAGGTACCCCATCATGACTAGGGACTGAAGCGAGCCAGTGATCTTATTGATGTGAACCAATCAATCAAGACCCAAAACCTGGTGCAGTATTGCTCAGGGTGGGCAGGGAAACCATGCCTTCCAGCAGCCGGCACACCACCAACCCATGGTTTAGGAGGTCCCAAGTTTAGCGCCCTGCCTGTATTTGGCAGCCTGTGTCTTTGTTATCAAGTGATTACCCCCCTCACAGTACCCAGATGTAAAAGTCACTGGAGCAATTGCTCAGTGCTCCTGTCCAAGTCCAGGGGCCGAAGGTGGATCCCCTTCGAGGGGAGCTCTGGTCTGCTCCACAGGGTGGGGAAGATGGGTCAAAGCCTACCAAGCCTCTGACAGTTATCATGTCTACTGCTGCATGAGATTTCTATACTGCACCTGACAATAAAAAAAAACAATATGAACTGAAGCAAGGGCTTTTTATACAGGAAAATAAAAATCTGTATTGAAAGAATCTCCACTTATATTTGCTTATTATATGGATATGCAGCGCTCGTGAATTTTTTTATTGAAGGTGAAAGTTTTCTGTCTTCAGTATTTGTTGTTTTCTCCCCTCCTGAAAGGCCTTCTTCCTTGCTACACTGTGGCCTGCTCCCCCTCCATTTCTTCCTACCTACCCACCCTCCTTGAGGCTACTTCTCAGCATTGAGATCTATTATTTTACCTGTGAATCTCAATAGCAACTGAATTTCTTTCTGTTCTGCTCCTAGCTTTCACAGAGGAAGCCACAAATCTCCCAAGTAAGCATCATCTTTCATTTCCTAAACCATACCGGCTTTAATTACTTTTAAATATCCTAGTTAATTAAGGCAATGCGTACTAGGAGTGTGCTGAGGTTTTCTTTGAAGTTGCTAGCTTTTCTGGGTTATTTCCACACTTTTCCCATCGTTCAGATGCACAGCACCAATTCAGGGAAGCTACTCAGGTGTAAAGCAAGGCAGAGTTGGATGGCACCATGTGTAAATCTGCCACCACTAAGTTGGAAGCTGCAGTTAAATTATAAATTGTCATCTTAAGTAGGAAGAACATTTTTATGGATCCCAGTTCATCCTCTGCAGAATTCAGCTATTTCCAGTAACTGCCACACAGAACATACTAAAATTTGTCAGCTGCTTGGGAGAGGACTTGAGCCCGGAGACTTAATTCCCTTCAATCTTCTTAAAAGATATGATTCAATATCTCAAGATAAAAACATTGCCAGCTTCGGAAGCTACAGGGAGGCAATCCAAAACAGCCAGGACAATCGGAATGGCCAAGCACCTTAGCGCAACACTAGGACTCATTTTTCAAAAGGTCAGATGCACAGCCAGGGAGCCACCTCTTTTCTTTCCCTCCGTGTTAGAAGACTTGGCTGAAGGAAAAATATCTCAAGGCTTGCCTGGATCAGCGTAGGAAGCTACGGTCTAAGTGCTACAACACAGTGTTGTCATGGTCTTTCTAAAGCCCATTCCATGAGAAGCAAATTATTTTTCCCACACGTGGGAAAAGCCGAGATACAAAATTTTGACAGGCATGTTTTATATTGGTGACATCTTGCAACAGTGTTTTCGCTTTGGCATGGAAAACATCTGTATAACAGAGAAATTTTACGAGCACAGGAGCCTGCTTGGCAGCTGAAGGTTTTAGTGCAGACCCTAAATCATCGTTTCTGTAGTGCTGCAGATTTTTATTTTTTTTTTCCAGAATAGCTCTATACTTTCATAAGCCCCAAGTACTTTTACTTAAGTCTTAGCACATTCACGTAATGGAGACAACCATTAATCAGGCAATGAGGTGAATTGTGCAATGAGAGAAAGCATCCAAAACATCACAGAATCACACCCTAATAACCACATGTTCATGGCATGCCAAGAACCACATCCACTCCAGCATCCAAGCAGTGATCCCACAGGAAAAAGAGGATGGGGCTGAACCCACCCTCCCGCTGCAACCACAAGAGAAAGCTACACACGCTCTTTGAACCCCCAAACGAATGTGCTCGCACCTCGGGCTGGCACAGAGGACCCCCAAGTCCAGGGCTGCTGTAGCCAGTCCTCTGCTCTGGCATCACTGGCGATTTTTGCAGGTTGAGCCAATAAATTACATTAGAACAGAAGCAGAACTCAGAAAAAAAAATGCCCTGAAGGTAATTTCACAAATCAGAAAAATATTGCTTATTTTAAAGGGAAATCCTTAGAGAAGATAATTGCACACCCTCTTGGAAATTTCAGCTGCATTTATAAAATTGGCACAAAAACCTCACTGACTTTACAGCTCTGACTTCTCTGAAAACTAAAGCTCTTACAAATTGTCAGAAAACTACATGCTGTGAAATTTATCACCCTTCTCTCTGCAGTCAGTTGCTGATACACCTGCAGATGGACCTGTCCATGCTATTTTCATAGCAGTCATTATGCTGTTCCTTTGTAAATGAGAAATTAATTTCCATCCTCCTTCAGAAAGACCACCCCGGAGAATTAAGCTCTGAGGAGAATGAAGTAAAGCATTTACCAACAGCCCACTCCTTTCTGCATCTTCCATGAGACACCATTGGACAAAAACACCGAGTAGTAAAGTAGAAATATCCTTTGCAGGCTTGTCTTTCCCATGGACCTATTTAATACCGGCACATTAAACACAGTTTTATTTTACTCATTAAACAAGAGGAATTCTGGACACTTAACAGTGACACAATGAAGACATTATAAAATTTGGTAATGTGCAATAAAGCTGCTTTCATAAATGACCAGCCTTAAGTACATCCATTTTCTGGTTTTCGTCCAATGATAAGTTTTGCACACTTGCACCTTCAATTACAAAGCTTAGAGCCTATTTAAAATGACTCATTTGTTCACAGATAATCCCATTTCATTTCGGCTGCCTTTTTCATTTGCCACCTGTTGATTAATTATCTTAATAATTTATTCCTTCGTAGCTTTGTTTTTCTAATAGAAGGCAAGTTGAATTCTGGGAGAAATACCCAACCTTCTTCTGCGTAATAAAAGGGCAAAGGAAAACGCTGTGGTTTCATGTGTCTGCATTACCAACATCTGTGCCACAATGCTGTCCCACCTGCAGAGGCCGAGCACTGCAGAAGAATATCTTCTCAATCCTGAGCGGGAAAGCAAGGAGATCCAGTCTGGACTAGTCACTTCCTTTGCTGCCATTGCTAATCATCATCACTATAGTTACAGATGTCTTAATGAAGAGGCGACCATAATGCCTGCAAGAAGGGTTTGCAAACTATAGTGAGTAGGAAATGACTAACACATCCTGAAACAGAAAGCACTTCTTGGAGAGAGGGTTTTGTCTATGGCAAAGAAAAAGTCTGGAGTCCTAGCAAACCCCCTCAGGAAAGCCCAGGCCACAACTCCACATTAAAGCCAGCTGACAGACCTGATGCGTGTGGCATCTCCAAAATAAAAAAGCATTTTCAAATCTATCCTCACAGCAAACAGGCTTTGTGAACTTTGTTAGAGGGTTAAGCTTGTGCCTAATTTAAGAGGCGAGCGCAATGTATTATTTTAGCAAGCGAGACCAGGAGAAAATTGGTGGCAGTGTGAAGTACAAGTCCTCAGCAAAGGGAATTCAGTGGCAGACAAATTAGATGCCCTACCCTAAGAGGTACTTTTACAAGGGCTAGATCATAGGAGCAATTGCCACTTTTAAATACTCCATATTATTAAATGCTTTAGCAGTGTTGGAGGAGGGAGCTGGTTTCAGACACGAGCCAGCCTGCTGGAAGCAAAAAGAAAAAAAGCGGGGCAGAGTTTCACCGGGATTTCCATTGCTGTGGGAGCTCCTGGGATCCACAGCACCCATGACCTGCACAAGGGACAGCCCTGGAGGTCCTGACCCAGCCTGCAGCTTGCAAGAGGGGTGTTGGGGTGTTTTTTGGTTGCAGACTGCCTGGGAAAGCCATAGCTGTTTTTCTCCAGCAAGCTCCACTCCTTCCAGTGCGGAACCTATGCTGTGTCTGCCTTGCTGTAATTAGCTCGATGAATTGCACCATCACTCACTGGCTTCCCAAAATAATCAAAACCCATGGGAATCCAAATCTGATTTCAAAAATGCTTCTCGGAAGCTGGAATCACTTGGGGTATAAAAGTGTAATCCTATTATGGTGGCAGAGTTTAAGCGCTTTCCCTTATCCGCCAGAGCAAAGATGACAGCCAGGGCAGTGATGGGAGCCCTGCAGCTCGGAATGGCCTGGAAGTGCTTTGGAGGAGCCTCCCAAAAACCCAGCTGTGGGGATGGGGGTACAGCCAGGGCAGAGCAGGACCACATGCAGGTCTGCACTCCCAGCACCATGGGAAGGAAAAAATAGGGATCAAAGGAAAAAGCCGCATTAATCTTAAAAATCCCGCATCACCGCTTCAGGAATAAGAAGCATAATGCCCTAAAATCCTTTGGCTCATCCCAAGAAACCAGCATGACTCAAGGGTCTTGAGTCATAGGCCATATAGGAAAAGGCACTCCACTGAACAGAGCTGAATGGAATAAAACTGAAATAAGGTGATTAGAGCTGGAAATAATTGCATGTACTTGGAAAATTTTAAAGTTTTATCAGCTGCTTCAGCTGAAAGCTACCAGGTAAGTTTGAGGTCTGTGTTACTCATATCTAAGTCAGATATTGTGCCTCAAAGCAGCTGCCAACTCAAAACACAATGATATATACAATTCCAAAAGCAAATTTTCTTTGCTTTGTCTCCTCGCAGCATTTCATGTTGGTGGGTAAGGCAAGAACCACAATTTGACCATATAATTACTGTGCTAGAACACTATCTAGCGTATAGCTCCAACAAAAAATTGTTTGAAAGTGCTTGACCTGAACTACTTTTTATGCTGCATTAACTATTATTTTTGCTAGAGACAGCGTTCTCAACAGTTTGATATGACTTTGTGAAATAATGAAATAAAATCTCCATTTTAAATCTGTGGGCTCTTTCCCATGCATTCACATACGTTGAGTATTGGCTGGACAAAACCACTGTAAATGGTGCATTTGCAAGACACACCCAATAACTTTACTGAGTTTGTCTGCATTTAATGCCATGGATTTTGGAGTGTCATGCAGGCAGTACATAGCATGGGTCATAATCAATATTTTCCATAAAGCGCTGAATTTAGGCACCAGGCAAAATTTCTCCTTGCTGTAACTCTGACTGCAATGGAGTTGCACAATATCTGAATTTGGCCCTGTGTTTCTGAAACTGTGACAGTCTTTTCCACTGAGGCACCCTGCATTCTGCAGAAATACCAAACACTTTCCATTTCTCCCACCCTGGCACAGAGACCTCTCCGTAATACAGCACTGGTTGGGACACAGCAGTTCTTTCACTTGTCCAAAGATATTTATTTTTTTTTCCTCATCCCCACACCAATTTTTATGATTTATGCAAAATCCAGCAGATCTGCCCTCTTTTCCCAGGCACCCAGGTCTCAGAACAGAGTCAGTTGTTGTTTCTTCTTCAATCTCTGCTAATGAAGCTGCTTTCACAGTGGGGAAAAAAAAAAAAAAAAAAAAAAAAAAAAAAAAAAAAAAAGGTCGAAACCAAGCTCATCACTAATCACAAAATGCTACTATTAAAAGAAAAAGGGGAGGTGGGAAAAGCTTTGCCAAGACATTAGCTAGATTTTAGTCAAATTTAGCTAGAAATTAGCACGCTATTCAAATTTTTCCTTCTTTGCACCTCTAAATAACTTGCAAATGTTATTTAGCAGATTTCCAGAATAACCTTTCACTTTTTTAGACTTGCAATGAGTATTTCTTTATGCATGGGCAGAATGGAAACAGGGATAAATATATGTATTTTTTCTCTCAGAAAACAAAAATGGGGAGCTGAAACCCAAGGTGCCCCTTTGCGTGTGTGTGCGAGCAGCTGCAGGCACACCAAACTTTTGAAAAGCTGCTTTCCCTTGAGGTACCCAAAAACCTACTATTCAAGTCTGAGAATCTCAGTAATTGTCATTTGAGAGGCACGTCTGGAGCAGACCCAGGACTGGGGAACAAAAGGGAAAAAAACAACAAAAAACCCTGAAGATCATCTATGCCTCATGACACGTGAGTAGACAACTTCTAAGGTGTTTCGATTGTATCCATATAATTGTATACCGTTACTGGCTGATGTCATTATACTGAGCAATATGAAATAGATGGGATTTACATTCACAGAAAGAAAATGAAGGAACAAGACTCGATTAAGATGAGTACAATGGCAACATGCTATATGTTAAAAGGGTCTGCCAGAGGAAAGCTTGAGTCCCAGCGGGTGCAGAGCCCTGGGGAGGCAGCTGTGATCCCACGGTCTGGCCAAGGCTCAGCCGCCCAACCCCACCATGGGGACCGCGGCCAGCAACGACTGCCATATGACCACCAGCTTCCCCAGCAGGGCTAATGGGTGGTCCTTCCAGGCTTTGCTACCCTAGCACCCTACCAGTCTCGGAGTCTCACTGGCTGGTGTCAGCTCCCCCTTATTTTCTGAGCCCTGGGGCGCAGATGCAATTAGAAGCCTAAAGAGCAAAACCCAGTCAAACAATGTACGGCACTGTGGGGTTTGAATCACTTTGGGCACCATCTGGGACAGGTCTCCAGGGTATCTTACCCAACCTTTCGGTGATGCAGATGGGACTGTTTTCTCATCAGATTTCACAATATTAGAATAAAAGTTCACTTGCCAGGAGCCCTGTAGGTGCTGAGCTTTAGAGGTTAAAAATAAGATTCCTCCAGATGCAAAGTTCCCCCCTGTTTAGCCTTAATTTCGCTACCAGCCTAGCAGCAAAGAAGGCACTTTTAATTAAGCGCAAGACAAGTATGGAAAACTGAGTTTGAGAAACAAGGAGGAATAGGATTATTATAATCCAATGAGACATAATTAAATGCAGAAATCAAAGGCTCTTAGTGGCACAGAACTCGTTAGAGCCTTGAAGTGGGTATTTGCACTTTAATCTGACATGCTGCAGCTTCTTCAAAAAACAAAGCATTTTTCAGGAGCAATGAAACAATGACAGAGATGTTCGTAAATCACTTGGAAAAAAGGCAAAACGAGCAAGAAATGCATGAAACAACAATACAGGAAAAGGCTGTTCTTCAAAAAACCCATACCACAAAGCCAACCCCCCCCCCCCCAAACCTGGCAGCACTGATGATGACATTATTTTGAAATCTATGTTCTAATTGTGTCTTAATCCCAATGTATCAGTACTCAATACTAGAAGGAAAGTAGTATAACTCTGCCTACATGCATCCACCTCTAGTTACCAGGCACCCTGAGTGACTGGTTTGGTGGATTCATGAAATACAGGCTCCTGGACCTCATCCAAAGTTTGCTTCGAATCAGTAGGATCTTACCAAGGCAGGATCAGAGCCAACCCAACATTACTTTTGGCCCAACTCAACCCTCTCACATCCAAGGTTGGACGTCCCTGGGAAAACACTTACAGCCCTGCATCCCTCAGCCTCGCATCCCACCCTGCCTCCAGCTCCCATCCGTGCTTTTACAATTTGTGGTTTGTGATGAAATTAATGAATACATGATCCAAAATGGATCATAACAAAGATATGAGTGTCTTGAAAAGCATAAAGTTAGGAACCACCTATTTCTAGGTAGAAACAGCTTCCAGGATACAGAATACTTCGGCTGCTTTTATTCCCTGATAATACAGATGATTTATTTTTGGTGGCTGAAGCGGTCAGATTGAGCAATAGGAAGGGGCTGTGAAAGAGCAAGGCTTGGCACTGGAAATGGCGATGATAAAGTTTCAAGGGGACTCTGCGATGGGAGATAATGAATTTCAAGCAGGCTGCTCTGTAAACCCCAATCCTGTTGGAATCAAACCATCTTAATGAAATTATATACATTTCTTATCTTCTTTTGGAGCGGAGTAGGGGAGGCTAAGGCTTAAGCTAGATTGCTGTTCATGTCCCACCAAGAGCTGTCCCTTGCACAGAGAAGAAAGCAAACGAGTTATTTTGTTCAGGTGTGCAAGGAGGATTCTCCCACAAGGCAAAAATTTTTGTCATTCTACAGGATTAAACAAAGCTTTAATTTTTAAAGCTGTGTTGTCACTTAAAATGCAATGGCTCAGATTCCCTTCTCTCTCAGACATGATGCTATGGACATCATCATCATCATCCATGTGTGTATGTATATGTGGTTTTCCATTATGCATTCCAAAACCACACAGAGCAGCCCAGAGCCTCCCGAGCCAGTGATCCCACCCTCCATTCCCCCTGCCCTGGATGAAGTCCTAGGCAGGGATGGTGCAACCAAGAGTTTTGTTTTTGCAAAGACAATTCGACTGACTGCCTGGGAAGCGGAGAATTTGTGACATAAAGTAATAGGAAAGTACATTTGTGAATTTGCAGGTACATTTTCATAGAATCATTTAGGTTGGGAAAGACCCAGCGAGCGCAGACACTGACCCAGCGCTGCCGAGCCCACCGCTGACCATGGCCCCAGGCGCCGCATCTGTGTGTGTGTTAAACCCCCCCGGGTGGTGACGCCGCCCCCTCCCCGGGCAGCCTGTGCCCATGCCGGGCCACCCTTTCCCTGAAGACATTTTTCCCCATATCCAGCCTAAACCTGCCCTGGCGCAGCCTGGGGCCGTTCCCTCTTGTCCTGTGGCTTGTTCCCTGGGAGCAGAGACCGACCCCCCCTCACAGCCCCTGTCAGGCAGCTGTGGGGAGCGGTCAGGCCCCCCGAGCTGCCCCCCACTCCCCACCCCAGCTAAGCACCCCCAGTGCCTTCTGCCACCCCCATCAGCCTTGTGCCCCAGCCCCCCTTGCCCATCCCTGGACACGCTGCAGCCCCTCAGTGTCCCCCCTGCAGTGAGGGGCCCAGCACCGAACACAGGATTTGAGGTGCAGCCCCATCAGCGCCCAGTGCAGGGGGATGATCCCTGCCCCAGCCCTGCCGGCCACACTATTTCAGATACAAACCAGAACGGAAGAAATCCCAAAAGAGATTTTGTGCCCAAGCTCCAGCTTCTGTTCTTTGGAGGTTTGGTTTGGGGTTTTTTTGGCAGAATAGTCTTAACTCACTTATTTGTCTCCTTCATGATGCCTCTCTCCCATGCGGAGACTGTCATCTCAAAAGAGCAGGAGTTTCCCAGTGATGCCCGTGGGCAGGACAGGCAGGGCACAGGTTCTCCTTCCCCACAGACTCCAAAGGCATGACCGCCTCTGCATCCATCAGGCATCCCTAGCCCGCCATAACCCCCCACCAGCATCCCCTTCTCCTGAGAGGCAATCTGACTCTTTCATATACGTAATTCTTCTCTTTTATTTTTCTTTAAAGCCACACCTGAGTATTTCCAGCTGGCACTCAGACCTGCTTCATACAGGGCTGGAGGGTGATTTAAAACAAGGTTGCTGTGTGCCTGTCTGTGTCCATGGGGGGAAAGGTTGAAACAAATATGAGAAGAGTAATCAACAGTTATTCTTCAGGAGTCTATCATTAAATTTGTCATTAAACAGACTCTGCAGCTACCTGCCTGCCTGGCCACCAGCAGCAGCAAGCTGTGCACGCCACGTAATGGCATTTTGATAGACTGTCTTTCCCACAGCCTTCCCAAGATTGGACTGCATAATTTACACCACCAGCACGGCACTGCCTCACTGTTATTTGAGCAGCGAGACCCTTGTCCTGGTGTGATTAGGCTATGATGGATTGGATGCCAGCCCCGAAGCCAGGACATGCTGACAGGGCTGATTGCCAAGCACCTGGAACACAGCACAGGGCTCGGCGGCCCCAGCCCGACAGCCGGGGGGTCTGTGCCGCTTCATCCCACCTCACCTACAGCGGGAAGAGCAGCCGCCCTTTTTGTTTTGTATTTGTAGCACAAAAAAAAAAGCAAGGGTGAGGGGATTAAAACAAACACGGAGAATTATTCAGAACTTATTTGGGACCCCAGCAGAGGATGGGTATGTCTCAGGGGTGTGAAAGCTCTCAGGACATTTCCAAAAAGAGCACAGTGATTTTTGCCCAAGGCCTATCCCCAACACAAACTCCTTCCCACAACCAGACATCTCCAGGATCTGCCGAAGAGAGCATGTCCCAAGCCAGCTGAGCCCTGTACCCCAACACCTCAGCCCCTCTGCCTTCCATACTGCAGACATAACAACTTGCTTCGGAGACAGCCACTAGCATCACTCTAACATTATGGCACACACTATCTAGGAGAGGAGAGAAAAATGCGTATTGCAAAAGTGAATACAAGAAAACCACCATGCAGGCTGCATGGAGCACGTGCTGAAAGGGTTTTTACCTAGGTGGTGACCCACAGACATACACATGCTCACAAATACCACACAACAGACTCACCAGGACCTCCATTTTCACAGATAAAACTGATTCAGGTCTTGGTTGATTGCAGGCTATCCTCTGCAAGGGTGACGATTTTGACAGACCAAGCGCATTTGCTCACCCCTGGCTGGTCCCAGCTTTTTCTTTTAATCCCGAAGTTCAACTTGGTCACATAAAGCCATTCATTCAGCTTCAGCAGCAGCCTGTCATTCACCCAATTTCTGAATCCCTCCTAACATCTCACTGTTTTCCACATGTGCATGTAAAACCCAAAACGAGGCGATTTCACCACCTGTGAGAAGACGGCACACTTGACAGACGGGTTTATTAGAAGTTCACAGCAACCACCACTGGCAGCCCCTACTTGCACCCTATGGGAACGTAGACACCCCTTTTCCCCTGCCAGCAGACATGATTTTTCTTTTACCGATGCCTGTCCACTCCCACCCTCCAGCCACATGCCACTCTTCCAGCAGGAATTCACAGCTCAGTGAGGCTCATTTTTTTTCCTGCCTAACCAACCATCAGGGAACGCTTGCAGAAGCCATATGGACTCCATTCTGAATGGGGTGGCCGGGAGGTGCTGTGGCCAGGTGAGACGCAGCTGCAGCCCCCCCCCCCCCCCCCCCCCAAAAAAATAGGGTGCAGGTGACTTCCCTGGCCCAAAAGCCTCACTAAAGGCCAGGCAGCACAGCCACAGCATCCAGGGTGTTGGTGGTGCCCAGCACAAGACCAAAGGGTGAGGGCAGGGACGCAGGGATGCTCAGGCTGAGCACCAGCAGAAAGGCCAGCCAGAAGCGCAGGGCTGTAAAGTGAAACCTCAGGACATCGCTGCAACACCCTTGAAAGGCATTATACGTACTGCTGCTTCCTTAGATGATGAATGTGGCTCACTCCAACCAGAAACACACGCTGGCTCAGAGACCTCCCCTTGCCAGGGGATGACTCCATGAAGCTCACTAAATTGTCATAGACACAGTTATTTCTGATGAGCAGGATTTTCCCCATAGGGGCAAAAACTGTAGCAGATGTAACTCAGTGAATGGCCACACAGCCACACGTGACTCCATTGGGAACTTTTCACTGACAGGCAATATTTCATAGGGATCTGGGAACCAGGGCACAAAACATCGTCTCTTTCCTTCCTGAGACCTCGCTAGGCACGTCGCTCACTTCTCTGGGCTTCACCTCCTCTCTGACCTGACGTACTATTTGTATCACTGCAGAGCCGTTATCCCCAGACACAAACTCCTTTTTGACAGGCACAGACCAAGCTCACATCCAGAAGAGATGTCCTCTTTCCCCAAAACCACCTGCTTTCTCAAGCTTGGCTTGTTAATTTGGGGATGCACAGAGCAGCCTGCTCAGGCACCCTGGGCACTACAGGTAATTTAAAGGATAAGACAGGTTTTCTTTCTTCTCCCAAAGCAGGTATTTAAAACAAACAAAAAAGCTCAATTTAACAAAAAAGAGAAGGAAACATTGACCAAGTAATCAAATTATGACCTCCAGATACATATGCATCGTTGGATCACTTTCAATTGCCAACACACATGCTGGAACAATAATAAAAAAAAAAAAGGTAATATTAACTGGCTGGTTTTATAAAAGGATGCTATGGCATGCTCTGAATCTTGAAAGATTGTATGGTAGTTCTTTGCTGACAAGCAAGGGGCATGTCTGAAGAACAAGCTTTGTTTTATATATGCCCTTTAGTAAGCTCACTTGTTTTCTTTCCCTTCCCTGAAAAAGGGCAGACGTTAAGGACCTGCTGCCACACTCGCATGCTGCTTCGATCACTGCTTTGCCCTGTGAACATCCCACCCCAGAACAAGAAGAAGTGGCTGGTTCCCAACTCAGAGGGGAGCAGCACTGAGACTTCAGGATGTTGTGCTTGTGTAGAGCAATGCAACGCTTCAGCATCAACCCTATCCCCACACACCCCCCAAAATTAACTACAATAACTAATTTTTATTAAAGGTACCAAGCTTAGAACATTCCATTTCTCTCATTTGTGTCTTTCACTTATCACAGAGCTTCTCCGAAACATGAGAGGCGCTTGCTGATGGAAACAAATCCAGCTTCCGCAGCGTACTTCAGGAGATAAACTGGAGATGAGTGTCCTTGAGCAGGTGGCCTTCCTGCTCGGCTCATTCTGCGACACGCTGAGCACACCCGGCAACCCCGTGCTCCCAGAGCCTCTGCATTTTGAGTGGGAAAAACTGTGCCAAATAAAAGTCTCAGGTGCTTGCAGAAATAAGGTTAGATCCTGGCGCTACACAAGTCTGCAGTACACAGCTCCCACTTTCCATAGCAATGAAAAGTAATTCAATTCATTTGTTCAATAGCTCAATACTAAAACAAATATTGATTAGATTAATACAAGAATTCCAGGCCTTGTTTTCTCAGGTTTGGGTTGTTGGTTGTAGGGTTGTAGGGTTTGGTTTTTTCCTCTTTTGGCATTCTTTCCCTTTTAGCTGTCATCCTAGTTTTCTGTCCTCCCAAGACAGAAAAAGAGGACAAGAAGTCAAATAAGAAATATATTAGATTCTTCCTCTTTCTAAAAAAAATAAGAGGCAACATCCCCAAGCTCTTCCCACCTTTTTTTCATCTTCTCAGAAAAGAGAAACAGAAAAGAAAAACAGGGTATTTCTTGCCTTTTAATGGCCTCACAGACAGAACGGTAATATACAAAAATTTATCGTCATCCCTTTCTTAGCAGCTGGTAATCAATATACCTGAAGAAGTGTTTCATATTGATCTCTAAGCTCTTGTATGCTGGTGCCAGCATCAACACTATATACAAGGATCCTGGGTGGTGTCTAAACAGAAAATAAAAGGCAATATGTCTGTTGTGATATATTGATTAACTAGCTATAAAACCATTTTGGAAGAGTTATCCGTAGATGCCTGTCTTTTACTGATGTCAAAGGCACGGTCGTTTGGTTGGAAGCACTTTGATACTTACAGAGGTCTGAAATTTAGGGAAGACAAAGCACTGGGAATAAATACTATGGCTCATTTTAGCTGGCTGAATATCGAACGGGTTTTTCTTTTGCAGGCTTTGTTTGGAGTACGAGATACAGTTTGTCTCTGACTGGGGAAAATCTGTTCTCCCTGCAAAATAGTACTGACAGGTTTGCACTCAAGTACTGAGCTGATCTGTGACTCTAGATGTGCATCAAATTATTTTTTTTCCCCCCTTCAAAATACACAAGACCGCACTCACACCACAACCCTTGGAAATGGGTACGCTGGTCTCCTGTACCCCAGAAGGAACAGCCACAACACCAGCGCTGCACATGCTGCTCCAAGCAAACCCATGGGGTTACCCGCGTCACCTAATTTATCATCCTAATGATAAATGCCTGCCCACACGGCACAAGCGATTTGACTCTGCGCCTAATTCTGGCTGAAAAGCTTTGCTGCTTTTCGAACCTGCAGGATGACAGTTCTGGTGGCTAAGCCCCCAGCATCTGGGAGGACGCCTGCAGCAAACCACAGAAGCTACAGCTTTGTTGCAATACAGCAGGAAAGCTGCGAGGATAGCGGGGGGGTAGAGGTCTCTGCCACTGCAGCTCCGTTAAAATAAATGGGGAGGCAACCCCGTGGCTGTGGGGACAAGCAGATGTGGACAGAAAGGAAGGGACTGCTCTGTGGATTGGTGGATTTAAGCTGCTGCTCCCACAGGGCTGGCCAGAGCCTCTTCCCATTAGAAATGGGATACCAGCAGGTATTCACCCATGACTATCAGGAAAAAACAGAGGGCAAAAATGCTCTCAAAAGAGGGCTTTTCCTCCACTCGTGTCTCCCGGCCTTACATCTTTGCAAAGCTAGTTCAGCTTGCTAACAAGGTGGCCACTTTCTTACACAGAAGGACTGTAACTCTTCTGTCTCCACCTTTAAGAGGTTAAATACTCTCAGCAGCCTTCTTTCCTAACTGAATTTATTCAAGTTCAAATGTATTTCCTTCTTCCTTTTTTTTTTTTTTTTTAAATGAACTGAGTATGTAGGATATATTTCATGTAAGATAAGAGAGGTAAGTAAAGCAGAAAAGCAGAGCCACATATACCTTCTGCTCTCACTAAGGCTCTCAGGCACCCAGGGTAAGAAGCTCCACAATGCCACCTTGCCCGTTTACTTTGCAGCAGCAAGAGGCACCACAGAATTGGACCATTTTCTTCCAGCCTCACCAAGCACCCCGGTATTGCAGCCAAGGCACAAACACAAAGCCTTCAAGCCCCCCAGCCGGGGGACACAGCCCTAGGGCTACAGCTATTTATATTAGCACTGTTATAACTTCTGGGTACATATAGCTCTTCACCAAGAGGAGGAGAAAATTGTTGGCAGCGAAAGCTTAACCTAAAACCTGTGCAGATATAAATTAACCCATATGGCCTAGATTAACGCACGTATTTTGCTGCTCTCGTCCCTGCTCCGAGATGCTGGTGATTCCTCTTCCTCCAGCAGCAGGCAATACCCCAGGACAGCCATCAGCACTGACGCTGAAGGCCACCCAAGCACACTCAGACCCACACCTGCACATGCTGTAGCCTTGCTCCCAGCAGTAAAGCTCCTAGATTTGCACAAACCTCTCATTAACAGGCCTTTTAACATTATTCTTGTTAAATTCCTGCTATGCCTTTGGCTGGGTCACCTGCCTCAGTTTCCCCATAAGCACCCTGGGTATGCAGGTCCAGGCTCCTAATTTTTTAAAGATTTCCCCTTTTTAAACAAGCCACCATATTCTTCAGAAGCAGCTATGTCTTTCAATTAACAGCTATTCCACACACTCCTCATACTATGCATATGAATAAAAAAAAATAAACACCAAAACCAAAAAAAACAACACCCCATAAATAAATAAATAAATAAATAAATAAATTTAAAAGGCACTTACCTTTCTGTCAACCAGCCCTGGAGCAGATAATAAACTTTCCCCTCTCAACCCAGGGAATTAATTACCTGGGTAGTGTTCCCAGGTTATAAAAGCTTTCAGGTGCTGCTATCAGCTACCTTTCTCCTTTTATAAGCACATATGTTTCTTCAGCTGTCTTGATCTGTGAGAGGAGGGGGACAAAAAGTACCCAGAGGATTCTCAGAGAGCTACTGAGTATGGTATTCATATACTTTATATATTTATATTTTTTTTTGCAAGGGAGAGCAGCTATGTGCAGGGTTTAAGACCTAAAAACCTTGTTATGGGCAGGCTCCATGCATTCTCCAGATGTGAAATGTGGTGGTTTATGGACCTTCACTATAGAGTTTGAGTCCCTCCAGCCTCCAAAACCTCCTCTGCCCCCTCCCTGAAGGCCACTGCCATGCAGCTATAGATCGTCAATATGCAAATCTGGGAAGCTGAAAGCAAAGACAAGTTTAACATTAAAACCCAGCATAGTAACACAAGGCAGAGAAGGAATTACAGGTCAGGCTGTGTTATTCTCATAAAGAACATAAGGGGGAAAAACATATTTCCAATGCATCACACAAGGATGGAGGCAGGATTTAGGTCCAGCCTGTGCAGAAGTGTGAAGCCGTGCCTACAAGGGGCCGCCCAGAGGTGGTCCTTATATGTACTTATACATTCTGCAATGTATAATTCAGCAGAGCTCCAAGTATGTATTCAGTATGGCATTTATGGGTAGAAATAGCATAGCAGAACTTGCTTTATTTACTGAGTGCAGCAGTCATTGTATTCATCGAATTTCCTGGTTTTATATGGGACTCCTAGTAACAATTTCTTTCCAGCCCTTACATATTAACATACCCAGAACCACCTGCCATGGGTTTCTGGCACTACAGAGATATGAAATACAGTACCACTCACATTTAGAGCGGTGAAAAGGAAAACAGTAACACCAATATTATAAATAAATGTGGAAGCAATATCCAGTGCAGACAAAAAACCCAAAACAATTACAATGTCACTGAGGCTCCTCAGGTGCAATCAAAGAATCAGAACCCCAGTATGGAAAGGGGCCTCGGCAGCTCGCCGGGCACCCATGGCTGCAGCAGCCAGACCAGCTACACGGTGGTTTTCACTAGCAGACATCAACCCAACCCAGCTTCCCATAAGCCTTCTGCAAAGGATGCTCAGCAGCATCCCCAGGCAGCCCGCTCCCTGTCTGATTACCCTTCTCAGCAAGTTGTCCATAAGATCCCTCCAGGAACTGGTGGGGTGTTGGCAGGGTGGGTGCAGGGAGCTGCCCTGGTGGGACCAGTGCCAGCAGCAGCCGGGGCAGCTGCCACTTTCCCTACCTGTGTCCTGAAGACCTCCGAGGAGGAGCTCCATGGCTGCCAGCCCCTCCAATTTCTCAACAAATTAAGCTCATGACTCCTCACTACTCTTCAGCAGCCGTGGAAAACAGCTGGTTTGTGTCCTTTTATTGCAGCATTTTATATAACGTAACCTCTTCCAGCTTTCCTCTCTCTCCTTGCCCTTTGCTCCTTTCCTCATCAAAATCAACTGATTTTCTTCAGTCTTTCCTTCACCATAATTTCTAAACTTGATTTCCCAGCCACCCCACATTGAGGACAAACTGATGGGACAACTGATGATAGCAGACAGGCTTCACTTTTCAAGAGAGTGATCTTTGTGCTATAAGGGGCATACGTATGATCACTGGTCTGGGCACTCCTGACTTTTTTTTTTTTTTTTTTTTTTTTTACAGCTATCACTGCAGCATCCCTTGGCAGCAATGTTCATGGCTGTTCTTAATGTAATTTAGTGCCGACAGGCAGCCAAGACTTTGAATTAAGGCTTAAGCAGAGCATGATGCCGTGTAGAAGGAGTGAATAGGTGCTTCACAGAAGACAAGAAAACCAGCCCCAGCATTGATTTCTGAGTTACTTCATATTTTGCTCCTCTTTCCCCTTGTAGCACATCTCCCTGGGATTTCTGGGGACAGGAGCTGTCCCCACAAAGCTCAGCATAACACCCTGGGAGAAGCACAGGAGTGTGTGCAAGGGCAAGCTGCGCCCATCGCCACCCAGCCACATCCCCAGGTGTGCAGGGGTGAGCAGTGCCCATTGCCACACAGCCACATCTCCAGGCTAGGAGACCCAACCCCAAGACCCTGGAGGACATCCATCGCCCCTGAGTACAGCCAAAGTCCGAAAGTGCTGTATTTCCATTTTGTGGATGGGGAAATGGGACGGTACAAGGGGATAAGTCACACCAGAGGTCAAGAAAATCAGTATCTTGTGGTCTTCATTCAGTACACCAACAGCCTTGATACCTGAAGACATGGTTTGTGCTCCTCAAGTGCTTTCCACTGGAAGAGGTATTGCTGCCTCAGTAGGGAAACAATACAGGAACAAAGAACTTTGCCTCCAGCAGAGAGAATTAATTTCCCAGAAAACACCATGGTACAAACACAAGTCCGAAACAAAGAGAAACTCGTGCTGAGGAGTCCACACAAACATGAAAGAAGCAAACAAGCTAACTTTAATGCATTTATTCCTCTAACTCCAGCCAGACTTGCAATTTCCACCTACGCAGAGCACCAAGCTACAGGTGTTCTCTTAACAAAACATTCCTTAACATCACCACACTGCTTTAAACCTTCTCCCTTGAAGCAGGGCTCCAGGCGTGTCACGGTCTCAGCAGGGTTCGTTATCTTGTACATCAAAATGGTCTTTTTGCCTTATGCCTTCCCTCTGTCTCCTTCTGCTCTCCCTGCTGGTACGTGCTCTCAGCAGCGGGCAAAGTTCCCGGTAGCAGAAATGGGTGCTGATGGCAGAACCAGTATGGTGCAGAGTTCGGTCTGTGAGAGCAGGCTGAAGAGCCAAAAACACATCCCCGGTGCCAGGAAAGGCATCCTGGGCACGGTGGGAGGAACAGCTCAGATGCGAGTCTCTGCATCCACACCCTCAAGGCTCTCATTCCCTTTTCTTCTCCATCAAAACCAGTACAAACAGACCAGGGTTGCTCCCATGATGCTATCTATACTTTATGGAATGGAAAGATTGAGCATATAACCAACAGGTTTTAAATGAATGATAGCCTGGAGAGTCAAATAGGTCAAAAGTAGTCCAAAAAAAGGTGACTGAATTGTTGCTGGCACTTCAGGATACTCACCACTTAAAAGCACCTACCCGCCTAGGATATGCGTATACTCCAGCCTGCATAGCTGCTACAGACTTACAACATCTGTTAATCATTTATATACAACTTATACATATGTTACTATCAAGTTTCATCATAAGGTTAATATCAACAATCTGTTCTTGGTTCGAGACTGTGTGGATGTGCTCAGCAAAATCAACTTGAAGGGCAGGAGAAGTGTACCCAAACATTTCCTACTGAAAGATTGCTCTCTTTGTAGGAAGGTCAGTTCTCTGGGGCAATGCTAGAGAAGATAGCTATCTTCTTTTATGTCCTTTAAAAAAATTCCACAAGTAGGAAAGCCATAAAATCTTGAAACTTATTTAATAAAAGGCTATTCCTGGATGATAGGGCATTAAATTGGTGAGCTTCAAGATGGTTAATGAATCTTAATATACATCCTGAGGACTACAAATGTATCTGTGTACTCATTATCTACCACAAATAAAGCAGCAAAATCTTGCCTTGTTTCACTGGTGGTTTGTAGCTAATAAATAAATATATAACCCAGAGTGCTTACAAGGGTAAGAGCTAGCTCTTATCTCAAAACATTTGCACAGGCAGTTACACATAACGAGTTCAATACGCTCATTTCCTGAAGTGTTGCATCAGAAAATTCCTGATCATTCCAAGCAATCCCAAACAGTATAACAAAGCATCTCCTCGAGTTTAATACTGACTTACCGCAAGCTTGGGCTTGTTTTGCTTTGGAAGATCACAGCCGACTGTGACAAACACCAGCTCTTAACATGCTCTTTGCACTGGGCTCATGTCTTTCACTGTTGCCCTTTCCCATGCAAATACAGGGTGACAGACCCTGGGTTCTTCTTCTTACCTCCACAGCTGAGTGATGCTTCCTGGGCTGCAGCTTTCTTGTCTAGAAAATGGATATATGGCTTCAAAGTGCTTGGGAAAAAGAAAATGCTGGGAAAAATTTAGAGAATTTTTGTGGCTATGAATTGAAGTCAAAAGAAGAGTCTTGGGTTGCATGCAGCAGGGACTCTCCTCTCCCCGCACACCTTATGGTGCCAAGGGTTGTGGCCTTTTCCAGAAAAACTGGGCTATCAGCTGGATTCATTTACCTGATGATCTGGCTACAGGGCCACGATCACTACCTGTCGTTCTGAACATGGGTACTCAGTAGCCACGAGCAATACACTCTGTGTTCAAGGACCCCGTTTCTCAGAGGCACCAAGGAACTATGGCACCTAATGAAGGTTCCATAATCTGCAAACCCTTTTCCATGCTCAGCTGTAAACAATTTATATCTCTGCCTATCAAGCCTGAAAATGCTGGGGCGGGGCGGGGCGGGGGGTGGTGGTGGGGTGGCGGGCACACTGAAGTCACCAACCTGTCGGGAGGGTGTCCAGCAAGGGGGAGAGGTGCAGCAAGGAACCAACCTCCTCTCCCGTCTGCGTGAACAACAGACTTTTAGGTGCATGTATCCCAAACAATCAGCTGTGCCACCGAACCACAGGGTTTGCAGGGTGGTACGCAGCCAAGGGCAGGGAAGAGACGGGACTCCCCACACCCGCTCCAAACCCTCCACCAAATTGCTGCTCTGACAATGTAAGGAGAAAAAAAGCAATGGTCATTCAATGTTGAAGGCATAAATAAAAGTTAAATTTAAGCTGTTCTTATCTGCTGACTCACAACAGACTCCCGTGTGCATGAGCCTTGATCCCTGGCCTGTCACCGATGTGCTGCAAGAGCAGGCAACTGACGACAGACCATTTTCCCTGGCAAAAAGAGATTGCACAAGGTCACGCCGGAGCTTCTCCTGGGAGCTTTCCAGCAGCAATTCGGGAAGTCACTGAACTAGGAAATCTGCTGGTGTTTAGATCATTGCCAGGAGCAGAATACTGATGAGCTGCTCCCAGAGCCTGACGGCAGGCTCTTCCCTCTGGTGGCATCCCATCGTGTCTCATAAAGCCACAGAAGTGGGTCCTTCTGGTCTTGCCCTGACCCGTCTCTATCAATTTTGTAAAAGCTGCTTTGCACTTACATCAATTTATTTGAAATCAGAATCAGGCCCTGTTTTGGGGGTCAGGCTTTCCCTCCACAGGTAGCAAATGCTATTGCAGTGATGGGCAGAGGCTGAGACCTGCTTCGCACAGACACCGCACGAGGTGCAAGGCAGCAGAAAACCTGACCCTTGGAGTTTATCATCCCTAAATGCTTAGAATTGAAATCTTGAATATAGATTATTTTATTTTTTTTTTTATTCCTTAAGCTCAAAGCTGTCATAAAGTATATGACATTGCAATGCCTGGAATACTTATAAGCTGCCAAAGAGAGAACCTGACTTTATTTTTAATGTATTAATTACGTGCTGCTAGGTAGGAGGATTTGCTCTTGTAGGGCCACCTGCTAGTCTCATTATCAGATGTCTTGTACTGAGTCAAAAAATGTGATAAACTATCCAGTGACTCCATATAGGTATACAGAGGGTGTTCACGTAGTGTCAGGATGTGGTGATCCTCATTCTGCTCTCTTTACTCACCACTGTGACAGGCAGTGATTAGCAGTTTCTCGGTATGACGATACTGTGATTTTAAACATACACCGTCCTCAGCAATCCCAGAATTACCAGATGCCATTGCCAATACCTGCAATATGTGTGCCATGCTGCCTGCTTTGGTTTACTGTATCCCTGTCCCTGCGTGCTTATCTGCTCCAGTGGTGGGGAAGGACAAGGGCACACCAGCAGCATCCTGCCCACCCCCAGCTTCTTCCTGAGCTATGGCCCATGTGGCATCAATGCCAGGGCACCAGGATGGGGAGAAATCCCTGCTGGGTCCTACCCATGGTTTTCCTGCGCCACAGGCTGCCGCAGTGGGGCGAGCCCCCCAGGCTTTGGGGGTAAGCCCATTGCCCCTTCCCTCCCAAGGGACAGCAGGTCAACTGGGATCTGTGGAGCAAGATGGGAGGAAAAGAGGAACCCTGTACACAGCCCCCTGAAATCCTGATGGCACTCACCCAAAAATATCCATGAAGATTGCATTTTTTAGCAATATACCAGTGTCTTTTGCCCCCAGCGCTAGGGAGGGATCAGACTGTGCCATTTCTCTTTAGTGCGAGTTGGTTGCTCCTGCTTCTCCTGCTGTGAGCCTCGGACATCCCTTACCCACCTGGAGCAGAGGAGTTGGCAGGGCAGACCCCCACGGCAGCCCTGTTCATTGCCCTGGTAAGACGTTTGTCCAAAGAAGTGTAAATAACAGGGGCTTTCAGCACTGCTGGTTAAACAGGCTGAGCCTGAGCCACCCCCATGAAGCTCTCACCAGTACATCACCCTCCCCGCCTCAACTTCTGGCTTTTGCAGGCTTAGCAGATACACATCATCTGCTATTAAAGCATCTCTTTTGTCTTCCAGCAGAGTTAGCCAAAACTAAAATGAGCATTTACAGCACTCCTCCTCTTCCTAAAATTGCCCAGTGACAACTTCATCGGGTTTATTTGCTCTCTGATCCAGTGGAAATTTAAGAGGGGCTCTGAAAACAGTCACCTTTGTGGCACTTGTCAACAGAGTTTTATTACTATTCTGATCCTGATGGCTATCATGATAAAAGAAGCAGTTCTTTCAAATCATACAATGGATGCAATTTAATAAGTGGTCAACAAAATTGCCATGAGCAAAGAACTCCTATTGTCCTTTTATTCCCCCCCCCCCCCCCCCCCTCCCTTTCCTCAGCGGTCAAATTATTAGTCTCCCATCCCTCGTAACTCCCCGTATTAATTCTCATCTGTGACAATGGTGCATACAGAGCAAGTACTGGGGACATGCCACGTCTCCCATGTCCCCTGCTGCGGCTGCAGTTGCTGCAAGGTGATCATCCTCCGTCCACGACACTCCAACGGAGCTGCCTCTCCTCAACGCTTCATGGGAAGGAAAGTTTTCCACAGGCATGTTTTCTCTTGAGGGTCGTTGCGTCTTCAATCTGAGCAGTTTGACTTTGGTCATACATTTTCCAGCCGACTTTTTTTTTTCCCATGCAGCCAGCCATAGAAGTTTTATCTGCATTTTCCAAAGCAAGGCACTTAGGTTTTTAAGGACATACTTAAAGCAAGAGGATATGTGACAGTGGAATATTCCTGACCTTAAATTTTGGGCAGACGGTGAAATGCCTACCTGAATCATGATCACTTATGGAAAACAAAGATGATTTTCTGAAAAAGAATCGGGTTTTGCACACTTACTTCCCTTGTAATTAATTCCCTCTCTTCCTTTATATATCTTTGTAATACAAAATTACAACGCCTGGCGCCCTACTCCGAGAAAAATGTCACGACCTATTTTTTTAGCGTCATCTGAAATCTTCCGCTCAGAGAAATGAAAAATAAAACCCATTTTAGACTTCTTATTAACAGGAAGAAATGTGCTGGCAGTTTAGCAGTACATGTGAATTATAAGAGCGACAGCATGAAGACAAGCTCTGAGAGATTTATAGCTAAAACAGAACCATCCATACAGCCCTGGGGCTCCCGTTCCCGATCCCAATCCAAATGCCATCTGCCTTTGCCATTGCTTGGGAGAACGGCCCAGCACCAGCTATATTCATCAATATTCTGCCACCTCATAAAGCACTTCCTTAAAAAATGAGGTCTATGAATTTCTAGCTGGGTCTCCCTAGTTTGGGGGGATCTCATAACCTCATTTAAATTACTCAGTGCTTCTTTCCCTGAGGCCTCCACCGACAGATCCAACCGCAGGAAAGGACCGCATACATTTCATAGTAACCCTTCGGCAGGGGAAAAGTTACAAAGGCTTGAACACAACTAAACTGTGTTTCAGCAAATCAACAACTAAACCAAAAACCTAAACTCTTCAGGAGGAGCAAAGGTGTCTCTTGATGGAAAACAGCCAGCCATTGCTATTTAAAAGTAATAGTAGAAGACCCTCACAACCATGCAGCATAGCTGCTGGATGCGTAAATATTATAAGAGGTGGGTAAATTGTTCCCTGAATAAAACCAGTTACCTTAGCTTGTGTAAACAGTCCTATTATTGCCGATTGCACTGACAAATGCTTTGTCTCTTACCTTTCTGTGGACATACCTATGTATGGACATAGGTGTGTTATGTCCAGCTTGTCACCCAGCCCTTTCCCAGATCTACCTACTACCCCACACCATCAGACCAGGGTACTTGGTAATCCCAGGTCAACCAGTACTCCACGACACGGGAGAAAAAGAACATTACCATTTATCCAAATTGGTTTTAAAAATCGCTGATCAGTGTCACTGGGAGCGAAGCTGAGCAGTGCCCATTCCAAATGTCTTGGTTGATGTGGCGCTTGGGGCCATGGTCAGCGGTGGGCTCGGCAGCGCTGGGTCTGCGGCTGGGCTCGCTGGGCTCCAGCTCCTTCCCAGCCTGAACGACGCCGTGGTTCTCTGATCAGGATTTACTGCAGCCTTGGCCCTTCCGCGGGGCCAGGCACCCTCCCCAGGCTCCTCGCACCCTCGCCCGCAGCTCTGCTGGCTTTGGCAGATGCTAATTGCATCCTATCGGGCCCACAGATGATCATCATTCAATGTAATTTGCCGCTTGGCCAATTTTTAAATTATTTTGGGAACTATAATACTTTGTTCTGTAAATGTTTACCCACTAAATATCTGATGTGTTAGTTTCCCAGCATATTGCAAGAGAAATCTGCATATGAATGAAAGGGAAATAGATGCAGTCTCTGGTATACAGATGCACACAAAATTGCGAAGGCTTTGGATCCAGACACTTGGAAGACATTATGTCGTTTCTCTGATTTATCTTGTGTTTTTCCAGCCACAGAAAATAAAACCATAAATAATTTCATAATTTTTGATGTCCGGCTTTTATGAATTCCAAGGGACATTTGTGGGAACGTTTCCCACTCAGCTAGCTTCTAATTTGCTGGAGGTTATTTGAAACTCGTTGAGTATTTTTCCCTTTACAGATAAAACAGCCCCTCCAGGAGGACATGGGAATAAATAGCAAGCAAGGGAGCCAAGCTTGGAAACTTCAGGCACCAGGTAAAGATGAAGATATGATTTTTGCATGCCACAGTTATTTTTTTTTCCTGTAGAATGAAGACTTCTGCAACAGATGTAAGTGCATGAGAAATAGGAAAGATGTTAGTATTTTAGATATAAGGGGGTTTAGTGACCGCTTTAATAAAATTCCTCTCCTGACAGAAAGTGGTCTTACACTGAGGCACGTAATATCACTGTTGGTGCAGGCTGGGTGATCTGATGAGACACTCAGCCCGTGTTTGAACTCCTCCATTAATTTAAGGTACATCTTTAACTTCTTTTAGAGAGGCGCACTGTCCTTTGCTCCCGTAGCTTTTGGCGTCCATCTTCGTTAGGACAATTCACAGCAAGGGATGAACTGGAACTAAACAGAGGCTATGGGCAGGATAACCGGAGGCTTCACAGAGCCACAAAATCCTCAAGGAAGCAGCACCAGGTGCTCAGAGTTACAGGCCGGTAGATTTAACACGCTTCGCTCCTTTGCTACGTTTACAGAGAAAAATCCCTGCAGGTACAAACCCCGTGGCCTTGCCAGGTCCCGGTCATCCTGAGGATTGCGTGAGCTTCAGCTGGAACAAAGCAGAAGAGTCCGCTAGGCAGAAAAAGCACTGCTCTGTGTTAGTCATTAGTAACAAAGGCAATTTCAATCCTATTATCTGAAAAAAAGATGGGACTTCTCCTGTATCCATGGGGCGAGAAGTCCTGCTCTGAAGGAGGAAGACGGACGCGGGGCTGTGGTGGGAGGGGAACACAAGTCCGTGTTCTGAAGGGACATACCAGCCGTGCTGTTTTGAAATGAGGGGAATAACAGATGGAAAATATTATTGCTGATGCACCGGGGCTGTGCCTCTCTGCCACATGCCAGGTGTTGGGGCCGGGGTTTAGGCAGGAGAATGAGCTCCAGCAGTGGGGTGATGGCAACCTCGTGCAGGACAGTAATCTGGAGACCCACTAGACAGGACTTGACTGCTTTATCTCAAAGGTTTTTCGAGGTCAAGAACTACCAAGCAAACACCTAATCTTTTCTTTTAACATAGATCCTTGTGAACCGCTGCTAGCCTGGCACCTCCCTGCACCTCCACGGGGAGGACCCAGGCTGTCTTCTGCAAGAGAAGCCAGGAGTTCCTGCTGCCCCTGATCCTTTTTTACCCAGTGTTTTTGGACAAGTCAGCAGGGCCATGGCTCTGCCCTGCAGGGTTTTGGGGTCCTGATGGAGGGTTTTCCCAGGGGACTGATCCCAGGGGGCTCTGGGCTACCCTAGCAAGGCACAGCACGGAGTTGGGTTTGAGTTGGGTTTTTTTTGTATTGCCTTTCACAGACACCTGGGAGAAATACGGGTGGTTGTTTTCAAGGGGATTAGTATCTGAAATGAGTTAATGCTACAGCACGTGACCTGCTTGTAGAGGACCATAGGAAATTTTCATAAGGTTTAGGCGATGCTTGTGCTTTCTTTCTTTTCACTTCTCTCTGTTTGGGTACTAAATCTATACAGATGGTCATTCCCCAAAAGCCTGAAGAAATTATAGGGATGCATTTTCCACCAAATGATATACTAAACCCACCACAATTTCAGTATCTCACGCTAATATCAGTTCACCCTGCCAAGGGGCCCTAAAGCTTCTGCAGGGTCTGACCGGCTGTGGTTCATCCACCACGGGACATCTTCAGCACAAGGGTCCAACAAGAAGAGAAAACAAGCAGATGGTTGCAAAAGTGGTGGCTCTTCCAGGCCACGGCAGCCAGAATGACTCCAGGTGAGATACCTAAAGGTACACAGCAACTGCTTGTACCTAAAGGTACAAGCAACCCATGGAAAATTAAAAATACCAAGGGGTTTGAATGCTCATGGCCCTACCACCAGGGCAGCAGGGAGCATGGGCATCTCCCTTCACTGTTGCTTGGCTGATGTCCCTCTGTAAAACCACAGCTTTTCTGCCGATTACGAGGCGAGGCAGAACTCTCTATATCTCAAACCCAGGCCCCCCAGAGCCCGGCGGATCAGGCTTTTGGCAAATTATTTCATTATCTCATTGAGGGTTGTGGTGTTAGTTGGGTTTTGGTGGGGCTTTTTTGGTTTGGTTTTTTTTGTGTGTGTGTGTAACTAATATGCAAAAGGTTTCATTCCCTAATTCCCACCAATCACTCCGTGACAAGGGGATTTCTTTCCCTAAGCACGTCTGTTGTCTATTGATGGCGAGGTTTCTGCAGACACCCAAGAGCACTGCTGGCCATCCAGACCGCACCGCACCGCACCATCGCTCCTCCCCAGCTCCCCCGTTGTTTTCTAGACGGGGATTCAAAGCCTGACAAAACAAAGTAATGGAACTTTGTATTTACAGGGAGAATTTAAATACTGTATAGCTACCAGTGTGATTTATTCTAAGAGCTTCTGTCAAAAGAACGTGCTTCTGACAATAAATAAACAAGGTTATTCATTCTTTCCACCAGCAGAAGTTAGACAATTTGGTCAAAATGTGTGGGTTCAAGCCCATTTTCTGTAGTGCAAACCTAAGCTTACTCAACCTAAGCTTATTACGCTTCTTGAGGACTGCATTCAAGCGTGAAGATAGAGTCTGATTTAATCTTCATGGCACACAGGCAAAGTAAAGGGAAAAAAGAGTAACCTACGTTAAGCTCCTATTATCACTAGAAGTGAATATATTGTCTATATATTTAGTGAGCAACAAAGGAACTTTTTAACAGAAATTTTTTGCATCTGCTGCACTAGGAACCAACACCAATTAATTTTGCAGATATTTTATATTTAATTTTGCAATTACTATGTTTTTTGTAATTATCTGTAAACTAATAATTTCTGCAAGTATTTATTTGTAGAGAGAAAAAAAAGTTACTTTTCTCCATTGCAACAAAGCTGCATTGCTCCAGAGCTCCATTTCTCCATTTTCCCATTACTTTTCAAGCATTTGCAACAGGCTGCCTGGGGAGGTGGTGGCATCACCATCCCTAGAGGTGTTTAAAAAACACATACATGCAGCGCTCAGGGATATGAGTAATGGTGGGCTTGGGAGTGCTGGGTTAGCGGTTGGACTTGATGATCTCAAAGGTCTTTCCCAACCTAAGTGATCCTATGATTCCATTTGTGCAGCCACTCTTACGAGAAGTGGCATCTCTTCAGAGCTGGGGTAACAGGAGGCAGCTGCTTCCCCTTCTTTGCCAGAAGTCTCAGCCCTGGGTCTGGTCAGGCCATGTCCCATGTGCTCAGCTCATATGAGACAGCACCCTCCAGATGGTAAATTCATGAGTTCACCACACTGTTCCCACCTTTCTCAGAAACATGGAAGAAGTAAAAAGCCTAATGTTTGCTTTTTGCAGTCATTTGTTCTTTTCTGGTAGCTCCAAGAAAGACATCAAGCATTTAGACCATGAGTCCTTAGCTAGGTCAGATGGAAGACCCCCGGTTGATGAGCATAACACATTTGTAAATAAAGAAATTTACTCTAAGCTGTTGTCAAGGATTCACTCCAGGAGCTGTGGTAGCCCTGTGGGTACGTGGTGTTCACCAAGCTGCTCTGAGCACTTCTGCAGGCTTTTGCTACGTGAAGCAAGTTTTGCAGTTAAGACAGCCTTGCTCCCGTGTCCCCAGCTAACTGCAGGAGAATACCTTGACAGGGTTTCATTATACCACCTGTGGAGCTCTTGACAAGTAAACATACTAGGAAGCGTCCCGCGGACTGTACCTCTTGTTCATTTTGCATTTTTCATTTTCCTGGCACGCTGTGTATTGGTAGCCCTTCGCAATAACACAGACCGTTGTCTTTCTATCACTGCTCTGTCAGCTGCCTTGGGGGAATCAAGAATCAGACAAAACGTACAGCTTTCACTAGCCAGTATTGGCATTGTCCTCCTTCTGTCTGACAGCAAATCCCCTGATCTTCCATATGGGTTTATTATCCATATCAGAAGTGTCTCCATTTTGCAGGCGATGATTCAGGGGAGCAGAACATATGCAATGACACTCCAGAAGACGGTGGCAGGCTGGGGAATGAGCCATAAAGCGTGGGTCAACGTGCTTAGCATGTTTGTCCTCGTTTATATATACATTTTGACTCCTGGGTTTGTGCACTTAATTTCCCTGCAAATAAAGCCACTGACTGAACTCACTCACCAGACGTCAATCCCTGCTGTCAATCAGCTATGCCACAGTATACATCCCAGCAGTGACCAACACTACAGGCTTTTGAGAAAAAGAAATTCAGAACTCACATAAATCTTAGTCTCCAGGGAGTTTTCCCCTACTGTGCCATACTTAAATTTACTCTGCACCGCTGCATTCAACTCCCTGCCTATTCCCACCTCACCTTCCCTCACCACCTGATCCCCAGGTGCCTGGCAGGCTCGCTGGCACACACACCTTTCATGCTTTCCTCGTGTTTTCCTCCAAAACCTAACTGAAGACAGGATTATTAAGGAAGTACCACTGGAAGAGTGAAAAAAAAAAAAAAAAGTTCTATTAATTTTATGACCAAAAGCAAAACCAGGCAGTAAATGCCACCCAACCAATCCCCTTCCAGAGTCTGTCCCCAAGAACTGGATTAACACCAACACGATCCCAGTGACCCTTGCAAAGGAAAGCACGCTGGGCATTTTCTCATTGCTGAACAGTTTAAATACACCAGGCTCTCTGCAGGGGCAGAGCTCCCTTAAACCAGGGCTTGATCCTACAAGAACAAGCATTTAGACCCTGTTCTAAGAAGAAATGTAAATGTGAGCTCAGGCATGTAAAAATTCCCCATGAAGGCTGTGGGACTGTGAGTGTGCTGGAGGGCAAGCGTGCAGTGGATCAATACGCCCTGCCTGGGCAGGCTGAGCAGCTTCTGCTAAGGTTTGAAATACACAGAAACCTGCAGTAGCATTGGGAACACATTTTCTAGACTCTTTGCTAACTTGTCTGGAGCTCTGTCATCCTTAGCTGGTGGTACCAGGAGTATGAAGGAGGAGATGGTAGAGAGAGGAACATGCATCTCCCCATGTTTTTACCTGTTCTCACTAAAAAATATTAGGCAAACAGCCCCAAACAAACCGTGAGACCACCAGAGCCCCGGAGCACACGTGTGTTGCAGATTCTCACGCAGCAGCTGTGGGATGTGCTAAAGCACCAAGAAAATTGCTGCAATATGTGAAATTCTGGTCATCTTGGGAGACCTGCCAAATTGCTCAGGCTCAGAGCTCCAGATTCATCCATCGTGATGGATCCACCTTGTCTACAAGGTAGCTTCTGTGTCAGATAAAAATCTATCTGATGACATTTTATTTTAGAAAGCACCATCCATCCAGACTAAATGAACCTCTTCTTTATCATCTCTTTGGTCCGTCTCCAAAACGTGGCAGAGCACTTTGTAAATGGGGATGTTACTGAAAACCTCTGCCGTGTCAAAACCTTTGTATTCCTTCATGTGTCTCAGCCACCAGCGCCACAGAGTCCCATCTCACCAGTAGTGTGGAATCTCTGCTTTTCATTTCGTTTTAGTTGTGTATCAGTCTTTCTGAGTATTCCTTTTGTAGGGGAAGAGGGATTGAAATTACTTCTATTGCAGTCTATTCTGCTTCATTGTTATAATCAGGAATTTGACAAAATATTTTTTCTCAAAGCCTTTGGCCAGTAAAATTATTTAAGCCGTCAAGATTTCAGTCGAGCAGCGTAAGCAAGGCTATTTTCCTGCTTAGAGCAATGACCAGAAAAGCCTCTATGCATCGCTGTTTATTATACACCTCATTTACTTTGATATAATGCTAATACTAAACCAAAGTTCAAAGCCTATGAAAGTCATGTTTTCCTATGCAGGGAAAGCAAATTTTGCTCATCTGAAGCATCTGAGAAGGCACAATATAACCCTGGCAGGGACAGAGGGTGCTCAAGCCGTGTGCTGTCCTTCCAACACCCGCTCAGGTGCCCCCATCCACGCTCATATCTCCTTCTGAGCCACCCAAACAGGTGGGGAGCTCCTGCAGAAAGTCTCAAAAAAAGGGCACAGAGAAGAAAACAGAGGAAGAAGGAGAAAAAGTGCCAGAAGCAGCACGGAACCATTTCCAGTTGAAGAGACACAAAGCAAAGCAGGACCCTTTAGCTCAGAAGAAAGCCCTGAGGGAACTGCTCAGTGGCCAGGCAGGACTTCCACAGCCCAGAGAAGGTGGCAAGGCACCAAATACCTACTGATGACACAGGGGCTGGGGGAACTTGTGGGAAGAGCCACCCGGGTCAGAAATCACAGGGACCATTTCTTCACAAGCAGTCCAGTCGGACCTGTACACGTTACATTACTCCAGCCCAAAATGTCAATAGGTGCAAGCAGGAATCACCCAGATGTTGGGGGCCATCAGCCAGAGGGCAGACGCACTGGGGCACGTGCGGCTTGATGCCTAGGAAGATGTTAGCACATGGATTCATGGACATGGCATGAGCAGGATTGGCTCTAATAGCTTTGTTTCCTACTCTGTTTCCCAAAGCTTCAGCTACAGACTGTTACTGTTCATCAGAAATTTTGCCAGGCCTAGGTTTAGCTTTCTGCATATACCGAGAGCACAGGAAAAATCACAATGACATTATTTTAATATATGTGACTGACTTCTCCAAACTGTGATCCACCTTCTTCATCCCCATCCAGCATCGTTCTGCCCAGGCTATCCCCTTGCCTTCCTTCACTTAAAACTTTGGATCTTGATTTATCTGTTATCCAACCTATAGATCACAAGTGCTGTGGAGCAGGATAATTTTTCTCTTCCCCCCCAAAAAAAATATTGGAAAACACAATAGATTATTTTAACATTAACGTAATAAGATAATAATGACAAGATTTGCAATTCACCTGTGCAGAAGAAAGCTACAGACATGCAGCCCCTTGCAGACAAAAGGCTCAGGGATGTTATGGGATACTGGGACAAGCCGTAGTCTCCAGGAGAGAGGCCAGGAAAGTCCCTCTCTCATCACCAAGGAACTGGACAAAGAAAAGGACCATAAAAGATCACTTAATCCATCCTTTAGCCCCCAGCCCAGTTCAGATGCACCTACAGCATTGCAGAAAGGTGCCTGACCCTTCTCTCTTGGATTATCAGACGATGCCTGACGCCAGAGCCCTCCCTGCATCTCTTCAACGCCTCGCTGGCCTTGACGTTACACGGCTTGACCCACACCTAGCCAGAACCTTCCTCACTGCAAATTAAGCTCCTTATTTCTTGTCTGACCCCCACATTTTGCCCTCGAGGGTACCCCCAAGACCACCTCCGTGGGGAGGGTGTGCCACCAGTGTGCCTAGGCAAGGCAGGGAGGGCATGTTTTGAGGAATGTTGTCTGCCTTGTGCTGAAGAGCAGGATATTTCATCTATTTATCCTTCCTGAGGACGAAAAAGATGCAGTATCGTGTATGTCAGCTGGCTAACACCTGGATTTCTCGAGGGCTTTTCTAAAGCCATATGAGGATCCCACATTCTTTAACATCCTTCCTATAGCTTTTCCATTTGTTTGCTTGCTTTTTGTCTTTGTCACAGGGGATTTCTTGTCTCTCCAGGTGTCTTCATAAATTGAATATATCTGCAGCAATGGAACTCCCAGAAATGAAAGGCAAAATAACAAGGCTGCAAACCCATGTGCTTAATTTCACAGTCCGCTTCCTCAATAGGGAGGGCAGAAGTGTCTCTTTCCTGCATCCTCCAGCCTCACAGGCCTATATTGGTCAGCAATTTATACTCATCAGCCACTTGACACACATTTTTATGGATTAAACTTTCAGCCTGGAGCCTATAAAATGCCAAGTGACGATGCAAAAATTATTAAAAGCTTAAAAAAACGTGCATCAACAATTACCTGGCCCCATGCAGTTTCACTGCAGGTTACAAACATTTAGCAGCAGGCTTGAATACACACTGCACCTAAAAACTTTAGGAGTTTGAATTCATTTTGGCAGGGCAAGAATTTCAGTTGTGTCATTCAGGAGTAATTCCACTGAGGTCAACAGAACGATGCTGTGGCCGGAGAATTCCCTATTTTTTTCAGACCTTCCTATCCTCTTCCAAATGCAGCTATAGACCTGCACATCTGCAGCTTTTGTCTTTGCACCGTGGCTTTTCTACGAGGCTAAATGTTTGAGTAGCAGATAGTCCCTGGAGCTTCATGCTACATCTAGGGTGTGTTTTCATCTTCTTTGCAATATTTTTTCCTATATATAAGCAATCAAATAGCATGGTCTGGTGCAGCTAAATATCCCACTGTATTCATGAAGTTTGAAGCAAAAAGTGTTGCCAGAACCCACATATTTACCAACAAAATCAGGAGGAAACGTGTCCTGATACGTATCGCATATTCATATCTGCCACAGGAATCGTCTCACAATAAACTGCACTCATACGGTGTGATGGTTTGTATATGGGTTAAATCGAAATAGGACGTTGGAATTAAAACCTTTCTCTTCGGTGATGGTCTGATTCATCTCTGCTGATAAAGGACCTGTGGTGCCACTTAAGCTATAAAACCTGGAGTACCTTCCCCTCACTTGGTGGATCGAAATGCATCCGAAATCTCAGAAGAATGGTTAATCACGGAAGATTTTCCCCATTCTGTCTCAAAAAAGAGGATCTCACAAACCCCTGGCTGTGGAGACCCAGGCCTGGAGCTCAGGTTGTTGTCCTGGACCAGCCGGGAAGCGGCCGATGCTCAGCCCCAGCCCCGGTCCTGCCGAGCTCCGCAGCAGCCGCAAGCACACAGCCCAGAGAGAGGAAGCAAAACTGCCTGTATGTCACCAGCTTGATTTGGGTTTACACTGAGGTGACTAAACTATTGCAGCTGTTTCATCTTGGTGTAAAATAATAGTTCTTTAAGGGGGCATCTCTAAGGTACTTTGTAATGAGCAAGGGCCAGCCAAGATTTACTCTAGAGCCTTTCAAGTATTAACTCCCTTGATTTTCTTCCATAAACGATTGCAGAATACGTTTTGGCTGAAGATGAATGTCACAGAAAAGCAATTCAACAATGCCACTGATGCTCTGAACAACCTTCAAAGTGGCCTTGAGCAGGTTAGTGTGTTAATTTATCAGGTACAAAATATTTGCAATATTTGGTGACTTCCACTCCGTGACTCGTTTACATCTTTCCTGAGTAAGAACAGAGGAAAGGAATACACTAAAGTCTTGAAATGGCAACCGTCCTTCAGTACTTAGTACCTGATTATACAAGTTACTCGATACAACCTACGTTGTATTTGCATCTGACAGCAAGGGAAAATACATGGAGAAAATGTGCTCACTTCTCATCTGGGAAGGTGAGGAATTCCTGAATTAAAAAGAAGAGGGTGGCAATACCCTCTTGCTTACAATATTTAAAAACATGCACACCTTTGAGAGTATAGATGCAGCATAATTAAGGGGTAAGACACAACCCTGCATACCTGCAAATCGCCCCTGCCAGAGGAGGCTTGGGCTGACTTCAGTCTCCTGAAGTCTCTCTCCGGGCTGACTGCCCCGGGACATTATGGAAACTGGGAACTTGGCTCCACGCTTGCATGGACGTGATTCTCCCATGCACAATAGATCTCTGCCTGCACATCCTGGCTATATTTTTATATTGCATTCCTTTGCCATCAGTAACTTCTTTCACAGCTGCATTTCCATCCAGATTTTCTTTTGGTCGGATTTCACATTGAAAATGCTGCAGAGCCACAGTCGATTAGCAAAACAAGGGGCTGCAATTTCATCCCCGAGATTCAGCTACTCCACTTGAATTGTGCTTTTGTGTTTTATGGCATCAACAGAAACATCTCGCTGAATTGCCGCCTTGTATTCAGTTACAGACAGCACTCGGTATTATCCGGCTTTTTGCAAAACGGCATCTCTGAACGTATCCCCAGCACACTGGAAATAAAAGCCTGGACAGGGCTGGAAGAGGGAGCAATGCTTCCTTTTTGTTTTTGCAGAGCCGGAGTCAGTGTTATTTAGTCCCCACACTTCCACTTCAGCTGTGGTCCCGCTCATTCAAGACCACCGTTGGCTACACGGCAGGTTGACGGTGGCTGTCACAAAATGCCACGGGGTGACGCGGGCTGATGAGCTCAGGTGAAATAGCCTGGATACAGGAGCGATCCTGTAAGTTTGTGCTTCAGAAGGCCGGCTGAGGTTCATCCTCCGTCCTGGGAGCTCACCCTGAGCACTGATTACTCCGAAGCAAGGCTCTGCCAGGGTTTCATACGAGTGAAAAGGCTCATTCGCTCTTTAGAGATGCGGCACCACCCCAGAAAGCAGCGAGAGCCAAAAAGAGCAGCTAGCATTTGCCAGGCGGATTTCTTGTAAAAGAGAGTAATTTCATATTCTGCTAAGGAAAAATAAATATTATCCTTATCTTTCGCCAGCCTTCGCCTCCAGCATCAGCACCTCTGATTTTTACCTCTGACAGCGAAGACCTAACTCTGCCCTCAGAGATGCGCATGATCCAGTTGATGTAAACAGGTGAAATCAGTGAGAAATCAAATCTCCTGCACCGCAGCCATCCCTCGGTAGAAAGGTAACATGTGCACACGGAGGGCTCTGCTTTATTAATTACAGATATCATTTACATCATCCCTATTTAACTCTATGTACGTTTCACAAGCATAGCAGCTTTCTAGAAGCCACCAGTGGCCTGCAGCAGCAGGGCAAAGCGTTGCCCCCGCCGCCTACCCAACGTCCCCTCCGCCGGCAGTGGAACCAGAGCAGGCACAGAGAGCGGGGGGCAGAGGCCCTCCAATGCCAGTGTGGGGGCACCCACCAGGTGGCAGGGAGCCAGTGCCTGTTGGCACGGAGCCTGGGGCATGAGGCAAAGGAAAGGGATAGCGACAGGGAAAGGGGAAGGGATAGGGATGGGGTAGGAAAATGGATAGGGATAGCAAAAGAAGGAGAGGGAGAGGGAGAGGGAGAGGGAGAGGGAGAGGGAGAGGGAGAGGGAGAGGGAGAGGGAGAAGAGTAAAGGTAAGGGTTAAGGGGTAGGGGTAGGGGCAAGGGCAAGGGGGATAAGGATAAGGATAAAGAAAGGGACAGGGACAGGGAAAAGGATAAGGATAATGAAAGGGACAAGGGAAAGGGAAAGGGATAAGGAAAAGTATGAGGATAGGGAAAGGGACAGGGAAAGGGAAAGGCATAGAGACAGGGAAAGAGATAAGGAAAGGGGCAGGGATAGGGAAAGGAATAGCATAGTGCAGAATGGCTCAAATCCCAACCGAACTATCTGTTAATAAAGCGTACGTACTGACATTCATTAAAAAACTTCGAACGAGGCAGGTCGAGCTCTCTGGGAGGCGCTAACGGTATTGCTCTGCTTTCTTGTTCGGTTCGGTTTGGTTTTGGGGGGGTTATTTGTTTGTCGGTGGGTGCTGTGCAGGTCACAGCGCCCCGCAGCTGCCGGGGGTCCCCGCGCGGCCCGCCCTGCCCGGCCGCCTCCGCCGGGACACCAGGGGGCAGCGCAGCCCCGGCCACCGCCGGCGGGGACCGCCACAGCGACCGGGACGAGGACAGGGGCAGGGGGGGAACGGTGGGGAGGACAAAGCAGCGGGTTTCCCCCAGGCTGCGCGCGGGGAAAGCAGCCCTGCTGCGGGGAAAGCCCCGCGGGATGCTGCGGTTTGCAGTCCTCGAAAAAGGCATCTGCGGCTGCCGTGCGGAGGCTGGCACAGGGGATGTGGGTGCACGGATGCAGACATGCACATGGATGCAGACACATGGACACGGACGCAGACACAGGGACACGGATGCAGACACAGGGACACGGACGCAGACACATGGACACGGACGCAGACACATGGACACGGATGCAGGCACAAGGACACGGATGCAGGCACAAGGACACATGGATACAGGCACAAGGACACATGGACACAGGCACAAGGACACGGATGCAGACACATGGACATGGATGCAGACACAGACACAAGGACTCAGACACAGACACAAGGACACAGACGCAGACACAAGGACACGGATGCAGACACAAGGACACATGGACGCAGACACAAGGACACGGATGCAGACACAAGGACACATGGACACAGACACATGGACACAGACACAGACACAAGAACACGGACGCAGACACAAGGCCACATGGACACAAACACAAGGACATGGACGCAGACACAAGGACACAGACGCAGACACAAGGACACAGACGCAGACACAAGGACACATGGACACAGACACAAGGACACGGACGCAGACACATTGACACGGACGCAGACACGTGGACACGGACGCAGACACGTGGACACGGACGCAGACACGTGGACACGGACGCAGACACGTGGACACGGACACAGACACAGACACAAGGACGCAGACACAGACACAAGGACACAGACACAGACACAAGGACACAGATGCAGACACATAGACACAGATGCAGACACATAGACACGGATGCAGACAATTTTTGCTCCTCCTCACACCCATCCACACCACCACCACCCCCAAACAACCAAAAGCTTATTTCCAAAGAGGAACACAAATTTCAAAAAATGCTATAAATGGGATTTCAAAGCAAAATACTGGTTTAGGCTGATCAGCATGTTTTGTTTAGATTTAGGCCTTTTAAAATGTCTTTGTAAAGCAAAATAGCGTGCATTTCTGGCAAAAGCTATCCTTCAAAAAAGATAGCAGAAAGAAGCAAAGACTATGCTAGGAAGTACAGGAGCGGACTGTTTCAGCACTGAAAACTTCTTGCCAGCTATTTTCCAAACCCAGAAATGCCTAGAAATCAAGAAGCGGGAAGGGTTTTTCAATCTGTGTGCGTGGCAGGATGTGCAGGCTACAAGTTTATCAAACTCAGGGTGAAACCAAGAAGCATTTTCCTCCCGTAACTTCATCTAAAAGACTGTTCTGATCCCACACCATAAAATCAGCAAATTACCAACCCAAATATTCTCCTGGCCAACTTCTGCTCATCTGCTTTTCTCTTAACATCATTTTTTTGCTAAAACACCTCTTTCCTCTCATGCTGCTATATAATCCCAGTTTCTCCTAGCCTTTGGCTTTTGGCTGAACTGAGCAACCTGCGAATCAGCCTCTCCTTTCCTGAAACTGGTACTTTCAGTGTCAACAAATTTGCTTTTTCCCTTTCACAAAGGGCTGGGTTTCTCAGCCGGCTCCCACCTTGGGGGCTGCTGTGGCCAGGGATAGCCCACTGCGGCTTGCCCAAGCCCTGCCCAAGTTGCGGAGAGGGACAGGGTGGATCTGGGGTTGTCACCACTCTCCACATTAAAGGTTTTGGGAATATCTAGATCAGGGGTCCTCAAACTTTTTAACCAGGGGGCCAGCGCGCGGATGAAGTGGCAGGCAGCCATCTGCGGCTGCTTGGTTCCCCCCCCCAACCCCCAGCGGGGGGGGGGGGGGGGGGGGGGGGGGGGAGCGGGGTGTTTTGTAAATACCAGGGGCCGGATTGAGGACCCTGGGGGGTGTATCCAGCCCATGGGCTGTAGTTTGAGGACCCCTGATCTAGACCAAAGAGCAGCATTGAAATGCCAGGTTCTAACTCCCACAGATACCATAACTCCCCAGCCATTGCCCCTGGACCATGTGGTCCACTCCACCTCTGCTCACTGAGGACTTCAGGGCTCATTTCCTGATGGCTCCTTCCTCCTGTAATACCAGAATATCCGAAGACATATTTATCTTCTGCACCTCTGTAGTAACCCTTCTTGGGGAGCTGGATATTCACCAAGTCCTTCCTTGGCTACTGATCTGGTCTTAAGTTTGTTAAGCAGAGAGCCAAGGGTAGGCTGTAGCGATCTAACCACAAAACCCAAGCGAGCAAAAGGCATACTCGGTATTCAACACCTCGTTTCACAACCTAACAGGTGAAGGCAGCACCCTTTTCCCCCTTTCCCACATGGGTAACCTCTCTGCCTACTTTTTTCCACATCGGCATTTCATGACATTGCTGGGGACATGAAGGTGAACTCCTGTTGATCAGGGACTTTTCTGGGAGGTCATTGTGCCTCCAGATTCTTATGGGGTGAGGTCAAGAATGAGGAGGAAAACACAAATAAAGGCAGCAAGGAGAGGGAGAGGACAGCAAGGCTTCAGTATTTGTAGGAATAGTGGTGTTCAGCTCAACTGAACTGAACAGGGCTGACACACACACACAAAAATGTAAATAAGAAGTATACTGGTTTGCTTTGCATGACTGCTATCTGGAAATGGATAATAATCTCTCTAATGCCACGCATGACATACCTGTTCATGGTCCTGTGGCTGGCAGGGACTGGGCACAGTGTTCTTGGCGATCTCCCGAGAACTGATTGTTCCGTACTGAGAAATGTCTGAACCACGCAGACATGGGAGGCTTGAGGTCCTGCCTCGACACCCAGATCTCCCACAGGCACCGAAGGTGGACCTGCCACTTTGCCTTAACTTTAGGACAATCGTGGAGATTCAGGTAACTTGGCCTAGAATATAGTTGAACTCGATCATTGATAGTCAGAGGGGCTAAAGGCTTGGGAAATTAATCTTAAAAGAGAGCAGCAGAAATGGTGTGTTGCCTCCGAACACCCTCCAGCTGAACAATGCTATTTTCCTTTAAACTTGACCTGAGCAGCTGGGCAGTCTCTGGCTGTGCTCACACACCACCCATGCTCACAGCTCCTTTATTCCCCATTCCCATCCTGGGATTCAGCCAATGTTCCCAGACATCAGTATGAGAAAAGGGGTGTCTCCCCCCAGCAAGCACCTGCAGCATGGCCATCGCAGCATCCCGTCCTTGGGGGGTCCCACATGGCACAGGGCACCTGCCTTCCCTGCATCACCCCGGCAGGAGACCTGGCTGCCAATGACACCAGGGGGGAGAGGGAGAGATGTGGCGGCATCGTTAGTGTATTTCTTTGTAACATAAGGAAATGAATAAGCTGATGATTCCCAGAAATTCCCATTGCACAGAAAGATCACACTAACAGAGGTGGGCCAGCAAGCTGGTATGTTGCAGGCACACGCATAAAAAAAAATATATATGTTGCACAGAATGATACAGGTCTAATACTCAATAAATAGCTCAAAAATGGCAGTCAGGAACGTCTGTGGCAATATCTGATCCCAGCCAAGAGCACAAGAAGAGTGATGTGGGTGAGAGAGGGGAGGGCATGAGGGGAATCCATCAGGATCCCTACACAGAACGTAAGATCAACCAGTAAGTGGTGTAAATAGTCCCTTCTCTCCTGGAGCAGAATGGGGAAAATTCCACACACGGCTGGAGGAGGGCTACAGAGCACACTTTTTTGGGAGGACAAAGATTGGGAAAATGATTCAAGGACATAGAGGGAGCATGAGACAAAGTAGAACTACAGCCAATGCCATGGTGGGACAGCCCTAGATCTGATGTCCCGTAAGCTTTCACAAACGTGTTCCTCATGCCACACGATGGAAAACCAGAGAAAGAAGGCGGCCACATCCTTGCTCTTCCTCTCTCACCCCTCGAGACCTACTTCTTTGTCTCTCTTACAGCAACAGCAGCATGGCAGATATATTCAGGTATGCCCTCAAGGCAACTGGACGTGTATTGACTTACGTGACATTGTATTGTCTGGAAGAATCAAACTTTGCCAGCAGTGTAGTCCCTTCCTCCCACCCCCAGGAAAGCAGGGCTGCCCACAAGCTGTCCGTAAGAACAGATCTGGGGAAACTGTTTGGGTCTATACCCAAAGCAGAGAGGCAGGTTGCCCTCCAGAGGAAGGCCCCGTGGCAAGTCTCTGCCCTTGCTCTTACTCCTGAGAAGACACACTTGTGGGGAGCCTGAGCTGCCTCCTGCCACCATCACTCCCCCACCCGAGTTCCCCCAGCTCTGAAGCCCCTCCAAAATAGCTTCCAGAAAAGTTATACAGGCTACATCCACCCAAATAACTTCCCTGATGGGCAAAGGTGGAGAGGGTGAATGATGATTGGGATCCAGGTGGATCATTCTCCCCCTGGATTACAACCCTTGGGTCCATTTCCAATACGAGGGGCTGTTGATCTCCAGGCTGGTCAATAGAGCGGTATTTCTGAGGGGGGCTGCTGGCCAAGCCCAACATGGTGGGACTAGACCGTCTCCCTGGAGCTACCTTCCAGCAGTTCTCGTTGATGTTACCAGCACAGGAATGGCCCTAGGTTGTCTGTTCTTCTCCTTTCCCATAAAACAACAGATGAAAGAAGCCAGGGAGAAGGCTGATCAACAGCTGAGAAAAACAAGAGCTGACTTGACCTACTCGCAAGACATTGACGTATGGCCACCCTGGGCACTATGATGAAAGGCAAGCAGGAGAGCAGCACCAGCCATGGCTAAAGACCTGCTTCTCACCTCAGAGTCACCCAGAGGTCACAAGCAGGCTGACAAAATACACCCACAAAAGCAGAAGGCATCATCCCAGCTCCTTTGGTGTGATCTGAGAAGATGCTCTCTGGAGGTTAGGGGATCCCAAGGGTTGCTGGCGGGAGCTGCCTGTGGCCCTTCCCCATCTGAAGGACCAGCATGGGGTGGAGGAAGAAGAGTCTTGGGTCTCTTATCTGCACAGAGACTCCCAAATTGTCTCAGGACCCTGTAGCCCAGAATGGGATATTTCCTGAGGATCAGGTAAAGACAAAAGAAGCTAGTGGCAAGGAAGTTGGTCACAGGTCTGGGAAAAACCTGTCCTAAAGGAAGTTGCTCTTACACTATCTGATCAATGATGACAATTTATGACTTAAAAAAAGTTGTCTTACCCACAACATTACTGTAACCTTCTTAACGAAAGGTTTTTTCTTCACACTTAACTTTCTACAGCAATCCCATCGGTGGTCCCATGGATAGACTGGAATGTTTCCTGGCATCGGCTTGAGGTGATCTTCCCTTTATGTCCACTAAAGACATACTCAGAGAAATTAAAAAAAAATAATTAAGGAACCTGATGAGTCTTTCAGGAATCCTAAGTGCCACACAGAGGTGTGGATTCATTTGCCTTTTTGGCACAAGCATGGAGTCATATGGTCCCTGCCCCTCATTATTGTCATTCCTTACCCAATACTGTTTTCGCTGCTCCGTCTGCTTTTGTAAGGCTGCTCCAAAACAAAAGAAACAAACAGGGAATGACCTAGGTTTTATTTCCACCGGGTTATTTTTAACCTGGATCTTCTCATCGCTTTTGTTTATGGTGCAGCTGCACAAAAAAAGATGTCTCTGCACAAATGAGGCAGCCAGCTGCAGTTCATGTCAGAATGAGCGGGCAGCGACAAGGAGCCCTTAAAAAAAGACAGAGAAAGCTCTTGCACCTAAGTAACGAGTGATGGGATCCAGGAAGAAAGAATTGTTGCCTTTGCTGCATGCCGCAATCAATCACGCTACAAATTCCATATGATTTTATCTAAAAAACAACCCGCAACATTTATTTTTCCAGTAAAGTAATGCAGTTTTTTAATTCATGCATCTCCTTGTTGTCACACTTCTTTCAGCATTGCCAAAAGACCCACCATCGCACCTTCTTCTGGACCGTCTGACAGAAGCTGCAGAGCCAAAACCAACAGAAAGGAAAACAAACATTTCTTTCATCAGGAAGCTTACAGGCAAGGCTTCCAGTGCTGAAAGGTGTTATCTGCAACAAAACCAAACTTACAGCCTTAAATCTGAGCTTGGAAACGTTCCCTGGGCCAACAGTTCCCCTCTGCCAGAAAGCCAACAGAGCCCAGCCAGGACATAAAGGGCATGTAGGAATTACCTAAGCTTTCCACACAAGCAGAACTGGGACAGCTTCTGGCATAGCTATGGTACCATCAGGAGTGATACCCAGGACAGCAGTACTCGGAGGGCTGGGAAACGCCAAGGGGCTTTGGCAAAATGGTAAATCAACACTTGATATGCACAGAAACTATACAGGCTAAAACAGTAGTGAGGAAGGTTGCTGCACTAAAAAGGGAAGATACAGAAACATATGTAAGAGGCATAAAGGTTAAAATTAGAAAAGCAGGGCACAACAGAGAAGAACCTCTTATAAATATAGACCAATGCTTTAATACCTTATCAGGATCTACTTTTTCTAGATATATTTGCTGTCTTTATAGTTTTCCCATGAGTGCCTCCTGGAGCTGAAAAACTTCTTCCTTGCTCTAAATCTCGCAGGAGTCAAAGAAAGGAATTTATTCAAATCCTGTGTCTGAGATTATCACATATCTGCTGCTTAGTTTCAAGAAGTAAACAAGTTGTTTGTGTTTGGAATGAGAACATTTTCTTCCTGTGAAGCTGCCAGAGGAATTTGGTGCATCCTTCAACAACAGACTTCAAAAATGTCTGTGTAGGCTTTAGCCACCCTAAAGTGCAAATAACAACAACAAAACAAAAAAAAGCAGCATCCAAAGTGGAGATCTAGCACCTCTTTCCTCACTTCAATATTTAGTCCAAACTTGACATGTGAAATCGGATTAACGATCTTTAAAGCCTGATATAATACCACTGCAGGTTCAGCCTGTAACCGAAACTTAAAAGCCAAGCCTCGCAATGTGCCTCCGAGCGAGTGATACCCAAGATAGCAGGGAAAAGGACAAAGCTTTGCAGTAACAAAGGGGAAACTGGCTTCCCAGGTCTGATCAGCTATTTATTTCCTCGTGTCTTGAGTAGATAGGAAGGTCTGCAAGCTTTTAACCTCAGCCAGAGGTTAAACCAGAGTATAATCTTGCATACTCAACACGTATCTACAATGACAAAGGGCTGCCCCTTCCAACCCAAACTGTTTCATGAGCATTCAAAGTCAAGTTAGACAGGGCTCTGAGCACCCCATCTAGTGGAAGATGTCCCTGCTGACTGCAGGGGGGTGGGCTGAACGGCATTTAACAGTCCCTTCCAACCCAAACCGTTTTACAATTATTGCTGAAGCTCTGTATTGAATCATAGAATAGTTAAAGCCCATCCAGCCCACCCCCCTGCAGTCAGCAGGGACATCTTCCACCAGATCAGGCAGCTCAGAGCCCCATCCAGCCTGGCCTTGAATGTCTCCAGGGATGGGGCATCACCCACCCCTCTGCGCAGCCTCTGCCAGTGTTTCAGCACCCTCATCAGAAAAAATTCTTTCCTTGTGTCTAGTCTGAGGCTACCCTCTTTCAGTTAAAACCATTACCCTTCGCCCTGCTAAAAAGTCTGTCCCCATCTTCCTTACAAGCCCCCTCGAAGTACTGGTAGGCTGCAATAAGGTCTCCTGGAGCCTTCTCTTCTCCAGGCTGAGCAGCCCCAGCTCTCTCAGCCTGTCCTCATGACAGAGGTGCTCCAGCCCCGACCATTCCGTGGCCTCCTTGGGACCTGCTCCAACAGATCTGTGCCTTTCCTGGGCTGCAGGCTCCAGAGCTGTGGACACACAGCAACAGCTCATTAATTGCCTATTACACAGTAAGGTATTTTATTTTGATGCATCAGTTCGAAATGTGCTGCTCTTTAATTTTGTGAGTTCCTTCACATTGGGAAAGGCACATGGGGGAGTTCAATTTTGCTTTGTACTATTATTTTAGATCCTTTCGTTACATCAGGTTTATCACGTTACAGTTCTGTTGAGGCAGTGGTTACTCCAGCCTCATGCTGGTGTAATACACACCTTTTGTTCTCCCTCCTGTTTTTCCTCAGGCTGAACAACTTCCATTCATTCTCCTTGTCCATTTCTGGAACTATCTTTTGTCCATTTTGTCTGCTGAGAGTGGCCACAACCCCAAGGAATGACACTCATCAGTTTACTTGTGTAGGTTCATTCCCAAGCACTGGGCTGACACATGCACATAGGACATCCAAGAGGATACTGAACATCTTCATACTGACTTACTGCAGCTCATCTGAAACCAGCCACTTACTCAAGGTGTCCTCTTCTCCTGCTTCAGCCTTTGGTCCTTCTGTTTTTGAACGGCTCATGTAATTCTGCATTTTCTTAGAACACCAGCACAGGTAAACACATAAAACGTTGCTTGTATCTCTCCATTCTCACACTGCGCAGCCCAGTCAGTGCAATGCTGCGTCAGGCAAAGTGGGACAAGTCATTCTTCCAGATTGCAAAAGAAACATTTCATTTTCACCCCTATCCCTCCATGGCTTCCTAATCTAGGCTTCGCCACTTTGTTTTTCACGGTGAAAGATTTCTATATAGAGGAAGAAGCTGTCTGTATGTATTTAGCTATACTATCTCACAGGCCTTACAAATAACCTCCCAGTTTTACGAGGTCCAGCAAGATTTTATTTTTTCATTACAGAGTCTAGAAACATAAACTAAAATTTTGGCCTCTAGTTTGCCCTAAGTGATTCTTAAATATGGAAGAATGCCGTAAAATGTCTATTTCCATCAAACTCAGACAATGAATTACACAAAACTCTGGTAAAATTGAGCTTTGTCATGCAGTAATCACTAGCAGAACAAGACAAATGGATGCACACCAGCATCTCCCTCTCCACCTCATGTGTCGTCACTATTGGTGCAGAGATGTAACAACTGCAAGATGTATTAGTCTCTTAGTCAGCAATAAAAATGTCTATATGCAGATTTGAGATCATGCTAATTCATAATGAATTCTGCATCTCTCCCCATCCAGAAAAGGAAGAACAGCAGCAACAGGAATCTACACTACCTGCAGTGTAGCTGGGACATTTGCTCCCAAGGGTTTGCCTGTACAGATATCTTGGTATTTAAAACCATTTTAGTAACACTGACAGAAAACTACCACAAGTAACATAATAAAGACAGCTTCAACTGTGTATCTGTAACAGAACATGTCTGCCAAAACAGACTATCAAGCATCTTCATCTGTTACTTGGTATGAGGACCCTTAGCAAAAACCTTCGTATAGAGTGGCATCCAAAAGTATTTATTCTGTATCAAGCACTGTATCAGTGAAAGGTCTTCAAATCTGCTCTAGAGAAATGCCCCGAGGAAGGCTGTGGTAAAGAGATGGGGTTTTTGTTTCTGCAATATGATGGAGACTGGGTAGTTCTGAGAACAAGGACTGAGCCGTTAAGTTGATCAGATCCCGTATAAATAAGATACCCAATGCAAAGTTCCAAGGTGAATCATAAAAATTAATGTGGCAGTTAGGCAGCAGACTCAACAGATGACCAGACGGCTCCAATGAAAGCATCAGACAAATCTTAACAGTGACATGAAGACACTACACAAACACTCGTTTTAGGATGAGTTGACTATGGCATCATAAACTGAGTATTACAAAGAAGAGGGCCCCAAGCACCTGGGAAGATGTGTGAAACATCTGGTTTATGAAATACTGCCGGATATGCATTTGACTATTAGACTTCCAAAAATCTTCATGCTCATATGCAGAAAGTCAGTCTATGTTGTTTCTTGCTTTAGCAATCACTCCTCACCAGCCTCGTTTCTTACACCTAGACACACAACTGCTTCATTAATATACCATCATACTAGTATTAAAAAGCAAATTAATGCTCCACACAGTGCAATTATGCTGTGTTTGTTCAGTTGCTTTTGTCTGTATTTTTCATAGACCATACTTCCATGACAGCACTTCTGATCTCATTGAAGGCTGCTGTTTGTGGTTCAAACAATCTGACACACTTTAATCAAAAGATCCTTCAATCCAAACTCCCCAATTCATGCTGAAATGTACAACACCGTTCTTCTGAGGAGCGATTCCTCAATTAACTAACAACATCCCAAGGTGTGTTTGGTATTCCTAATCTCTCCATTTTTCTTACTCCTGTATAATACCCAAGTAATATAAACCTAATGCATCTGCTTAGGCACAAGCAACACGTGGAGACAAAGAGTACCTCCCACCAAACACCGTGAGGTCTCCCTGACTATTCAAGCTTCTGTCCGCTCAACACATGTGAAATACAATCTTTTCTAACCAATTTTTGTGTTTCATTATACAGTAACTGAGAAGACCAAGATGGGAGATTCATGACATGCTCTGATTTTAGTTATTTTACAATGAAATAAAAATCAGTATTGGATTGTTTTTGTTTAAATGACCGAACACCTGCATCCCTAGCTTTATAGCACTTAAAGGTGTAATTTCCATTAGGATAAGTAAGCTTCAACTGGTCTGGGGTATTTACCGAACAATGGCAGAGGGTGTCTCAGAAGATTAACTCAGTTTCTTTTAAGACTGTCTTCTCTGTTCAATGCATAATTAACAGCATTGATCAAACAGGGGAGTAAAACCTCAGACTTGGTAGCGTGATTTGGTATGTCTGGAGTTACACATGTATTTTTAAACATGCCTTTTTAACATTCCTCCAACAATCGAGCCAACTTCGATGCCAGCTAAGCACCAATACCCATCACCGCTAGGTTCTTTGGCTTGAAATACAGGAACATTTGCTCATTATGGCAATGGGGGAAGTTTTCCCCTTGTTATCCACATCGCAGACTTGGAATATATACCAAAATATACCCTGGGGGGGGTGGTGGTGCTGTGTGTGTGTGTTTTGGTTTTGTTTGGTGTTCTTTTTTCCTGCATTTCCCGAGTAAAATGTCATAATTATCCAAATGAAAGGAAGCAGTTATGGTCTTCCTGAACACAGCTCTCTTCCCTACCAGTGCTGCTGGACTGGAATAAAAAAGTATTATTTGTTTATCTTTACAGCTCTGGAATAAGCAATTCACAGAAGGCAAACATAAAATTTCTCTGAGGAAAATTCCTTCTCCTCCTTCTCCCCTTTTCCTCCCAAGATCTTTGTCCTAATCCTTCATCTCACTTGTGAACTTAAAAAACCTGAACAGTGTTCTTCAAAACCCAAGTGCAATAGGGTTACACACCTAGACCTTGAACATAAAAAGCAGCACCATGACTTCATATTTAAGTAACTGAACCTTCTCATTAGAGGTGTTGCCTTCTCTCTCAGAAATCAGGAAGTGTCACCATTCCAGGGAGCCACAAATAGAAGTACTTGATAGTACTACAGCACACTTCTTTTTGTCCACATGTGCACCATTCATCCCAGTACACAAGCTGGAACAACACAATTTCTTGTATAATACTGGATTTGTTATATCTATCTTTTTAAACACACATTCCCCCCACCTCCAAAACAGAAACACATGTCAAAGAAAAAAAAAGCTGTGTGATCCCATTGCAGGAAAAATGACAGTGTCTTTATGATGAAAACTACATTGCTAGAAAGAAGATTCACCCCTCTCCCATTTGTTGGCCAGGAGCCATCTCCAGTGTTGTACAGCAAGGACAATAGGAGTCGTTTGTCAGGACACCAGAACACCCCAGAAGTTTATTAAAAGTGCTGATGTCTTCTGAAAAAGCACCAAAGCAAATGAAGCACGGCTCAGCTCCAGAAGGAATCAAATGGCCACCTTCTGTTTCTTACCAATACAGATGGTGCATGTGTATTAGATTTCATATACAAATAAACCCACTTATAGGTCCCCACACAAATTAAGAGAGGAAATTCAGCACTCTGGAAATAACAGGGCTAAGATTTTGCTTAAATATGCATGCATACACTAGTATTTTAATTGTGTCTCTTCACTACAGGTATACAGATCAGGCTAACTACAGCAAATACTGCATACTTACCATGCACAGAACAAAATCAGAACATAATCAGCTTCATGAAAAGTGCTATCTTTCAAGAACATCAAAAAGATTAACACAGAACAGTATTAAAAACCTGATTTTGCAAGTCATCTGGGGAGTAAGACAAAACTGCTAGACATTCATTGATTTCCTTAAACTCCAAATACTTGATAAACGTTTCCAGAACCTATTTCTGTAGGTGATAATTAAACTGTCTTGGTTTTATGGCTGCTTTCTTCTTGAATCATTGAGCTACTCAAAGGAAATCAGAAAGCAGCATACCAGAACCTGAAGTGTCTCAAGCTTCTTTGAAAATCTTTGTGCAAGTGGCATGTGGCTTCTGTACCTCTTACTGTGGCTATTTCTTGCCTGCTAGTTTTGCCCACAGAATATTTTTTCTCTTGGTTGCTCCAATTACCTTTCATTTTACACACAGATACTTGGGAGAGCCATGAAGCCTGTTTAGAAAGCTGCGTGAGGGCTGCAGGTGACACAGCTGTGCTACCAAGGGACTCCTGCTAAACAGCAACTAATTTTGCAGCAGTTTTACTCTCCTCCTGTCAGACATTTTTTGTGGAAATGCTCCCCCTACTCCATTATTCCCCGCTTCGTCCAATACAGATTTCTTTATTACTGCAGGGGGCTGAAATAAAAAATAACTATACTATCAGATCATATCTGAACTTAAAAGAATATGATTTTGAACATAGCAGCTATTTCTATAGGTTAGGTGGATCAGGACCCATCCAGAAGTTCGGTAATACAAATAATAATGCAGCAGCTTCGTCTTTTTGCATCTGAATCAGGGTGGGTTTATATCTACAGAGGATATTCAGAAGTCAGTCATCTCATCTAATACCACTGTGAAATTATCTTTTAGTTTTGCTTTCTAAGAAACGGGCATAACTTCACATGTACAGAAAAAAACCCACACTTTACCAGGAATGTTCACATCATCTTTAAAAATTTGAACTGCCTTAAAAATCTGGTTAAGCATTCCATCTTTCAGTTGATTCAATGCTCCTACAAGAAATAGGTCTACATTCACAAAATATAGTAATATTTGATTTCAAATACGTATCATGTATCACTGCATGTACTGAGAAGAAAGAATCTGTGTATCCTAATAAGCATTCCCATCTATATACACCCACACGCTGGGTACTTTAAAATAAACAGCATTCATTTGAACAAAAATATACTTCCAACAACAGAATTTCTCTATTAAATCCATGTTTATTGCTTAAGTTTTATCACAGTGGAGATTAAATTATGCTTAATCATCCGGTCAGTGCTTTTGTACCTTCTTTGATGCCAAAAAAAACATTTAAACCAAGTCATTCATACACTTGAAGTCTTATTACCATCCCACCATTCATCGCCTCTGTGTGCTCCTTTAGTTGCCACAAACTGCAAGATTGTAAAAAGGTATAGCTAATAGGCTTATTTATAATACCATTTTCTTCAAGTATTCAGAAAGCAGTACAAGTAGCTGTACTGTATATTAGAAACACATCTGTACTGTTATTTATTGCTATAGGATAGAGGCTCCTGATGGAATGATAGTGAAATATTGCATCACTGTGTATGAAGATGATCTCAGCGTCCTGTAATCATCACAACTCTTCCCACGTTAGTGAACGACACTAGGTAAATGGGTTTCTTTCCTTTCTCTTTCAGGCATGGGATTTCAAACTACAAATAAATAAAGCATACACTCACAACATGTGTAGTGCAAATTCCAAGTAAACAGAATGACATGGAAATAAACTCATAGTTGCCAACTTTGGTTCAGCAGGGCAGTTATGATTTTATGCCCAGCGCCCTGCATCCCCACCCTCGGTGCGCACCACCGCCAGCGTCCCATGTCGGCGACAATGATTGAAAAAGATTGTTGCAGGGAGGGGCCGTAGCAGGGGAAGGAGGAGACGGCCACCTCTGCAATCCTTGCGCTTGGGTGGCCAGGCTTCGCCCCACGCGTCCCATCAGACCTCAAAAGGAAGGCTGGTCACCCACCCGGAGAGCAGCCTCCCATCCCACGTCGGAGAATTCGTATTGGCAACTATGCGAAACATGGATTGCGTGGCCCAGACTAATAGAAAGTAGTATTTTTCCAGATACAACCATTGAAAGAGAACATCTACAACGCTGCGATTTAGAAAGAACTTAATAATGATGAGAATTAATAGGAAAGACATTCAACTTTCAGGGGGTGGGGTGTGTGTGGGGTGTTTGTCGTTTGTTGGGTTTTTAAACAAATCCCAAGGACTGGTTTGATTCTGCACAGCTCTGGGCCATTACAAAACTTTCTGCATTAAGCACAGGGCTAGATTTTCTTTTTTTATTGTTGTTGTTTGTTTCATTTATTTCTCTTAATTATGCAAAACTACTTCCCACACTGCCGTATTTTAAACTGAAATAAAACTCCCTAATATTTTCATGGTATAAATTATATATGCAGAGAAAGGCAACAAGAAATTTTGTATAAATTAAAAATTAGGATATATTGCAGACCTGCTCAAGACCCTTTTCTCCAGAGTATCGGTAGTGAGCAGAAGAAGAGTCATGCAGCTTATCAGTAAAATGAGTACATATTTTTGCCATTTTTCTTCAGTGCTCATTTTAAGAATTTTTTTTCCTATAATGTCTGTGTTCTCAGTCTGCAGCTTGCTATTACTTGCACAAAGACTGGGAAAAATTATTTGTTTAAACAGCATTCTTACACAACATGTTGAACCTTCAACAAAGGAAACAGAACTAGTACTAAAGTTCTCTCAGCTAAAAGATGGATGGATATATTAAAATAATAAAAAAATAAAAGAAAAAAAACCTCTGCAAATAAAAAGAAACCTCTCCTCATTCAGGACATACACATTTAGCTTTTAAAAACTGAAAATTCATAAATACGGTCATTGTATAACTTTAGAGAATTAAGGCTTCTAAAAACTTCAGTGCCAAAATAACCTCTCTGCATCAGCATTTAGAATAAAATATTTTCCATTTTAGGTTGTGCTTGCCTTTTTTTTTTTTTTAAGACTTTTCTTAGTTCCATAGAATTCTGTCACATAATATTACATACTGAAGGGGAGTGTTAGAACTGCTTATTGAGGTTTTAAGTAGTTGTTAGACTAAGTTACAGCGATAAAATTCGATTACTGATCTGATTCATTACTACTTTACATGGGGCAGTTGGCTCATTTCACCTTTTTTTCATGCTTAATGTGGCCGTTTCTTCTATACTTTCCATTTGGTATCCCATTCTGGTAATGTCCATTAACAGCACTATGTTCGTTGCTTGACCAAATATGTTTGCTTTGTTTGCAGATAAATTTTGTTATCCTGGCCAAAACAGAATAAAGGCAGGCAGCACCTACTAGTACAACGAAGGCAATATCCAGTAAGAAATACTGATAGAAAGAGATGCTGTAAACAGCGGCACGTAGATGTTGGGCTCCGTTGTGACGGAGGATGTAATTAATCCAGTATACAGTCCGGTTAACAGGATGACCAGGTTGGTCTTTGTGAATCTCTGACAGCCTCTGGGCCTGCTGTCGGTAGCTACAGGGAAGAAAAAAAAAAAAAAAGGGAAGAAAAGAAGAATTGTCAGCACACTGAGCAAATGCAAGCCTGCAGACACATAAATATGTTTAAGCCTCTTCAGATCAAACAGCGTATTACTGTAGGACTCTGGCAACCACCAGCATACAGAGGGCTAGACACGGCAAATAATCTGTCTTTAAATCAGTTCTTACAGCTCATTGATGAAAAATGACTAGAAAAGCAGACCCCTGTGTGACTAAAGGCAGAAATCCACCCTCCAGCAAAGCGATGAAGAGCCAAGCTGACCTGCTGCCAGAGGGAAATCTAGTCCAAAATGAATCCTATTGAGTGAGACACATTTGCCCTTCCGCTGTAAAGTGGCAACATACCCTGTCTAACTCTCGTTTGTGTTATCGTGCAGCTGAATTACTAGAGGAACACAACAGACTATTTCCACTTGAGTCCAGAGTTCAGCCGAGAACTTTCTTCTTCTCAGCAGGCTGTCCCCAGCACCCGATAACGTCAAATTCCTTCTCCCTCACCACTGCTGCAGGGTCAACAGGTTATCCATGTAGGACTTGCCTTTAGACTAAGGATAATTGCACAATGGTAAGGTGATGCAACTGATGTTATCAAGATCTCTTTAGCAACATTCCCCTTCCGCTGTTGTCTCCTTTCCCAAAGCAAGCACTGCTTTTGCTCCCATGAAAGCAAGCAGCATTGTCAGCACTGTACTCCAAAACTATGGTTAGCTCAATACAATAGACCACCAACTAACATGCCGTTATTTTTAACCTGGAGATGGCCTGAATATCACAGGTATTTAAAACAGAATAGTTCAGAACAAACTTGTAACGTGATTCTCCTTGCACTTTAATATCCCCGAGCAAATTTGTTTGCTGGAATTAGAAAGAGTTATGAAACCCAGCTCATGGGCTTTTACTTACGATGTAACAACAACAAAAAAATCTACAAAAACCAGACTGAAGTCCTCATATTCATAATAACTTCTTAGAATATTGTCATTGTAACAAATGGCCTTCCTGGTCAGAACAGGATTATTCCCACCCCCCCGCCATCAAATCACAGGACTTTAGAAGAGTCACTCTTTTTTAATACCTCCATATTTTTAGCTACAATCCAAACATGCCACCCTACATTCGTATAGGTGTATTTTGCTCCAGGCCCCTTCAGCAGCACAACAGACGCTGCTAAATATGAAGTAATCAGGACACAAGAAGAGACCTTGGTCTGCAACAAGGAACATGTCAGTACAGGTTTGTTTCTATAACCTTTCTGCCCTTCACATGGCAACTGTCACAAAAAACAAATGAGAAAATTGAGGTTTGGTACACTGAGCAATGAGTTTAGCAACTACACAGAAAACTGATCAATTGAGTAATCTTGTGAGATGGGACAACCATCCAAAGACTTGCCCCAACTGTACACACCAATAAATTCCAGCATGCATTTTCTTTTTCCCCTTGCACAAAGGTTCTGTATATGCATACTTAATCTGTCACAATTACTTAAAATAAAAGCAAGAAACAATCACTCATTCCATACCTGGGATCATTTATAACTTTTACTAGGGCTTCATACAATTCGTTCTCAGTGATGGTCTTCCAGTTCAGCAATATTCCCATGCCTTTGGCCTGCACACGAGTCATAGTATCATAATGATCTCCAAAAAGAGGAATCCCCACCACTGGGACCCCATGGTACATGGTCTCAAAAATGCTGTTCAAACCCCCGTGACTAAGAAAAGCCTTAATGTTAGAGTGACCTGAAAACAGAAGAGGCATGATGATTAAGAAAAATATTTGTATTTCCTTAATGTAAAGTTATTGAGGCAACTGGGTACTACACATTTGTCACCATGTTTCTACGGCTGCAATTCAGGAAGGCAAAAATGAATGCCACTGGTTTTGAAGTTCTTCTCAAACCACTCCGCTGAAATTTCACATGTATTAGATTATTTCCTTATACACTAAGAGAGAGGGAATGACCAATGCAAAGAAAATTCTCACGTATACGAGTTGTGTAAAATTATAAATGGAATAATTAATATACATTGTTTACTCCTAAGCAGCTGCAGATGGTGACTACAACCAGTTTAGCAACACAAATGAGCCAGGGAGAGAGCATTTTTCCTCATTATTCATATGAAATACAACCTACTTAATGACAGGACAACTGACGTTACATTCTCTCTAAAGCTTCACATGCCTTACTCCAGGCTAACAAGATCTGACAATGATGATAACCTCATGTAATGGAAAAACGAGACTGCCTCAGAGCAATTTAGTAACCAAAACAGATCTACCTGCTTTAGAAGTCATTTGCCTAATCACTACATTATGATAAATACGCCAGCTGACATGCACACACACTGATGCACACACATGCTTAATGCATTCATCGGCGCCCATCATGCACTAGAGCTGTTTGGCAAACACACAAACACCCAGGTATCCCAGAGATGACCTTAAACATTCTGTCGCCCCTCGGATGTGCAATGCATTCAGCTACCCTTCGACAAGGAAGGAAGGGGAAAAAATAAAATAAAATACATAGACTAACATATAGTGTTTACCAAAAGATGGGAGAATATCAAGTTTCATCTCTGCACCTGAGAACTTGGAGTACCTCAGCTTAGTTAAACAGAAAGGTTATTATCAGCTTGCAACACGTGCCCAAGTTCTGTTAGAGCTTTCTTCAGAGAAAAATAGATGTACATATATACAGATCCCTAAGACTCGTTTTGATGCAATTTGAACAAATTTCATACACTCAGTTTTATGACACTTCCATGAAGAGGCCAGTCAACACCACACCATGCTTTGTTGTAACAGAGAAATTAACAGTTACAGTCATCAGTTCCCTAAAATATCAGATTCAAGAAAATTCCTACTTATTTATCTTTGATAATTATTTTTTCCTCAAACAGCATAGCTTCCATGGTATATAAGACACTTGTCAAATTTTTCCTGTTTATTAGGCGAAATGGTCCTTGGAATAACTACGTCCTTCCACCCTATTAACTTAAGGAAAAAATGAAGTTAGTACCAGGGAAAGATAATTAAGATCAGGGAGGTGTTCGATTTCATCATCTTGAAATTCTGATGAATTCCATATCCTTGTTCTAGGGCTTCCATTACAGAAATTATCTTAGCTTTATGGCTGCTAATGCAGTAGTATATTGTTGAATGAGTAACCCGAACTCAAGTGAGAATAAGCCATATATGACCAGAATAGATACTCACCAAGGAGGTCATTTTGTGGCAACCATTCTATAAGCTTCGTATTGTTGCCTAAATTCCTTGGTTTGTTTCCTGAAAACCTAAAACAATAAAATCAATTGGAAGCTGAGTTATCAAGACCTCCAAAATCAATAAACTCAATCCAGGGAATCAAACCAAATGATCCACAAGCCCTAACCAGATTTCCAGTTACATGGGGGTACGTTTACTCACTATTCCAAAGAAAACAAAATAGGCTCAACCAAAACGCTGTAAATAGCTAGTAACTTCCAACTTCATTCATTTTCCTTGCAATCTGTCTTGAAACAATGTTTTCTATTAACACAATGGCAATGCAGCTCCTTCTCAAAGCACGTATGTAACTCTTCACTGTGACTGGCATGAGGTGTTCCTTTAATTTCTCTGTGATTCCAGGTCCATTGCTTTACTGAAAACTTGGGCTGGTCCTAGATAATTAACTCCACCAAGAACACCCTATCAGCACACAAATCATAACCCCTACCATCAACACAAGGCATTCCCTTTCAGCCAGCCAGTTCCTTGTAGCTCCTGATAATTGACACCATCTTATTTTGAAATAAATTACTAATACCAGGAAGACAAAGGCTGACAGCTCAGCTTATGAGGCAAGAAGCTATTGATGAAAAGTTCATAGAGATCAGACTGCAAGACAAGTGTATTTTTCTTACTTGCTCAACTGCCTAAAACCCAATGGCAACATCTTACTCACCTGGGGGTTGCTGGAAAAGTTTAACCCATAAAATACAGACTAAAAGTACAAACTGATTTACATATTAATGTTATATACAGTTAATACAGAAAGTTAATTATATTGTAAACAGAAAAGAAAGAGGGGCAAAAATTACCAGTGACTACTAGAGGATAGAGCTGTTTTGTGACAGCTCCATCAAATGACTTAAAAATATTCTAGTTACTAGAAAGCATTAGAACTGCAACTTCAGAAAGAATCACCTACATATTCCCAATTAAGCAAGCCATACATCTTTACAACTGGCTTGTATGTTCTGTATGTTGAAAAAAGCCTATGTTACTCATGCAAAGTTAAACAGAAGTAAATAAACTGCGCTACTGTTTTGGCTCTAACTAGCACTCCGTAATTACAAGCATAAAAAACTACAAACATTTTCTTGATTTGGCATTGTGACATAAAACTACCAAACAGTACTGCCACCTTTCTCATATTCAGAAATGTCTTAGTATAAAAACCACCTGTGTCCAACACAGGCCATCAGTGATATGAAGTGAAAAAACAATAAAGAAAAGTAAAGCTGGACTCATAATTTGGTATTTAATTATGGATCTCAAATTCCCACTGGGGTGACTGAAAGCCACTTGCTCAGCTCTCCCAAAGACTATGTCTTACACCTAGTCCCAGGGACATCTTCCCATTCCACAATTCGTGATGGAAAGAAACAGCAGGTGGGTTCCCTTATCCAAAAAGTCATTCAGCAGGTAACAGATTGCAGATAAAACCAGAACAAACCAAAAAACAGAACAAACCAAAAAGAGCATTGGTAAGGAAATGTGAGTGAGGAAAATGAAATATTTTAACAGAACGCTTCAACTGAATTAGTTGCTTTTGCATTAAAAAAGCTATCCGCAAGAAAAATCCATTAAAATTGATTTATGTACTACAGAAAGGGGTTATTTCCTACAGAAAAACATTCCAGGGAAAACATGATAAAAGGATAAAACAAAAGAAAAGTAGTAAGATCAACTGGGACTAATAGCGTCACAGGCTTCATAAGAAGCTTATAGCGGCTCTAACACAAACAAAAACTGAGGAGATCTTTACTACAACTACCAAAGGTTCTGTGCCATTGCCTGAAGAATTTCCATTTTCCTGTTCATTAGTGGGGTTCACTATTTCAGTTACACACCGGTGAAAACGGTCCCTAAGAGACGGCAGGGAACGGGCTGCTAAACAGACTGCTAAGGCAACTGCAGAAGCGCAGCTGTCATAAATTTTATGACATTTATTATATGGAAACCAATGGTTCACACAGACTCTTCTGAATTACGTTACAGAGCGATGCTCCATGTGAAGCGGAGCTGACTGAACAGTTCTTGGATTTTTACAGTAAGTTGAGAGCACTACTCAAGATGTTTTTAGAGCTGAGAAAGCTTATTACTGGATTTTTACTCCTGCAGATTTTTCTTCTTCCAATTTCTCACAGAAAAAAGACCAGCGAGAAGAACAATTATGAAAGTCTATGTTTACAGATAAAAAAGAACAGGCCCAAAAAAGCAAGGAAAAGGAAGAGAAAGAATAAAGAAAGCTTAGGATTAAATTAGCAGGATGACATTCTTGCTCCCCAGGGTGGCTTCTTTAGCAGAAATGATGACAGCATGTCACAAATGTTGTAACCTCAGACTCTCTCTTCACTGTCCCCATTCCTTCTAGGATATAAAGTCCGCACAGGAGTATAACCTATGACTTATTAGGCTGCAAAATCCTTCTTATAGCAGGGGACCGCAACATTTCCACACAGAGCGTCTTTCAAAAGAATCAAGTCCCCTGTGCCACCCAGACTGTCTCAATTTCAGCTTCTGCAACCCTAAATCAAGATGGCACAACAGGAAATAAAGAGTGTTTCAGGTCACCCCACATACAACTGTCATGGCACTTACCTCCAAATAACTCTCTGAGGCAGTCTTGCCAGGGCATGTGCTAACTTATTTGCTATCTCTTCTGACAGGTACTTCACTCCAGCTCCAAATGAGACGAGGACAAAACCATTTTCATTAGCACCATTCACCCACGTCTGGAGGTCCTGTTGAAGTGAAAATTTATACTGAGCACGGTAGAAGCGTAAGTAAACCACAGAAACATGAAATACACGTGGCTTTGGAAGAACAATTGTCTGTTCATGTTACTTCACAAGGCAAGTTTCAAAAGTCACAAACATTTTAGAAATCAGCAAGTATAATGACTCAGTACTTCAGAATCTACGGTACAGGCTATGGACAGCGCAATTCCTCCAGGTTTCATTTAGCTTCCATATTAACAACCAGTTTCATTCGATAATTTGTCTTTTCTTAACTGATCAGTTGACACATTCGCAAGTTAACACATTATATTTTAACGCATCAAAATATGAACAGATCTATCTTGTAGCATCAGCCTGGACACACAGCACAGGAAATACACTAATGAAGTCTGGGACTTAACTGCGATTTCTAGCCTTAAAGGAAGTGACAGAGCCTCAAAGGAGCTGGTCTTCTTTCATTTATACAAAATAATAAACACAACTTGAAAGAAGACAGAGCTTAAAAAAACACCTTCGGTTTCCACTGCTCCAATATTTCAAGTAGTAACGAATACTGCATCTGCACAGCAAGTACAGGGTGAATGCCCTTCTTTCTTAGACTTACATACTTTAACTTACTTAGACCTAACTGACTGCCTCTTCCGCAGTGTTAAACTTGTGTATATTGAATATAATAAAGGCCAAAGCCCTTTACATCCTTACGCTCATCCTCCTCTTGTCATTACTCTGAAATTGAGTCTCTTGCAACACAATTTTTGCTGACCCTCTTGATTCAAGGGCTGCCTCAACTTCGGCAAGGAAGGCAACAAAGCCAAAAGCAGAGATCTGCAGTCCTGCATGCTCTGAAAGCAGAGCCAGCATCAGCCTCCTGGGGGTAACCCAATGGTCACACCGTAAGATTCAAGTTCAGAGGCAGCAGCTTTTACAGCAGCTTTTACAGCAGGGCACCCCGTGACTCTTCCTTCTGCAGCAGAGTCGGGTCGCTACCTTCAGCTGCACAGGGCTTTGGGGCTCTCACCAAGAGATGCTCAGCTGACACGTGGTCACTGCTAGGAGCACCCAATGCACAACCACGGCTGGTCCAGGGTTTCATTGCATTGCACACCTCAGTGCCTTGGGTCTAGCTACAGGTAACTGGGCAAGTCACAGTTAAGTTGCAAAGGAGACTGCAACACGCAAACGCTGAGGGATGCATTGGTGGATACAGGGTTTGTGTCACTGATGACAAGGCAAGCCAGCAGATGCCACTACCAACTGCCACCAGGACAGAAGGGGCTCGGCAGGGCCAGAGGAAAAACCGTCCCAGCATAAGACAGCGAGCACAGCTGCCAGCTAAACAAGTCTCAGCCACAAGAACAACACTATTTGGCTTCAGGGCTGGAAAAACGATGGGGAAAAAAAAAGTAAAAGCCTCAGTGTCCCCTTTCCTGTTGAAAACACAGATTTAAATTCTAGCTTTTCCAATGCAACTGTTGGCAGGGGGAACTAAAAAAAAACCTGTGTCACTGAAATACAGGTGTGATCAGTCTGCCCAAAACTATCTTCTGTTTTCCAGGATATGGTTTAATTCTGGTCTCACCAAATTTAAACGTAAGCCAGTTCAACACCAGTACGGCAACAGGAAATGAGTAAAAAGAAAATTAAAAGCCCTGTTCACAATGCACTTCTTGTCCTGATAATAAATAGCAGGCCAGAGAGCAATGGAGTAATGCTGTGCTACTGTATCTGAGCACAGAACCACAAAAGCTACCACAAAAACCAGCAGGCATACCCAAGATCTGCACATTACACTGGGGGTTGTACATGAGTCTCTGCTATACAGTGAAAAGGGGATTCCATTTCCTCTAGAATCCACACCATTTCATTTTCCTTCATCCTTTCCCAGTGCACTTTTCCGTATTTTTTCCCCCTGCACCTGTGGAGGCAGGAGGAAGAAGGAAAAGGAGAGGAAGTGTCTGTGACCTGCCCTGAAGCAGAATCATTTATTATGGGCTGACATGAAAGTTTCCAAGTGGTTTTGTGATTTGTTTAAAGTTTGTACTTGAATTTTACTGAGGACCTAGGGCATGCTGCAAATGTAATTATATTATAGTCACTTTTACTTAGTGGTTCAACTAGTTACATCTTGAACCATTTCCTATCTGTTGTTTAAAGCCAAATAGAAAATAACCTTTTGGGGGCTCTAGGACAAACCATTCTGAAAAGCAATCAAGTACCAAGCTGTAAGAGACAGCTCTCTGCCCATTTGTGACATTCCATCAAGTTATATCCTGGGAGCTGAACTCATCTGTTACAAAGTGGTTTTCTTCAGACAACTGGAAGAAGCCCAGCATTCGCAGGCTCTGGTCTTCATAGGTCACTCACCAACCCTGATACCTACTGGAAGTTTCTAGGGTGCCTTCCTGATGACAACTCCATGCATGACACAGGTGCTCCACAAGTCAACAAGAGGAGACACTCTGCTGGACCTCACAGACACAAACAAGGAAGACCCTACCTGGAGTGCAAAGGTCAGGGGAGCCTTAGCCACAGCGACCATAAAATGAAGGAGTTCAGGATACTGAAAGGACAAGGAAGATAACAGCATCTCCTGGACCCCGAGAGAACTGACTCTGGCCTCTTCAGAGACCTGCTTGGAAAAATGCCTTGGGATACAGCCCTGGAGAGAAGAGGGGTTCACGAGTCCTAGCTGATATAAGCACCACCTCCTCCAAGCCCAAGCATGGTCCATGCTAATAAAGGTGGCAGCACATGTGGCAGGAGGATGAATAAAGGAGTCACGGCAAGACTCAGATGTAAAAAGGAAGCATACATGAGGTAGAAACAGGGAGAGGTGGCCTGAAGGGGGAGGAGGGGGAATATACGGGCACTGCCTGAGCTTGCAGGGATGGGGTTTAGAAAGCCAAAGCCCAGGTACAGAATCTGGTAAGGGACATGAAGGGCATCAGCAGCAAAAGGAAGGTCAGGGGAAGCATGACCCCACTGCTAAATGGGACAAGTGACCTGATGACAAAAATAATACGGTAAAGGCCAAGGTTCTTCACACTTTCTTCATCTCATCCTTTACCAGTAAGGCTGGCCTTCAGCAATCCCAGGTCCCTCAGACCAGAGAGAAAATCTGGAGCAAGGAATATCTAACTACCTTCAGTGGAAAATCAGGCTAGGCTACTTTTAAATGAAGTGACCACACACAAGTATATGGGACCTGATACAATGCAGCCAGAAGTGCCAGCAGGCATCCAGGAGCTGGCCAACATCACTACAAGACCACTCAAATATGTCTGAAAGGTTCATGCAATTGCAGGAGATTCTCGCAGACTGGGAGAAAAAAGAAAGAAAAAAAAAAAAGAAAAAAGGAGAAAACCCAAGAAAAATAAGATAACATCACTTGCATTTTCATGAGGGAGGATCGATCCAGAGAATGGGCTGCTCAGCCTCACCGTGATCCCTGGAAGGCAATGGAGCAAATAATCCTGGAGGTCATTTCCAAACATCAAGGACAGCATGAATGGAGCAGTCAGCACGGATTTATGGAGGAAAAATCAGCTTGGTCAACCCAACAGCCTTCTACATTGAGAAAACTGGCTCAGTGAATGAGGTGCGGCAGTGGGGGTTACGTACATTGGCCTGAGTACTGCTTCCAGCACTGCCTCTCACCATAGCTTCACAAACTGATGTACTGGCTACACAAATAGACAGCGAGGTGGGACTGAAAACTGGTTGAACTGCAGGGCCCAAACAGTTGTGGTCAGTGGCACAAAGTCCAGCTGGAGGCATGTTTGCTTTTAATAAGCACAAAACCAGAATAGCTGGCACCATGGATCAAACATTTCTCATTCAGCACTGCAAATTCCTACCTGTGACTACTTATTCTTGGTCACACAGGTTTCTGCTGCGAGAGATCAGTCTGTTCTAGCTCAGGAATGGCTCCCAAGGCTACTGCTCCTCTGTGCTTAATCAGAAAATCTTCAAGACTTCATAGCTCCAGTGTATTCACATAGTATGAATTACACATCATTAAGTAAATATAGAGGAAGTACAAAATATTTCCTTGTAATGGAATTTCTAAAATAGCATTAAAAAATCCCCATGTATACAACAAATAGCTATCATGTACTTAGAATTTTATGTAGAAGGAGAAAAAAAAAAAAAGAAAGGAACTTTACTAGGTACCATGGAATTAAGAGTCACCCTACAAACAGGCTTTTGCATTTTATTGTTGTGCAATAGCAAAGCAACCTGCTTTCTGTTACTATAGCTGATTTCATAACCAAACCTTTGTAACCCTCCCTTTGAAGGTAATCCCACTGCTTCAGTGGAACATAAGCACATACAAAGGACAACTTAAAATCTTGACAAGTAAGACTATCCTTGCCATCAGGCTCAAAAGATGTAATTTGTTTGCCATATTAATCGGGATTACATAAAAATATCAAAATCAGTGGAATACAAACTGTTTTATTTTGCATAAGCTGAAGCCTGTTATCTGAGTTTTCCCTCTCCTGACACACCAAGTGCAGCAATACACAAATGCACCCTTGCAAGCTCTCAAACTGGGATCCAAGCAACAGAAGTTTGCATGGTAAGATTCTAATTAATTTCAGAAATCAGGCACGCTTCCCCTACAGAGAGGTGCATACAAGAAAACGTTAAGTGCAGTGAGGTTTGCCATGCTTAGAGTTGGTCAGGTGGAAATCAGCTCCAATCCAACAGGTACATAATGATTAACACAAGTGCAACCGGCAGGGTCTTAGCTCAGACAGAACAGCCTACATGGCTGCCAAGGGCTTCCAGACCAGAGCTGGATGATGCCTGGCCAACCCAAATCAGAAGCAATGGAACTTGAAATTGTCCTCTGGGTTTCTTTTAGGATGCTAAATCAGAAAGAATATGATTCCAATTCCTCACACAGTCACAGCCAAAACTGTTCTGTGACAACCTTGAGAAGATCCAGAAGAGTTTCAACTCAGCTTGCTGTATTTTGACATCAACTGAAAGGTTCTGTCCTCCTTCCCTGCCTCAAATTTGTCTTAATTTTACTCAAGCTTTACATCGTGCTGATAGCTTGCTTGCCCGCCTTCTGATCTGCAGGCCCCTTTCAATCTGCTTCCCCAGAGGGGTGCTGGAGATCAGTACCATGCACGGACTGTAGAAAACTAACTACAGACTTGTCAGGACAAGGGTTCTGCTTGTATACATCTGTGTAATTCCTGGCATAACACAGTCTTAATTAAATGGGATCACTATGCATTGCTAAAAATGCAAGAGTTGGGTAAAAATCAGGAAATGAAGAAGGGGGGACTCCTTGTAGAGCTCCCCAAGTTCGTGACCTGCAGGAGTCTTTTATTCTCAGGCTCCTTCAACTTCTTATAGTTATTTCTCCTGACAGCTTTTCAGTACAAACTTTCTAAACTGAAGATCTAGTGAAACTGAATCCCAAGCGAACAACATTCACAGGTCTTCGGTTGCAGGACAGATCTGAACGTCCTGGTACAATTAGCCAGGCCACAGTACAAAGGCTCACTATTTCCTTGTACTTTCCCTGTTCTTTGTGTGGCGTACAAGATATAGAAATGATAGAATAGATAAAAAGCAGGCTACGATCCTGGCACAGGAAAGAGACTAAATACTTCATCAGCATTATTACTATGGCTATGTACGTCACCTCATTGGCACACACACATTCCTAACATTTACTTTAGGAGGTGCACGGCAGTAACTGATGCAGTACAAGCAGTGCAAAAATACAAGCTTTGAGCGAGTCTCACAAAATCTGAATCATGAAAGAGAACAAACCAATGCCACAATTTTGTTTGCCTACAATTTCTGCATATCTAGCCACTACAGGCTTTAGTCACCTTCCTGCCTGACTTTCCATTCATTAAGCCCTAACGCCCCTGCCAAGACCATTCTCAGTGAAACCTGCGCTCCAACACCGTATGTTAAAAAACTTCGCAGACACCTAGGCTCATTCCCTATGAATTCACCCCATTTTCTTAAATCCACTTACACTTTTGACCTCCGGCACATTTAGTCTTTCCGATCAAATTATGCACCATATGAAAATGCACGGAGTCAGGATGAGTCAGAGCTGCCTTCATTAAAAGCGGTATTCCCTGTTTGGGCAGCATTTTACAGCTCCTTGCTTGCAGCCTGGTTTAAATGACGTTCAGGTAAATTCAGTGCATTTTTTTTTAACATAAGGAAAGGATACTTCACATTTGAAATTACAACTTTTGCTAAACCAACAGTAAAGGTCTGAGGAGGGGGGTTATTAAATTCTGAGCTGCATTATTGAGCCTTCCTCAAACTACTCCTTGAACTTCAACTGAACACAGAAGGAAGAACCTTTGACTTTTGCAGTTAATTCAAACTCTATACATACATTGTGAAGACAAGCACTTCTTTAAATTGTTACCTCTTTCAGTGACTGTAGCAGAGCACCCAATGACTCCTGCCCTCCTCAAGATACAATTATTTTCAGGTTTTGTGGTACAGGAGGAAAAACTCTTGCCTCAATTACTTCAAGTCCTAGCATAGCCAGCAGACAACACTGCTTCGCTGAGGCTACTCTGCAAACTTGACAAAACGACCAGCAGCCTAGAAACAGAGACCTGGCTTTCCCCTTCCAAACTAGGAAGCCTCAAACACTTATAACCCCCAAAGCTTGATGAAATTGAAAGCAAAATTTCCAATAGAACTTCTGAAAAAAACTTAAATCGTGCATTCACATAACTTGCAGCTGAAGAAGCATTAAAGATTTAATTCTTCTTGGTAGGTTCACACCAAAACAAAGCTGACATTAATGAAGTATTAAGCTGGATGCACAGGTGCATAACGGGATTTTGCAGAAATTATAAGACACTTTAATACAGCTGAAAAGTCTGGGATTGAAGAGGTATTTGCAACAATGACTTGAGTGAGGGAGGCTGTTTTCTCCATGCTCTCTCAACAGTAGGTAGAGAGGCTCGCCCAACAAATCCGAGCACCTACCACTAGACACATCACACCTCTTCTTGCCCACCCCCATCTCCTCACCAGGCACAGCACAGCCCCAGATGAGTTTAGACGACGTGAAAGACAGAAAAACTGTCAAGCCTAGTACAGCACACATTCAGTTCCTGAACTACATTTTGAACCACATTTTCTAACTGAATTTTCAGTTTCATCTAATTATAGCTTTATATACAGTCCCAGTAAAATATCATCTAATACATACGTTAATTACTGTTTTCACTTGAGTTAAATGATTTTAAAATCAATGCATGCTAAGGTATGAAATGCTTAAGGGAGCCCCAATTACAACGCTGTGCCAAACCCTGTCAGGCCTCTGCCTGTTTTCATGCTAACTCCTGTGCAAATGCATGTTCTTTGAGCAAAACAGTAGAAGGGACTGAAATTACAAACTTCCTTTTGAAGCTCCCTACCTGTTCATTCAACTATCTAGTTTCACTTCTGTTGACTGACTGATCCTGGCACACTTAAGTCCCAAAGGAGGTACCGATCCATCTTTGACCTTACTGCGCATCATGATGTGCTTTCTACACCCTTTTAGTAAGTGATAATTAAACACACTTACGTCTCACAGAGAGGTATGGCACCTGCACAAGACCAGGCAAAGGCAGTCAGAAGGCCACTATTCCCTTCCTTCCCCAGGCAGGGGGATTTCACATGGTAGCCCACCTGCCTTGTGGCCATTTCACCCCTCTCAGAAGCTGCATGCTTGCTTTTCAAACCCTGCCTGGCATTTATCATACACACCGTTCACAGGCTGCCTAAGCAGGCTTCTTTTTCAACACGGGCAGTATTTTATTGCAGTGAGAGCTCTGCACAGGAGCAGACACTACGACCTTGCCTTGTTCTCCTTTCCAAGTTTGGCTGCTTGGAAGTAACGATTTCTGTGTGACACTACGTTACTGAAAAGTGAAGGTTTTTGAGTATGTACTGGTCTTTTACTGAGCTTCTCCCTGTGCTTGCATCAGGAGAATAAGCACTTATTGATCTATGCTGTATATATAGGCGGGGGTGGGCGTGGGTGGGTGGGGTTAAAAAAAAAAGAAATAAATCTTTTTACCATTCTCAGACAGGAATGCTATTGTGCCGACCCTACTATGTGAGCTTTGTTCTGTTTGATTTTCTAATTAGCTATTCTTAGCAGGCTTAGATGCTAAATGCACAGCTGTGACTATAGAGTGAGGACCCAGCTGGCAGTAACCAGTGGTGCCTAATACTGAGCTTTGTTTCAGATAAACAAAGTACACAAATACAAACATAACCGGGTTTAATATCCGAAGCTTTCCCTGTTCAGCTGCTCAATTCAAATGTGCAATAGCACAAATGTCTGTTCTTTGAATATGGTTGCAAACCACCATTCCCCAATGGAAAGCACAGGCATACTATGCAACTTCTGCTACAAAATCCTGCACGGAGTAGACAAAACCAGATCTATTTCAAAATAAATAAATTAGAAGCCACATGAAGTGATCTTTAGAAAGGAGATACTCCCTGATAAATAGACAGAAAGGTACACAGGCCATTTTATCAGTGTCCTAACTTTTCTGGCATCTTCTAAATAGTACTTCTCTCGTGAAATATTCAAATGCTGTATTAATCCATTTTTAACCCAATTTCAGATTTTACCAAAAACCCAACGCTTCAGCACAGGTGGTTAAATGGCATATAGATGCCATTATACAACCTTTACTATCACTGAACAAACAGGGTCCTATTACATAATCGGAAAGTTAAAAAGTAACATCTCAGTCTACATCAAACCCAGAGAAACACCATCACTTTAGGCAAAGTATGCTGTTTGTATTTACTTATCATGAATTCGTAAATCAGTTTACAGCCAAAAATAGGTGTGTTTTTTAATTTGCTCTAACGAGCAAAGGCCATGGGACACCACAGCAAATACCTGACTGCACTGAGCAGAGGATGGCTTGCACCTCCCTGACTCAACACATCCAGCTGCTTTCTGCTGGCTCAGCCAAACATCTCCGCATCGGCTGGCGTGTATGGCACGCTCTGAAGGTTATTTTTCCACTAACTAAATCCCTGCCTCTTATAAGCGATGGCCACAAGGCAAATGTGCTCATCCCATTTTATCAGGGTTTGTTCCTTTCCATATCATCAGGCTCAGTCAATTCAATTAAAGCAGCCACGCTGCTCCCAGCCAGGACAAGATCCTTCCCCACCCCACCATTTCCCTCTGGATTAACTGCAAGTTAATTGTTGTCCTTCCTCGAGTACACGTTGCTGTCAGCCACCAGCCTCCTCTCTGCTGAAAACTCATAACTAAAACATTTTTTCTCATCGCTCCCCCTCTCCTCTCCATTTATCCTGCTGCCTGAAGTCCAATTGAAACCTCTAAAAATGAAACAGAAAAGGTAGGGTATTTGTAAAGTCTCAGTAAGTTTCTATATTGCCTTCCCTTAGATACACTGAAGTTGGCTGACCTGTGCCACATACTATTAAGATGCTGATAAATCTCATTCTATTAATGAGATCTACCATACGTGAAGTCCACACAGTTAATATTCATATTATTTCTTCTTATTTTATAGTTCATACTAGCATACAATAAGATAATTCTAAAAACAATACTTTGTAGACATTAGCCTAATGCTACAATCTGAGTATGCTTTTAAAAACTCCTCTATTTTCTTGCTGGTTGAAGCCACGCTAACACTCTCAGCTGGGAAACAAACTGTTAAGATCTGAAATATTTTCTATTAGGACCCCAAGCACTAGTAAGTGCACTGTCATCACGTATTAATGTAACAATGCTGTTGATAAAGTGCTTCTTCAAGAATATTAGACAGATTCAGCCCTGTCAAAATACAGACTTTTTCATTTTCTGTTCTTCACTAATTATTTGGTGTATATATACTGCATATTTGGCTTATCAAAATGTATTGAGAGGAAAAAATGTATCTTGAAAGCCTTATGAAGCTTTCAATGTCTAAAATGTTGCATTTTCTCATACCTGACCTCTACAGCCTTTTCCCATTTAACATCCAATTCTGACAAAATGTTTAAGTCCATTTAACTTCAAAGAGGAGTGTAATTCAGACTCAAAAACACGGGCAAGAAATACAGTCCCACAAGCCCTTGTCTTTTCTCCCCTACCTCAGCCCTCTCTAGAGTTACAGGCATATCCAATGAAGCCTCCGAGAACACAGTCTACCTAAAACTAGAGGTCAACCAGAAAAGCGCCGTGCAAGTACTTCCCTGATGCAACACCTTACATCAAAAATCCATTACTCACTGGACCTTTGGCAAGCACCCTGGGAAAGCAACCTTGCCTTTCAAATGAATGGAAGGTAGTCCAAAAGTAAGAAGCCTGCCCTTCAAGAGAGGTTATTAAAATCACTGCATAGCGTAGCATGCGCAGCAGAGGTATCTTCAAATCCAGGATTCAAATTAAAAACCTTGTTGACACTATATTCTGTTGAATTTTTTGGGGGGAGGTATTTTTTATTTTCCTAAGCATGAAGTCCTGTCTTATTAACTTGCAAGCATACACAAAATCGTTTTAAGATTATTACATGTAAATGCAAACCAAGGTTTTGCCAATCCTTCCGCAATTTCAGTAGCTGCATATGTAGTGGAAAAGCTGTACAAGTAACAGTTAAGAAGTATGGAGATTGTTTTTACCCACTCCATCTATAGAACATCGGGTCAAATTGAACTGCAGCAAATACAGTAAGACGACAATTGAGAAGAAGCTGAATTTTAAGTCCAGATCGCCTGCCTTTAAAGACACTGACACACTGCCCCATTCATAAATCCACATTATGAACTAAATTAGGTGGGAAATTTTGTCTTTCTTCGTTCCAGTAAAAGACCTGTGCTCTGTAGATGGTAGGAGATCTAATTCTAAACTGCAGCATTGATTTAATAATGGTAAGTTCTTCTTCATTTCCTCTTCAGATTAAATAGCCTTCCTTTCTCCCTGGAACTTACCTCCTTCCTTCTCTCTTTTTTGAAAATAGTTATATACACATGTGCATATATATACACACACATATATATTTTAATATAATATTTATCTATTTTAAACAGGACATCAGTCATCACCCCTTCTTTAAAAACAAGGTTAAGATCAGCTGGCTTCTGAGCCTGTGATAAGATCTCACATCCTTCAATAAGACCTCCCTAATCTCCTCTTCTGCTCCTCCACTTGGATGGGGTGACCTGAACTGCATTCAGAAACTCTTAGGAGGGCCCCATCTACTTGTGTCCCCCCTTGCCTCTGTGCAGAACGCATGAAGAGAGATCAAGCATGACAGTGGCACTCGCTGGGCAATACCCTGTTCTCCCCTCTTATGGGAGGCCGGGTCCAGGCACAGGCAGGGCTGCCCGCACAGGCGGCACAGCATTATGCAGGATGAATACCCACAGCAGCTACCAGTTATCCTGCCCCCAGCTCCCCCAGACCAGGGTTACCTGACTGACACAGCATGCTGCCCTGCAGCATCCCCCAGGCATGCTGCACACAGCCCGGGAACACCTGGGGAGATGCAGGAGAGCTACAACTGGCAGCAAAACAGCAGGCAAAGGTTAATACCCAATTACAAAGGTGTGTGGCTGCATTAAAAAAAGTAATTATTTTTAAAAAACTGTTTTTAAAACTCAGCAGTTTTAAACAAGTAAAATCATTAGAACAACACTGTTAACAGAACTGCTGCTCAAGGTGCTGTTGTGACCTACAAGCAGCTCACCGTCAGGACACGAAAGAAGACTTTACTTCAAGTCATCTGTAAAGTACATCCACTGAACCTGGGCACTGAAGAAATTCCTGTACACCAGCTTTCAGCCAAACATAAACTGACTCCCTGAAACTACAATTCCCTTGAAGGCACGCTTTTAGCAGGAATGGTATCATTTGGAAGAGAGATGCTTTTTTAGGCAGAGAAGCTGAAGATCCATTACTAGTTTTCCCAGAGCTCTTCAAAAGGTCACGTAAGAGGCGCTTGAAGCCACACTGTGGAAGAGATTACATACCACCTACTGCTCTCAGGCACTAACACTGGGGCAGGGACTCAGGTATGGAACTGTACCTTCTCCCCACCCATCATGTTTGGTTCTTCCTCAGAAACCTCCATCCTCTCCTGGAGGCCCCAGCCAGACGCCTCAGCACCCCAAACAACTGGTACCATCTAAGACTAACCCAGCCACAGGATATACAAATGCCCAAGCAGATTATTAGCCGAACACAAGCTGTCCACTTAAATAACCTTAAAGCAACTAGCACATCTGAAAAAAGAAGTTGGCTTGATTACAAAGATTATTTTTTAAGTCAATAATAATAATTAGGGTTGCTGCTCTTAAACGACAGCTTTGAACATGTCCCAGATTATACAAACATGGTGTTCAAACTCAAGCACATTCCAAATACTACAGAAAAAAGTATGCCTCCAGAAATAATTCCCATCTTCTGTTTCCCTACATAATGTTAGAATTTATCCTACAGGATGCTAAAGAAGTAGATCATGAGGAAAAAACACTAGCTCATTTGTCGTACATACAGGTCAATCAAAAACTTGCAAATGACACAGTTAAAGCACTGCACATTACAGAAGTGAGTAAATCTTGTTGATTAGTGCACTGCAATATGAAAATCATGAATTAGAATACTTAAAAACAGAAAACCTGTTTATAATAGTAGTTTATATTATCCAGATTGATTTTTTTTTGTAAATGGAGTAAAATAACTTGTTGCTTTTAACTTACATAAATTGACCTATGCAACATCCAAGGTGTGAACCTTGCCTTTTCCATTCCCAGTACACACATTCATTTGAGCTGAAGAAACAACCACGTCGTACTACTATCCATGAAGCAAGTAAACTTGCTTTTTGATGGACAGCACAGGCTTGCTGTAGAGGTTTTCTGTTCCTTCATCAGATCACTGGATGCCAGCTTACATTTCGCATGTATACTTAGGGGACCTGCCTTCCTGAACACATTTTACTGGAGATACTTCACCGACTTCTGAAATCAGCCCCTCATCCTTTTTTTCCCTGTGTCTTACACCACACAGGTAGATGCTGAGTCTTCCCAAATTTTAAATGCAGCAGTATAGCAGGAATAGACACGGTTTGTCAACCTAGCCAGACTGGAACATCTGAGACTGGAGAATACAGCAGTTTTATGACTGGGTATCTGGAGAGCTCAGGCAACACTTACCTGTGTAGCAAAAGATTAATTGTTAGGGGTGTGGGGGTGAGCTTTATGTGGAAATACTATTTCAGAGACAAAATACATGATCATATGGTTCTGTACGGAATTTGCAGTGCCCCATAATCTCTATCAACCTTGAAAGACTTTTTGCCTCCCCAGCTGATAATTACAGGCATTTTAAAACAGCTCTAGAATTGCTTCACATCACCAGAAATTTATGGTCAAAAGTAGCTCTAGAAGAACTGTTCCCCAAACTTTGAAAAAAAGAAATTAAAAACCCGATGGTGCTATGCCATGTGCAAAAAAATCTACTGCTACAGTCTGCAAGAGCTTATAGACTGTGCCCTTGAATTTGAATTTAGGAGAAAAATCTGATCTAAGGAATAAAATGACTCTTCCACCTTATTTTAAATACCAGTATCTGCTAACACACACCTAGCTAACATACAACTGTCAGCAAGCCTCCCCCAAAAAAACAAACAACTTTTTAGTGAAGATATTTCAAAGCCACCAATTTGTTACATAGATGTAGATCCACAGAACAACAAGATTAGATAAGAGATCTACAGGGAGGAGCAAGGAAGTTCCTGTAATTACTATTTGATGACAGCTATGGCTGAAAGGACAGCTTCCAACTCTGAAACGTGAACACCCTCCTTTGTAGCATAAATTCAGTTTACTCAGGTACGGAAGAAGTTACAAAAAAAAAAAAAATGAACTGTCATTTGCTTCTCTTTTCCCACCAATGATAAAATGGCATTCAGTCCAAAGTACCACCTCAAGATCAGTGTTGTAAAAAGGCATAGTGTCACACAGAAGTAGTTATGAAACTTTAAAAACTGTGCTGATGTGTAAAAGCAGCTGGTCAACTTACAAACTACAGGGTATGTGTCATTTTAGTTTGTGATTTTCTTAATTATTTTTTTTAAACAGTGACACTAATCTGTGTAATCTCAAGTACAGCTAGCACTGGCCATTAGGAAAGTAAACGTTCTCTGGAAAATACTGCCGAGTAACACCATACACTTAATAGTTTAAGTCAGCAATGACCTTAAACACTCGATATTCAATCTGTCTCCAGCTTTTGATCTTTTAAGGCTAGTTCTGCTTGCACTGTCCTCTATGCAATTCAAAATACACTCTTTTTGGAGTTCACTATACAAACCCTGGGCTCTTTCCCACGTGCGCGGAAGATTTGAATCACTTGTGGGCAACGGGTGCAGCCACATTATCCATCTCCTTGCCTCTTACAGAGCACCCTATTTATGCAAGAAGCACCTTCTAAATCCACACACTTTAACCAGCAAAAGCAGCATGTTAGCTACCACAGAATACGAATAACTGTGCAGTGTCCGTTGCCCGCGCCAAGGTTTGTGAAGCAATGCTCAGCCCTTCCACCACAATGAGAGAGTGACACAAGTTACACTCAGCTTCATCCATCTGCAGCAGGGATCAGAGCAGCACAGAAGGAAACATGCCCATCATCGGGAATTTCAGTTCGACACGCTGCCTCTCTGTAAAGGGCAAGACTAACCCTGCTAGGCTGAGAGGAAAGCTCCCAGCTGCCCGTGCCATGCCGTGCCGCAAGGTGCTGCAGGAAGCCGGGCAGAGCGGTGACCTCCAAAGGACCCACTGCTCTCCTTGCTGGCTCTTGGCTCCCGCTACTCGGCATGCTGATCACTGCAACCACGCCGAGGGACACTGCGTCAAGCACAGACCGACATCAGGGCACTGACTCTGAGGGAGAGCAGAAAGGAGATCGGAGCCTGGTGAAGGCTTCCCGAGATGTGTGTGCATGCTGCAACCCAAAGACACGTTTGCAGTTTGCACACTGCAGCCAGGCGATGTGTGCTGCAGTCATAATTGCTACAAAGCTCAGCAGCAGCTAAAAATCATGCCTGCCACGCGAGCTAACTGCGTGATCGGCTACTGCTGGTTTCTGGCCTGGGCAGGGCAGTGAGGCTATGCCCCGATACGGCCAGTTCCCTTCACGGGTGACGTGCGAGATGCGCAGCTAACATACGGTCCCTGCAGGGACTGCAGCCTGCCCTTACCTGAGCACCGTGCCAGCATGGCAGAGACTCTGCACATAACTGTACACGCTCCAGCAGCTTGACTTTGGCTACATCTATTGCGGTCCTTGATCTGAGCATCCCCCACAAAGCATGTCACTTAAAGCCACACAAAAGGCCAAATGCTGCTGCAGACCCCCGCATGTCCCCCATATGCAGATCCCAACAAGCATTTGGTTCACAGGTGAAATAAAGCTTCCAGCATAACGTCCTCCAAAATAAATCTTGTTTACCTGCACCAAAAAATACTTTACAAAAGGAACCTGAATGCAGTAAGTGGGGACGACTGGGGGATTTACAAAACCCTTCCACTGCCCTGAACCAAAATATTAATGCAGATGGGACAGGGACAGAGCAAAGCAAGAGTTAGGTTTTCTTCCCCTCACATGCACAACGTTACATGACACAGATATTCAGCAGCCCCTGCTACAGGCTACCTTTAAAGCTGTGTTTTTCTAACTTCTCTTCAATGAAAGTTTAAGGAAAACACAGGTGGAGAGACTAAGCAATCGCAATCACAACAAAGAGCTACCACATCCCCTAGAATTAAAGAACGGCCATCCTGTAACAGTTAAAAGGCCCTGACCTTTGTCTCCTCTTTGCTTAATGACTACTCTCTGCCTTTTCTTTTTAAGATGTTGCTTACTAGGAGAAACACAAGAGCTCTTCAGTTATGTACAGGAATTCCAACTTGGTTAAAAAATTTTTCCTTTTTCACTGTATCACACACACACCCCCCAAAATAACAAACTCCCTGCTGATGAGGCAGTGGTGCCACAGCTGAAGTGCCTGAGTATTTTGTGTTGAGCAGGTATCTTGGACTTGGAAAAAACCATACATCTCTAACCAGAAAAAGTAGACCAGGCTACTTCAGAGAATGTAAGAGACCTGAATGGCTTCTAATAGTAGCTTAAATTTGCCTGTTAAAGCTGTCATCTCCAGCCACACGCTCCTCTTTTCTGATGATCATCGGTGGGCAGGAACATTGCTTTCCTTTACAAGATTGCTCCTGAAGCATCACCATTTCCAGCCCAGCACAGAAACACAAACCAGCTCTACTTCTGGCTCACCTTAATGCTCCAGACTAAAAGCTGCAGAAAATAAATTAGCAAAGGCCTCTGCCTTAAAGATGCAGCAATAGCTGAAAACAGTCACAGCACAAGCTGCCCAAAATTTAATTTGCCAGAATAAAGCAACAGTTATAAATTTTATCTAACTGTTCAGTAAAAACAAACTGATTGCCCAATAATTTACCTGCAATACATACCACAGTGGATTATGCATAACAGTTTAGGCATGGACAAATTATATGGTAAAAGATGAACACACTTTTCTGTCTCTCGCATTCAATCAAATCCTGCGCTTAGATTATTGTAAGAATGAATTGCCTGATAAAACTGAAGAGAAGGTAAATGATGCCTCAGCTCACAAATAATTACAGGGTTTGGGATTTTTCCTCCTGTTGTAATAAGTATTTGCCAGCCTGTACTCTACCTACAGGTCTATTTCAAGGTCACTGTTGATCTGGTTATATTAAACATTTTACTTACTGTTCCACCTTCTTGCATCATAAGATATTGTAACAGGTTAACGTCTGTGGTTCCAGAGTAAATGTGGAAAGTACAGAGAAATATATTCTCAAAAGGCTCCAAATACGTATGTGCATGTACAAATAACATCTCTGTATCTATACACACACACACACAACTGTTCTCAAATCAGATACTTTCTTTGCTCTAAAGTGGAGTGGAAGAAAATGGAAGGAGCAGTTTTCTTTCAATGTTTTTTTTACCCTAAAAACCAATCTACAGAGACCAAAGAATAGACAATGTTAATGTCCTACACAAATTTATCATGCAATAAAGACATTTTTCTTTGTACAGAACAACAACAACAAAAAATTGGTTGGGAAAACAAAGAGCTGAAAATCAATCCAGCCAGCAAAGTTTTCCAGGAGAGAATTGGGCTGAAATGTGTTTAGACAGCACAAGGCTACCTTTAGTTCACTTTTTCAGGGTACCTGTGCAGCCTGACACATTCTAAACACAAACACATTCACGTACAGGAAAAACCAATTAGAAGCAGCACTGTTATGATGATCTCTGATGACACCTTGGAGAACAGACCATAGTATATGCTGGCATATAACCACTAGTATGTTCAGAGTACAATGCAAGTGCCTGCTCTCATTCAGCTCAGACGCATTTAAAGTAAACAGAGGAGGAAAAAAAAGATGAGGGAATTGGCTCAGTGTTCCACATCCTGCAGCCCCAATCTGAGAATTACCTGATGTCTTCCGAATCTGTGAGAAAAGTTACTGCTAAATCACAGTGCAAAGGATAAAACAAAACACAACACACCCCTCTTCCACAACCAATTTTCAGGCTAGAACAGATGAAAAGCTGGCCTGGCAGTTTTCATGCAAAAAGCAAAGGCTAAATGAGGCATTTTTAGACATAAATTGTTAAGCACTGCAGGTCTACCTACCTATTTATCAACCAGCCAGAAGCTTCCATTAATAACCATCTCCAAGTCAAGATCTATTTGTTTACATATACACAAACAGAAGTGTAAATGACATGGTTTTCTGGGAAATTTTGTTCTGCCTGTCACTCACCATTGTGTTGCTGAACAGAGGCAATCTTGAGAATCAGGTATCAGGTATCACAGGTACACTGAAGTAATCAAACTTTAATTATTAATCTGTGCAACCAGGATTTCCGGAGTGAGTACAGTCACTATCACTATTTCAGTCTGAAGTTCAGTACCTGATGGCCAGTAATTGTACAGTAAAAATTCTATCTAAGTATAGTAGTGGTGCCACTTATGTCAACTCGCATGATCTCCATTTCTTGGCCTACACACAGTTTCTTCATGCTTGTATACACCTCATTTTAAAGATTTTTTTACCTATCAAACCAAGGGAAGCAAACTCTCCATAAAAGCACTAATACCATGAAATTAGATAGTATAAATCAGCGGACTTCTTTAAGTGCAAGCAGAGTTCATGTCCATCATTCTCCCTTCTTTCCATTTTAACCCACGCTCGGTCAGAAGCTACAGATGTACTTCCCAAGATAGCGTGCACTGTTTTTTCCTCAACCATACCATTAAGCACCTTACTCAAAAGCAAAATACTTCCTGTAACCGCAACACTCATTTTGATGAGTTTGTGTCTGATAGCTCCCCCCAGCCACCACCTCAAGCTACCCCCAGTGACTTCAAAGGTATATTTCACCAAGCAACACCAAAAGACACGAGATCCCATTTGGAATTCACTGCTTAAAAACTGCTGCTGATCATATGAGGTCAACCAGATACCACAGAAATTACTGTGAAGCTCAGCAAACCTTACTTCTGGCAGAGGGCTGGCCGGTTTGGTAAGGATTCCTCCCACATAAACAACATTGGGTAGCGTAGGTCTCGGAAACTCCAGTGCTACATCAGTACAAAGCATCCACAGGCTGGATCCATGAACCAAGTCATACATGGACCGTTCTGGTAGAACCTTGTGTTTCTGCATTATCCTTTCATATTTTGGCAGAACCAAAAAACTGACTCCAAATCTTGAAATAAGATAAACAACAGTATTTTTAATCCTCTCAAATAGGTTCATGTGATCTGTGAGCAGCGAGTTAAATTCTGGAACGTAAGACAGGGGAGCTGGAGCACCCACTTCTGCTGGATACCAGAGGCCAGTGGAAAAGACGGCGTATTTAACCCCTAAAAGATGAGCTATAACAAATCCACACATCTCATTGGGATCTACCAGGAGCAGGTCAAATTTTTCCTGTTTCAGGGCATGCATGAGGTTTCGGTTGCCAACGATCATGTCGCAGTTCTTGGAATAGTGGTCCAGGATATCGAACAGTTCAAGGGCTGTCAGCCTCCCCGAGAAGATACTCCTCATCTTGGACTGGAGAAAATCATCCGAGGTGCTGCTGTTAAAGATCCCTGGGTAGCGCTGAAGTCTATAGTGATTAGATGGAGGAATCTCTCTGCCCTCAGAGAGGAGAAACACTGTCTGGTGACCTTGGTCATGCAAGGCTGAGGCCAGTGTCTTGAAAATATAAAGATGGCTTTCAAACATAATTGGCGGCACAACAACGATTTTGGCAGCCCTCGCTATCCCGACAGCACTCCACAGGAGAATGAAAGCTGGAGCGTACGGCTTCATAGCTGAAATGAGAAATAAAACCATTACATCAACAGAACGCAGGTTTGCATGCTACCTGGGAATTATTTTTTTTTTTAAAAAAAAGTTATTATGAGGCTGTCCCATAAAAGCTATTCACACCTCCCTATTTTGAAGGCATCTTTGCAGTGGCCACGGGGAACAAGAGTGCCACTCAGCTTCAGAGTGCATTTGGTAATGCTTGGTTTCCAGCGAGAGCTGCATTTTCTCCTCCCTCTTTCCATTTTTAATTAAGGGTAGACGAGAGACTTCTTCCAACACCAACACAGCACCTGCATTAAACAGCAGCAAAACCAACTGACACAATGAGGTTGGTACCCTCCACGGAAATACCTCATGCACTGCTGCTGGATTATGTATGCCATCCAACACCTGTAAGATCTTGTAGGATCTGCAAGCTAGATCCTGCTACATTTGGGATTATGTTTAAAAGCACAACTGAATTATTGTCATTGTAATATATTAAGTGAACAAGAAAGATGCAAAGCTCAAAGACCCAAAGGTTAAAATCCTGGGTTTATTTACACGAGACCAAAAGGATGCCCCCTCCACTGGAATTTCTAATATGTCCATTTTAATTTTGCAGCCTTTAAGCACCATACTTCACAGTACTGTTAACACTGCTATAAGCATTTCTACCACAAGGTCTAGTCACCCACAGCTTTCAGGCTGTCCTCCTTCAAGGCGCAACTCTATTCTGATTTAAGGTTAACATTTTCTGTAGCTTTGTCTTCATGTAAGCCAATGGGCATAGAGAATATAAAGATTTTTTCTTCTCCTAAAAACATGCAAATTCATGCAATATTTTTCTTTAGTATCAACACTGATCAGACACACAGGAGTGGAAAGTCAGAATCTGGCAGGAAGATGCTGCCATCGAGTAAGAAACAGCTACTTCTACCTTTCAAAAATTGCTCCTTGTGTATAAGAACAAGTGAAATAACAGGAGTTAGTACCACATACACGAACACCACAACTTCTACTGAAGCACTTTCAGAAGTACTTGATTCTGAACCTACTTCAATCAGCACTTGAGCATGCACTCAAGCATGAGCCTAACCTATGCTGAAAACAACACTGCTGTCTTAAACACACACAGCTCTGGACAGCTGCAGGCTGCCAGGGAAAGGGAAAGTACCTTCCCCCACCATGTTTTGGAGAGTAAAGCCCATAAAACACGGTATGCACTAGATGAAAGCCAAGTGCATTAGAAGCACAGAGAGCACATGTCAGAGAGCTCCTTAGTCACTGTAACCCTCCCCAAGACAGAGAAACAAGCACAAGCCAAACCAATCTGCTCTCTTCTCATGCCAAACTCACATGGAAACCTGAGTCTGTTGCAGTGTCTTTTATAAATAAGCACAGAGACAGGTAACACTGCTAACTCAGTCCTTGTTACTGCCTTACAGTGTATCTTATAACCCTCCTACAACAGATTGCTCAGGACTTTTAATATTTTTTTTTTGTGTTCTGTGGGTTACAAGCTCACCAACAGAGCATCTCATATTTGTATTGCTACTATACAATATTGAGTTTTCTGAAAGACACCCCAATTTTCTCCTACACCAGCTTCTGCAAGTGGCTTGACTTTCAAACATTTATAATCACGCACCAAGCCCAAGCAAAGCTGGAAAATCACCACTAGGTACACTGACTATTCAAATCAGGTTTCTAATCTGCAATTTTTCTTATTAAATTTGAAGCTGCCTCCACACCTGTGTTCAGAATGTGTTAGCCACTACCTTGGAAATTACTGACCATCCCTTAGAAAACTCTACCAATTTCAAAGTAATTATCACCAGCAGCAGTGTGTGCACACACATACATGTGCACAAAAAAGTCCACTCAGGCAGACGCTTTTTTTTTTTTTTTTTTGGAGGGGTGGTGGTGGTGGGGTGGTGTGTGTTATTCTTCCCCAAGACAAAGCCCACAGCACAAAGATGCACAGCAAAACCTTGCGGTACCCAGGAGCAAGGAACTGAAACAGAGAATTTATTGAGGTCTCCACAGCACCACCATATTCACAGGCTGACGTAGCATTCTGGGAAGCACTCAGAGGCTTTGCTGTTTCTAGGAACAAAGCTCAATTTTGCAGAGATAACACTTCAGGGGAAGAGGGAGGATATTATTTGCTGCAAATATTAGCAGTGGCATATGAGAACTTCACTATGCTGCACCACTGTCACTGACATCAGGAAAGATTGATTTGTTTTTTAAGCTGCTTCAATTAGGGTGTTGGAGATTACCCTGAAACATCTTCTCCTTGGCAAATAGCAGTAGTTAAATCAAACCAAACAGCAATCCTATTCACTCTCCAATGAAGTTGGAAAAAGCATTCTTACTACATGAGAAACAGCTTACCTCCCAGCATGAAGGCCTGACCTGCCAGTGACGTTAAGGTATTAAATTGCCTTTTTAGTTTAGGCCTTTGCTTTCATTGGAGGCTTTCTAGAAAACCACAGCACCCCACAGAGCTCAGCTGCCCTCCCAGGAGCTCCCATTCGACGGATGTGCCAGCACTGAGCCCTGCTCACCATCCCACTCATAAAACTTGCAGGTTTTAAGCCACAGCAGAAGGTTGTGCAAGTGCGTAAGTACACAGGCTTGGCATAGAGTGCAGCACTGTACCAACAAGCCATACTCAGCTGTCTTCAACAGAGCCCCACTGGAGGTTAATGCTTATTAGGTTAAGTGTGGTTTTAAAAAATAAGTAAAAAATTTTGTCAATGAAGTAGCCAAGAAAAATTACTACTCAAACTTGGACAAAACCCATTATTGATTACATCTCCCCATGCTATAAGCATTCCCACGGTATTAAGTTGCTGCTCCTGTCAACAATATCAACATTACAAAACCATGAATGGAGGTGTAGGATTGGGAAACTCAAACAGTTAATGTTTCTATCAGCAGTATAAATCAAACGTACCGGGAGCCTAAGGGTTAGTCATGATCCAACAGGTTGCCAGCTGCAGGCATGCCAGCTGTACTTTGATCTCCTGACCCAATACAGGCCCCGAGCACAGCACAGGAAGATACAACCCTTAGCCCTAAGGTGTTATTTTCCACAGACGGGGTTACACGCATGCCACCAAAAGCCATGGGAACTACAGCTGTGCTTCTCTGGGGCCTGACAGTAACTGCCCCACCGCTCCTCATGCAGCAGCCATGGTTTAAATGGGAACTGCACTGGATATTTTACTTTTTATGAAGGTGCTATAAAGCACTACCTAACTAACATGAAAATATAACTACGAGCAATTTATCAAACAAATTATTCCTCCTCTTGTGGCGTACCAGTGTCAAGAGGACACAACACACTTCCTCAGGAGTCTGTAGTTTGCTGTATCTTCAGAACTGATAAAAAAAATCACTTATCAAAAATTGTTACTATGTAACTGCCCTTTTCAATGCAAGCATCTTCCACAGGGACAGGAAAATCTATGTACTGGACCTGCCAAGCCATAGAGATAGATATTAAACACATGATACTATTAGAGAAATGCTAATTAAGTGACAATTTTACAGGGAAAAAGAGCATTGACCTTATATTGAACTTTTGGCAGGAACTTGCAGGATGAAGCCTCATCATTTCATCCCCTGGCCAGGCAGAAGCCAGAAGAGGGGAGCTTGGAAGGTTTGTATTAAGCAGGAACAAGGGCAAGATGTAACACTTTGTAAGCCACACAATCACGAGCTAATTCTCATTTCGCAGGCTGAGAGACAGAAAGAGGTAGGTGCTTGGTGCCATCAGCAGAGCAACACCACAGGACTAACCAAGCTCAGCTCCACTCTCGGTCCCAGATGCCTTTTCACTCTGACCATCCTTCAGCACTGGACTCCTTCAGCACATCAGATATTTCCACCAAGACCGGGAAATCTGCAGAGGCTTGTAAGCAGTTCCTAGGCAGAGGGGCTTTATAGGCATCAAGGAGATGATGACCTGGTGCTTAGTTTGAAGCCAGCTCATCACACCCAGAGCACACAGTCATACTCCAGCAGTGAACGCCCAGAATGAATCACTTGCCAAAGTAAATAAAAAGAATCAATATTCAATGCAACTGCTTTTCGTTTCTGAATGCTAGGAGCATGAAGAACAACTGTCAAGTGTCCAAACATAAAAGAGAAAAGAAAACCCAAAGCCAGAGGATAATCCATTTCTCCAAGATCGTTAATGATATAAAACCATCTTCTGTCTTGAGTCCTTCTGCTTAGGATTTGCCTCCATTAAATAAGACTGTTTTGGTGTCTGAGCTGGTATATAACATGCTTTTATAAGAGAAGAAAAGAAAAAGAAGAAAAAGCCGAATTTTCTAAAATTTTTAACAAAAACCAAACCAACCACACCCACAAAATTATCATTGAGTTGAAGCCATTACTACTTTCAGCCAAAAAGCCCTACAAGCAATGGTATGGAGGAGGAAAAAAAGAAATTCAGAGTGGCTTTATATGAGTGAAACCAACTGCCAACTGTAAAGAGCTCACCTATTTGAGTGCAAGAAAAAGTTAGACATACCAAGAGGTTAAACATTAAACCTATTTCAACAGCTTCCCATAGTTAACAACCTACATGTGGGTTGGTTTGGTGGTTTTTTTTTCAAATTAAAGTAGTATGAGTTTTAAACTGTGTTAGAGAAAACCAAGCACATTCACAGAAGACTGCTGGAAGGATGTTTTCAGCTGACCAAAACAGTTCTAAATCTGGCTTTTTTTAAAGAAGTATTTTTCCATTTATCCATAAAGACCAAACAGGACCTAGAACAAGATGTGTGACTACACAAGAATTGGTGACTTTCAGAGGGAAAAAATACAGGGGAGGATCCTTCCCTCCACACCCTGTCCCCTCATTGTTCACAAAGGGGGAAATATTCGAAAATTGGGCAACATGGAAAGAAGCTGAGCAACATGTATGTTTATATAAATTATATTAGAAAGTCTTAATGTTTAAGTTAATATTATAAAAATTATCTAATACTACAGTCATATGCCAATCCTAAAAATGGTTTTAAAATAAACCCAATTAATAATTTATGTAACAGTCAATTACAGTACTTGGAACACATACTGAAGATCAGATTTACTGTCAATCCCTAATAATCTGCTGATGATTCTACAATTAAAGCTTACAGGAACGTTTGGGTTTTTTTCTGCTTTATACCACTGGCTACCTACCTACTATTTCTGAATCTCACAGAAATAACCATTCTCAAGCCAGCAATACCACTGTCAGAGTCTTCCTCTGTTGCAGTGAGACCTAGAAGCAGAAGAGGCTCTCAAGCACCTCCACATGCAAAACACAGCTTGAATTCAAACTGCACAAATGTTTATCACTACTCAAGAAAGTAAACAGTTCTTACACACTTACACAAACTCAATGATATAGAGTTCTTTTTATTCATGCGTAACGCTCCCAATTTCTAAAGCAGCAACAAAAAAGTTTTACAGGGATTGAGTTCAGTGATGCTATTACCTTTTTTTAAGTCTTGCTTCCTTTCAGCCTTTCTTTAGATTTGCTAAGGTTTGTTGAGTTTCCCTGGGCAGTTTGGTCAGAAGACCGGAACCTCTGCCTAGAAAGGTGCCCTTCATACTGAACTGCGGTGCTCTGCAGCAAAGGAGCAATCTTTCTAGCTGCTGATCACTCACCTTACCCAACAAGCTCAAATTACTCATTACAATTTAACAGATACCAGTACACATTAAAAAGAGCAGGCTTACCAACTAGACTTCCATCTCTACAAATCCAAATGTGGATGCTAATGAGCACTGCAAGGGCTCATGGCTCATGCCCAAACGGAAAGCTAGTGATGTGCATCACTGAGGAGTATAATTATCAAAAAGGGGGCGAAATTTGAGATTTGCATGCATTTCAGCAAATTGTGCGTACTGCAAACTGCTACCAGAGTTCTAGTAACATGCAGATTTATTACTTAGTCTTGCTTACAGTATTGTCCCCTTCTCTTTACTATCAGTTCATTACACAAAATCATTATTTTAGAAGGGAGAATACAAACCTTGCTTTTAGAGCTGTAAACTCTCCAAAATGTTGCATTAGTGATCTGAGCCAACTGGAACAAAAGGCAGAAAACCAGAAAAAAAATCTGGACAAAAAAAAAGTGTTTTTTTTATCAGCAACTAAACTTTTTAATAAAAGTTGCAAATCTGATGCAGTTTCTACATAGGCAAGAGTGGATCTTGACCCATTATCAGTTACATACTGCAACTGCCCGCGGCATGCTCCATGCATCCAGACCAGGCTGCTGCAGAGCTGGTTGCTTTTGTTTCACCAAGCCAAACTTGGTATCAGTTATCCCATCAGCTCAAGTCTCCATCCCAAGTCAAAAGCCAGTACCATCAGCAGTGCAGTGTCACCTCGGCAATCAATCCCACGCTACCATACCCAACAGCAGCACTTACCACAGGTAGACATATATAGTGCATTTACTTCTTCCAAGACAGTATGCATTGTAGCTCTAAGGGACATGTGGTCAAATGTATGGTTAAGACAAATGCTGAGCTAAGTTGTGACTGAAAGGCAACCAGTTACTGAGAGCACTACAAACTCCCTCTGAAAAGCACGTTAGGAGCTACCGGCTACGGTTTACTACTGGTTTTAATAAAAAGCAAGCACTAAAGAGGAGAAAGAAATTAGCACAGATCTCAGATTGTTACCCGAGTTATCGAAGCTCCAGTTCTGCCCTGCCTACCCAAAATCCCACTGACATTAACTTATTTTATGCGCAACCCGTTTGCTTTAGCTGTTATTAAACACAGTTTTACAGTTACAGCATAGTATCCAGCCTTCACAGGCTTGTAAATGTTTCAGTTAAACAAACACAGACCCATACCCCACAATGCTGGTTGTATGACCAAAGGCCCTGTAAGCAAAACATTTTATCAAGTCTAAGACAGCAAGGACTGACTAACAGAAAGGATTTACAATTAAGTATAAAGCTGGAAAAAGAAGAAAATATTCCAACACAAACAAAAGGTTCTCTAACACTTGTTACAGGATGATTCAGTAATAAAAATACAGCTAAGATTTGGTTTGGGTGGGTGCATGTATCAGCCACTTGCTAGCAGCTGATATTAAAGGCAAATATATATATATATATACACACAAGCATGAATGCAGTGCATTGATTCAAAACTGGGGAAGAGCGAACAGAGAAAAGGTCTTTCTTTCTATTTGTGACATCCTCCAAGATGTCTCTTGAAACAATACAAATAATTTTTAAGTCCCTCTCAAAACATTTTCTTTAAGAGAATGTAATTTAATACGAGTCCACAGTATTTTTTTTTCAGGCACCAGAGCAAGGAAATGCTACCTATGTGGAGAAACGCACTGACCAAATTATGTATAACAGCACATCTCAGATCACAGGAAGATTTTAATTAGCGGCATAAGAGACAACAGTAAGAAAGTCTATGTTCTCCAAACGAAAAGCACAACTTGACTCCTAAACCCTTTAGGCTGGCAATTGTAAAATATGTTCTTAACCTATAAAACTGCTTGTTGTACTGTACATATTCTGTAGGTAATAGGAAATACTACTCCATAATCCTTTAGGAGCATTAAAATAAACCAGGCCCATAAGCTGACTTCAGGCAGCAAACTGAAGTTTTAAGATTAGGAAGCAGTTGCTACTAAGCAACCCATGTGCCGTAAAACAGATGAAAGCATTACAAATGTGTGAAGGCACAGAGCCTTGGAGCAGCAAACCATTGTATTATCTAGGAAGAGACTCTGGTAACAGGTATTGCAAAACCTTTGGATTTATACTCCTATCACACATCTTGCTACTAATTGCTGAGGTAGCGCATACTAGGATTGCTATTTCGTGTTGCAATGTTTTAGATTAAGTGGTAGGATCTAGTTTGTAACTACTGCCCTATTTCAACCAAATGAAGAAATGAAGAAATCAGTGGAAATTATTAGTAAGAAATCACGTGTGCATAAACAAGGGCAGGCTATTGCATTTACTTTGTACAGTTTCTTGAACAACAGCTACGTCCTATCCAGTGAGTACAAGAATGCCACATCTACAGATAAAAAGAGGAAGATCTACACGCATTACAAAGTCACTGTAATCATCTGTCAGACTTACTGTGTCAGTTATGCAAACAGAAAAGGAGTTGTTAAGAGGGAGTAAAAAGGATATGCAATTTATGAAGCCCCTTTCAGTAACAACTTCATATTTGTGTAACAGGTTTTACCAAACACTGAAGGATTTTATGTAAGCTTTTGCAGTCGAGAGTCACGGAAAACTGATTTTTACAATCCTTGCTCAGAAGACAGCAAGATAGAAGAGGTACTTCTCTTTCAAAATACAGGTTTTACAGTTAGTACACAAAATATTTTCAATAGACAGGGTAGCAGATAGATCTTTAATAAGCTACATGGAGATAAACACTTACACAAGGCATAATGTCATATTAAGATGAATTTACAGCAAGGGACTAAGGTATAACATTCTTGGTAGCACTCTGCCACCAGCTTCTGAAAGAATTGCTTTTTAAATGCATTTTCATGGTTATGGAAAACCACCCTAAACTTCTGAAAATACCAATCATTTTCAAAAAGATTAAATATTTACAAAGATTTATCTTTATTCTTTGAGTAGAGGAAGGGCTTTAAATGAATCTTTATGGTTCTGGGAACGAGTCCTAAACTTCTGAAAAAGATTGATCATATCCAAAAGCATTTAAGGTTTGTAATTATCTTTATTATTCAATGAATAGGTTCTAAACTTACCAAGATTTCTGAAGTTATTAACAGTAACACATCCCAGCTTTTAAATGAAGTCACTTACAAACCATAGCAAGGTCCACATACTTTGGGATTATAATACTTCAGCATTGACAGCATCAGTCAAGAAGAGATTTAGCTGAGAATAAAGGATTAAAATCTAATTAACATTTTCATAACATGAAGTATGTTACAACGGGGCAAAGGCACATTCTTCTTCATATGACTTATGTTTCTTAACACACTAAGCACTAAAACTGAACAAACAGTATTCAGTTAAGAACACATACTTTATTTATTGGATGTCACTATTGTACCAGTATTCATTTTCAAAAAAGATTCAGTCCAACTAACTGCATGAAAGTGTGTTTCATAAAGATTTTATACCCTATGAAACACTACTCTCATAGACCTACCAGAAAGGTATTTTGCATTGTTTTAACTAGCCTCAAGAATACATTTTAATAACCCAAACGGAAGTAAGAAGAGCAAGTACAGCAAGTTCTCTTTTGTCCTGCTGCGCACTGGGCAATTCAAACAGGGTATTTTAAGACTCCTATAATCTTTTAAGTCTTTCATCTTATGTAGCAGGGATTAGCATTTGCAAAAACTAGTCTACCTGTCAATGTTTTGTTAAAACTGAGCGCTATTGCAAATTCTTCCATAAGGCTTAGCCAGGCCTAGAAGAGCAGCATGAAGAAAAACCCCATCCTTTCTGCTGCTGGCCAAGGTCTAAAGCAGTACAGCGAGACCAGAACAGGCTCCCGGCCCCAGCACCTGCGGAGCTGCACTGCACCCCCAGAACTGGGAGCAGGGGGGAAGATGGCACAGGCACGTCACTAGGACAGGTCCAGTCGGGCTGCGCTTATTACTTCAGGCCCCGCGCCAGAGCAAAGCTGACCATGTATGCACGTGATGCTGCAACCCAGCTGATGCGCCACCCTGGACCTCCGGATGGAAAGGAAGCACAGTGCAGAAACCTGAGAATGAAAAGCCTGCTCCAAAAGCTATGTGCCTTCTACTGATTGCAACCCAACTCGGTGTGAAAGCCACTCAAGATTTCTCCACATTGGTGCGCTCTATTATGCGGGCCTTTTCCTTGCTGCCCGCAGTTACTCTACCCCCAGCACCTTGGAACGATAAATGCTTGACTATATATAGCAAAAGAGCCATCTATTTGAAAGCGAGACACGTATATTCCTTGCAGAGAGATTTGTGTCGTTCATTCAAAACAAGGTAAGGACGTTTTCTGGTAAATTATACATCTTCCTCACAGCTACTGCAAATTCAGAGATGATGCAGTATTTTGGCACCAATATACAAGTCCCTTGACAGTCTCCTTAACTTCTGGAGACCTTTCCTCCAGGTACTGAGATCTGAAAGCAATGTTCCTCAACCTGCTGCAGCCAGAAAGGAAGCAACCAGAAGTCATGTTGTGCCATCAAGAGGCAGGGCTATTAACACAGAGAAGTCAACAGGTTACTCCACATTTCCTGAAGCCACCGGTAGTGTTTTAAGATGGATCACAAACTGCTGGCCCTGCTCCTGCTGTGTGACACTGCACTGCCCAGAAGAGCAACAGAATATTACCGCAACGTGTTTCATGCTACACAGCAGTTAAGAGCAGAAGGAGAAAGAAGAAAGCTTTCTAACTGCAGAGAGCATGGGGCACAAGAGGCACAGCAGCTGATGGACTCAAAAATGCGCCCACTGAGGGGCCAAAGCCGCCCAGGAAGCCTTCTCTTCCTCACCGGCATCAAAAGACAGGCTGAATCAAAAAGAAAAAAAGAAAAAAAAAAAACAAAAACTGTCCTATTTTAAGCACTTTCATCAGCGACAGATACTCCTTCAATAAAATGACTCTCCAAAGAAGGGACTGGAGGAAATGCCAGAGCACAACTTGGTAGCAAGCTGTATTTGTTGGTGCAACAAATGCAGTCTGTAATTGTATGCTGCCATCACACAAGCATGAGTTTTGCCTCATGAATGAGCCTCAGGATCTGGAACATTAGTTTCAAATTTGAACATGTTTTACTGGGATTTTTTTTTTAACTTTCGTAATTGTTTGAGGGGATGCTTCATTTTTCACTATAGTTAGCTTCAGCTTGGTACAAGCTCTCCCTGGTCACGCCATCACATGACACCTAGAAGCACTGAATGAATTTCTTTGTTTGGTTTCTGACTTCATCCTATAGCAAATAACTACATTTTAACAAGCCAAACAAACAATCACAAGGGAAACTATAGCAGGTTTGTTTCTGCAAGGGGAAATACAACTTTGAATATAGTTAAAATACTTGATTTAATAATGTTTTGCTCTTATTCAGCTCAATTAAAATACATGAATTGCTCAAGACTGCATGCAGCAACACCACACGCTTCAAAAACATTCAGATTGTACAGTCTGTTCATCATTAGGCTCTATTTTGAAATTTACAGGTCAGGGTTCTTAAAACAAGCCACTGTCTTGCTTTCAGATTTGTGTTGTATAGTGTCTGCTTTGAACTACCTCTTAGTTGACTTTAGTTCTTAGAATAAAAGTTCTGTATCTACCAGCTTTTCTATGTGGTTTAATCTTTAGACTCAAGATTTTAAAAGCAGGATCGCATTACTTAAGAGTGAGAAGAGACAGAAATCAACTTAGGAACCTTCTAAGAGGTGCAGACTACATTCCACCAAAGGGTAAGAAAAGATGGGGGGGGGGGGGGGGGGGTAGTCCAGCAGCTGCATAAAGATCTTTATATACTAGAAAATAGCAGGAAGTTTCTGTGTATCAGTAACTGACTAAGACTGGATTAGAACTTCAGAAATAAAAGGGTCTAAACAAAGGGTTTGTGGTTTTTCAAAGACAACGTGAGAAATACAATCTAATAATTCAAATATTAAGAAAACAAAACATAGATCCAAAGGTTGCAGAGCACCAAGATAAAGCTGATTGACAACTCTAAGATTATGACTCACAGAGGATGATCCGAGTGTAAAACCAAAGCAAAAAACCTCAACAATAAACGATCAAGTGCTTCTACATGTGCATGTTTCTGTTCCTGCTCACTGAAACTGCACTTTCTGGGACGTGAGATGATCTTCCTCCACTTCTGGAAAGCAACTAGAACTTTTTGAACACTATCACTACATAATAACAAGTATCTGAAGGGGTTTTATAACGGAAACATGCTCTTAACTACTGCTATAGGCTACCAAGTTATTTCACTAGTAATGATTTCATGCAAGATTGACTGTTTAATATAAAGTATAAGATGAGATTAAATTATTTGTAATATTCCCATCTTTTTGAGCATACTGTCATGAAATAAAGCTAACTGATAAACAAGCAAAACAATTACGAAAGTATCACAAAGCACAGTAATTAAAAATTCAGCATCATGAATGGTGGCAGCTTTAGGCTATACTCCTAAATTTGAGACGCTGTACACCAGACAAATTTATTTCACAAGATTATCAACTTTGAAAGAAAAATTTGGATGGTCATCAACTGTCCTTGGGCAAGTTTCCACGCAAGTCCTCACAAGACTTATACCAACAGTTGATGTTTACAGACTTTCAAACCCCATGAGCAATGGATGCCCCAAACACTGGACTGGCCTATCTAGCCCCGTTACTGAAAAACACCTGAAATTTCCCAGTTTAGAGCACTGGGAAGAAAAAATGTGTGTAAACAAAACTTCCCACAAATATTTTATGCTTGATCTCTTATGACAGACTTCTGTGCCCAGGGACCAAACACCATACATATCAACAGACAGCTCTCAAAGTTCAGTTTCTTTGAACTCAGCAACAGGAAATAACACTCTTGCAATGACCAACAAGGCTTAATCAAGGGTCTGATTCTCTAAAAAAAAAATCTTTCTTGGTATTTACTGGTGTACAAGTTTTATTTAGACTACCATGACAGTCTCCCCCAATTTCACTCAGGCATAAAAGGCTTAGTAGAAGAGAACCTTGGAAGAAAGCAGAAGAGGCTGAAATCTTTCTTGCCAGCAAGGTATGGAGCAACAGCAAGATTCCCACAGCCTGTAACTCATGTCACAGACTATGAGCACAGCAGGTTTCCTGTACGAAAGGCTGACCCATCTCTTACACCACCACCACGTTTGCAGTCACTGCTACCTATGGCCCACAAGCTATAAACAGTTTCAGCTGGTGCCCCAAGGACCATCAGGAACCAACACAAGCCTGACTTGGTAGCCAGGCAGCAAACTGATACAAACTGATTGAGTTGGTTTTCAAAACAATGGGAGTGATCAGAGTATGCATTTGTTTCCAGTTTAGCTAATCCACCTCATCACATCTTCCCATTTACCTTCACAGCCAAACTCCCTGGCTATCAGTTTGCCATTCATGGAGGGAACAGTACTTGCAGCTTTAAAAAGTTCAGACTGCACTAGAAAAATCTCTTCCTTTGGAAGAGTCGTGTGGCACTGGAAAAGGTTAACAGAGAGGATGGGGTACCTCCATCCTCGCAGGTAGTCAAGACTTGGGACAAGAAAGAGTCACAGCTGACATGATGTTACATTGTCAATATCTGTGTTGAGAGAAAATTTGTACAAGACCTTCCACAGGCCCTTTTACCCAATATTCCTGACCTACTGACTCTCTAGGCACCGGAGTTGGCAACTTCTTCATTCCCCCAATGGTAATTCCTGCAGAGGCAGTGCTGCCTGCAGCACAAACTCTACCCCAAGTACTGCCAATGCCAAATACCACCTACAAACTCTTCACTGGCAGTAACCTTCTAGTCAAGAATGCTCTTGAGAAAGATACTGCTACCAAGGTCCAAGTTTAACATCTCAGCACACCCATGCTATTAAACAGACAAAAAAAATGTACTTTTCAGCACCTGTTTGCATTGTGATAAACTGGCAGAATTGCTTCCCAAGCAAACTTAAAACATAAACATTTAACTACTCACATACGGCATCTACATTCTCTAACAACTATCCCATTAAAAAAAAAAAAATTAAATCTTACTAATTTGAAACACATACCATGTAAACTACCGCCACAGCTCAGCAGCAGCTCTTAAAGGAGACGGGAGAAACCAGATTAGGTTTTCACTCGAAAGAATATTTCATTATAAGCATTTCATACTGCTGGAAATTAGATTTATTAGGCACCATATCTCCTATGTTTCCATGCATATTCCTATATCTATTTCCCACATTTCACCTTAGACAAAAATATTTAATCAAAGTGGGGGAGGGTGGGAGAACATTTTCCATGAAACAAAACAGATTCAAATTAGTAACTAAATCTGCATTCTCAATCAGTTCAAGGACAGGCGTAGCCAAGAGGAGATGTACAACTGCATTCAGAAGAGCAGGTCCCCTCTGCCAGCACCACACATGGCAGAGAACACATCCCTTTACACTGCTGGGTTTGAGAGCTGCAGCGGGCTCCGCAGCCATACTTCCCACTTCACCTCAAAAGTCGACTGTGCATCTACATGCTGTTTAAATTACTGTAATGTTTACAGCAGTATTCTGGCCAAAATTCCTGTTCCTAACCCAGATTATCATTCAGAGCAATACGCTTCTTTGATCCCACTCATAGTGTAAGCTAGGAAATACTGGAGCCTTCTCTGAATTTTAGAATTTCTCATTTAAAATATTAAATTGGGAAGACAACAATGATGGCCTGAAAATAAAGTTAAGGGCAGGTAAGTAACAACACATGAGTACTGGCCACAGAGGTTTTTCTAACACTACTACTCTACTTTTTTTTAAAGTCTTTACAATTCCTTTTTAAAATACTTTTATTTTTATGATTTGTGTTCTTGGCATTGAATTACAAAGCCTATTTGTTTGATTTAAGTCAAATAACTTCCAGCTTCTAAGTTGGAGGGAACCATGAAATTCAGCATATGTAACTGCATCTCAGTTTTCACAACTGAGGCCTTCTATTTCTGCATTTACATCTGAAGGTTGTGCTACAGCTATGTACTCAATCCTCACGTGTAACAAACGTATGAAAACTTCTTCAAAACTGGTGTAGATGTATGGGTGAAAGTAACTTGTCTAACGGAATACAGTGGAATACAGTATAATTTAAGGTACTCAGGTGGTCCTTCACCTTATTATGTTCACACTGATACCTCCCCCTAAATACACTGAGCCACAACCTTCACAATTTTTTTGTTTGATTTTTAAAAAGAACAATGTTTCACCAGGGCATGAAGGCTCATTTCCAACTCAGTTCAGAATCTGAAGCTGACTCAAGATTTTCCATTAACTCACCCTTCAATTATCAAGCGGGAAGGGAAATCAGTCTTAAGTCACTTCTATCTCATGAAGCTGAACCATCCATTCACAGGAGGAAAGAACAGCATAGAGCGAGGAAGAAAGCTGTACTTGCTCCCCTGTACAAATAAAATCATGAGCTTGACCATAAATAACCATGTTACTTATGAGAAATTGTCTTAACAAATCAGGTTGTAACTACTTTTTGCAACTCTGAACTGTATAATTTAGAAAACACATTGTCTTTCAAACCACTGCCATTGTAACGGTTACATTTACAGTTTGTAAAAATGCCAAGTTTGGTGGTATTTTTTCTATTTACCATCATGTCTTCCCATATAAAACCCATCTTTTTGAACTGAGCTAGTAGCTAGGTTTTTTTAGAAAACGAACAATCTACTGATCACAGAGTTCAACATTTGGCAAGGATGTAAGTGTTCCTTAGTCCCAGGTATAGCTGATTAGATGTACTGTTTCTAATAGCTAAACAATTAAGTTACTCCATAAAACCACAGGTAGTGTCATCAATTCTTCTCATATTGAGGAATTAAAAACACACACAAGATTTTATGTTAAAAACTAGAATTTTCAAAAGCTTCCTAAAGAACAGAGTTATTACTGCTCCAACACACTGGCTCCAAGTCAAGAACTGTAACACAAAATCTTTCATGTAATTAGCAAAATAAAAAATAATTTAAAAATAACAGTGTGATTATGTAACAGCAAAATGGAAAGCTGAAAATTGTTCTCTTAGATGATAAAACATTATGAAAAGAAGTATTTTAACGGACCTGCAATGAAAAATAGCTGTGATCACTCCCAAGAGGTTTTCTTTACAAAGCATTAAAAAAAAAAAATAAAGACTTCTTCCCTACATGGAGTATTAACAGGACCTCACACTGAGCATTTAAGATATATACATTCCAAGTGTCATAAAACACTAAAAATATTTTGTCAAAGGATTCAAGGAAGCTTATGTCACAAGTTTTGGAAATTTACTCCAAGCATAGCTGTCCCGAGGGAAAAATGGAAAAACCACCACACATTTCAGGACCGAGAATTGCATGAAATTGTTCCAGTGTATTTCACTTCCTGGAAAACAGGGAAAAAATGCCTATTCACAAACATTTTGAGCTGTATCAGAAGGTCAGTTTTCAGCTCAAAGATACTTTCTAAACCAACAAGAACAACAACAAAAAAACCAACACCCCCCCCCCCAAAAAAAAAGGATAAATCCATGCTGAATTTTTAATAAAAACCTCAACAAAAGAAGGTGATTTCAAATGCTTCTCATGTACCAGCATTTCTCAAACACAATCCTATAATCTTCTTCAATATCACTCTGTAATAATGAAAAGGAAATTAAAGCATTTCTGTTAAAAGTTACAATCTAGAGAGAAAAGCTATCTCATTTAGTAATGATCTCTTCAATATGATCTTACAACAGTTGTCTCAACAGCTTTTAATACTGTAGTGTGATTTTTCTAGTAAGTAAACAACTAGAGACTCAAGATGGAGTAAACTGAGATGAATTCTTGGTACTAAAGCAACTGACTAATGCAGTGATGTGGAAAGAAGGACTGACAAGAGCCCAAGGTAGAAAACACAAAAGAAAGTAGGTGTGAGCAATAAAACACTCAGCATTGAAGTCAGAAATAATGTTCATGTTCAAGAAGGTCTAGAAATAATCAAGTCAGGATAGGCATTGTTGCTACAGTTATTAGTATAATTAATTGCAGAACATATTTTAAGCAGTAGGAGCACTCCAGCATCACAAATCCTCTACACAAGTCTCAACAGGTACAGAACAGACCATACACAAAGCTACGCTTACTGGCATTGTTTTATGGATGATGAGGCTTACCACAGTACCTTCTCACTCCACGTCTGCACCTGTAGCAACACACCTACCACACAGAAGAAAAAAAAAAAAAAAAACCAAACACAACATTGATACATTTTTTTTTTCCCCATTCCTGGAAAGAAAACATATTGCTAGAAATCAACCAAGTCAAATTATATAAGCAGAGAATTATGGTAGGTTCTCTTTATTTTTTCTCCACGAACTAATTAGACCATGTTGTCACAATCCACAGCACCCCTGGGACACGTTTACAACCCAGTACGGTTCCTCCAAGTGAACCAACACCATTATCATTCCAAAGGGCTGATTTGGATAACAATCTCTAAAGTGATTCAGATATGATAAACATAGCATTAAAATTTCATGAACACAGTAATTCAGACTACCTTCAATTTCTCTAAGCTGTAACTAAAATAGCTAAATTTATCACAGTGTGCTAATCTAGAGTTACAACAGAGTCCTGCCTTGATCACAGGCCAAGCCCAAACTGTAGGTGCAATGACTGCCAATGAACTATGTAACAGCCCCTAGCCATTCACTAAGCTGAAGTTGCCACCAGGGTATAAAACCATCCCACCGCTTTACTACCACCTCCTCAGTGAGTCAGCTGCCCTCCACTCCACTCACAGGCAAGAGGGCTCTTGCAGAGCTCAGGTGACAGCACCCTGTGCAAAATGAAGATGCGGGGATTGTCTCAGATGCCCTCTCCTCAAGCCCTGGTTAGTCCCATAGGCTCCTCCATCCACATCCTACTTCAGAACCACCCAACTGCTTAGAGCACCCTAAAAGTACAAAATGTAAGGGGCATTTACAATGGACCTAACACAATTCTCACCTTAGAGTCTATTACCTGGACACACAGGACAACAGTAATTTTCTTTCCTTGCTCCCTGCAAGGAGCTTCTGTTGATGGCAAAAGTTGTGCAAAAGTAAAAAATAAGACATAAGCATTTCAGGCCAAGTACTCATTTCCTTGTATTTCAACAAAAATACTTTCACAATAGTGTGAAAGCCATCTGAGAGGGTGTAAGACTCTAGCACAAGCTGGTTAGTAGTTTTGAAAAAAACGGTCACTGCAGTATCCAGTGTTCAGCCTGGATCAATGACCGAAACAAAAGAACAAAAACAAGGAAATGTGAAGTAAAGGTTAATTGCATACGATGTTGTGCTATAAAACTAGCTCAGCTAAAATATAAGTGACCTTGTGCGACAATTGCTTGGAAAAGCAGGCAGGCAGCTTCACACAGGCCACTTAACCAAGACACTTTTTGGAATAAACGTCTAGAAACAAGTGATATCATGTGAGTTATTCCTGAAAGAAAGTCACTTTGTCTTAACGTGAAAAACAAAAATACTGCTTCCAAGGTCTTTGCTTGGGGGGGGGAGACCCTTCAAGGATGTTTAGGAGGTACCCACTGCTGTTCATCTCCATGCAACTCCGATGAGCATGCAGAACAGGCTGCGCATTTTTTAATGATTTCCCATTGTTCCACAGCCAGTACTAAAACGAGCGCATAAACAAGCCATAAAAGACAAGACACCGTTTAATATCTGTTTAAACACCGCAACTTTATTGGCGTATTCCCTTAAAAGTTGACGCTTCGCCGTTTTCCTCCGTTTCGCGCGCCCGGGGAGCGGAGCAGCCGTTACGCAGTGCCCGCCCCAGGCGAGGCGGCTCCCGGCGGGACGGGGAGCACAGGGGAAGCACCGGACACTCCAGCCGCGTCCCAGGCCCGGCACACACGCCAGGGTCCCCTCACCTTACACGCTTCCAAGTTTTCCAGCTCTTCCTACACCCACGCCGGGGACCCCTACGTTATACGCCTTCCAAGTTTTCCAGCTCCTAACTACAAAGCGTCCCCGGCAGCCACCAGCCCGGCTTACATAACTTCGGGCCGGGCTGCCCCTCACGGCGGTACCCGGGGCCGAGCAGCCTAATGAAGAAGCGGGCAAGGCCAGACGCAAGGCTGAGCCGAGCCGAAGTCGGTGGCCGAAAGGCAGCGCCCCCCCACCCCCTTCCCCCGGGCCTGCGGCAGCGCCCGCGCGAGCCCAGACACGCGCCCGCTGCCCCGCGTCAGGTAACGCCAACGGTCGCGGCGCGAAGGGCGCGGCGGGCACCCCGCTCCCGGCACGTACTGTCACCGCTTGCTTCATCCTCCCAACTTCTCCCTCTGCTGAGAAGGAACAGCACGAGTAAGTGTTCGCCTTAGCGCCGCGGCCCCGTCCTCCTCCTCCTCACGGCTCTCAACTTCCTCAAGGCGCAGCGCGGGCACCTGCCGGGCCTCCAGCGCCGCAGCGGGGCCGCCCCGCACCTCTCCCCGCTGCGGCGCCGGAGGGCGGCCGGCCAGAGCCCGCCTGCCGCCCGTCCGCCCGCCCCGGGAGGCCGTGCCACACAGGTGCCATGCCCGGCACGCAGAGCCCGCTCCTCAGGCACGGCCGCGCTCCCTGCTGCCCCCCAAACCCCTCCTCTCCCCACGGCAGCAGCCCGACCTCACCTCAGGGTAAAGGCGGGCACGGAGCTGCCGTTGCTTTCGCCCAGGAACGACGCCTCTCGGCACCCCCGCAAGGACACGGCGCTCCCTCCCCTCCGCTCCCAGGTCACACCGTCCCCTCCGCGCCGCTCCCCTTGCTCAGGGACACCGCATCGCCACGGCCTCCCGCTCCCCTGCGGCTTCTCTCAGTCAGTCCACGACTACACCACCCCCCCCGCCGTGGCTCTCCCTCCTCCCCGCCCCCCCCCCCCCCCCCCCCCCGCTCCCCCGCCAGACCCTCCGCCGCGAGGTTGATGCAAGGCGCCCCGGGCTTCCTCTTGCGTTACGGGAGGGGGGAGAATGAGGAAGGAAAGGAAAGCAAGAGGAAAGGAGAAACAAGGGGGAAAGAAAGAAAGAAAAAAAAAAAAAAGGTACAAAGGTGAAACGAAAGCCTCCCTCCTCCTCACCCACGGCTCCCGGGCAGGGACCCTCCGCCCCTCGCCAGCGTCGCCGCCTCGGGGGGCCGGCGGAGCCGGGACCGCCTCGGCCCCCGGCACCCCCCCACCCCCCCCCCACCCCCCGCTCCCCACGGGGGTATGCCCCAGCTCCCTCACCGCTCTCCCTTCAGGGCCGTTTCTCCGCGTCGCTGCCTCTGGTAACGAGCCGAAGAGCGGAGCGAGCCGCTGCCGGGAGCTCCGCTCGCCGCTCTCTTCCTTCAGTAGAGCGGGCGCGGGGGCTGCGCAGCTCCGTGCGGGCCGGCCTGAGGCCCTGCTCCCACCGCAGCACCTCCGCTGCGGCGCCGGGCCCGCCTGGCCCCTCCGCCCAGGCTCTGCTGCACCTGCTGCGGGGTTGGGCTGCCCCTGCGGCGCGGGCCGAGGAGAGGAGAGGGCACCCTCGCTCCGTCCCTCCCTCAACTTCTCATCACTTTCCTCTGCCCCCGCTCCGCTCCGCCGCGCTGCCGCCCCGGCTCCCCACCGCCCGCCGGACGCATACACCGGCGCTGCCGTCCTCCCCCCCCCCCGCGGAGATGCTGCCCCGGGTCCCTCGGCTGGACGAGGCGAGGCTCCCCTCACCCCTTCCCCCTGACCGGCGCGGAGCGCTGTCCTGCGGGTCCCCGGCCTCCCTCCCGCCCCATGCACTGCCCCAGCTCCCAGCACAGCGGGGAGCTCCCGGCGGGGCAGGTCCCCTGTGCCCGCCTCTGGCGGGTGGGACCGGGGCCGCCCTCCGCCAATCAGCCCAGGCACGGCGGGCACGGTCGGCGGGGGAGGCCCGGCCTCCGCGGACCGGCCACGGCCCCTCGCCTCGTAGCAGCGTACGGGCTGCTCCCGTGCTGGCTGGCGGCCTGGCACGCTGCCGCTTGGGTGGTGAAGTGCGAAGCGTGGAGGATTTGCGGGGCACTAGTTGGCACCCCTGTGGGAATCAGCCTGCACCTGCTGGCCCCGTGAGAGGTGCCTCGACGGTAGCCGTGCCCTAACGCTGCCCTCTCGCTGCTGCCTGGCTTCAGTTAGAAACAAAGCACAAGCACTCAATAACACCGAAGCCATTTCTCCCCCTCCATTAGGGCTAGGTGCAGTTGCGTCGTTGATACTGGCTACTCGAGTGATAACGTGGTCCTTTATTTCTTCCTCCTACAGGAACAGGCACTTAGCTCCCTGTTGCTTTGGTCCCTACTTGGAGAAGGCTGACTGAAAGGGGATGCAATGCTCCTGTATCTCATATCTTTCACCATCCTGGAAAGACTTACCAGTAGCCGGCTAAGCTACCACCTGGCAAAATTTAAATACTAACGGTAATTCTCCAATTAGTTTGTTGGTTGTTTTTTTGTTCTGGGTTGTTTGTTGGTTGTGTGGTGTTGGGGATTTTGGGGTGGGGGTTTTTTTGGGGGGAGGGGGAATATTGCTTCCCTACCATTATTCACTTATTATATAATAAGTGTAATTACTTCACAGTTGACAGACAACAAAATTCTTTGAAAGAACAAGCTTTTCCCCCCAGCCCTCTCCAAACTTCATCTCTGCTTGTTTTACAAGTCCAAAACCATTCTGCAGACCCACCAAGCTAAATGCTTCTTTATTGATGTTTTCATGATGGACTTTAAAGGAAATGAAGTTTCAGGCAGTCCTTCTGATTTGACAGATAAGTTAGTCTTTTAATAAAAGTGAAGGTTTAAGTTTCATCAGGCAAAACAAGAAAGTTAATGAAATTTAAATGATAAGAAAACTGAACATAAATTGTTCTTTAAGTTGACCTCCGTTCTAATAAAGATGGCTTGCAAAAGAAAATGAAGCTTAAGTTTCATCCAAATTAATCCAGTTTGAGTCAGAACTTCTCATGCTATTCATTACAGAGCATTTTAGAAACTCTTCTGTTTCTCACATATAAATCAAATCATTAAAGTTTCTCAAATCTCATGCCCCATTTGATATCTAGTTAACATTAAATTACATGTTAGGCTTTAGCAGGTGATACTCAAATCCTATGAGCCAACAGTTGCCTCTGGCCTTGAGGTAAGTACTGAGCTTCTAAAAAGGCGGTTCTGAAGTAAAATGTCCCAGAATCAAGCATACAGATCCACTATTATGTTCAAAGGTTTAGTTCCAGGCAAAGTAAATTCAAACTGTAATGCCAATTGAAGACAATACATAATAGTTGAATAAATTCAGTTACTCTGCATATCTAAACTACCTTCTTATTCCAGTGGTATCTGATTTAGTAAGTCAAATAGAGCAGAGGCATTCTTAGGTTAACAAGGGGCTTAAGTGTAGATTTGAAGCAAGTCTAAATTTTTTTCAGACTTCCCTGAGATACGTTAGTCTCCTACATGCTTCTGAGTATTATTTTTGTTTCTTAGGTAGCGGCTGTAATAAAGCTGATCTTGCTGTGGAAGTAGCAATGCTAAAATGTAGTAATTGGTGCAATTACCAGGGGAACTTTATTAAAATAACTTATTGGACCTTGGTAAAAAATTAAGAGTCTCTTTATAGAATGTTGTACTGAAAACGCCTACAAAGGTGGTGGTATTTTGAGTTTATTGTATACTATTTAATGCTAACTTGGGAGAGATTGTTACTTCTAGGTGGTTTTTTACTCATCCCCACATCTACCTTTCCTGTCAGCAAGTCAGAGTTACTTGATTTTATCAATATTGTGCCTTCCCAGTTTCCTATCTTCAGCAGACCGCCGTAGGTCAGATAAAACATTTTATTAAAAAACAATGCGTTCAGAGTTAATGATTTCCTCATAACATCGCCGTATGTTTATTGTAACATGATGCAGTGATCTTTCATTGGTGCAAATACTCTAACTCAAAGTATGTGATGTCCTGTCTTTGCCTGTTATGGTTACATGCCTTTGCAAAACTGCTTTTATTCCAAACTCCAGATACACATATAATTTTGTTTAACATTTTTGTATTTCTTTCAAAGATGATCTTTTTTTATTTGAGGGAACTACTGAAAGATATGGTACCTATATTACAATAGCACCTGCTTTCAGAGAGACTGATTTTTGGATTGGAAGAGTAGCTTCAAACTTGAACACTCAGTATAAGCTCAATTAACTGTTTTCTAGGTGGATAATCCTGTAATGAATTTGTTTTCCTTCGACTAGTCCAGGAAAACCAGCTTCAAATAGTGACTGTAGTTGAATATCTTTTCAATGGTTTCCTGGTATAGAAAACTCTAAATGTACTAAATGTTGATTGTCTTGCCTTCAGCTATGGAGGTACAGTGCAGTTTGGGGTGAAACCTTCTAAAGTTCCATATCACAATAATTTTCCAAAGTAGTTGAAACTAGAATTATTAATTTGTGTGATACAATTATTAATATGTAATGCCAAGTTTCACCTTGTCACAATTCAATATCTCTTGGAAATACTGGGCACTCCCAGAGACTGAAATTATGGGGTCTGAGCAGATAAAGTAGTATTTTACTCTTTTGTATTGATGTCTTGTAACTGACAGCTCCAATCTTTTATTGCCTGACTTGTTATTTTGATAAACAATATAGTGATTTTATCGTTAAAGAGATGCAAGTGAACCGTAGATTGGTTTTAGATTAAAAAGTGTACATAATGCAAATTATTTGGGATTTTTTTCTGTCTTTTATGATTTATTGTATTTATTACTTGCTGCATACTTACAGCAACCCAGCTGTGCAGACAGTAAAAATAAGGTATCAATTATTAGTTAAGCTATTATTATAAATCTAAGGTGTATAAGGTATACAGCCCAATACCGACACATGAAATTTTTGTCCTGCAGTAAATTCCAGAAGATAACACAGAAATTCTGTTTTGCAGTAACTTTGGTTTTCCAAATTGTGATAAGGAAATCAGATTCCAATGTAATAATGAAAAATCACAAAATCCTATAAATATGAAGCATTTTTGATTTTCATTAAAGTTGCACAGGGCTAACAGACACTTCAGAAGTGTTTTTGAATAACCTTCTATTGTTGTCCAAAAGGACACCTTCATATTATTTTTCAAGAGAGGAATTAATTTAATTTGCTTTTAAGTTGGACACCAATGTCATCAAAGTTATTTTTACTAAGAAATACCATTGTGAAATCTTTCTCTGATGGATTTAGAACTTCATTCTGTTGGAGGAAGGCAAGAGTGCAGCAGCTGCAGAACACTCTTTCCTGTTGTGTTTTCTTCCCATTAGAGATTTTATCGTACTCATAAGAATATAGAAGTATTACACGGTTAATTCCAGGTTTGTGTTTCTTCCAATCTGGTTAATTGGGCTGGACAATATGCGTAATTTAAATTTAAGATTATGTCCCTTGTGCTTTTCTTCCTGATTTGCACTGGTTGTTGGCAAAAGAGGGAGTAATTTCTCCAGTAGACTTCTGGATCATAATGATTCAGCTCCTGAGTTTGTTTTCTTAGTGCCTTATTTTTTACTATAATGCACATACTTTAAGAGTTTCTACAGAGCAAAGTTGAAGTATAACCGTCCTTGTAACTCATCTAAGATAATGTTATCTAATTTTGCTTGTTAATTGGTATGAGATCATAAGCAGCCAAACTAATTTATTTAAATAAGATTTTTAGTTCTGTTGCCTTACCAGTTTGCCAGATGGAACTAATCCTCTGAAATGCATAGCACCTAATTTAACTGCAGTGTTACCAGACAATCATCTCTTCTAGATCTGGTTGCCACATCTTGAGACCTTGTTCACAGATCCCCATAAACACAAAAAGAGGTGTAAGGAAGAGTCTGCCTTTGCTGTAGGCAACTGTTGTTATCTCACATAATTAACACTAACACAAAAGTGACATTGATTCTACCTATGTAGGTGACTCCTGTAAGCGTATATTATGTCTATGAATGGTGGTTCCCAACAGAAAATAACTGCTGTGTAATCACGCTATGTTTTTTGGTTCTTCTTAAGCATGAAATGGTAATTTCTCATTAACTAATGCATATTTGTGTAGCAGCAGAATATGGGGCATCTCAATCAGTTTTTCTCCTAGAGGAGAAACCTGTGATGCAGCTGCAGTTGCACTCTCAGTGCAGCCTGTGTGTTTACAGAACATGATGGTCTATACTCTTGAGTAAAAAACTTAACAAAGGAAGAAGGAATCATTTACAAACAAATTTCAGTGAGATCACATCTCGTATCATTCCTTGTCTGGCAATACTGTAACTTTCTGAGAAGGTTTGTTGACCTCAGGGTCAGAGCACGCTCATCCAGAAGAGTGTTAAAACCATTAATTCCACTTCACTGTGCTTCATTATAAAGGACATACTATGGTCCAAGAAGGTACAGGAAAGGAGCACTTAAAAGTGATTAAGGGCATTGAGCAGCTGCCTTATGAGTAGAGACGAAAGAAGCTGGGACTCTTCTGTGTGGATAGGAAAAAGCTGAGTGAGAATATGGTCAAGATTTGCAAAACAGTGAAAGGGAGTAGAGATAATGGATACACAGCTGTTACTCATTAGGTCCTGTAAGCCAAGAACCAGGTGACACTAACTGCAGCAAGTATCAAACAGATCAAAGACATGAAAGGAAGCTCTTCTGGAAAAGCAGCTGACATTGATGGTTTTTATTACCTCATGGAGTAAGAGGTAAGCTGTTTCAGCAGGTTTGGAAAGGGAGTAGGCAGCTTCATGGGCAATAAGGCTATAAACAATCACCGAAGGCAGGGGTTTACCCTGTAACTGTCCAAATACAATAACTGAGCATCCTGGGTGAGTAATGGGGGAATGGATTATAGGAAGTGACTGTACTGTCCCTGAAGGATATTTTTCTTTTTTGCTGTCAGAAACCAAATAGTGGCATAGAGGGATTTTGTTCACCCTTATGGTATTCCTTATGTCGAGAACTCTCAGCTGCAGAGCATACAAGCTCATGAACTGTGTTCGGGGTTTTTTTTTTTTGTTTTTTTGGTTGCTTTTTTTTTTTTTTTGTCATCTTTGTACTGATTTAAGCAGAGTTCGGTATATGAGATGTTAGTTAAAAAAATCTAAAGACTCTTTTTGGTTTTGTTCCTGTTACAAGGGGAGGTGAGTGTGGTTTTGCAAAGTTTTGCTCTGGAAAATTAAGCTGTGTTTATGTCTGAGTATTGTAAAACCTTAAGGTAGTATAGATATTACGTTGAAATGTAATAAGCGGGCAAGAATTGCTAGGTGTGGTGTAGATGCTTGTTGTGTGAGTAGGGTTTTGTTTGTTACCTATTCTGGGGACTTTTTGTTCATTTCTTTGTTTTATGCTTAGCTATGATTCACTGAAGTCAGTTCAAAACCTGTGCAACTCATTCTTGTGTTCTAATACTTTTCTTGTGATGCTGCACCTTCAGTTGCTTCTTGAATTGTGTAATCCTTCCTCTTGTGCTTTTCAAAATGAATGTGGAAGTAGCAAGATGGATTTTTATGTTCATGTTTTGACAAAATTGTTAGTTTTCAATTCAATTTCAGAAGAAAAGTCACTAAGTATATTAAAAAAAAATCTGCACATGAAAAATCATGCACAAGGTTTTATTTATTATTCTGTTTCTATCCGTAAACTTATCTTTTTGGTTATGATGTTTTCTTTAATTCTTTGGGAGTTGAAATTTGAGCCAACATTTGAAAAGCCATTGGTATCATTCAGATGAAGGTTCAAATACCAGACGATTGTTAATCTCTGACCAAGCTGATCTGTATAAACTCAGAAACCGTCTGTATGGTTTTAAAAGTTGAATTTTTAGTTGCAATGAAGAATGTTTTATTGTTTACAAACGTAATTTGTTATTTTGCAGGCTTTTAAACTGTGTGCAAATAATGCCATTTATAGCCTTCCTTATCCATCTTAAAAGAAGACAAGGGCTATAATTTTATTTCTTTAAGCTTGAGGCAGACAACACGTGACAGATATTGGCAATAGTCTTGTAAAGTATCAAAAGGTATTCAGTCTATTACCTCATGGGAGTAGCTTAATCTGATCAGTTTTTTAGACGTGAAGAAGGAATTATGAAATGCTACTACAATAAAGGCCTTTAGAAGGGGAAAAAAAGATCTTTTAAACACTTAACAAAGACTGGTGCTTTATACCTAACCAATGCAAGCTGCTTTCTTGGTACCAACTGCCATTGTTCTGGTCCATATTATCTGCATATTCTAACAAGTAGCGAGTTTGATATCTGACTGCAGGGGGTAAATCAGTCCAACAAGATGCCTGAATGAACTTTTTTTTTAATGTTTCCTTGATAAATTACTTTAGGGAATACTGATTAGGTTTGCAGGTACAGTTATAACTTAAATCATGCATGATGGTAAGCTGTGGTTTATGCAATTTTCCTGTATAAGCAGAAAAGGTTGGTAGTATATGACTATAAATAAGATAAAAAGTAGTGCTTGGGATGCTCTACTAAAACTTGTTGCTGTTTGACTGAAAGAAAAAAAAAAGGCAACAAAAGAAACAAGCGTATTACTCCAACAATGTTTTATTATATTTGGTTCTTGTGACATTTCTCATTGATGTGAGAGGTCTTACCACACCTGCTAAAAGAAACCACCAACCCCAAAAAGCTCTGTGCATCTTGTTTGTTCTCCTTACCTCATCTGAAAGGCAGGAGTAATGAATAAAGCTAACATGTAGAACCTCAATAGGGACTCGGGGAGGTAGTTAATTGAACAGAGATCTAGCTGGTCATTTGATAGGGGGATAATTGACAAGGGTGTGGTATGGTGTGTGTATGTGTGCTTGTTTTCTGTTCTATAAATGGTTATTAAGAGAGTATTCATAGCCTTAATTGTAGAGTGGCAAAAGCTTGACAAAACAAATGGTTATTAATCTCCTTTAAATGGAATTCTGCATTTCCTCTTTCATGCAGGTGGGTAGTTTTCTTTTTTTTCCAGGTTGTTTTGTTTTTTTCTTCTTCTGTTGTCAGAGGTAAGATAAGATGATTAGGCCATACCAGGCTCAATGTTGTTATGTCTTTGTAGTCAAAGAAGACACTAAGCAGTAGTCTGAAAAAGTTTGCTAAGCAGTGTTAGATTCTGCAGAAAAGAATTTGTTTCCTTCCTTCCTTAGATGTCTGGTTATGTCTTCTGTCTCCTAAGAGTGCACGCTTTTGTGCTTTGCTTGGTAAACTAATAATGACTGTAATCTTTTCCATTTGTCATGAAACCACCTTTTTTTTTTGAGATGACCTTGGTATGTCTACGTTAGGACTGAGTTCCTGCAATGGAAGGATGATAGTCTCAACCCAGGAGGTCCCTGATTAGAGACTTTTAAGAACTGAGAGAGAGGAGAGGAGGGGAAATCCAGAACAGGACTCTTGAGCCTCCTTTTTAGGGCATTTGCAAGGGGTACAGGGCAAAGATACTGAGTTCAAGTTCCAGTGCCAGGCGACTACTTAATATAAATACACTGTCTTGCTTATATAGAAAGCTAGGAGATGTAGGGGACTGTGATTTCCAGCAACTGGTACAAAACAAAATAACCCAACAGCATGATTAATCAAAGCTGCTAAAGTAATGAAGCATGGCCACTGATGCAAGTCCACACAGCATGGGGAGAATATGGTGTTTCAAGTGCCAGGAGCCTATCTCAACAACTCTGCAGTACTTTGGTAAGTCAGCAACTTCTAGTATTCCTTGCAACAGCTGTGGGCCTTCACTAGCAATGCCTGTTAATCTTGTTATAATTATTGCATTGGGTGTGATGGGAAGCATGCCAAAATCACTCTACGTACCTACCGTGTACCAAGAATTTATTTCCCAATGTTTGGGTAGCTACCACCGCATCCTCATGCCAGATACTCCAAACAAATTCTTCACTTGTGTGTGTGTTTCATTCTGCAAACATTATGATATGCTCTTAGAATGTCATGCTGAAATCACCACCACCCACCATTTTAAAATCTTTGTGTTTCATTTAAAGAAGCAGTCGTTCCAGAAAGTATTCCTTTTTGTTCTTCAGTTTCTACAGCAATAGGCATCTTCACAGAATTTCCTTGTCCCTATTTCATCTTTGTGACATTCTGTACGTATTATCGGTATTTGCCACCTTCCTTTCTTTTGAGCAGCCTTGGTAGTAAAAGCATTCTGTCAAGCTCTCTTCTGAATGCTGCAGAAGCCTTTTTTCCTCTTGCACAAAGTAACGGTCCCTCTTCATCACATCTACATGCTTCATGTATCATAGTAGGTGTCATTCCTTTCAGTTGTATCTAAGAAATGCATCCATACTCTGCAATTCTGCCATCAATATCTGTTTTGGAGACCACAGCCATTCACAACTAAGTCTGTCTCTTTGTTTTTATAACTATTCTGACTAGAACACTTGCTAAGTAATTTTACATTGCCCACCCACCCCACCCACCCCCAAGTGGCTTTACAATTTCTTACAAATACAGTGTGTTATTATTCGAATATTAATTCTGCACTATCTGTTTTTAAGAGTATATCTTGTAACGTTTCCTAAAATGTTAGGTTTTTCTCTGTTCTTCATCTACCTATTTTGTGTTGTTTCTGGGCTTAAAGCAACCAGAAGGATTGTGGGCCTGAATGTATTAAATGAATCGTTTGGAGCAGGGGATCTGCTTTGGAGTAGAGAGCAAACTGCAAGTCCTTTTCTCTCCATACTGCTGTCATTAATTTAGTTTTCAGTGTTGCCTCCTTCCCTTAAATTTAGGGGGTGAACTAAATACCAGGAGAAGGATGGGAATGAAACTTCTAAGATCAAGAATCCATTTCTCTCAAAACTAGAGAAAATAATAGTTTTAAATTGGAACTCTGACAAGCTATAGAGAGAGCTGAAATTTTTAATTATATATATAACATATCTATACATACTAGAAATCTTTTGGGGTTTTCCCCCCCTTGATGGCATACTTACTGTTTTTCTTTCAGACCAAAGGTCTCAAATGAGTGATTGGATTTGTCCATTATTTTTTAAGTTACAATCCCACACACTAACCTTTAAACTTCTTACATGTAATATTTTTATGTAATTCTGAACAGCATAATGTCAAAAGGCTGTATTAAATAGAACAAGGAAATTATTTCTAAACAAGCAGAATGTATGTATGACTGATGCTTATACTTTGTACAAACTAACTCTAGAGAATTGATTTTTAAAGAATTGGGGAAGATAATATTTCGCATTCTTAAAATGTGTTATCTCTCCTTTTCAAATAAGCATTGTTGTCTGTTTTTGTTTTCCAAGTATCTTTTCTTCCTTTCTCCTCCTGGAGGGGAGATTTGTCTCGTATTAATCTTCTTAGTTTATTTTCTTTCCATTAATGCATTCTCATATGTAGTTGTGTGGATGTGGAACTCTTTAGCATGGATCTTGCTTGTATCTTTGACCTATGAAGAATTTCATTAATCACTTTTAGTAAGCATGATTCTACATCTCCTTCACTAATACTTAAGTTTTTCTTGAAACTGCAGTTGCTTTCCTATAACTTTACAGTTAAACCTTGTTATAATTGCATAATCAAGAAACCTAGCCAGATGCTGTGACTGTTAGTTTAGTTTTCTTTTTGGTAAACCTGCACTAGCAATGCAGTTTGTATGCTTGTGACTTCTTTAGAATAAAAAAGAACATATATTTTCTGTTTCATATTTAGAGAATAAGATGAATTAGGGGTATGAATTTGAATGCAGTGAAGAGTTACATTTTAAATCTGAAGTCCTTTAAGATCTAGAACCTAGATCTGAGCCCTATTTTGTTTTGCTTGAAATGAGGAGCAAGAGAAGAACTAATTTTCTTCCCCATACTGACATCTCTGCTTAGAAACCAGTCAATTATTATGTAACTCCATCTGTGCTTATGAACTACCAGGGAAACCAAAACTGGACGGGAATGGATGGATAATTGCTGACAGAGATGTGTTGGCCCTAGCTTGTGATGGAGGACAGGAGGACAGAGCAGACTCACCATCTCTCAGTGCAGAAGTATTCTAGCTGTTCTGCAGTCCTGTGTTGTTGCTATATATATGATCATACAATGTTACGTTTCCTGTGTTTTCCTCCTTGTATGAATGCTCTTTTTCTGCAGGACCTTTTCCTTTACTGAACCTTCAGTTATTTTAATTAAAGCTGTTAAGTGTCTCTCACTGTGTACGTTTATATTAAAGCCCTCTTGGGAATCTTGAATAATATATTGAAGTTTTTGCTATGGGAAATTGTTTAGTTTCATTCCAAGGCTGTGTTAAATATATGCAAGAAGTTCAAGGTGTTTGGAGCAGTGACCTGTTATACTTTAGTTTGTCCTGTTATCCTATTAATCTAGTAGGAATGACTGCAGACCAGCCAATCAAAAGGATATGTTTAGGGAAGAAAATCTGTCATTTAATGAATAATCTCTCCTTCTACACTGTAGTTCTACCAGCCATTTAGGATGGTTCACTTTTATTGGTAAGGCATAGCAGAGCTTGGTCAGTTTGCAATTAGTGTATCTTTTTTTTCCCTTCTCTGTGGTGAGAGTCATTGTGGTGTGGTGTCCATTCCCTCCCCCCCACCCCCTGCCCCCTGCTTGATTATAGACTGAGATTTTTGGGTTTGTGTGCTGTGAATGGAGAAGTGTACCAAAATCCATTACAGACCTGTGTTACATCTGGATTTGAATATTTGGAAGCCTTAATGATTTTTTTCTTCTGCAGAAGAGGGTTCTGCTGCTAAATATTGCCCCTGTAGAAGTTTTGGAATTAGGTTATGGAGACTCTGTGTATCCAGCATAACAGAGGTTCTGGAGCATGGGAATCATAAAATAATTTAAGCTGGAAGGTATGTCTGGAGGTCTGATCCCACCCCTGCCCAGAGCAGATCATACTAGTTTTGGGTGCTTAGAGCCTGACTGCTTGAATTTTGAACATTTTCAAGGAGATTCCACAGCCTGTCTGGGCAACCTTTTCCAGTGTTTGACCACCATGATGGTAATGGGTTTTATCCAGGTGTCTAGTCAGGTTTTCCTGTGTTGGCCTTTGTGTCTGTTGCCCTTCATGCTATCACTGCGCACTTCCAAAAGAGCCTAGATCCTCCTTTATACCATCCCATTACATAGCTGAAGACAACAATAATATCTCCCCTCGGTCTTCTCTTGAGATACAAGACATATGAGAAGCTATTAACCTGCATTCTTTCCATCTTTGCCTGAGTGTGGATTTTGGGCAATAGTGTGCAAATATCCTTCCATGTCTACTCAAATCTTGGGCCTATTTTTTAAATTTGGGTGCAGAGAGGTGTATGTGGTGCCGAAACAGTGATTCCCAGAAGGACAGTGTTTGGAGACTGCATTTAAATCCCATGTTCTTGACTCAGATTAGGTCTTGAAATCTGCAAAGGCTGGAGGGAAGACAGAGGTGGTTCCTCCCTTTGATTTATTTCATGTCTCTGAAATAGCTGAGAAAGCACTCGTGAAGGAGCTCATTGCAGAGGCAGCAGTTTGAGGGATGGAATAAAAACCAAAAAAGAAGAGATGGGATTAGTGAAATTGAAGGCATTGGTAGGAACAGGGCATGACCAAAAAGTTAAGTATAGATGATACAAATGCAAAGAGCAAACTGGAACTAGTGTGTAGTCGGCAAATGGTCACCGAAATCACTGTGTATATCTTAACAGGATCAGACTTTCAGGGATCTAAGTTATAAAGCAGCAGGAAACTACTTTTTTTTTTTTTAAAACTTATAAACACATAGTAATTTATTTGTGGGCAAGATAAGAGTAAAAAAGTTAATACAAATATTGTAAAGAGAGGAGTCATGGAAACCATTGAGTTGCATTTCTCTAGAGGAGTGGGGGAAGATTATTGGTGGAAGGGGGAGGAGTCGTTTGCTTTTCAGCCACTGCTTTGAATAATGAAATATTTATTCCCTGGAAGAAGAAAAGCTGAAACAATAGAGCTGTGTTTATAGAAAAATAGTCATTTGTCCAGACTCTGATTTCTGGTTCATCAATACCTCTTTGTGAGAGGTACTTGCCTGAAATATGCCTTTGTTTCAAATGGAATGCAACCAGAGGCATATATTGCAAGGAGTCTCAGTTGGACAGGCTTAAACAAACAATAAGACAGTGCAAAGGCTGAAATTAAAATGTATATATTTTTTCTGTGCCATGTTCTATTCATTACCTGATTAAAGCACAAGGCAAAACAATACGACTTGAAGCTTCCAACCAGAAGAATTGTGTATCTGTACAGCAATGTTAGATGCTTTCTAAAAGGTAATGCAACATTAATCAAAACACAATTGCCAAGCTTTTCATACGGTTTGTTTGATGAGGTTCTAAATGATGGAAATAACCAGCAGAGCTCTCTTAATTTGTGTCTGTTCGCAAGGACAAACACCAATTTTTTTCCTTCCTCCCCCTGCAGACCACTGAGCCCAGTGATCCATTGTTATATTGGAGGGAATGTGACAGGTGGTAACTGAGATGGCTTTAGGTCGCTCTTAGTGCAGCACATCTATGGTCTCAAAATGACATCTGCTTGCCCAGAGGCTGCACTAGTTTATTTTCTTCTCTCCATGCCCCAGTGTTGTTTGTTGGAACCAATTAAGAGCTGGTAATATCTATTACTACATTGTTGTTGGGTCGTGCCCCTGTTGTGATGACAGTGTGTGTTAAGGCTTCCTTCTGTCACAGAACCACAACATGGCCTAGTCATAGCAGAAACTTAGGACTGGTAACTTAATGGCATATGGGATATGCTTCTAATTTAATTTGTTATACTCTTTTTCTCTTCATACTGGCATGTTGAGCTTGGCTGGTATTTTGACTTTTGATTCTTTTTGCATGCACCATCTAGTGGTAAAAACTCACAAGGAGATTTAGGAATAGGGTTCTATTTCTGCTTCAGTGCTTTTTTTCTGTGTGGTAAATCTGTCTGTCTCTCTCCCTCTCTCCTATGCCGTGCCACCCCACTGCCCCCCCTGGTTTTTGTTGGGTTTTCAGGGTTTTTTTTTTTCCCTCTCTGCTAAAAATAAGGCTTGAGAATTTCCCCGGACTCCTTTCCAGTCTAGTTCACGTTTGGAAACTAATTGGCTGCATCCAATCTCTGTGTTGCCTTCCCCCCCCCCCCCCCCCCCTCCAGAAGCTTAAGTCAAAGGAAATGATCACCAAAAGTTATCTAAGATTCTATAATAAGTGTAAAAGATGACTGCTGTATTATAGTCAGATAAACAGGTGCTGCTGTACCAATGGAACCATGTATCTGCAGTCAGGGGAGAGACGGCTTCTACCACCTATTGTAAAAGCAACAAGATAGAGGAATAGAAATGAATAAGAACCAGAAATTAAGGAACTACGTGAATGATAAATCATGGAGAATATGAATGTGAAGTCAGTGGGCTAAAAGTAACTGAGTACAACAATGCTTATGCGTGGAGGGTTCATTGAGAAGTCGGGACAAGCCATCAAAGAATTTGTGAAATGACTTGCACATGTTCATGACAAGGTTGGCAATAGTTGCCTTATTGTATCCATATGACAGCCTGGTTTCAACAGTATGAATGCCATTATGTCTGCACAAATAATTGACTTACTCTGGTCACCAAACAAAACAAACATATGCAGCCCAATGGAATGAGCAATATTTTATTTTGCTACTTACATACAAAAAATAGTTTTTTTAACAAAAAAGAAGAAATTTTTATGAACAACTAAATTTCATTATTCTTGACAACCACAGTGATGAACAGATGGTGTCATGCCTTGCTGTCTTGCCTGGATCAAATACTTCCTCTGACTAATGGGTTGTTGAAAATCTCTCTCTCCTTCCCAGAATAACATTACCTTCTCTTCCCATCAACACCATATTATAGAGTACCAGAGGTGTCTTTCAATTTCATTAAAAATATAAAGGAAAAAGTGTTTTCTGATGATCAGTGAGTATGCAAATGCTTAAGTGCTACATCCTAACAGATAAATCATGAAAGACTTGTCCTACAGTGTGGTATGACCTGCTTTCTTTGAGTACTTGGAGAGGAAAATATGAGCTTGAGCTTCTTTAAATAGGAAGGGCTTTGAAATCCTGTCATTTTTTTTTTGACCCAGGAAAATGGCATATAATTAAGATTAAAATAGCTTTAACATCGTTGATTCTAGAAATATTTTCAGCCTAACCTGCATTCAGTTTTGAACCAACTGATACCATGTTTCTGGAATAATCAAGAACCAAAAATGAAAGAAAAAAGTTGCTGCACTCCTCAGTTTTATGCTTTTATACATGATCACAGCTATTTGTTACAACGAAGGTATAACACAAATATAGATATATGTATATTTATATATGTTAACTTAGACATAGGATTCATTGTTAGCATGAAGACTTCACTGAGTTCTGCCATAATGCTGTAAAGTTGTATTGCCATATATCTCCCAGGCATGGATGTGAATAAGGGTAAAAGACAGCTGTAGGTACCTCCTGTTTGAGTAAGGTGCAGTTACTTGTCTTTAAAGTACATAGCAAGGAAATACTACGAACAGGCCAGTTTCTATCTGAAATGGGATAGAATCTCATAAACATTTACTTAAGTCATAAAAGAGGGTGTATCCTCAAAACATGAAACTTCAGGCTATTACCAGATCTTAATTCTTGTCTTAGCCATTGGAAAGGATCACTGCTTTCTTTCTGGAACAGATGGGACAGAGGCAAAAGGTGGCTGAATAAGTAAGGTCAAGTCAGATAATGAAACAGTGTCTTTACAGTATGTGACGAGTAAGGACATGATACTGACAGTGACTCAGAAACTCTTTTGCAACCTATGATGCACTGTGTTGACTAGAAATAAACCTCAAAAACTCAACTCCAAATTTTAATTAGGTGTGAATTACCACAAACCTTAAGACATCTATCTGTGAAACACTGTAAGTGTGATGATTAATGTGGTCATAGTGTAGTGAACTACAACTGTGAATTTTAGACAGGAGTTGCTGAAATGCTTTTAAGTTGCATGGTAAACGTACATTAAATTAAACTTGTGCTACCTGTGGCTTCTGGTGTATAACGCAGTTATAGCTTTTGTTGATCAAACCATGTATGTGGAGTTGAACAAGTAGTGCAAACAGTAAGAAAGTATTGCCACTTTTTTCTTGAGTGTCAGCGATGAGATTCTTGCACAGCAAGTGTCCTGCTTCTACTTAGCTGGAAACATTTGCAGATGGTAGTACTCCTATATCTTGTGTGCCTTGTGAGTGGCTGTAGTGCCAAGGGCAATGAAATACAGTCGGGGGGGGGGGGGGCTGTTCCAGACCAGTCTCTGCATTACAGTAGTTGACTTATAATTATATTGTGAGTTTTGCTAGGTCAGTGAACTTTCTAAGGGCAGGAAATGGAAATTTAATTAACTATTGCATTACTAATCATTAACATTGTTAGTCTAATAGGGGATTTTAAAAAGGACTGTGTATGAAAACAGATAAAGATCCTAGTCCAAGAGCCATTAAGGGTCCTTAATACAGAGGCAAAAACTATAAACCCTCTGGGCACAGGCTGTAGTTAGGTATAAGTGTGAATGAAAATCAGTGCTCTGTTTGCCCTCTGATAGTGGGGTAAATTTCCATTCATTCTAGGTTTCAAAAGAAATTTTAAAATACTAGCATGTTATCATAAAATACTTAGATTTTTCACTTGGAAAATGTTAATTAATTTTATCTTATGTTAAACCTCCTGAACATCTCCAAGTATCCACAGCAACTCTTCTCTTATAAGAATACAATGTAAATGCCTATATATTGGCTTTAAAACTCTACTATGTAGTTTCACTACAGTTCCGAGCAACCTCTATGACCATGTGTAGAGACAAGTAGCATGTACATTTGGATGGCTGTGTAATGGAAAGGAGAAGTTTTCATATGAATCTGGAAAAACATAGGCTCTGTCTTGCACAGAGGGTTGGTCAATTCCAGCTATGGACTGACAATATCATCACCATTGTTTCACAAGAAGAGTATTAAAGCTTTTCACTTCTGATGCAGCTCTGATAGGGTAGAAAAAAAAAAAGCAACCATAAAGTTCTGCTGGAATTTTGGCAAATTTATATTGTACAGATCCTCTCTATGATACACACAATAAATATACAATGTGACACATTTTCTCTTCCAGCAGATTTAGGCAACAAAATTCAGCAGACTACATCTATGTTAGTTCTCATGTCTAATCAGTAACGGTCTGCCAAGCATGGTCCTCAGAGGCTGGTTCTTTATCATTAACATACAGTTGCCAGAAGTACAGCTATCCAGGAAATTTACTTTGGCTCAGAAAACAACTGTTGGTGTGATGTGATTTACTCTTCAGGAAAACATTCCACTCCGCAGAGCCAAGATATTTTTAAACAGACAACTTATTTTCAAAGGCATACTTCAACAAGCAAGAGGGACCAACTGTTTTGACTATATAGAGAGGATAGGATTGATAATAAAGGTGAAACAGCCATCTTTATTTCCTTTTTTTGTGTATGCAATGCATAGCACCACCACCATTTGACTGATGGTACTAGGAACATAAATGACATCCCATTGCATCTGATACCATGGCAGTATATGCCTTGAAAGGAAACACAGAAAAAATCTGCAGACTGAAACAGAGAAGACAAAAGCACAGTAAGCAAATCCTGTTGTAGAAGCACATTGTACCTAAAATGTTGCAAGTAAAATGTATATACATGAACTTTGCCAGAAAATACTAATTCCTATTCCAAAATTGCAGCACTCTATTAGATTAAGCCTTTAGTAACAGTCACATCATTAGAAAAAATGAATGCTAAAGATTTGAGATAGAATATGATACTTTTTTAAAAATTTGCATCTAAAGGCCAGTGTTATATAGTCTCACAAAGTCAAGTGATGTGCTAGAGAAAGAATTAGTTTATATATCAGCTATATGAGATAGAAAGTTACAGTTAATGCTCCGACATCCCTGTTGTAGACTAATCTCTTGGGTTTTAGAGGTTATGTTTACCTGGCCAAGTTTTAGCTCAGTTGGGGCCTGTAACAATTCAGATTAGCCCTGAAAATGAAGGAACCTTACTGGTATTCTGCTCTTTTTACACTCTATGCCCCCACACGGCGACCAAACAAACAAACAAAAACAAATAAAAAAAACCCCAGCAACAACACCCAGACAAACTCCTGCTCTGTAAAGCAGAATCATTTATGAACATTTCACATACTTGCAGATTCTGCTCAGGTTAAAGGCTAAATAAAAGCAAGCTGTTTATTTAAGGTCTTGTGTGTCAACAGGGTAGAGGTGGAGTGATGGCTGTTGCTCTCTTCAGTTCTGTACATTTGCAAGTCACTCTGTTTTGTGCAATTTCTTGGTTTGGCCGAGTTGATTTTAATCTCTGAGGTTGCCTTTGCAATACCTGACTGGTGATTGATGAATAATTTTATTTCCCAGTCATAGTTGTATTGTTGCTTTCTTTTTGTTTGTTCTTTCTTGGATTGTTCTGTGTAATGGGTGACAGATTAAGTTGTTTTCTTTCTTTTCCGTGATGCTGCTAATCTTCCATTGGAAAGGAGGGGTACGACACATTTCCAAGAGTCAAATTCCGCTATAACGCAGCTAGGCTAAAATAAATGTTGACTGTCCACTGATCTGACTACCCTAACTGGTAACTTTCAGAAGAGTGTGCTTATTGGCAAAGATCTTTCCAGATATGATTTTAGTGATGGCTTTGTTCGGATTGATGTAAAATAAGGCATTTACTGTTATTTCAGGGAGGAAAAGAGAGCTGTTATGCAGCATAGCTGCACATTTCCATTAAAAAATGGATGAACCTCCAGAAATACCTCAGAATTAGCTACCATGTAACGTAGTGAAAACACACACGTGCCAAGCAAGAAAGCAGACTTAGTGCTGGAAGAATTTATATGGAAACAAAAATATCTTCTCAGTTTTAAGCTCCTGCAGTAGTTTGTTTCTGCTTCTGTACCTGAATACCTCACCAGATACATGAGATTTTGCTCGTGTATCATTGTATGCAAATTGTTTAATTTTCTAACTTGCAAAACACTTACATACAGTAGTCTGTGAATTTAATCTAATGAAGATGGGACATATCCTAGGCAGATTAATATTCTTCTTCAGAGGGCAGAACTCACGTGGCCGCATTATAAAGTTTCACATTAGGAAAGAGATTTTTGCATGCTCTGTCATCTTATTCTGGTATTTTCCAGTCTGTGTGAATTCACACAGGTAACCTTTTACTGAGTCCTCTGTGATTGCATGCCCAAAGGCTTGCCTAATACAAGACTACCTCACCCTCTGAGCTTTACCTCTCTTGCATCCCTAGCCCTTCACAGCAATAGAATTACTATCTTAATTTACTGTGAAAATCTTTGATTGGTGTAGCTCTTAGGACAAGTACCTGTGTATCTTGCTCTAAAGAGCCTATTAGCCACACAAGGCACTGCCGCAGAAGTGCATAGCAATTATTAGGGGGAACACAAATGTTATTTGAGAAATTGTACTTGGTTCAACCTAAGGATTTTGGTCAGGATGAGCTGGATAAGCTTTTGGGGAGTGCACTTCCCTCCTTGCATTAATTGCAGGAACAGAACAATGAAATGGATTTATTGGTGTAAGATTATACCTTACACGGTGTTTTCAGTATGGAATTCTCCGAATAAGTTGTAGGTCTGTGGTTGTTATGTCTTTGGCATGAGATGCTTGCGTGTGTTTATATATGTATATACACATACACAAATGTTTTATGATTTTTCACGTTCTTTTTCAGAATCACTTTAGTCAGCATTGTTGGTAATATCTTGGAATAAATGAGTAAAATATTTTCATCTGTTCTTCTCCTTCAAGGCAGATCAGCTGTGAAGGAAACACTGTGAAATGTGTTTACAGAAACCTACTAAGTAGAACTCTCAAATGCTAAGCATTGTCCATGGGTGGCTTTTTCCCCCGCTCCTGTACATTTTCTCTCTTTCTTTCATACTTAAGATATCTCTGTGCCACTTGGTCTGTTTTTTTTCTTTACTTTTCTTCCAGTTCTACCTAACTAGCTTTTACTGGATTCTGTTTCCACTTGGTTTGATTCCTTTGTCATTTGCCAATTATAAATAAATTATCTATGTAAATAATAATAGTATATGTATTTAAGAAGATAGTCTTAACTGGGAGATGGATCTGGACCCAAATGTTCAATCTTTCTCTCACTTTCCTTCTGAAACATTCTGGTGAAATTTGGATGAGAATTTAAGCATGGAACATGAAATTGTTAGTGTTTCTTTCTTTGTGAGATACCAAAAAGACTTCAGTGAGGCTTAAATATGGGCTTACTACTTAAAATCCATAGTTTTAAACACTACCTCTTAGACTTGGCAGGGGAAGGAAAGGGTTGTTGATATGTGATACTGTGTAAGGAATCTTGCAGTAACAAGCTCATGTGATATGAGCCATGCTGAGCATACAGATTTCCTGTACAATATTCAAGGACATCAGGCACTGGGTACCATGTAACTTTCTCTTGGTTTTAAATAACTGCAGAAGTAATGTTGTCTGCCTTTAATCCCAAGGAAGATCTGAACAAATATTTCTATTCTCTTTATTAATGGTATAATAACAAGTGTTTGGCAAAAACGAATCTCCTCTTAATCTTCATGCTTGTCATCCTTACTCTTAGGCAAAGGTCGCTGGATCATGTCATAGACTGGTATTTGCCTTGGCAATCAGTGTTGTCCTAATCTATTTACAGTGGATGGGCTGGATTCTCCCCCATACAGGCCTGTAAATGTCAGTGCACTGATATACAGCTATGCTAGAGCATCATCAGTTTAAGAGGCATTAGCTTTTGCCTACATGTGGACCACTGGATTCACAAGTATACTTTGGAAGATGTTTCTGTGTGTGACCATATTGTGAGGACTTTGAGAGCAGAAATCAGCAATTCACTGTTTATTCTTTACATGAGTAATTGGGGGGAAAAAAAGCTTAATAGCATATACATAATTTCTTTGCAGCAAAGAATGGTTTTCTGGGGAGTGGGAGTGGCATCTAGATTATACTTCAAAACGAAAATGCAAATGCTGCTGACTATCATGGCTCTGTCACAGTAACTTAAGTACTCTACAAGAAGTTACAGAAAGTTTTCAAAAAAGATAATTTCCTAGTACATTTTCCCTGAGAAGAACAGCATCTTTCTTGCCTTCCTTGACACAGGAAGCTGGCTGCTGTCTGTCTTCTGAGATACATCTTGAAAAGATAGTAGTAGTGAACCGGGGACCTCTGATGAAGCAGTGTTCCAAGAGCATTATATTAGAAGATAGCACTCTGAATTTTGGCTCAGAATGAGTGCACTGTCCTTTTATTGTATAACTTTACAACCTTGGCTCTGATAAAATTACTCTTGAACTTTACTTCAATGCATGTACTCTATTAAATCTGTGCTATTCTGCTGGTAGGTAAGCTAGGGATCTTCCTGCTTATTGAATGTCTGTAAATGCTAAATGAAGCTCAGATGCGTGCTAGGGCTTATTGTGGGATGAGTATGAATCATCATTAAATCACATCTTACCTGTTAATAAATGAATGTATCTCAGAAGGTGCTGTATGTTGAACATACGTATGGGATAAAAATGTCACAGAACAAAATCTTGGGGGGTGGTGGGGCACTTTAAATCATATGGGGAAATGTGTTATCCTTAGGCAGCATTTTTCATCAAACGGAGCTTCAGAAATATAACTGATAACAAATATGGTGATATCAGTACAAGTCAACCCATTCTCTCTACCTGTCTTCTTTCATTCTTGTGAACCAAAGTTGGTACAGACCCACCTTAATAGGTAGAGAAGTTGAGTAAAAAGCTGCTTTGTCTCACCATAAGAGCATAAAACAGCTGAGTGGATGTAGTTCTGTAAATAAAAGTAAAACAATAGGTGAGCACAACCTTCAAAATTATTGGGCTACAAGGAAGTCAATGAATAAAGATTTTCATTACTGGGGCTATTGTAGAATTCAGTCTAGATTTTTTTGCTCTTACTGACTTAGGAGACATATGAAAGTGGTGGTTTGCGAGAATCCTATAGAACTTCTGTATAGCAAAGTGGTTTGATTCATAAGAAACTAATACGAGTATAAGATGAGTGAAAATTCCTAGCATTACACATTGTCAGTGTATATCCATTCATGTGCTTTGCTACAAGTGTTTTTAAAAAACATTGGACTTGGAAGTTCAAATATGTATTGAGTTAGTACTCGCATACTTGTTAAGTCTGCCAAGCTTGTGGCTGCCTGAAATTTCCACAATAGAAAAGTGATCCTAACAATGAGTAAGTCAAGGTAATTGGAGTAATATGATAAATCAGGCTAGCCATAGCAGAGACTGTCTTCCAAGCATGCTACCATTCAGTTAGTCATTGACATCTTTTGTAAGATGTACATGATCCGTATCAAGATTTTTCAAGTGAAACTGAAGTCTTGTGTATCCTGGTTTCGGCTGTGTGGTACTTGATTGCCGGCTGGGGTTAAACCATGACACTGTGTCATAAGTACCTTGTTCACAGTGCTGAATTAGCCTTCCTTGATTTATGTTGGTTTTTTGGTTCACCTCTCTGCAAAACTGTAGTCTATGAAATAATTTTAGAAACTGCTCCAGCAATATATTTTTGTAAGTATTTCACATAAGAATTGTACTTACCTACACCACCCCCCCCCCAAAAGAAGTGTAACTGCAATGCAATCATAACTTAGAAAAGTGTTAATGTATTTCTGACAGAAGTTACGTTCTCATGCATAATCTGTGTTGCTTGCTGTGTACTTCTGTGTACATTGCCTTTGTATATGTAAATGATCAGTAAAATAATTTTAACTTGAACTCATTTTAACTTGTAACTTAAGCAAATTCATAGCTTAAGTTCAAAAGACTCCAGGTCAGAACTGAGGAGAGAGAGTTCCAGTTTCTTTCTTTGCCAAATTTTTGTGACCTCATTCAGGTTATTTGATCTTTTGTCATCTCGACTTAGTGCCTTTTGACATTAACATAAAACCACTTCTTCCCTAAACTTTATCCACCCATCTTTAAGGCATAAAATATAACTACTAATTTTAATGTTCTCCTTAGCAGGGTTGGGAAGAAGTGCCACTAACTTTGCAGTTTTGATTCAGAAAAGCTATTGCAGAGAAAAATACTAAAGGGTTCAGTTCAAAAGTAGAGATTGACATCATCTGCGCATTGAATAGTGATTCTTGTCAGTGTGTGACATCAAGAAGAGGTCCCGAGACAATAAAAGTCTATGTAAACTTTATTGAATTGACCTTTTCAATATGTGCTTTTAATATTAGAATATAGTTCTAGATATGCAACTGCTTCATATTCTGACTACTAAATGACATTTCTTTGTTTAAAATATAAAGTGACCAGAATTAAAAAATCCAGGGTTTCGAAGTTCTTTTATTGGGAAGAAACTTTCTCATAATGTTATATCTCAGCTTAAAAGAAGATCTTTGACCACATTCCCAACGCAGATTTTAAATATGGTTACAACAAATTGTTCCTTAACTGTATAAGTTCAACACTGAAAGTCTAAGTCAAACAATGGTATGGTATTACAAAACCCAGTCTGTGCTGCAGTGCTTTAAGAAAAGTTGGCTTTGTTGTTTTGGATGTTTCCTGTACAGAGCCACTACCAACCTTGCAGCAGCTTTTTCCAGTGTGTTCAGCTCTGGTGAGGCCACACCAGGGATACTGTGTCCAGGTGTGGGCCCCTCAGCACAGGGGAGATGTAGACATACTGGAGAGAGGTGATTAAGCAACTGCACCATCTCTCCTGTAAGGAAAGGCCAGGATAGCTGTGGCTGTTCAGCTTGGAGAAGGAAAGGCTCAGGTGGGATTTTATCAATGTGTATAAATACCTGCAGGGAGGGTGCAGAGAAGGCAGAACCAGGCTCTTTTCAGTGGTGCCCAGTGACAGGACCAGAGGTGATGGGCACAAACTGAAACACAGGAGGTTCCTTCTGAACAGTAGGAAACACTTTTTTGCTGTGAGGGTAACCAAGCACTGGCACAGGTTGGCCAGAGACGCTGTGAAGTCTACTATGTCAGTGTCAGATCTGTGAGAGATCCTGAGACAGCACCAAAGTACCCTCGAAAAGCATCAGAGCATAACTTCCCTTCAAACATCAGCCATTCTGTGATTCTATTAATGATTCATGAACTGTACACATTGCAGGACCGAATTAGTTATGCTTTAATGCTTTAAGATCAGACCCTCTTACATAGCTATACTGAATTGATGCATTAGCATCGGGAAGTGTGACTTAGCCATTATGCATAGTTAAAATAGTACTAGGTGTAGGAACTTCCAGACAAATTATCTCACCTTTCTGAATCCATGTGTAGTGTTCAGCTGTATAGTTCGGTCTCTTAATCTTTAAAGGGCAGAATCCCATGTTTCTGAGTAGATGCTGTGACAGCGGGGAAACCTGGGGCTGTAGACAAGCAGTCTGACTGTAGGGATGTGCTCTGGCCATGTCTGTGTGTACCTCAGGACAGGCCCAGAGGACACACCAGCCCTGTGTAACACCCCACTCCCTGATCAAGGCAGAAGAACAGGGAGGCAGTTCTAAAGGATACAGCTGAGCAATGAGAGCAGAACTGCAGAGTTTGTCAAAAGCAGTGATCAGCCTGCATCGGTGATCAACATTAGATGCATCCCAAGATGGATGGGGTGAATGGGAAACTGGGCTGTTGATTTTGTTGACTAGATAAGAGCTCTAAAGTGCTCTTTGGAAAATCTAGTTCTAATCTAGCTCAAAATCAGGATACACCTTTGTTTGACCTTTTTTATATGTTTTGTATTTTAATCATTGCAAAGTCTTTTTTTCAAAGTTACTCTGTATATTTACAGAGAGACACTTTTGTGATGCTTATCACATGAACAAATGAAATTGCTATTTTTGATGAAGAAAGCTGATGTCAGGGCAATGCAAATAACTCCTTAGTTGCTTCTGTCTGTGGAGCTCAGTAAGCTTTCTCTTTGATTAACTTGCAGTGAGTGTTCTAACTGTTCTTCCTATTAATATAAATTGTATGCATTGTCTAGGCCTCTAAGAAATAATCATAACGATCTAATAATCCAATGTGCAATTGAAATCTAGAACCCTGCCCATCTTAGACTATTTTATATTTTTCTGTTTTAATGGGATGTTCTTGGAAGAGCTTAAAACCTTTTGTTGTATCTCTTCCTTGTCTCTGACTTCATTATGTCATTAAACACAGTGCACTCCGTATTAGATACCAGGAAATTACCCTTTCAAGGTTTTACAAACAGCAGACTTAATGTCACTCATTAACCAGTCATATGAGCTATTAAAAGCCCACTTTCCATTGACACAGTACTGCTCCCCCCAAGCGGGACTTTGAGAACCCTTGAATTCACCCTAGCTATGGCTGGTGAGAATAAGCATATGGTGTTTACACCAGTTCAATGAAAGGTTAATAAGTAAAGAATACAACTCTTAAGTATATTTATGAACATACATATACTTAGTGACATTTCATAGAATCATTGAATAATTCAGGTTGGAAAGGACCTTTAAGGGAAGGGGTTTTTTTCTGATCATTAAGGTCTTAAAGATGTGGCTATAAGATTGGTAAGTAATAACATCATGAAGTAACAAAAATCCATTGTATAAATCTTTAATCCCTTGGCATTGTATTAGTTATATACTTGCGGCTCTGATTTGTGACAGCATCCAAACAGCATACACAACATAATGGGTAACATACTAGTTTTTAATACAAGTCACATGCATGCACTCCTAGGATGCCCTCAATGTTTCCTTTGAAGTCGGAGTCTATACAGATTTCTTGCCTTTCAAGAGAATGCTCTCAGCCTTCCTTCTAAAGTTAGGGTTTAGTCAGGTTCCTTACTTTTCAGATGCGTTGGTTGCAGCTTTGGCTATATAGTTGCTATCATTTCATTAGAAGCGTCATGCAGAGAATTGCAGTGGGTTTTCTGGGTTGCTTTTGCCAATTTTTTTCTAACTTTTTTTAATGTTGATTCTTCCAAATCTGTTTTATGGTGATTGCAGTAGTACTAAATAGAAAAACATTGTGTTAAATATATTAATCAGTGAAGGAGAGGTGAGATTTCATTCATATCCATAGGAAACAATAGGTATCATTGTTATGATTAGGAAAACCCCAGAAAGCACTGTTTATCCAGGCTAGTTGTAGATAATGATGGCTATTGTTTAGTTTTCATTAGTACAGTTGTTTGTTTAAAGAGTGTTGTGGTACTGCTGCCTTGGGTGCCTGGTTTCATGATTTCTCACGCTCACATTACTTATGTAGTAGACTTGTCAGTTACATACAACAAATTTGGGAAGTTCAAAGAACTATTTTGCACATTCATTAAGGGAAGCGCTTCATACTCACACAGCCCCCAAACTGATGGTGCTTCTGTCTCGGAGAAAAATAGAGGGTATATAGCAGTCGGTTGTTGCAATATTATTTTTTTAAAAACCTTAGAAAGGTATTAATGAGATATGATTCAGCTGGTCTGATAATATTGTTCTATGGAACTAGCAGCCCTGAAGAAGACTTCCAAATGAATGTGAGTACAGACAAGATATTTAGCAGTTTTCTGAAAATTTGTTCACTTTGAAAGGTATGCTTAGAAAGTAAGAGGACAAACAATCAGAACAGTGAGATAAAATACTTAAAACTATTACATTTCTTCTTGTTTCTCAGAGCCCAACAGGGAGACTCCAGTGTAAGCTAAAGTAAATGACAGGGGTGGGACTGGAGTAACTTAAACCACTGGCTGCTTTGGTAGGGATGGCTTGTTAGCTAAACTATGGGGAATTTTGTTTATGAAGAGATTTTATGACAGCAAGACAGGTCCTGATGCTCTCAGTCCTTTTTATTTTTTTTAATTATTATTATTACAACAGATTTTCCTTCTCACAGATTATTTAATAGCTGCCTGCCTGGTTTTACTCTAGTATGTGTTCAGTTCACACAAGTACATTTGCTCTGGACACAAGAGCAGATTTTAGCACCAAAGGATCAGAGGGAGGGAGGTGTTAAATAGTCTTTGAAGTCTTGATTTCTTTGGGTCTTTGCTGTGCGATTTTAGTTCTGTGTCTCTGGCCTTGCGTTAACTGTAGTAGGGAGAAGCAGCTAAGAATGTTGACGTGTCAATATTATATAAATCTATAGAGAGACAGGCTTCTGTTTCTATCCAGTATTCCAGATAGAGGAATATCTGGACTTGGAGGTTCAAGGGTGAGCGAGCCCAAATGATCCTCTGTGCTCCAAAATAACGAGAAGAACTCAAAGGGATTCTGCTGCCCCACTCCTCTTTTCGTCTCAAGGGCACTGAGTGAAGTCAGTTCCTCGTGTTCTGCTGATAAACTTTCCAGAAGTCCATGGCAGTGCAGCACTGGAGAGCAGTGCATTACATCTCTGGCCACCTATTGAACCTCCCTCCCATCGCTCGCTTTAACAGGACTGTTATGACTGTCACAAAGTTTTTTAAAACCAGATTCTGGTGCTGTAGTTTCAAATACTCTGGATGCATGAAAGGATGCACTAAAGAATATTTGTGACACAGAGTGACTGCTAAAATTGTAAAATAATTTTTGTGTTGGATGAGTTTAAAGCAAACAAAAAAAAAAACATTTCCTCCTATTTCACCCCAACAGATTAGATTCTTGTGAGGTCTTTATGGTCAAGTTCCTTTGTAGTGAAGGTATTATATGTTTAGGGAAAAGTTTGATAATTTCCCTGTATGTCTCTTGAAAGAATAACAGCCTTGGGATAGTAAGTTTGAAGTAAAAGTACCAGTCTGAGAATAGATCTAGCTTTGGTGAGGAGTCCTCCAAATTGTTTTAAAAAAACCTTACTTAAAAATCACTAAAATGTGGCATAGAATAACAACATTCTATTGTTGTTATTTATATATTTATATTATTGTTGTATAACAAGATTCTAACTTTTCTAATAAGCTCAGACAATTTGACTGTCTAAGGACACTTAATTTACCATTTTCTTCTGACAATTGATGGTGACCTTAAATACTGGTAAAGCTCCTTCTTTTCACAAAAATGACTGTGCTACTGCTGTGCAATATCCAGTGTGTTGAATCCTGCCTTTGCAAGGGTGAGCACATCCTCTGCACGTTCAGAATTGCCACTTGCGTAATCCCGCTTCCTTCCAAAGGCTCAGCATATCCAGCATCAGAGGCTGTTATTTCTGCTGCTGCTGTGCTGGTTAGTAGACCAGAGAGAGGACATCAATGTATTTTGGCTGTTGTGTTTCTTAATGGATGCTGCTGAGAAATGTGAAGTCCGGTTTGGTATCTGTGGTTTAAGCTGTAACTAAAATGAATCCTTAACACTGAAGATGGTTAGGTAAGCAGAGGAGGAAAGAGATGGTAAATAAAATCTCTGTTTACCTCAGTAGGGCTTCTAACATGCTCTGTGTATAAATCTTACAGTGTTTTTAGGAGACTACTGTTGTTTAATACAAACCTCTGAATAGCTCAGTTATCCTGGAGTTACCCTGCCCTACCCAGGATTTTCAGCTGTTGAGAGTAAGCAGAGAAAACTGTAGTTTCAAAGGTGTAGACTAAATTTGACTCTTCATAAACTGTTCTTTCATGGGTGTTGCCATTCTCCAGCTGAATAAGTCCCTAGGGGATGTTCTCTTATCTCTCCCATTTAATTCTTAACAAACTGTCTCTCAGCTCTGTGTTGCAGGGCTATCCCATTTCAGGTCTCATTCTGGGAATTTTTGAGATACCACTATTTGGAAACCAGCTTTTAAGAGTAAAAAGTAGATATCTGCCATAAAATGTTGATGTTAACGTCCACTCACATTGTTAAAAGTTTTAGTATTCCCCTAAAGTTAGTGACTCGGAGCTTTACTGTGTTCCTGCTTCTTCTGCATTCCTCTCTACAAAGTAATTGATAGCCTGACCCGATGACCTTGTGAGTCCCACTGTGTGCCATGTTAACTTCTTCACAGAAGCATATATAAGCATGAAGATTTTTCTTATGGGATTAAGGATTCTGGGTTTGGCCAGAAATTGTCTTGCTCTTGTCATGCTCATCTATGGTCTTTTGTCTAACACCTGGTAAGCAGGTTTGTCAGAGCAGGAACAAGCCCTGAAGAGCTGTGAGGTTGTGTAGACACAAAGAGTTCACAGAAGCTGAGAATCTAGTCTGATGGATTTACATCCATATAAACAAAGCCAAAAGTTTGTCTTTGTGGGATTATTGCTGTAGAGAGGTACTCTTCAGTGAGACTCGACCTTGTGCAGTGGGACAAGTGTAAACTCTCTGGGGTGGTGGTAAAGTGTGGCTGGTTGGTACTGAAAGTACTGAAATGACATGCTATAGGGACTAACCTATCACCGGTATGAGGAAGATACTGTATACAGATGGTGGAACCAGGGACTTTAATCCCCTCTGACTTGCAAAGTAAATTAATGGAATACAGGTGGCCTTTCATATCAATATATTTGAAAAGTTTAGTATGCTCTTGGCTTGCACCGTTTTGCTGTTACACCTGTAATTGCTAAGGACATTATTATTAGTCTTTGATGTGGTCCTAAAAAGGTTAAAAAAAAAAAAAATTGGTTGATCTGGTGAGCAGAACAGTCACATCTGGTAGAATAAGCTGTACTTAAATGTTTTGTTTTCTGAATAATATACTTTGTCTTGTTTCTGTGCAAACAGAACATACAGCTTATGTTGTATAAGCAGTTTCTTGGTCTCCTGTTCCCGTTAGAAGACTTGAACAAAGTCTGTCAAGGGATGTACACCCTACTGAAGGCCCACGGTGTCCCGGAAGGTGCTAATGGGCTCCTCTGAGTCCCAAGCTGTTGCAAGGTACCCTTTCTAGGTGGTGTGTCTGGTGAAAAAAACATGAAAAAGGAAGAGGCAGAATTACATAAGAATTAAGCAGGAACAAAAGTGAACTTCTGGCTTTCCTTTCATGTGGAAAGGCCATCTAATTTGCTTTTTTTACTGCCTATGAATATGCTCAGATACTGTTTGTTTTTTTAAAAAAGGTGGTGACCCTTCCTGGGACCACAAACTTTTAAAAACTCTTGTGGCTGAATACTGCTGAATGGCACTGGGCCTCATCTGTCGCTGTCTGGGTGTTATTCTTGCCTTTATTATCTATCACAAACTTACCAAGGGAAGGCTGATTCCAGAGGCACGATAGCACTGAGGGAGGGGGGACTGAAAGAAACAACTTCATTTCTTATGTGTGAATAAATGGGACTTCTAACCTACTCTTCTGTCTGTGCAGAGCAAAAAGCAGTGCCACAGGACTCAAGGGCATATAAACTACAGCTTGATGAGTTAATGCATTCACCTGAGCTGCCAGAACTGACTTGGGGCATGCTACTAGCGCAGGGCAAGCTCTGTACGTAGGCCCTGCCAGTGCCATCCTCTGTAGTATTTCCAGATCCTTGATGTTGTAGATCCACTGGAGCAACAGTGGGAAGACTCTGGAGGTGGTTTTTTACACGTGAGGAAGTACTGTGAAACACTGTTGCTGCACTCCTGGTCTTGGCAGATCAAAGGCAGCCTCTTCCTAAGGGGGGGGGCGGGGGGGGGAGTGGTTTATCTGCGGGTATTTTCCACAGGGGAAGCTGGTTGTATAGCTTAATTATAATGAGATTATATTATCAGAGGAAAAAAAAAATTGAAAATAAAAAAGGGTACAAATACATCTGTTTCAATGATGCAGTGCTTCAGGTGTGAGCTATACCAAGGCATTTTTCTTTCTTATGGTGGACTGCGTGCATAACTTGTTTGTAAATGTACATTTTTTTCCCTTGGATTTTTTTTTTTTTTTGAGAGGGTGTGGCTGAGGAGGGAAGAAGAAAAAAGGAAGATAATTCTAAAGATGATTAATCATAGCAAAACGAACTGTTTTGGCTGCAGTAGTTTTCTGTTGGATACTTTTTTTCTGTACTGTTTAAGTTTGGGCTGTTTGCATTTCCACTTATGTTAGTGCATTAGTGAGTAGAGATGATATTGTAACTGAGGTAGAAAATCACATTTTAATAAGTAACTCATCGCACACTTGATGATCATTAGCAGAGATTACCCTGTGAGTCAAAATCCAAAGTACAACTCATGAATTTGTATATGGCAGCTATACATCTCTGATCTGATACTAGACTTGTAATTATTTTTATTGATCAATATACATATTTCTATATATTAATTCAAAACGTGGGTATTTCTCATTTGAAAAATGATTGTGCAAAAGTGTCATTTTCTTTATTTCTACATTCACAGCTGTGTGGCACATTCAGTTCCAGTGAATCTGACATCCTGTAACCAGAATTCCATTCATGATAACAGTTAACTCGGGTTTCAGTTGCAAAAATTACTAGTGCTGCTGAAAGGGTAGGTAGATGTTGGCTGTTGTTTGGATGAGTAGCCAGCTGGAAACCACAGATCTAGTCAATTGTATTGACAGGAGCATGGCTGTTAGGACAGCTGCAGCTTTTCTGCCTATGCTTACTATAAGGACTTTAGCATGAAAAAACTCCTGGAATACTGCACTAGTCATGTCACTCTTGTGCCAAATCAAATTTCAGGTTTGAATGCCAGAACTTTTGTTTCAGGAGTAAAGGTTTAATGTGAGGATGTTTTAACAAATTTATAGATCACACTTTAGTTATGTTAGGTTAGTAGTCCAGGTTGATTAAGGATGCCCTTTGGATTTCTGACTGCTCCAAAAAAAGACTCAGCAGTTGAATGAGATTTGTAAGAAAGTTTGGGAGGATTTCCTGAAGAGAAAAGGTATTGCAGAGGTAAAAGAAGCACAGTCCGTCCTCACAACTTGATCATGCTACTACACGGACTAAAAATTACTATTACAGAAGTGTGGGGAGTAAGGAGACAGACAATAAGAGCCAGATTCACAAAGAAATTTGGAATGTTGAGGGAGAGATATCAATAATGCTACTGAGTGCTTCAAAACAGGTATTTGAGGTGGCCTAGGATATTAAAGTCATTCAGGTAGGGCTGGCAGATGGCACAAGACCTAGGAGAGGTGTGTGCTTTTCTACAGCGCAATCTGGATGTTGGGCAGGGACTCCCAAAATAGCTTTAGGATGCCTAAATGAATCACAGCCATGCTAACAACTGGTTTCAGGGAGTTGGATATCCAAGTGTTCGGACAAACTGGGCTTTGGTTCCTGTTGCATTCTATTCTGGCCAGAATTCTATTCTTTTAGAGTTTTGTTTCAGCTCTGGGAAGCATCTGCAATATGTTACTTTGTGGTCCTATAAACCCAACCTGAATAAATGTTACCATTTCACAATTTGCTTCCATTGGGATAAATTTGGGCCCTGAGTCGTATTTTTTTACTCATTATTTGGGGAAATAGAGAGAGAATGCGCTTCGGTGGAGTATGTTAAATATTGCAGGTGAGAAATTGTTGTCTGGTCCCAGGTGGGACTATTAAAATATGATTTATTTTTCCTCCAGTGTAGGCTGGTCAGCTTCTGAACTGGTCACCTTAATTTAGGGTCTGGAAATTTTCCTCAACAATCTTGCATATTTTGTTAATTGTAAAAATAGTGTTAAATCAAGTTAATAGAGAATTATAGATACAGCTACACTCTTGGTCCGAGCACAACTGGTCACATGTAGAATAGTGAAAAATGATGCACACTGAATTCTTAAGACCTGGTTGTTTCCAAATACTCCACGTTAAAAAAACAAAACAAAAACATTCATTCTGAAAGTTCAGTCATGCATGCACCCTGGAACTGCTGTCACAGCAGGAATAGCCTAATTTGAACAGCTTGAGTAGCATGATTGCTCACAGCATTGCAGCAGACTGTAGGTCAGTCCTCTCAAGGTCTCACAGCAGCATTTTGTTTAGGGTTTTTGTTCTCGCAGGGAATTATGATGCATAGGCAAACTTTTCTATATTGTCTATAACAATAATATTCAGAAAACATTTTTAAAAAAAATTAAATGCCTGCTGTCTTAAAGTCCTTTGAAAAACAATGAAATGGAATCTTCCGAAGCTCAGTAACAGGAGTGTGGTGATATTCTGAAAGAATGCAAGAATTTATTAGAAGTATTCAACTTTTTTTTTTTTCCTCAGCTAAATCACTTTGACTATACAGCACTTCTATCCAAAAAAAAATGTTTCTAGATCAAATCTATAGTCCCCTTTCTGTACACAGTGGTACTCACTAGGCAGTGTAACGTAATATCTGTACATCAGAAATGCTGAAAATAGTGCTGCTAGACCCAAAATAGAGAATGATGGATGGTTGAAAGAAAAAGGTTTGCATTAGCTTTTGATAAGTATATTTGTTAATTTACAGTCAAGCTTTACAATGCATGGTCATGTTTACATAAAAATGGGATCTTTCCTTCTTCCATCCTATTGAGGAGTGTACACTAGCACTTCCAGTGCATATACAGGCTGGCTGTGGGAATGGGGGGGGGGGGGGGGGGGCGGGGAGTTCAGCATATCAGAGTTAAGCAAGGACCTTCCTTATTGCTGCTTTTCAGTATGTAAAGGAGACTTACAAAAAAGTCAGAGAAAGACCTTTTATTAGGGTGTGTAACAACAGGATTAGGGGCAACATTTTTACACTGAAAGAGGGCAGATTTAGATGGGATATAACCAAGAAACTTTTCTACAATGAAGGTGATGGGACAGGTTGCCAGAGCAGCTGTGGGTGCCCCATCCCTGGCAGTGCTCAAGGCCAGGCTGGACGAGGCTGGGAGCAGCCTGGGCTGGTGGAAGGTGTCCCTGCCCATGGCAGGGGGCTGGGACAAGATGATCTCTAAGGTCCCTTCTAACCCAAACCATTCTACAATTCTGTGATTCCAAGCATCTCTCAGGCTACTCTATCCAGCCTATGGGCTGCCTTTCTGAAGTAGGATTTTCTCTGTTTTAATTACAAATTTTGTCATATTCCGTATCAGGTACTTGGGATAGGTCAAAATTGCAGAAATAATTACATGCAACTACGTCAGTGATTATTACTCCTGATACAGCTAATTTATGCATTAGTCACAATTATGTGGTATGAAGGATGTGTGAAGTCGCAAGGTAACAATTAAATGGAAATTTTCCCCTGTAATTAAATGGGCAGTATTACTTTTTAATAACTAAAATTTGAATCCTAAAATAGTTGGAAGCATTTCTTCACCACTGTGATTATGTATCTTAACGAAGCATTATTATTTTGGTTCTGGAAGGTGTCTGAAAATGCAAATAGCAGGAAATCATGCATAGCTACTTAGTCTTGGAAAAGCAAAGATCTGATTTATGTCCTCAGTTTTATATAAAACTGTTGTTTGAGGAATAAGCTGGCTTAGTTTATGTTTACAAGACTTAGAGGATTAAGGCAGTATGATTACATTGTAAGTATATAGAACACATTATCAACGTAAACTTTTCTAAAATGTCTTAAGCTTTAAAACCTTTTTGGGTATTTTTTTTTTCTGTAGCATGTTTCATAGGTTTGCATCTTATTAATGTTCTCATTATAGTAATAGGAGATGCAGCTCTTTCTGTCTTTTTAAAAAAAAATGCTTTCATTGCAGAGCTAACACTGTTATACCTTCCTGTGGAAGTACTGTATTTTCGTACTTCTCAATCCTCGTAGAGAATGTCCAGCTCAAAGTTATATAGCCTGTGAAAGTGGGGAAAAAAAGTGGCATCCTCTCAGGTTTTCTTGCCGTTACACAAGTAATGCCCTAACATGCAATGATGTCCTTGCATTATGCCTATGTTATCTTTTAGGCAGCAGCAGCAGAGGCAAATAATGAAGAAGACCCAAAGAACTAGCTGCGCTGTCAGCACTCCACAGAAAACATGCATTAGTGTTTTTGGGCTGTTAGCTACGTTTCTAAAGTCCAGTCTGTTCCAGCCTAACTCAACTGCAATTGAGGTTGCTGGGAATCAGAATTAGCTATGCAGTTAAAAATAACATCTTGTCATTTTTGCCACTTCTGCTTCTTGGATAGGAAAATGACTACAATTCAGAAGAGGCTATATAATTAACACTCCATACACAAGTACTTATCTGTCTATATACACATAATATTATAGATATCAATATATAGTGTAGAACATGGGACATAGGTTCTAAAAAAACTATGGTAATTAAGATAGCTTATATTTCTGTAAGTAAAAGGATAATAATCTGGGCATCACATATTTAAAAACAAGCAACCGTAGGTACAAGTACACAATGTTTTTATTTATAATTTTTAAGGTATAATTTACTAACAAAAATACAGCCACACAGTATTTCATCTGCCACCCTAAATAGATGTATAGGGGTTTTCTTGGTTGTTTTTTGTTTGTTTTTTTTTTTTTAATATATATAATTAGAATTTGGCCTTTGTTTGCTCTAATATTTGGTCAGGGACTGGGTGACTTCTGTGACACAGTGATATCAACCTGTGCAGAGGCCTGGGTTGGATCTGAACTTGTGTTGGATCATCTTGTTGCATCAGTTTAAGACAAGGTTGGCTTTTATCATCTTAAATTCTTAAATTACTAGAGGTGTCATACAGACTCACTTCTATTCTTTTGATTCATGTTCAGACCAAGCTAATTCCTATTATTTTACTGATCCTGTGGAGGCCATCGACAATTAAAAGTGTTTTCTAGCAACAATGCCATTATACCGTAAGTATTAATTGAATCCAGCTCAGGTGTGCTCAGCACACATCAGCCTAGAATTTGTAGCTGTAATCCCTGCTAATGCTCAGACTATTGCAAATATAGCTGCTGCCATGTAATGGGGAGTTGTAATAGTTCTCAGCTGTATCCACAGTTAAAGATGATTTGCCAATGCTGTTTATACCTGTTGAGTCAGTAAAAACAGCCAGTGGCCAAACCCCAAGGTTTGTTCTTCATGGGCCATGGTCAATAGAACCGTCAGGGAGACTTCTGTAGCTCAGAATAATTGTTGTGCTGAATACAAAAACTAACCATGCAAACTGATGCGCAGAAAGGAATGGTAATCGATTCACTCTGTCTTTAGTTGGGGGTTGTGCTCTTTCCTTAAAAATGAGAAGCTTTAACTTTAATGTGTCTGAAAGACACGTTTGCTGAATGTATTTGAGATGTAACGATACAACCAAGAAAGAAGTGCATTTGGAAATTTTTCATGTTACTGGCATGTGTCATCTGAAGAGCTTTAGTAACTTTCTTCCAAGGTGTTTTAAAGGCATGACAATCGCACTATCAATAGGACAACCACATTTACTTTTAATGTATTTCTTAGAAAAGGGCTTGATTCCATGTTTAAGAAGAAAAAACAAAAGCAAACCTAACCGCTTGCCTTCCTTATGGAGCTATACCAAATAACACAAGTAACTGACCTGAAAGGAGTTGTTACAAACCTGAGATCTTTTTATAAGGAGAACAAGGGGACCCCAAGAGGAGACATGGACAGTGAATGGCCCTGGAGAAGAGGAAGCCTGCAGATGAAAGTGGTAAAGGGAAGCCACATGTTTTTTCCCCATAATAGTTAATATTAATTAGGACTAACAGAGAGGTAGGTTTTCTGATGTGTGGCTTTTCTTGTAGGATTACAGACAGCATGTGTTCTAATCTGATTTGATTGATTTCTAACATTACTTCAGTAGATTGTCTCCTGTTCCCCCCTCAACCATATTGTAACTTTGACCTGCATAGTCTAAAAATAACTCATTAGCTGAAGAACTGTTCTATCTAGAACATTGTACTTTGGCCCTGTAATGTGGAGAATTGCTTTTTATCACAGCATTGGTTATAAATACATTTCAAATGATTTTACCAATACTAAACCAGTTGCATTTTTTTTCCCTATTGTATTTACCAAAACCACGTGATTAGGAAACAAGTTTTATGAAGCATGGCAAGTCAGTAGGACTGATTTATTAGTAGTAAAAAATGTCAAGCACTGAATAATATGAATGAAATAGGAGATGAATTCTAAGAAGCTGGTCCATCCTGATACTCACCAATGCAGTTGGATTACCACTTAATCATTTCACTGACACTTGTAATTCAAGCACTAAGTATTGACTAGGATTTTGGTTTCTGCCTCTTTGATGTTGTAGGAAGGAAAAAGAGAAACATGAGGTTCTGGTAGAACAGGATGGGGTATTTCTTCATTCTTTCCCCCTGCCACCCCCAGCTATTTCTCCCCCAAAAAAGTAGGGGAAAGAGATCTGTCTGAGGGTGAGGCTGTAGGAAGAGATACTGGTAGGAGACTGCCTTGAAATACGTTCTGATATATTCTGTTGACTGTTGATAGGGTGGACCTTGTTTCCTTTGTGAATAAATGCTCATTGAAAGCATGTGTTTCTCCATGAAAACAGCTGGCATATTGCCATGAAACCTGGTGTGTTAAAAGCTGAGCACTCCTTTCTTTGTCACTATATGAACAGCACCTCCTCCTACTAATGTTATTTTAGAGAAGGTGGTATCTCTCTCCACCACAGTTCTATTTTCAAACTGAGAAGTATCTGCAGGAAAATTTTTGTTTGCAGTGGTGTATAAAGTTTGTTTGAACAAATAAATCTTTCTTAAGACTCTGGAAAAAAAGAGAATTAATGATCAACTTCACTTAGATTAGGAAATATCATGAAACTCATTAATGACAGAAGCAGCTTCAACACTATTGTATATTCTTTCTACTCTGTTTTGCTTTTTCTTATCCAGTGTCCTAAATCATAAATATCATCTATTTGCTAAAGACATTTTGGAAATAGCATATATTACTTGAGGTGTGCTCTAATTCGACGGCTCTATAGACATTCAAAGAGATGGTGAAGTGGAAACCTATTATTGCCTAAAAAATATTTTGAAAGCAGTAAAGGAACATTTTAATGAAAGATATTAGCCTCTAGGAAAAAAGTGTGATTTTTTTATTTTTAAACCATTTGAGTGGCTGGAATTACTGTAGTTTTAATGCCTTCCCTCTTTTATTCAGCTAGGGGTGGAAAAAGGCAGGAAGGATCTGGGGTTTCTCTTAAAGCTCCAAAAGCTAAGAGGGGTAAACCAATTTAATTAATCCCATCCCAGTGTCAAGAGCTTCAGCAAGGTAAATGTGCTACGTGTTGTCTATTTCAGTGTAATTTTTGAGACTTCTATGTAATGAGTATTTAGAGTTCTTTGCCTGTGAGGTTTAATTCCTCCCTCCAGAAGTTCAAGATGTAAAAACTGCCAAGTGAAAGTAGAATAGAACAAAGTGCTTTGATACTGCACTGGATTTTTTTTGTCTAACAACAAAGAAACACATTCATTGTATGTAATGAATTTCTCTCACAGTTCTGGAAAAGCTCATTGTTTATTCATGAAGGAAGATCAGTAAGGCCTGGCTAATCCAAGCATTTCTTTTTTATTATTATTATTTTTTTCCTAAAAGGGGATGATTCTTGCCTTATGAAACGGAAGGATTCATAGGAAAATGTGTGTGGCTTGGTGAAGGGAAGATGAATGGGAGTTTCAAAGTGGGTATGTGTTTAGAGGAATTCTAAATCAGACCAGGTTGTGTATCTCGATTGCTTTTTTTTGTTGTTGTTCATGATCACTGACACTAATATCACTTGCATTTTAATGTTCTTATTTGCATTGTAACTGGCCTCTTATTCTAGCAAGTAGTTCAAATGTAAGTCTTTGTTGTTGGGTTTTTTTGTTTGGTTTGTTGGGGTTTTTTTGGCTGGGAAGGCTGGGTGCACTAACAAAACCCTGTAATTTAAGTCTTCCAGGGAAGAATTATGGTATAGGAATGGGGAAAACACCGAAAACTTGTAAAAACAACTTGTAAAAACCAGAAGGACTGGTAACATGGGTGCAAACAAAAGTTAAAATGATGATGGGTGAAAAGGAAAAAATTACCCAGCAGGGGACAATTCATGTGCTTTACTATTTTCTATTGGGAGAGCTGGTTCTTAAACTTCTCTAGAAATATGAACCTGAGGTTACACAGACATTATCTGCATTGCTTTGATGACTGGGAAACGCCGATTCCATCAAGCAGGAAGGAAGAGATGTATGTAGTAGGTGCCACGACCTCCAGGCTTCTTGGCACACAGTGCAGCCTGCTGTTTCCTGGACTGTGACTCTGATGGATGCACATATTGCCTTTTGATCTGTGCCCAGTGTGATTTATGTAGGAACCACCTTGTCCTTTATTTTTTCTTTCTACAAAGTTGCTTCTTACCATATATATTGCCCCTGAAAAATTAAAAAGCCTATTAGATAGTTTAAATAATTTAATTATAAGAAACCAAAGGGCCAGAACTCCCTCTAATCCTACTGAAATGAGAATAAAATGCCAAATAAAAAGGAAATTTCAGCTCGCCAACATTTCATCCTGACAAGGTTCTAGTGCACGATGATAAAATTTTCCGTTCTCAATTATTAAAATCCACTTAAGCAGCAATTCACAAGCATCATGGAACACTATTATCTGCTTCTAATAATTTGTTTCTAAGAGCATGTTAGAAGAATTCAATGTTAAAGGCAATGTAGCCAATAAATGCTGATAATATTTTTTTTATTTTTTTGAGGCAGCACTAAAGCCTTTTTCTTATTGACGTTGTTAGTGCAGCTGCCTCTGTTTTGATTTAGAGTTATTGTTCAATGTAGCTGAGGGAGTGAACTGAGACACTGACAGTGTGGGAGTATGCCTCGGAGACAGACATATCAAGTGAGCTATTTGAGCTGGTTATCAATTGTTAATTGTCTACTGATCCTTAAACTAGATACCTAAACTGAAAAGACCACTATCAGCAACAGATGCAAATTATATGGATCCTGTAGGTGTGCAGGCCCTACAATATAAGTGGGATACTAAATTTTTTATTGCCTCTTTGAGCTTTCATATCTAGGCAGTTTTCCTAGTGGGGGCCTCCAAACCCTATGTTGTTCTAAATTCACTTGTCACTAGAAGATAATACTTGACCTGAAACTGCATTAATGGCTGCATATTGACCAGTTGTCCGTAAATATATTTATTGTTGGCTTTCCTATGTCAAATATGCTTCCTCTGGGATAGCCCAGTGCAAAAACTTGACTGACTTGGTGCTTACCATGAGGATGGTTTCTATGCTACCCTGACTTTTCTGTGTCTCTCTTGAACCACCTGCCTGCTGTTCTTTGACATTCTTAGCCTGACAGTTTTGAATGTTGTTGTGAGTTTAGAGCTTGATGCCAGTACATCTCCATTCAGGTACTGCCTACCATTTTTCTGATGTAATATTTTACTTTCCAGAAGACTTAACATCTTCAAATGGGAGAAGGAAACAGAAGAAATTCATTCTGTCTGAATGTTGCGTTTTCCAAGTAGCAGTGACTGCAAGCCCAAAAGCTGAAAATACTTTGTAGAGGTTCTGTGGCTGTCATTGTTTAGTGTCAAATGTCAAAGCACGAGACTTTGGCAGGCTGACCACTCGTTTGGGATGTCCTCCACCCCCGAATCAACCCTGCTTGCCTTGTCTCTATGAGGGTAGTACAGAAGCTTTCTTCAGTTGCTGCTGAGTGAAATAGCTGAAAATCTTCAAGAAAACTTGCGATTTGGCCATAATGTAATTTCTTGGTTACTGGTGCTTGTAATGATGCGGATTGGTATAGGGAAGCAGAGTAGGCACCTGGAGGCTTTTATCGGATGGGGGCTTTAAGGCAGAGTGAAGCAGATCTGGAGGGGGCTTCCCGACAATAATTCTGTGGCTGTCCCTACAGTCTGTGTGGAGCAGGAGAAAACATTTACTTCCTGTCCCTTTTTGAAACAGCCAAAACAGATGCCAAATTAATCATCCCTTCACAAGCATCCATAGCAAAACTGCCCAAGTGATAATCACTGGGAAACCTGCTTAACTGAAGAGCTGGTGATCTGGTACATCTTTTCCCTGAGCTGGAAATTCTAGATGCCATTTCAACTATGCTGTTTTTAATACTTCAAGACAATACAATGCTATTGTTGTTCATAAAAGTTACCAGTACTGTTGTGGTTGGCATTGTTAGTGTTTGTTGAAGGAGTTATGTGTATTCAACATGATACAGATACTGGATTTAATGATCAAACTTCTCGGAACGTCACCTGTTTGCTTTCAGTGCTATGTGGTAACGTGCTTGTGTTGGGAGTTCGTAGTGCCAAGTTGGAGCAGTCTTTGATTTATGCCTGTGCATGTTTTCCTTGATTATTGTGTACACCAGAGAAGAGAAGCACCACTGGAAAATCTGTTGTGTGATAAGGTTTGGTGACAAGGTATATTGTTCCCCTAGAATGAGCCTGTATGCCTTGGTTTGCTTTACAACCTGGTAAGTGTTGTCCACAATGTGGTACTTGACGTCTCAAAACAAAATTTTTCATTGAATGTTTCTGGTTGTGCATCTGTTCCTGGTTTATCATTCTGTAATACCTACGTTTAGTTAATGCATGTCTTTGTAGCGTCTTCTCTTTAAATGATGACTGGAGGGCGTTTGCTGCTTTACAGAATTTTTAAAATTGGGTAAGCTCTTCTTGTCTGACTTGCAGCCATTTATATCTTCAGAAGTGGGACCTTTGATATGAAACTTATTTATTTGTGCTGCAGGGGGGTTCTACTGGGTGCAGGGCTCGTTGGTTTCTTGGGCTTCATTGAAAAGTAGCAGTCCATATGTAGAGTATCTTTTTTTAAGTGATGCTTTAAGTCAGCTCTCTGAACTTTTACTTTATACAGTCCATACTGTCCTTTCTTTTAGTGTTGGTTTTTTTTTTTCTTTATTTCTAACTGTTAATTAGAATATTGAGTTTCTCCCCTCACCATAATAGGCAATTATTTCTCACCAATTCAGATTTTAAAATAAGCAGACATCTTTCACAAGCCTTAAACTGATGCCCCTGTGGTTTATGATAGTTTGCTAAGAGCTCCTTAAAATGCGGCAGTAGTTTGGTTTTAGCAACAAAAGCTGCAAAACTTTCTTTTTAAGAGGGGTAAGTGCCAATCCACTAATTGCCTTCCCTTCTTCTTTGATCTTTCTGACCAGTTTTTTCTCATCATTGGAGGACTTCTCTGAGTTCAGAAACGAAAGGAGGCATCTTCTAATCAGTCAATTCTCTCCATAATTCTTTTTCCCCAAAGAAGCCAGTTCATAGCTCAGCTGAGCAAATGTGTTTAAAAACACAATCTGGGTCATCTAAACAATAAAACAACTGGATGTCAGCTTCCAGTTTTCTTGCAAAGGCAAAATTTAGGAAGTTAAAGCAGACTTCACCTATATTGGGATGGATATGAGAGATTTATAGCTCATTAAATTGTATATCCTGTTCTGGTGTACCCTTGGTGGTGAGGATATGGGCCATCGATGGGTTCCACTAAGACGCTGTTGACCTCCTTGCTTTGGCATAGGAGCATGCAATAAAGATGAAGTTGCAAATTTGCTGACAGATGCACTTCCTATCATTCATCTGATCTGAAGAGACACTGAATCAACAGAATAAAGATCTCAGGGCTACCTTGCTGCAAACAGCTGTGCCCTTCAGAACGATACCTTTGTCCTTCAGTGTTCATTCAAGTGCTTTTGGAAAATGATAGCCTGAGCATTAAAATAGCACAAAGCAACAAAGTCCTCCAGAGAAGGGGAAAAATACAGATTTAACATAAAATGATACAGCGTTGCTTTCTTCTTTTATCCTTTTGTCTTTAATTTCAAACTTTTAAAAAAAAATTGGTAAGACTGTTCCTTCTGTGGCTGTATCATTGTGTTTAATTGCTTACACTGTTTTGTTGTTGTATATAAAATTTAAAACCTTCCTTATTGCAACTGCAGAAATACCCAATCCAGTTCAGATGTCGTGCTTTTATTTGCACTCACTGATGACAGCTAACATCTTGGAAGATGATCCTGTTTAATCCCTGTCTGGGCCAAGCCCATCCATTGAATTTAATCTACAGTGATTTTCCAGCTGAGTTTAGTAGAAAGCTTTTTCGTTTGTAACTTAACACAAATCCCAAATGCAAACTTAAATGCAGGAAAAAAAAAAAAAAAGTAAATGCAGACTTAAATATGGGGGAATGGAAAGGCAGAAATGAAGAAAATCTTTCATGAATGAACCTTCTTACAGGTGAAAGGCAATTCTGGGATTAATGTTTTGCAATCTAATAAGAGGTAACACTGCTATGTGGTGTCTTCTGTAGAAACGGGGAATGCAAGTCTGACAGGTAAACATTTGTTTTGCACAATTCCTGAGTGATGGGCAATGAATGTTCTATATGCAGCAGAGAGAAATTGGGTGCAACTTCCTTTGTAAATAATTATCATCTGTCTTCTAATAGGCTATAGTTATCAAGTACAGTAACAGTTTCCACTAAGTGGGTATTGTTGAGTGATAAGTAACAATGACAGTCTTGTATGATTATGTAGCCTATGCATCATATGTATGAAATCAATACTATGTGTCATTAAGTTGTGCTTAACAGTTTATTATTTAAAATTGGATTTACCATTTGACATTTCTTATAAGTTTAAAAACGAGCACTATTGAGATTGAAAGTATGCAGTGGTGAATGCATGTGCTATACACCAGCAAGATGTGTATCTAATGCTGCAGATTAATTTACTTCTCACGCTGGTCCCTTACACTAAGCATTCTTGTGATTTAAGTGTTAACAACAGTGCGAGTCATCTCCAAAAAGAGTCATGTCCTTATAGCTCCTTTCTTGGCTATCCCTTACTGCACAAAAAATTGTGGAATACATTGGATACTGTCACTAAAAGACTTGCATATTGATAGTATTTACCTAAACAATCTGAAGTAATTTGACATTTCCCATTCTGTGGGGCAGCTGGTATATCTTGCTCTCAGCATCAGTTACACAAGTTATATGTTACTTAAGTGCATATTGCTTTCGTACATCCTTTTTTTCCATATGCATGTATGAGAATGAGACAGAGAAAATTGTGAAGTAAAACTAAATTATTGCTTTGCATATATACTGCATGATGTTGCTAGTGGTTTCTAAGTTTGAATGTGGTATGTACAGTTGCCTTGACTGAAGTCCTGTTTCTATCATAAAACTATGCAGTGGAACAAATGAAGTGCTGGTATATATTGTTACTGTTCTACTCTGTCTTATGCTAACACATCTTTTAAATTTCCCAGCCAGTAACTATGTTTTGCTTTCTTAAATAGTGGACAGTGATTCATCTTGGGCTGTACCTGAGTTTGAATACTAGGTAACTTGGATTATTTTTTTCTTCTTGCAGAACTATGAGATTACATTGATGTTTATCCCTGCTATTTTGTTACACTGCCTTGAGGCATTTGTTTTGTTACGGTATCCACACCTTTCTGTGCATCCTCTAACAAATTTTTCAGAATTCTAAGCCACTGTCACAGGGACCAGTGTTTTCCTATGTGGCTCTATGGTTTGGTGTGATTTTGTTTTTATTTTCCTCTGCAGTGGGACACAATAAGAGTTTGGATCTGGTAATTACACTGCTAAACTCCTGTGTCTCCTTGTCTTGCATCCTGTCTAGGTTACTTTCAAACAAGTATTTGGCACAGGTGAAGATACCTAGCTGATGCTTTTTTTTTTTCACCTGCTCTGAATCCAGACGAAAAGTCTGCACATTTGAAGTTGCAGCAGGTAGGCATGGTGCTGCCATTTTATAGAGCTTTTAATACATAGTAATATAAAAAAAATCAAGGTTATTGTAACATGCTAGTTCTGTTTGCATAGTTATTTTCAAGAAAGGCTGTGTTTTATGTGATTACTGTAGGGTAAGTTAGTGGCTTAGAAATGGAGTAATCCTGACTGGTGTAATTTTGGGGTGAAGATTCATTCAACTGTCCTGGCAGGTTATTTTATTTTTACTGGGTTAATTTTCATTAGTCTTGACGACATTTAGTTGAAGATGAAACTGTAAAGCAGAGTAGGTTTCCTAGTACTTTTCTGCCCTGGATAATGCAATAGACCTGTGCATCATGTAAGATATCTGATTTCTGCCATCTTCATAATGCCAATATTGGGAAAAGGACTTGAAGCAGCAGACCACAGGAGAATGAACAAAATTCAGCTTAGAGAATGAAAGTGGCTGGGGATGGTAAAGGTCACTGGCTGTTGATTTGGTAGAGCAGGAAAATAATTTTTTAAGCTGTGATTCTCTAGAACCCATTTTGAGTGTAGTGATGAGAAGGAAGGGGGTTAAGTGGTAAGGAGACAGAGTCTTTTTGATCCATACAGTCTGGTAGCAGGCAGACTGTTTAAACAGAAGAGGGGTAAAAGACTTTTAACTCCTTTCTCCATGCAATTGCAAATAGAGCACATAACACTAAGTGGTACACCACCCTGTAGCAGGGTATCAGAGTTGGCTGCTGACCTTCTTTCACAGCAGTTAGTACAAATGTCAAAACAGTGATTGAAGCCCTTGCAAAATCTTCTGTTTAGATGCAGTGGCACGAAAGGATTTCTTACCTTGACAGCTGTTACCTTGACAGCTGTGTGAGTAACCAACCCTTGCATCTCTCTTGTGCTCCATGATGGCACTGAACACAAAACTACAGTGATGGTAGGGATCCTCTTAACATCTCGACCTCTGCTACTACTGTTAGAGCTCCTTTCATTGACTTGTCATTAGAAGCAGCTTAAGGCCACTTCTTTTTTGTCTGCTGAACACTGCCTTGGAAATACCTGCATAGAGTGAGCCCTCTATACCTGGGATTGAACTGGCAGGAATCCAGTGAGAGCAGCCGAGCCTTGGAGTAGTTTTCATTACAGAATGGGAAGAACAGGAGGAGAAGCGTGGTGTTAGTAGGTAGGCAAAATGACTGTTGCCTCCCATCACGGTGGAGGTGATATGTCTTTGGAATGATCCCAGAGCAGTGGACAGCATAAAGATAAAAAGGCTGATCAGTTTACTTACAAAGCAATACTAACCTGATTGAAAAAGTAGTTACAGGCACTTCCCTATGAATTGTAAAGCAAAGCAGCTCTGTGAATCTGAGACACTTTTTGTAACAAGCATCACTTTCTTCACTGTATGATGTCTTGTCAGTGGTTTCAAAGAATGTTTGTGCTGTGCATACGGTCTGCTTTAAGGCTCGCCAACTAGTTCATAAAATGCAACGTGCTTCTGGAGAGAAAATGTGCAATGATAGAGCTAAGGTTCTATAGAAATATATGGTGCATTCTGAAATAATTTAGAAAGAAGTGCGTGAAAGCAGATATATCCTGATGAATCCTACTTTGGGGGGGGGGGCGGAAACCAAACCAAAACAGTGACAGGATACATTAAAAATTCTTGAGCAGGCGGAATACAAGAAATTATCCTGTGAAAAGCATTGGACAAAACAGAGAGTATCAAGATGGTGGCTCTGTAGGGGATGAGGATGCGTGGTTATTTTTTTGTAAAGGGTCAATGGAAAATGAAGTGTGACTCAGAGTATTTTGGAAATCCTGATTAATTTTGTGAATTTGATTTGAAATCAAACATTAATGGCGGCTCTTTGACTGCTGGAACTGGTGTTATGATACCCACTGCAAACTTGTTACAAATACCGGGTCTACTCTATAGCATGCCATTCTGTATTACCACTGGGAAGTGCCCTCCAGTGTTTGCTGGTTTATTTTCCAAAAAGTTTTGCAACTTGCAATTCTTTCATTCTTCTTTAATGCATCTGTTAGATTTATATTTTTAGATATGTTTACCAAAGCGTTGCCAACTTCTGTGTATAACTTCAGCATGCAGGAATGCACTTTTGGATGCTGCTTTCAGTAGAACAAGAAATGTGAGTCTTGAATGAAGGGAGGTACAACCTTCCAACTTCATGTCAGGTGCTTATTCCTTCAGTTTGGGCTGGTGCCAGGAAGGTTGTTTAATCACTTAGGTGACTGCTGTAACTTAAAACGAGCTCCTTTTCAGTTCAATATCAGGCAAATGTTAAATGTTTTCACTGTCTTTTTTGCCTTCTGTGTGCTTTGCTGTTAAAAATGGTCTTGTTGTGTTTTCCATCCATGTTTATACAGTTCAGTACAGATTTGGTTTTTAAAAAATGAATTTTACTTCATAAAATTGCTTTTCCTTCGGTTGTTAAGCTATGTTTAAGTAAACTCTGTGTAATCCTTTATTGAAGATGGTGCAGTTGTTCTATGTAGCAAGAAAAAATGCCGTATATGAAAAATTTAGATCTTTGTCCTGCATAGTGTAATCATAAATATACATAGATCATAAGTATTAATTGCAGGAAAAAGTGATAGTGCCATCTATTGTTATAACTGCTTGGTGCTTTGCAGTTATAACTGCAATCCTGTCTTGTAGCATGTTACAGTATGTCCTTTTTTTCAACAACTTGATCTGAAATCTTCCATGTATTTTTACTTCCCTGTGGCTAATGATACTGTAAGTTTGGCTATTATATGTAGGCCATGTGAAAAGAGAGATCAGGAAGAATACACTGCCAATGTTGAAGAACAAAATGTTAAGGATTGGTAAAGCTTTACTACCTCTATTCTGAAAAGCAGGGATTTTGTGTTTGATAGAGGAATGATTTCTTGAAAAAATATACCTATCTCAGAAAGGTGACAGAACTTTTGGATGCTTCACAGGGACTTGTTAAAGTTTGAAAGCTGAATTCTGCTAAGATTGTGTGCTGTATATACTGCAGCCCAGGACTGCAATCATTAAGAAACTCTTTCCTGCAATTTAATCTCCTAATAGGTAGAGGTGATTATGGCACTGATTGTTTCTGGAAATGAGAAGCCCAGGAATCGGTTTCTGCCTGTAAGTGAAGACTACTGTAGTGTATGCATACAAGGGAGCAAAATTAACTTCAGGGCTCTACAATTAGTCTTTGACTTTGTAACATTTAATATTCCTTTAACTACTTTCCAGCAGTAATGCATGTCTACTCTCAGGTACCTGTTCCACTCTGTCATTAGTATACTAAAGAAAGTGATTTTAAGAGAATGAGGGAGGTCATGAAAAACTGCAGGAAGTCAAAATGTTTAAGAAAAACTTGAAGAGGCTGATATCTTTCTTTACCTGTTATTATCAATATCATTCACCTTCTTACTGATACTTTGGCACAATTAATACCAGGAACCTAGAGCCAAAAGCTCTCTTTTCAAAAGGGAGGAATGAAAAGGAGATTATTGAGTGGGCATGTCACAGGGATTTGATGTCGTTTTCTGAAGTACGTTTATCTTTCCTGAGGTTTTACTGAGGAACATTTTCTTTATAGGGCATGTTACAACATAATGGGTGACACTTAGTGATTGTGTTTTCTCCCTGTCCTGCCCACTCTTCTAGTACTGTTCCCTACAGGCTCATGTCCTGTGTGACGTTCCAAATCCCAACTAATCCAATAACAAAAATATTAAATATACAAAGTTTAAGATTATGTCTAAAATAACTAGCTTTTGGGTTATAGGTAGGGATTTCAATGGTGACTTTCTGTTCCAAAGTTTATACACAGAGCCAAAGCCCAAAACAGATTAATCTGTCTCAGAATTATCAGCATCCTCCAAACACTGGCTATGAAAGTACAGGAATTGTATCCCAATGCAGTTTCTCCAGACAGAATAAAAGATAAACTAGTAGCAATAATCCATTCATAATGTTAGAGATTCCAACTATAAATGAAGTGCTGTATTTTAACTGCAGCTGAATTTTACCACTGAAATAGTATGTGGATAGATTTTTCTCATATCTTTGGAACTGGCAAGTTATGTCAATCCGTACAATATGTTTGAGCTACATAGTTTGATGTTGTATGAGATCATTTAACTTGTGCCATATGGAAGGTCATACTGTAGCTTTCTCTCCTGACCCATGAATAAGGGGGGATGGTCAGGAAGGAATAAAAATCATAAGAATTATGTACAATAAATTCTGAGATGCTAAGAGTTAATAAGGGTCATTAGGGAGTCAGCCACATTCACAATTTAAGCATGTGCTTTGCATCAAAAAGAGTTTACAGGTACATTTATCTAGTAAGGTATTACAGTATACGAACTGTATCATTTACCTCTTGATTTGCTTTGATTCCCTTTACTTAAATACAATTTTATTCAAAACAAACAAAAAAACTAACAAACAAAATGGTTCAATGACTTAAGCAAATGGAAGTGATGCTGCAAGCCATTAAGAGAAAGTAAGAATGACATAAGTCAGAACAGCGTAGCAATGGATGAAGGCAAGACAGGACACGTCTACACTAGCTGCAGAAGAACAAAAGCCAGTCTTGCACGCCAGCTAGATACAAGTGAGCTTCAGCCTGGAAGCTGAATCTGCTGTACTGGTAAGCTTATCCTGCTGTCAGGATAATGAGAAGCTGGACTTGACAAACTGTATCCTGTGCTGCTTTGAACCAGGGGATTGCATAGGGAAGAGTGTCTTTCCTAGCTCAGACTACTTCCTCACAGTGTCACAAAGAAAGAGTGAATGTAGAAACCTTTGTGTTCCTCAACCAGCCAGAGAACTAGCTAAGACCTGTGTTAGGGTAGAATAGTGTTGCAGAGCCAAAGTGGCTTTTTTTTTTGTGTGTGTGTGCTAAATATTGGAAACTTTTGTACTTCCTTCCTCTTCTATATAACTATTTAATATACTTACAGTGCTGAAAGATTACTCTCGTCCCTAAACATGTCCTGTTTAGTAACTGAGACAAAAAATATCACTTGCATCAAGTATTTGTGAGACACAGATTTTATTCAGATTCTACATAGCTACCTAGTGTTAGTGTTTATTACATAATTAAATTGTGACTCATTGTTAGTTTTATACAATCATCACCTGAAAACATATGTACACAATTCTTTTTTTTAGCTACCAAAATAATTGGAATTATTCCTCTGTGGCATGTGGCTCTCTTTTGTACCCCTGTATTACTACCCTACATTGTATTCTGTTACACTATTGTACGCAGTTGAACTTGATGGAATGCATTATGCAAATCTGTGACCGTGTCTTGTGTATCAGCAAGAGAGATCTCTGAAACGTAAGCACTACTGCGAAGTTTCTGATTGAAGTCGAATGTAGTCGAGCACTTGCATAGTCCACCTGTTGTAAGAGGAAGGGGTGTTGTGGATAGTATGAGGCCTTAACTGCTTAATAATGCAAAACAATTAAAATTTTCTGATTCTAGTGATCTAATCAACAGTTTCTAGTGACCACAATAGGTAATACTCTCTGAGAGTGAGAATGTTTGAGAGAATACTGTAATACATACATAGCAGTGCTGAGGTGGGAGGACTAATGTCAAAGGGACAATCCAAGACTTTTGGGAAAATGGTATGTTAGAGAAGCAAGGAAAACCATACTGTACCACCTTGATCCTGTGTTATGTTTCCTATCACTGGACAAGGATAAAAAGTAAGGATGAGTGCCATTAGACTGAGAATTGTAAAACTGCAAGACCAGAGAATGGAAGTTCAGAGGAGGAATGGCAACCAGTCCTCCATGGGACTGCACCAAAGGAGTTATCTTGGGAAAATGGGAGAGGCAAAGATAGGGTTGTGCAATGCACTAAAGCTGGAATAATCTTGGTTAGAGTTGGCCTACTTTATGTCAGCTCAACAGTGCCTCAGGGCAGAAGACGGGGCACAGAATGGAGACGCAGCTGAGCTTGTCTGACACTCAGTTTGAGCTGTCTGTGAGGGCCATCACTGGAGTTATGTGGTGATGGGGGAAATGAATCAATGCTTTTCATTTACAGGCAGGCAAATCATAATAGTTCTGTTTATAATTCTTCACCCAATTTGGCATGCTCAATGTTCTAGGTTTGAGAACCTTGCAGTCTGGGATGTGGTAACAGGCTGTTTCTACAAGCTGTGGATTCATTTGGTGTTAGGCAAACACAGCTCCCACTTGAACAATGAGCTTACTGAGCTGTGGCATATCAGTTACCATGTAGTGTCATAGTCAGGTACTTCAGGGGCTGCTGTCTTTCCAGATATACAAGTAACATCCAAATTCTCTAGTCTGTCTGGGAAAAGTAAAGCACTGTGGTTGGTGTTACTGTAGCACAGCAGACTTGATTAAGGATTAAGTCAAGTAGACTTGATAGTAATCAAACATTCTGTTGTGGTCTCGCAGTTGCTACCCTTATTGATGTCATGGTGAGACAACTTGCAAATGAGTTGGGTAGTTATTCATCATGCATGTCCATACAAACCTATGCCTATTATTTGGGGTGTGAAATCATGTCCCATTATTGAGGTCTGTATGTGTTCCCCAACCTGGAATGGGGATGAGACTTGAATATATCCTTTCCTGCTCCCCTGCAGTGATCAGAGTTCTGTGTACTCTGTTGTAGCTTGAGGACAACCAGATCATCAGAGCTATAGCATGTCATTGATACCACATCAGCCTTGCTGCCTAGACTGCTGCAGAGATTTAGTACTATGAAGACATCACTTCTGCCTTACAGCTGAACCGCTGTACACTCCTCTTCTGTTCTTACAGTCTATGTTCTTTCTACTGCGTGTGCATTTATCCCATTTCTGCCTCATATGCATCCCATCCTTATACTCCACGCCCCTGCTGATGGGAAAGAGAAGGCAGAATCATATATGTGTGGCAAAAACACTGGGATGAGTTTAGGACCGAAGTAGAACAAAACACTCCTGTAGCAGAAAGGAGGAGATTGGTGACTTCCTGGGCTTAGCTTTCCTACTTATCTCAGGCTGAGCTGTAAGTCTGAGACAAACCTGCATTCTGAAGACCACTGAGAATGCCATTCTCCATGGGCTTGCAGAGGCTGAAAGATCCACATATCAAAAATTATTTCTGTCTTGTGATAAAGTTTGACTTAAAGTATTAATTCAGGATTCTAAAAATATAAATTATAATTTGAGATCCTTGCTAGGGTTTTTGAGGTCCTTTCTTAGCTACCATGTACACTGAAAAGATGGTGAAAAGCTTCTAAATACAGGAATGTGTCATATTCAAAATGAGTTGGATATATGCTCCTTAGGCCTTGCATATCATTTGCTTATTTTTTTATTTATTTATTGTGGGACACTACTTAAACCCTAATCAGTGCTGATTGAAACAAAAAGAATAATCTTTGCTTTGTTAACTATTTGAACTATTTTGCAGAAATACAAGCCACGGGTTGTATGGCTGGAGTAGGGCGTATTCATAAGACGTTTATAGGGAGGGTGTACTTCACGATGAACTTATTCGTCACTCAACTTGAAGTCCTTCTTATTCTCCAGGACAGAGCCTGCCTGGTTTTCTGAAGTTTTACAAAATAGAAAGTACAGTGCCAGAATTTATTATTATGAAACTCTAAATTGTATGTCAAAGCAAATGTGGAGGTGACAACACTGAAAAGGATAAACACTTAGAAATCAGTTGGCAAGGCTGCAGCTAAATCACATTCATACATTCATATGATTACTTCACACAAAATGTAGGACAATTTTCAATATCCTGTGATTGTGTTCTTGGTCTGAACCCTTCAGAGCTGTATTAGGTCACGACAAAGTGTTGTGTTCAGCAAACAAATTTATTGTGAAGTCTTCTCCTCCCAGCTCATTAACTACCGTCAACAATTGCGACAAGTTTGGTGATTCACGGCCACCTAAGTGGTTAGCCAAAAACAGTGGGAGCAGGGGAGTTGTACAGAAAAGATATGATAGACTCGATGCCCTCATGTGGATCAGATACTGTCATTTGCAACAGTCGTCAAGTCTGCTGTGCCACGAGGTTTCCTTGGCTTGTGACAAAAGGTTGCTGCAATCAGTCTGCCTTGTTCTTACTTCAGGGCGGTCCGTCTGCTCGGTTTGCTGAGCAGCTGTAGTACCAAGGAGATCCTGCACAGTCTGAACGCAGATCGCACTTTTATGTTTTGTTTTACAGAGTGTCTATTGGTAAGGTAGCCTGTGCAGAAGCACAAACTTCTCAAGAGTATGCAAATCCAATTGGGATGTAAATTAAGTGCTTGTGAGGAAGATTTGATTTTCTTTCTGTTTGTGTGTTACCTATTTCCATGCATATTAGAGGAGGCTTATTGTGGCTTCAGAATCTCATTTCACAATGGAATAACGTTCCTGAGAAAAGGACAGAACTCTTTGGCATTATACGGCACCACTGTCCTCTTCCTACAGAAACTCTTTCCTTGAGCACAAACCATTATTGCACTTAATGTGAAATGACATAAATTGTCTGTGCTGGGTGTATGTTATAAACAGCTCAAAGGTCCCGTGGTACATACAGTTATGTGGAGCTTGCTGGGTTGCCACAGAATAAAAAACACTTGAGTGTGGTTCTAATTCTAAAAGTTGGTTAGTGGTCTCAATAATATTACTATCAAAATAAATACTTTTGAGGAAGGGTGTTGAAATCATTCTTGCCCTGAGGAGTGTGTTTATATTCCCTCAGAAAGTGATAGCCTCTGAATTTAGGCTCTCATAACCTATTGGAAGCTGTAACCAGCCCACTGTGGATGCAGAGGGACTGCCTTCACTGCATGCTCTCTGCTTCTGCACAGTGTGAGACTCTATCCCTAGGAAAAAGAAATCAGTCCTGAATATTTGGGGAACGGGGGCCAGGATCTCAAGTAACTTCAGGCTGGCTGCATCTGCATTTCTACAGAGGCGTGCGCGTATGCGTGCACACACGCAGGCTTCTGCTGAGATGCTTCTCATTCTTGTGCAGTTTATTGCAGTAGGCTGCGGATGGTGCTGACTCTCAGAAGCCTAAAGAATGTCTTAGCAACACGCATTCCCTCCCCGCTGGTCAGAGTGGGCTTTTACAGGAATGTATGCAAACCTCCCCTGCTGCTTCATCTTCCAAAGAATACACAATGTCTGTATTGGAGATAACTCGCATAATTAGGTGCAGTTTGCCTTTTATAAAGGGAGCAGGTTTATTTTCAAAACTTGGTAGTTTCTTTGAAGACCATAAACATATATTCTGTTTGATATTTTGTCAGACTTAGAATATTGATCTAGAAAAAATGTTTGCAACAGTATTCTTCAATAAAGGTAGTTTAAAATGCCTTTTAGTAGCTTTAGTTCCCAGAAACAGCTGCCCACTGCAGAAAGTAGGCTGAAGGCATTTGTTTTAACTTTAAAATAAAAAAGGGGGAAAGAAAGAAAGAAAAAGTATTGACCCTAGTTGTAGGAGTAAAGCTCTATGCTATTCAGTAATAACTATTTATGAAAGATTTCTTCTGTTTACTAAAACAAATGTTATGTATCATGTCATTTGAGCTAATTGTTTAGTTCTACTAGGCAAAAAATGAGTAGGTGTCTTGGAAAATAGCTGTATGCCAATGTCCAGACTGGAGCAAACGAGCTCAAAAAAATGTGTGTAGGCCACATGGTCATCTGAGGATTTGTTTTTATTTTTCTTAGTCCTTCTGTGTTGCTCTGTTGTCTGTACCATGGTAAATTGTTCTGTCAGCAGGATGGAATATTCTGAACAGCTGATTTAATCATGCATTGATTAGATTCCATTTGCTTCTTGAAGACTGGAGGATTAAGAAATTGTGGTGATAAGCACAGTGAGAGCGCCAAAATGGATAAATGGATGGGGGGAGAAGAGAGGCAAGGGGGAAGAGATAGGTATTCCAGCCTGTTCCCCTGGGAAAAAACCTTACCTCAGCAGTCTGTACATATCCAGTCCTGTACCAAGTGAAAGGTCCATTAGGACATCTGCTATTTGCATACTTTACTGTGATGAGGTAGAGCAGTTTGTTTCTGCAGCTGCATTGTTAATATATTGCTGGAAATAACCTTTGCTGTCACCCTAGCTGTTACTGTCTCATGGGACTGGCAGTGTCTGTCCTTTCTTTTATTAACCCACTTATCAAATTTATTACTTATGTCCCTTGACTGAGATTGCCTGCTCCTTAAAAATAATACATGAAGGAGGGGTAGAAAGAAGTGGACAAAATAGTTGGTGATGTTCCTCCACATGCTGTTTAAGGACCTGAAGAGTGACATAAGCATCTAGCCATGTCATATACTAAATTGTGGCTTCTGTTGTACCAACGTTCTGATACTCTCCTGCATTTTCAAACATGGGCCAAGGCTCAGCTAGCAGTGATTTGTTCTGGGTTCAAACACAGCTCCATTGTTAAACTAATTTTGATAGGGGCAAGTACAATATGGAAATTGGGTATTTGTTCTGATCTTTAGTGTTTTGCATTGCCTTGCTGTCCAGTCAGTAAGGTCAGCAGCTGGTTTTGCTGCTTCATGAACAGAAAAACTGCAACATATTAAAATGCATGTTAAGGAAATAAATAGAAGTGTGCTAACAGCAGAGCAAACAGTGGGTTGCAGTAGAACACCATGGTGGTTATGCTAAATGGTTTGTAATTCGGCATGCTATCTCTCCAAGCTGGGAAGTCAATTTTGCTGCAAATGATTTTGAAAATGCCAGACAATGACTTTAGATTTAAGTTGAGACGGACTGAATCACAACCCAGCTATCACCCAGGATGGACATCTAAGTAAGAAAACGGTCATTTAACAGTATTGGTGCTCTCAATCTGTTATTTTTTTCTCGCTAGCTGCAGCCGGCAATGTTACTAGTGGCTCTGGGACAAGCCCAGGGTGTATCAGCCTTTACCCACTGGGACACTGTCTGACCAACCCCTACGCTCTGGTTCCCAGGGGATCCAGATCGGATGCTTGCCTGAGAGTAGTTTCTTCCGTCATCTTACATGTCTGGAGAGTTGTTCATTTGTTTGTTTTGCATGGAGGTCACAGCACGGGATACATAATGAGGTCAGATTACAACACAAAGTCGGGATGCTTGCAGGGTGTGCATCCAGTATCCGCAATCTGCAAGCACTGCCAAATCCCCTAATCTAGATGATGTCATGGAAAAGGAATGACATCCCTCAAACATGCCATGACTCACCAAAACAAATTACCATATGTTTAATGCAGCGTATGTTATTGACTAATAAATCTTCCAATGAAGGTTTAACATGGGTGGTTTTTTCCTTTTGGAAGAAAGCTGCTGGAAGTGCCAGAAACTTGTACGTGCTCTGTGGGTGTGCTCAGGTGTACAGCAGACTGGGATGCAGACCAGCAAGTAATGGGTGGGGTATCGGAAAGAATATGGTTGATGTTTGCAGGTGTCAGAACAGAAGACAATGTGTCATAAAGCAGCATGAGAGAATAGGGACAAATATCTGTCCACCCAAGAATAAATATTGATTTATGTGTGTGTGGGAGAATGGTAAAAGGAGCTAATACGGTGACATCAACATAAGTGTTATAAAATGTGTAATAAGCCACCTCAAAAGCACTGTTACGTAAGAAGGAAAATATTCACCTGTAGCTATACTTTAGGGAATAGCCATTCATTATTCCTGAAGCTACCACTGGTGAAGGCAGATTAGATTCTAAACTGCTAATGAAAAATCAAGAAAACATAGGGAAGCTTAGCTTTTGTGTACTGTTTTCCTTTTTGTCTGTTTATTTGCTTAGTTTAGGTCTTTTTTTCTTGTACTTCCAGAAGGAAAAAGATGTATGACTATCATATTAATCTCGAATAAGATTGTTGAATAGATGCCAGTTCATACAGTACCTAAGAACAGGTTTGAACAGAAACCTCAAATATTTACAAGTTACGTTTTTTAAAGTATGTTCTACCACTCTAACTTACATTTGAAAGAGCATGTGCATGTTGTCTCAAATGCATGCCTGTTCTTCAGAAATTGTTTTAGGATCTGTAAGAGCTTCAGAAATGGCTTTTGCAGTTATAACTATAATTGTGTTCCTTTAGCAGCTTTACTGCTTTGTCCCCGTAATGCTCTTCCAGTGAAGAAACAAGTATAAAAAAATCAGTCTTTTGAGTTCCTTCAATATGTAAATGTGCTATTTCCCAGATAGTACCTGGGGCAGTGGGTATAATTATATAATTACAGATGTGCAATGAGTTCCATACCCCATGGACTAAATGGAATATTCATGTTCCTGCAGATCCTTGCCATAATTTTTCTGCATGCTTTTGAGTCGCGCAAGGTACAGTTCTGTCAGCTTATCAGAACTGTTGAAAAGTTTCCCTTTTTTAGGAAAGGGCATGCAAAACACAAACTTGTTAAACATCATGTGATTTATGTCCTACTGGTGGAAAGTGTGTATATGCTCCCATATATGTGTTTGTTACAATAAGCATTTTCATAGTTCTGTAGCTGGGATATGAATTTAGAATGTAGAGAAACAAATCACACTGTTTCTATAATTTTGTTTTAAGAGGGGGTCTGTTCATGTCAAAGTACAATATAGAATAGAACAGAATCATGTAGGTTGGAAAACACCTTTGAGATCATCAAGTCCGACCGTTCACCCAGCATTGCTAAGTCCACCACTGAACTACGTCCCTGAGCACCACGTGTATGCATTTAGGTTTTTTAACACCTCCAGATTTGAGAACTCTTAGAACGGAAGTTAGGAAAAAGCTCGATTTGCACAAAGGTTGTAAGAATTTGAAAAATCATTTGTTTGCTTTTTAGTACTATTAAGTGTCCTACGCTGCTTCACAGAGAGGAGCAGACTCAGTATGGTCCAAGATGAAGTCCACTATAGTTACTGTAGGTGACAGCAGTGAACTTTTTTAAGCTTCTCTTAAGTAAGCAGCTGTCTACCTAGAAATCATTGCCCAACTATTTATCTACCTCCTGTCCCTATTTAGCCTGAATCTTGGAAAACATTCTGCACATTGGTAATCTGTAATCCTTATCTGTGGGTTCTCATGGCAGTGAAAACTGGGAGTTTGTCTTTCATTGTTATGGGTTAATGGTGTGTGAAGCAAAGCTTGTTATATGTTGTACAGCATAATGCTCAAAATAATTTCTTGCTAAAAACTACCACTCTTTTCCCTATCTGGAGAAAACAGTCTAACTTTTTATTAGAAAAAATGGCTTAACTTAGTACTATAGACTTCAGAGCACTGTAGCTATAATTGTATCTTGGTAGATGTTAGGTATTGATATTTGTTTGGTAGTAAATTGAATCTGCAATCAGTAATAGTGTCCTTCGTTGGTTTAAACATTTATAGAGGAGATACTTCTGCTGATGAGTGGTTTAGCTGGTTGAAGTTTCAGTGATGAAAGTTACTACGTTTGTCGTGCAGTGTGGTGTAGCTGAATCCTGCAGTACCCTTTTCATCCTGCCTTAGTGATACATATCTTATTAAAAACCATCCAAACAAACAAACAAAAAAAAGCCTTAAAGTAGTAGTATCTCATTTGCTTTAATAGGAGAGGTAGGAAACCAGTGTATAAAGAACTTCCTTTGAAACATTTCTTTTGTTTAATGTTCTTCACAAGTAAAAGTAATTGATGCAAAAAACCATTAAGGGCAAACACAGATGTATTCCCACACAGACTTCACTCACATAGGTGGTCTGGGGTGGGGATTGTAGATTGTAAGAAAATATTGAAAGAAACGTTTTATGCTAGGAAAGGCATCTCAGACTGTAGGGATACCGAGCTATTGAAATAAAGTGCATTTGGAATCTATAGGAAAGGCATAGAACCCCTTTTTAGAATTTTCAGGAATAATTAGACAATACTTGTTCCAAGATTGTGTTAGAATATTTGGTCCTGCTTCTAACGAAGGGGGAAGGGTTAGGGTTGGTTATTTGGAATTACTTCTATCGTTCTTTTGAATCTATAGCATGCAACAGCTGCTTTATAAAGTTGAACATTAAAGGAGGTGCTGCTTAGGTTCCTTGTCTTGAGTTCTAGCTTGAATTTACTTGTGGCTCATTTACACCCTCTTGCTGTTGCGTTACCAATGCTCTGAAGTTTAAATAGTGTTTCTCTGGTGTTTACTGTAATGGATGCCAGGAGAAACATTTTATCTTTATATTGCCGATTCGCTTTATCAGTACAATTTTCATTTATTGTGTTCATTAATGAAAATATGAAGAGAGACAGTTCATAGGACAATATCAATAGTGACCCCTTTGACACTTCTATTTTCAACATCTCCTGTTATCATCTCTCCTTTAGCCAGTTACTGTTCACCCAATATTTCTTGTTGTAATCTTTCTCTAGCATAATTATTTGTAATAGAACATTACATCAAAGCCTGAGTTAAGCTAAATTAGATTTACTGTGTGTCCTTGATTTCCTTTGATGTTATCACTGAAATATTCTGCTTTATATAGTCTACATTTACTATGGTCTAGTTGTATCATGCTATCACTGTACTGATAGAACATTGTAAGTCTTTATAGTAGAGTTTTGTTGCAATTTGTTCCAATTCCTTCAAACTATTCATTTCAAAATACCTGAGGGAATCAAGAAAATTGATTTATTTTTAAATTTTATTTTCCCTGCCCATCCATCTTCCTGTTGATTTCCTTTGCTTTATTTTATTTCCTAGGAAATCTCTTCCATACTTAATCTTTTTACCTTTGTACCTAGCAGTAGTGTGTTAACATCTCTAAGAATGAAAATGCTTTACAAATATTAATGAATACATGCACTGCACTTTTGAGAGGCCACAAATATGTCAATCTTTACAGACTGCTCTCACCACTTATACAGTAAGTGTTGCTTGGGATGGCTTCAGTACAAGTATTTATTTTGCTTTGTACTACTGTCTTTACAGTAGCTCATAGGTTCACAACAAGGAATAGTGTCTGGTTCTCATCCAAAACAAACATCAAGCAGATTTTTATTTAATGTGCAGACACAGGACAACATGCAGTTGTCTTGATGCAGTTTTCAGTGCCTATGTGGCCATGTTAGAGAAGGATCTGAGTCTTTTACATGGTTTTAAGGGGACATTCTCATGCATCAGAATAGCTTCCAAGTTTGACTTACTGGAGAATATTTAAATTGTGTCTTTCTCCTTTGATTTTTAATTTGAAAAGTTAACTGAGCAATAAGGAATAATAGGAAAAATGTTAACAGTGTTGTCGAATTATTGCAAAAATAATGTTATGCGTGGTGACGCGTGTCTAGCCAGATGTCATTTAAAAGATCAAGAATGAACGCTGGTGGTGTTAGTTGTGGTACACAAAGGAGAAACAATATAAGGTCTTTTTTAAAAATCGTGACAATGTACATTTAGAGACAGAGATGGGCTGGTGTGTTGTCAATTGCAAAATGTAATGTGGAAAGTAGTAAGTTCAGAAACTTGACAGTGTTTTTAGAGCACAAGAGGAGGAAGAAATTTAACATGAACATAAAGCTATGTAAGTTTAAATTACAATGCATGCAGGTTATAAAATACACATCAAGTTCTCCATATTTTTCTGTAACAGTTGTCATTGGTGGTGTCTGAAAGGTTTTATGTCTTAGCCATTCTACATTGCTTGTTGACTTCAATTGATCCATAAAACTTGATTCAAAATGGAACTTGTCTATCATGCTTTTTGCATAGTATTTTATTTTGCCATTAATCAAAGTATCAATTTGTAAATGGGGATAGCAAAAAGATTCAGCATATTCTAACTTGTGCTAATATGAGCAATACAATTGGTACTCAAAAAGCCTAGGCCTACACGTTCACTTCAAAATAGCATGATGGAGTAAGTGTGTTTATGGGTGTTTCTATTCTATTTTCCATTTTGTGGAAGGCAAGATAGTGTTTGGAGGGAAAAATAGAGTATCTTTACAAGATTTTTAAAATTAAAGTTGGAAGAAGTGCTGCTACATTCTGATATCAAAGCTTAATTGAATTCTCTTTAACACATCAACTAGCAAAAATAAGACATCTCTTAATGCGATGCAAGACAGCCTATGCATGAGAGTGAACACAAAAGCTGTCTCCCTCCTTCCACTACCCTTGCATTAGGCAGGGTTGAGGCACACAGAGTTTTGGCTGTGTTTTTCTCCAGCATGCTAGGGAGTACCGTAAGCCAGAATTTCAGAGCAGCTGGTTTGGTTTTTTTTCTTCAAGAGTGATAAAATGCATACATAAAACACCAGCAGAAGTAAGAACCGTATTGGACTTCTTAATAGTTTCATCAGAACAAAGGTCTTTGTCTTGTTCCTTGACCAGGTTAGAAAAATAGGTGTTATTAAAACTTGTAATAAAAGTTCAGTCTTATCTTCATATGTAATTAATGGAAAAACACTTCCAATTATCCTGCGTCAACTATTATTTCTACAGTGCTCTTGTACAATAGTGTTACTTGGGCTACTCATGTAGAAGATACAGATTTAGCTGCCCTATCCTGCTTTAAATTTTCAGTTCTGATAGCTCATTTCTCCTTTTATATCTCCTTGTGAACAGCCAAGTATGTACAGAGAATTCTTGCGGAGTAGGCTAGCATGGTATGAAATACACATTTTTGGATTGTACCAAGTCACAAATGTCAACATCACAAACATTCTACACCCCCATACTACATAAAAGAAAGCTTATTTGTGAGAATAACTGGTTCTATTTACAATCCATTTCTTGGAATGTTTTAGATATTCTGTAATTCAGAAATAATGGAGCAAGTCAAAATACTTGAGGGTAATAGAAGAGAGTAAACTTTTCCTCTGCTGAGTGGAAGTAATATAGAATGAGGTTCTGGCTCCTTTGTACCCTGATTAGGTAATATGGGTGTGTCCTTAAAATTAATTTTGAGTTGACAGTGAAGCTCTTTCACTTGAGAGCACATGAGAAAAATTGATTAGAAACCTTTGTCATAGTTGCTTTTAGGTAGCTTGCTGCATGTGTTGGGTAGCTGTTAGAACAGGTTTCACAGTGTTTTTTTTAGGATAAATTAACTCTGTGACCTGTTGCTACAGAATAGTGCAACACGTAACAGCACAGGCCAGCCTCTGAGAAAAGATGTATCAAAATCCTCTGCAGTTCAAAATGAACTTCAGTGCAATTCCAGTCATGTGAAGTAACAAGGGATGGAAAGAGGTCTTTTTCTTGCAAGGTGAAGTGTTCTGTCACTGCATCATTTTTATAAGAAAAGAGGAAGAAAAGTAAGCCAAGAATTATTACTGGTGTAGTGTGCAAGTTTGCATATCCTAATAGTTTGCTTTCTGCCCATTTCTACTTGCAGTGCTTTGGTTAGATAGAATCAGAATCATGTCTGTTGGGAAGGAGCTGTGAGCCCAGCGAGCCCACCGCTGACCATGGCCCCAAGCGCCGCATCTGTGTGTGTGTTAAACCCCCCCGGGTGGTGACGCCGCCCCCTCCCCGGGCAGCCTGTGCCCATGCCGGGCCACCCTTTCCCTGAAGACATTTTTCCCGATATCCAGCCTAAACCTGCCCTGGCGCAGCCTGGGGCCGTTCCCTCTTGTCCTGTGGCTTGTTCCCTGGGAGCAGAGACCGACCCCCCCTCACAGCCCCTCTCAGGCAGCTGTGGGGAGCGGTCAGGCCCCCCGAGCTGCCCCCCACTCCAGGCTAAGCACCCCCAGCTGCCCCCCAGCAGCCTTGTGCCCCAGCCCCTTCCCCAGCCCCCTGCCCATCCCTGGGCACGCTGCAGCCCCTCAGTGTCCCCCGTGCAGCAAGGGGCCAAGCGCTGAATGCAGTATTCAAGGTGGGGCCTCATCAGATAAGCAAACACAAAGTAATTGACAGTCAAGATGTCCTTTCAGCATCAGTACATTTCTAAAAGAGGCAGCTAATTCACCGTTCTCAGTATATTTTCACGTGGTGCTTTCATCTTCCTTTGCATCTTCCCTCACCCGAGAGCCACGATGCAAGTGATGACTTTGGGCAGTTCAACAAACCTTGCTGGAGACTGAGCACGGCCTTCACAGGGTGCAGTGTTCTCAGGGGCTAATGTCTCAACCTGTCAATACTGTCATTAACGCTGAATAGTCAAAACAAGTTTTTGCAAGCCTCGGTCAACCTTGGTATATTTGTATTCTATGTATATTTGTCATATGTGTATATTCATCATTTCATATGAATATACATTGGTGCTTCTTATCAATACTTCAGAAAAAGCCAGGTCAGCTGGTTTTTGTGATTGATATGAAAGTTAACCTGATGGAAAAAAGGGAAGGAAATCCTGAGTGAATTATATGAAAATGATGCTGACCTTAGTTTGTGTAATTGCTTTGATATTGTTTTGTTGTTCAGTTGTTTTGTTTTGGTTTTTTTTCCCTTTTCTTTGGGTGGTATATGTGAATAGGGAGGAAAGAACTGCCAATAAAGCTAAACTGGACTAATACCCTTTCAGAAGGGTCTTAGTGAGGATGCAACACAGAACCCTTACATTGACATTTTCTGTAAGACATTTGGTACAAAACCTGTACTTCACACTATACTGAACTCTCTTGTAATCATTCTTATGGCTAGAATCTTCCAGTGTAACAGTTGAGGCTAATTTAGTAATAAAATACAAAAGGAAGGAAGGTTTGGATGTAGTTTCCATTATTTGAATAATCTTTTATCACTTTTTCAGTCCTGCATTAAATATTTTATTTATCCTTTGAAAGTGAAAAGTTATGAGAATTTGATTGTTACCTGCTTAAAAAGATAAGATAAAGCTCTTCATGCTAGCGTTGTGTGACATCCAGTAAATATTTCACTAACATCCTTTTTAAATGGAGGTTGTGTTTTGTAGATTAATTAGAAGCCTAGGTTATCATTTGTATCGCAGTGACGCCCAAAAATCGGAACTGAGACCCTAACGTGCAGGCTGTTGTATGTGGAGAGACATGGTCCCTGCCTTCAGGTACCTCCCATCTCATTAGAAATGATGTATGAGCGTGACACATTATAGGTGGGAAAGATTAGATGGGGGATAAGAGTAATTGACAGCATGATCAAGTTAAGTTGCCTTTGTGCACAGAGCATAAGGCTGTAATTATCCTAGCTATTAGCATGCACAGGCCCGAGCGCCGGCTACCCCACCACCCAAGAAGCAGGGCCCTGTGGAAAGGCTGCCAGCTGACCGAGGCAAGACTTGCTGCTCTTCCAAGATTCCTGTTTCTCAAGTTGGTGGCAGGGAAGAGATCTCATGCAATTGCTCCAGAGTAGAAATGCTGTACTCCTGAACAGTAACTCCAGAGGCTTTTCAGAACTGACACTCAGAGATCTGAAGTGGGACTCACATTATGTAGCTATGAATAAGGAAAGGCTATCAATGAGGAAGGAAGAGTACCTCAGAGATTATGAGATTAGAATGTCAAACTCCAAGAATTAGAGTGAAAAATGTTACTTTAAATTATTATTGTACTTCCATAGTTCAGGAATGCCAATATGCATTATTGTTTATCCACATTTGATTTTTTCTCCCCATCTTGCTGTATATGTGAACATTAAATGAGCAGATTTAAGTAAATGGAGCTGTTAATTTCCTTTAAAATTATTATTCAGTTCCACTTATTTCTACTTAATTAGTGATGGTGAAAAACAGAATGTTCACAACAAGCCCAAGAAAGTTAAACCAGCTGCTTAAAAGGAAGGATGCGGCAGCATGCCTGTAATGTTTTTCTAGACACTTGTGCTTTGATGGAAAACATCCTACTAGAGTAGGTGGTTTACTATCAATTCCTGTGGCATCAGAGTTGGTGATTATAGAGGCAGAATAGACATTCAGTGATCTTGAGATGAGGTTTGGTCAATACGTCCCAAACATGCACAAGAACAAGTGACTGATATCTGAGACTAAGAAAGGAAAGGAGAACTTGGAGAGCAATTAGACTCTGTTTAGATAGCGCTACAGTGACTATGAAAGGAGAATGTTCTATGAAATAAAAAGGGCAAAAAAGGGATTTAATTTGTTTGTCATCTGCTGATGACCAAATGACTGCAGTCATCAGATAATAACCTATGGAGCCTGTTACCTTTGTAGCGTTTCCCATCTCCAGCTTTACAGTCTTTATTGGAAGAACAAATTTCTGTACTGCACTCTTTTCTGTCTTTGCTGTGTGAACCCATGAGTACTCCTGTTGAAAGTCATTCAGAGAAACTTCCATTTTTAAATTATTAAAAAAAAAAATAAATCCCCCCCCCCTCCCCCATGTAACATAGTCATTAGCACACACAGGCCCAAGGAACGTCTGCTCTACTACTCAAGAAGCAGGGCCCTGGGGAAAGTCTGCCAGCTGACTGAGGCAGGACTTATTGCTCTCACCAGATTCATGTTTCTCAGCTTGATGGAAGGGGAGAGATTCCATAAACAGTCTTTGTTCAGTGATTTCCTCAGGCGCCATTGCTTCTCAAAGAGCGAGTCCTACTTGCAGGGTGATACAAGCAGGGGCTGCTTTGTGCTGTTGTTGCCAAAAATGAGATTGTGAGGCAGGACCAGAAAGCACCTTCCACTGTTGAAATGGGTTTCAATAAACTGTCTTCTGTATTAGTGGTGGCTGCTAGTTTGGGACATACCTGTGATGACCCATGGTAGTCATTGCCACGATATTCTTACAATTGATCACTTATTAAAATGCAAGTGTGGTGAGTAATGGTTCAGGTAAATGCGGAGGAAGAGATGGTACCTGAAGAGGTGGTTATGGATATAGAGGTGTGAAGTTGCAGGTCTCCTGGTGCCACTCCCTTCAGCATAAATCCTAGCAGAACCTTAAAGGCAATTACAACTCTTGGAGGACCTCTAGAGAGCAAAAGCAGTATGTTGTCATTCCTCTAGAGAGCGGAAGCGAGTCATGTCTTACTGTCCTGTATTTGTAGGATGTATGGAACAGTGAGTCAGGATGCACGGTACTATGATGATAAGAAATTCATAGGTGTTGAAGGTTATTTTGTATTTATGTCTCCTTATCTAAACCTGATTTTTACATTTCATGCACTCATGCAAATTTTTGAATTGTTTTCCAATTATTAAAGTGTCTGAGCACATAAATAACCTTTCACCTTAAATTCGTATTGCTGTTGCTAAAGAGTCTGAATGCTAGATGATCTCCGCTGGTACTTTTAAATTCATCTTCATGTATGGCTAAAATTTACAATCTCTTAAGTAAATGGTTAAGGATTTCAGTGAAATTGCAACTTATGTTAACCATTATCATCTAGGTGTAGCTGGCATTTAACAGCCTATCAGTCTTCACTGTTGTTGCAGCTCTGGGGTTTAGGAAGGCTGCGTCTTTGCAGAATGCCCAGGAATACTATCTAATGCATTGCATACATGACCAAGAATGTTTATATTTAAGTTCCTTCTCAGTCTTTAACATGTCTATTTCAACTCCTTCATTGTTTTTGTATGTGGTAGAGTGAATGATATGCTTAGCCTTTCAATTTATATGTTCTTATAAGATTAGCAGCATCAATGATTAAAAAGCAATCAAAATGCTGGAGAAGTGAACTTTGCAAAGAGTCACAGTTTTACACTTTTTGTCTGAGCTTCTTCAAAGACCAAAGTAACACCAGTCATTTTGCAGTAAGTTGTCTGATCAATCAACTAACAAATGGCATAACGGAGCTCTGAAACATTTAACTGTGTACAGCTGACTCTGGGTGTGGAAGGGTTCTGTTTTTTTCTTTTCTTTTGCACATTTAAAACTGAAAGTAAAACATTTGGGAAAAGATGAGCAAGAACAGTCATAAGGGCACAGCACACAGTGATTATGATGTGATTTTCTTCTGAAAAATAAGCAGACTAACCTTCACGTGTCATCTTCATGATCATTTAGCTTTGGTGTGCGAAATTAGAACTTTCTGGAACACTGAAGCTCATAGGCTGTATGATTGGAAGTGTTCTGTTCTGTTGTCAGCTATAAATGGAAGCCAGCGGTCAGCAGCAAGCCCTTGGCCTGCCGTGGGAGGTCTTACTGGGGTGGGCTGAGCCGGTGCTTTACTGGCCTCATGACTCATGGAGGAGGAATCACATCACTGAATCGAGCAAGCCAACAGACCACTTGATTCCTCAGCAGGGAGAAAGCGATGCCTGTTAAAAGTTTAAAGATGTTTATTCATCTGAGTGTCATTGCAGCTGCCATGGCACAGGAAAGGTGCTCTGGGAAGTTGAGCCCCTCCAGCAGGTAGGCTTTGCCCAGCTGCCAGCTGATACCCTCTGGTGGATGCAGAGCTTTGGTGGGAAGAGTCAATATTCTGCATTTTCTTGCTTTTCGATACTATTCTGCCCATTCCCCTTCTGTCATTCTTAACGAGGAGTTAAAAATACACTTTCCATTTACAGACATTTCCATATATTTCCAAGAATATACCATGATACTGATTCCAGATAAGGAGAATATTTAACAGAGTTCCTCACTAATAGTGTTCTGTGTAGTCAGACACCTGCAATATCTGTGCCCATGTGTTCCTATATTTAGTTTGCGGTAGTTTTATTCAGAAAGATGAGCTGTTGCTTGTTGTGGTTTAATGAAAATTGTTTGTGTTAAAACTTTGACTTACAGATGAACAGATTTAAATACTAAAATACTTAAACTACTAAGGACTTTACAAAAGGTTTTAACATTGTAGGTTAGCTTGTCTTGAATTTCTCAAATAAGTGAACTTTTCTTTAATCACCAATTACTGAGATATCCAAGAACCATCACTTACTTGCTTTCCTATGTAATTATGGCCTTCAAATCCAGAATAAAATACACCAAAAAACCTTATTATGAAAAATATATTATTTTTCCTAACAAAACCTGCCTGAAGTGTCAGGTAAGCACCTGTGTAGTGATGACAAATATAAAAAGTCCGTATAAACGGTTCCTTGCGTATACTGAAATTAGTGCTACTGGGCAGATACACAGATCTGAAGATGAAAGATGAATTTTCCCCAAGCAGGCAAGGATTTCAGGGTTTACTCACATTCTGCTATAGTTCTTCTTAAGGCTAAGTTAGCCCATATGGATATTTTGATACAGGAGTTCGGTATCTTTCAGCACTCATTCTAGATGGTGAGGAGCCAATGTGAATATCTCAGTATGATATTGTGGTCATGCAGAAAAGTGAAAAGTGGACACTACTTTAGAGGATTTATGAATAAAGGGGGAGTAATCCCTTCTGGCCTTGAACTCCACTGAAGACTACAAAACTGAAGAGAAGAACACAACCACAAAGTAATTCTTTAATTTCTTTCTCACAACTATAAATCCACAACTAGTCTTTATTTTACTTCAATCAAATTAATCCAAATATCTGAGAGTACATGTGATTAAAAAGGCCTGATAGAAACAAGCTAATAAAATAAAGGTAAACTATGCTTGGTTCACTTGTGCCAAGATGATAAACTGATTAGAAAAAGCTAGCTTTACCATAAGAAGTAAATCCTTTGAAAAACATTTTCATAAAGAACTTGATTTTATTGCCATCTACCAGGATATTTTGTGAAGAACCTTCATGTCTTTTTATTCCTATTTAAAACATTTCTCAGATCACATGTTGGAAAGGCTGCAGGCATTTTCATATCTGTGTTAACATTTTGAAAATATGTGCAGCTATACATAATTAATTCAAAGAGAAAAGAGCCAAATTAAAAAAAAAATCTTCAAAGGAAAACTTCTCCCACTTCAAGAATTATTTCTAATTTGAATGTTTTATATTTAGCCTATCCTATTATTTATGTACTTCAATAACTCTTTTACCTGAAGATGTCAGCATTTTACAGTTGTTGAACTACACCCTAGTGAAACAGATTATATATGTAAGTGATTAAAGCCCTGAAAATCATTCTTGTTGAAATAAATGACTAATTTTAATGTGCTCTTGAGAGAAATCTACTACGGCTTAAATGATTCCTCTTTGCTTGCACTTTCTGTGTTCTTTTTCTCATTTTCTTATTTATTTTGCTGTAGAGGAACATTTTTGTGTTAATCTTTCAAAAGCAGAAATTAGGATTATTTAGTGCCTGCTAAATATCTTCGATAATCTGAAATTATGTAAAAGCTAAAGAACCTAGAGGAAGAGAAGCAAACCAGGAAGGCTGCTATCAAATATTTTATGAAAGCTGTCAGGTTCTAGAAGATAATTAGCTAGCCAGTAGTGTGTCCCTTTGCTGAAACATCTTATGACAAAGCTGAGCAGGCATACTGATCTAGAAACCAGAGAGCAAAGACAATCTAGGCTTCCTTCATTTAAGCTGTATTTCAAAGGAAATTTATTTTCATCTGGTAATCTAATTCTTTTTATTTGTGATGCAGGGTACAAGTAATGTAATTTCCATTCTTGAACAGCCAGTCTTTTAAAAGACTAAGAAATCTGCACAATTTCGCAGTTTAGATAGACATCATGGCTACTGAGATTCACAGAAAAGGCAAATGGAGAATAATTATGGTCAAGTTCTCAGTCAGTCCTGCTAGGCTAAAGAAGGGGCATATTTCTCTGATTTGGTGCGCAGGCGCTCTGTTCTGGAAACAGTGCTGTTTCAGAAGAGATTGTGTCAATACGTGGAGCGGCTAGTTGTTACCAAGCATGTAATCTATTTTTCAAGTCCCCTTAGCTGGAGTATTCTTAGAGGGAGATCAAACAATAAAGTGAGCAGTACCATTTTCGTGTCATCAGTGTAAAAACTGAAAATTGAAGGTGAAGTCACTGGGGTAGGAGTTGGTGTGAGAGCTCAGATTCCCCACCTCCCCAAAATTCAGCAGTGCTCTTGTAATATCACGAAGATAACGAAATTAGCAGATTTATTTAGTTTTACCCTTACTCTGACCTTGTCTTTTCAGTTAACTGATCCGAGCATGCCAGCAGTGGCCAGCAGGTGGCACTCTAGCAGCATGGATATAGTCAACTCGTAGTTCCGTTGCTTTGTGTTACTGTATGATAGAATCGTAGTGCTTTCTTAAATTGAAAATGGGTGTTTTAATTGATTTGTATAATTTGATTTAATATAGATTTGTATTTTATTTATTGCTCACCAAACTACAGTTTGTTCATGAAAAACTCTTTTCTATTAAATATTTCAATTCCTGTAATGATAAACATTATAAAAATACTCATCACTACTCACTTTACTAGCTGGGGGGTTAAAAAAATGCTAAATTTGTGGAAGACCTTCAGCATATTTGTATTAGAAGAAAATTATATTTGTTTACCAAAATAAACTTTCATAGCAATTTTTAAGATTACAGAGATTCATCAAATAGTTGATTCAATCCTGGATAACAATCCTAAATGAGAAATCTAAGATAAAGAACCAACAGGGATCTTTCTGAATCATGAAGTTAATGCCATCACACCATAAGCAACATAGCTATGTGCTTCTGTCTATACAGTTTGCCAAGATCCATACCTAAGATGGCTGGCTGCTTTGTCCCCCAAATTCCTATGGACCTTTGTGAAAGCTTAATACAAAATTTCATGTCTTGAATAACTTCAAATTTTCTGATTTCCAGCCTAAATGTAATAATGATCAGTTTATAACTATTTCTTCTTGTGTCTGCATGGTTTACACACTGTGCACATACTGAGTTATTCACAGAAAGCAGTCTTGTCTCTTCTCAGCTTCATTTTGGAAATCAACACCAACTGCACCCATTTAGCGTACCCTTTCTTTTAGTTTGCCATTACAGTAAAAGGGCACGGCCAGTTCACAGTTTGCTGCTGGAAGTGTTTGCGGAGCCAGAGTTAATATATCACTGACCCCAGAATAGTTTTTTGTGTACAGGAAAGAAATTTAGTTGCAGCTGCGTAACAGGAATAAAAGTTGCAGGACTGAAAGTAAGAGAAAATAAAGACAACTGCTATTTAAATTCAAGCTGATTCCAAAATGTATCTGTGATAGAAAAAGACAGCATCCTGTTCCTCAAGTACCTTACATATGCAGAGTTTTTGATCCCTGTGCTTTAACTGGAGTTTTCAAAGATAATACTTGATATGTTGTGCTTACTTCCAAAGATATAGTTGCTTTAAATCATGTAAGTGCCACAGCCAAAAAAAATCCATGTCAGGAGTAAGACCTACCTGGTTTTCTACTTGATGTTTTACTACCAAATCTCGTAAATATGTGTGATAGGACCAGGAGAGTAAGGAGACTTAGCTGTTGTTTGATAAACAGGAGAAATGCACTTCATTAATCTTCACTCTTCTGGTCTCAGAGACCAGACTCTACTGGTACTTTAACATTGGTGCGGTTACTCTAGATTTACACCAATAAAATAAGGAACGAGGTTGTCCAGAATGTATATGTGCTGCTGTTGGAGTTGATGGAATAAAAACAATGTACAAGTTTGCTAATATATGTCTTGAGGTGAACTCTGATTCAAACACATTAAACAAAATGTGATATTTTTCCCCTCATTCAGTTCAAAGGCTATTGGAATAAGCTTTTATTCAGCATCTTTTATTCTTCTTCAATATGCGTTAAGTAACTGTAATGAGAGACAGTGAATAGTATTCATCCTTGGAACTGAGGAGAATTTAGGAAAAATGCCAGTGGAGCTGGGTCACGTCAAGCTCGTGAGTTAGCTAAATGTTTTACCGCATTATTCTCTTCTCTTTCATCGGTGTTCATATCCCTGATTATCAACTTCTGAGGGCTTCATGTTTGTTATTTTTTCAGACAATGGTTTGAGAGAAAAAGAACATGTTTAGGAAAGGAAAAAAAGACCTGGGTGGCAATTAAAATACCTGGCAGCTGCTTCCTCATTTTTAGATAGTGGTTTTGATTACTTTACCTGTTCATGACAGTTAAGTCCACGTGACATTCTGTGTATAGAGTTGACTAGAAAACCTGAATGCCTGGTATTGAACTGTTACGGTTTCAAAGAGAAGAAAATCCTGAATCAAGATGAAAAGCCAAAAAGTATAGTATTTTTTTAGCACTCAAATCCCTCACAGTATTTGGTTTCACTTTATGAAATCCTTGGGAATCTCAGCAGTTAATCAGGCTGTACAGATCTGGCCTTGTAGGGCTAGATAGTGTTGAGGGTATGAATAATTTCTTAAAATAAGTTTGCAAAATATAAAGTCAGAAGTTTATGTCCTCTTACATTGAAGATAGCAGCAGCTTTAATGAAGATCATTGGGGGCTGTTGCTTTTCTGGATTATTTTTTCTTTTAGGCTTTATTGTTGAGGCAGGGAAGCTTAGCTTTTGTGTGCCCGATGTTACAAAAAACCCTCATGATGTGCTTTGTAAGAGCAAAGTTCTGTCTCATTGTAGTTGCTTGAACTTCCCTTTCCTAGCATGGCCAGACCTGGTTTGCATAAGCTATCGGGCAGCTTTCATCCCAGACCTTCATCCATCATCAACAGAAGAAGTACTCTGCAAGCCCATCAGCTTTCTAAATGTTTCCCTCTGCTGTGTTTGCCACCTAGCAGTATGGTTTGGCTCACTGCAGTTGCAATTATGTTTTAGAAAAAAATATTCTTAAATATTAATTTTGTGGTGTGTAGTTTCACTCCATCACTTTGTTAGAGTACTGTAAGTGACAGCCAAAATAACAGTGGGAAGCAAGAGATGTAGAAAGATAGCTCGCTTCTGAATTCGCTTCACATCAGGGAGGAATGTTCCATCTATTCCTGAAAGAAGGAGGGCTTTTATAGGCTACCTGTGCTTCTCAGCCTGAAAACCTGATGGCTTGAAAGTCTGGGGAAATAGCAGAGGGGCTTACTGCATAAATAAATGTACTTTTGTCTTTATTTCAGGTACAGAAAGGTCAAAGTTATAAGCACACAAGACTATGTGGACATTATTTAAGGCGATAATTTATCTAACACCCAAAATGATGTCAGGTGTTTCTCAGAGTGAGAGAGAGGTCTGTGGCCATATAGATTAAATGTGATTATTCATATGTGTGTGTCAGAATCTTACATAAGCATAACTACCTCTGAAGAAAAAATCATTAATTATTCTTTTGTATTGGGATTCAGTGGTTGGAATGCAGAGAGATCTGCAGGCATAATAAAACCTCATAAATGCCATTGCATTATATGACGCTACTAATAATGTTTCACTGCTATGGAATGGCCTTAATTTACCAGCCCCTTTGATCCTAACACACAGGATCTGCTTCTGAAAATTATTATTTCTCACACAATGAATTTGTTTTCTCTCTGCTCCCCAGCTGGCCTGGATGCCATTCCATCCCCTTTGTTTTTCTGGCTTGGGAGTTGCTTTTTAAATGCCGATGGCACATACTACAGCCTTTGATCTTCCTCTGGCTCCTGTCCCCTGCTACCTCAATGCCTACCAAAGAAGCAATGTCTGTAGACAGCATCACTTGTACAGTCAGACACGTCTGGCAAAAGTCAGAATGTGACTAGGAAAGCTCATCAAGAATTTCTGTCTTGTCAGAGCTGGGGGATGAGGTTAGTCTCAGTAAGTCAGCAAAATTTCTGTGAAAATGCGTCTTCCTGGAACATCTCCAAGCCTTAATGAGGGAAAGGATTCATTCTCAAACAAGTCAAGATGCTGTCAAGTTCAAGAAAAGTCAAGATCTCTTACTTTTTGCTTCTCAGTTCCTACTTTCAGTCCCTTTTTCACTGCTGGACAAATGTTCTATAAAGCCTCATACAAAGTTTTACATTCTTACTTAAAACCTACAAATACTGATTTTGCGTAAGGAACAGACCTGTGTAAAATAGATTCTGCTTAATCATAGGCTGAGGCAGAAAAGGCAAGTAGTGAATCTGGGAAGCTTTCTTTGCAACCAGCCCCGAGACAGAATTAGCCAAACATTTCAGTAGAGGAAAAAAAGATGATTTGCTAAGACAAAAATGCAACCAATTAACAGCATGCTGTCCTGGGAACCTGGCTGCATTGCTTTCTCAGTACTCTGTGTATATATATATAAAAAAATAATAGAGAAAATGTTTCTTAGGATAGAAATTGTTTAAAATTGGCCTTTACTGATTTTTGATCTTCAGAGTAACCCTCTTGGCAAAGCATTCTTCACGCAATGGTGGAATAGGTCACATGTAGAAGTATATACAGGGATGTACAAGTCATCTCCAAGACACATTTGGTTTATGAACAACGGTAAATTGAAAACACTGATTGGAACATCTGGACACAATGCTTTTTAAATGACTCGTTGCAGGAAGGCACAAACAAGAGTTGTGTATATTATGTTTTTAGGTCTGTTTGCAGACAAGGATAAGTCTGCCAAGAGTTGCAGACTCATGAACGTTCCTGTCACTGTTTCCAGTGCTGAGGTGAAACAGCAGCTGGCAGAATTGAACACTTTATTGTCAGTCAAAGCTAAGGTAATCTATTCAGCAGTCTACTGAAATAGTAATCTTTTTTTTTTCCTTCACAACAGAGGTTTGCTGGCTAACATTTTTATTTTTTTTAATAGAAATGTTTTTGCTATACAGCAGCGCCACTTGAAATGCTCTTTCAGATGGTATGTGTTGTTTCTTCCTTGTCATGTGTGAAATGGAGGAGGTCTTTTGAAGTACTCAGTATGAAGTAACACAATAGATGCTTAAAGACAGAAATATCTGTTTATTGGACAAAGGATGAGTGCAGTCAGGTCTCCAACACGAGGACTCTCCTCTTCTCTCTTTACAGTGTGTGACTTCTGTAGAAGTAAGTCTTGAGAGTTCACAGGCTGTTGCTTGCCCAGCAATTTGCTCTATCTGACTGACGCAGAAAAGGTTCTTCGCAGTTAGAACAAAATAATTTCTTTAATCAAGAGAGGCAGATCTACAATAGCATAAAATATGCACAGTATGAAATGATGGCTGAGGCAAATCTGATAGTTTTAAATACTATCTTATGAAAGGACTAGAGTTTAAACTCTGTGCATAGGATTTTGGAATGCTTTTATTCTTTTCTGCAATGGCTTCAGACTCAATACAAATGGGCTTTTTTACTGACCATGTGCTACCCACTAATGTAAGCATGGTTCAAAGCAGTTCCTGTACACAAAAGTCATGAAGAAATGCTGTCTCATAATAATAAAAGATGATAAACTTTTGTCGCTGTTGCCTGCAAGATCTGTTCCAACAGCCACGTAATGACCACTGAAAGACAAGAGGGTGGAGGCTGCAGAGGTGAGATGAATTTTCATTACTGCATTGGCAGCAGTTGGTCTTTTCATTGGCGCAATGGTTTGTATGCTTACTTGAAATGTGAAATACATTTAAAACTCTGCTGTGCCTAAAGTGCAACGGGTTTGTATGCAGATATGCTTGAAGTATTTTAAGGAAGCCTCTTATCAAACAGTAACATTTTGTCTCAATACATAGTGAGGCAGGAAAGGAAGGAAAAACAGGACTCTGCAGTCATGTGAAAAAGCTTAAATCCTTGACTTATCTGTATATTCTATTTAATGTGACATTAGATAGGTTCACTAGCCTTTTCCAGCATGGTGTGTTTGACTCGGGGGGGTGGAGGGTGGGGGGGTGGGGTGCGTGCGTGTGTGTGTGTGTCTTAACTCACCTTCCAGTCTGGCAGATCCTCCTGAGAATATTCTGAGTGGTTTGGAACAGGAGGGAGAGCTCTGAAGACTGATGAAAAAGCAGTGATACTGAATAAGTGCCCAATTCCACAGGAGACTTGGAGATAAAATCTGTGTGAAGACAGGCGTTACTTATTATCACTGAATTAACTGTCTAATCAACTTTAAAGGGTAAGACTTAGCTTCTCCTCTTCTTTGCATTTCTTCTTCACTCTGTTTTCAGCCAACTGGCTTATTCCTTAGGCGTCCACAGAGAGTCTGGGAGTTTAACATGGGTGGGACGACGGAGAAGTTAAGGATTGCAGAATTGATTCATACAACTCCTAAGTTCCTGTGTGACTGAAATTAACTGTCTTGAGTAGTTCATCCAGGTAGCACTAAGGCAAGGCTGAGAATACAATACGTGAGTGTCTGGATAAACAAATCCTACTGCCTCTTAATTCTTCTGCGTAGTCCTACTCTTAATTTGTACGGGTCACAGGCAAAAAATCTAAAAAAAATATTAAAAAATCAGATTATAGTCTTAGATTTCATTTTTTGGTTTTTTTTTTCTACATTTCTGCAGCATACAGGAAAAATTCCCTTTGAAGAGCTATTTTTCTAATTCCTGACCAATATTCAACTGAGTCTTCTGAAAATCACATCTGAGTGTTGAAATTGTGTTGGAAAAAACAACATTTCTGCTTAATTTCCACAGTTACTTTTTTTCTAGAAAATACAGTATCTATATGAAGATGGTTATATTTATAAGTAACTGGGGAAAATGTGTTTGTCTATTAAAAATGACTTAAAATGGTAGTAATTTTCAGTCTGGGAAGGACAAGGCTTTCTGCATTTGTGCTTTTTCTCAGTGTTCAAGGTCACCTATACATACTACAGATGCTAGTGCTTTTGGCATGTGACTACTTACATGTCCTGAGGGATGTCTTAATTATATTCACCTTTGCTAGTCTTTAAAGCAGTCTAGTGAAGCCAGTTAATCATTTTCTGAACAAAAAGAAAATTCAAAAATTCCAAATTGCAAACTTAGAATCAACTACAAAAATCAGGGTCTTATAATTGCCACTAGGACCACAGACCTTGTCAGGTTTTTAGGTGGTGTTTTCTTTCCTCAGAGACTCTTCACAAGTTCCCTTTTTCCACAGCATCACATTGATGATTATTTTGTTGCCCCTGTCAAAACTGTATCCTTGAGTCAGCTTTAAAAACTGCCATTTCTGTACAAATTCCTATGAAAGGGCTGAAGATCCTAGTGTTCTTTGTGTTGCTGCCTCTCATATCCTTACTTTATCCTGGATTTTTATCAAGGACTGGGAATTACTAGTGATTTTGTAGATTGTAAGGAGGAACTGCTTATTTCTCTTCAGTTTAAAAAAAATGCAACTGCAGAAACCTTGCAAATGACAGAATCATGAGCTACGTGGCAACTCAATATAGAAACACAGGTTATAGGGAGTTATTAGACTTCCATTTTTCTCTTTTTATCCAGTCACATTAATTATTGTTATCATATCATGAGCTGCCAGTACTTAATCTCAACATCTGCCACCAAGGGGTTTTGGTCTTAAATGGACCTATGTAGAAAGGAGGATGTGGAAAAAAAGTAACTATTGAATTTAGTGAAAGGTCATTTCCCAAGTATGTAGGTTTCCATTTTTTTAAGTTCTTCGGTGTAGACATGCCACTTCTAAATACATCGGTTCTCTTTCACTTTCTCAAAGAAATCGACTTGGAACACTTAAGTAAACAGAAAATTTAAAAGGACAGCTTGGGATGCTTGATCTGAGAAGAAGCGGCATGAAATTGTGAAAACACTGCATGTTTAATGTTGACATAGATGCCTGTATTATATCTTTCAAGAGCACTTACATCTGCCTGAACATCTCAACCTTAGCAAATGTATTTGCTCTAGTGTTAATAAGTAGGAGAAGGTATACCTCAACCATTCCTTTACCCTAAGCATGGAGGAAAAGGAGTGAGAAACTATAGGAGAAAATATTTCAGGGTGAAGTCTTCTGGCAGATCGTTCTAGGTGGGTGTATGCTAGTTTTTCTTCTGTTTGCTAGCAGAGAAACAATTCTTGTTATGAACCTTGTACCTGGCAGCTACAGTAAAACATATGATCATCCTTTATGTGATTATTTCCCATTGCTTGCTGATAGACTCAGGCTTGCTTCTGTACCCAGTTCAAGGTGTCCTGTTCCTGCCAGTCTAACACACATAGAATACACATTCAATACACAGGATATTTAGTGTGGTTTTGAAAGATGAAGTTAAACCTTTCACTTGCTGTTATGCAAACGGTAATTAATTTCAAATTAGTAGGCTGAAAAACTGAAATGTGTGGAGACAGATGGGTGTTTTGTTTCAATTTGTCTCTACCTCCATGCATATGTCATCATCATTCCACCATATATGTAGACAGCAGATATAAATTGGCAAATCTTTTATTTTAAGTTGAATTTTCATCTACAATAGCAGTGAATCAGCTTTATTTTCCTCTATAATGGCTTCTGAGGGTTAAAGAGAAACAAGCTTGAAAATCACCAGAATCTGAGATTGTTAGGTGAAGCCCAATGATGATATTATTATGTGCTTCATAAAGGCTAATTCTCCAGTATACCTTGCCCGAATGTGCATCTTCTGTGCATTGCAGAATAGGAGATTTATGATCTATATTTGAAAGTTAATTTCAAAGTTCTCGTTTGTGTTGGTCAAAAATTTTCTGTTTGCTTCTGTATTCTTCAACTGTGGCTCTTTGTCTTACTCTGGTAGCACTGCCAGTCTTCATTTTGTGTTTGATCACTGCAAAAAAAGGAGGGCAGCTGGTATATCTAACTGGAAATAAAGAAAAAGAAAAAAAAAAAAAAACCAAGAAGACTTAAGCACGCTGGCTGTCTTTTGAAGCTCTTACATATTAGTGGTCTAATAAAAAAAATAAAAATCCACTGAAGCTAATAGGACTGACTCCACTAATCTTACTGGGGTTTGAACTAGATTTCAGTATCTGCTCTCATATTAGCCAGTAGAAAAAAGGAAGGCTGTATTTTTTAATGCGCTGCCAGCAGATGTCTCACACATTTTCTTACAAAAGCAGGATTAATGATTTAACTCACTTTGATCACGCAGTTCCAAGAAAGTGAAAGTTGATGAAATGTTTTTCATTACATTATGGACAAATCTTCAGCAGCTTCTGCATCAACTATTTGAGTCCTTTTCTCAGAGACAGGTTTACATAGTAATCAAACCAGAACAAAATTTCAGGAGTTCTTTGGGTGTTGTCATGCTCAACATGAAACTTAATGTACCTAAAAAAGTCTGACTTCTCACATTAAAATGAATTTATAATTCAAGCTTTCTCATTTTTTATTTATTCTTATGCCCTTCACGCTGCTCATGCAAAGGGACTCTAAAATGGCCTGGAAATTACAATATATCACAAATGTAAAGAGTTTGGCAGAGCACTGTTGATGCAAATGAGGTTGGCTGTGTTCTTCCATAATAACTGCTTGCATTAATTATTCCTTCTACTATCACAGGAACACTCTGAATTACACTGTATTTTACATTGTTTGGCATTATACAGAAATTGCTACTAAAAGCCTCCGAGATGCTGTTCTGAAATCAGCCATTTTCACAGGCTTAATGCTTATGCTGAATGCCTAAAGTCGGTGCAGACTGCTATTTAGTTCACTTAGCAGTGGAGCCAGAGAATTATTAATAAAAATACACGTACTCCCTGAAAAATTCGTATTAGCCCAATTAGTCTGACTTTAGAAAAGTAATGCAGCAGTAACAGTAGACCAAAAAAGTGGAAGTGTTATATCTGCTCACGTGAGGTACAAGAGTGATTATACAAAATTGAGAGGTACTTCCATTTGCTATAGAAACAAAAGAGATCTGTCTCCACAAAGAGAAAAGCTGTTAAGGTGCTTTTGTGCTACAGTGGTTGCTGGAGAGTGGCAGAGTTGTTACTCCACATTCAGACCCCATGAGCTCCGATGTACCTGAGAAAAAAACAAGCTGTGTAACAGAACCCACCTGTCCTTATTTATGAAGAATGCTGGTGCCACAGTAATAATGATTGCTCTAAATGTGTTACATTTGCTTGTTGTTCTGCATAAAGGGGGAAAATAGATGGGCGGATGCAACCCCAGCAGTCTGAGGTGCAGCTTTTTAGATAGGCAGAGAGATACGTTTCAAGGCATTTCACAACTGACTATATCATTTTTGATGTCTTGTTTTGTACGTCCCAAATTGAATCCAAAGTTTCTGAAAAGGGAAAAGCAAAGGCCTGGATTGGGGACAAAAAAAAAAAAAAAAAAAAGAAAAAATAGGAAAAAAAAAAAGGCAGAGGAGGAAAATAAAAGCATGTGCAACACATAAAACATAAGAATGCAACTCCATTGTTTTGTTTGTATATTATGTGCCCTTCTGTCCATCTTCTCGTGTATTTATTTACACTTCAATTTCTGTATTGTGGGCTTGATAAGTAGTAACAATTTCACCTGAAGCAGGCACGTAGAAGGTGAATGGATTATAAGTCATCATTCTCCACTAAGCACACTTGCCCTTCCAAAGCAAGAACATTCCAAAATGCTCACAAAATCCAACAGGAGTAGTAAGGAAAACAGTAATGACTCAGACAGCGGGTCCTACATTCCTCAAGGGCAGCAGAGAGCAGCATAAACTAAGTATGTAGTTCAATCATCACCTCTCAGACCACGAAAGAAGTCCTGGCTGCTTGTCTTATCCTTGTCTCATAAGGCTATTTTTACATGTGCCACCAATGTAATAAATCAGTCAGGGGTTACATTTTTAGGACTTGCAACTTTGCTGTTGCACTTTAAAATCTTAGCCTTTGGTAAATACCTGTTTCTGGATGGTAGTGTGCTGAGCTGCCTTACAATGCAAACGTTTGTGAACACAGCATCATCAACAGTTTGGAAACTAATTGTCCTTGGGTTTGTGAGGCAGCTGGATTGGAATATTATATGAAGGCAGAGAAATGATACTCAACTTAGAGCCCTTGCTTCATTCTACAGCAATATTTTATTTAAATGGGAACAGTAGCTTCAAAACTCATTCAAGTCTGTTTTGCAGATCCTACAGAGGTGTCTCACCACTTCTGTAATTTTATCTCATTGTTTAATGAGTAGGTGTTACATATTCGTTATATGTGATTTGTACTTCCCATATTATTTCAGCACGCATTTCTAGAATATATCAAAGTTGATGAATTCCTATCAACCAAAGAAATTCCTTTAAAATGTATTTTCTGTCAAAAGACTGAAAAAAATCCACCCCCAAAAGACCGACCCTAAAAGCTGTAAGTTTGGGTGTCTTCAGTTGAAATAGCTTATAGAAAAAATACTAAATCCTTTAACTTCAGCTTTTTCAGGACATTAGTTTTGTAAGACAGCAGCATGTAGTCACGTCTCTCATATAAATGTGAGCAGTGCAAGGGTCACAGTGTCCCCAATGGCAGATGCTGTCAGAAGCTGAGGTGTGGACTCACTGGTGTCAGTTAAACCAAAGAATAGGAACTACAGAGTGCTTAAGAGGTGACCTAATATGGCCCCTTGGATTTTATTCCGCCCTCATAAGGGTTATGGACTTAGCTTGCATTTTGTGGTTTGGCCTCTAAGCTGTTCCTAATGTGCTACAGGAGCTGCTCTGCCCATCCCCGCCCTAGCCTTCATGGTATGAGAACTCTGCTTGTGGAGCAGACACAGAACATTTTGTGTCTGCCATGATTACTAATAAATTATCTCCAGGAGAAGTAGTTTGTCATAAATGTAGCCTCAGGTTTACATGCATAAAAGGAAAATATTTGCCTGTTATTTCTAGTACCGCTTTGCTGCCCTGGCTGCGCTGTTTTTCCTTGCCAAGAGCAGAATCAGTCTTCTGGGCACACGTGGTCGCTTATGTCCCTGCTTGCAGTCCTACGGTTCCATGTGGGCTTCAGCGGGGCCCAAACATTCGTTCTCAAGTAACTTGAATCCCTGACAAAGGAAATAACCTTGAACCACTGAAATTTATTGGAATGCTTACTCACTTGTGAAAAATGTGCTGAAATCTCCAAATTTAAGAGAGGGTTTATTATGGCAACAAGCAGGGTATAGTGGCAGAATGATCCGCAGGCACGAACCTTTCAGTTATGTCTCCAGGACCTCCATGTCCCTGAGGAACTGTTTGACACTTCTTGGCTGCCTGGAATTTTTTAGGAGTAATCAAGAAGCCAGATTTATGGATAGTATTTGGTCACGTTGATATTCTTGCAGCCTGTGTGGCTCAGCGTACTGCTGGTTTTTTGAGCCTGTGGTTGTGTTGCTCGGAGACTTGCCGCTCTTGGAAAATCAGGCTTCCCTGAGAAGGGAGCATAGCACCCAGCGTGCTTCTCCCTGTTCTCAGGTTCAGCCTCAAGCAAACTGAAGCGACTTCATTTGATCTAAGCTGTTGTGTGGCTCAGCCTTTTTTCCAGCACACTGATAAAAAAGAGGTAATTGTCATCCATTTGTAAAAAGAGATGATTTTAAGGTTAGACCTGGCTGTGTGAAACGCCATTTCAAAATAATGCCCTTGTAAACCAAACAAGCTGCAAACAACTTACATGCTGTATCTTCCAGCTATTCCTCAAGAAACAGTACACCGATGCAGTATTTCACTGGTGAATGGGAGCTGATCCTGCCTGCCCTCTGAGCCTGATGTGGTCATGTACGACGTGTGTCACAAGTGGAGGTGCCATCCCTGCCCACACAACCTCCCTGCTAGGTGACAGCCTGGTGTAGCTTGGTGCCAGTGTGGGGTGGTTTCAGCTGGGATACAGTTAATTTTCTTCTTAGTAGCTGGTGCAGTGCTGTGTTTTGGATTTGGTAGGATTTGGATTTGATAGGACACTGATGTTTTTGGTTGTCGCTGGGTGATGTTTGTATTAAATCAAAGACTTTTTGGTTTCTTGGGCCCTGCCAGTGAGAGGGCTGGAGGAGCACAGGACATGGGAGGGGACACAGCCAGGACAGGTGACCCAAGCTAGTCAAAGAGGTATTCCATACCATATGATGTCATGCTGAGTATATAAACTGGGGGAAGAAGAAGGAAGGAGGGGATATTTGGCATTGTGGCATTTGTCTTCCCGAGTAACTGTTACACGTGACGGAGCCCTGCTGCCTTGGGGATGGCCGAACACCTGCCTGCCCATGGGAAGTGGGGAATTAATTCCTTGTTTTGCTTTGCTTGTTTGCGCAGCTATTGCTTTACCTATCAAATTGTTCCTATCTCAACCCTTGAGTTTTACATTCTGATTCTCTTCCCCATCCCTCTGGGTGAGGGGGAGTGAGCAAGCGGCTGCATGGGGCTTGGTTGCCAGCCAGGGTTAAACCACGACACAGCGGCAGGCACGCAGCTCCAGACACTGGCTCTGAAGTCAGGCAGGACATAATCAGGCAGGCTTACAACAGACCTAGCAGACATACACAGTCTATGTTGTAAATCGAAAGAAATTCAACCATTCTGTCAAACAGGATGGCACTTCTGCTAATGATGCTTCATTATGTTCTGAAAAAGGGATGAGGCTTTGATAGGGTCTAATTAGGGGGAAAGGAGATAGTATTTCTACAAGCTGCCTTCACTGTATTTCTGCACAGATGTTTTCTAGGGTGGCTTCCATGTAACTAGTGAAATAATAATATAACTGTTGGAAACTGATTACCTATATTCTGTAATTATCCCTTGTTATTTAGCACCAAAGATTTGTGCTATGCTATACTTTACAAATATGATTATAAAGCATGCAGTGGGAAGAGATGGAGTCAGATTGCTTTAAAAAGATAAATGAGCTTAAAATTTGTCTTTAAAATTACTATGAATTTTTGTCTTTACCTTTCACATCTTTCCAGAGGCAGAGTTTTGTTGTAAAAATGCAGTTTTTGTTGAAGTACTGTGTAAGGCCAATTCAACAATGTAAACTTCCTCTATGTTACAGATTCTTGCGCTTTCAGCTCCAATTCAATATCCCCTACCTCCCTTTATTTGAAAATCCTTCATGGAAATTATTTTACTGAGTGAAATGAAAAGGAAAAAATCTGAATAAAATAATATTCATAGTAAGAATGCACTAAAGTTTTATGACAAGATCTTTAAAGACACAAGTACTGTTAGGTTGATGGCACCATTAATGTTACATAGAATCATAATCATCTGGTAGGCTTCTCTTTCTTCTGTAGGCTTCCCATTATCTGAGAATATTTTAAGTTATAAATTGTAATTTAAAAAAAACTCAACCCTTTAACTGTTGTATTAAAAGAAACTTTCCCTTCTCGGTCTTCTCAGACTCTTATTACTTACATGCCAATCACCATAGAATTTCTTACTCAAAAAATCTCATCAAAATATATCCATTAAAAAAAAAAAAAGATTTTTAATAGAGACTTTCTCCAGGGGACTCCGATATAAAAGCAGAAAATCATATCTGTGTTCTCTTCAGGAACAAGAGTTTTAAATAAAATTAACAAAACCAATCTAATTTGATATATTATTGACTTGTTGGACTTATACAGTCATATACTTTTCTTCAAAGCAGAATAAAGAATCCCTTTACAACTCAGAAGAAGAAGGTGAGAAAGAAAATGTTAGTGCAAGATAATAACTGAAACACTCTTTCGTAGTTCTTAGTGATTTAAGTATGGCATAAATATCTAAATATTAAATATAACAGATTTTAAAGCTCAGAAATTTGAGCTGGCATTTTAAGCTGACAAAATTTTCAAAACCAACAAAGGGAAGTGTTTTGAAGCAAAGCATTTTAGCCAGCTTTGCTCTCCAGTAGTACCGCGCATATATAAGAGTATTCACAAGTCTGTCAATGTGTAGTGTCCTCTTTAAGCCCAGAAGTTTAAATGCAGAAAAAAATGACAGTTCAAGAGTCACATCTCAGGCCCACTGAAATCCAGGGCAATTCTGTCATCAGTTTCAGTACAGGTGGTAACTGTGTTCAGAAACATGTGTGGTTCATGCTGACCACACAGACTTATTGTACATGACACGTCAAAGGTCAAATCTGCTTCCTGAGTGTGTGATATTTTGATTTACTCTCATCTGACACATACTAACCGTTTCAGATCTGAAAAAAATGACCGCCACAGAGATCTTACAGCCTAACAGATAGGATAAATTATGGTTCACTGGGCATATGATTTCATAGTCGTTAGGATTAGATGATTGTTCAGCCAAGGCTTTGTTGGAATTTAGTGTCTTTTCCAGCGGTGGTTTGGCAAAGAATGTTATACTGTCTGTGTTCCTGTAGATCCAAAGGTGTGAATCTACCCCACAACCCCCGAAATGAAAACCTTACTAGAATTTGAATGACTGCAAAATTGCTTCATGTGTCTTTCAAGTCACGGCAGCATTTTATTTAAAAAAAATTAAACAACAAATTAAGTATCCAAAAGAAGCTATTCTGGACACTTGGGGTTGGATCTACTAAAACTGCTTTTTAGAAAAGCAGAGTGACATTACAAGCTGCATTATGGGAGGGATTAAGAAAAAAAGGATTGTTTTTGTTTTTTTATTAGATAGTCTTAAATCTAGAGAATTCACATCCAGGAGTTTTGAAACAATTGGCTGCAGAACTGTCTGTGCTGTTAACATTTATTTGAATAGGTATTGTAACACTTAGAATGTTTCAAAGCAAACTTTAGATAAGAAAAGGAGCTAAAAGGTATTTTAAGGCTGCCGGTGCTATGTAAATAATAGCATTATTGATACTGAGTTACATAAAAGAGAAAATAAATAATAATGAATGGAGAACCCTGGGGAAGTAATTATTACAGAACTGACTTGGTATCTTTATGTGTAACTAAAAGATTGTTGATAAAAGATAATAATGGTAAAAGATAAAAAGGTAAAGTGCTTAGAAACCTGATATTATTTAAATTAATAAATAGTTCAATATAAAATCAATATTAATTTATTTCAAATTATTTCAAATAACTACTAATTTTATTTGAGTGAAGAATGATAACTGAAATTGTATGTTGCTAGTTTCTCTGGATTTAGTGATTGTCCCTGTAATGGTATTGGAGGTATTTGCATGCTTATAGAACACCAGAACAGAAACTATATTTCATCTTACAGTCCAGTTTTGCATGTGTAAGTAAAAAGTCTGAAATAAAGCATTTCTTTAATGGAGCAAGAAGAATTTAAAAACAAAGGAAATAAAATCCTCAAATGAAACATGTTTGGGAAAAATCAAGGTATTGTACTTAGAGATACTGCATAAAGAAGGAGAAAAGAATTGATTTTTTTCCATTTTTATCTATCTACCTGGACTTGTGCAAAACATTTGACACTGTCCCGCACAACATCCTTGTCTCTAAATTGGATATACATGGATTTCACAGGTGGACCACTTGGTGGATAAGGAATTGGCTGGATGGTCGTGCTCAAAGAGTTGTGGTCAGCTGCCTAATATCCAAGTGGGGACCAGTGATGAGTGGCGTTCCTCAGAGGTTGGTATTGGGACTGACACTGTTCAAAATCTTTGTCAGTAGGATTGAGTGCACCCTCAGAAAGTTTCCCAATGACACCAAGCTGTGTGGTGTTGTCAACACGCTGGAGGGAAGGGATGCCATCCAGAGAGACCTCAAAAAGCTTGAGAGGTGGGCCCGTGGGAACCTCATGGAGTTCAACAAGGCTGAGTGCAAGGTCCTGCACCTGGGTTGGGCCCATCCCAAGCACAAATCTAGGCTGGGCAGAGAATGGGTTGAAAGTAGCCCTGAGGAGAAGGACTTGGGACTGTTGGTTCACAAGAAGCTCATGACCCAGCAATGTGCATTTGTGGCCCAGAAAGACAACCGAATCCTGGGCTGCATCAAAAGAAGTGTGACCAGCAGGTCAAGGCTGGTGATCTTCCTCCTCTGTTCTGCTTCACTCTTGTGAGACCCCACCTGGAGTACTGCATTCAGCTCTGGGGCCCCCAACAGAAGAAGGACATGGGCCTGTTGGAGTGAGCCCAGAGGAGGCCGCAAAGATGATCAGAGGTCTGGACCACCCCTCCTGTGAAGACAGGCTGAGAGAGTTCAGGCTGTTCAGCCTGGACAAGAGGCTGCTCTGGGGAGACCTTATAGTGGCCTTCCAGTGCCTAGAGGGGCCTAAAGGAAAACTGGAGAGGGACGTTTTACAAGGGCATGTAGTGGTAGGACCAAGGGGCAATGGCTTTAAACTGAAAGAGGGTAGATTTAGATCACATAGAAGGAAGAAATTCTTCACTATGAGAGTGGTAAGGCGCTGGCAGAGGCTGCCCATAGCAGCTGTGGTGCCCCATTCCAGGCAGTGCTCAAGGCCAGGCTGGACGGGGCTGGGAGCAGCCTGGGCTGGTGGGAGGTGTCCCTGCCCATGGCAGGGGTGGGAACTAGAGGGTCTTCAAGGTCCCTTCCAGCCCAAACTGTTCTGTGGTTCTATGATTTATAAAATTTATCTTTCAGCTCTACGGTAGATCAGTATGTACATGGTGGAGAGAGGGGAAGCTGCAGATGTCTTATTCAGTTGCCTTTGGTTAGTAATTTTCCTGATTAAGTTCTGCACTTTGAATCCTTCATTTCAGTCTGCGTAGGAGATGTAACTGCTAAAATATTTTTCTCTCCATTTCCAATTCTCCTGTGTTTTCCTTGTGTGTCGTAATTAAAACTAACATTATTTGGAATGCATTAGTGTGTCTGTCGGTCACTTTAGAACTGCCTGCTCATGTTTTAAAATACCTAGATTGCTATGAAAATTAGCAAGACCATAACCTGCTTTATTTCTATTATTAGTCAAACTCCAGATATTAGCTAACATTTGTTGACTAAATCCAATTTTACCTCTAGTAATGACATTTTCCTCTGAAACAGCAATGTTGAAATCTGTGCTGGAGATTAAGCAAAGTGTATTTTTTGTTTGCTTTGATATAATGATTCACATAAAGTAGTAGATCTTTTCTGTCTAATTATTTTCTTAGATTTGAAATGATGGCAAATGGTAGGATTAATAAAATTGAGAAGATGGAAAATTTTGTTCATTTTAAATTGTTCAAGGCAACAAAAATATAAGCCCGTTTTTAAAACCATTTGGAGAAGTTACTGAATTATTATAAAGACCTAGTTGTTTTGCCTAAAAGTAGCTGAAGTTATGACTGGTAAATAACACCTAAAATGGTTACAATTTTAAATGTTACAAATCAAGCCTCATTTACAGATTAAATACCTTGGGAGGAGGGTAATTTTATAAATGTTAGGGTGAAAATTATTTTATTGAAAAATGGAATGAGAAAGTTTTATTACCAGTGATAGTAATGGTAAATTTATGGGGGCTTTGGGAGAACCAGAGCGTCGTCTCTTCCTTCCTTGTGGCCGCAAGCAGGGCTGACCGAATTACTACTTATTTTCCTCTAACAGGGACCTGAGGGGTTGGCATGTTGGGCGGTTACCTTAACTGCTTTCTCCCTACAGAAACATCTTTATTTTCTTATTTTTGCCATCTCCTCAGATATGAGGACCAGCGTTTTCAAAGTGATTTGAGGTTTTCAGTTTCTCCTCTATGAAAGTGTGCAGGGCCACAGAAGCCCCTGTCTAACTAGAAGCTTTGGTTGAGATTTTTGAAAAATTATGTTTTGTCTCCTGTTCATCTGGCCAGGGCTTGTGATGCTGAAGAAGAAAAAACTAGGACTCCTTCCCATAAAAAAAACTATTCCGAATGTCTCTTTGATAACTACTAATATGTATAATATTAATTTATAGGCTATTAAAAGATTTCAAAATTTAATACCCAGACTAACAAAGCTGAAGAATGTCTTTCTGCTGTGCTTGATCATAATTATCTTTTCAAAGTGTAACAGTTGGACAGAAATGGCTTCACTGATTCTTATCGATAAATGCTAAAATAGATATATTTTTATGTTTCCAGGAGCCATTAATTGAAGAATTAATTGAAGCCTGAAAAACAAGAATCAAAATGAATCTTCAGGAAGTTTCAGAATGAAAATGAAGTTCAGGCTTCAGGAGCATCCTAGTTCAGGTATGTAGACAGCATGGGATGGGTGATTGCCCTGTCAGGTGTCGTCTTGCCAATAAATAAAGTTAGGAAGCATCTGCCAAGCAATTCATACCCCAGGTAGTAGACAACTCATTTATCCCACTCTTTTATCTCACCCTTTAAGATCAGTCATCTTTTTCTATTTTTTATTAGTTTCACATATCTAAACTATGACAAGTTTAAAAACTGAAACAAATGTATTCAAAGCTTTTTGTGTAACAACTAGGCCCAGTAAATGGAATTAGCATGGGGAGCGTTGGCACTTGAGCCAAATAACACTATTTAATCCACATTGATTCACAAGCCTGTCATCAACTTACAGAAAACTGCAGTGATTATAAATCATAGGGCGCTATGTGTAAATTGACTTTCACAACTAACTTAAGAATTGCGCCCATATCAAAATGTAAAATGGAGAGAAAAGAAAGGGAAATCATAAAAGGTAGTAACAATAATATATTTAGGATATGGTAATGCTAACATAAAGTACTGCTGCATTTCAGAAGTCATTAATGACAATGGAGACATTTTTGATAGTACCCATGTCACTGGCACAGTTGTTGTAGCTAAGGAGATGTTTTCTACACACTCGTATAGACAGCTAAGGAAAAAGGCCACTCAATTCTTGAGCACACTGCAGGTTTCCAAAAGCACTGTGCCAGCAATGGCCACATTCCTGCCACACACAGAAGGTTGTGGTTTAAATGTCACCCTCATTCTTTGTGACTATCTACATTCCTAGGAATCTTTATCTCTCATCATCTTGAAATGTGGCCTTTTCAGGCTGTCATCCTTTAAATCGCAGCCACAAAGGTATAAACATTATGCTTTTCAGGTGTAAAGCCATAAAAACGAATTTCATGTCCATGCCCTATTGTCATTTTCTTTACACCAGGTTTGCCAACTACTTTCTCAAATGGTCTTTATTATAAAACGCACAAACTTTGTTTCAGCTCCAAAACTAAGGTTCTTTTTCCCTGAAATTGGATACAGTGCAGAAAATGGGGGGAGAAGGAAAGGGGAGGATATCATAGGAAGACTGTTAGAAACAAAAATGCCTGCTGATCCTCCCCGGACAGATGGTATTCTCAGACAAATCTATTATTTGAAGTTATTTGCAGAGTTTTCTAGAATCTTACAGAAGACTAAATTCACATAAAGTATTAATATTTAAAAACTAATTTGAAAGTATTTACTTATTCTCCTTTTTTACTTATTTTTCTAAGAGTGTGCTGCCAGCATGCTTGCTGTCTTTTCTGTAGTGAATGGTTTTGCCAGTGTATGACTTTTTATACCATTGTTTTGCAAGTGAAATATTTTTCAGCATTGCCTCTTAAGCTTTTCAGATTTTTGTTAGCCATGGGATAAAGTGGGACAAATTTAATTGTGCTGGACTTACAAGCAAATATGCAGCTTTCAATTAATTGTTGAATCTTCAGATCTTTGGGTCAGCTCTTTTGCCTAATCTCTTTTTGAGGCTTTTAATGCTGCCATTCCCTGGAGAATGACAGGAACTCATATCGGATTTATTGGCATCAGCCAGCTGCTGCCATCTGATGCTAATGCTGTGATCTGTCAATCGCAGGTAAAGTAATTTAACAAATTGTGTCATGCTTTGGATGGATTATTTAGGGGTTGCCCATAAATGTAAAAATAAAATCTTAGCATTTCTTAATTGTTTGATTATTGGATCTTTTAGTAAGAGTATGCGATGCCTTTTTGAGAAGAGGCATAGTTCTCTAAAACAACCTGTTTTTATTTTCTTTGGCTAAAGAGGTATTAGTTCACACTAAGTATAGCCAGATGTACTGGTCACTGCCAAGAGTGTTCTGACATTACATCCAGGAGTTTTCACAAATATCTTGCTAAAAATGGAAGCTATAATCTTGGATGTATTTTTCCATATCAGACAATGTAAAACATCTGTGTGAGATAAATTCTGTGCTATTATTGACAGAGCTAAATTTGTGCTGCGTGAACTGAAAATTCATAATTTAAAATAGTTTCTGATAATTTGTGAAGTGTTGCAGGACTTTTTGTGCTTAGGGTGTAATATTCCACATTAAGACCTATAGTACGTTTCAGCTAAAAAATAAAAACTGACACAAGAACTATATGCATGTATATATACACACGTAATATTAAAGTTTTTTAATAAGGAAGTGGTAAAACACTAAATTTGATGTTTTAAAGTAACTGTTCTGAGTGCTGAGGTCTTCTCACAAATGAGTTCTATAGTGTTTTGACTTTTCTGAGCCACTGATCAACGTTTAGTATACTGGTCCCATATACAATTTCTGTTGTCAAATGGTAGTTTTTAATTTTCAGTCATTTGTCTGCTTAATGGCAAACTCTCAGGAACTCACAGAAGGATCTGGCTGACTCAGTTTGGTGTCACTTGTTCTGAATGAAAAAATCCGATGTTTCTGAGTGTTTGGTCACTCTTACACTGGATGTATAATCATGTGTAAACAGAAACACCACAGAAGCATTTTATTCGACTTATAAGAAGCACTTTCTGATAACTGGGAAGGTTTTTACTAAAAACTAATTATACATGGCTTTCTCAAGGCAAAGATGGTCAGCTGTTTGTTGAGTCATAGGAAACGATCCTTAATTGAATATTGATGCCAAATGGACAATAAAGAGAAAGCTGGACAAATCCATTATATAGAAAGTTTTCTATTAGATTCTCAGTCCAAACCCATTCAGAATTTGTAATATTTCAACCCTTGTCTGAAATTCACATTCTGACCTCACCAACAGAAATTTTGTTTTATCTCCATCTGAAGAGTGGATATAGAGTTGCGATAAAGAATAACTTAGAGCATTCTAGACACATCTAGGTCCTGAACAGAACCCTTTCCTTGAATCATCTTCTTGATTCCTTTTACTGAATCAAGATTAGAATTGTTTGAATCTCAAGTCGGTTTATTTTTGTTGCATTTTAAAGTATGTAGAAATGTGTTGCATGTGGAGTCTTACCCTAACAGGAGATCCACCTCACACAGATGATGCATATAGACAGAAAATGAGAATTTTAAAATTGCATTTCTAAAAGGAAAAGTATGCAGAATGTGTCTTTTCTGCACAGAGTGCTGACATTTACTTTTTAAAATGAAAATTTTGAAGACTGTATCAAAGCTGTGGCTGAAATGGTGGCATGCCCTGCTACTATCATCCTGCTGAACTCCATCACGGACAAAGAAAGCACACACATATGTCTTTCAGAAAGAATTCCAAGTACTTGAAACAATAGGAGGGAACACTTGATGCTACATAAATTATGCCATTGCCAGATTAGACTATGAGGATCTCCAGAAAGGTGGAAGACCTGACTAGTAGAAAACACCTTGAAATTACCTTGAAAGGCTGGAATGCAAAAGTAGTTTGTGATGAGCAGAGAGTTCGTTCTTACCCTGAGGAAAATGTCAGGCATTTCTGTCCTAGAACACTGCAAACATGCCTGACAGTAGCTTATATTTGAAAATGCTTGTCCTATTATGTCTTACTAATAACGGATGATATGCAGATAGTTTTGCTGTGGACGCTCCCCTGAGCTGTGGTCTTGGCATTGGTGAACGGCTAGATACTGTCAGAGGAAGAGCCTTTCATTTAGATTATTGTTTTTTCCCCTTGCTGTTGCAATTTGTCAGATTTTGACCGATTTCAGGATACAGAATAAGATATATCTGCTAAGTGTTGCTTTTTCTAGGCAATGAGGAGGTTTATTGTCAATGAGAAGGACATTTACCTATTTGGAAATTTCTGATAATTAAGGTTGAAACATACGGAAGGATTTATTTTAACAGACAGATCCGTAATACTGTTCATTTTATAGGATTTTAGCCCTCTACCTGTGAGCTGTGCCTAGAATAAACAAGAAATACCTCACACAAATCCTGTCTGATGACTCAGCTTTTATTCGTACGTATATATTGAATGTTGAAATAATGTACTGAAATCTTTCCTCAAATGACTGGGACTTCCTCTATCTCTAGGCCATTGCTTGCCAATGCAAGCAGGCAGGATTAGAACAGCCACATGGAACATTTTTAGCTAACCTATAAATTTAGAAGCTGTAGTGTTGCCCAAGGAGGTATGCAGATAAATGTATAGTCTTGCCATATACATCAACACAGTGCATGTGTGTTCTTTTTCTCTGTAAAGCATTGATTTTTGTTGTTACAGTCCAGCGATAGGTTTCATCATCAATATGAGGATTTTCTTTTCTGTAGAAATGGCTATGGAAAAACTACAAAAAGGGGAAGATATATGTGCAACTAATGCATATCACAGAAATAACCAAAGGGAGCCATGTAAACTACAAATGAATGTTGAGCTGTCTATCATATTTTTTAATTATGCCTTTTTAGAATGTTTTTGGCAGTGCTGTACAAAAGAATAGATTTTCTCTCTCTCTCTTTCTCTTTTCTTTTTTACATGGCACCGCAGTGCAGTTTGCCCACTGAATTAATTTGCTAGTAGTATGAGTTATATGGTGTCTGATACAGTACAGCTCTGGGACATGAAAGGATTTTGTCGCACGATAGGGGGAGAGAGCTAGAAAAAGAAAAAAGAATGATGAAAGGGTAGGTGCTCAAAGCTTACCAAAAGAAATAGAAATCTGATGTGTTTCTTCTTGTAGCAGTGAAAAGAAAAAAAAGACGATTTAGTAAAATGATGCATTAGGAGCTCCTCAGCTTATTCCTCAGTAGAGATCTCATTAAGCCAAATTGCTCTTAAAAGCTCTGTGCGCGAGTTCAGATACCGCGTGACACAAACGCCATAGTTTATGTTTGTATTAAGTCTCTTAAAATATGAAAGATGTTTTTTTCATGGTTTGTTGTGATGTTTAAAAGCATCAGTTAAAAACAATATTTCAAAGAAATAGAAAGATATCAAAGTGTTCCCTGCTGGATTATACTTTTTAATAGCATGGGTTAATGCCATTTTCTAAAGTGACACTAAGCAAAAGTTCCAAGTGCAGTAAGTACCACTCATCTACTCAAACTCAAATGAGATGTAAATCTCTTAAACGCTCTATAAAATTATTGGTAAGTAAGATTGTTCAAAGAATTATGCTATGAGTTTGGGATCTAGGAAAGCTGGATGAGTTGTTTGCTCCAACTTCCTGTAAACCTAGGCTGTATTTTTGTGGTCTTCTGCAGAGACCCGAGCTTATTCACTTCACGCTTAGCCCAAAAGCACAGGCTTTCAGGTATGCTGTGTTTACTATAAGTAATTGCATTAACCTGGTATTCTGCTCCAGATGCTATGTGCTCTCCAGCAGTGTAATTCTTGGGGACTGTGTAATTTCCAGTCTGGACATGGTTTATGTCTGGCTAGTTTGTAGCTCAGAAAGGCTGAACTCAGTTTCAGCTGCAGTAGAGTTTGTTAGCAGACACTTTACTTCTGTGTGTATCTTATTCTCCATATATTGCTATTAAGGATAATTATACTTTACTACTGCTGTATTTTTAAGATAAGCGCATTAGTTGTGAGGTACAGGGGGAGGGAAACCATAAACATTCATTTATTAATTTTCTAAAACACATCCAAGGAGATTATGCAAAATATATATGCATTTCTAAAATACTAGGGTTTTTTAATTAATTCATCTAATCTGTTAACAAGATAGAACTAATTTATTGTTTATTAAATTTTTGGAACATCTGTGTAGTGATTTTATAAACATAAAGGATACAAAATACTTTGTTCATTCAAGGATAGCAATTTGAAAGCAAGAGGTTGTTAAAACGCTCCTGAGTTCTTTTAGGTGCGTTAATATTTAAGCTAGGTGCCTACAAGGTGGCAGAAGAGCAGGTACATGCATTGCAGGGAAATTTTTAAGTTCTAGACCTAATTTCACTAATGTCAGTGGTAATGTTGCTGCTGTCTTCCGTGGGAACAGACATTTATTCTAAAAGCATTTCTAGTATGCCAACTTTATGCAAGTCAATAGTTCTATTGAATTCAAAGTGAGTTTTATGTTTAGCCTATAAAAAATAATTGGATTCTGCTTACAAAAGCTGGCCTTTAGTTTATATACTCCTTAGTATCAGGGGCCACGGCTTCAAAATGTCTTCAGGGTAGAAATCGCATTTGCATTTTCTGTTAAACTTGAGCTTCAATGTTTTCTGTTGATTTATTTGTGTTGTTATAGACTACTTACATTTGTCAGTCCTGTTTTTAAAATAAGAAAAGTAATACACTAAAAGACTATTTTATTGGGCTATGCAGTGATTTTTCTTTAAAGAAAATGCTGCTAATTCTCTCTTCTTACTTTGTTGTGACTCACAAGTTAGTAGCTGTTTCAAGTATCAAAACTAATTCTGAGAAATTTAATTGTTCTTTCTGTACAACTTTCTCCTATCCTGCCTCTTCCAGCAATAAGTCCCAACTCCAAACACATAAAATTAAAGGATTTGCTAGAGAACCTGCTTCCCCTATGTTTATGAGGTTATAGTCAAGATCTCATGTAAATCTGTAGTTCTGGACAGAGAATGAAGCAGTATGGAAGAAGAAAATACATTTTTTGTACTGTGATTTGATGATGCACGTTTTGATCTATTTCTTTTGACTTTCAGCTTTATCTTTGCTCTTACAAATGTCAGATCTGTTAATCTCTCCTTAATAAGTGAACTAAGAGAAGGCTTTTTCAGCCAGACCTGCCTATTTAAAACAGTACGAGTTTTCAGCCAGACCTGCCAATTTAACAGTACGAGTAGGTCAGTAAGAACTCATCTATGATTTACACTAGGCAACTGGCTATACTGAAAGCTGAAAGTACTGTTTGGTGAGAAATACACTCAGAAGTATGTAAAGGGACGTAATTTTCAGTGGTGTAGATTTCATCTTATTGTCAAGTATCGCAGCAAATACTTGACACATTCACCCATCATTTTTAACAAGCCAACAAAGTCAGCCTGGAGTAAGCCCTGTCTTCCTACTATAATTCTTGACTCATTATATACCATAATCCATTCCAAGTTACCAAGATTTGAAAGGTCGGTCAGGTTCAGTATCTGTTGCAGAGACATAATGCCACTCAGAAAATACACAAGAGTTGTGCTAGCAAACAGCATTCCCAAAGCTTGGATATCATCAGTAACACTGTTGGATAAATGAGGTTTGCTTACCAATTTTGAAAACATTTTCAGGAGACACCTGTCCAGAAGCAGTCAGGATACTTTTCTTTTTTTGTGGGCTTCTGTATGTTCAGGTGGATTTATGGTTAATTTAAAGTAAATGTATTATGTTTCAAATAAGATAGAATTTGTAAGATCTTCTTGTATCTATCTGTAGGGTTGCTTATTTGCTTATTGGGGGGGGGGGGGGGCAGGGAGGGGAGGAAAAGAAGAGGCCTGCAGTCTTCACTCGCCTGAGCATTAACGGTCATTGTTGCTTATATGTAAGCATGGAAGTTTCACACGTTTGGAAGCAAAAAGGAGTTAACTCTTTAAAAATCAAGATGCAAAATTTTGCTACCCAGTCTGTTACGCATGAAAGCAGAAACTTGCCCAAAAAGAGTTCAATCAAAGTGGATAAAATCTGCCTTTGAAAGCACCACCTTAGATAATTTCCCAGCTTAGCTGTATATATAATAACTTTCATCTAAAAAAATTATTATTTTTCAAATATAGTGTGCAGCAGTATCTGGGAGAAAATTTTCCAGCACATTCTTTGGAAAGAGAAGCACCCATGTCTGAAGCAATCACTTTATTTGATCTTGTTAGTTTTAACACACTCTTCTGCTTTTTTATTTTGCCTAAACCCCATATATCTAGCTCTTGTGGTGTTCTGAAGACCCTTTTGTCCTTCATCTGTATTTAAGTCCAGTGGCACAATTTGACACATTTATTTCTAGATAAATAATTGCATTGGTGGTATCTTTCGATAGTTATCTTTCTGGGGAAAAAAATTGCATGTGAGTGAACTTGCCCTGCGTGAGAGTGCATTGCTGATGTAATCCTACAGCCATCGCCTGGTTATTTGTGGGTGAAAACACCAGCAAGCCTGAACTTTCACAAGGCGCATGGTATCATCATACATACGGCATCCTTTTGCTTTTTAACTGAAGCTGAATCATACATAATTGACTGTCTGTGGTGTACAGAAAGTGTTTTCATGTCCGTATAACATTTTTACCCTGATTTGCATGTGTATCATGATTGAATATATTCTGAATAAGTTTTAAAACAGAAAACATTAGGAAACTTCACAAATTATCTGAATGATAAAAGAAAAGCAGAACGGAAAATAACAGAAAGTTTCTGAGACATTTAAAATGTTTTTCAAGAAAGTTAATACCTGTAAAATGCTGTCAGTCTAAATGCAGCCGTTTTTTATTCCAGTCTGTAAGAAAGGATAAGTGTAATACTGATGGAATTAATCCCTTGATACTATTACACACACGACCACTAATTCTGTGCATTTTGGTGTGCTGAAGTTAGGTCTTTGAGAAATACTCATGTTCAGCTGTAATGTAAAATTCTACAGCTGTGATGTATATTTTTCAGTCAAGTCTGTCTTTAGCCTAGTCTTGTGTTGGAAAGAAATGCTACTGCACGCAATTTCTGCTTGCATGGGTTTGTATGCAAAAGACCAAGGCACATTACAAGGTTCCAAAATGATACAAGGTTCCAAAGCGAATATTCCAATGCTCACTTTTAAATATGAGCAATTTTGAAATGTACGAGGGCTTAATGCCAATGGCATAAATTATTTGTTGATATAAATTGATAAAACTCCATTCAGAGTGATACAAGGTTCCAAAGCGAATATTCCAATGCTCACTTTTAAATATGAACGATTTTGAAATGTATGAGGGCTTAATGCCAATGGCATAAATCATTTGTTGATATAAACTGATAAAACTCCATTCAAATGGAGTGATTCATGGTCACTCACACCAAAAATAATTTGATCCAATGTAAATTCCACTTGTGGTAAAAATCTAAATTTTAACTTCCAAATTACGACCTTTGAGAGAATTACATCCTTCTTATTCCCAGCTGGGGCTTATTGTATTTCTGATAAATCACTCTCCTCAAACATATATGAGTGGTGATATATGTTTTGCTTAGACTAATATTTCATAAACTGTCAAAGCGACCACAGCCGCTGTAGGAGGTTATAGGAATAAGTAAACCAAGCTGTTACTTCTAATATCATCCCAAACTTTACTACACTTTATTACACTTTACAGGGCTTAGCTCCTGAATGCTTGCCATTGGTTTTCAGATGTAAAATCTCAGCGTAGTCAATTAATCTTGGTTTTGCGTGTGGCAGTTATTATATGCAAAAGACATGGAAATAATGTGAAGGATCTGTTAAATTGGCAGAGCAAAGAAATCTGCAGGAGAACTTCGTGCCCATGCATCACAAATTAATTGCAACATGAGAACCAGTGTTACAGAATCTCTATGAAATGACATAGGGGGCACAACTGTTTGATTTGGGGATGGCGTTGCAACAATTATGCTGCATATACATGCTTCATTTAACTAGAACGGCAATATTTTTTGCTTTTCAATATGCACTTTGAGCAAAACGGGTACAGCATTTGGTTCTCCCAATACCTTTTAACTAGTAAACTGGATTGTCTATCAGAACGCTACAAATAAATAATGGATTTAATTAATTTGGTTGCTGGTCACAGAAACAGCATTTTGCCATTATTGCTCCACCTTGCTTGAGGTTGTGGATTATATTTCAATTGATCTGTTTCATTTCAAGTCTTCATCAAAAACTTTTAGGGTATGTTACCATGGATCAGTGTTAATTAGAAAACATTATTAACATCTTAATTTGCTGATTTTATTGGAAGAGTGTCTTGTATCCTTTCCACTAATAAGAAAACAATTGAAGACTCTTTAAAATAGAATACATGGTTTTGTCTGAGAACACATGTTGCATTTAAGACAGAGGACTCAAAAGTAAACAGAAATCATTAATATGTGTAGGACTGGGCCTGCCTATATGTTAAAAAGTACATAGAAGCTGAACAAAGCTGAGGGTGCACCTCTGACCAGTCAATATCCACAAGGGTTCTGAACTAGCAAATGTTAATCTGATTATGCATTGTCTTTCAATATAACTGAACAGCCTCCAGCTCTGATCTTCGCTGGACCGAGAGCTTCACATTGACAATAGCATGTGGAAATAGCACCACCATCTCTGGTGATACTACAGGACCTGCTTGCCTCTGGTACTTAGTTTTGGACTGGCCAAGAATTTTCTAGGTATCTTGTGATATCAAATGTAAGTTTGTTGAAACTAAAACTTAAGGGACAGGGAGTAGAAAGAAAAGAGAAAAAAGTTTTTGTGATCAGAAGATTTTGAACGTGTCAGAACAAAGGGTTTGCATCTCCAGTATGAAAGACAATGAGCTGGGGTTTTTCTCATTTGGCTAAGTTCTTGTTTTGAAATGCTAGGTCATTTTAAGGAAAACAGTGGTACATTTACAATGACTGAGTTCAAACCGAAAATTTTCCTATTGCTCAAAGAGTGCACAAGAGTTTAGCTTGCAACAGCTTTTGAGATCTTCAACTTTCTGTACACACTAAAAGTGGAAAAAAGCATGTCTCCACAATGTTCAGAGACAATAAAATTATTTTTCTTCCTGCTCTAATGCAGTATCTAAATGCCAGGAATCATCTGTGTGGGTCTGATGTCTCCATCAGAACTTGTTTGTTACAGTAAGATAAGCAATGGAGTTGAGTGCTCTAACCTTTCCAAAAATGAAGCAACGTATTTTTTAAAATCAGTTGGCTGCCTGTGCATGTACCCATTACTACTAGATAGTGAACAAATAAAAGCCCATATTGGAAATGAAAGGAGGCAAACAACAGAAGTGTAAGTCCTGAAAGCATTTGATATGCTGTCAACAGAAAGTGTAACATTTAAGAAGTAGCTGCAAGTTTGCTATACAAACAAATAGCAAGGAGAAATAGTATTACGTTGATTTAGAATACAGGAAGATTAGTCTGGAGGCTTGGATTTTATTTGTGGCTGAACTGTTGAGTTATGTGGAGTTGGTGATTTATTTGGAATTCAGTTTTGTTTCTTTTTCTTCTCTCACCATTAGCTATGTATATTTAGATTGTCACTGAGGAAGAATTATTTCTTAATACATTCTTTCCTGCAGAGTGACTAGTAAAAGTGAGTCTGTAGCTCCATGTAAGATTTCTAGGGACCCTATCATACAGTAATAAGCAATCCCCTGATGTTATGGATCAGCTGCTGTACGTTGACACATGTGAGTGTGACCCAGCAGCCATCCTCAACCGCACAATGATCCACTCCCAAAGGCAGACCGAACAACTGCCCATCCGTCACCCAGGGTTGGCACTGGCCAACGATTATTAGCACATGCTTTCAAAAGGATTCATTCCTTTTCAGTTGATCATGCAAAGGTGGATTACTCTCCGTCTATTTATGCGGTTTACTGTTTACTAAGAATTAGGGGACTTTCAGGGTCAAACTGTGACACATTGGATGGCCATTTATTAACATGCTCAATCCAGTAATTTTTACAATCCTGACCTCAATGTGACCATTTTTTTTTTTTTTTTTTTGCTGTCAGGAAATAAAATGCAAGTATTATTTAATTTCTAGAGAAGGCTGAGGTGAAATTCTTATCTTTGGGGTTCTCTCCACAAAATGCTGTTGTAGCAAGCAGATGACAAAGCCCTGTGTTTGCCAAGAAAAAAAACGTGGATTGCAAACAACTGCGTAGCAAGAATCTTATGGATTTGCTATTATCACTCTTGGGGTATGGAGCAGGTCAGAGACTCGGTTCTGTGAGGATTCTCAGGAGCTGGCAGAAAAGGTTCATTCTTAACTTTGTTCCTCACCTTGTTCTCTGTGCATCGAAATGTCTCTTTCATTCCTAAATGGAAGATGGGGTGGGAAGAGGGTTGGCTAGAAACCTGCACGTCTGTATTGCACTAAACCAGTGCAGTGCTATCCCTTCCTCCTTGCTAGCTGTCAATTTGCAGGGAGAGTTATGTGTAATAACACTGTCCTGTACCTCTTTTAAGTGCTGAATGATTTAGGAAGTGTAATTAATAGGCCATTTGGTGGTGAGAGTTATAGATTAAAAACTTCACACATGCACTCAGCTTGCAAAAATGGAGTAATAAAAAGGTCCTAACAAGGAGTGTTTATACCGGCAGAAGGCAACGGCTGTGTGTAGACCACACTTCTTCCTAATTTCCACTCAAAGGAGATTTACCTCTTGAATACTTGCTGAGATTTTGCAAGTCTTTTGACATTTGTCACCTCTTTCTTATCACACTGTTCCTCTTTCCCTCCCACTCTCATACCTCTTATTGTTGGATTCTTTCCATTATTCTTTTTCTTAGGTTTATTGAAATCGTTCTTCATCTGCTTAAGTTTCTTCACTTCTACTTTGCAGTTCCTTAGGCACCACTGTTACTTCAGTTCCTACATAAGCTTACCAGGTGAGTTTGGACAAAAATCTAGATAGAAGTAGCTTAGCTTGCAGCACATTGCAGGTGTCCTTGTAAATCAGTCATCTGAATACTTCATGACTAGGTTGGGATCCAGCCCAAGTACCTGATTTGCAGTCGTGGTTGCCTTTCTCATGTAGCTGGAAGATCTATTCATGTACCAAGTCAAAGGTGTGGCACTTTTATTTTTTCCCCCACAAGTAAGCATGCTCCTGTTTGATGAGATGGTGCAAAGCAAATCTAGGAAGGACTTCAGAAGGATTTAAGTGCAAACACTACCATGACTTACAAGAACACAACAAAATTTGAGCAAAATCTGAAATGTAAATCTAACTGAAAAGATACTGTAAAAAATATAAAAGTATGGATCTATTTATATATATTAGACATATTCAAATAAGTATAGAAACTGTTCTGCTGAGAAAGGCAATCTTTTGGAGTACTTAAATATTTTCTCATTTCCTTTTGAAGTGTGCACTATATGTACAAAATTACATTGGAAATAAAGCAGTTGCTTCATCATTACTGCTTGAATAAAAGGAGGATCACAAGAGACAGAAACACAAGCAAGTTTCATTTGACTGCACAGAGCAAAATCATCTATTTTCAGTGTGGATTATATATGCCATATTGTATACTTGAGCCTAGATGTAGATTACAGATTAACTAATAGGCACACTGTAGGCTGCACATGTATGTAGCGTAATGTAAATATGACATGCTATCTATCAGATATTTATGCAGGAGTGGTTTTGGCCTATATGAATTTGGATGAACTTCTAACCAGTGACATGTTTACATAGTATCTGACAAAAAGTTTTGGAAGGGGAGAGCTTTCTTTTATGCCACAGAAAAAGCAGGACAAACAACTATAATTAAGATTTCTATTTCTGTCTCTCAGGTTTAATTGCTTATTGAAGTTTTACCTTTGATTCTCAAATATTCCACCCTGTCTCTCCCTGAAACTGTGTTTTTATTTAGACTGGAAAGTCTTGAGTGAAGGCAATTCAGCTGTTCCTGAATCTGATGCAACTGAGGGGTAAAAAAATCTCTATGCCAAAGTAAAAAATATATATGTATATAATTTATATGTGTTTATAGAGAGAGTGACTTCTTTTTAAACACTTATATGGCCAAAACTACTGGGAGTTGAAACTTGAAATATGGCTTGGAATTTGCTCTCACCAAGAAGAAAGGCTTTTGAGTTCTCTAAAGAAAATTCATTTTCATTGGACTGAGTTATGAGCATTTTGAATTGCATATTGAGAACGCACTGGGGTTTGCAGGAGCTTTTCAAATAGGCTCATAAATCGAGCAGATAAGGATGGCTTGTGCTAACAGTTGGTATGAACAGATCCTTAAAGGAACTCCTTACTCAGGGAAGGTTTCATTGCTCCAGCAAGCTCTGGCACCAAGGTACATGTAGATGAATGGAGAGCATTTAATCTAGTTGTGGTCAAGCTTTAAGTCGACAGCAACCAGCTAACTCATTCTTAAACATGGATTTTCTCCTCCATTATAGTTATTTAGAGTACCTTTAGTAGAAAATGTTAACTAACAGGTTTTTCAGCTCAATTTACTACTTTAATCCAGCTAAATCCTTAAAACAACCATGAGATGTTGTAGGTACATGGGCAATGCCCTTGATCTCTCTGGTTTCCATCTCTATAGGAACATTTTAGGTTTTATGGCCTCTGGTCTTTTTTGCTGAAGGTCAGAAGTCTGTTATAGGAGCTAAAAGGGACATTTTTGCCTGTTCCGTAGGGACAGTTGCCCCTGACTGCAGGAGATAGGCTTATGATGGTGCAGCCATCCCTAAAGAACAGGCAAAAACCTCTTGTCTGAGTCATGTTACAGACTTGAGGACTCCTTTCCAGTGCTCTGTCCCTAAAAGCTGTCCTTCACAAGTATAGGGGTTGTCTTTCAAAGAGAAAAATGTCTCGCTCTTCAGAATTTGAATGAGGAGAGAAAGGAGAGATTTCAAGGTAAGTACAGGCACAGGGACAGACTAGAAACTGCTACTCCTGAGGGCTTGGGGGGAAAAAAGAACCATTTCCTCTGCTTCCTCTCCCCAGATAAATATGAATCAGAGCTTTTTCTAGACTGAAAACTTTTTTTTTTTTGCTTCCCACCACAGAAACCAGTCTTTAATTATTTCATACATGACAAGAAAAATTCATACCAACAGCTGTCAGCTCTTCCCTGAACTACAGACATTACAAATTTCTTTTTTCTCCGCTACATCGGCAGAGTTATTTTCATACTCTTTTGTCAGTGCTTCAGCTTTAAATCCAGTATAAAAATGCTCCAGGATACAGTGAATACAATCTGGTTAAAATCAGTTTTGTTCTGCACATTTTTCTTCTCCTTGTTTAGACTTTGATTTAAAAATGTTAAGTGAAATCCTGATCCTGATGTCATTAGAGAATTTTACCCAAGACTATTAAGGGAATTAGTTATTAACTACCGTATTAGCATTTTAAGACAAGATTATTCAGGAGCCAGTAATGAAACAAGATGAATTAAACATGCTCCTTAAATTGTAGTATTAAGGTTACTATTGGTATAAATAATTGAGAAGTGTTGAATATTACCCACTATGGTTTCTTGACCTAGAGAAGAAAAATAGTGATGTGTTAGAACTATGAAAGGAAAAAATTCTGACCACAGAGTGATGTTTTGATTATTTTTTTCCCTGAATTTGAAGGGCCCAAGTAGATGGAACGAGATAATGCGTGGTTTTTTGACAGCTAGGTATTCTGTTATTTTAGAAGGTTCACAGGAACAACAGACTTTAACAAGTACCACCCTGAATTTGACAAATCTTTCATGAAAGTCATTATTATCTGCCAATTTTTATAGTAGTCAAGTACACCCACCTTCAGGCACCTTCTGTTCTACTTAAACTTATTCTGTCTGATGAAGGCAGAATACCTTCAATCAAAGTAGATCTTCAGATATTTTTCAAAAGCAGAATGCAAGTCAAAGAAAATAAAACCTGATATGTTGATTTTTACCTCCTAAATAGTTTTCTGCTTAAATTAATAGATGGAGAAGTTAGGATAAAGACAATATAAAGCATCAGTTTCAGCCAAGCTGAGAATAGCATTGAAAGAACAAAGGAGCCAGTAAAGTGTCTCCTAGAGCATATAAAAGATGTTTGCTAAATAAAAGTGACCAGAGTGCTTTGAATTATAAAAAACATAATGAAACAGAAAAATTTGTGACATATGTCAACCTAAGCTCAATTTCTCTAAAGCAATAAAACTCTGTCTAAAAAAGGAGGACATTATTTAAGTAGGAGTCCTTGGCTTTTTCACAGTGCCATAATGCTGCTCCAATTAGGACATGTAAAACTGTCTCTTCTGGATTAACTATATTCATGGGTCTTTATATCTTTTCATGTGTTTAAAGCTTAGGCATCTGTGATAAGCTGGTATGTCTAAACTGTTGGGCAGGAGTACTGCAGGATTTTTACCCAAGGTTGTGCTTGCTGTATCCCTCACACTGAGGATGTAGCTGACGCGTACCATGCCTATCATCAGCCCTGGAGGCTCCGGATTCCTTCCCATGGAAACTGAATTGTGTGTAGACTAGCAAGAGGAGGAAGCTGCATGCTGAGCCTTGCTTCAGCGTGGCATTGGGATGCACAACCTGTGTGGATCGGGATCCAGGGGCTGGAGAGTACACTTACATCCCATTTTTTAAACCAAGATGCTTCACTTTAATATTTCATTAAACAATCTTATTCAGTTGTTTGTCTGTTTAAAAACAGCCTTCACTTTAAGTACCTGGAAGCAAAATATTTTAGATGACTTAGTATGTTAGTAAAAAATGAACTTTTTAGACTTTTTCTGAAGAGTAAAGCCCTGTATTCACTTGTACCTTTCCTTCCCGCAGCCAGATACTGACCCTCACTTGACTTATGGAATTCTAGTCCGATAGTACAATGTCTTCAAATCCCAAAGTTCAAACATAGAACCCAGCTCCTTAAAATACAAATTTATTCACTTTCTAGTAGAGACTAGACTTGTGAAGTTCAGCTACCATTCCACACATTTCTTTGCATTCCTATTTTGTTTATTTAGTGTGATCTAGTCATTTGGTAGTAACTTATGTAAATACAACTCCTGGTGTAGCTCCCTTCAACAGCAGCAAGGAATGGTGTGACAATGTCAAGCTTGCAGTCAGATTTGATTTTGACATTTTAACATTGACTGCATTAGTCTCATGTTGCTTCAAATGCTGCAAAAATAGACTTTAAAGACTGCTGAAATATGCAGATGCTTTTTAGCAAGCAGAAGAGTTCAATGGATCTTGCAAATTTTAGTAAGCTCAAGCACTTTATTTCAGTTCTAACCTGAATTCCTTTCTGCTTTTCTGAACAGAAATGAAGCATACTGAGCTGCACAGGATGTCTGTGCAATGAAAGATCATTCCTAAAGATACTGCCCCTAGCCAGTCCAAGATTAATTTCTCCAACCCCAGACTCTAAAATTTGCTGTGAATTTTGGTTAGGAAGTGCTTTTCTTTTGTCCTTCTCACATGTCTCTGCCATATAATGTAGTCGTATAAATCAGAGGTGAAATCATTCTAGCTGCATTAAGTACAGACCAAACATTTAGATGTTGGCCTGAAGCAGATAGAAAAGCAGCACTCCATCCATTCTCAGGATAAATCTATCATGATGATCAAAACAGATAATCACAGCAGAACTGAGCAGGCTTTGTGAAGGAACACTGTTTGGTAACATGCCCCAGAATTACTTTGCATTAGCAGCAGGAGTTGGCATACTGATAGCATTGTGTTTCTGCCCTTCTCCAGGGTTTGTAAGCTGTGGAATTTGAGGTCCTATCAGATAAACAGCTTCAGGGAGGTCCTAGGGAATCCTGTTCCAGATAAATTGTTCTGTGCTAACATCGGTATGGTGGTTTGAGACTTCTACGGAAAAAGAGCATGCTCTAATAAATGCTACAGGATTATGGAATCTTCCTAATTTTGATATAATTTTATTGATTTCATCCCTGCTGCCATTCAAAAAGAATAGTTCTGCATATATTACTGTTAGGAGAACTAGAAATTAAGGAATAGTGTCTGGGTACCATATTTCTCTTGAATTACATCCAAGCAGCTTCCCTGATTTGCATCTTCCATTCCTTATTTCCTTATTAAAAAGTGTCAGTCTCTTTGGAGTGTTGGGTCATTTTCTTTTTTCTGTACTTCACCCTCACAGATACTACTATTTTTTAGCACAAGGCATTTATAAAAAGTACAAGGCTGCTGCCTTGATACCAACGATGTTTGGTGAATAAACTGCAAACAGAAAATACTGCACTATTGCTGCCTGATTTGTGGCTGAAAATGACCAGGGAAGTGTCATGTTTTGACTGCTGAGTTTTATTTGGAGTGAAATAGCAATAAAACTACAGGCCAAAAATCAGGCTTGCGTTTTCCACAGTGTCCTGGTCAATAAACGTGAGCTCCTGGCCAGTCACGGTCCCTGACAAAGCAAACAGTTTGGTGGTTGTTACTTACTCAAAGGCTGGAGAACCCTAAAGCTCCCAGTCTGCGTTGTTCTCCTGTAGCCACATTTTTCTCTCGGTCTTCAGCAAATTGCTCTGGTTCCGTGCGAGACTGATTCATTTTCCCCTACCAGTTCATAACTGTATGTGCCAAAATATTTGCAGGTGAACAAATGAGCTTTCTGAATAAGGCTGCCTTGCAAGTAGTTTTCTGGTTTCCCACTTCATCATCTGAAGAGTTTGTCATTATAGTATTTCACTTGTTTAGGAACCATTTATCAGCAAAATGCTCATAATAATGATGTTCTTTGTGCTTGCTTTTTCACCAGCATAGCAAAACACACTCTGGAAAAAAAGGTGGATTATGTTTTGAAAAACCGAAAGGGACAATTTTGATGGTGCATCAAAACCTGCATCAACAGCTTTTAGGCCGGGCTGTTGTGCTCGTACAGAACTCCCCTCTGTACAGATATGAGCAAAAGACAGGTTGTGAGTTGTGAAAATTGGTTCTTCTTGCCTATTCCTCTCTGTTACAAGAATGAAGATAACTGAAACAGAAACTGGCATGCTGAGACTAGAAAACTAGAGTGGAAAATCATTCAGAAGAGACCCGTGTGGCTGGAACACCAGGTGTGTCTGTGCACTCTGCAGATGCTTTTAAGCCTGAAAGCTTCTGCCAGAGGCCTAAATGAAAAGGAGAAGCATAGACCTCTATTGCATAACGTTTCAGGTGCACTGTATTCAGCCACCCAGCTTATATGAATTAGCAGACACTTGCAAATTTGTTTATAAACTGCAGAGCAGACAATTAGGTTTGTCCTTCATCTTCCTTCTATAATCAAAAAACAAATCTGTGGGTAGGGTTTTTTCCCTTCCTCACTATGAAAGGTTTTTATTCTGTTTGCTTTTGTATTTTGTTACTGCTATGTCATCTTGAATGTTACTAAGTTTTTTTGCTGCAGTTCTCAAAGAAGGAAAATGATGCAATCGTCCTCATCTTTTTATGCTGCCTTGGTTGTTTATATGGCCTCCCATAAATCCAAAATGTATGTGTAGTCAATGCTGCTTATGCCAAAGTCATACAGGACGCTCACTGTAAAATCTATGATGGCTCTTACATGTGATCTCGGTAACAACCTTGTTTCAGCTACTGTGTTGCTTCTTGTTATGTTCCTTGATGCATTCTAGACTCTTTCCTAGGTTTCCGTCATCGTGATAAAACATAGCTTGTATTTGAGGGTCAGTCTGTCACTGAGTATTTTCTATCTGTCTCGATGGCTTTCAAATAAAAAGACTCACTCTCCTGCTCCCCCTTTTTAATCCTGAAAAGCATTCTCAGCACAAATGGCTCTGCACACAGAACTGCATTTTTGGTCTGTAGCACAGAATGTTCTGGGTGGCAAAAAGAGAAAGGTTGACTGGTAGAATTCTTTCGACCTAAATCTTTCTTTTATTCATGGTTTGCCCTTTTTGTTGTTTGCAGTCGTCATTTCTGTTACAGTGTATACTAGCTGTAATGTATCTCAGTGGAAGTAATCCTTTTTAAAGTCCAATTACAAACTTCAGAAATCAGCTTTAAGAGTACTCCTCTATGCATTTCTGGGATCTGCAAACACTGTCTTACAAATAACAGAAAAGACCTTTCCTGTTAAATTTTCTCTTATTTTTCTGTCCTTTGGGTATCACCCAGCTCTTCAGCACATACCTTACAATAAAAATACCAAAACCCACCAGGCACTGTAGTGCAACATCTTTGGCTCTCTGCACCAGCCGTCAGAGGCATAAAGAGCTGTGAGGGATGAATGACGCTGCTGGACATATGTTTCTGGCAAAAAGAGAGCTTATGATGTTTCATGACCTACTGATAGCCTTCCCATATTGTATTGCCTTGGTTATGCCCCCAGTTTGGCTGTGCTTTGGACACTTCAACCCTTCACATAGTTCTAAATTTGGTTCCTAAAAGGCCTCTGACAGACAGGCAAAAGGGATTTTTTTGCTATAAGGTAGAAACTAGGATTTGAAACTCGCTGCTTGGTTATTTTGAGTAATTCTCTATTTATGATATCTTAATCTAAGGTACCAAGTCTGAGTTTCTGTTGTTGCGTTAAAACATTTGCCTTGGAGGCCATTAGTAAACTGCAGACTTTCTTTTCTGATCCTTTGCCTTAATTTGCTGGGTTATGGCACCAAAAGCTTATCTGTGCTGATCTGTCCCTCTGAACTGTTGTGTGAGAATAATTTTAGCAATATTGGAAGTTCTCTTTTTACAGTATGAATTTGCCTGAACCCACTTTGTCTTGATATATTCTGCACAGTGTAATAAAATGACATACACATTTCAAACCTTCTACTCTTTCTAAGGTTTCTCTAGTATCAGTCTGGTTCAGATCCTGCCCTCTTCCAAGCTGCCCTACTGTTCTCTCACACGATCTTTGTTTTACATAATTGCACAGAAATTATTCTAGAACATCAGTCTTTAGCATTCTCTTTCTGCTTCTGGTGTCGAGACGTGGATATATGAATGGGTTGCAAGGTGTTGGGGATTATTTTGTGACCTGTGATGTTAAGCTGTTTGTGGAGTTGATGTGCAGTAGATGTGAGAGCAATTGAGTAGGTTGTAAAATTCCTCCATTCATGGTAAAGAAAAGAATAAAAAATTGGAGGAACAAAAAATCAGAAAAAGAACCATGATTTTCTAAACTGTGATGCATTTAATAACTGCTCCTGCAAAATGGCCGTTTGAATTTGCCTACCAATGAATAGAAATAATTCTATACAAAACATTAAGCTGGCAGTGTAGGCACAGTCAGTTACAGTAAGTCTGCATTCCTTAGCATGAATTCACCTAAACTGGTTCCTGGGGCAACTATTCCTGAGAGGTGCCGTTGCAGTTCATGCAGTGCCTTAAGTGACTCATACCTAGGTACGTGGGTGCTGAAGCAAAATACTCAAAAGCCCTGATCTCACATGTATTCAAATCAATGAGAAGCTTTCCTTATGAAGCATATAAAATCACACCTGATTTATATTAAATGCTTATTTGATATGTCTTCTCATTTTACCGGAAACCCCTCTCTAGGCGATGACAAGACAGGAAAGCAGGTTCTGTAGAACATTCATTAAAAATGAAGGCGTCATGCAGAGACTCAACATCAGGCAAATGCGTTCAGACAGAATTCTGAATAAATCAGTATGGTGAGCAAAGGAGAAAGGAGTGTTTTATGTATAGAGCTCCTGTGCTGAGATATCAGCTGCTAGACATCCTTAATCTCTACGCAAACCCTTATTCATGGTTAAGACAAAGTATTTCTGAGGTTTAATATACCATTACTGCTAACACATGTCATTAAAACATATGCATAGTCTAATTGAGTCAAATAAAGGTTTTGCCCTATGCTGCTGCTGTTCATTGTCTCTGTGCATCCTCAATATTTAAGGATTATGTATAAAAGAAGCTGAGGGATTGAACAGACACTGAATTCTGTCACATGGTAGCACTATTATTAGAAATGAAAGCCAGTATATGCTGCAAGACTGGGCCAAGAAATAAAGCATGAGGCAATCTTACAGTCTGTTTTATTTCTCCTCCATTGTAGTTGCAGGACATAGACCGTAAAACACTTAAGGAACTGGCAGTGTAAATTTTGGAGCTGTGCAAAGACAGAGTTTCTTTTAGGAGAAGATTTTAAAATTTTGAAGTCTGACTGCTATGGAGAGTGGAACAAAATGCTAGCACTGCAGAATTCTTCATGAAGAAAAAAATGTTTAGTATTTTAAACATTAAAATGTTTTGTTCTTGCAGTGACATACATTTCAACTTTTTTTCTGCCTTCTCCTGAAACGAAAAGAAGATGAAATCCATGTGTTTTCACAAAGTTTTGACCTCAGTAGATCTGCATATTTAAATAAAACATGCTTCCAATGCTGTTTTTCCAACAAGTTGTATGAATTGAACTTGCTTTTTCAGATGGTTTCAACCAGCCCTATGTTATGTATTTTTCCTTTATGTATATCTAAACATGAATGAACTTTGATATAGCACAATGTTTTCCTAATATAGACTCAGAGTCCAGGTTTCCTATGAGGAGGCCAAAGTCACTTTTCACTTGTGGAGGTCTGGCAAGTTTGTGTAGCTGGGTTTTCCACAGAGAGGTCAAAATCCCTCTAATGAAGGGCCTCATCCCCAGAGGGAGGCTGGCCATGCATCAGCGTGTAAGACCTGAGAGCCATGAAGAAATTGCAGTGGTCTTGGACCACATGCATAGAAGTATGACATCTGCATCTACATTTCTTTATAGAATTCCAGGCCAGTTCTGGTCAGTCTTCGTGCAAATTCCACCCCAAGGCACCTAGAAGCAAGGGAGATGATTTGGCTCTCAGCCTTCCCTTTCTCTGATTCTTGCACAGAGCAATGTGTATCTTTGGCTCCTGTCTCCATTCCCTTTAGACCAGGCATCAGCCAGCTGGAAGCACAAGTAGAATCTATATTATAACTCAACTAGCAGGATTTTTATATTGTTATTAAACAGCTGTCCAAATACCATGTAAGAGTTATTTAGAGGAATTCTTTCTCTCAGGTTATAATGTAGATTTTCAAGCAGGTTCATAATCTCACATCTTTATTTAAGAGTAGATTTATTTTGAATTTTTATTTAGTTCTCTATACTTAAAAAGGATTTGGGTTGATTGTTGCATGGCTGTAAATGGGAAGTGAATATGGGTCATTATGTGGCATGTGATGCTTTATTTAGTAGATACTGGCACAAAAGTTCTAAGTCCTGTAAAAGTATACTTCGTAACCCTGCAAAATGTTAATTTTCTTTTACAGCGATGTAACTTTTTTTCCTCTATAAGGAAAAGTACTTCTCTAAGGAATATTAATTCAGGGAAATACTGGAATACTTTCTAATAATTATATATTTATTATTTATTATTATTTAATTTCAATTTTTTATTATTTATAAACTTGTTCCTGTTATTTAGTGCTATGTCTTTAATCTCCAGGATTTCTTTCTGTTATTGTTATCTAGGATGTCAAGTAGCACACTAAAGAAGTAATCTAAGGGAGGGAAAAGATTGTGAAAAAAAACCCCAACTATCAGACCAAACCAACCAACCAAAAATTTCTCTGTCAACCACATGAGGAATAGGAAATGCCTTGCTGAGCAATTAATGAGGTTTGGATTATCACTCTACTTCTCTTTCTTTCTCACCCTCATTTAACTTTTCATGGTTCAAGACTAGATATAGCTTAAATGTGTGCAAAAGTGTGCTTTGCAAGTTAAATATAACTGAAAATCATACCACTTGTATAAAGTTGTCTATTTTAGAATTTAAAAGACTAAGGCATTTAGGAATCTTAGGTGTGGAGAACCTGGAGATCAAAGGAATATGAGGAAAACAATGTGATGTAGAAGTTGCTTAATTTTAGAATCCTAGGATCTAGGATGCAATAATTCAGATTGGAAGAGCCCTCTGGAGGTTATGTAGTCCAGTCTCCTGCTCAAAGCGGGGTCACCTGTGTGGTCAGGCTAGGGTGCTCAGGACTTCATCCTGGCAAGTCTTGAAAACCTCTAAGGACAGAGAACTGCACAACCCCTCTGGGCAAGCTCTTCCAGTACTTGACTGTTCCCAGGGTGAAAATGTTTTTCCTTACATGCAGTCTGAACCTCTCTGATCTCAATTTATGCCCTTTGTCCCTCACCCTTCCACAATGCATTCTGTGAAGAGTCTGGTTCTGTCTTCTTAATAACCTCTTCATATGTAGTGGCAGGCTGCTATTACATTTCTATCAAGCCACCTCTTCTCCAGGCTGAAAATATCCCATTCCTTCAACCTTTACTCACAGGTCAAGTGCTTCAGCCTCCAGCCATTCTGATGGCCCTTTGCTGAATTCTTTGCAGCTGTTACAGTTCTTCTCTGATCTTTGTCACATTCAAAGGATGACAGAACAGCCTTGAAGGGACATTGGTCAGCTCTCTGAGCACCCCTGCAGACAGCTTATGTGATCCCATGGGCTAAGGCAGAGGTGGCACTGAGTATTTCAGTTTTATCTGTGTCCACAGTCACTGAATCACCTTCCCTCTTCAGCACAGGTAATGTAGCAGTAGAATCTCTCTTTGCTGCCCTTGATGTCCCTTCCAAGTCTAAACTGAAGATGAGCTTTGTCTTTCCAAACAACAATCCTACGTGCCTCAGGTAGCGTTTTGAGATTCCTGGTTTGTCCTTGGTAGTGAAGAGCACATCCACCTTTGCTTCACCCCTTGGTGGCCCATGCAGTACCTGTATCAAGAACTTATTCCACCTTCCAGAAGTCCTGTGTTCTGCCATTCTGCCCTTCCAGGAGATCTCAGGGAAGTTAGTCCCACATAAGAACTATGGCCTGCAATATTGAGACTTCCTCAAGTCCGCTTCCTCACCCTGATTAGATGTCTGTAACAATCTCCCACTGCAATGTCACCATTACTGGCCTGTCCTCTGATCATGACCTACAGGCTCTTAACAGGTCTGTTACCCATTCCACAGAAGAGCTCCATACGTCCAAGATGCTCCTCCACACAGAGGATCTGACCCTCCCAAGGAGTTGGTACACCTCCATCACAGCACTTCAGCTGTGTGACTTGCCTCACCATGTCTCCATTACCTCAACGACATCGGTTTTGGGCCATAGGCAGAGCTCTGCTTCCTGGAGCTAGTTTCCCAGGTGGCATTTGTTTGTGTACATAACAGGTTTCAGTCCTTTTCCTGCCTCGTGGTTCCTGAGGTCCCTCTTATACCTGTCTTATATCTTCCTTTCTTATACCTCTTATATAGAATTCATTTCATTTCTGAAAGTCACTGCTAATTGACATCAAAATCCACAGGTTCAGACCTCTTCAGAGTGAGATGTGAAGTATCACAGACTAGTCTGGGGAATTAATGTTTGTATGATTCCGGTTTTGTATTGCTGTGTTATAAATAAAAAAAAAGTTTACGGTTTTGCATATGATCAAATTATTGATCAAAAACTCCCTAGCTATTGTCCCTCTCAGAAAACACACAAAAAAAGAAGAGGTCAGACTGTAGTCACAGCTTGTGTGTATGAAAGCATAACATGTGTACTTTACCTTTTAGAGTTCTTTTTAAAAAATACTGAGGAAAATTTTGGAGTTATGATAAAAGTAGAAGAAAATTCATACCAGAATAGACTGGTTAATTGTATTTGAGGCATACTGTCAGCTAGGGTTGTTGCTAAATAAGTCAGAGAAAGTCCTAGAAAAATTAATTGTATTTAGAGTTTCATGTATATCGTTACCTTTAAACAGGAGAGTTAAAAGTCTGAATGTGAATTTCCAAAAGGCTAAGAATATGCCAAAACATTACCCACCAGTTGTGCCTCTCAGTGTTCTTTTTCCCAGAAGAAGAAAAGAAAAGTGGTTGCTGGAAAACATTCCGAGTTGAATCCTTTTAACAAAATATGACACTGCCTCTTAATTCTAATTGAAGTTGATCACAGGACTGTTAGCAGGAGGCAGCACGGTGAGGTTTGTGAATGGCAAAGCTGGGCCTGGGTTCACCCTGCACACGTTACCAGCATCACAGCCGTTTCAGCTGTTGCCGCAGGTGTTGCCTCAGATACTTCAGGCTTTCTCTCTGCAGTTCCATGCACTGTGATGCCAAGGAAATTGCTACCCTTGCTCCTGTGTACCAAAAGATTAGCCTCCTTTGCTTTGTCCTCCTTTCATTTACTAAGAAAGTCATCTGTTCTAAGCAAAAGTTACAGCATCCCATTTGTAACATGTCTGGAAATTTCTTGGCATGCCCAAACATTTTAAAAGAACATCCTACCCCTCTGCAGGGCCTTGGCACAGCCCCGCATTAATGATGCTTGTCAGTTTGAGCTGCAACCCTTCCTATGAATTGACATAGCCACTGTTTGAGAAAATGAAAGAGGTAATTGTTATTTGTAGGGGGGGGGGGGGGGGTGTTTGGTTTTTTTTTGCATTTAGTGCAACCTAGATGTAGGTCTTTTTTCTCATTATGATAATTTATAACAGTGCATTTCAAGAAGGGGGCAGTCACAAAGCAGAGAAAAGGCCAAAACCACTGCAGAACATACAACCTACCAATATGGGACAGACAATTGTAGCTGGGGTTGCTGTGAGGGTGTCTTCTCTTTGCAGTGGAAAAGACACATCAAGTACTCGTGGAGGCGTTCTTAATAGGAGCTGGCTAAGTTGGTTACTCTCCAAAAGCTGAACGCAATATATATATGAATATCAGAGCTGGTTTCCTTTTCTCGATACTGCTGAATATTGCCAAATACGTTTCACCTTGGGAACTGCTTTAAAAACAAACAAAACAATCCCCCCAATTAAGAATAGGCAGACTGGCACAAATGTTTAGCGTTGTGACACGTGGGAGCCACTAAAATTAGCTGCACAGCTTGGGGAAAGTAAACCTTTAGAGCAAAATCTTTTTAAACTAAAAAGAAAACACAATATGTATTTTTAGCAGTAAGAGAAACACTTTTTTGCAAGGTCTGCTCTTCCCCACTTTGCTGCTCTGTGCATGTGTTTGTGTGAAGTTTTTATACTTTGGTGTTTGCCAGGAGTAGAAACATTAGCTAGATTCTCTACTAGTATAAATAATTTAGTTCTATGAACTGCTGTCTTTTACACCCACTGAGAATCTGGTCCATTTTTTGAAGATATATATGGGCATATTTAAGTGACTAATCTTTAAAAAATGTTCTGTTCAACCATTGCCCACCCTTCCGCTTCTCGGCTGCAGATTTGCACTTCTGAGCCTTGTTTTCAGTTTATTTTGGAATAATAAATAAACTGAATGTGCAAATCCATTCTGTCTTCCTGACCTATTCCAGCTGCAAAGATTTCACTCATTGAGCTATGATTTAATTGTTGGGGTTTTTTAAAAATTCATAACCCTTTTGCTATCCGGTTCCCAGCTGCAAATTCCCAATGTTATATTCAGCGGTTTCACCATATGTTTAAAATAAAAGAGTCGTCCTTTCCCACCCCTTTGGAGAACAGATCACTCCAACTCAACCAATAAGAATGTGGGGAAGGACATGCTAAATATCAAAAGGCACCGAGGGGAAAAGGCAGCATTCACAAAGATTCTCCTGTTTCTGCTCTCAAGCAGGGCTTCCTCATTGCAGCTGAGCATGGTAGGAAGTTATTCCTACAGGGCTGGGCTGTCAACAGAGTCAAAATTTACATGATGCTAGCCCTTTTCCCTCCCACATGTGTGCACATAAAGGAGATTATTTTATCTCTTGAATCTTGCGATACAGACATTAGCAACTTGTCTGAACAAATACGAAGAGGACATTTCTTGGCATGTAATGCTTTTCCGTGTTAAAAAGTGAAAAATCACTGCAATTACTTACACCTTTCATCTCCCTCTCAGCATATGGACAATACTCAAAGAACTGGAAACCAAAAATCACATTTTTGGAGGTACTGAGAAACCTCAGGGGTGGCTGATGTCATTGGGAGATGTGGTTAATGGCTGCCTTTTAAATTAAGACTCCCATGTCTAGGATGGCTAAACTCCTGGCTCTGCTTCATATATCAGAGCTTTGTCAGCTATATGTTTTGTACTCCTGAGAGCCATCAGATGGAAGGAATCCAGGAGTCATGGATGACAGCAGCCCTTGGCAGCCAAACCTTTCTCTTGCAGAATGGTACAGGCTTGTCCGGGATAGTCAGCCAGATCACAAGCTATCCGTGGGCCATGCTTCAGCACCACCTTTGGTGTACTTACTGCCATTGCTAGGAATTTAGATTATCCAGTTAGCTCAGCGCCTTGTGTGGGAGCTGCATTTTAGACTGCTCCCTGAAAAAAGCCCCACACTGGCCACTGGCATATGCAGCGACCCTATGGTGTGCTCCAGAGTGCTAGTTTTCCATGCCAAAATCACAAGATCTTTCCAGCCCACGAGCATCACAACAGACACTTGAGGCTTTTAGGCACTGTATGGTAGAGATAGTTATAAAGAATTGAGAGTGAGAGAAGATTAGCCTCTTTATCTTTAAGTGTGTGCTTTACCATTGTCAGAATGGCTGATCTATTGCTTTTGCTGCCATCCCTACATTCACATCTCTATTTCTGTATGATTAAAGTTATTCCGAAGGACATAGATCATATCTCAGAAATGATTCTGCAGCAGCTATGGTTACAGAGTGATGTTTACCATGTATGCAAAATCTCAGTGTTAGCAGGTAGTATTCCACTTGGCCTTTTCCATGCATGTGTTCCAGATCTCATAACATAGAATATACCAATTAATGAACTCAAATAATATTTAAGGCCCAGAGACAGCTGTCCTAGACAATTGGACACCTCCTACTTCAGCAGTGGTAGAAACAATAAGCTTAATGTTTTTGCAGCCCTTGATTAAATGAAATAAAATTCTTTCTTATCGCACCTTTGAAAATATATATCCTGCTTTTCTTTCAGAGTATATCTGTTGTCTACTGACAAATTCCAGATGTAGCGTATCTGGTCACATATAAAACAGAGATGTCCTTGCTGAATTGCTGTCAACAGACACCTGCAGTACTCAAGTACACTGTCTTGACATTTCTTGGACTCTTGGCAAACTGTCTCTTTCCCAATTGCACCTGGGGCAACAGAAGAGAATTCCTCATGTCCATGCCAGAGTCCACAACTCTGGAGAAGAACCAACTCTTAGCCATGGTTACAGACCAGTGATATGTAGCGTGAACTGCTGTCACAGTTGTGATCCACAGAGATGTTTCATTTTAAATTCAATTGTTGGAAAGGGCCACACACCTTTGAAACTCACTTCCTGTTGCTGGGTGACAGCAGGCCAGGTTTGTTAACCCTCCATCAAATTTTTATACCTAGTCTACAGGCTGTGAAGAGCAGAGATAATCTGAGATGCTGGGAATACTTTTAAAAGTACAGATGTTTCAAATATAGTTAGGGCAATGCTGTAAGTGACTCCCTGGCAGTGTCTGTATGAAACATATTTTCAAGAGCTTGTCAAAGGTATCTAGAGGGGGGGAACAGGCCTTATTTGCAGTTATAAAGAAATAATGGACTTAGCAGCAGGGCACCAGTATATTTGCTTTGTAGCAAGTAATCTCTGGAAAAAGCTAATCTTTGCATGCTATAAAGTAGAAAAGAGCTATAGCTCATTTATAACACATATTCTTCTGCAGAGTTAAAAGATGTATTATTGAAATAGAAATAATATTTCCTTGGGTTTGTGAAATGAGGACTTAAAAAATATTTACAAAGATTAGAAATATTTAAGTCAGTCCTTTTATAGCAGGGACAATGTCTTTGTAGTTATATCAATGTGTAACTTGGACCAAGAATAACAAAGTAGTATCTCATAAAATACTAATTAAGAAGAAGAAAGAGGGCAGAAGACATGGATTGTTGTGAGCAAAAACAGCTTTTATATCTCCCTAGACTTCCTCTGCAGTCTCAAATTATGAAAGAGCAAGTTCAGCCTTAGTGTAAAACCAGCAACTTTCATGAGACTGAATTAGGATTTAAAGTGAGGAGAATGGCAGTGATCCGTTGGTCTTTCTCAGCTAAAAGAAACCGATAAATGATGTTTGTATCAAAAGTATGGAAATGGTTTTCTGGGTTTTAAATGTATTTACTTAGCAACTGTAATTACCAAAATTCTTCTTCCAAAATACTGATGTTCACTCCTTTGGGTGACTGTATGTAGGTGAAAGAAAGTCTGTCATTTCATTGATTTACCTTGGCCCTCAGACAGTTACTGGGCTAGCTGGGTAACAGAAAACAGTTTGTCAAATAAGACTCATACAAATGTTACAGATTGTAAATTCGAAGCATCTGTTGAATTGTTAGGGTAACTCTTAGCTGTGGGTGGATTTTAACACTTCAGCGTACGTGGTGGAGCCCCATAAACCCCGTCTGAGCTCAGTGGAGTCAGAGTAGCATAACCAGGAATAGAATTTGATCCAGTTTGATGTTTATCTAGGGAATAGTATGTTACTCTTCATTTCTTGTTAAACAGGAGACATCAATTTTGGTCTACAGCTTAGGAAACCAGTGGCAAATCAGTATCAGCTGAGAATCTGGCCCCAAGTCTGCTGGAGAGATCTAAGGGTATCACAGACAGCTGTGATGCTACAGTTATAATGTGCGGTTAGGTGGAACTATGGACTTTACAGTCACAAATAAAGTTATCTAAGTCAGTCAATTCCTCTGGAAGAGTTGTCCACCCAGCTACTGTTCTGGTAAGAATACAGACATTCTTACCGACATAATCCATAACCTATTTGTGAGCTGTTTTTTTTAAGTAATACAGCAGCAAAATGTGGTAAAAACATAACATTACCATCTGCTTTTCCGTAAGTCCTACAAAAAATATGTAAGTAAATTGTTACCAGTTGAAGGTTGTCTGAAATCTGACAGCTTGCCTTTGATTTTCAGGTCTTTGTAAAAGACATGCAGGAACTTTAGAGTTTGGTCACTGTCATAGCAAAAACCTGGGCAGCAATTATGTCCCTCATTATTAGTCATGCAGTTGGCAAAAATCACATTAAACAAAGAGCTGGTTGGCAGGAATGAGATTTACTTTCTCTTAGTATAGCTTTTTTTTTCTTCCTTGGAGCTCTAGAAAGGGGAACCAATTTCACTTTTATTAAAATAAGTGACAGTTCCCCATTCATTTCATCATGCCTAAGATTATACTGTGTCTTGATAAGATCTGATGAAGCTTGATTCTTTTCATCTCCATGCTATGGGTGTGTTGCCTCAGCAAGTATAGTCTTGTAAGGGGTAGGGCCTTGCTTCATAAGTGACACGGTGAAATAGCTGAGGGTATCGCAGAGGAAAGCACAATTCAACGTGCAAAAGAAAGTCAGAAGAGACCATTAATCCTCCTCAAGGTAAGGGTGATGTGTTATTAAAGGTCAGTGGCATGATGACCTCTGAGTACCACAGATGTCTTCTTGCACGCTGTGAAGCTTTCAGTCTTCTTTATAGACCTGTTCCCTTAACCTATGGAACAAAAGCATTCTTCACATTTCAATGGAAGCAGATTTGAATTTATATCATGAAAAAGAGAGTACACAGTAAATTCTGAGTCACCAGAGGGCAGTCTGGTGAATGTGAGGGTACATGTTGACTTCACGCAATACTTAGTTTGCAAACTTAAAATTCTGCTAAATGTATGTAAAGCTTTCTGTCAATGTCATTTACTTATTTTTTTATTGATACAATCATAGAACAATTAACTTGTTAGCCAAAACCCCAGTCCAAGCAATACTTTTCACATTCATGGTTAGTGAAAGTATTTGGGTTATTTGAAAGCAGGACGAGAGAGTTTCAAAGCCAAGAAGTCCCAAGAAAATAGCAGGCTTTTGACTTTCTGTCGAGGACTCCATCCATCAACAGTGTCAAAATGGGTAAAAATAGTACATCTTTCCATTAAGGTTCTGTATGGGAAGATAAACCAAGGGAGCAGTAACTGTGTCACGGTTTAAAGCCGTTCTGGCCACTGGAGGGCTCCTGTATTTTTCTGGCTGGTTGGAAGCTGGGCTGTGCTTGTTGCCCGTGACACTGTTGGGAGGACAGCTTGCAGGGCTATCAGCAATGGGAAAGCTATCTCCTACTGTCCAGAGCAAGCGGCAAAGAAAATAGAGTACTTTTCTAGAGCTCAGTCATGTTAACACTTTCTCTACCTGCAACCAAAAATTAGCTTTTAAAAATACAAAGATTCCTGTTCTTCTCCTCCTTTCATTAATTCTAATATCATTATACTGAACCTCTGCAGCCTGCAGTGGAAAGATGTTTAAAACATGGAGATACCTTGCTGTCCTGGGGAAGTGGATCAAAGATAATGCCACTGACCCATTCTAGCTCTAGTCTTTCTCTTTACTGAGACCTGAAGCATCACCAACACCTCTGCTGCCACATTGCTTTGAGGATTGCTCAGCCTGCCATGCAGCCAGCATGTGGAAAGGCATCTGGTTTATGCAACCTTTGTCGTCATATAAACAGTCAGCCCTGAATGTATTTTTCCATTCATCACCAACAAAGATCAGAATTGATTCCTTGGCTCTATAATGAGTGACTATGTATGAAGGTATTAGCACTGTAACATATAAATTATGTTCAACTTTTTGGAAATGGGGTATGAAGTAAAATGCTTGGAGCGGAGGATTTTCGAGAACTTTTGGCTGCACTCCCCTTTCCAAGTTAGGGCACTTAACATGAGTCCTTGCACATGATTCTGGCAGGAGCAGATCTGCGCAGACACAGCAAAAGAACAGAGATGTGTGACAGGAAATTCTTAGGGCTGCTTCTCCAGTGCCTGACACACTGCCTGGGTGGTACTAATATTTCTGTAAAAGTCCTTTCATGCCACATCTTTTAAAGAAAAGGATCGAGAACAGAACTGCAGTCTCTGAGCAAAGACATGGCGTGTATGCCACTAATGAGTTCCTAGTTAGGCGACTGGATATAATTAAAAAGAAAAGCACTTGCAGGATTATTCTGAGAGTCTCAGGACAGCTTTAGTGATGGAAACTATTGAATATTGAAATAATATGCATTTCCTAAATCTGATTAAGTCTTCCACCCTTGGAAATGTACATCACTAGCCCCTAGGAGCTATAGCTATAGATCAGGATCAGTTATGTTACCCAGTGTAGAGACTTCAAAGAGAAAGACATTTACAAAGAATTACATTGTCCAGTTAGGATTTAACTAAATATGAAGTTGAGTATGAAGAACTAGTAAGTCAATACTGACTGCTCTGAGAAACAGCTTGGCACAGATACATTAGAAACTCCATTACCACAGGCTATCTAAATAAACCTGCACAGGTTTTCCACTTACTGCTGTTTACTTGATTTTCCTTAGTCCTTAGTGAATTTGATAATTCTGAGATCTCAGCATAATTGGGATTTTCATTTGAACTCTATCTTATTGTGGATTCTTTCACTAAGATTTTACTAAGGGCCTGTCATGTGAAATTTATCAGCAGTTTCCCAAAAGGCTAAGTGAAGTATACAATGTGTTCTGCAATTTTTGTCCTTTCTTGAATGTAATCAGGAAGATTATTTTAACAGCATCTTCCCCTACTGAAGCTGTGCTGGTTAGAGGATGACTGTGCATGCCGTCTATATTCTCTCATTCCTCAGGATGTTATTATTCTTAATGTTATAAATATCAGGATAATGACTCAATGGTCTGTTAGATTTTCTTCAATGTTCTAAAGCACAGCATGGTCAGAAGCTTCTTTGAACTTACCACTTCACTGATTTTTAAAAATATACCAAAGCTGACATTCACTCCTAAATGCATCAGAGAAGCACGATAGATTTAGTTGATGAAAATCACAAGATCTAAGCTTACACAGAGATCTCAGTCTTTCTCCTTGTGGACGTCAAAATGACAGGCTCACAGAACCTCTCCTGATGGAGGAAACAGGCAAACATCTTTATTGCTTCTCTGTCTGAGTTCCTTTTCTAGAATAGGCACCAATTTCTCACTCGTCATATGTTTATTTCATCTGTTTCTGAGATTATGCAGTTTCTGAATTGATCTTTGTGTAGAAACACAAAAGGACTTGCTCCTGCAAGGAGAGGATTTTAGGGTGGATGTATAGAAGGATTTGTGCACCTGAGAGCTGTCTGGTTCCCACTTAGGGCATCAAGTCCTAAAATACACTGAAATACTTCTGCTTTTCTGCTACAGTGCTGTAAAAGTCTTTAACTGATATTTTGTACGTTAACATTGCATTTCAAAACGGGTCTGTAAATGGCTCTGTCTTGACAGCAAATTATCTGAGCTTCTATGTGATCTGGATGTTTTGTCTGAATGGTGCAATCCTGTAAATGCAGGCTGCATAAGACTGCCACCAGATGTTATATTAGATCACCTACTTAACATTAGGTATGCATTGGAAGGACTGGCATCCAAGTCTTTTCCCTACCAAGTGAAGTCCCAAACTCTTATTCTATAGTCTCAAAATGGAACTTCAACAGGAAGCTACTGAGTTCTTAGCTTAGTTGTGATCTGGGATAAAGGGTTTATCCTAAAATTCAAGTGATCTTTGAGTAAAAGCTCTGACAACTGTGTTAAGAGACAAAAACAGTCACTTCTCCTCCTACCTTTAAAAGAAGGGGCCAGATCCTTTACCATTTTTGAGAGAAAAAGCTGAAACTTGCCTCAGCAAGTGCTTTCAAGGCTATGAAACTCAAGTGGAAGAAGTCAGCTACCATAAGACAGCTAGATTTTTTGCAAGGTAAAAGCCCTTTAGTTCCTACCTTTAGTGTCCTGCTAGTTGATTTGGTGGTGGACTTTGGCAGCCCTTACCTCTGCACCCTGAATAGAAGGAAATACAAGTACTCAGTAAGGAGTCTGGACTCTGTTCTGAGCTTCCCTAAAATTCAGGTGTTGCAGCAATGGGACTTGAATTACCTGAACCCCATACATTCCTTATTGTATTTTGAAACACTTTACCAAAACAGACCAAAAAGTAGATGATTATGGGTAGATCTCCTATCTGACACTATGCTTTTAGTTTTCTGAAACCCCTGACAAATCTTTCTTCCCTCTAAGCTCTCTTAGGGCAGAAAAAAAAATAAAATTACAAGTTTTTTTCACAAATGTTGGCACCATTGTAATAAAAGTGGTATTTTATCTGTGTGGGTTTTGAAGAAGCAAGAAACCAAACTGGATTTGGAAGGAAAGAAATTGCTCAGCAAGGCAATGGAAAACTAGTACTTCTAGCTCCTTATGAAGAGAAATTCTGCAGTAGAGACTGTTAAAGGTTTCCCCTTGGAAACTTACTCCAAAAAAGAAGGAGCAGACTGGGATAAAGACCCAGACAAATAAGCATATGTGGTGTTTCAGTGAAAGGGAATGACCCCTGTATAAAAAGTGGTAAATGTAAAAGGATTTACATGCTAAAGGTATTTTGAGAATCCCAGGGATATGTTTAGTGAGGGCTGCAGCAGTAATATCAGAGTCTGGGCAAAGAGCGGTGAAAACTAAGTGTTCCCATAAGCTCATTCTGTAAGTCTGAAAAATCACTTACCCCTTCCTGGTTTTTTTTTTTCTCTTGTCAGTGATCTATGCATGTGAAAAATGCAAAAGCATTATGAGTTTTCATTCATAAATATTAGTAAAGCACTTTCCATTCCCTGAAGAGGTTATAATTATAAAAGATCAAGTGTTCCGCTGTTAGAAGAATAAAGATTCAACATATTTAAGATGTGGCAAAAATTATGCTGTGTACAAATGTTTCAGAATTTGGTCCTTATGTGATCTAAGTTTTTAGAGATGGTGCTAATCAACAATTTTGGGATTGGGCCTGAGACTTGCATGGTGAAAAGAGGGAACAGGAGGCACCTCAGAACTGAGTGAGGTGCAGAGCTAAATGCCAAGAACATTTGCAAGAGATGAATGTTGTGTTATTAATCATATACAGGCTAGAAAGAAATGGTAATCGCTATGGGTGAATCAGCAGTGGGTGGTGCCTTGGATTCAGAAAAGCGGTGTCACCTGTTAGGCTTGCAGCCACTATGTTTCAGTAAGACCTTTTTTGGTTTCCATTAACACCCCACAATGTTGAAACTCCACTTTTTGTTGCTGATGGATATAGTGAAATTTAATCTGAACTCTGTGACTTTACCCATTTGGCAGAGGAACCACTTTAACTATAGAGGAAGTGTCAGTAGGAAATTGTGAAGTATTTATTTGAGTCTGTACTGTAAGATTGTTTCCTGAACCACAGCTGTAGGGACAGGCCTGGGGTTTGCTCTTGTGAGAGGGAAATGGAGTTCTCCTGTTGGAAATAAATTAATTGAATGTCTATGAAACAGGAGAATTTCTCCTGTTATATGATTCCCATTCCAGTTCTCCTCTTGCTGTGGGTCATTTATTATTGCTGCCATGCTTTATTGAAAAGGGTATATTACACAGGGAAGAGTTTATATAAAAGCAAAAATCTCAAGTAGGAGAGTATAGTATTACAATATTTATACTAAATATGAAGTGAATGGAGTATAGTAAGAATAAATAATAAAAGAAAACTATATAATTCCTGAGAGAATTGCTCTTTAACAGTAAAAAGTTAAACATGTAGCTCTATGGTATAAAGGAATGTACCATGAAATCAGAGAATCACAAGGCTGAAAGCAACTTCAAGAGATCATTTAGTTAATTTCCTTTCCCCCCGAAGGATGTACCAAATGTGTTTGTCATTCCTGACACAGTTTTTTAGCTCTTTCTTAGTTTTCTAGGGGAGATGTTCCAAAGCCTCCTGAACTAATCTTGCTGTTGCAGGGTGTTTATAATACAAAGATTTTAATAAATCTTCCTTAATCCAATTCAATCTTTTTTTTCCTTGTCTTATCCAACATATACGTGAAGAAAGAGAATCACTCTTCCATTTTACAGCACTTTCTTGTGTTACAAGTACAGTATTTGAATTAGTGTGTGCTAACATTTGCATAATCCTAATACAGCATTTATTCTTTTCTTGTGGGCCATGTCTACCAGACCTGTTACAGTTTCTGCTGATTTCCTCTGAACTTTTTCCAATTGTTCCAAGTTTTTACTGAAATGCAGAATCCAAGCTGATCATAGTGCTCAAGGGGAGGTCTAATCAGTGTTAAATTCGAAGATTTTTTTTATATATCTTATGAATACTATGATACTGTTTAAAAATCAGGCATAACTTGTGCTCTCTTCATGATCCCAGATTCTTTTCATTTCTCCATCCTATATTTTAGGCTAAAAAGTTCTAAAATATACTCTTGCAGTGGTCCCTACTGAATCACAGAGTTGAGGAGGGTAGGCCCTTTCACTTGTATTCTAATTCTGTTGTGTGAACATACTTCAGTCACCCCAGTTTGATGTCATCTTCATAAACATATGCTCTGTGCCACCATACAAGTCATCACTGGAAGCACTGAATAGCACCACAGGCAGTGTTGGTTCCTTTGTAATGTACCTGATGCAAACTGCCATTCTAATAATGAACTATTGATAACAGGTGTATGGAAAATTTCCTAACAGCCTCTCCATCTACCCTGTCTTATCTGTCTAGTTCAGGCTCTTTTTATTTGTTCATAAGAATGCCATTTCAAAAAATGTTGAAAGCTTTTGCAAATTTTCCTCTTTCTACAGGGCTTGTTACTGTGCTCTACAAGTACATTGAATTGGCTTGGCATGATTTCTCCCTAACAAATTCATCTGGCCTTTATTCATCTCTTTCTTTTGGCCACAGTCCCTGGTTATCCGTTATGAGATTTGGGGTTCTTTTTCCTAATAAAGTATGCCATTCATTTTTATTTGAAAGTTCTGTTTGTTTCTCCTTTTATTTATTCCTGTCTTAAATAGCACTGCTTTTTATTTGCACCAGCATAGAGGAAAAAGAAAATGTAGGCTTCTGTGTGTACTCTGTCAGACCGTTGGGTGGCCTTCCAAAGCTTTTAAATGTAAAAGAAGGAGTAATAGAATTAAGAATAGAGTCTGATACGATGTAGATTTTAAGACTTTTTAAAGGAGAAAATACATCTTCTGTCCGGTGTGACACTACAGAACTAAAAATAAGAGAAGACTGGAATCTCATGTACAAGTTAGAGCCTTCTGGTCCACATAACTGGCACATCAATCCTGAACAGCAGCACTGATTTCTAAAGGGCAACCACTATGTCCATGTACAAATCAGAGATGGTACAGCTGAGATCTAACAAAACTTTAATAGTGTTTTTTTGCTAGCAGTACCAGATAAATACTCTTTTCTTTCTCCACAATCTACATTAGCTTAACTTATTTTTATTGTTTTTTGTTCTGCGGTCCTTGCATTTTGTTTCCTTGTACCTGGCAGAATTGTTGTGGTATCATGGTTCCCTTGAGCATGACTTTGTTGTTGCAAACATGCTGTTATCTGATCCGACTCTAGGCTTTAGAACAATGTGGTTTTTTAATTCATGGAAATTATACAATGAAATGTGTGTCATCAGATCTCTAAAATCTGTGCAGTTTGATGTGTTATGCTTATAAAAAGCAGATTTGAAGAAGATATTTTTCAAATATACCAGTTGGTTTATAAGGGTAAGAGGCATATTACAAGTGTATTGCTCCCTGAACTGAAAAAGGAGAAATACAAAATCAAATGGCTTTTCAGTGAGCTGTTGCATCGCGCCTGCACCATAAGTTTAGTTTTGGAAGTATAAAGATTCAGAATTTTATTATTTTATGGCCTCTGTAATCACATAGGAAACTGCTTCTTGTTTATGTGCTGGTTCCTATTGCCAGGTAGGCAGTTTCTTCTCAATTCTAAATGAAATAACATCTTGTTCTTTCTGTTCCAGTGGCACAGTACCTACATGCTCATTTGCGTTCGTAGATACTGATTATAATTTACAAAACAAAAAAGATTTCTGTTTTGCATAGCTAGTTTTCACAAATATGAAGAGCCAAAGCTGTCAATATTCATCCTTTTGGCAACCTCCCACAACTGTGCCAAAGGAAAAAGTAAGGATTAAACACCCATCAAGGAGATGATGATAATAATAATGAGAAATCAGAACTTTTTGAAATAATTAGCATTCTTATGAGGAACCAGATACAAGATACATAAGGTTATATATTTTGAATAATTTCTCAGTGACTTCTATCAAAAAAAGAGAACGCAAAGAGTTGTAACATAAATGTAATGATGATATGGGCTCTGAATCTGTATTAGTAAGCAATCTGAGAACATTTTGGGGTATCATTCCTACAAATGCACAGTCTTCAGAAAGCACTCTCTGCTTTGCCTTACCCCTGATCTGCGCTGCTGCCTTTGGCCAATTATTCAAACCCTGTAACTAGACTGCTGGCCTAACTAGAGATTGTAGCACAGGAGAGAAATGTTTGCTATTTTGCCACCTACTCAATCTGACCACTGATAAAGTCACCCCAAGGAAGCCATATGTTCTTCATAACAGAAATTACAGCCACTGCCATGGCTAAGTTTATTTCTGCTCTCACCTGTTTGCAATGGCCTATAATTTTACAGCCAGAGATTTTCCTGCTAGTGTTTTTTTATCCAAGAAAGCACATACACAGTAACCAAGGGTGTGGATTTACCACGTGTAATTATGGTGTATTAAAATCTTAGGTGCACACTTTCATCACGCTGTGCCGCGACATGACCAGCACTCCACAGAATCGTTCTTCACACATGTTAACGTTGCATGCACGCAGGCGACAGCGGCATTGCAAACACATGCCACAGCTTGCTACTGGTGGTATGAATTTCCTGTGGGGACGAGAAATGAGTCCTCCCCAGGAGCGACATGCAGTTGAGAGCTGTTGCTCGCACAAGTGGATCAGTAATTTTCAGGGGGTGGGAACACAGGTCGCTGCAGAACTTCCATTGCTTGACCGGGTGAGTTTGCAGATGGGTTCTGAGCAGATAGTTCAACTGAGCAAAGGCAAAGGGAAAACATTTGGTTATAGAAAGAGTTTTATTCACAGAAGTGGTCTTTCCAAAACAGATTTTTGAGTTACAGGCCTTTTCCTCTTAACGTTTTTAATTAACTGTCTTGCTTACTTAATAGCATTTGAGTGTAAGAGCCCTGCGCTGTACCTACTAGCCCAGACTCCAAAAATAAACTATATCCACAAAGGTGCCTATTTTCAAAAATCACTTCATACAGACCTCCCAGGAGTCGGCAGTAAGAGATGGCCATGCCCTCACTCAGCACAGCTGCTTTTCTGCAGGCCATTTCATTATTTTTTTATATTTTGGGGATGATAGAAAACCTTCTCCTTCCTCCACCTTTACCTTACTGCACGCCAGGACTCGTCACACCTGCGAGAAGCTCTGATGTTTTGGGGAGCCCTGCTCACCCCTCGGCCATCCCTGCAGCGGGGTGGTGGGCTCCAGGTACCCGGAGGGCCCTCCAGAGGCAGCGCTCGGGTGGGGGCCATGGGCAGCCGGGGGTCCTCAGCCCTGCCTCTGCCAGGTCCCATGGCAATGGGTGGCACCAGGCACAGGCACCAGCCACAGTGCTTACCAGGGGGCTGCCAGGGGGCACGGTGCTCACCTGGGGAGCTGCCAGGCTCAGCTCTCCTGCCAGAGCGCTTGGGCCCTGCCCTGGGGCTAGGCCTCCTCACTCCATCTCTCTGTTTTGGCTGACACGTTCGGGTCAGTTCCTGAGCTTTTTCCTACACAAGCACATGCAAATGGGCTTTAAAACTTGAGCTGTGCTGTAACGTGGCTGTGAGCAACCATACGGCTCCATTTGTGCGATGTGGTGATCGAGCTGTTTTTCTCAGCCTGTCACTTGCACAGGCCCGTTTGTACAGACGTGGCCTTTGTTCTCCCTCCAAAAAGTGGGGACAGTGACATAAGCTGTTTTTTGTTAGGGTTAGCGAATATACTAATGAACAGCAGGGTATATTATCCAGACATTACATGAATATATATACAATTCCATGTTGGCCTTTTGAGAATGGCAGGATATACCAGACAGTGACTGCTGACTCTCACTTGATAGCTTGAGGGGATTAGGGAGAGGGAGATCCAACAGTCCTGCACTGCTAAAGGAAGAGCCGGTGCCTCCTTTCAGTAGTTCAGGATTTGTGCCAGTTCATGTGCGAAAATGTATGCACTCAGCATGAAGCTCTACAGTGCTCCACACAGATCAGTAAGATCTTTATATGTACTTCCCTGATCCCCTAGTACATACCCAAGCAGTGGCAATGTTCCTTACGTGCAGAGAGGGGTGGGAGATCTGTGCCTCTCTCTCTCTCTCTAGCTACTTTAGATCTCTTGCTAAGCCTGCCATTTTGTAATACATAACAGCGATACTGGGCAGCACACTTGAAGTATGTATTTGAACTGTATCAATTACAATATGCGTATTTATCTGGAGTCTACCTCCTTTGTGACCGGCGGAGGTATACCACAGTAATACAGAGCCTAAAATAAATCTTGTACGAAAGAGCAGAGTAGCTAACCAGCGATTTTCCCCCCTAAGTGATTCTTCCTTTCCTTCCTAAGTAACTGCATCTTATGAGGGGCTGCCTCTATTCAGTCCAGAGATTGCTGTATTTCAAGGATGAGTGAGGTGATCTCTTTATATAATCTGTAAATTATTTGGTCATCTTCTGCTAACCCTGATCTGGCAGGAGGTTAGACTTTTCTATCTTCATGTTTTATGAACCTCTACCTAAGCTGCTGAGGAGGATACTTTGATGTAACATAAATGTTTACAGTATACTGTCAAGAATATTCCCTTTTTTTCCCCCCTCCATTTGTCTCAACCCTGCAAACACGCTGCATTGCATAGAGTGGCTGATAGCAGTTATGTGTGTTGTTTACTCCATTCACTCAGGCTTGCTTTTAGTGCTGCTTTTAATGAGAAAGGTTCTTCTAGTAGGTATCTTGTCTGCTATAGCTACTAAACACAAATACTTTATAAAACTCCTAAGCTTGAAAGGTAACTTTCTAAATTATTTATTTAGTCTGTTGTTCTTCCTAGCACACATACTAATATATTTCACAGTTGGATAACATAAGAAGTGGAAGCAATTTGACCTGACAGTTCTCAAATGAAACACTCTTCTAACATACTCAGTGGCCCCAAGCTCTCCCTCTCCTTGTAAAACAGTCCAGTTATCTCCCAAATAATGAGGTCTCACCCAATGGCACCATTATTACACTGTAAGTGGCTTTATGGAGCAGAATTCTATGAAAGAAATCCAGCTGGGTAAGAGAACTTGGTACCTTTATAGCCACTGAATCATTTTATCCCTTAGGGGTTATTTTCTTCATTGGATTTTATGGTTTTGGCAGCCTTTAAATCTGTTGATGCAGCCTTCTGTCTTACAGAAATGCTAATGAAACCTGGTTCCAATAAACAAATGCAATGACAAGAAAGAGCTTCCAGCATAGCTACTCAAGCAATGTAATTCTTTGTGTAAGTGCAAGATGCAAAGTGTGGGTTATGGAGACAAGACAGGCACCAGGGAAAGTGACATTCTCAGCAATGATTTGGAAGCAAACATTGAGTCATTGCTGATAAAATAGGCCAATGACATAAAGACCCCTGGAATGGAAAATAGTGATAGGGACAGGACAGTCATACAGTGCAATCCAAACCTTTGGGAAGCTGGTCTAGGCATGTAAATGCCACCAGATACAAATCTGCTCATCTAGCAACAAAAAACATCAGTCAGTCATTGTAATTTCTACAGAGTGAGGGATTATCCTAATTTTTTTGGAAAAATAGTAGGTGGAAGTTTGGAAGTAATTTTGCCTCATAGCTATCACCACATTTTTTATTTTTTATTTCCATTTGGTTGTACATGTACTCTGTGAGGAGGTACATGTGTCCTGCCCTGTGTTTGTGAGTTGCTAATACACCTCAGACACAAGATACTTAAAATGGTTATGTCCAAATATTTGAAGACATGGAAGAGCTTTGAAGAATATGGAAGAGCTGAGTGTATAAGCCTGGGTCCGTACAGTACACTGGTGTTTAAATAAAATCTACTTTTTACAGGTTTCATACATAGGAACACAATAAATAGGTTTTTTACGCAGGACACAGGGAACACAGTAAATAAACTGCAAGTTGTTTAAGACCTTCTGTTGAATCATTTATAGGACTTCAGTTAAAAAATTTTAATGACATAAATATTGTTGTATGTCAGGCAGTAATCAGTGGGTGGTATTGGACCCAGTCCTAATTAATTAGCAGATAGCAGTAAGACAGAAATATATGCTTAGAGTTAACTTAGTAAAAAAGAAATACTCTTTGTCTGGTATTCAGTGGTTTAGAGTTTAGTAATGAGATTGTAATTTTGAAAGCTATTTTCTGTAAGTTATCTTAATCAGGTGAAGTCACTACAGAACAAAACTGTTTCCGGTAGTTTTCAGAAATGAGCTAAATAGCCCATGATATAAAATGTTTGATTCTAGTGGCATTCTTACTGTCAAAAAGGCCAAATACAATAGCTTCATATAGCAGGTAGCATGTTTTAGTGGTAGTGCCATTTAAAAAAAAAAGAGCAGCAGCATAAGGATTGGGCTTCTCTGAGAGTTTGCTGTGTTACCTGGACCTAACCTGTGTTTTAGGTTCTCCATCTCTAAAAATAGAATGACACTGCCTATATTTTTAAGATTCCCTATAAAGATAAGAAATTTAGGAAATAAATATGTACAATCTGAACAACATCCAGAATTATATTTCTTCTTCCTCAGCATCAGATAATCTTTCTGTCTTAACAATATGGTGTGGTATGGTGATATTTCATGTGATGTGGTATGGTCCTGATAGCTTACATTGTTGAAGCCTCATCTTCCCTGTGTAGAGGATTTGAAGGTAGAGAGTTGACAGTACTAATCAATACAAGGTGAATTCACTTTACACTGACTTTCTTGCTCTGCCTCTGAAATAAGGAGCACAGGAATGTGCTAAATCCTCAACGGTCACAGACCTGGCACAGTTCAGCAACGGTATGAAAAGGCTAGGGAAGTGAACTCAAAAGCTCCACAGCATTTCAACCAAATGTGGGCAGCCACAGCGATTAACTTCCTGCCAGTGGTTTCCCAATTTCCTTAATTCTGATGTGGGGAGACCAACTCCTCCAGCAGTCTTAACCAAGGTCTCACCTTCTGCTTGCCAGTCCACTGTGTACATAGTCCGGCATCGTGACTGAGACCATTTTTATCTAGCTGAAAATTATAAACCTGAGTCTTCCAATTCAGGAGATGAGGAGAAACATGTATGTCTGTGCTGTACTCTGTAAATTGAATCTCAGAGAGCTATTGAGTATTGCTACTTGGAACTAAAGTTTTAGTTTATAAGTCTTTTTTCCCTGTACAATTTTGACATAGAACACTTCCAGTGACTTACTTTCTCCAAGTGTTTGATTTTTTTTTCCACAGTAAACACATATTTGAATCTCTGAGAATCTAGCTCTGCTCTCCACAGGACCCTTCCATCCTTAACATCCATTTCTTCACTGTGAGGGCGGCGAGGCGCTGGCCCAGGCTGCCCAGAGCAGTTGTGGGTGCCCCATCCCTGGCAGTGCTCAAGGCCAGGCTGGATGGGGCTGGGAGCAGCCTGGGCTGGTGGGAGGTGTCCCTGCCCATGGTAGGGGGGTTGGAACGAGATGATCTTTAAGATCTCTTCCAACTCAAACCATTTTATGATTTATGATTAACTATTCTAATTCTGATTCAGCTTCTATCAGCTGCATATTTTCATATAAAAGAAGAAAAAGGCAAATATTCAGCTGGTTCTAGCAGATGTAGACATGTTAGATTTTTTCGTAATGTTCTTACCTGCATTTCTGATGTAGAAATTCCCAGAACTGGCTTATTCCCAGCATGTCCTTCTCTATACCATTTACCCTGCAGGACCACCTATTTGAGGCTATATTGGACACTAATTGAAGAGCATTTGAGACCATTTTCTGACACTGAAAATTTCTCCTGTTACCACATATTCTGTCATTTAAAGTTAAGGAAGGATTATAATCCAAAGCCATTCTCTTTTAAAGTCACTGGCCTTACACAGTCTCACAAAACTTTTTAATCTCCCTTATGATTCTCTGTGTTTGCCTTGTACTTCTTCATTTTTCTTTCCCTGCCGCCATTTAACACACAAGTGACAGTTTTATTTCCTGCTTCCTCACAGTGCTTTCTGATGTAGATAAGATGCCGCTTCTTCTTGCCACTGGTAGTAAGGAAAAGGATGGTTAATATCAGTGCTATAGTGCTATAGTGATGTCTTAACTGAATGCTGTCTCAGAAAAGAAAATAAAAACTTATAGCAAAATGTCTTTTCTACAGAAATACTCAAGCTAGATTATGCCTCAAATGTGTGTCTTTTAAAAACAATTCAGCTGCTTGACTCAAACTGGAAAATAGCTAGGGCTGTACAAAACATGATTTCATCAAAGTTCCATTATATGAACAACAAAAACATCATATTTAACAATATGAGCAAGAATATACTGTAAGGAACAGGGCAAATCCCTTGAGAAGGATTTCATAAATATTCATTACAGTAAAAACAGAACTTTGTCTTGCATTGTTCATTGCTTCTAGCAATGCCTTTCTCAAAATTCTTAACTTTTAGTTTGAATAAATGTCTGACTGTCACGTTCATGGGCAACAGGTAGGCATAAACAGTTTATTTTTGTTTGATGAAAATGATATGCTTCTTTAAAATAGGTTTTTAATCTATTAATATGCTTGAGTTTCAAAATCCTTCAAAAAGTTGCGGAAGAGTCTCTCAGTCTGAGTAACAGCACCAGAAACAGTATTATTTGGCATAGATGATTCAAGAAAATGCCATCTTTTGCTAATCTTCTGACATATTTCTACCTAGGACTATAATGTGCTCATGAATATATAGCTGGTAAAACAAATCTGGATACATGGATCTGACATTTTTGTGCTTGAACTTGCTTGTTAGAGCAGGAGAAGAAGCTTGTCATATTTTTAAATGCAAATGATGCCGTTATGAGATGGTAACAAAATGCTTCTACCTCATTAATTCAGTATATGAGCCAAAATCACTTTTCTGTACTCCTGCTGTTGATTTTGAATCAAACGTATTATTTACTTTTTGAAAATCTCCCAGCGGTTAGGCCCAATTGCTCCAACTCCAAGCAAATCCAATTTGCTACGACAAAGTAAAAAACTTATTAACTTGTGAAACGTGTGGTTTAGTTTTTCTTCACTGTCTTGCCACTGTGAACATAGCAGAAATATTCCTGCCATTAAATTCTGGCTCACTCTCTCCCTGTTTTTAAAAACATTACTCAAGGCACATCCCATTCTTGCCACTGCAAGAATCTAAATGCCTGTGGATTTAGTGTGTGGTTAAAGTGCACTGTGTTATTTAAATGTTAAGTGTTTCTTTTCAAAGATAGAAATAATTAAACTTTTTGCCTTTGACATAGCAGCAAGCCATTCTGTTAAAATGGAGATTAGACACCAGCTTCAATTTTACCCTTGATAGTCCTGCCACACATTTTGCCCTACAGATCTGACAATATATCTTGTGCTCAAATTACTCAATAAAAACATGGCACAATTTCTTTTTTGGTGCACCAGAACCAGAATATGATTACAAAGTGAACAAATTGCTGTAAAAATCCTTCTGCAAAAGCAGAATGCCTTGTGGTTTATTATTAATTATTTCAAAAGCTGCCTTCTTCCAAACATGCCACATCAAGGCTTTACTTACAAGCCATCCAGGTACTTCATTTTGGCTAGGACCTCTATATGCTGGGTAACAGTCCTTGGGCCCCTGGGAAATGAGAGCTGCCTAGATTCCTGAGGGAAGGAGAATTTCAAAACAATTGTTCAAATATGAGCTAAACCAACATGTGATGTCTCCACTGAAGAAACAGTCTTTGCTTTTTGGTACTGGTATTGCAGTATATTTACTGAAGTCAATAGTTATTTTGACTAGTGAAGTATCTGGTCTATTAGACTTTTCCAAAATTTCAGAGTAATCTAATTACTATTGGAAGTATTAACAAACGTGCATTGGTAAAAATATAACACCAACCATAACACACCATTTTGTGTAAATCAGGCAAAAAAGCAAAAATTAAAACTCTAAATAAGAGAATGTAGAAGGAGGTAGATTAAACATCGTTGTTTCTTCTTACCCCAAGAGTGAATATCTAACGTTCATTTCCTATCCAGAATAACTGCATATCCTGCTAGTGAAATAAAACAGAATTTCTTTGGATAGGTACAGATGTTTTGAACGTCCTACAGTAGAGAAGGATACTGGTAAAAAGGAGTAAGATTAGGTAGTTATCTTTCACAAAACAGACAGCTATTATAAATCAGTGGGACACTAGAACCAGAGATGTTTTATTAAACTGGTATTTAAGCCAATTCACTTTCTTATGGGTGGTTTCCATGGCTGTATGTAGATCAGTCTTCTGAGGCAGATTTTCTTCTGATTTCAGCTGTGCATAATGGTTTCTTAAAATGGCTCTTCAGGAAATAGGAAAAGTCCTAAGGCTCTTGGTCTGGATTCTCAGAGGCCTGTAGGCATTTCTCTGAATGATTTCAACTCAGGCAGAAATCCTGTAGGTGTATGGTGAGCTCATCTCCCCATTCATTGCTGCTGAAAGGGAAATTTCATCCCATCTGACCCCGTAGAGAACTAGCCTAGGAAGAGGTGGGACTGTGCAACATTGTGAAAGCCACCATTTGTGGTGGCAAGAAGTTCAGACTGCCTTAGCCGTTTCTGAGACCATCCCTAAATCACTTGAAGCAGAACACCTAAACACTTCAAGTAATTTGGCTTCATATCAGCAGCACAAACCCATCTCTTTTCTTTCCTCTTTTCTTCTTTTTTAAATGGAGGAACAGCTTGGCTGAGCTGTCTGTTTGCTTCTCAACTGTCCAAGCTTTGCCCTCAGCTTTTTACCACCCAGGCAAATGGTGAATCCCAAAGAAGTTACACCCATTTGGTTTTCTTCCTCTCTTTTTTCTTTTAACAAAAGCTGCGGGATGCACAGTGGCAAAGCCCAGGTCTGAACAGAAAAGCTTCCACCCAGTTGATGCCACGAGGGAAGGGTGTTTTTAGGTTTACCTGCAGGCTCACTGTAATTTTCAAAAGATTACATGGGGCTGACAATCTGCTTCAACTCACAGCTGATAAACACTGGCAGCATTTTACATAATGTTGCTCTGGAGAATCAGCTTCAGGGGAAGAGAGCTGCCTGCCTGACAGTACTGTCAGTTGGATTTGGGTACCCAGTTTGTTTTAGGAACTTGCATCTCAGAAAGAAAGGCTTTTTTACTGAGCAACTTGTTGTCGCCTTTAATAAGAATCACATTGCCAGTATTGGTTCCTGTTATTGTTATTAGTTCATTAACCCAGTCATTTAATTAACAATTAAAAGCTTCCCTAATAATTTGGAAGGCACTGGTTTTTTCCTCTTTGTGTGAAGGGATGTGCTTCTGCCATGGAGGAGGTGCATATTGCTGATGACCTGATGGAAATGGGTGACCTGCACAGAGCATGCAGAAATGGACCAGAGACCTGAGAGAAGGCGGCAGGTCTGGGACAAGGGAGGCACAAAACAGAGCACAGGGAGGCTGGAATACAGAGAAAATGTGGTTAGATGAGAAGCATCTTGATGTACTTTAAAAAGCACCAGGAAAAGTTTAGGCTAGCTATGAAAGTACTGCATGTGTGAATAAATGTAAATAGAGAATGCCCCCCAAATGGGCTGAAGGAGGTGGATGTGGCTTGTGATACCTGCAGATCCGAAAGCTGTAGCTCACAAGTGCAAGTGTAGTCCTTAACATTGATTTCTTAGTAGAGATTTCCCATTAGGGTAAAAAAAAAAGTAAGTTGTGATGAGTGTGCAAAGAATGATAAGGCTCTTGAGCTCAGGTTGCATTCTCAGCTAGATTTGGTGACCGGAGGATTGAGCGTAGAGGAATCAAAAATGTCAAGCTCTGGGACGCTGAGAGATTTTTGACACTTGCAGCGTGAGCCACTTTCAGGACTGTGTTGAAAGGTTCACTCAGCTCTGTAGCTTAATTTTGCATTGAAACGATTCTCTTTGCCCTGCAATATAATTCCACATAAGATATCCCAAGCAATCTGTACTTTTTAGGCACTTCAGTGGCTGCCATCCCTGGAGACTGAAAAGCTATCTTTATTCATAGAGCAAAATCAGTGTAAGAACCAGCATGGTCCTTCATATTTACTTGGTTTACTATTGCCCTGATGCACAGGGAGTAACTAATATTGCTCCCAATTTAATTCCTTATATAACCTCTACACTTAGAATGATAGCAAGCATAACACTTATATATTCTCATGCACCCTCCAGGAATTACGTTTACATCTATCAAATTATTTTACATTTAGTGGAAGTAGGACTTGAAATAGTGTTACATTATAGTCAGTAGCCATAACTGGGTGCCACCCAAAAAGGCAGTAAACATTTCAGGTTCATTTAAATACATTTGATTATAAGACTTGCTTTAATAAATTTTTAAAAAATCTATTGTGCACAGAAATTACGTTTCACAATAAAACACACATTTAGTAGATACGGTATCTAGGACAGGTTGTGAATTAAAAATGGCTAATATTAGGAAGTAATGTGAAAACCAGAAATATTACGTGTGACATTTTTCTACAACATGCATTTTAAAAGACGTCATTTTTGTATCTTAGTGGTACAAGTGGAACATTTTCTGCTACTGTAAACATGAACATATTGCTTGTGAAACCTTAAACACACTAATCTGTTTCCCATAATGTTTTGTATGCACATCTTACATATGTGGATGGACTTCATGTATTTTATATACCTATAGTTCTAAAATTAAATAGAGTGTGATATTCCTGGGGGTAATTGAGGACCTATTTAATAACAAAGAAGACCATATATAGTCCTCTTGCACTTTACCTCTTCCCTTAATAATACATTTTAAAACTTTCTTTTCAATTAAGGAGTCTGTGAAGTGCTAAACCTAAAACAAAAAATTATATCTGAAATCCAGCTTCTTAGCAACTGAAAACAAGGACAACATTGAGTCATTTATTTTTCAGTATAAGATCATCTCAGCGATTTGATTACTTTTGTAAGTATTTTTAAAGGTTGCTAAAGCACACTTTGAAGTAGGAGAGAAATACTGAAACTTGAAAAAACATATAGCTCATATACATTTTTTTTCAGGAAGACAGCCACCTACTAAAACTTTATAGGACATTTCTGAAAGATTTCTGTGCCACTGGAAATAGAATTAAAAAAAAAAAAACAAAAACAAAACAAACAAACAAAAACAAACTCCAAAGTAAATAATGGCCTGGACAATCCCCTTTAACAGGATGTTTTATAAATGATTTAATGTGAAGTGAGATCTGTAGGCTTGGTGGTTTTCCCAGAAATTTATGTATTATGTACACTGCTACATTTTTTTTTCACTCAGCTTGGCAGTTTGTCAAGAGTATTTCTCTATGCAGGTGCTAATCCAGCCTATAGCAGTAACACGGAACAGAAAACTGGGTGCATTATGCTGTTCTTCAACATTAAGGAAAATGTACATATATCCAAAAGCAGTATGAGATGTTTAGTCTTTCAAAACCTAAGCATTACTATGATCAATGAACATCAGTTCCTGGAGAGGATATATAAGACTGATTTCCTCAGAAACCTCAAATAAAAAGCAAGATCAGATCATTTTTATTATTAGCATTATTAATGTAGTTTCCTACAGTTTACTGCACCGCATGCTGTGGGAAACTATAGCTACTTTTGTGTGTTAAATCACAGAAAAGGAAGTAAGGAAATAGAAATTACAAGAAATAAACCTGTGCTGAAAATCCTTCTGGCTTCTGCTTAACTTGAAGGTGACACTGATTCTCCCATAAAAGGAGGGAAATTGCTTTAGGCTCATATTCTAACTTGCACTGGAGGAATCTCTAAAGGCTTAGAGTTTTCACTTTAACTGGATAAGCAGACAGATATTCACAAGCAGTGAACTATCTTTTGCACCTGCCAAAATGTACTGGAAGTCCTGTGACAACAGGTTTTTTGGCAAAAGTCAGTATTTTGCTTCCAGACATGACCAGACCTAAAAAGCGCAGAGGTGCAGAAAAATAAAAAAGAGGAAAAAGGCAATACAGGTTTTGAATCTAAGAAAAAATTGCTTCTTGGTTTTTGTGATTGTTTGGATTGGTTTATATTTCACCTTGTAGCACTCTTGAGTATTTTTTTGTGATTAAGTAAGACAGTCTCCCACAACTTGTGTATTTGCTGATATTATCACTCCCAGGCAGCCTGCTCCTCCACACTTGGCTCAGCAGAAAAGGTATACTATGAAATGGAACTCTAGCCTGGTATCAAAAAAGAAATGAGAGGTTTTCAACAATGATCACTTAAGTCTAGTTCCATGGAAAAAATCAGGAGTACAAATGTGCAGAATGTCAAACAGTTGCTGTACATTTAGGGCTTGGGGAGAAATGAGGGAAGGTTTCATCACCAGGAGGGTTTGTAACAGTGTCAATCACATGAGGGCAAAACCAAGTGCTCCTCCATTGACTTCCGTGAAGTTACATGGACTTACAGCAGCACGATTTACCTGAGCTTTGATTTTCAAGTTTGTCCAACCCATTTTATTTCACTTCAGAACATTTCATCTCTTGCCCTGGCCTTTCCCCTCAGCGACCTGTTCATTTCTGGGCAGTTAAGCGCAGAAACCTTCTTTGAAGTACTTTATTTGCAAAATAAAAAAGTAGAATACATTTATAAGGATGGTCTTATTTAATCTTAGAAATGCATGTTTTAAACCGTTTAGTTTGGTTCTTAAATTATTTTGTAGTTTCCAAAGAGATTAGGGAATGGAACAAGAAGATGGTCTTTAAAGTGAAGGTGTGCCTAGGTTGCTTTTTAGAAAATCTGTTTTGCTATGTGGCTGATACAGACTGCACTGTGAATGTGTCATATAATCTCATCACTGTAACACAGCCATGGTTTATACTGATACTACTTTAAAGCATTTGAGATAAATCATACAGTGCTTGCGGTAACTTTCTGTTGTTGTTGTTATTGTTTTAAGAGTAAAACCATTTGTGAACACTCTTGTATATACAGTTCCAGAGCCTGAATTACTACAGTATTTGTCTGGGTTTATTTTGGCACCAGTTTAAATGTTCTGGTCTACAGCATTTGTTTATTTGCTTAACTCTTGTCCTAAGTTTCCAAAAGAAACCCTCAATTTCCATTCAGTCACTCAGTTGCTTTTCTGGAAATCAACACCATTGTAGATTCAGGGAATATGGTAACAATGAAAATCTCAGTGTTTGCATGGATTTCTTTTTATTCTTATTGTCAACCCAAGTCGCTATGGCAAGTAAATCTCATAGACTGAGACTCAGTATCCAAAGTCAGCCAGACTTTTGCAGTGGAACACCCTAGACTCTCTGCTATAATGAATTCCCTAAAAGGAGATGAAGATGATTTTGCGGTCCAACCCCAAAAAGATTTATTAAAAATAAAAATAGAAGTGATTTTAAATAGATCTTGAACATAAATGCAACAGAAAAAAGAACAGTTTATACACAACTCTCGCCCTGCCCACCATGCCTTGCTAGACAGGTCCTAGCTTGTAGACCTGATTTCAGTGGACTCAGAAATTTTCTGACCGACAACACTATACTGAGTCCCTCAGGAGCTTTTCTATCACTTCTTTGCTTCCAGTTGTGTCTCATTTACCTTGTGGCTTATCGAACCTTTTCCTCCCAAGCATGCTCAGACAGCCCACCTGAATAAGAAACAGTTTCTCACAGAAGAAATGCCCTGACCCAGTCATTTCCTTAAGGAACACACAATTCTGAACATAAAGGCACAGCTTAAAAAAACAGTTGGTTGCGTTGGTTGATTTGTCCAAATGTTTGTCACACTGTGTTTCCTAAGAAAATTAAGGTTTCGTAAGCACAGTCTGAAAAATGAAAGCTCAAAAGTAATAACTGATCTTGCTACAGTATTGCAGAAATATAGCTGCTGGAATATTGCAGTATTCCTATTTTTGCAAGCAATTGCAGAGAAGCCTGGAGATGTTCGCTGAAATCCTGAGAGTAATGATCATGTTACAGAATCTCCAGGGAACTGATTTCTGGTTGATACCATACACCCTTTTGCTCAAAAGGTGATTGAAAGAGGACATTGCCTCTTTCTCTGGCATGACCATCACCTATTACTACTTTTCTTCAGGAGAACTTGACTGGATTTGAGTTTACATTTCCTTCACAGTCCATGTCTAAAGAAGGCCTGCCTCAGCGAAAGCAAAATTCTTTCCTGCTATTTCCCATGATGCTGGCAAACATCTGTTTTATGTGCTATTCTGTATCCCGGTTTATAATCTGATCTTATTTGCCACTCGAAACTTTTTTTTCAAGATACATTTAAAGAGCTACTGATCATTTTTATCTTTTCTTTACTGCAATTTTACTTGAAACCATTCCTAATTTCTCCAGCAAAAGAGGAAAATATGATGGTATGGTTCTCATCACTGAAGTCAAGATTGTGTCAGCCTTTCCATTATATAAACCCTTATTTTGAAGAGTTTCACATTCAGCTATAAAAATTCATTCTAGGCTGGAAAATGGCAAATTAAGTCTTTGCATGGGATTTGTTTCTTTTAATAAAAAATATTTTAAAACTGCATTTGATTGCCTTTGTGTTTCTTAATTCCTGGAAAGACCTCTCAAGCTACACTTAGAATGCTCTTTATATGCTTGCAAAATCATTTTTCAGAGATGCCGAGTGTTTTTAGCTCTTAGTTTGCTGAAGTTGCTCAAAATTTTATTTTCAATATTTTCCTAAAACGTTTTGGGTTTGTGGGTTTTATTTTTACTGTGTTGATCCTCCTACAACAATTTAAAAAATGCCTTCTTTCCTTTTGGTAGCATATTTACCTTAAGAATGTACATTAATTTCTTATTCACTTCTATTCCTATGCTGTTTTCAAATAAAATGGTTCAAGATTCTTTGTGTTGGATCATAACTAATGCAGTTCTAGCTTTGACAGTTAATTACCACAGAGAAGTGGGACAGGAAAAGTTTAACTGGCTCCTTTGTTTTTACGACCAAGAGCCCTTATTGCAGCCTAGTCTGCTGCCAAATTTTACCCAGTAATTCCTTCACCAGAATTGGGAAGATGTGAAGGGCATGAGGGATATGCCTCAAGGTGCTGACCAGTGGTTGTTCTGGGAGATCAAAAATCAGTTCAGGTCAGATGTTGAGGGAGGTCTTTGTTCTCAGACAGAAAAATTACTGGTGATTCATGTGGGAGGAAATAGAAGGAAGGGGAAGGTGTACCTCCCAGCAAAATGTGGTCATTGATAATCATTGTTTTCAGAGTTACAAGGGAAAAAAATGCCTATCTATTCTTCTGTATTGGACTTCTGCCTTGGTTAGGTGATGTCAGATTTGAAAAAGTTCTTTAAAGATGACCTTTATTATTTTATTCTTCTTTTTTATACCTGACATTGGTATGTCCATGTTAAGTGGAGAGGTATTTTACACAGATAAACACTGAATCACTTGTAGACGAAAGAAACAAACCATGAAATTAACCCTGCAGAATGGGCAAAAAGCCAAAGAAGCGTAGGCTGCAATTCAATAAGCATTTAAGCATATGCTTAAGTTTATCCCTTTCCACCAAAGGACTTACATGGGCTTAACTTTAAGTATGTGCTTACATCCCATTGAAATCACATGATTAAGTGCTTTGGTGAATGTAAATTACACAAAACTATAATGGGACAACTAATAGAGATAGTATTTGGCAAGACCAGAAAATTTGTATTAATGGTAGATTACAGGTATGTAATTACTTTCCCCATAGAATTCCTCTTTTATATCTGTCTATCTTTATAGTGTAACTGGTTTTTAATGACAAAAACTTTCATTCTTCATGTGCCCAACAATTTCAGATCTGTCCTCATCTGCTTTGCCATTTCAAGTCTGGACAGTATGGTTGGATGGGTTTTAAAGAAAATTTTTCCTGTAATCATAGAATTACTAGTTCACCCTTTTTTATTTGAGAACTCATTTGTAGACTTTGGCTCTGAACTTTGGATACTATATTCCGGAACTTTTGACCTGACAAAATAGTCAAAATATTTGGACTTAGATTCCTCTCAGGGAACAAATAACATTAACCTCTCTCTGTGTCAGTATAGCCATAGAGCTTTCACGTTATTATAAATATCAACTGTGAAGTGATAAAGCCTCACTTCTTAATTGAAGACTATTATTTTTTCTTCAATACAATGCTTCTGCATTTTTAGTCTTGAAGTTTTCTATTTCTTTTCTTTTGCTAATCTGCATCTTCTCCCTGGCAATATCTCTGTGTTCTACTGTACTTCAAATATTTTGGCAACTAAATGGGCATTTGAAGCTGATTTAATTACATTAGCATGAGAAGCCAATTAGATACTTGTCGAAGGATTTTGCTGAATGTTATTTCTTGAATATCTGAACAAGGCACACTGGCCCACAGTTATTCAATTCCAGCCAGACTGACAATAATATAAACCAAATCTCTTTCTGCATGCAGTCACTCCACACAAAGAATAAACAGTGGATGCACTTTAATTCAAACGGTCTCTTGTTTTAATCATTAAAAAAGATAAACTCCCAAGAAATGTCCTCATTTAGTTGTATTTTGCCTTCATTTTTATATGAACCCTTGGCAGATTGACCAATTTTAGAGATGAAAATTGGATAACTTGGAGCAAAGGACTGGAAGCCAGCTTCCTTAAATTCTCTTCCAGCTAGGCTATTCACTCAGAAACAATATATCAAAACCTACGTTTATTCAAGTCAGACAGAGATAATGAGCAAGCACTGCTCTCATGAAGGCCAAGATGATAGATTTCCTAGTTTATTTCTATTTTTTATGCAGAGTTTCAAGAATGGGATTGAAAGTTATGTCTAATATCCATTAAGGTTATCGAATGATAATGCTCTGATTCCAATAATGGCTTTTCTCCTAGTAATTGCCACTAAATCCCCCTGTATAACCCTAAGGGCTACAGAGTGTTCTGCAGTTCTAAAATAGTCAAATTTTATTTAGGAGGCTGGTTATGAATTTCAAAGCCTATCTGTGGGCGCATATTTATGAAATCTTTTACTCCAAGCAATTATAATGATACTGTTATTGAAGTCAGGACAACCTGTCTATAGTTTCAATATATTGATATAGTTCAAGTTTAAATATTGATATGGCTCTTAAGGTGCCTAGAGTCATCTTAAAATCAATTAATTAGAAAGCATTTTGGTGACTAGTATGAAACCTATGGAAGTAGAAGACTTATGTTCTGTATTAGGTACCATTGCTACTGTTATTGTTTGGTCATGGAAAGTTTGTCCTTGGAATTTTGCACTGAAAAAATAAAGAGATTTGCACAAAGGTACAAAACAGAGCAAGGTATAGTTATATAAATAGCAGTGGCTTTTGTGGGTCCTTTGCTCTATTGCAGCTACAGAGCTTGAAGTCTCATCTATGATCTTTTGGCAATATCCTGGGAAGAGCCATACTATTGTATTTTATGATCTGTTACTATGGAAACAAAAATATTTTTAGTAGTGCCTTTCAGCTGAAAACCTCAGTATTTCTAATGAACACTGAGTGAGCCTCCCAGCACCTGTGGGGCAGGTCAGTGCTCCACAAGTGGGAGTGATAAGATAGCGAGAGCTAAATGACTTCTCTAAATTTACAGATAACACTCCCCTTAGAGAGGAGTCCCTATCTCTTGGTTTCATCCCTTGCTGTAATGGCCCGTGTGGAGCACCATTTCCCCATGAATGTGAGCTAATGTGCAATTCAGTAGATTTCATGAGCTAAAAAGATACACTGAATTTAAGTAATAATGCCTTTTATTGCTAATCATTTGATTATTATTGGGGTTTTTAATTAAGAGTAATAACAGCTAAGTTAAATGTTTGGGGGGGTTTGTCTACATTGACTATCCATTTCTGTTTACAGAAATGTGAAAGCAGAGGATGTCTTCTAATGCGAGAAAAATCATTTAAGGTATGTTATTAGTGAATTGGTCTACTATCCTTTTACCCTTTTCTTAATCAGAATATCTTCATCTTTGTTGATAGTCTCTTTTTGCTTGCCAATTCTAGTTCTAATCCAATCTATGTAATTAGCATTTGCATAAAAACTTGTTTCTTACAGTTCCTCATTCCCTGTACGCAATGCCTGGTATTTTTGGTAGAGCTAGGATGCGTCACAAAACATATGTCCGTAAAATCACTGTTAATATGCAATTTCATCAGCAATTGCTGTAGATTGTATAGACCAACCGATCTTCTTCGTTGAGCAAGGCTTACATGATATATGGCTGAGAAACCTGTGTTGATGCTATTTTTTTTTATTGTTGGGGAGTACATTTAATTTTTAAACTGATTTTCTGCAATACTACCTTAATGCCTCTTTCTGAAAAGAGCTGCCTGAATTTTCTCAGAACTTAGAGTTCTATACTATAGATACTACAGTATATATATAGATATAGTACTATAGAAGTCATTTTATACTCTTATAAAAATGTCTTCTGAAAACACCCCCAAAACTCCAACTATGCTGGCAGCTCAAGGAGAGAAATTAATCCAAAACATAGTAAAAAACAGTTACAAAACAGCATTTTGGCTAGAATCCAAGAAATTCTGCAGTGATATGGCTATCCTCCCAGTGCTGACTTGGAAAAGAAAATTGAGAAGATACTAAGGACTGGGAAAGTGATAATTTTATCTGGAATGTCATGGCCAAATTCTGAGGACAGCATGTAAATGTCTGTAGAGGGAGAAAAAAGAGCTTACTTCAGAATGACCTCATCCCGAAGAAATCTGACTGCCATATGTTTGTTTGGCCTGTATTTGGGATCATAAAGATCCTAAGACACATGCATGGGGGAGAGGGGGGTTGTTCCTCTTTTTTAAAGGAAGAAACATATAATGAAGTGGTTGTAAATCTGCATCTTGATTTGTTCATGCTAGTTTTTAATCTGCTCCAGAGGCTTGCTAAGATGTAAAACACAACAATTTTAACTGGAAAAATGGACATATCCTATAGCAACAGTTTACTGTTCTCCCTCTGCCAACTAGAGACCATCTTATACACAGCAAGCAAAGACCAAGGCACGTTTTCCCTTCTATAAAGCTGGAAAACAGAGGCAAAACAAATCAATGATCCCACAATATTGGGAGGTTTGGTAATAGTTTTTCCACTGATTTTGTGATCACCGTTAATGAGTTATACAAATATAATTTGTGACGGTTTTAGGGTTTTTTTTTCCTTTGAGTCTAAATCCAACTGCTATGAAAACAATGGTAAGTGGAATGCAAATTCAGTTCCAAAATAGTTCTCTAATATGGGAGAGGCCTCCGTTCCCATACCCTTTTTAAAAAGAAATGGGTTATTCAGAAGCAGTGCTGCTGAGGGGCTTCCACCCAAAACACATCAACACTTAATTAAATTATGGTGCTATCTGAGAAAAGAGGTACAGCAATTTCGGTGGCTGACAGCTGAATTTACACACATTGATTTCTACTAGCTGAGGCCCTGGTTTCACAATGCCCAGAGTCTGGCGGCAATTGGACTTCATGGCACCATGCCCTCAGTGCTGTAGCTCACTACTCCTAACTTTGCCAACACAATCTGATTTGTCTGCAGGCTCTTTTTCTGATAGAGATTGGCTGGTATGACTTGAAAATCTGTATCTTCTTTCCTCACAAACTTCTCTATGACAATTCCCAGAGCAACCTTTCGAACTGTCACAGGAAAGATGCCCTGGAACCTGAAGACAAAAACAAGTGCCAGGAGGAAAGCTGGGAGTGGTTGCCAAACCGTTTGTAGCATGAAAATGCAGCCTGGGGCTACATATGCTGGTTTGCTCTGTAAATGGGATTGTGCTTGAAGCTTCCTGGCAATTAATCAGGGGAGTTTTATACCAAGTTCTATCATTGAACTTAGCTGTCATTGTTTCTTTAAGAAAAAACAACCCACAATGAAAACAGTGTTCTCTCTTTTACCTTAGGATGTGCCAAGGCTTGTTTTAGCTTAGTAACTGAATATTTTCGTTGCATTCACTGCTTCATTTCCATTTCTCCTTGTTGGTAGATACTAGAATGATGATAAAACATTGTTTTTTTCCAAAGAGTTTAGGTTGGGGCAGGGCAGTTGTAAGTGGAGATGAAATAATTCAAGGTTTTCAACTTCATGTGATCAAAGTCCAGTTTTGACTTTTGGGCAGGTGGTGTTACACAGTATTATCTAATACCATAACTCCTGCACTGAAGCTAGTCTAGGCCCCAGCAAAATTTAGAGCAATATCAGATCCCAGCAGAATTCCTCTTGGCTGAGACTGAAGCAGCCCTTGCAGGATGCTCCAATAGCCAGGGGTTGCAGGCTTGTAAAACTGCAATGAGCTACTGTCATGATATCAGTAGTTGTAGCAGGTTTGTGCCATCCTAGTTGGTGAGAGCTTCAGAGTCTGTTAATAAATCATATTTTCATATTTTACCTTTTTTGAAGCAGAACAGGGCAGTAAGAGGACAAATCATCTCTTCATGTTCACGGTGATCATCTTAAAAAGGGATACAAGAGTTTGGGGAGTTACTAAAAGGTTCTTCTATAAAGTGAAAGAAATGTCAGTATATTTGCTAAGTAGACTGAAAAAAGGACTTCTAGATCTCTGTTGTGGTAGTCCTTGGAATAGGTTGTCAGATAATGCTTTATAGTAAATCCAGTAGGTTAGGCCTAACAGCCTTTCTAATGATGTGGCAACTGAAATGCTTTCTTGACAAATGTGCCTCAAAGAAGAGATGTCAACCATGATCCAGGAGCTATGGGGCTGGAACAAGACATGGTCTACCTGGATTGCATTCCCTCCTCTGCATGAGTCAAGGCACTGTGTAATTTAAAAGAAAGTGAGCACAGAAGGAGGGAATAATCTCTTGCTCTCACCACAAAGTTTATCATTTTCTCCAGATCCTTTCTGTGAGCCTCAGTGTCTGCTTTGCAAAAAATCACAGGCATCTCAGTGCCCTGAACTTAAATAACATCTGGGAGCTGCAAAGCTAGGTAACAGAACTTAAGCTTAAAGCTTCTTTATCTTTTTTTTTCTTATTGCTCCCCCCCCCCCCTTGTTAATGTCTTCTAAAGTTGTTGATCTTAATTTTTCTAATGGTTGTGGTATTTCATTGAAAAAAATAATTCATAATATATGGAGTTTTCTGTATGTTGTTTTGAAATAGGAAAGATACAATGAAAACCGAGTTCATTAATTTTAAAAATAATAGCATCTTTGATTTTTTTAATAAGATTTCTATGTTCATTCTTTTTCTCCTCAGAGAGTAAAACATATTCAAAACTCTTGTCATTTGTTGTATATGTTGCATGAAAGATTCCTCTAAAACACTGTATCAATTTGCATAAGCAACCAGATCTGCCCTTTGGATTCTGTTCTTGCTGTCAATTCTCTTCTCAGTGCTAGTGAAAAATACCACCGTGTTTCCTTAGTAATTGCAAATAACATTAATTACAGATCATCATGTTAAAACAATGTAGTAATACAGTATCTACGTATGTGTTCTCACTCCTGCACTGTCTCACCCACATTTACCAAGTGGTCTGGAATGAAAGAAATCCAGGGAGGAACTCCTCAGATGCTGCTCTGCAAAGTGAGTAAGACCCTTCGCATATGCAGCCCGATAAGGTTTTGCACAACAGGGTATCTAGCATTTATTGCTGTACTTTGTGAGTGTCACATATTTAATAGTTTCTCCTCCCAAATTTTCATCAGTTCATGTATCAACAGGTAAAGGCCCAAGCTTCCTCATTGTTCATGGGAAATTAAACGTGCTGATATTAAGTGACTGCTATAAATAGAAAAATTATCAAAGACTCAGTTCTTGTGGTTTGCTGTTCACAAGGTTAATCACCAGAAAAACAGAATACCCTTTTTTACTCAGCCTTACTTTCAGGGAAACTTGAAACTAAGAATAGGTGCCCCAGTAAGCAAGGAGCTCTCAGGAGCAAGGGGAGGTTTGTGATTTGTCTCCTACAGAGAAATATGGGTTGCTAATGTTATACAGAAGCAGAGAGGTTTCTGACAGCTTGGTGATGGAGTTGTTATGTGAGGGCCTGTGCACAGTGAAGTAAGTAAGAAGGAAATTTGAAGTCTATGGGAACAAATTATGTCAGGAGGGCTAACCCCACAAACTACATGGGAGTTATTGCAGTTGAAAGGAGAATTTGCTGCTTCTGGGTGGTGCCCAATGAACCTTCCAGTTTCTCTCTTCACTAGTTTCGGGAGAGCTCATCATTCCTGTTCTGAGATGCAGTTTCCAGCAGTTACCTGGGTCTCCTTCCTTACACGTGCTTTGAAACTTTAGTTTGAGCCCGGTTGTAGTTTTAAATGTACAGAATACAACTAGTAGAACAGAACCACCTTGTCTTTTTTCTTCACACACATCACCCTCAAAAAAAGAAAACCAGATGTCATCACTAGTAAGTTGGTTGAAAGGGAAGGGCAATTGGGTCCTAAGTGCCCGAGAGAGGGTTCAGCAGGCACTGCTCATTAAGTACCGTGCAGATTCAGAATGATGCTGTGACTCTGTGGTTGTTCCAGCGTATTATGGCAACTGTATAACCCACTGGGTCCCACACAGTGTACTAAATACATGTTAAAAGTGTGACACAGTAGAAGTAATGCTTGACATCTATGGATTCAGTCTATTCCACTTTCTTTTGCTTACCCTTGAAAATGGAAAGCAATTACTTGTGTTTCTAGCAGGATCCCCAAACAGTTTTTAACAAATGGCAGTACCAGCCAGTACCACTAATTTTTCTCTAGAGGCCCAGAAAACAGTTCTATATTCATTTACTAATTAATCTGGCAAACTAAAAAGCACTCATTGTTTCCAGAAATTGAACTGTATCAACTCACAACTTCCTTTCCTTTATAATTGATCTGCCTTTTCTCTTTATGTAGTCATTAAACCTGGGAGTTTTATCTTTGCCATAATACTTTCCTAACATCTGAACATTCTCATAGCTCTCTTCAATCATTAGCCATGTATTTTCCATAAATTTTGTCTGGTTCCCAAGCTATTCTTTAAGGACATGAATATAACTTCTTACTAGAGCAACTCTGCCATTTCTTTTCTTGCTTTTGGTTTGCACACCTGTTCGCCTTGTATCACATTTAAGCATCAGAATGTGTGGCTAATTTGCTTTTTCTTCTTACATGGTGCTACTAATTGCTTCCAATCATTGTTTCATTCTTAAAATATTTTAAAACTAGGAAATACCTCAGATTTCTTCCACATGTTTGGTTTTTTTTTTAGCAGAGTCTATGTGAACAAAACGATTCACATGGTGACACTTACTAGCGTGTACTGTAATATCTAATGGCTGACCATCATACAAGAAATCGGTACCAAAGCTCAGAGGCAAACCCTGAACTCCAGCCCAGTTTTTCAGCCACATCTTTTCTTTCAGTAGCATGGCCTTGGAGAAACTGTAAAAGGAGAAATGGAAGAGGGAGAAACATGACTGTTTCATAAAGTAAACCACTCCCTTGCACATTTTTACATTCCTTTCTTTCTCACCTTTGCCAAATACAGTCTTTGAGCCCATGATTGTGTTTGGAAAAGCAGAAACAGATCATGCTGAAATGCCAGAAAAGAGGATTAAGAATAAGGCCAATTATTATCCAGTATTTACTTCTGCCTGTCTTCCACAACTTCACATCCCTAAAGAAGCAGAGCAAAGTGTGACCTGATCTGTTTTAATTAGGCAGTACTAGTTGGATTACTTACTTTCCTTTTTATTAAACTCTTTTTCTGAGAAATCTTTATTGCTTAGAGAGGGCATTGTGGCTGGTATTAATTTTTTGTGATTCAAATATAGTTTCTGCAATTTGTTTTTACCTCATATTCTTCTGTATTGTAAAATGTCAAAGGACCCGACACATTTCTAACCCATTGGCAATTAGGTGGTAGCTCTAAAGAGGCATGATTTCCATTTCTGCCAAAAATTGTGTGCATGTTTTACTTGCCTCAAGCGAGTAGTGGGACTATTCATGATAGAAATTTTGAGCATGTATATAAGCATTTGCAAGACCAGGGTCACATTCAGTGTACGGTAAAGGAGATCGTGCAGAACACAGCTTCATTTCATTACACTCCCAGGTACTGTTAGAAACGGGCAGGGAGAAGGTGTTTCCAAATGCCTTGAGGCAGCACTCATGTATTGTGAAAATCCTTATTATGTTGACAGAACTTACCCTAGGGTTACATATGTACTGAATTACATGAACTTGCTACATTTCTGCAAACCAGAAATGTGTTTTCTGATTGCATCAGCATTTCTGCTTCCCTCTGTAGATGCGACACTGAGGAGGTTGCATTTGTGTATTATATTCCATATAGGTTGTAATGGGTTTCTTCCATGCTTGTAAGAATTTCTACAGTTGCATGTATAGCACTTACAACCTATGGTAATGATGACTATAAAGTTGTTTGCCTTCATGGTATTAGATGTATCCATAATACCTTTGCCAGCTCAAATATGCTGAGGCACTAAAGCAAATTCTGCTCACATTACCTGCCACAGTAATTCCCAAATAATTGATTTGTCATACTACGTAATAGATCAGTGGTATGTCTCAAACATAAACCACATAATGCATGGTATGGACATAAAACACTGCTGCTGCTTCAGAAATGCAAAAACAGAAATCAAATTGCTTAAATTTGATAAGAAGTCAGCTTCAGACTTACCTGTTTTCATATTCTCTTGTCAAGCTTTTCTTCCACTGCAGGTGTAAGGAAAATCTAGTTCTTTTCTTAAAACATCCACTGGGTATGCTAGAAAAAACCCCTCTAGGATACCCCCACCATTTGACATTGCACATTTCAGTCAAAAAAATATATTAGCAAAATCACATCTCTTGAATTTAATTGTACTTATCACAGAGTTTTTGTCACTCTAGAGTGAGCATCAAGAAGTACATGACTGTTGTTACCTGTGGTGTTCTGCAAGCAGGTTTCTCTTAGACTTTCCTTAAGTGGATTTCCTAGTTTTTCACTTTATATTTCACTTTATTTATAACTAATAAGCAGTTATTTATATGCATGCTTGTTTTATTATCCCCTTCTTTACAAAGAGGAATATCAATGCTTAGCAGCAGAAATATGGGTGCAGGTTTCCCCCCCAATTTTACCTTTTGGCTGACATTCTTCTGTCCTGGCATAAAAAACTTCCTAGGGTGTAGTTCAGCCCGTAAAGTGTTGTACATAGTCCTTACAGTTTTTAGTGAATGTTACATGCGTAGGAAATTTACTGTTGGAAAATAAATCATCCTGAACTGCATCCAAAAGCATTCAGCAGTGTGTGTGTGCGTGTGTGTTTGTGCTTGGTTTTTGCCTGTGTAAATTTAGTTTTCATATCCATGAAATGCTGCTCAATTACCATAGAAACAGCAATATTCATACATGTACTAAAATCAGTTCAGTACATGATATTACAGCAATTTGCATCGGTGTTCAGTTGCATTTTCTTCCTGAAGAACTTCTCAAATAAATGTGTCCTTAAGCAAATCTCTACAATCAGTGCAATACAAAACAGGAGACAGATTGCTTTAAGCACCATGTGTCATGCAGTAATTTTCAAAGGGCTAATCATATTAACAGAGAAAGCACTGGTGCCAGTTTTACCTTAACTAGTTAAGTTTTATTGAGTGCTACTGTCCCTAGCTGCTGCTCTTAACTTTCTATGATTACAAAACCATCTAGAGCTTGAAACAGGTTTTACAGTTTGCCCTTCTATAAGCCAACAGCTGGCAAAAATATCATTAAATAACAACACTTAAAATGCAAAATGTGGAAAAAAGATCATAAATATAACATGTATTTGGTTGTCTTAAATCTGTAGTAATGACCTCACTGGTTTCTCCAAAATACGAGATAATCTGGATCTGTGATGCTAACCTGAGTGTTAAGAAAGTCAGTGGAATAACCTCAGTGTCAGTGAAATCCCACTGGGGAAGTCATCTTTCTAGTCCATACTGTTCTAGAGCCACTGGTAAATTGGGCTTGGGGGGAGGGTGTCCCCAAAAATAGGCATTCTCACTGCTTTTCCTCTGCACTGGGACAGAACTATTCATAAGGTGTAATTAGCTGTGACCCAGATAAACAAGGTGTGAGAAAACATTTTGGAATCTCAGTTTTATGCTGTTGTCCAACAAAACCTTTAGAGGTCCTTTCCAACCCACCACCATTGTCAAAGCAAGCACTCCATGTCCCCAGCGCACAGGTTTCTGTATCATAGCTTTTTTGGATTTGCATTTCTTAATTGTGTTAGGCAAATTACAGGGTTCCAGGAGCCTAATTCCAGGAGCCAGGTGACTAACAGCTCTTTACAAGCTGTAGAAATGACTCAAAGAGAATTTGTGGCAGAAAATGTTTGAGGTCCCGCCACTTCTAATTAAAAAATCCTACCTATGATTGTTTTCTTGCTAAACTAGTCCAACTTGCCAAGTCAGCATGATCTATTTGAATGATGCTAACTGACTACATAGGAGGAAAAGTAGAGACAGGCTTTCTAGTGCAAACAGTTACAAGTGAGTTACACTAGGGTATCTTGGCAGGTTTGGGATGTTGGTATGCGTCTAAACAGTCTCGGAGCAATCTAAATCAAATTACGGTAATTTTAATTTTGACTACAAGTGACCTCATGTGGAGTTTAATACATTTTAACATTCCCAGCTGCAGCCAACTCAAGATTGAATTTTCTTGTGTATACCTAAGCAGACAGCTCTCTGTGTGCGAAGTATTGGAATTCTGTGGTTCAACAGTCTATGGCAACCAACAGGTGAAGAGAAAGTCCTGTATTTTGGAAATCATAGGAGGTTATTACAGCTAATTAAACAGGCAAACCTTCAGCAACTATATGTGAAGTGATATAAGAGTCTCCACTGACAGTATATTACTTGTTACCATGAGTTAGAACCAACCTTGCACATTTAAATCTTTTTCCCCAAAAAAATTTACCCAAGGGACTCTGAGTATTATGCTGTACATTGGACACAGTGCACTTGGGTCAAGGCTCCAGATCAAAGTCTGATCAGCTCCATACCTTCCACTTAAGAGTTAATCCATCCACAGTATTAGTCACAAAATATGGAAAGTAACCAAGTTTCCTGTTTCATGCCTCCAGGCATATCCAAGTTACTGTATCCATGGAATTAGGGCCTGCAACTACGGGATATTGGTTTGGTGTGCTTGAAACTAGCCATCTAAGAACAGAACTGAGGATCTGATATTTATTGTTAATTATTGTAGAGATCTGCTCTAATGAAGAGATTAGTCTGGTTTACTGAAAACCAAGAAATTGAAATTAATGTCTTCATCAGTATGTTTAAAACTAGACGAGAGAAACAGGAGTTGATTGCAAGCAAGACCATTCTGGGAGAGACCTCCTATGTTTTTGGCTCCAGGTTTTGGACATAACAGGCAATTGCAATTTCTAGTCACATTTATATGGTTGCCATGTCAATCTTTAATCAGTGGCAGTCTGTATATTAAGCAAACACAGGCCTCTCTGCTTTTCAGTAAGCAACTTGTGTGGTTTGCCTATATATAGACTGTGATTTTTACAGATGAGTTTGAGCATCCAAATAATGATTTTAATAACTAATTTTAATACTAGCATTCTGCTAGTAAGATCAAAATATATTCTGGGGCAAGTATGCATTCAATTAATCAGTGCTTATGGTTTATTTTGTTTAGCCCAGTCACAGGTCACCTAGGGAATTACACAGCATTTCTTCCACTTCTTCCTCAATTGTTCTAAACTTGATATTTTGCTGATGTTTAAAATAGTTGTCTATCATTAATACCGGCTATCATATTTGGATTTTGCCTCTGGTAAGTATTTCTATTAACACAGCTCCACAGAGGAATGCAAACAGAGGGTGAAATACAACTAAATGCCGGCTTGCTGGCTTTTACAATTTTATCACCATCTGAAAACTTACTTATGGACTCAAACCTGAGCGTGAGAGAAGAAAGAAACATTACTTGAGATTATTTGTGGTAAAAAGGAGGGCAGGGGTGTTCTTGCGTTTTTTTCTGGAGAACAAAAAAAAAGGTTGAAAATACAATGCATTACAAACTCAACATTCAGGAGACATATAGGGTCCAAAATGTATTATTTTTTTTAAATCCCATTAAAATTAGATGCCTGACCCATGATCTGAAGGCATAGAGCTTTGGCAATATTATAAATGACCATGAGTACATTTATAATGATTTACCTTAGAGACAATATTAGAAGGAATTTTCTTCTAGAGAGAGAGCTCGTATCTTAATCTCTATTTTCCCCCAACCAAAAGAGGGATACATCTTAATGGACTTAAAATATACACTTCTACATGTCAGAAAAAAAGGCTTAGACATTTATTCTTCATGTCACACAGTTCTATTGCACAAAATACAATTTATATTTTTAATTTATGACAATCCTAGTAGTGGAAGTTTCGACGATACATCCTGTTACTGTGTCCAAAATTCTGAGGTTTTATGGTAGCAGGGGTTATTAGTCATACTATGTGGACGAAAGAACCTGTGGAATAGGGAGCATCAAAAATCAACAGAAACGGCTAATTTTTTAATCCATGTTATATATATGTATAAACATGTATGTATTATATACATATACATAGACACAAATGTTGACCTACCAGCAGCTGCAAATTATTTAAGATTTAAGAACAGATTTTGCCAAATACATATGGTTGAAGCCTCTTCCCAGGGAAGAAAATTAATTTGTAGATCAAATAGCTCAAGACTTTTTTGTAGGTTGATACCAAAACTGCTGACACTCAGTTAAGGAAATTATGGTTTCTCAGGGCCTTTTTCCTCTTTGCATGTGGGGATAATCTCTGTTTTGCAGCATTTATAAGACCTATCACTAAGAAACAAAGGAAACAAAAGTAGTAAAATTCCCTCTAAGCCATGGCAATTGTTTTAATAGTGATGCTACGGTAGCCTGTGTCTTCCCAGGGGCTTCACCCCTAGCTCACCATAGAGGGGACCATTTCCACAGACTTAAGTGGATTGCACTTCAGGCTTTTTCTGCAGTAGACTAATCAATCGTTCCTTAGTCAAAATATGTTCCCTGTATCTGCAGGCACTGTGCCATACCATGTCTTTAGTTACACACTGCAAAGGAAATTTTTTTTCTGAGACTGCATTTGGGAAGCTACCTGAATTTGTCAATATGCCTACGTCTGCTCCCACAAGGATGTTTGCACAAAATTTCAACTTCTCTGCAGCCTGTTGCACAAACTCTGTTATTGTGAACTCTAAGCAAACTGCAAAGAAATAGGAGATGCCTGTTCTGTCTTGTGACCGCTCCCAAAAGAAAAGGAAGTGGTTGCTGTATAGAAATGCATACAGACTTTTAACAATGTATGCTTTGAATGCTCTGCCCTTTTACTTTTTCTGCCCAGGGATAGGTATTTGCTTCCCTATGTAATGTGCAACACCAAAAAACTCATTAGGTAGCATAAAAGTATTACTGTTCAGTGTATAAAAAGATTTGTCCCTGGTGGAGCTAAGCTTAATGATACTGTCAGTGGTAGAGAGCTGGCAATGACGTATCTGCATGGGTAATTCATCCCAAATGGGAAAGCAAGGAGACATGAGGTTTTCATTTCAATTACTCCCTATCTGTGGTGAAGGAAATGCTAACCCACCTGGGAAAGCAACTTGATTTTATTGCAGGACTGTGTCTGTCTAAAGTCCTCTCACAGGAGTTGACCAGTGTATAAATGAGTCTTATACAATGCTGCTCACTTGGAAAGAGGATGAAGGAATGAGCAATTAATGAGAATAGATAAGAACTGATCTGTGCTGAGGTTAGAGGGCAAGATAACAGACCGTGTTGATGAATCTCAAGTTTGTTTTTATAGTAAAGAAAAGTTTTCTTTTGGTGTACTTCCTGAAATAGGATTTGTTTCCCCTTTCCACACAGTGTTTGGTTACTTGTGGAGATGGTTCAAAAGGCTTGCATGTAATTGAAAAGACAGCCTGATGTGACTCACTGAACATGCTTGACAGGAATTTGGAGAGGGGACTGGTGCTGTTTGGAAGAGAGGATCAGTAGAGCTTCCTCCAGGAGGCTGGGACAATGCTAGGGGTGTAGTTAATTAATCCAAGCAGCAATACGTGTGATATTACCAAAGCAGAACGCTCTAAAGGGTTCTCAGAAAATTCTTAATTTATTACGCTTTCAGTTTGGGAAAGTAGGGGATGGTATGTTTTCAAGGGTTCTGGCAGTCATCCAGGCCCAGCTGAAATCTTGTTTAACATATGGGGCTATTGGTAACTTTCATAATGCTCATGAATTCCCAGAGGAAGTGATAGAAACCCCCCACCTGCAAAATTTAAGCTCTTTGTTATTACTTACACTGTAATAGTGCCTCGAGGCTCTAATTTGCATGACATGCTCTTATACAGCATTTCGGCTGGAACTTACTGCCCTCTGTAGAATTCAAGAGGTCACATTTTATGCTTTTTAATCATTAATTGAACTTAATCAGCAATTTTTGATTGTCCCAGTGTTCAGAACACGCTGCTGCCTACAGATTGTACATTTCTGCGTGGTACGGTGTTAACACTGAATTACTTTCTGGCCAACTTTTGCAGTATAATTAGATGAATGCGTTCTTTTTCTTTGTTACCTTTTGGTTCCTAAGCAACACATTTTCTGCCACATTAGTTATCCCTCTACCTGATGCTCTATGACACAAAATATACAGGAGTTCTGCTGAATACTGTAAGTGATTTAGTGTTGCAAGGGGTTTTTTAAGAAGATTTCCAAAGTTGGATCGGAATCAATGTAAAAATGGTTAGGTGTCACTTATATGTGTAGCTGCTGTACTAATTTTGGAGAATTGGTTATTTCATCCTAGATCCTAGGAAAAAAAAGTACCTGCATCAAAAAAGGCACATGCAACCATTATTCATAATAAGCAATAGACTTAGCAACATGAGGCAAGAGAAGAGCTTAATAAAACAGTAACTCCTGTCCACCAAGGAGTCCCTTTCCAGTGGGCTATAAACAGGGGGCTCACATCTGCACAGCAACTTTAATGAAGTTTATATGTAGCAGTATCTCCAGTTGTATTATGTAGCTGAGCCCTAGAAGAAAGATAAGTAGCAGTGTTTCAGCCTCAAGGAATAATTGGCAAAAAAAGTCAAACAGACATATGTGTACACCAGATCAAATGCTGCAGGTGGTAACCAGGTCAGGCAAGTGTGCCAAGGAAGAAGTTACAAGGAGACATTTGTAGGCTTGGCCCAGGCTGGTCTTGAAGGCATTCCCTCCGGCTCAACTCTGAGGCACGTTGCTTCAGTGGTTTTACAGAAGAGGCTTCTGGTGGCCTTGCTGCTATCCCAGCTACAGCATTTCTGTGGATAGGTGAAGAGGTCATTTCTATTAAAGAGCTTTCTAAGGAGCGATGGAGCCTAATTCATAAAAATGGGAATAATAAACTGAGGAAATTCACACCAGAAAACAACATAATTTCCATATTCATAGTAAAGAACATTTCTTTTAAAATATGTGTTCACACATGCTTAGATGATACCAAACTTTCATGAAGGGCTATTGTATTTAAATATCAAAAAGAGATCTATAGCACATTTCTCCTTAAAAGCATTGTGTTGTGTTTTTTTCTTCTCTTGTATCATCTTCTGTCTCTTAATGTGTATTTTGTTATATGTGTAAGCAGAGAGTTTATGAATGGGTGAGGAACACAAGTAGTTACCTCATGGACTGGACCTTATCAAAGTCAGACTAGAAATAAAATATGGAAGTTTATGAGTCGTACTGGTTAACAACTGGAATAGTGCATCAAGCCTATGATGGATATGCTATAACTTTTAAATGAAGTCTGGGTTTGTTTCTGAAGCATTTGCTCAGATGTTCATAAGAGCATAAATTCAGGGAAGTTCTGTAGTCTATTACATGAGCTGCTATGTGGATGATCATGGTGGGCTCTTCCAGCTTTAAAATATATAAATAGATCTAATTCTTACTAAGTGCAGCTGTGACTGCTTTGAAAACCTCACTATTAAACTCATTCATAGTAAACAAAGCAAATGAAAGTTCTTATAGTATGTACTTGCACGAAGCAAAATAGTATTGCTAGAGTGTACTAGTTCTCTTGTGCTATCAAATAAACAGTACTTAGTAACACATGTATGTATTAGCAATATAATGAGGGGATATGTGTTGTGAAAATAAATTTGCATTTTTAAATTAATTATTTTTAAACTACTTAATTGGAATATGGAGCAATTTCTGGATGAGGAGAAGCTAAATAGACTTGAAATTTTCATTAAAGACTGGAAGAGTATCATGGTTATTCATAAAGTCCTAAATCTTGTGGGGAAGATACATACTTGCAGTGTCATTCATTCTGTCATGCAATACAAGAAAAAGGGATGCAGAGCAATCCAGTACGTAGTGGTTTTAAAAATAAACAGAAGGCTCTATTTCTCACAGTACATTAGACAAATGGTGACACTCACACAAAAGGTGGCTATGAGATCAAAAATATGAACAGGTTTAATATAAAACTATATCATTTTTGTGATTATTGCTTGAGACACAACATCTAACTGAGGAAATGCCCAAACTGCTGGTTGCTGAAAGGAACTTTCTTACAAGAGGCATTTGTTGCCGGCTCTAAGCAGATAAGGAATACGCCAGATCAAGCTTTATTACGTTTTCCAGTACATAGAGAAGGAATGCAGTTAAGTTTTTCTGATTTGACTAGGTAGTTCTGCTTTTGAGTTTAGTCCTATTGTTTGGTTTGTGAATAACTGCAATTACTGAAATACATAGTTGACATTTATGATTTATTACCTAACACTTTTCTACAGTAATGACATTCTAGCAGTTAATAATTCTGAACTAGAAACCAGCTGAACTAAGTGACCTAGTCGAAAGAGTGAGGTGTTGGAGTTGGGGTTTTTTTTGGTGGGGCGGAAGGACTGGGTGTTTGGAGTTGTTTTTTTCTGATTTGGTTGGTTTTTTGTTGTTTTTTTTTAAAGAAAAAGGGAAATTTCTAGAGGCTCTGAAGCCAGTATCTTCTTTAACAGGAGTTCCAACAGTTGCATAGTTTAAAATGTTGTAGATTCCTAAGAGGCTAGCAATGGCTAAAACATTTTGGGGCAGGACAAAACTATAAATATCAAAGTAGATGTGGGCTGTGCCAGAATATTCATAGCCATTTTTACATCTGTCTGAAGGGATGAAACCATTATTGGCTATATTTCCAAAAGAACTAAGGAGGATGACTGACAGATGTGTAACATCAGACTATGGGAACAATGAATGAAGACTGTGACAGATACATCTGTGAAAAATCTTTCCTGTTGCCCTCCAGGTGAGGACAGGACAGCAACTATAGGAAGCACTTACAAGTATGTGCAAACGTATTTTACGTGCTTGTTATAATTATGTTGTAACTTCCCTTTTGGGCAGGCACAGCTGGTTGAACTGTGGGACCTTCTGGAAATTTCTTTAGATTCATTTTAATCGCCCATCATAATAGGTTATAATTAAAAGTTATTACCAAACTAATCTCTGATATTACAGTGTGTGAAGTTCTATAGGCATGACCTGCAGCTTGTATTTGGTATAGCAGTGAGTCATCCAAATGCCATTTCTAGTATTTAACAGCTATTTAAAACATCCTGAGCTTTACAAGCACTTCATCAGCATTCTTCCTTCTGAAGACCATGCACCATTCCAAGGTAAAAGCACCCCTCCCCCTTTAAGCTCTCATTAGAAAGGGACAGCTTTGTTGCAGCTGTGCACACGCAATCTTGAAATCAAATACTTCACTGGGTCAAAAGCAATACTTGGTATTGTGTTTTGCTACAGTTGTACCCTTTTGGCCAATCTGTGTTTTAAGCTTTTCAGTTTAACAGTTGGTTAAACACTTGCACTAGGCTGTGGTATTATCCCTTATAAACCAGAAAAGTTTTTTTCTTTACAAAGAGAAAGATTTCTCTTCCACTATAAAACTTTAGTTCTTCTGAAAAGATCCATCCTGTTTGAATTTACTAGATTTATGTTGCATTGTAAGGTCACGCCTTGCCCCAGTTCTCTTGCTCTGGCCTTTTTAACAGCAGTAATATCAAGACAAGTTTTAAACAAGACAGGTGACCTTGTGTGTAAAAACCCGTGATCTAGGAACAAATGAGACTGCTTCTTCTGTAGTATTTGTGGCAAGGAAACCATGTTGGAGATTACAGCTACTCTGAGAAAGACGTCTCAACAATAGCTTGCCAAAGCTTCAAAGCGGTAACATGCTGATGGCTATGGCAGCTTCTACATGTGCACTGTAACCTATTCCGATCATTTGGCTCTTCAGAAACTTAGTAAATCCAGAAGAATGTCCATACCCCTTAGTTAACTAACATCCACACTATAGCATTAAAAAAATAACGAAACCCAAAGCAGATTTTGTGTCTACATTTGTACCAAAGGTTAAGGGCAGCCTTAACTGAGAACTAGCATTGTTGCAGCAGAACCCCCCCCAACAGTGCTTGTATGAGCGGTAAGCCAAAGTCTCGCTGTCCAAGAATGCTCCCTGTGGACTTACGCAAGCTGATGACAGTATCGGAGATGTGGGTCCATGGCCAAGCACAGGCATGGCAGTGAGAGACCACCCCATGGGGTCTATGAAGCTTGCTCACTTTTCAGACCTGAGGGGTTCCTGGGATGGTGTTCAGAAACATGTATGAGGGGACCTGCTCTGTTGCCCATGCAAAATAAATGATTTTGTCCTCATCTTTGGGGTTGTAGAAGTCTTTTTTTGCCATTACAACCAAGAAGCCCTATCTGTGAATAGGTGGTATAAATGCATAAATACAGCAAATGCAGCTCCTTTGCTTCATAACTGGTAAGTAAATCTTACCTACCAGGTAGTGGCATAGCCACTTTATGCTGAGAGGTTCTGTCATCTCTGTAGTCATTGAGAACTGTGTGACCCTTTATTCAGTAAGGACTTTGCCTGGCATTTCTTAATAAAAATTCCCCTTTTCCTAAGGAAACACACTAGTCAGCATATCCAGTTGCTGTTTCTAGAAGCAGTTGTTTCAGTAGGACTATACAAATTTAAAGACTTGGTTCTGTTTTGTTCGGGATCACAAACCTTACCTAACTGGGAAATGGCAGGGTCCTCCAGGAAGGCAGCCAGCAGCTCTGAAGTTGTGTTGTTCCAGTCATGACAGGGACTGACAGGAGAGGTGTATCTAAGGTCAAGTCCTAAACTTCCAGAGCAACTTTATCGGCATCAGCAGAGTGACTGCACATTCACATCACTGCAGGCAGCTGAGATCAGAGTCTGGACCTTTGCCTGTGGAAGACAGCAGGGAATTGAGGAAAATCTGCGTTAAATATAGAATAAGTTAACAGCAAAGTTCTGGTTATGTCATCATAAACCAGTGAGTAAGCCACGGGTGGAATCTGATAATTCACAAGCAGCACATCTGTAAATTAATTACCAGGGTCCACCAATGAAGGCAAAGGGAATGATGTAAGTCTGATGACTCACCAGGTTTTTATTCATGTTTCTAATACACTGTTTCCAGTGATGAGTGCCTGGCAAAAGCACAGCATCCACCTGGGAAGCTGAATGCAGCGGAGTCCTGCTTTTTTCCTTCACCACTAGGAAGGTACACTGACGACAGAGGTGTGCAAAACTTAACCGGGGTAAAAGGAAATGCCTGCTTATATTTCCTGCTTCTGGAAATATGAAGAATATTGACTGTGTGTAGGCCAAAGCTTGCTTGGCTCTTACTATAGTTGTAGCCATTAAGCTAAAAATAACAGTTCAAAAAGCTCTTCTTTAAGCTTTTCTGGCCTCAGGCATAACCAGGAAGAGCACTGGAATGCACATCCGGAATTGCAACCTTCCTTGTTACTGACAGCTTTGACTGGAAGGAAAGAAGAAACAGTAGTTGCCAACTAGTAAGAATTACCTTTCTAAGATTGAACCACGTGTTAGAAGAACAGTTATGTTACCATAAGAGTGTTAGCACCTGAATCTATTTTTTTTTTTCCCCTACAAACTATCTTCCCAAGACTTCATTTACCATTATTACTCCCACTTCTCTTGAACTCCCAGCTTCCCTCTCAGGATCTGTACTGGCACAAGGAATGAGAGACTGCATCTCCCAGCATCCATGTGCTGCTCCCACTAGAGCTGTGTGCCAGTCTCCTCCTGTGCCGAAGTAGTGTCTCATTTCTGAAGCAGCTGGCAGAAAGGGCTAGTTAGGGCAGAGAAAGAAAATATAATGTGTGTTATCCCTCCTGGAAAACATTTTTATCTACATCCTCCAAGGTGTGTCTCATTTTGAAACAGCTCTCCCCCCCAAAAAAAAAATACCAACCAAACACAAACAAACCACCTTTTAGATTTCCTGTTCCCTGCAGCTGACCCAGTCCAGCAGCACGCCTGGTAGCATGGAGGGAATAGGAGTGGAGCTGTGACTCAGAAACATCCCTCTGAGTCACACATCCCAGGCCATTCCCAGGCTTGGGACAGAGAATCCTTCAACTAAACTAATTTTTTGCTGTCCGTGCTAATACTGGCTCTTTGCTCTCTGTCATGATTGGCTTTGAAGGAACAGTCTCCTTTAATTTTTCAGCTGCACTTAAAATTATAAAGCTGCTATCTTTTGGGGCTTGTATTTATGTATCAGATATGTATGTCTCAGAAACAGAAAGATTAGGTCTGATCTGAAACAATTGGAAAAGGGCATCTTTAACAGCCCCTGCCTTGACTGAAGAGAGGTGCACTTGAGCCTTCAACTAAAGTCATCATCTCTGCACATCTTTAATTGAGTTAATTTGATGGTCTCAATACATGCAGAGACTGCGTAACAAGTACTAAAAAGATATAATTTCCTAATGATATAATAAATTCAATTTTAACTACTGCATATTTGAATTAATGTATTTAACTACACTCAAGTTTAAATACCTATGGGGGTTCCCTACTTTTTTCCCTGAGGGAAAAACACTTCTTCCAGCTTTCCCAGCTATTGTGTTCCTTTCCCTGAGCATCCTGAACAGGCTGTATAAACCCTGCCTGCGACTCCTGAGTGTCTACGAATATTTCCTTAGGTGGAATATTAATAACACGTTATATTCCAAGGCCTGTTTACTTGAAGGTCAGCAGAGTACTTTGCCGACATAAGTCTTCTTCTGTTTTTACAACAGTGGAAAAAAAAAAGAAAAAGAAAAAAGCGTGAAGTTTTGTCAGGCCCATAAAGAAAGAAGGCCAAGTTTGTAGATGTCTGACAGAGATTGCCCTTGAATGTTTTTGTTTGCAGTTGGGTGGTGACTAACAGGGTTTGGTACAGCTGATGGGGCACTGCCATAAGGCAGCACTGGAAAATCATCAGAGCTGTGTTCTGCTGTCTGCTAACAGCTGTGTTCTTTAGGGAGGTAAACTCTGTTGCATCTGCCTAATTATATGTATTTATTATTATTATTATTATTATTATTTATTAGTGTGGTGCTCTGATGTTTGTCTGGCTCTGTGGTGCTTATATTAACAAGACATTATATATTGTTTGCCATTTTGCAGTAGATATGTTAAAGGAAAAATAGCATTACTTATCCAGTTTGTGTTTTACCATTTATAGTTTTAGGTTCCTATATACATTCTTTTGGTCTTGTAAATGTGGGGGAAAAGCAAGAGTAAAAAATTTGACTAGAGGATTCTTTTAAAGGGAATGGCATTTCAGTAGATGCAAATTTAAGTTTCTCCACTTTAAGGTTTTAGAGGTGTTTGGGGTTTATTCTCTCTCTCTTTTTTAAGAGCTTTAGTTAATGTGCTGTAAAGTTCCTCTGATTTCAGAAGAAGATGTTCTACCTCAGCAGTTAAACCTTGTAGGTTTTACAGTGCAGATGTAATTTGATCAATACCACTTTCCAGTGTGGACAAGCCCTTAGGTAGCACATTAAAATCACTAAAACCACTTTTACTTCCCTATTCTCCCTGCTGCAGCATTGTAAACTGCAGCACATGGCTTAGTTACCTCTGAATAGCTCTTTTTCAGTGGAAATTTTAGAGTGGGGACATTTCTGTTGATGTTAGGTTGCAGAAAATCAGTTAGATTGACCCCAAATTAGAGTTCCCTCAGGACAGCATTTTTTTTTTTTTTTCTCTCCGGAACAAGGACACCGAGCACTCTTACAAACTGAATTACACTTGTGCAGACATCTAGGCAGGCAAAACCCAGACGCTTGCATTAGATGATGTTATTGAAGGTAATTAAAGTGTGTAAGCCAACATTTGACATCTAATACACACACTGTGGATATCAGTTAAGAAGCTGCCGCTTGCGCCTGCTCTATCCATTTAGTGCATGGAAATTTCTTCGAAGCGTCCATTGGAAGGTGTACCTAGGAGAAAAATATTAACTCTGGGAACCATTACATTGGCTGCCCTGCCACCCCTTCTGTGCTGATACGGCAATGCTGACTCAGGAACTTTTCACAAGAGAAACTTCCCTGGCTGATGGGGTTTGACATGCAGCGCACAAGGGAACACAGAGCTGTGCAAGGGGGATGTTGTGCTCTGTGAGAAAAGAAGCCACCCTTGCTCCCTCCCCATCCCAAAATAGCCTTGCTACGGAAGGCTCTTCCAAGCGGCGTTAGAGCCAGGGGGAGCGGAGTGAACTTTTAAGGGTGGATGAACTTTCGATACTAGAATCCACCCGCTTGTAAGAAGTGAGAGGCAGAAGGGTTCTGGCGGGAGGGATGCCGGCGCGGAGGCGCAGCAGCAACAGGATTTACTCTTAAGTGGCTGTCGAAGAGTTAATGCTTCATAAAATCTAGTTTGAGTAAAAGTTGTTCCTGTCATGATGACTCATGTTAGACAGGTCAGACCTGCACATTTACTTCAGTTTAGCGTGCGTGAATGTGGGGGTTTTGCCTGCCTCAGTGTCTTCCAGGGCCGTGGTGAAGTTGTATTTTGCAACTGCAGCACATTCAGACTCGAACGCAAATTTTTAAAAAATGATAGCACTTGGAAAAGGCACATTCCTGGCGTTCACCACAGCCTTACCAGGGCTGGAGGGTTTGGCATTTGGGGCTGGTTTGTGGCTGACAGCAAATCCGGAGCGTTCATACCTTCCAGATGTTTGTGGCTGTTTCAGAAACACTTTTGAACAAGCAATATTTCGGGGGGGGGGGGGAGGCAAACGACCACCTAGCTGTGGGGAGGAGGCGTACGCCCCGCCGCGGGACGGGCTGCCCTTGGCGGCGGGGGCGGGCGCGGGGGGCGCTGCCCGGGAGCGGGGCTTCGCCGGCGACACGCGGGGAGCGGCGGGGGCTCAGCCCGGGCGGGGGCTCAGCCCGGGCGGGGGCGGGCGGGCCCGGGGGGAGGCGCCGCGGGGGGCCGGAGCGGCGGAGGGGCCGGCCGGGGGAGGCGCGGGCGGGAGATGGGCTCGCAGGGGGGCGGCCGGCGGGAGCGGGGTCCGGCTGCCTCCCGGGGCCGGGGTCCCGCCGGGGAGCGGCGGGGCGGGGAGGGGCGGGAGCGGCCGCAGCGCCGGAGGGGGCGGGTGGCGGGCGCCGCGCGGGCCGGTGTGCGCGGGGCGGGCGGGGGAGGCGGCGCGGCACGGCACGGCCCCCACGGCCCGGCACGGCCCGGCCCGGCCCCCACAGCCCGGCCCGGCACGGCCCGGCACTGCCCCCACGGCCCGGCCCGCTGCCGCGGCGGCGCTGCGCCGGGGCGCTCCGAGTGGCCCCGCCATGGGCACCGGCCCTGGGACGGGCAGGCAGCGGCGCCCCGGCGCAGGGCCGGAGGCGGGCCGAGGATGCTGTGAGCCCCGGCGGGGCCCTGCCCACCCGGCCGGCACCGGCTCCGGCTCCGGCTCCAGCACCGGCTCCAGCACCGGCAGCGGGCAGGGCGGCCTCCGCCGCGCCCCCCGCCGCAGCGGCTGGAGTTGTTGAAGTTGGTGGCTCCGCTGCGCGGGGCTGCTCCCCGCCCGGCGGGCCCCCTGACGGCCCCTGCCCCCGCCTCAGAGACTCTCCTGGTTTGCTGGGTTTGGTTGGGTTTGGGGGTTTGTTTCTTTTTTCTTTTTATTATTCTTTTTTTCTCCTGTCTCGCTTTTGCTCCAGCCAAGGTGAATGGCCCGCGGTGGGTGCAGCTGGCCTCACCGCCTCTGCAAGGGGAAGATGGTGGCGGTGGGGGTGCTGGCCGGCCTCTCGGTGCTCAGCCTCCTGGCTTACGGCTACCTGTCCTGGGATAGCCTCCGGCTCGGCCCCGCGGAGACCGAGGCGACGAGGACCGGGCTGGGAGAGGGGCTGGGGGCCGGCGCCCCCAGCTCGCAGCCTCACATCATCTTCATCCTGGCTGACGATCAGGGATTCCGAGACGTAGGGTACCATGGATCGGAGATCAGGACGCCCACTCTGGACAAGCTAGCTGCTGAAGGGGTTAAACTGGAGAACTATTATGTTCAGCCTATGTGCACACCATCCAGAAGCCAATTTATCACTGGAAAGTAAGTTTACTCCTCCTTCATCATTCACCTCACCAGCTTAAACGCTGTCCCTGTTGGAAGGCGCAGGGCTGAACCTGGCTGGGTACACCTCTGTTTTATCCCGTAGCAGAGAGGTGCCTTTCCGATTCACTTAAAAACCTTGAACAAAACGGACTTTCTAATACATTTGAAATAGCCGAATAAAAACTCATGCTCTGTGAGCCAATAAGGATTCAGCACTGTGAGCTACCCCTGCAGAGTGCTATAGGACATTTACATTTACTGCATTGCTAACATACGTGCTAGTTGTCAAGTAATGTTGCTCCTACGGGGAACCGATCAGCTTAGATTTTCTGTGCGATTTCAGAGTGACTTACAGGAGGAGGCCGTCTTAGGGAACTGAGAGCGTTATGTTTTCTCCAGTACATTCATTGCAGCCGGCGCGTTGGATCCAGGGGTCTCACTGAACGCTGACTTTATGCGAGGTCTCTGGGAGGTATATTGAATTTATGAGATAATGCCCCAGTGTGTCGCTTGGGGATGAGTGCAGGGAATCCAGGCTCTCTTTCAGGATCCTCTGAGCTGCAATATCGCTCTTGTCATGATGCGGTTGCTGCTTTGCAAATGATTAGAAACTTTTCTCTTAAGCCACTAAGATAGGTGCCTTGCCAAAATGGTAAAAGTAGTGGGCTGGTTGGTGTTGTGTGCTTTGCCATCTCTGATAAATTGTGTTTTATTGTGGTCTGTTAGAGTAAATAAACAGTTACCTAACCTAAGGGCCTTCTTACATGTGGAGGTTAATAAGGATTAAAGCAGGGGGGGTATGCATTTGAGCTGTAGAAACCGTTCCCAAATAACCCCAAGTGTGGACACATTTAGTCTTGAACAGAACGGCCTTGTTTCTGTTTAGCTTAACTCACTTTGACAGGAACAGAGAACTCTTAACAGCAAAACAGAATGGGAGGAAAAATGTTACTTAGTTTATTTTCTCCACAAATATAAACAGGAACAAGGTAATGTTAGTATTGCTGGTAAAAGAAACACATGCTTATATAAAACAAGTAGCTGGCCTGGTGCATTGCATTCCATATGCTAGAACTGGAGATAATTCCTGGTCTCGATCTAGTTCCCACACTTGCTGGACCACGGAGATTTGCATGGAGAGCTGACACGGTATCTAGAGCAAGACTTCCCCATGTGGGTTTTTGGTTTGCTCTTTGGTTGTTTTTTGTTTTTTTTTCTTGTTTCTTTGTGTGGACTGTGTCTTAGAAGAGGAGCTATTTTGAGACACCTACTCGCTCATTCACAAGAACGTAGCTGCCCTGCAGCAACTCAAGTAGCAGCTCACAGAGGAAATGTGTATCAGGATAATGTGTAATGTGTCTTGGTTGTCTTTTAAGCCATGCAGCAGTTGGAAGCAAGGACCTCAGCCAGCAGCATGTAGCCAGCCAGCTTTCTGAGGATGGTGGTTTGGGAACCAGTGCTTTACAAAGGGAATGTCATGCTGCACAATAAGCAGTGGCTGGAGGAATGGAACGACTGGGTTCCAGGGGAACCAGGGTGCACTGCTTTGGCTCTTGGAGACTGCAGAGGTTGTCTAAACGCAACAAAGAATAAAAGTAAATTAAGGAATAACAATAACTCAGTTTAACTATTTTAATCCTTCATTCAATACGGAGCAGTTTGTGCGTAAATATATATTAAGAGGTAGGCATGTTCTGAGGAACCCTGCTCTTTTCATCAGCTCATCAGGCGGAAATGGTTCTGCAAATCTGCCTACTTTGGTTTTGGAAGCTTTTATAGGAAAAAAGAAATTTGCTTATACTTCATTTTATTTTCTTAGTCTGCTGGTCTAAAACCCTTAGAACATTTTTTTTTTTCATGTTGTTCTACTTCAGGAAAAAGGAGCCACAGAGAGAAGGAACTGAGAGAAGCCACAGAGAGAAGGAACTCATATGAATGAGAAATACAGGAGGGAATGGTGAGGGGTTAATAGGCTTGGGTAGAGTATTAAAAAGATTCAGAGGATACTATTATCCATTCTGGCTGCTGCTGCTAGTGATAACTACTTTTACTGCTTTCTTAGTAGAGGCACCTTAATGAAAATGCCAGGACTCAGAAACTTCTAGTCCAGAGAAGTGCTGTTGTTTCTTGAATTCCAAAGTGTGTGCTGCTCCTCTACTGAAGGATCACCTGGATGCTCCATGCCTCCCAGGACACACACCACGCTTAACAGGTTCCAAATATTACATAATTAGTCTATGAAAAACAGAGGGACTTGTGTAAACCAGGCTCATTAGGGAGCCCTGACTCTCATCGCCAAGTGGAAGTCAGGCTTCAGGCAGAGAGACTTTGAATGCTCCAAATTCTTCATCGGTCTCCAGGCTTGTGTTAGCAGAGAGACCCTTCTTTTGGTTGCTGTTCTGTGCTAGTGAATGAGCACAGGGAAGGAGGTTGGAGGTGACATGTTCAAAGGAAGAGGTAAAATTAGCTCTTTTTTCCCCTTCGTGCCACACCACAATGTTAAGAGCTGGTGACCCTCTCTTTCTGACCACTTCTGCTTCCCTCTGCTTTCTCATGTCCTGTGCTTGAGTCTTTGGCCTACTTTCATTTCTTGCTTTCCACCAGTATTACCTCTTTCCCCATTCACTCCCTCAAAAGCTATTGCTTTCAGGCTAATAGTAAAGCTGGCTTCCACAGCTTTTTATTTTGGGCTTTATTTATGGGTGTGGGGAAGGGGTTGCAGCTGAGCTGAATCTTGGGAACAGAGAAGAGAAGTGTGAGCCAGTGGGCTGAGTGCCATGTGTGATGTGCTCTCCCGGCCGGCTGCGCTGGGGCCGCCGTGGGGAGGTAAGGGAGGCAGCTCCTGGGAAGCAGCTTGGCCTGTGCTCGGCAGCTGCATGACTCTGTCGCAGAAGTGACCTGGGCAAGAGTTTGCTCTGGCTCGTGCTGCTCCTGGGACTGCTGCAGTTCCTGCCTGAGCTCCTACAGCTGGGTTGGAAGTGTGATAATCGGTGGGTTTTGGAGACTCATCCCTTGAGTTGCTTCCTGCTGGTTTGAGCAGGCCACTGCCCTGCATATGCTCAAGAGGTTATCGACCTGCTGATAAATTGTAGAAAGACTGCAGGCTTTTTTGGGCTTTTTTTTTTCTTTCCTCCCAAAGGATGTGAGTGAACATAAGTTGTCCTCCAGACAAATTGTATTGCGTGGTACAGTATTTTTTGTTGTTTTCTTGAAAGTTATAGGCATACCTCAATAAACTAAATAATTTAAGCAGAATAGCTCAGGATACATAGCCTTAAGCTAATGCTGAGGCAAAACCTGTCTTACACAGGCACCAAGTTAGGTAGGAAGATATTTGCATGCGTGCATACATCAGCCATGCTGGGGTATCCTTAAGATACAGAGAGACATATGAATGTGATACGGAACACAGCTAAACTAAGAGACTACTTTCAAACTCATCCATGAAAGAAATGAAAAATAAACACGTTTATGTGGTTTCTTATTGTAATTTACATAGAAGAACTTAAAAAAAATAGTGGCTTAGACTTCCAGTCTTCAAGTTCTCACCTCTAGGAAAAGGGGTTAAGAATACACAATGATGTTCAACGTGCACCCAGCAGCGGGCTGGCCAAGCTCTTACTGAGTTAGCTGTTGTATCTGTGTGCTTAATGGCCTTGATGATTTTTCATTGCATGAATAGTCTTGTAGACAAGTATGGTAGTATTGTTTAAGATGATCTTGATTGATGGAAAAATACAGGTCACATAATGTACTAAGAAAATATGAGATTATTTGTGCGTGAAGTTTTCTGCCTGTGCATGTGTGAGAGTGCATAAAGATGAGGTACAGAGTATGAGATCGATTTGTTATGGTCACATGTGGTATTGATTATTGAGATAACTTGTTAAGTTACTTTATTGTGAAGAGTCATCTCCTTTTTCAGTGAAGAATTATTGAAGCGTAGTCAGTGTGTAGACAGTTTACCAGACTTTTTAAAAGAAATTTTGAAAGATTATGACCAAGAGGAGGAGTATTCTTTTGAGCTGGTACGGCAAAAAGACTATAAGCTAAGATGAACATCTGTTGGGGTAGCTGACCCAATTCTGCAGAGGGTATTATGCAATACAGTTATACTTGCTGGAGCAATACTTAATTTAGCAAAGGAACTTGAGAAATAAGACTGACTGATAAGAAGGAATCTAGACACAATATGCCAGAAATGTTTTGGGCATTATGTAGGCAGCAGACACCTACTTTCTCTGCTGTCAGTTTTCTGCTGATCGTCAGACCCATAACTGTAGGACCGTTATGCATACTGGAATCTCTTTGGGCCACAAGAAGGTTCCTGACCTACACCAGAGTACAGATGTACAGATCTCTGTTTGTAGAAACGGATGTACAGCTAGGGTTACAGATCTCTAAGGAATCTGAACTCCCTTTTGCAGCTTATGAATCATGGAAGCCCTACACTAATCTCAAGAATTAGCTTTGTGTGATGGATGGAATGTGGAGATGGAAGATGTTGAGAAATGTTGAAGGTCTGGGGAAATAAATCCTTTTTTTTTTTTTTCTTCCCGTGGGATAAAATGGAATATTGAGAATTTGCTCATCCAAAGCAGACAGAAATAGATTGCATATAATCAGTAAGCATAATCGAAGTGTTATTTTAATACAAATAATTATATCTGTTAACTAATTATAGAAATATTACACATTCATAAATATAGGTACTATAGCTAGCTAGTTAGTATGTTTTCTCTTGTAGGCATCCCTGTGTAGCAATATGTGGTTCACCGTTAAAAATGGCAGTGTCTCAGCAAACCAAGAGTTACTTGACAAACAGAAATGGAATAGAGGAAAGTGAAAGTACTTTGAATTGAAAGCCGTGTAGCTGACTTGCAAGCAGACAGAAATATTGTATTCTGGGAGCTCAGACTTCTTGGTGAGCTTTCTCTTTCCCTGCCGCTTGGGTGTGTAGCAGTTCAAACTGCAGTTTTGGGTATTTGGTTGCTCTGGGAAGGATCCAGTACAATGGCGCGTGACTGGGAATTTATCTTCTGTGCTGAGTTGAAATGAAGGGTCTCAGAGACTTGATGGGAATAATGGGAAATGTATGTAACAATTATAGATATATTCCCTATTTTGTAGTTAACAAAATAGGAAGGACTACAGAAGATCAGCCTGAAGTGTCAAGAGAAGGTCTGATAGCTTATCTGCTGTGAAGTAGAGACTTGTTCATCATCGGTCCTGAGTTTAATTCTGATCAGTGTTTGCATTAAGAACTGGAATGGTGAAATAAAATGTTCTGATTAAGTATGCCACTAAGATAGGTGGGACTGCAAGCATTAAGGGACTGCAGTGATCTTGAAAATAATCTTGACAAATTGGAGAAATAATCTGAAAAAAAAGCACGACTAAAGTCAGTGGTGATAAATAGAAGACAGCATGCTGAAGCAGGGATAACTTTGCAAGCAGAGAATGGTGAACAACTACTTAGCCAGCATTTCTGTAGAAAAGTAGCTGGAATTATAGTGAATCATGCACTGAATATAAAGTCAACAATGTCATGCTGTTACAAAAAAGGCAAACGTACCAGTTTGTATAAACAGAGCAGCTTAGCAGATAAGTGAAGCAGCCCTTCTACTCCACAGCTGGAGCGCTTGTGCCCAAACTTGGACTTTGCTCCCCAAGAGCATTGTGCATAATTGGGTAGTGTCCAGATGAGTGATCAGATACCTCAGAAAGATAACTGTGGAGAAGAGATCAGAAGACATGGAGTTTAGTCTAAAGAGAAAAATGAGAAGGGATATACTAAGTCTTCAGCATTGTAAGGGCTCTGCAAAGAGGAAGGACATAACGTGTTTCCAGTGTCATGATGCAGGGTACAAGAAATGCAGGGCTTGCTTGAGTAGAGAAAAAACTTCACCTTAGGTAAAAAGGAAAACTTTCAAGGGCTGAAGATTGTGAAACACTGGAATAACTGGCTTTGGGAAACTGCTGAGTTTCTTCATTGGCAGTCATTAAGAACAGACAAGACAAATATGTCAGGAATGACATAATGTAGTTTAATCTGTCTTGGGGAAGAGGCTTGAACTGGATGTCTTGTCTTCCAACTCATATTCATCTGTGGCTCATTTGAAGTACATATTAGCTACAGAAGGCGTTCTGAAGGAGAGTGTTCATAAAATATTTTTAAATGCTAGAAATGATTTCAGCATTCATTCTGAGAGAGAAAATAGGTTGTGTGAAAGTTACATTTCAGTTTTCTTCTAGCAATTCATGTTTTCCATATCCTCAGTTTCTCTGAAAATTTTCAAGATTTTTTTTTCCCCCTTGGCCTCCGTAACTCTTGCGATATGTAATTATTTATTTCTGCTAACTTCTTTAATGACAATTTTTGGGACTGCTGCCAAAGATGATGAGGTATCTTTTTCCATGTTCTTGTTATGTCTTTCACTTAGGATGACATTGCCTCTCTCTCTCTATATATATATATATGTATATTTGTGTAGCATACACGGAGAACGAATAAACAATTAAATGTAAGGACTTCCTTTTCTTGTTTTTTTTCTGTCTCTGTGCTTTCCTCTTGTTTGTTACACAGAAAATTAGATCCAGGTACTGAACTGCTGTATGGTCTGAATTTCTAAGAAGTCTGTGCATACCATAATTACTAGTGCACTGTAGAAAGCAGTGTTTGGAGGAAAGAGTTGGAAAGGAAGCTATATGCAAACAATAAAGATTTTTTTTTAAATAACATGGAGGAAGTAGTAAAGCGTAGTACAGGTTGTGATAATTTTTTCTTGCATCACTTTCTGGTGACACTTAAGAATGTTTTTTGATACTTTAGGTCCACTGCCTATAAGACAAACATAGCGTTACCTGATGTATGTAACTAACTACATAGTGGAAATGGTTAACTTTTTTTTTTTCATTGTCCAATGTAAACAAAGTGCAGTAAGTTAAAGAAAAATAGTTGGACAGAAGTTTACAAAATCTGTGATTGTAAAATATCAGTACTCTGAGCATTTAAAGTTACAGACTTTTAGCCTGTGTTTTTTTAAGTGGAAAAGAAAAATTCTATTCCATGGAAAAGTTAGGCTTAAAATAATTATGGAGTTTTGCTTATTCAGCATTGTTCCTGATATGTTTGCTTTGTAATTGATGATGCATATTGCTGCCTCTAACAATAACTTGAATGAGTGGTAGTAGTGGTCTTCTATTATAGCGACTCCCACTTTTCAATGTTACTCTTCCTTCATGAGACCCTTTAAGTGAATCAAGATGGGAAACTGAGATGGGTGTCTGGAAATAAAACTGTATAGTGAAAGACATGGGGTTTACTTTCATGTCAAAGGATTTAGGCTAAGATGATCAAGTTACATGGGACTTAAAATTTGGACAAATTAAATTTATGTTTTCATTAAAATACATTTCATAGGAAGATTTGCCAGATTTATAAGTTAAAGGTCAGAAGAAGGGAAAGATCTGTTACCTTCTTCTGTTTGTGACACTTATGTTTGTGATAGTATCAGACCCAGGGGTTTGTTTCCATAATTGTGTGTGTCTTCGTTCTGGTTTTGAGGTTTTCTGCGCTTTTGGTTTTAAATCAGGTTTGTATTTGTTTTATTTAATCAGGCCCTCTGCACACCTTAATACAGTTTTGCTTTAAGGTAATGGGGATCTTTAAACTTACAAAATGTTTAAAGTGTGCCTCTTTTTTGTTCCCATGATGTGTACCTAGCAAAGCTGGTTATATAGAATTGAGGACATTTGCATTGTAATATTTCATATCCTTATAGTAATATTTAATTAACATGTGCATAGGCAAATAAAAATCATCATAAAATATGATAAAAGATAAGTATAAGCATTTATTTTGTACTACCACATGTCAAGAAAGATGAGTGAATGAAAACTAAGCCATTAGACTTATGGAAATTGTGGTGATCTTTCAAATATTTTTTTCTTTTTGGCAAACTAATACAATATTTAAAATTTTGGGGAGCTTGATCTTTTTTTTCCTTGTGCTGTAGTAATTGACATGACTTGATTTCTAAATGAAAAATTTATAATTGGTTGTGGAATCTGGTAATTTCCATTAAAAGCCTGAAATGTTGATGTTTAGTACTGGATACTGTTTGACACACATGAGCAATTGCCTCTTCAGTGCTTGACACTTCGTGCCGCTTTCTTCATGTTCTACTTCAGCATAGTCCAGTTTCTTGCAGTGTGAGAAGCTAGCACTTTCTCATTAATTCCTAGCTGTAAATCTTTGAGACTTCCTATTTCCCCTGTATTTTTTTGCCTTGTTCTGTATTGATTCATAGTCAGGTTTTCTACCCTGAGGTGACTTTGCTTAGTTTTAGAATGTATGCTTAAGAATGAATGAGGTAATTGCACCAGCCTTAATTCATTTGATTAACATAAATAGTACCAATTAAACCAAGATTGCAGCTGTGTGAGTGATCCTGTGTAGGATGTGTTTGCTTTCTCTGTATCAGTAGTCTTTTTATAATAGCTGCCCAGTTTATTCGCTTTCTTACTGAAAAGCCAGTAGATCTGGCTGGTGCCCTCAGCCTGTCTCTGTAAATGTATATTGATAGGCTGAAATGCGATACGAAGAGTTCAGAGAGAAAGCAAAGTAACACTCATGGGTAACATTCAAAAAAAAGCATATAAAAGATGTGTTTTAACTATTGAGGTTTGACTGAAGTATTCTTTGACTGTTTGCTGTGATGAAATTGAAAAATTTTAAATAGGGAACTTTACGTGCTGGCTTGTAATAAGAAAGTGGTGAAACATGTTTCATAATTCTAGTTCAACTGCAATTATAATGCATTAATTAACTGGGTCAGCTATCACCTGCTTATTAATTGAGGCTGTTACCAGGATGTTATCATGCTCTAGGTTGGGGGGGTGGGGGAGGGGGGAGGGGGATGTTGCTAGAGTTAGAAAACCAATCTGGGATAATGAAATACTTCTTAATATGCTTAAAATATAAAACTGTCTTCCCGACTGCATATATGAAGAGACTGTATTAAATACTAAGTTAAAGTAGATATTATTAATATCTTAAGTATTCTGTGGCCCCAAAGCCTTAATTTTCAATGTAGGGGCAGAAAATCAATGTATGGGAGCCAAAGTTATAGCTTATTTTTCTTACACTGAAACACCTGATTAATAAAGACGTTTGTTCCATGACAGCTTTCTCACTGTGCTGGTGGGTAGTATTGGTAGATGGCTGGTTGTGATCCAGAGATGAAATGCATCTTGCACATGGGCAGGGGTCTGAAAGGAGGGGGGAAGGCTGCTGAACTAGTGGCACCAGCAAGTGTATGACCTGGGGGTTCCTCACGCGCAGGGGAGGAAGGGAAGTGAGACAGAGCCTGGAGTTAATAATGGTTTACATTTGAGGCACCAAATGTGCATTCCCATCTCATGTGTTGTAGGAAGAAAAAGCCTAATGCCTCCTTTAAAAGGCATAGAATAAGTCATTGAAATGTATTTGGTTATTAAGGTTTATAAACATAAGTATAGAAGTGTTTATTCCAGTATTTGGAAGCTTTAAAGGTATTAAAAACAGCACAAAAGAAGGTCCCACAAATGGTAACCTTGCTTGAAGTCACAGCCCTCGGCAATGTAGAGTCAGGCCTGAGCTCCCTCCTCCTGCCTCAGTCTGTTTGTGACGCTCAAGGAAAGGCAGCCTTTGCCACGCCGCTTGCTAGGTTATCGGTTTCTAGCTTCTGTTGGATGCATTGCATCATCTGATTGTCATGTTGTGCATAGACACCCACATGATAAAGGTATCTCAAAATAGGATTTATTAATGCTGTCAAGTTCTCTTCCTCTCAAGTGTTTGTTGTGTTATGGCACAGAGGGATGGCATCCCAGTGGGTTCTGTGGGGGACAGTGGAAAGCCAAAATTTCCCATTGTTGAACAATAAAGTATTCAAAAGAATCAAACATACCTCTTTTAATAATTAAAAATACCTGGTATTTAGTACTAAAAGCAAAACAGCATCCTTATTTCATGATGATATTTACTCTGGTTATAGAGAAATGCAGAATTCTGACTAAATTTCTCTGGCTTTTATTTTGCTTTTAGTTTTTGAAAACAGGAAGTTTTGAAACATTAATTCAGCTTTTTGAAGTACATTTTAATTACAGCACATCCATTTATCAGAATATTAGCTCTTTTCTAGATAAATCTCCTGTGCTTATTTTCAGATTCAGTCCATATTTCTCATTTATACATTTTAAAGAGTTTCTTCCCTGATAGAGAATATTGTGCCATTATGAGATAAGATTATATAATTTTTCTTAACATTTACAGAACAGAACTGGGTACCAAGGTACTGATGTAGAGGTAATCTCTGTGATAATAAGCTCTCGTAAGAAATTAGTTCCCTTCTGTTTTGAAGAAGGAGAAAATTACAAATTTGAGGAAACATTACAATTTCAGGAAAATGTGGAGCTGGAGGGAGTGGAGAAACTTAGTCTTGGGGGTAGGGGGAAGCAATATAGTATCTTTAGACTAAATATGCTCTAATAGATATACTGTTAACTCACAAATTGCTCCTCTCTGAATTTAATAAACTTTTTCAAGACAATATTTACCATCACATTTGATATACTCGGTTTTAGTTGTCATGTGTTATAGCTCATAGAATCATAGAGAACTGGGTTTGAGAGGACCTCTGGAGGGTGTCTAATCAGGCCTTCTGCCAACTTACATGACACAGCAGGGACACACTGACTTTATAAACTCACTTGTATTGTTTGTTTCCTCCTGGAAATAAGAAAATAATTGCAAAGTATTCAAGAAATTGGAAGCTAGACTGTTGTTAGGGAATTATCTAGCTTTACCAGGTTGTCAGTTTTAGTAAACTTAAGAAAACTGTTTCGTGAACTTTTTCATATTTCCATTTATCTCTTAAAAATAGTGTTTTGGTTTTTTCCTTTTTAAGGGCCAACTGATGAAATGAGTCAAATGAATTTGTTAATGACCACAGTATAATGGCAGCTCCTTCCTTAATTGTTCCGTGATCCTGTTTTTCAAGAGACTTCAGAGAAAGCTATGCTAGTATGTTTACTGATATATCTTAAAGCAGAGGGTTTTTTTACTTTTGTACTTTGCTAACACCATTTCAAATTCATTCTGATTTCTGGTCTGCTTCTGGAATGTACTGTCCTGCAGGAAGCTTTTTTTTCAGTTTTCTCACTGCCTGATAGATGAGGTGAGGCTTTGAGAGCTGGTTTGTTACTGTGCGAAAGGGAAGGCTGAGGGAACCTCATCCCTGTCTTCAGCTACCTCCTGGAAGGAACAGAGAAGGCAGAAGCAGGTTCTTTCAGAGGTGCCCAGGGAAGGGAAGAAAGGCAGCAATGGGCACTGGTCGCATCATGGCTAGATCGGGCTGCTCAGAGATGTGCCATTTCCATTCTTGGAGAAATGTAATGTCAACTGGACAGTGCCCTGAGCAACTGGAATTAGCTCTGCTTTTGTAGGGGATTAGACCACACAACCTCTGCAAGTCACTTCCAACTTCAGCTATTTTGTGGTTCTAATTTTTCACAGTAAAATTCCTGGTGGGGGGGAGGAAGGAGCAGCTTACTTCTGCGTTGTTTCTCCCTCTGTAGAAGTAAAGTCTGTGGAGTGTTTGCCTGCTAGGTGTATGGCCCTCTTAACCAGTCTGAACACTCTCTCTCCTGAGTCTGCATTAGCACAGCCCTATTAAAGTTTTGTGTCTTAAAGAACACAGCATCCTGGTAAGAATATAACACCACTACATTTAGCATTGTATCTCAAATTCTGAAGAGTCACGTGTACTTTTACTAGATCTATGCAGGAACTATATACATTACTGAAGATAGACTTACATGTGCCAGGTATGCACTTCACTGAAGTGATTATACGATTTGTGAGATCTAGTTCTTTCTTCTTAACTTTGTTGCTGCTGGTATGATACGGAATTCATTTTAATAGGAAGATGAGGATTTGAACCTGTATACAGTGCAAAAGGAAGATAACATTTCCATGGTTCTTAATTTTGTAACTATACAGTTCTGGTGCTTGTACATTTCAAAACCTTTGAGGCCTTATCTAAGATTGAAAAGAACGAGCCTCTGTGGTGAACTCAGGAATATTTGGCCATCTTGGTAATACTAGGTATACATGCTGTAAGTGATGCAGTCTTATGTAATGATTAAGAGCTAAGGTAATACTGTTTGGCACTGTTACAGCCCTGTTGAGTCTTTACTCTGTCAGAGATTTCATTTTATAACCTTCAGCAGTAATGTGCTTCCCACAGTGGAACTGCATGTAGCATCTCTTGGAGTTTCAGGGTTCTCTGATTTCAATGTTTCGTGTGTTTTTGCCACTGGAGACAACTGCATGGTTGGTCTGTTGGGTTTCTGTTGTTACCAGCTTCTCTTGTTTTTCTGTGTATCAGTTTGAAAGTGGGGGACTGCTTTATCTGGTTGTGATGAGGCTTTGCAAAAGGAGCCTTGCCAGGGTTGAGTTGATGGCAGACCAGAAGCCCATCAGCAGCAGGCTGTTTAGCCTCCATTTGGAGTGGTCAAATATTTTCAATGATATTTTGCAGTAGAAATGTTTCTGCTTGCTTTGAGCTCAGAGCTTTCTGTACAGAACATTGTATTTCTGCCATGCATAACATTAGCTGTTTTCCACTGAGGAAATGTAGCTCAGGTGGCACGTTTGTGTCTTCTGTACTAACCTCAAGGCTCTTACATGTATTGCTACTAGAAGCCAAGTGGCTTTCTTCAGCATCCTTTTGATACTCTGGCAGCTGCTACTAAATGTGACCTTGAAGTGCAGTGGAGTTTAGTAGTCTGAATTCTAGCTGTTCTCTCCTACAGTGCGTTTGTTAACCAGGCATAATCTTTACCGAGAAGCTGATTTAATGGTTTTGTTTGTATAGATGTAGCTTTTATGTCCTTATAGTGCTTTTGAATCTGAAAAACTGTCATGTCAAGATGACACTTTACTACTCAACACGCTTCTTCTATGTAACTGAGCCACACCTGCTCACTTCAGTAACAAAATCATGTTATTTTGATGCCATTAACCACGGTGAGTCAGCTTAGGTAAGGTAAAATTAAGTTTGTGGGCTATTTGGCTTTATTTTTCTTAATAAACAAGTCACAGTCTGAGACATTGTAAAAGAAAAAAATCAGGATAATGCCTTCCTGTGTGAAATGATCTCATGTGATAATTTAGTTGGTTGGTTTGGGGGGGTGGCTTGAGGGGCATTTCTGCTCCTTAAAAAATTATTGATCTTCATAATGAATGTACTTAGGGTCAGAAGCAGATAGAGGAGCAGAAAAGTGTAAGCAGAAGTCAGATGAAAAAGATTTTGCTTTCTGACCTTGGGATCGTTTGCCCAGGTCCATGCATTTGGAAGTCCTCCCTGCAGGGTGAAGGCAGCTGTCATATCAGAAAAAATGGTGAACAATCCCTCTTCCTTCCCAGTTAACTAGGGGAAAGCTGTTCCCTCGTTTGTGTTTCTCTTGTGATATACGTGTGTTTTAGAAAATACAATGAGAGTGGTGTAGGCATGATGGTGTGAGGAGAGGTATTTTTTCTAACTAATACTGAATGCAGTTAGATTGATAGTAATTGTAAATTGAGAATAAGTTCCTGTGTTAGAATCATTGATTTAAATTATTATATGGAACATACAAATCAACAAAACCCCCAAACATTTTGAACATTTTCAAATTCAGGTATTCATGCCAAACATTAATTTTGGTATGCATAATACAAAATTTTTTGTAAGAAAACCAGTGGTAGGTAGTTGAAAATAATATGGCTGGCACCATGAAAAGCAGCTTTTTCATGCAAGTTCACCCCTTAGGGAGTAATCAAGCCATTCATTACACATACCCTACTCCTGGCATCTAGTTTACATGCAAATGAAAGCATCAAAGCTGGGACCCTGTGTAGCCATATACATATATATATAGTCAGTGGAAGTAAACGGGCATCTCTGGGGAAATGACTCAAAACACCTTAGTTACATACTTAAAGTATATGACTGCTCCTCCTGTGTGTAAAATGTGCTGAATAAAATTCTTTGAGCCTTACCATGCACGCTTTCTGACAGCTAGAGAAATAAGCAGCGTAAATGAAGAGTCGTATCCGGCAGTGTTCTGCTGGATAAAATTCTGTCAAGAAGGACAATGGCAGGTTTATTTACTGGGGCTTGGGAGAAGTGGGATAGTGGCTAGAGCATACTACAAGGATAACCACATCTGTCCTGGTCTAAGTCTTCTCTTGGATTGCCTTTATGGCCTCAGGCAAGCAGTATAACTTGTCCAAGCTTTAGTTTGCACATCTGCATAAGTGAACCTTTTTATGACGTTGCTGTTACAAGTTTGGAGCAGGGGAGGCTTCTGAAATTTAATCAACATTTATTAACTTGACCCAGTTGCCAGTTCCTTCCACAGTCTCCTATCCTTCTAGGGGGAAAGCACAGGAAATGATTATGTCCATAGCAATACTGGTTCTCTGTGCAACACTTCCCTCCCATCCTTCAGGATGCCTCTTTGACCTTTTTCACAAAATCCCCCCAAAACATTCAAGCCTTTCAGGTTGTTCCAGAATCAGTTTTAAAGCCTTGGACCCTCCTAAACCTCTTCCAGGCTTTCCTGGATACCAGCCCACCAGGTAGTCCTTCTGGAATCTTCTGTCTGCTTCCAAGGCCAATCTGTTCAGCTGCCCAGACTTAAATCCATTTTCTTCATTTTCCTCTTATCCTGTTGCCGGCACCAAGCAAAGGGGAAGCCAAACCAAGTCTTCTCCACAGGAAAGAATTGTATCACCCTGTCTTTTTGCTCGTTCTGTAATTCTTCAGGTATTTTTTGGTTGAATAGCATGCTTGATGTCTCTTTCAGACACAAGCAGAATGTATGGTCATGTTAATCAGTTACCATCATGCATGCATGCAGCTTTTGTGTCTGTGAGGTAAGAATATTTATACTGCCTTATCAGAGTATTTTAAGGCTGCATTAATTATAGTTGATCACAGTAGTAAACACAATTTAAGGACTATCGTAGATAATACTCCTTGCGCAGTTCAGAAAATATTTTACAAACAGTTGAAAAGCCTGCTGTCAAAGGAGATTTTCTAATAAATACTTGATTTTTTACCCTGTAGCATTCTATCAACATAGTATTTTAAAGCTGGAAGAGAAAAGGTGTTACTAACACGGAGAAGAAGGAACTTTGCAAAGGTTGTGCTACTCCTAAGAATGTTTGAAAAAGAAAACAAACCTAAGGCACTTGGAGACAGTTCAGGAGTTTCTAATTAGATATGACATGATGTGATATGTGATGTGGTATGATATATAGGCAAGATGATTCACTTTTTAAGTTCACCCTTCTTTATTCAAACCAAACCATGCTTCACTGATTTACTACAAGTCCTGGAATTTAGTTCTCTGTTACTGCCAGCTTGTCTTAGTAGTGTAGGGAAATTTGTTACACTTTGGTTTGAAATCTGATATGAGAACAAGGTGTTTTCAGTAAAGCAGATGTTCTTTTTACAATTGTAGCCTCCTGGGTTCAGCCTCTCTTCATGATGGCTGGCTTTGCTGGACCTGGCTCCTGCCGGCACTGCCAGCATTCCAGTAGCAGGGAGGAACTTGCTGTCTTTGTGCTAAAGGAACAAATTAAACACTGTGCTGCTCAGACTGTTTTTTCTCAGCTGTTCTCTGGATCTGGTTGTTTTTGCTGCGCAGCAAAGTGGGCTGTGTTTAAGAGACTCTCAGCTGGATGGACTGGCTTAGGCACAGCTAGTGCTCTCTGGATGGCTTTCTTTACGGCTCCTGAACTGAAGCTGGCTCGCTTCTGGCCAGTTAGGAATGGAGAGAACAAACGGGAATTTGCTGCTTCATATCCATACAGATACCTCTAGAAAACAGGGATGGAAGAAATCTTGATAAATTACATAGTCCATCCTACTTTAGGAAAATATAATGAAAACATTAAAATATGTGGGAATAACTTGTTCCTAAAAACTTTCAACAAAGATTTCCACGCTTTCCCCAGGCAGCCTTAGCTATCGTTTCAGTTATATAGCTTTTAAATTGTCTTAATTTCCATCTTTCTTGCTGCAGTTTGAGCCTACAATCTCTTGGCAGTTCCTAAGTGAAGAACTTGCTTTGCTACACAGAAAAGCGATAAATCTCCTGTATGCCTGAAGTCTATTATCACGTCTGCTCTTCCCTTCTCTAGCCTGAGTGAAATCAGTTCTTTCCATCTTTCCACATAGATCTTGGTTTATATACCTCTGATGACTCTTAATGTTCTCCTCTGGACTTCTTCTGTTTGGGCCTATTTTTCATGAAAAGTGACGCCCGGAACAGGACAAAATGTTCCAGTTGAAGTTTGACCAGTGCTGCCTCAATGTTTTCTTCTAAATCTCAAAGTTTCTAAAATATTTTCACTGTTGAGTAATTGGAAGGCAGTACATCAACTCCTTTACTGGCATGAATTTACCTCGGCGGAAAATCTGGCCAAAGCATCTGTGTATCAAAGCGTGTATAACTCTCTTCCCACTGCTGATGGGCAGGAAATGTCACAAGAACAACAGATCTTGTACTATTTTTACCACTTACACTGTGATCTGCAAATTAAACCAAGATGATTATCCTTATGGGCTTAGTTCCTGTTAGAACACCCACGTTCTGGTGCTGTGCAGGTCAAAGCGCACTCAGGCCACACCAAACCATAATACGGGAGCAGCCAAGCTGGAGGTATGTCCCTTCTCTGGCCTCAATGTTTGGATGTGAAGCAAATGCATTTCCTTTTCCTCTAACAGACCTGGAAAACTTTTGTCAGCTGTTTTATTGCCTTACTTTAAACAGGATGTCATCTGTTTTACTTAACCAATTGCTTTTATACATCCCAGTTAAGATGATGCTGGTTTTCGCAACGTTAAGTCATTGCTGACTCATCTTCAGGCTGGGTTGTCAGGAAGCCCCAGACCTTTCATTCTGCGAGAAAATAAGTTTGTGCAGCTGATTATTCCTAAAGCACTGCTTTTCAGTTGTTGTAAGTGAATTGCCTTCTGTTTAGTTCAGGCTACTTTTCTAATTCAAGTTCATTCTGAATTTCAACTCTGCTCTCCAAAAGGCAATGCAGAAGTTCTAGTGCTAATTCACAGTCTGCACAGGTAATGTAATGCACAGTGTATAAATTTCACCTGAAAAATGTATTCGTAACCCATATGAAAATAATTACATAATTGCATATAAATGCAATTAAGCCAATTGCTTTTACTTATTCCCCACAGATTTATTTTAAGAATGAAAAAACCTGTAGCTTAAATATATTGATTCCAAATTCTTCATCTTAGCACTTGAAACTGAATTTGCCAAATATTTTTCAGTAGTTAAGGAAATCATGTGGGCATTTCATGAGTCTTTTTCAGCCTTGGGCTTTTGGAGTCTTGGGTGTTTGTTTTGGTTTTGAGGTATTTCTGCTCTCCCTTCTCTGTGATTCTGGTTCATCAAACAAAATAATTGTCTCTGGTTTTGGTATTACCATGTCAAATGAACCATGCCATTGTCAATGCATCCTACTAAGCTAGAGTATTACTGGATGTTATGTGCAGTTATTAAAGGAAGATATGTTGATTGTTTGATCTTAATTTGTTTCTGTGTTTTTCTGAAGAAATGAGGCAAGCAGTGACCAAGATGAGTGGACAGAACCTTCTCAGTAGCCATGTTGTTGTGCTGGAGCTGGCAAGACAAGGCCAGTACAAGCTGGGAAACCAGGCTGCCCTGCTTTGCATACTTCTGGTAGTGAGCAGGGAAGCATTTGTCTTCTACAAGTTGTCATTTCTCCATAGGCGTGGCTGACCCTTGTGACTCGTAGACCTTCAAGATAAAGTTGCTCGTGTTTATTTCTTCACAAAAAATTGTCTGTATTGCAGATCAAGTTAATAGCAAATCATGTGCATTTTCTTAAAAGACCGTTTGAAGCTTTCAAGCCTTTTGAAGTAGACATATGGTGTTTTACAGCAAGGACATTTTCTACAAAATTACTGTTGGGGCCTCATTAGGTTTTAAAGATTAGAGATGGCCAATCAGGCATGCTCCAGGTGTTTCCTCTACTATACCTAATACATGTTTTTATTAAAAATATGACCTTTATTTTCTTTTAAATCATGTTGAACAAAATGGAATTGTCAGTTATTATCAGTGAATTGGATTTTGGTTTTAGGAATAAACCATGCATGTTCTTAATTGTGCATGAGTTTCTTCTCTTTTTCAAAGAGCATGTATTATGATGAAGAAGGTGAGGAAAAAAATCCTTTACTAGATTGAAAACATCAAGATTATAGCACAAAAAAATTGAAATTGTAAGTTTCTTCATTTAAACTAACATTACTGGAGAGGGTAAGATCTGCCGCTCAGCCAGGGATTCCTGTTTTTTGTATATCACAGATTTTGTGGTCTTTTTTTTTTTTTCCTAAGATTACTAGAACATACTAGTGAATTGGCCACATTCTGTGCACAATACTGTAATTCAGTAAAATTTAGTGTTTGTCATAATTTTCAGAAGAAAGTGCTGAAGATTTTAAATCTTTACTATTCCAAATAACAAGTGCTAAAGAACTACCCAACCTTTTAAAAAGGCTTCCTAGAAGAAAAACAACCATGCTCAAAAATACATTACTCCTAAAAAGAAATACTGTCATTTCCCTGCAGTGATGATAGAACAGTCTGTAGAATAGATGTCTGTTGGCCTTCTTAATGTGTTGCCTGACCTAATTTTTGTAAAGTGCAACTACTGTATTAGGAGTCATCATCCAAATGAAAATCATGGCAGTAGAGTTCAAGTTCTAAAATGATTTATATCAAATGATCGTGTACGTAATTTGAAGTAGTTTTTAAAAGAACTGTCTTGTTTAAAAGGGAAAATAATGGAATACTGAATGCCAAGTAAAGTTTGGTATCTAGAAAAAGATTAGCAAGGGAGACATAAAAGTGTTTGTTTACCACCATTCTTCTGTGGAAAAATCAATTTGCTGTCTCACTTGAACTTTCAGTCTTCTGGCAACAAATGTACATGGCCAGAGTAGTTGTCTTTACAAAAAAAACCCAGAAGTGTACAGAAAACCCACCCTTGTCTAGCCTAATTCCCTTGGCTTGCACGTGGGAAATTTTGAATTTAGCAAATGGAACAAGTGTGGTCTGAATCTGCTCTGTTTGGTAGCAGTTGATAAGTTATGTCAAAACAGTCCTGATTACTTGGAACTAAATTCTGCACATTTTTGAAGGAAACACTTGCAGATACTACCACGCTGCAAAAGTGTCTGAAACAGTTGGTGCTGGTACAACACTGGCCAGGCAGGAATGGAATTAAAATATTTCCCCTCTGCCGTCTGCTCTAGGCTTATCAGCTGCTAATGCCATACAGAAACTGTGTCTGTCTATAGTATGCTGATCCAAACTAAAAATGTTTTCCTGCATAAACAGTTCTCTTTTCAAAGAAATCTTTCAGTAGTTTGGGCTTTTAACAAGCATGCTTTAATTGCAGTCAAGTTGTCTCACCCCCAAACCTCCAATGCATCAAAATCTGCTTCCCTTCACAATTAATAACTTAACATCAATTGCACTGACATGAATGGAAATACTCCAGGTTTACAGTGGTCCAGTGCAGACTAGTTAGTGACTGCATATTGGAAATTACTCAAAATCTGAGTTTAAATGAACTAGACACAGAGCATAAATTTAACTTCACATCCTTTAAAAGGACAGTAAAATATTTTATGCAAATGACTTGAGCACTGCAGACTGCATATCATAAATTTAAATAATTTCTTTTAGGAAATTGTAGCAAAGAGATTACTTGGAAATGCACTCTAGAAAAGTTTACTGTAAATATAAATCAGTATAAACAAAGACTTACATGGCTCTTGTGGTTCAAAAATGTAATGTTTTTCTTTTTTGTCAAAGACAACCAGTGGCTGTACTTCATCGCCCACCCCTGTGCTGGGTATATGGGTCGCACTGAGTCAATGTATGTAACTCATGGGGGAGAGCGTGCTTCATGTTTTCTTCTGTGTTCCCATTCTGTCAAGCAAGTGATGCTCAGTCAGCATCAGGGACTAGGAACACAACATGCTTAGCCCATGCCATCTGTTGTCATGTCCTCTCCATGCCTGCAGAAAAAAGGTGACCTACAACCATATAGGAGACATTTACATTTTCTAACTCACTTTGATTCTTTAGCTGCTCAGGACAGGCTTAAAAAGCTGGTCAAGAGCCAGAGAAACAGTGCAGGGTGCTGGTAATGTCAAGCACGTGGGTCCGTCTCTTGCATGGTACACACAGGAAACAAAGTAAGCAAATTACTCTAGCCAGCGATAAAACTTCATCCATCTCCAGAGATAAAGTCTTGAGTAGATGATTTACTAATTTTCCTAATTGCTAATGACTGGACTCTTCCTAGTATTTGGTGTACCTTTTGGAAGCATCATTTTTCCATTAGTGTATTTTTACATTAATAAGTCATCATTTTGTTAGCTAGATGAACCTGAAGTTAAAAGCCAGTGAAGCCGTTATTCACAAAATTTTATGTAATACACACGCATGTTTTTGCCATGGTTAATGAAAAAGATATGACTTATTAAATCAGAAATAATTTGTTAAACATAAAATGTCATTCTCTTAAAGCTATAATTTGATATACCATTTAGAAAGAACAATGTGGATTTTCTCAAATCAGTTGTTTAGTTAAATGCATCTAAATAAACCCAGACAGTGCATTTAGGTAAGTGGTAGGCACTTGAAGACAGTTAATACACAACACCCAGAGAAATGCACATACAAACACAAAAAATTGAACGTAACTGAACTGCGTGTCCCCTCCTGTTTTCTGTTCCCTGTTGGGACTGAGGATCCTGGCGAAAAAACAGTGTTCTGAGTTCGCATGGTACACCCAGTGATTGTCATGCCAGAAAACATGACAGGGAGAGAACAGATCGCTTCCCTTTGCTGAAATAGATGATTTAACCTATTTATGGGACACAGTCGTTAGTCTTTAAGAAAAAAAAGTTCTTAGGCTGTGTGTGTTTGCTGATACCACTTGCTTCTAAATTTGCACCTTATCAATTCATTATTTAAGGAAGCGAGGAAAGACAGAAACCATGTCTTAATTTGTGTAGGCGGATGATAATGCAAGAGCCAGTGAAGCAAGAGGACAACCTGTGGTTGAGCCAAGAGCAAAACTTTTTCTAGAAGGGAGGACGTGCTGCCATCCTCATGCTGTCTGTGCTTCTGCTGGGCAAAAGAGCTCCAGTGCCACCGACACACTGGGTGGTGACACAGGTAAATGGTAACAGGGCAGAAACAGGAAAGATGGGCCTGGCTTCCCCCTCTCTCTGTCTTTCTTCGTTATAACCCACCCTCCCACCCTGGGCTTGCCTTAGGAGGCTTTGAGAGCTGTTTTCAGAGGGATAAAGGATGAGAAATCCAGTATATGTAATTGTCATCATAGACGTTTGAGAAACTCACTGAACCATGGAAACTGCAGCTACTTCAGTCTTCAAGCTTTGGCCTTCCTTAGCTGGTCCTGTCGAAGGATTTTACACAGCTTTAGAGACATTAATAAAGCTGCTCTGTGAGAGAAGAGCTGAATTATTATTCCGGTTTGATAAAATGAAGAGCTGTGATGGGCAAATTAATTTCAGCTTAGCTATGTGGCTTAAGAAGCTTTTGCCTTGCTCAAATCTATGCCCTTTTGGAAGCAAGAGGTTACTGCCCAGGTGCTGGAGGAGCCAAAGGGAATGTCATTTTGGCTTTGGCAACCCACAGTCTGGGTGTTGGCTTGAACTGCCACTGAAGCTGGGTTTCTGCTAGGACCAAGGCAGATACTCTCAGGGCGACCTCTGACAAAGGGCAGAGAGAATAAGATCTCAAGAGGATGCTGTTACTTATTGAAGACTCGGTGTCCTATATACTTTGTCCTACGTCTCAAGGAAAGTTTGAGACAAACCAATACAGAGATTCCACTTTGCCCGAGTCCCTATTTTGTTTCTTCAGCTGCTGGTTTACTTCAGGATGGAAAACTGCAATGTGCAGGCATAGTGTTTAAATTTTTGTTTTGTTTCTCTTCTAGAAAATAAACTGTCTGCAGGTAATAAAAGGCCATCAAATGCTTTTTAAACAAGCAGCTGAAAACATGGCCATAATTGGGAAGAATTTTGAAGTAGGAGTTATTGAGTCAGGAGAAGTGGAATTTTGTAAGCACATTCCTGAGGGAGTGAGTGGGAGAAATCATTCTGTCTGGTGAGAGCATGAAGTAGTGTATATGCATTTTGGGGGTTTATTAAAAGGGATAGTATGCTTCACATGATTCCACTTGTTCAGCAAGCTAGTTTAAATCGATGTTTTCCATCTATACATGAATGAAGAGCTCCATAATAGTCATGCGCACTTGAAATTTTTAACATTGTGAGTTTGTTACTTTGTTTCATTTTTCCAGTCTCAATAACACCTTAGAAATTGAAGATTTAAGGAGAATGAGGATTTTCTTTCCTTTTTTTCCATCCCAAGAGAAGACAGCAAAAAAGAGTATTTTTTCTTTTTATCAGCTAGAAAAGCAAAAGAAAAACAGGTGGATGAGCAAAATACAGGGGTTTTTATTTTGTTGGCTCCAGGATTCTGTTTCTTACCACCAGAATATCTGCAACTGAGTTGGTGTAAATGTCTGAACTGTGCCTTCCTCGACTGAATGCCTATTTCGCCTTTTCTGTTTATGTTCTGTCATAGTAGAGCTAGAGGTATTTTCCTCATTTTTCTTGAAAAATTCACGAGATTTGAAAAGTGTCCCACCTTGTATGGATGCATGAAACCAAGATAAAAACAAGTTTCAGGTGGTGGTGGGCTTTTTGTTTCTTGGGGTTTTTTTGGGGTGTGTTTTTGTGGTTGGTTGGTTGGTTTTGGTGGGGTTTTTTTTAGCCAAAGACATAAACTCTGAACTTCTAATGTTAAAAGAACCTGGTTTTGAGACTGTAATCAGTATCAGGAACCTGAATGTGGGAACTTGACCCTGTCTGTCGAGTATCCCTTGTAATCCTGTAGCTGTCTGAGAAATGAGTCTCTCCATTTCACCATTAAAGCTGCTGCACTGTTCTTTGACTCGGAGGCTGAGTCTGCAGGGCAATAGTTAGAGCTCTCACCTGCAGCGCAGCTCGAGACCTTGTTCAGTGAACATGTCAAAAAGAAAAACGGACAGAGACCTCTTCAGACTGCGGGCCACAGAGCTAATGATAAAGGCTGACATCTCTGTCTCTGAAGACATTTTCCAGTTTAAACTTTTGGTGGTATTGTTTCCACTAAAAGATTGGGTTTCACTGGATTTTCTAATGTTTGTTGTTTGTTTGTTTTTTTTTGATGGAAGTATTATTTCACCAGGAAGCTGACCAGATTTATTTACTCCTGAGTTTATTAAAAAGTTCTTCTAGTGTGCTGGAGAACTCTAATTTGGAGTGGGAAAAGATAGCAATGAGAATATCCATCCTGACTGTCTACTGATAGGCTATTTGAAATGTGGGAAACCTGTAGAAGATGTACAGAATTCCTGGAGCCTTGCAGAGAGGTGTATAGGTGAACTCGGGCAAAGCAGTGACATTCATGCAGAAGAAAACCATATAAACTAGAGCAGAAGGCAAAATCCGACCTTCTTGTTCCTCAGTTTGTGAAGGCCATATTAGTTTGGTCGCAGTGACCCCAGTAAGGAACCCCAGGGACCCAGCAAGGCATTTATGCCAGCACATAAAATCCTTAAATGTAGCTGATGCAAAGGATATTTATATGCTCAGAAGGAATACTAATGAGAGATTTTTCTGGAGCAAATGAAATAAAAAGGAGGTTTGTTCATAAACAAGTGCACTAAATCATAGTGAAGCTAGCATCTTAATTTTGAGTTCAACTGAGAAATAGCTGGAACAACTATTTCAGATCTTGTACAGGGAGTGCAGGTAATCTCAGAAGAAAGGTAGACATTTCCTTGTCAAGCCAATCATACTAGCTTAGATTCTAGAAATGCAATTTACTGTGTTTTCAAGCATGGGTTTTTTTCCTTCATCCCACAGGAATGAGAATGAAGACAGATGGGAAAAAGTGGGGGGGGGGGGGGGGGGGGGGGGGGGCGGGGAGCGGGGAGCGGGGAAGACACTTTTTCTGAACTGGGAAAGTTTGAAGGGTTCTAGAAAGTGTACCTAATGCAGAGCTATTTAGCTATGTTGGACTGAGATACTTCGATGGGCTTTATAAAATGCCTTGCATTAAATACTTATTTTTTCTGTAATACTACAAAACCTTGTGCACCTTAGGAAGCAGCGAATGTTAGCCTGGAATAGCTGCACAAGAGCCAGTGTGTCACTGCCGTCTGTAATTCCAGATAGGCAATAAGATACATAAACATGCACAGTGATGCTTTTATTTTTCTGGTGGAAATCAGGATTTACATTAACCCACACTGAAAGAGAAGATATTCTTTTCCCTTATTCCTTTTTTAATTGTATCTTTGGGTGTGGCTAACTTGAAGTATATAAAGAATGAATTAAAAGCTGTTTGAGCTTGACTGCTTCTGATGTATCAGAACACAATTGTCTCCACGCAACCCTGATATTAACATTAAGTGGAAATTTCTTGTCCTTCGGGTTGCCTTGTAGCATTGGCAACAAACAGAGTTAGTGTTGAGGGGTTTGGATCTTTTTTTTTTTGACAGACAAGGATGATGAATTTCTCATTGCATATGAGATACAATTTCAAAGAGGCAAATGGGGATCAGTCAATGGGTCAGAGAAACACAGATCAAAGACCCATAGTTCATAAAATATTTATGTACTGTTATGAAAATAAAGGGGCAAGGGAGCTTATGTAACATACCATAAGAACTGAAAAGCCAGCATAAAACTTTCTTTCACATCCCCCAGCTGAACCTAACTTACGTCTTTCAAGAGAAAGTGCATCCAGCCATGGCTATTCTGCAACTGGCCCAGGGTGTATGCCATTTCCAAATATAATAATTTGGTTCTTTGCTATTCTATTGTTCCTAGGCTGATGCATCATTCCCAAGCTATGCTCATTGTGACCAAGTGCAGAAAACTAGTTTGCCACAAGATTTTTTTCCTGCATAATAATGCAATCTGCAAATGGAAAAGGGGCAGGAGGGAAGCTATATTAGAAAATTTACTGGATGGTTTAAACTTGAATGCCATTCCAAAAAAACCCCCAACTCACAACCCAGAGCCCACCACTACTATCCCCCAAAGCAGAAGAAAAAGCAGGCAGTAAAAGCCTGGGAAGTAATGGTGTTTTCTGTTAGCTAGCTCATGGTGTCCTTTACACTGTTATTTGGTATCATCTTGTCTAGATCAGAATTCAAATTTCATTTGATTTTAGATAAATAGCTCTTTGGTTTTCAAATACTGCACTTATATAGCAACAGCTACAACTGGCTTTACGGCTAAAATACTACGTACTGAAAGCCGCAAAGGAAAGTGTACAAAAAGTAATGAAAGGCTTAATTTAAAATTTTGGGTAGTGTTAATAACTGGATCAAGCCCTAAGGAAATCGTGAAGTCCCTCTGGTCCTAATGTGGTTTCCATGGATTTTTCATCTTTCCCTTCTTTCATCTTTCTTCCTAACATGGTGCAGCAGTCTCCATTCTTACCAGGAGAGATCGATGCTGTTCCCCCAAATGACCATCAGTACTGCTTCCCTGCTGGTTAAACAGATTCTATCAGAACGATAAAAGAAGCTTCATTTTCCTAAGCCAGAGCCAAAATGCCTATTTAGCCCAGACTCAGCTCGCCAAGGAATGCAAGCTAAGGCTTTACGGATCTTTTGCTGCTATCCCATTTTGTTGCTGCTGACTCTAGCTACCTCTCTCGCATTTTGATTTTGAACACGCACACGTAAGCCCAATTTTGAAAGGCAGGTGCTTGATTTTAACACAAATAAAAGCAAAGTTGGTCCTGCAATTTATAGAACACTGCTCATGGAAAGCTGGGCATAAAATGAATAATTGAAAGATTTTACAGTCATGCAGTCACATTACCAGAACTCAATGTATATTTTGTGCTGAATATTGAAGAAGTCAACAGGGAATATTAGTGAAGAACTGGTGTGTTTAGGCAGCATGTTTACATTGTAGGGGCACATTCACAGAACGAGTTGAAAGTGTGTTGTATAGTGTGTACCCACTCTTGTGAGAAACCTGGGTAACTGATCCCATTGCGCTCAGTATTTGCAAAGTTGGCAACAATTTGTTAAGCTCAAGTTGTGCACGGTAAGGAATTGCAGTAGGAAGTTTCAGGTTTGGTTAATGTAGATGGCTAAAAATCTGTGGAGAAAATTGTTAAGACACAAACTAGATCAAGTTTGCAACTGTGAATCGGTTAGTATCAGGCATCTAACTGCATTCTTGCTTTTCTAACCTTTGCTTGTGGGAGGCTGCTTTTTCGAAGAGCTGTCTTGTTTTCCATCGCTGGGGCACTGGACCTAATCCTGAACTTTTCTTACGCCTTTGTGGAGCCCCAGGCTGTGACTGGGAAGAGCAGGGCTCTTCCTACAGTTATGCCTTTGGTGCTGGGTTACTTCTGCGAGATGCTTCATTTTTCCCTATTTTGGAGCACCTATATTTAAAGTAGGGATGATGATATATCTGTTTTGTGAGACACTTTGAGACTGGAAAGGAATTGCTGTGTAAATGAGTTAAATATTTGTATTACAAATAGGAAAATACAGATAAGAATTTTGTTACTAAGTTAGCTGACAGGCTCCCTGAAGGGTTTACAGCTTCTTCTGGGCTGCTTCCCTCCTATGTGACCCATTAGAGCTACGCTAAGAAGACAGATTTGTTTAATGAATGGAAAAGTCTCATACAAACAAAACTGAACAGATGTGATGTTCTGATATTCAGCAGTTTTATTAACATCTTCACGTTCTCCCAAATGAAGATAGCTCTGTGGTATTGTCACAACTCATCAGCTCTGTGTGGTATTGTACAGTTGTAATGCAGACAATACTATACAATGTCAGCAAATTACTGTGCGTGCATTCAGTTGTGCCGATTTTCTCCTCCTTTAACTCTCTTGGCTCCTGAAGAGGAAATAAATGTTTTCTCATTCATGGCAGATACGAAGCATGCCTGATTCTTCTTTCTTCTCCTTCCGTCTTTTCCCTTTACAATCCCCACAATTCCCATATTCCTCTCCCCATGCTGAGATGAATGTTGGAAATAACAAGAACAGACTCTGAATGATGATGCTTCATTTGTTTGGCATTGCAGCGTTTTGTTCATTTTGACGTTATTACAAAGATTCTTAACCACTGAAATCCGTAATTTCACAACCTTGAAAGGACAAAAGTGATTTGGGAGCCACAAGTTATTTGCTACTGATTGAGTAATGTTCCACATAGTTAATGGTGCTTGAAAAGGAGTGATGGGTTATGGTCTTACTGTTGTCTTTTTCAACAAATGCTTGGCTCCTAAAGAAACCCTAAAGTTTAAGATAAAATGTGAAGGAGTTGCTTTTCTGTGGTGATGATAATTTTGGTTTGGAGACTCTGAGAAAACAGAGTGTGCCTTTGTAATTTCCCTTTTGCAAAAGAAAAAAAAAGGGGGCGAGGAGGACTACATCATTCATGTGATTACTTATATGATATACAGTTCCACTGGGGCAAGAGGATTACAAGTCAATATAGAGAAAATTTACTGATCTCCTTTGTCAAAATAAGTGTTTTGGACAGTGTACGTATTTTCTTCTAATAAAAAAGTTACTATGCTACTCTGAGGACCTGGATGTCATATTAGACCTCCTCATGCCTAAATTTGTACTCACCTTAAGAAATTCAGTTGTCCTGGCTGGAGTGCTAGGGTTACAGAAAAGCCTTGAAGGACCAGATTTTTTTTAAAGGATATTTAATAATGCATATCAGGAATAAGTGATCTTTTTATAATTTCTGTAACTTATATTGATTTCATGGAGATTTAGGGACATGCTTTCGAGAATCCCATTAGGCACCTATTTGTGTCTTTAGCTGTAAAAACTGGTTTCTGAATTTCTTGTGATCTTGCAGACTGGAAGTGCACTTAAGCATCAGTTCAAGAACAAGCAGTTGTTTAAATCCATCCTGTTCAAGGAAGCTCTTCTATCTCCAATGAATTTAAGCAGGTATGGAAAGTCTTTCCATACAAAGGGGTCTTCCCAAGTCAGAGCTCTGTAGCGATTTAGTGAAACAAACACTTTGATAAATGCTAAACGTGGTTCCCTTTCTTCTCAAAGAATCACTACTTCTATCTTTTATTTTTAATTTCAAAAATTTTGTTTGTCACAGCTCCAAAAGAAACCTTTGAAAAAAGCAAATGCTTCATATTCTAAAAGATCTACTTCGGTTTTTCTTAATTGTTTTTAATTTACAATATTATGTTGATTTTGTCTTTCAACTGTTGAAGTTAGTGATGGAAATTCATGGGCTATGACAATATATGCAATCAATTAGTAACACAACACCATAATTTATGCTCATTCTTTCTGTATAATATACATGGGTGGGTTGTAGTGAAATCAAGAATAATAATGGCATATAGCTGAATGAGAGAAGTATGACTGTATGAGCACTTTTTTGGTTTGACTGTAGGACAAAATAGGTTACTATCAAGTGTCCATCTGATAAGTGACCTTGGGGAACGGAAAGAGCAGCTAGGTCCAAACAACCGAAATGAGAGATCTAAACAAGGGCCCTGTGCAGTCAGTACAAACGTCATCCTTATGAGTCAGGCTGCTAATCCCATCCACCTCTCCCAAGATACTCTGCCTTGAAATTCTTTCACGGAATAGTATGGAATATTACGCATACAGAATAGTAAACTACTACCTCCATATGAGCAATCTACATTTTCAAGAAGATAACTTCCCTTAAATCACTTATCACAGGGTATATGATGCTCATATCACTCTATTAAACAAGTGTTTTCAGGTAGTGGGGAAAAAGATGCACAGAAGGCAGGTGTACAACATAGATGGCATCTATACATAGGTTCCACGTATGTACTAGGATTTCATTGTTTAATATGTTGAATGCATCCTGCCAAAACTTTATGTGTGTCTGATTTGCACCTCACTTATGCTTATAGAACTCACTCTATTACATGAGTCATTTTTGCCGTATTTGGTCTGGAATCAAAATCACCTACTAACATCTTAAATAAGACACAGTTTGTTTAACATATTAACATTTTATAGCAAATATTTTCTGTATGCTTTGCTATACATGTAAGAGATGTGGTTTCTAGATTTTTGTTGGACTAACAATGATCAGGCACCTGTTTCCATTCACCCCCTATCTTATACTCCATTTTATTTCTAGGCCTATTGTGCTGCGGCCACACTTTCTGTTAGGCTTTTGGACACCCCTGCAATGCAAACAGTAAAGCAAGATGTGACTGAGGAGCAGTATAAATGAGAAATTACCGATCGTTAGAAAGGATTAGAGAGCACAGCAGTGACTTCCAAGATAGCACTACTTGCTTTGCTAAGCCGGATTTAGGAGGGAAATAAAGAAGCATTTATCCAAATCACTTCATTACTCAGTTGAATGGAGGCCTAGAAACAGAAGTGCTGTTAACCTCTGTCCCTTATTAACTCTAGTTTGTTCTCTTTGGTGGTGTAGGAAACTGAAGGGAAGGGAAAAGTGTAGCAGGATAGTGGGAGGGGGCTTTGTAGTGCCCCATGCCCTGGCATCTTGCAACCATCACATGTGTGGGCTGCCATTAATCCCCGACACGGAGAGCTTTCTGATTTCACTGCACTCCTGCTCTGCATGGCAGCCTTACGTTTTTCCTAGCCTTTGCCTATTTTGGACAAAATGCAAAGATAGAGACTCCAATCTGTTTGGTACAGAAGCAGCAAACAGCTCTATGAAGTACCAAGCTCCTGGTGTTATGCTGCCTCATCACAGTCGGAGGCAGCTGTGGGAGCTGAATCTCGGGGCGTTCTAGTATTCGCTCCTGTTACAAGGGGTCACAGTGAGCTGGGCACAGTACCTGCTGAAGCTGGTTTGTTCCTTTGGAATTCCAGCCTATGGAGCTTTTAAGAGAGAAATAAACTGATGACCACAACATTTAAGGATACATGGGAAAAGAGTTCAGTTTGTCGTCATACTTTTATTGCTTTACAAAAGTGTGAAAATCCCTAAAGTTAGAAAAATGTTGTGCTTTGAATACAGACATTTTACTTTCCTTTTTCTGCCATATTATACAGTATGTAATATGTTAGTTAAAAATTGTCACATAAATGACTGACAGCCCTGAAACGCTGCTCCCCACTCCTTCCTTCCTTTGCTAGAAAAGCACACCTACATCTACATCCACTCAGATAATGGCAGTGAAAGTATTTAATTTCTATGTTGAATCTCCCCTGTGAATAAACAAAGATGTTTTATTTCCCCATATTGTCAATCAGGAACCTTCCATCTGGGACCCAGGTTAATAAAATAATTAATTATCTTAATACATTATTTCTTTGGGAACCGCACACAGTGTCTTCAACACCAGCCATTGTCTTAATCAAAAATGGACTTGGCGTGTTGTGGTCAGTTCCAAAAAATTTATTTTAATACAATATTTTTCAGGTAAAGCAGGAAGTAGAAAAGAAAATCCAGTAATGCTACCAACAGTGTGAATTCAATGAGGAAGTAGGATCTAGAAGCCAGCAATATGTGGCTGAATTAGCACGTAACTGCTGGTTATCATTGTGAATGAGTAGGTGCTTCCAGGTGCTGTGTTTTAACAAACTGGTTTTAGCATCAGGGTGAGGCTTCTTTGCATCCCGCCAATGGTTTTTATCAGAAGATAAAAAGCTCATTTTGAGCATTAGCTATAGATGTCGTACCATCCCTGCTTAAAGGAATAAGAAATACAAAAGACTTAAGAAACTATATGAGAGTGTCAGAAGGACAAAAGAATTGGAGGTCAGTTGCAATGCTCAGGCAAAAAACTATGCAGAACCCAGAAGAAAGCGTGTCTCTTGGCTCCCAGCCCTCTCTTTCAAGTCAAGGTTATTTCCTTTGCTAATGATTCAGCGCCACTGCTGTTGCCAGTAAATGTCAGCCCGGAAAACTATCTATGTTGTTGAAAAGGCAAAATGCATTTCTTTCTTCAATCCAGATAAAGGTGTTCTTTATGGTCACGTGGCCATAGCTTTTCTTGGAAAATTATTTCAGTTCTAGCAAAAGCTGTGGAGTGGCATGAAAAAATTTCCAGCTCGTGTCTGTCCCAGGATACCTGCAGAGACAACAGCAAAGGGCATCGTTATCTTGCCGTCAGGAATGTGGGCGTTAAAGATCTTAAACAGAAGGTGTCTGGGTGGGTTTTGCAGTCTGTGTAAAACTTGGAAATTATGTTGCTTAAGTGAAATAAGTGGATTGTGCACTCTCACTTTTTCAGTTTCAAATAACTGTTTATCATTTAATATGCAACCGATGTGTCAACAGTATCAATTACAAGTGTCTAGAAATGTGTAATTAATCTTTAACCATAAATGCTCAGCTATATCACATTGCTCTAAGTTGATATCCTGCTATGTTGAATTGCTCTGTGATAATGAGAGATGAAGGAAGAGATAATAATTTCCTTTTGATGCAATGTATGTGTTACACAATCATGTTATACGATGGATTGCGTTAAGTAGAACAAATAGAATAGCAGAGTTGAGATGAAACAGAAATACGTATCCAAGGGTATTTCTTAATTAATCGGCATTCACAAGGAATCCCTACACTAAAAAAGAGGCTTCATGTATTAATTCAGGGACTCATTTTGATATTTTGATGACACTGAGCAAAAATGTATCTAAAAGAGTATGCAAATGAAATTGATGGAGTTGATCCTTCTATTTAAGTAGGTGTGTATTGATTGCAGGGGCTAGAATTGGTTCTTCCTATAAGAGGTGCATTGAGAAAATTGAACTTGAGACATAACGTAGAGCAAGATAATAGGAATATTGTAAACACTAAAGAGAGATAGTGGCCATTACCACTTGATTAGCATACTCTCAATAATAATTTATCTCCAATTTTAAATTGGAGTTTTAAAGACTGTTCTAAGGTTTTGAAAGAAACTTAATGGGCCTATGATATACTTAAGCTCAATAAAGTGATGAAGCTCTGACATTCTCCAATGTCATGCTCAGAAACGGTATGTTTATGTAGTTGTTCAATGGTTAATATAAAACTATAGCTTTCACAAAGTTTGGGTGTTGTGTGAAGGTATCTAAAACACTTAAGATGTCTCTGAATAATCCTGATTTTTTTCAATGTCATAATGTTCTTTAATTATAAAGCAATTATGTCTCTCAAATGATATCATCTAAAATCATGATATGGTAGTTGTTAACGTGTATTTTAGATCTTGTCATTTTGTCCTCAGTCATCCATGCTGTCAATTCAAGGTCATTTAGGTTGATATAGACTCTAAGTATTGGATATATGAATAATACATAAGGACAATATTAATTCAGAAATAGTAATAAATGGTCAAAATGGGTACTTTAATTAAAGTGTAAAGTGAGAAAATAACTGTTTGGCTGCTACCTTAAGGGCTGCTATCGAGTATGTCATTTTTATGAAAGATGCCTTCTTATGAAAGGCAACCATATAATGAATATCTTTCACATCCCTTAGGTGCATTCACCAAATAATTTCTTATATAAAGATGAACTAATTTTTCTAAACTGTCACAGAATTATGAGTTTCAGCCTTGAGATTTTTAGCTGAAAATTATTTCACACATTTACGTGGCCATTTTTTTTCCTGGTTATGTAAGAAGGCCTGTGTTATTACCAATTTAATGTATTTTTTTAGGCAGAATGCTTCGATGAGACACACTGAAATTCACACTATCTGTAAGAATGACTAGTCCAAAATATTAATAGTATCTGAGATTGTATTATCTTGGCACAGCAGTGAATGCACAGGTTAAAGTGAAGGCTGCTTTTTACACAATTTCAATGCTCAGGAGTTCCGTGCTGTAGCACAGAGAACAGCCTTTACAAACTGGTAGGTGCTGTGTCCCTCTCCTTGCGTGCTGTTTTTACTTCAGCCTCGTGCAGTGCTTGCAACAGGGTCTGCAGCCCACTTTTTGAAGTGCCCAAGGGGGGAATTCTGCCTGCCAACTTAGGGCTTTTAGATTCCATTTATCTCATTTTCATCTCTTTTTCCTCCTGTAAAAATGACTGAAGCTGGACTAAAAAACTCACCTCTTACTAATGAATTGTTTTACCTTTGCCATTTGCTTGCCTTAACTTCAGAGGAATATGCAGGGCTGGTCTGTTCATGTGAGCCTCTCTTCTTGCACGTGTAGCTCCGGTACACTCCTGACTTCTCAGCAGTGCATTTCTTTTCCTCATCACATGTTGATTAGGTGTAATATCCAATGGGATCTATTTTTGCTGAGAGGCCAGAATTTGGTGGCAATGTTTGGATTTGTGGTTGGCGTGCAAAGTATTTAGTCAAATTGTTTTCTTCTCATGTCACTTACATGTAGACATGAAACAGATCGCGCCGATTATGCAATAACACATTCCTCCCCCCCCCCCCCTTTTTTTTTTCTAAATGAATAACATGCAGTGATAAAGTTGGAAATGTTGTGCTCTGTTTCAACAGCTGCAGTGAACTGAGAGCAAGGAAAACAATAGCTGCATACACACATGTGCATTCCAGCTGCGGCTGACTCCCATGTTCTCCTTTATTCTTTTTGTCCTCCCATTTCAGCAGAGAAATTGTCTCAATGACAGGAAAGGTTAGTAGTGGATATGCTGCCAGTTTAGTACTGTTTTGTAAAAAATCAGAATTAATGTATAAAAATACTAATTACATCTTAATTTGTGGGGTGATTTAAAGTTGAAACTTCTGCTTGACTTTCATTATACGATTTTTATTTTTCCGGGCACCAACAGCCCCTTGCAATCAGGAAAAGTAACCCCGATGAAATACAGATAAAAGTTTCTGTTTATTTTCTCTCCCAGCTTGGTTACACAGTCAGCTATTTTTCCTTTAAAGCCGGCAACTCTAGAGACAATTTCTTTTCTGCTGTTCATCAAGCTCTGCCTCACTCCTGGGTGCCAGTTGCATCAGCAGGAGTTGGGAAGATAAAAGAGAGTAGAGCTGGTGGATACCCTTGAGATGCAAAATTGGTCAGAATATAGAGCTACAAAGAACAATATTTTCTGGCTTGGTTCTCCAGCTTGTGAGCAGCAGGGTCCATCGTTGTGCGTGGGGGCTTCTGAACCACCACAACCATCACTGCAAGTCCCTCTGGTTCTTGCTATTGATAAATGTTTATTTTTGCTAGTGTAACTGGGTGGCATTTCTAGGTGCTAGATGATAAAAATGTATTTGCAGTGTAAGTGATGTAGTGGTGTAAGTATGTTATTTAAATGGCCAAATGTCAAGGCTTGCATGAGAATTTTCAAGTGATTTTGAGGTTGAGTTGATACATCAAAATCCAAATGGCACTTGGATACCTTGACTCCTGTAGGTGCTTGGAAAAAGGTAATTGGAACAAAAAAGGTAACATTATTAGTCCACAAATAAATCACTACTTATTTTTTCTTTTCCTGTATTTGATGGAAGAGCCTTAGGTGATTTAAAAACACACAGAAAACCCACCCCACTCCCCCAAAACTGGGAAGTAGGGTAAGATTCAGAACTTTTCAAGTGAAATGTTTGCAGTAGCGCTGCCAGAGTGATAAAACAGTAAATAATTTGTTAGACTTTTTTATATAAACGCTTGGTTTAGAAGTGGATATTTTTCTGCTCTGATTTATAAGCACATAAAAATTCAAAGCATACAGCTGAAGATGAAATGAATGTGTGTGTATGTCTGTGTGTGAAAACTTTGGTTTTACGTGGGCTGACACAGTGAAAGGCTGCAAAGGTTTGGCATTCACATTTAGTCTTTAATGTTGCATTTGCTTCTCTGATCCTTCAACGCTCATAACCCACCTTCCCTCCCCAAAATCTTAAAGCTTTAAACTAGAAGATAAAAATGGTTAAATTATAGATTCATAGGGTTTTTTTCTGGCATACATTTAACAGTGACAGAAGACTTGAGCAGAGAAAATGTTCTGAGGGGGATTGTTCAGATTCAGTTGGGCTTCCCTGTTTCTTTCCCCAGGAAAGTAGGAAACCTGAGGCAATGACACAAACCCAGGTCTCATCCCAGTGTGCATCCAGCATTTGGTCAGTTGAAGAGTTGAGAACCAGGACCATGGGGACCAGAGGGATCATGCCTACTTCAGAAAATGGACGGCCTTTGCCTCCCTAAGATTTGAAAAAAAATATCTCAGTGTTGGTCAGGCAGTGGCACAGTATTCTGCATGTCATTTGCTGCAGAAGAGCTCATTTGAACCCTCCAGCCATAACTCATATCCCAGTGAAGAACTCTAGTAATAAATCTTTGCTTCTTTTTTTTCTAGAAGGAGATTTTCTTCTGTAAGTCATGCACCCACCCATCTTAGGGAAGTAACTCTCTAACTATGGTACCATTTGCACATATCAATAAAAGCATTTTCTGATTCAGACCACTTGGACAATGCTGTAGATACGCAGAATATCTTACCCACAATCTTAAGCAGCTAGAAAAATAGGCAGCATAAGCCAACACATCCTGTCTACCCTTAATTTATATTGTTCAGCAAAAGGGTACATTTTGTGACAGGTCATGTTCTAATGTAGAAAGCGTTTCCTTCATTCCTTAGTGTTGTTCAGGATTTTAACCAGGACAAAATGCTGCATGGCTGACTTGAGAGTTACTACCATACCTATCGCATCACTCATGTTCATGGCTCAAACTTTGATTGCTTGCTTTGGTCTTGTTTCAGCCAACTACCTGGCTGAAACTACATTCTTATTTAAACTGTGTGTTGAACTGAAGCCTTAGCTCTAACTTTACTTTGGAACCAAGTAGCCAGAACTTAGGGCAGAAAAACCCACCATCCCCAGCGCTGCTGCATAGCTGCTGTTTCTGAAAGACAAACTGTAACTCCTGTAGCATAGGCTTAAGGCTTCTTAAGATACTTTCTGAAAGACTATACAGCATGAAAACCCAACCTTTTATGCTCTTGTTTAGAAAATGTATCACGTGGAAGAGTACCCGGTTGCCATCATACATCAGTACTGAAGAAGTGTGATTGACAGAGCTTAGCTAACCCGGTCTGGTTCAGAACAGATTAGTCCAACTTGCTGCCTTAACAAATGCTGAGATGCCTACTGCCTGCATTTGCTCTCATGGAAGCATGATAAGTGGAAATTAGCAAAGGCAAGACTGGAAATAAGACAGACCTGAACGTTTAGACAACACTTTGCTTATCAGTAAATTTATGTAATATGAAATGAGAAAGAAGCACTGTGGCTACAGGCTATGGCTTCTGTTGTCATCAGTGTGAAGAGACTATGAATTGATGCTGACTGCTTTGCAGCAATTCATGTCAGGCTGTGATAGGTTTATTTGCATCTCATTTAAATTAGCTTAGCTCAGTCCTCTGCCCCAGTGTCTTCAGTATCAACCTGCTCCTCTTCCAGTTTTACTTTCTCATTATATTTTTTAAAACCTTAGCAGATTCAGCATAAAACGTTTAGTTCTTATGGCAAATCTTTCTGATGCAAAATCATTTTTGTGTGGTTCTTTCGTGTCGGTCCGTGTCTGATCAGGAACTTTGCATCTCTCTGCCATGCTCTTCACCAGCTTGTTTGGCTGGCTGAAAGCAGAAGGACTTTCCAGACAGCTTCTCTTTCCCACGCAAGCATCTTACAGAGCTCCAAATAACTTTGAGGTAAATAAGAGTAAACACATCTGCCCAAAGTAACAGCTTTTTCAAACGATTACGGTTTGTGGACTTCATGCTTAAAGCCTCAGTCCACAATAAAGTAGTCTTTATCAATCTGTTTTCTTTTGCTGGTCATAGGGCTCTGCTTCTAGTGATTTGCTGGTGGCAAGTGTGTTGTTGGGTTTTTTTCTCCCCACTAACGTGGACCTCTGAGGACTGGGAACCTCCAAGCATAAACTGTCACCAATTTCTATATTCTTTACTCATCTGGAATAGCTATATTTCTAGCTGTTGTGTTATATGTAAAGTTTCAGGTAAGATGTCAAAGACTGTTCTTTAGCAGTCCCTAAGATAAACTGCTATCTACATGCTGTATTTTATTATTTTTAACAAGAAAATGCATAATCAATAACGATCCCTTCAACTAATGTAGCATGTGTACCTCAGTGCTATCACTGTTTGCAACTCCTTCTGGCAGATGCTTTTTTTTATTTGAAATACTCTTTTCTAAATCCTAGGCTAAAGTTTATTATTTTTAAAGCTGCGAAAAAAAATTTGACATATCCTGAGCTATGCAAGCATAATAAAAATATATTTTCCACATGTACTAACTAGACCTGTGCTAGCAAAAGTTCCTGAAATTAGAAACTTCAAACTGTGCTCCTCTGTTAATGAAGATTAACAAGAATCTCAGTTCGAAGACAATTAATGCAGTATTTTAAAATCATGAGAACTTAAAATCAATAGTTTTGTACATGCACATTACGAAATTAGGAACATCCCAGCTTCTTCCTCAGTACAGAACCCACCCTGAAGTTAAGGGTGAAAATACTCAATAGAAAACTCCTTGGGGAAACTTTTTTTAAGGACAACTGGTTTGGTCTACATACGTTTAAGACTGCATAAGCAGTGTGGGGATGTGAGGCATGCCAGGAGAATCTCTTGTACAATACAGACCTTAAGTCTTGCTCTCTGCTTCAGGTGAATAGTAATGAAAATGTGCAAAGATTACTGTCATTGATCTGCTTCTCTACTTTGGTTTGCTCTCCAGATGGGAACAGGGAAACTAATTTAGCTTTACTAAGGACATCAGAAAGGGGAAATTAACCCTCGAAATGTTAATGCATTCCTCAAGCTCAGGTCAAATTGACTTTAGTATCCCCGTTGTGATTTACATCCACAAAGGCTCTGGCACTTGAATGTGCAGTTGACCTTTAACAACTTAATGGTCTCTGCACCTTGAGACTGAAGGCAGGAGTAATGTAAAAGCCACTGGCTTAGCTTTGTGTCTTTCTAGATTAAAACAGGATGGGAAATGGTGTTGGAAAGCAGTACCCTGAGCTCAAACTCAGGATGGAGGATTTATTTGTTTATTCATTTGTTTTAAGAAATATTTCTCTCAGCATCCAAGAAGCAAAGGACCTGTGAAGTCATCAAGATACTCCCACTGGGAGTCCACTGCTTTAAACTTTCCACTACAAACAAGTAAACAAAGTGGTGTAACAGTCAACTAGCCTTAAACAGCTGCCTTGGCTGGCACAGTTAGCAGTGTTTTCACTGTAAACATCTGAACAACTTCCACACTAAGAAAATAGAAGAGTAGAAAATGCGCAAGAAAGAGCCATCCCAGTGTAGTGAGGATAAATTCATTTTCAATATGCTTATTATTAGCTGAACATTTCACATAAATCTTACTTAGTTCCTTGTTCTGCAGATTTCAGATTGCAGGTAGACAGCTGAGATCTAGGAACTTGGAGGGGTAGGGAGAAAGAGGGCATAGTACATGCATATAAAGTATTCACAAGTCTTGAACCCCTGTACTTTGTACAGAATATTATCAGTCTGTTACCTGTATATAAATACTGTCCATAAAGGTAGAAGTGTGGAAACCTATGAAATGAGATTTTGTGGCCTGTCACCATTTGTTTGTGTATAACTGGTTACCAGTGTTGTAATTATCATAATGAATTCCAGACTAGTCATGATCATAACTGACTTTTGGCATTTGGGATTAAATTAAACCAATTTATTCTAAAGAAGTTGCTAGTATTGTGGTAGAAAGCGATGAAATCTATAGAATGTATTTCACAAACACTTCATGGCAGTTAGTGAGCTCGTGAGTTTATCTTCTAGAGAACTCCTCCCAAAGCAGCATCTGCCTCTTATTTCCTTTATGTTTTGCCTCGTTCAGTTTTTTCTTCTCTTGAACAGCCTAAATACAGTTTCAGAACAGTAATGTTGAGACACTTGCCTTATTGCTGTTAATGCCCTTTACTTCTATCTTTTGCTCAGATTATTTTGTTTTCCCATGAATGGTCTGCAGGTCCTTTGAAAACAAAATACTTTCACCGAAAAAGTAGCATTGGCACTTAATGGATCAATTAGGAAGGCATGCGGTACAGGAAAGTGAAGAAATCATGACCATTTTTGTGATAGTGAATAATAGTCTGATAATTAGAGGTTGACATTTTTGTGAAACACTTCTACAGTTAAAATGTTTGGGCTTAAATTTGATTATTTTGCAGATCCCTTTTTACATTTATGAATATAAAAGTGCCTGTCTCAGTGTATGTGTGCATATATGTATATCTAGAAGCATAGCTATGCCATAAATAGCACACACACGGGGAACACACGAGCATCTCAGCAAGGAAGCCAGCAGCAGAGAACTGAAGCAGGACTGCTGTATGTGCCTTGTAGCCAGCATATTGAATAACTTACTGGGGGGACTGCTGAAATAAGATGCATTCCTGTGTACCAGATAACTTCCTAAGAAGAATATGTATCACCGAGGCTAATTCTTGGTAATTTTTGGTTCAGTGTTTGTCAGATTAACAGTGCAGGAATTTCATGCTTGGATATATAATTGAAAGGCCCTGGGGAATCTGCATGTTGTTTATGAATTCTTTATGAGAATTAACTTTGTACGAAATATCATACTTTCTGTGTGGGCATTGTAAAGAGGCAAACCGGTTTGCAATGTGTCACAGATTCTGTTGTCCATTCCCCCCAAAGTTCAGCTTCTGTGTTGAGGGGCAGGGCAGAAGGATCTGTTACAGCACCGCTTTTGAGAAAATACTGACTTCCAGCAAAATAAGCTTATCAGGGCAGAAACTTTCCAGCGGGGATTGGGGGTTGATCCCAAGGTAGAAGTGGCTGTCAACATTTAAGAAACCAGAAACTATTTAGTAAAAGAGCAAGGTGGGGGCAAGGACTTTTCCAGTTGGATCAAATACAGGGAATTTACTGAAAGAGTTTAAAAAGGCAGAGGAAAGCAAAGGAGAAGGCAATGAAATGTCTTGTAAACATCGTTCCCTGAGGACTCTCAGAGGTGGAGTGAACTGAGGTATGGGGCACTGCCATTAGTCAGCACGGTTTCCTTACTGCAGTTTACCTGTTTTAAAAGGAGAATATTATACTTGAATCATAGGAAAGACGTGGGTATTTGCGTGTGCCCATCGTATTCTTTTTTACAAAAGCAAAGTGTCGACCCCAGAAACTCATGATTTTGTGAGTGTGCTTTAACTACGGCAGTATCTCTTCTGTCAGCACCAGCTGGTGAGTTTGGGGACAATTGGATGGCAGGGCTCCCAATCCACAAACTGCTAACAGAAACAATGCTCTGAAAAAGTGCCAGGGAGACAGAGCAAAGCAGCAGCCCTTGTGGTGTAGTTAGCAGAGGCTAGCTTGAAGCAGAGAGTGCAACACCCAAAGCTTCTGCAACGAATTAGGCTAGAGCTTCTGGTTCCGTGGAAATAAGGTCAAGAATAAAATGGGAGTTACACAATTATTACAGATTGGCAGGCATTAAAGACATCTATGGTGCCTTCTAAGATCTTGGCCAGGAAGACATCATATAAAAGCAGACTTTTAAGTTATTTATGGACAGGCAGAGCCTAATGTTTTTAATTTTCTAAACAGCTCAGGAGGCCAATCAGATTGGCAATACTAGCAGAATGTGTCAGGAAGTCCCAACTCCCGCTAGCACAAATTAATTAAAAAAGTGGTTTTGGGGAAGATCCACAGTATTGGTGGACCTAGCCATTCTATTAATGACTGAGAATTTGATCTATTCGCACACGCTGGGAGAAGTCTTCTTTGCTTTACAATATGCTGTTACATTTTATTTTTTAGTGTCAAACCAATATAAATGGATTTGTCCTTGAATTTTGATGCTTGCTGCTGCCCATGCTGAATTCATTTTCTAATCATATGGAGCCCATATGTATTCTTTACACATAGACTGTACTGCACTGCAGAATTTATTATCCGATCCTTTAAATATACTGCTGTTACATGCTCAAAGTCCAGCATTTTTATATGCTGTAGATATGTTTACCAGTAGAAAATTATGAGGCACTGTAAAAATTGTATTTGTCCACATAATTTTCTATAACCATTTTTAATGGGGACATGTGACAGCTTTCTGTGGAGGAAAAAAACCTACTTCCAAATATCTGTCCTCCTGTATATATAGGTATTTTGACTAGCTCAGTTCACGGAAGGAAACATTTCATTGAGCAGTTAGGCAAGGGCAGAAAATGACTGCTGAACAGGAGATCCAGTGATGAAATCACCACTTCCTTCTGAGTGATGGCTCATAAACCTCTTTCCCTGTAACTGCACATGCATCCTTCAGTTTTGGCCAGGATACTTGCCATCCGCACATACTTATGCCTCTTACTCAGGAGATGAATGCCGGAGCATGGGACTGTAGGTGTTCCAGGAGAGAGCAGAGCCAGGCCCCATCATGTGCATGCTGATGGCTGACCCAGTTGTTTTAATATTAGTAATATCTCTTCTAAGTCATAGCCTGTATGCATATTGCATGACGGATGACCAGAAATCCGACTGTCGGGCTGTCAGCGTTGCGCGTGCCGGGAGAGCTGGTCTCCGGTCAGTGCTGTAGGACTTGCTCATGCTCAGAAAAAACAATGTCATCATTCTGCTGTCCAGGGTTTGTATCATACAGAAGGGGTACCGTAAAGCTCTGGGAGTTTGCTAGCTTTAAAATAGTACTGCCCAAAGAATGGCTCACGAGCAGCATGTTGCCTCTGAGATCCTTTGACATTGCTCACAGCTACGAGGAAATTAAAACATGAAAAATGAAGCCAGCAGGGAGAGAAGTGTGTGATGCTGCTGCGTCTTGTTTTTTCAGTGTTGTCGCCCACTGGCCAAAGCGGGGGAACTGCTCTCAGACACTTGTGAAGCAAAGCAGATGCCGTTCTCCTGTTTTGTCGGATTTAATAGTGTGGCCTCTTTAGTTTTTCACATTCTTCAAAATATTTTCAGAGAAAATCGCTGCATGCGTAGAAATATTTTCTGTTACAGTTATGCACATCGGTGTCCACACGTAAGGGCCAGAGCATGTTTTCCCCCCTCCCCACCTGATGCCTGTCTCCTCCCTGCCTCCAGGTACCAGATACACACGGGCCTTCAGCACTCCATTATACGGCCAACCCAGCCCAACTGCTTACCTCTGGATAACGTCACGCTACCTCAGAAGCTGAAGGAGGTTGGTTATTCAACGCACATGGTTGGCAAATGGCACTTGGGGTTTTACCGCAGAGAATGCATGCCCACTCAGAGAGGATTTGACACTTTCTTCGGCTCGCTCTTAGGCAGCGGCGACTATTACACTCACTTCAAATGTGACAGCCCAGGGATATGTGGCTATGACCTGTATGAGAATGACAACGCGGCTTGGGATCATGACAATGGCATCTACTCGACGCAGATGTACACACAAAAAGTACAACAAATCTTAGCTTCCCATAACCCCAGGAAACCTATATTCTTATATATTGCTTACCAAGCTGTTCATTCGCCTCTTCAGGCACCAGGCAGGTATTTTGAACATTATCGATCGATAAATAACATCAACAGGCGAAGATATGCTGCGATGCTAGCTTGTTTGGACGAAGCCATAAACAATGTAACCCTTGCTTTAAAGAAGTATGGTTACTATGAGAACAGCATTATCATATATTCTTCAGATAATGGTGGACAGCCAATGGCCGGAGGAAGTAACTGGCCACTCCGAGGAAGCAAAGGGACCTATTGGGAAGGAGGTATCCGTGCTGTTGGGTTTGTCCATAGCCCTCTTCTGAAAAACAAAGGGTCTGTGTGTAAGGAGCTTGTGCACATCACAGACTGGTTCCCCACTTTGATCACACTGGCAGAAGGGCAGATCAATGAAGATATCCAGCTGGATGGCTATGATATATGGGAAACCATTAGCGAAGGCAGACGTTCTCCAAGAGTAGACATCTTACACAACATTGATCCGATTTACACCAAAGCCAAAAATGGGTCCTGGGCAGCAGGCTATGGGATCTGGAACACTGCGATTCAATCTGCCATCAGAGTGAATCATTGGAAACTACTGACGGGAAATCCAGGATACAGCGACTGGGTACCTCCCCAGGCCTTCAGCAACGCGGGCCCCAACCGCTGGCACAATGAACGCGTCTCCTGGTCGGCTGGCAAAACAGTGTGGCTTTTCAACATAACCGCTGATCCATATGAACGAGTGGACCTCTCTGCAAGGTATCCAGATGTAGTGAAGCAGTTGTTGCGGAGGCTTTCACAGTTTAATAAGACTGCCGTTCCTGTTCGATACCCACCTAAGGACCCTCGGAGTAACCCAAAGCTGAATGGAGGAGTCTGGGGTCCGTGGTTTAAGGAGGATGAAAAGAAAAAGAAATCAGACAAAAGTAAAGGTGCGAATAAGCAAAAGAAGAATAAGAACAAGAAAAAAGCAAATCAGAAAAAAGGGCAGTCGTTACATTGCCGTTCACGTCTTGCTGGTGGATAGACTCTAAGCACCCTCTTTTGCCAAGTCCAAGTCAGCTTGACCCGACTTTCTTGAACTTCTGACAGAATATCCTAGAAATGCCAGCTCTGCACTATGGATAAAAGTTGTCACCTTTTAATTTTTTCTTCGATTTCACCAGCAGGAGATACCTCAGTGCTCTGCCTTGAGTGTACATAACCATCCACATGACAAACTTTCTCCTCTGCGGGATGAATGGTGCTCACCCATCACAGCTACATTCCAGATATCAATGGTGATAACACTTAATTTCAGTAAACTCATTTTTTGTGGACATGTGGTGGTTCCTTGCCTAAATCAGTTATAATCTCTGGAGAATATGGAGATGTTAATGGCAGATGTTCTCAAACTGACAGATGATTCATAGAGAGGAAGGAAAAACAAAATTTGAGAACCTCTGTGGGTCAGAATGACATTTTTCAATACAAACACAGCAAAACCATGAAGCCGTCAGAGTAACTTTTTAGAGGTATTGGGGAGAGGGGCATGATAGGAGGAAAGCTGCTTTGAATTAGACTTTGTCTGTCTTACATAAATCAGAAAATTAAAAAAATTTCCTAGATGTGCTAAGCTCCCTCCATTTGTAGTAAACCCAGAAGGCTGTTATTGAACACACGTGAACAGCTAGCACACGTCACGTATAGGTTATTATAGGCATAGAGAAAAACACATCACCAAAGTGAATGTAATTTTTAAACACTAAGATAACTGTAAAACAACATGTAAAAGACATAATTTATTTTACAGCACAATACTTACTTCTCTTCCATTAAAAGTTTAATTACTGGGTGACACAAGGTACTCTTTTGGGTGCAAGGGTTGTTTGGGGTTTTTTCCTTTGATTTTTCATTTTATTTCCACTCTATCATTCAGAGTTTTATTTAACAGATCAATATCCTCAGAGTACTGTAAAACCAGAAAATACTGTATACACTGCTAGAATGAGAAAGGAGAATGATTCAGGTGCATCATTTCATTATGTATTTGCCTCCAATTATTTTGAATGTAACAAAGTGATTATTTAATTTAGGAGTCACATGAATATTGTTCAGTTTCTGTACAGAAGCTAGGCCATCTTTATGTTTGGGGGAAAAATTCTACTTAAACCTTTTATTTATGTATCTATTAAAATAGTTTATTTTTATGGCATTCATAAAAGTAGTCTGCCTCTTCTTTGCATTAATGATAGCAGTTCTGTCCTTGTTTATTTTAAATGAACTCAGTAAGCTTTTTTATCACTATTATTTTTGGTGCAGGGCTGATTTTTATGACACCGCTTCTGAAACAGAATGTCTTGTTCCAATATGTATATAATTTGAGACATGGTTCAAACTTAATCATCCATGCAAACACCTTGGAAAAGGGCTAATGGATGTACTGACTACATATTAATGGTGATCTGTGATAAGTGATACAATACATATGGATATGTAAGTTTCAAGATAAATTATGTTAAGTAAAAATGATGAGTCATTTGTTACATAGCTATAACATGGTGTGGTGAAATTTAAAATAAGCGTGGTCTTCAGCTACATCTCCCTTGACTTGGAAGTCATATAAAAGGATTACAGTTGAAAAATTAAACATTTGTAACATCAGTGCACACTAAAATCTCAATTATGTCCCATGCTCCAACACCTCTGACCTTTTTTGAAAAGAAACTAACTGCAGACATATACTGCCAAAACATAGTAAATTACATAGTTTCAACTATAAAGCAGAATAAAGCTGTCATTAATGAAAACAGAAACAAGTTAGTCGTATTTTGGAGTTACTTTTGTGATTAATATACTGGGGACAAGATAGAAATAGACTTCTTAAATAACTACCTATAAATAATAATTATAAAAGGATGGTGTGTGTCTGCACAAGTGTTTAATATTGTCACTGTTATTTTTCTTATTGTGTGTTGCTGAAGAGGACTAATAATTTTCTTAGAAATCTGTCTAGCTTTACGTAAGATCCAGACTATTCAGTGAGTAATTAGGAACTCAAGCATTCTCTAATTTCCCACTTTTTTAAAAAATGTACCATCAACGTCCTTAAAAGAAATTATAATAATGTCTTGAGGCATTACACTCCAAAATGTGATGTATAAAATTCATGTCTTGGAGAAAATACATGTCTTTGTTGTCTTTGAGAAAAAGTGAAACTTATTAAGTTATTCTGGATCAGCTATCAGTGCATAGGTATGTGCACAAATTGGACAAATGCAGAAATGCAAAAACGATGACTTTTTATGGTGTACCTTTTCTGATCTAGGAAAGAATCTACATTTCAATAATAAACATTAGGCGAGAAGTGAAGGAATCCGGAACTGATTTTGAAACATTATACAGTCTGGTCTGGTCTACAAGTTAACATGTAAATTATGATGTTTATGTTTGAAATACCCTGTCTTGCACAGAGTTCAGCATTAGAAAGAAACAATAATGTTTCTGACTTTCCAAGGTAATTTAAAAAATGCCAAAATTTTAAATGTATAAACTAAACTATACACAAAGAAGAGTAAGATATTTGAATTTATTTTGGCAAAATAGAAATAGAAATAGAAACACTGTAATAAAGTGTTACCCTCATAGAATCAGTGATCACCCTTTTTCCATGAAAGTTTTATGGTTGCTTTGGCTTTTATTAGACTGAAGCAACCAGACAGCATTATTCTCTGACAATTTCTTGTTCTCTAATTATTTGTATCTGTTCTCTCCCAGGCAAAATGGGAGTCCTTGAAAGTAATTGGTGCAAAGCAGAACAGTAGACCAGTTCTTGCATGCCCGTGTATTAAATAGTGTGTCACAGGAGTAAGTGTTTGTAGAGAATACAATGGGAGTATGTTTTCTAGGGCTCTTAGGCTGAATTTCTCTTGAAATTGATATTCTGACCTGGTATAGTCCAAAAGCTGGATTTGGAGTGGGTTAGAAAGTACCCACAATTTGGAAGCCTTCCTGAATCTTTTACTGAAGAGATGCTGATGTGAAAACACCATGTTGCAATTTTCATGTCTATTGTCAGGCAATACTTCTTTTTCACTCCAACAGAGCAATGGTCTCTGGTTTTTAGTGGTACCTCTCTCCGGTAGCTCTCAAACCTGATGTTGTTGTGTACAGAGTTGGAAGTAGTTCACTCTCACAGCAGGATTTCACAGGTTATTTATGTCTCAGAATGTGCTACATGCCCAATCACAGGGAAGGTATGGTAGGTAAACACTGCAAGCTGTTCAGAAAAGGCTACAAGACTTACTGAAACCACAGTCCGGTACTCTGAAGGGAAAGCAGCAGTCCTAACTGCTCGGCAGCCATAGCGAGGGAGTTAGCACTTTACGCAGCTGGTGTATTTGCGCAAAGGCACTCGTGAATACCTGTTGATATCTGGTGTAAGTCTGTAACTGGTCTCTCTAGCCACATTTTTAAAGAGATCTAGAAAAAAATTGGGTGGGGGAAGGATTTATTCACTCTTTTTAAGTTGTCTCAAGCCTTCTGTTCTCCACATGCTATATAGGTACAAGAAAAAGGCAGGTATGATACTAGCTCTCTGATCTGGTCCTAGTGACATCCACACCTTAGGGAGGACAAGCCTGAGTTGGGAGACAATATTTCTTCCTTTTCCATGTATTGTTAATAGCTGTGATCCTGGATCATCATTTCTACAGCAAAGCAACCTGAAGAGCAAGGATAACTGCAGGGAAGAGACGAAGACAGAAAAACTTGAGAAAGAAAAAAACCCACCAAACCAGAAGCAAGAAAGCCTTGCCTCGTGATCGATGCTCCCTGAACACAGTATATCACGCTGAATTGCTTTTTAAAGTCTTGTAAGTATGAAAAATATTTGTGTGGCCCTTTTCAGGTTTTCTCATTTTTATTCTAAAGCTTTGTGAATTGCTCTAATGGTTAGATAATTTTATCATGTTCACTTATTATTATTATTATTGTTGTGGTGGTGGTGGTGTTATTTAGTGTGACATAAAGTTGGAGACAAAACACTATCCTGGCTACAGATAAAGACCAGTGGAAGGAGGTGCCAAGAAGGGTAAGTAAATCTGAAATGGCAGTCTTTATGTATGGGTCGTGTTGTAAGATGTGAGGGAAAGTTTGTGCGGTTGTGAAGGTCCATCACGGAATGTGAGTTATCATAACTAATGGAGTCATTCGTGTCTGAAGGCATCCAAAAGGTTCTCCTATCTGCTGGGACATGAGGCTTTTTGGAAAGTGAATTAGGCTGTTAAACCCAGCAAGTTTCTCTTTCTCCCTGCAAGTAATGGGTGCTGATTGGATTTCAAGATGATGAAAGAGCACTCATGTTTCCGTCTGTGCGGGGTTGTACATAACGGGTTATCTGAGGGATCATCTAGACAACGTTGAAACGTAGGGGTTTGTGATCACACTGCACAGAATAAGCTGCTTTTTCTCCCCCTATGTTTTATGCACCGCACATTCAGCAACCAACACTCAGGCTTCTGCATAGGAATCCACATTTTGAAACTTGCCTTTTATAAAGCGCATTAGATTTCTGCAACAGAAAGTGAGGCAGCAGCAGAAGTTAGAATGTATGAGGTTGGGTGCTGGGCTGCAGCATTTAGGGAGTAAATTAGGAAAGGACTTGCTGTTAAAATTTCTGTCCATTGAAGGAGCTTCAGATTTAGTTGATGGTAAAGAGTAACAGTAGATTCCACAATGCAATTAGAGAAAAGAAATGAGTATGTCCTGCATTCCCCTTAAACTACAAGGAGGTACTGAATTCCCTCTAGTGGAATTCTTTAGTGCAAGCGGGGATGCTGGATCTACAAGCTTCTGCTCCAAAGGTGGTTCAGAAAATCTCTGAAGAAAGGAAAAGAAAGGAAGAAAATAACACATAGTATGTTTTATAGATTTTTTTGTTCCCCCAGATACGGAGATCTACAAACAAAGGATTGTACCTTTGCTGACTATTGTTGTGTGTTACATGCAAGCCCTAGGAAAAAAAATACTTGGCGATTTTCAGTATATAACAGTCACAGACACTATAGGTTCCTTTTGTCATCTTGCTTTAAACCCAGTAAATACTCATCAGCGATGTTCAAGGAAAGCAAGTAAAGTCTAGTTTACTTCATATTGCATATACTGCAAATTATACCGTTGATGTTATGTCTGCTTTTCCAAAAGATAATGTTAGCTCAGAGAAAGATGCTGGAATATACACTATGCCTGTTGACTACTGACTTAATGAACTGTACTGTCAGGACAGCAGTAACTTTTCTTTTGCTGCTTTCAGTCTTTTATTTTCTTGTTTCCAAGAACAGGAAGAGAATGCATATTCCCACAGAAAAAAAAAAAAAAACCATAAGATTTAATTTAGTGGTTAAGTAACACCAACTTCACTTCATCATTCCATTCCTGTTCAGCAGAGTACTCAATAACGTACTTAATTTCAATTCTGTGGAACGTCTTTCAAGGTCTTGATGAAGTGGAGAAGTGTAAAAGACAGGACAGTGTGAAAGTACAAAAATGTTTGCTTTCCCTAAATTCTGTTTGTTTTTACCTCTGCCAAGCAAGTGAATACACATAAATACAGTTGAACAGCATGAAGGAAGATCCATTAAGTGCCTGGGTTTGAATTAATGTTGCAACAAAGGTATATTCCATGTTACGGTTAAAAGTTGCTTCATAAATTCCATTTGTTTCAGTTATAATCAGAGCACCATTGCTAAAGTTTAGCTTGCAGCTGAAGGAACAGAACGGATTAATGACTGTTGTTGTGAATTTCTGTAATGAGTGGAGAACAGGGTCCTGAAAAGTCATGCCACATAGCCTGAAAAATATATTTTAAAATTCTTTATAAACATCAGAGTGTCAGTAAAAGTCAAGTATTTAATCACCCAAAATCAGTGCAGGCTGTGATGTTTGTTGTCATTCCCATGCTTCAAAAGATCACTTTGGAGAATCACTTGGCAAGGGCATGTTTATTCCTCCTTTAAATGCAGCTTTGCTTCTGCTAGTTAAGGTTAGCCAGCACAGAACTGCATGCAGGAGAAAGTCAAAGGGGCTCCAGAAGTTAAGAAGGTGTTCGTTGTAAGTACAGAGAGCACAGTTTGGAAAAGGACATCGCTAGTATCGGAATCCAGTACATTTGGAGAGATTTGCCAAAGTCTAATGTGATATGCTAATTTGTTCCTTTTTGATAACTGAGACACATTTTGATTTTTTAAGAAGGCTAGACAAGGAGGGGAAACATAGCCCTGTGAGCAAATGAAGGGTACCAAGCTGTGACTGGTATCATACATGGAATGAAGATTTCTTAATGGGAGCATTTTGGGGGAGTGAATGGGATGTCATTAAAGAAATACTTCATTTGTCATCATCTGGTTTTCTTCTAAAAATACCCAGCCTTCAAAGCTCTGAATGTTGGCAAAACTTTAAGGCCAAGGATGTAACTAGTAGTGTCTTACCTTTGGGCAAACCTCTTAAAATCTTTCTCTGACCTTTTTATAGTGATTGATTCAAGTTTTATTTGGGGTTTTGTTAGCAGATTTCATTACATTTTATCACCATGGATGGAGTGAATATAGTTAGTGTTGATAAAGAGCATATTAGAGCTTTTTGGTTGGCATTGTTTATCTTTACCAAATTGTTTAGGCTTTCAAGTAATCACTAAGCAATCTCTTAGCGAGACTTATTTCTATGATCCTGAAATAATTGATCTTTTATTACCGTGTAGCTATGGAGGATTTGAAAATTAATCATTTCCATTCTGTTTGGACAGCAGAAGAAAGTCCCTGCAGTTAATAAGTGTTAACCTCCCCAAAGAAGGGTTTGCAGAGATGCAGAGGCAGTGCACAAGCCCTGGCCTTCAGCCCAGATGACTTCAGCAACTCACTGCCTTTTGTCTTTAAACATCATTTCTTTGAGATTTTTACTGCCGCTAGATTTTTCTTCCTTCTCTTTGAAAGGAAAAAGGCTAAATGATTAATTCTGCTTTCGCCATCAGATGTGAAAGTCTGCTTGGAACCCCCCTGTGCAGAATGGCAGCAGGAGAACAAGAAGTGCCTGGTTTGCGGCAGGAGGAACACGCCGTGCTGCTTCCACTCCCACCGCTCTCAGCCTCCCACAGCCCCCGCTACCGAGTCATTAGCAGGAAAGTCACTAAACTTTTTAGCATGTGAGTACGCCAAGATCCAATAGTTAGCCGCAGATAACGAACATGTTTAGATGAAACGGTACCCTTTCTGGTTCCTGTCCTTTCTTTACAGCCGCTTTCTTACTGCTACACACTGACGAAACTTGGGGGATGGTTATATGAAAATCGGTGAAAGCTTTTCTCTATTTCAGATACAGCAGGCTGAGATCTCACTGACATCTGTTTCCTTCTCCTCCATGCCAGCAAAAAAACAGCATGAGGACTTGTACTAGAAGGCAGTCCTTGAAGTCCAGCTAGAATCCTGTCTTTCTCATATTAGTCATGGTTGTTCCTCAGAGGTACACAGGAAATAATATCATATTAATATAATAAATTCAGCTAAATTCATAAACAAATAATAACTGTTTTCATCGTCCTGTGTGCTTATACAGTAGACTTGTTAAATATACAGTGTCTTGCTAAAGACACAAGCTTGCCAGGTTGCCATTTCCTATACTTTTCTTTAATTCCCATTTCATTATTCAAACCTAGTAAATTCTGTTTAAGTAGAAGATAACTTACTTGAAAAAACAAACAAGGAAAAGCATCCAGTTCTGATTTAAAGAACAAAACTATGAAGAATCTATTCCTTCCCATTGTAAATCTCTTGCAATAGTTAGTATCTGAGTTAAAAGTACATATGCCTTCTTCTTGTCTGGCTACAGATTCCAGCCTTATGTTATCTTTATGCCCCAGACAAAGAGTTCTTTGGCACCTGGTGTTTTCCTCTTACAATTGTATGCCTGTATTCCAATCTTTAAATTGTTTAGAAGCTGAATGGATCCTTAGAGTCTAATCATTGTATGGCACTTTCTCCAGTTCCTGAGCAGGAGCTGAAGCTTTTTTGCAAACCTCCAGTTTTTCAGTAGACTGTGAAAAATGTGGACATCAAAAGTAAATACAATATTCCTGTATTAGTTTCACTCAAGCTGTATTAAAGGAAGAAACATCAGCTCCCAAGAAGGGAGCACTCCTCTGCCTCTAATGAATTGCATGTCCCTTGTGACTCTCAAATGGATAGGTTTCTCACCATTCCAGTTCTTCTACTGGTACACCTTCGTTCCTTGTTACACATACTCTGTGCATCAGTCAATAGCTGGTTTCAGTAAAACATATTTTGTTGAAGAAGCTGAGTTTCTATGATTCTATTAAGTTTTCAGGTAATTTGCATCACTTTGCAATTGTCCTGTCCATGTTGTACACCACTCCACCAGCCTTTGTGTCACCTGCAGATCTTGTCCGCCGTCATTTTGCACGGGCTGGACCCAATACTGCTTCCCGTGAAAGCACCTCCTTTTAATGATGACTTCTCAGTGACAGTTCCCTTGGAGGCCTACCAGGTAGCCATCGGTAATGCCATTTGGTGTGCATTCTGCTTGTACTATCAGAGTTATTTTAATTTATCGATTGCTTAGTTCAAGTAGCAAAACGGTTTGGCACCCAGGAGTCTTGAAAGCCTAAATCTCCTGTGGTGGAAGATAGCTGTAATGCTCAGACTCTGCCCTGCAGGCTGCACTGAGCCTAGAGCATCCCCTGCTGCTTCAAGCTCGGGATGGCACTCCTGGCCAAGGAGCCCAGGCAGAGAACTGCCGGTATCATTTCTGTTTATTTTGGTTGTTTCAGTGAGGCAGGCTTCTACTCCTTAGGTTTTGCTCGTTCTTATACAGGGCGAAAAAAAAATCAAGTCTGAAACCGTCCTGGAAAAAGGATTTTATGTTTTCTCACAGCAACTCAATTCTCTGTCTCAACTTCTACAGTCATTTTCTAAAAGCACCCTATGCAAAACAAGAGATGATAATGTATGAAATAGGCTACAAAATAAACACTTTAATTATATTTTATATCACAAAATATACTACCACCAGCCATGCCTATAATGTCCAGTTCAGAAAAATAATGGATCTCCTCTAAGGAGTAAATTTTCAAAAGTAACTTTTTCACATTTCATGATTCCAGAGGGTAGACAATGTTTAACTCACACTTATTTAAATCAGATACTTGATATTTATTCAAATGTAGCCTTCAGGATAGCATACATAACTGAAGTGTTTTAGCGGTTGCATTTTCCCAACAGAAGATGTTGAAGATCATGTAGGTGAGTAATCAATGCCATAAAATAGCTACTCTGTTTCCCTTATGACGGACAAATCCTCATTCCTGTTTTCTTGCTTCCGGGTGCAGTGTGGTGCTTTATCACTGCTGAATGGTGAAATTTACTCCATTTCACTGAGCCACCACTGTGATATACATGCCTAGTTCTTTCTTCCACTCTTCCTTCACTGTGTACACTCATGGTTTTGAGCAATGCCTGTACATTTACTACATGTACCCTCACAGTTTGCAGTGCAGGGCATTATTTCTATCTGTTATACATACAGAAAATAAGACATAGGTTGTCCCAAGGTGACAGAGGAAGGCATTGGCAAGGGCTGGCAAAAGCCCAGATGTCCTGAACTGGAGTCTAATGGTTAAACCATAAGGCCATCATTCTTCAAGCACTTCATCAGGTGTGCTTCTACTGGTGTTTTGTAGCAGCAGGGTTTAAATCGGTCTGCAGAGGTACCACGGTAGCCTCTTGATTGCATGGTTTAGTTGCTGTGTACTGAGTTGGGAGCCACAGAGCAGATTTAGACATCCTCACCATCATCCCAACGGACTGGGGAGGTGAAAGTCACATTCTAAAGTCAGCTACTACCAGTGCCCTTAGTTCAGCTGGGAGGGACGGGGAGTGGAGGAACACTCAGGCTGACTTAATAATTTGCATCCTAAAATCTTTTGCTGCATGCAACAAGATGAGTATTATTTTCCCTATGACAATATCAAATCTATTTGTAGAATTGTCTTATAATTCCAGAATTTATTCAGTCTGTAATTGCCTAGTGATATTATTTCCCTGAAGATCATGAATATATTTTTTTACCAAGTACTTTCTGAAAATATAAACAAAGGTAGAGTTGCACGGCAAGGGCATCAGTCCTGCCGGAAAACATTAATAGCTTTAATGATGGAAATAGGGTAGGTCTGAGAGTTTGTAGTTACTGCTGTTTACAGGTCTGGGTGAGATACTGGTTTAAATGTGCATTTTGTGAATTATTAAGGTAGATGTGAGAGCAGTACACCAAAATTGCAATTTATTTATTACATGGAGGGTAGATGGAAGAAAATACACTGTAGGTTTAATGTTACCAACATTTTTTTTATTCCCAGAGGAAAAGACATGTCAATGACTCTCTTCTGCAGTGTCTGCTGAGATACAAGACTTCCCAAGGTATGAAAGCGTGTTTCTAGTGCTGTCATTGAGATTTATCCATCCAATACTGTAACTGTGTCATATCATGATTCCTTAGTTTACCTTAAAGAAGCAAAGAAAAATATACTTTTTATTGTCTATCAGCTGTACTGCATTTACCCAACACTACTTTCACCGCAACACCTCAGCAGTGATATTTTAGCTATCTGCCATTCATTATAATCATGTTAGTTTTCTCCCAATTCACTCAGCCCTCCATCTCTCATTCTTTTCTAGAAATTTATATGTCTTATTTGTCTTCACTTGCAATTTCAATTAATTTTCATTATAAGCAGTAATGCTTTTAATTTAATTTAATTTAAATGTAATTCTGGATCTGCACTGGTCCTGTAAGCATGTCAGGTTTTAAGCAATGCAGATATTTCCTGATCCGTAATATGCAATAAACAGGTTACCCTGCACAACTAGAGGGAAGATTAAGTCAATGCTTTTGTTAGCTAGTTGAAGCACAGGCTTTTGCTAAATTATCCAGAATGCCTTTGCCTGACCATCTGTTTCAAATGGAAATGAATCTTTGGCTTTAATTGTAAATCTCTTATGAATATTATTTTCCTTTTCTTTTCTAACCCAAGCTGCCCTTTTGGAGATTGCTGGAAATCTCCCTGTATTGTATGAAAGGTGGGTGGGATTACCAGAGTGGCTGATACTGTGATTTCATTTTTTTTATTAGCTTTCCTGTTAATGATTTTACCTCTATGCACTTGCTGCAAGTTGATACAAAAATCTGTGTTACCAAACTGTGTTTACAAATTTGCTACAAGGTATCATCTTATGAAGCGGGCTAAGTACAAACATGTTAAACCATATGGAAAATCCACCCCCATCTTGCTAAACTGTTCCAATGTTTAATTACCCAGATCATTAAAAGTGTGCACCCTCTTTCTCATGTTTTTTTTTTTCTAGTTCCTTGGTCTAGCCCTCAGATGATATGATTATTCTTTATGTGTTTCCCATGAAGGAGTGCATAGATTGAGACCAAACCCAAACCCCTCCTACATCAGGTGCTGTTCTCCAACAAAGAATTACTCATCTTGGTAAGGGTTTGTCATTAAGTGCTTTGCAGATATTTTTTTTCTTTTTTTCCCAAAGAAAGGGTGAAGTCATTCTTTTTATTTTAAGTTAAATGGGGGGTGGTGAGGAGGAAGCAAGAGCTCTGGGCTGGGGTGTCAGGGCAGGTGTTGCTGTTGGCCAAGTCCTCTCTGGAGCTCTTTGCTTTCCTCTTGTAAGGAGTGGGAAGGGGAATTCTCCTTCCCCTTCCTCTGGGAGAGCGGCTTCCTTTTCACTCGTGTTGTCAGCAAACCATTCTGCCTTTGGTTGCTTCTAGCTGGGTTGGCCAATGGGCCCTGCGCATCCAGCACATACTTTTCTCTTCCACCTACCCAGTCTGAATCACGGTACTGTCCTAACTTGCATCTTCTGTGGTGAGGGCAGCAATTCCTTTTTATGACCAAGAAAGAAAAGAAAAAACAAACCGAGTTATACTTCTTGGCACATTTTCCAGCTCCACTAGAGAACTTGGCCCTTGCTAGTCAGCAAGACCTTGAGCAAGCAGAGGAATCTTCTTCCTGCCAAGCTGTCTTCCCGAGCAGAGGCCAACTTGTAGCAACTCAGTGCGGAGATGAGTCAGTGAAACATGGACTTGAGTAAGCACTGGTAACTGATCTTACAGAAAATTCTGCCGTGTCTCCAGAAACAGCTGCATTTATTTCTTCATCCAGAAACCGCTGAGGTGGGGGAGTATTTGAACACTCCTAATCGAAATGCTAGGGTAGGTACTGGTTTTCTCCTCATCACTTGTAGCCCTTCAGCTCCCGTCCCTGCTCACCATCAGCTGTTGGTGCATGCCATCAGAACGCAGGCCTACACGTAGCACTGTTTATGAAAAAGAAAGAGTTTAGCTCATTCTCCTCAAAGGATTTCCAGTTTAGAAGGTTGCCACATTATCTTTTTATCTTCTTGAAGGTATTTTCTCTCCAGAATGACCAGAATAACTTTTATCAAAATGTACTTTATTCAAATGGTTTCATAAAATACTTAAATTAAAGCAATATTTAAGAAAAAAACAACAAGATAAAAAGAAATTAAAATGAGAGGTATTTCTTGTTCCATATAGTTAGCTTTCACTCTACAGAAACAGATCCAGACAAGGCATACATGATACCTGCATGAAATAATGACTTAATTTTTAGTAGGAGAGTTTCGCCACTCTTCCCTCGTGGTCAGTTAGACCCATTCTAAATGTATGTTTTGTGCCAGTATAATTTGTTGATGTCATTTTTCACCAGTAGAATTAAACCAGTACATCTCCATGATGCCTTCTACAGCGGTGTAAAGGTGTTTTATAGTAACATTGCAATAGGTTTTTTCGCCCTTCCACACGGAGTATAGATAGATATACCTATATGGGCTTCTTTTGACAGCATAGATATTCTCTTTGCTCTCACAGGGCACATTGCCTTTAAATTATGCTTGGTAGAAGGTGGAGAATCCTTCCTGCATCTTTGAAAGTGCTTGGCCATCACAACACTTCTCTATTACCTTTGAATTGTGTTGTGCTGCCAGCCTTGTCCTTTCACATGGTGATTTGTGCGGCACTTCTTTCTGTGCAGACCACCCAGACCTTGGATGCAGCGTCCTAGATTTTGTCCTCTTAGTGCTTGCTGCCACTGTTAAACCAGCCCGTGGTTTTTTTGCTGTATGATACTGCTCTGCTAAGTGCTTGTACAGAAAGTATATCTACACTAAAAGTTTCATACAGCTTTTAAAGGAGCCCTGAGGTTTAGCTCTTACTTTATAGAATGATGGAAGCAAATATCTTCACACTTCTCCCCCCCCCCCCCCCCTTCTGTACTGTATTCAGTGAGTGAAAATGATTCACTATGATTCATTCTCATTCCCTCCCAAGCCATGTTCTTCCCTGAAAAGTATAATATTTCTTTTCATATTCTCCATGAATACTGTGGCTGCAACCTCTTTCTCCTGTGTTTTTTGTAAAGAAGTTTAGCAGCAGCTCCTGTAAAGAAGAATGATCTGAGGAGCATGAGAGAAAAGCTGGTATTATATCTAGAAGCAACTCTCTGCACCTCTTGGAGAGTAATATATCAGCTCTTGGTAAAAGGAAGCACGCTCTGAGAATTGTTCAGCTGGACCTTAACATTTCTGGCCTAGGAAATGCAGAATAATAGCATTAGGGAAGCAAGAGATGAAAGATACCTACAGACTCCTCTTCATTTCCCCTCAGATGAAGGCTATGGCTTTACGCATCCAGCCTCTGAAAAAAAAATAAAAAAATACATCAGCAACTGCATAGATATAATTGGCTTGTGTAAAGCAGGAAAGATGCTGATGCCTCATCCGGTTCTTCATCTCTGTTTGAAAGAAGACCTCCAAACAACAAAAGCATTCCTCTGGAGTTTTACACCAGTAGATGACTGTTTAAAACATGATTCTCAATCGCTGTCTGTGTGTCTGTTTAGTACAGTAAAAGATTTTTAGGCAATATAAGATAAGCCAAGAGGCTTGCAAGCATTATCATATGACATTAGCAAAGTTACTCTCACAGCAACACAACAATTAAACCACCTGATCTGGAATTTGGGCACCTTTACTTTTCCATTCATGAGTTCTACTAAATCAATGGCTTCTGAGTGTTGATCACCAGCATTAGGCCCTCTCTGTACCAACGGTTCTCAGGAAATGAAGCATGGAATATTTGTTTCAGGTTCCAGCTGCTCTGCTTTGGGATGCAAGAAGTGTGCTCAGACTCATTAAGGCTGCAGGGTTTGGAAGCTGGTCCCGTGGTTACACCACAGACAATATTGCATGTGAGACCCAAGTGCTGTAATTCTTTGGCATGAAGCACAGCGCATGCAAGAGTTCAGCAGCAGCTCCAGAGCTGACTCTAACACGTCTCCTTGTTTTTCAGCTGCTGACGAAAAGGTGCTTTTTCAAAAAAAAGGTCAGAACTTAAAACAGATGTCCTCAGGCTGAAGACGGAAATATTTCACATGTGAGCAGTTGCACACACGCAGCATGGAGGCTGCTTCGGTAGGTTTCTCAAGAGCCCAGCAACCTTTCACAGGTCATGGGGAGCAGAGCTGCCTGGCTGGTTTCTGCCTTGAGTTTTGGGGGTAAAGCATGATACAGAGCTTGGTGTTGAATTCTTAAGCACATAGAGGATAAAATCCTACAGGACTAAATTTGCCCAGGCTATGAGGGGACAGTACTTTTTTAAAACATGGATAAGCCAGCTATACTACAATGTCCCTTCGATTGCTTCTGTCTGTAAGCAGAGATCCAGAGGCTATTTGAAATCCATGAACAGTATGCTCAGGGACTCCTTGTCTGAGAGGTCAAGTTGCAGTTGCCAGTAAATAGCAGATAAAGTAGAAGCAACTTCTGTGCCACTGTTGATGGGTGGCGGGGAAATCAAAAGGAAATTTTAAGTAGGAAATTATTAGTTGGTGAAGGGAGGGAAAAAGAAGGAATCTTTTCCTTTAAGCTTGCTCATTTCTTGAATTTAAGACCACTAACCTGAAATACTGTATTCCTTTTTCACTCTGCTTCTCGTTTGCTTTAGCGTTGCTTTCACCTAGAGTGTGAAATTCCAAGTCACTGTGAAAAAGCTGCCTTAGGAATATTCTTGGCAATACTGCAAGCAGAAAGTACAGGAAACCTCGCAAGAGAGTTTGTTCCAGCAACACTGCCATCCACGTTTCCCAGCTGCAAGGACATTGAAAGCAAATCTAAACACCGTCCTTTCCCTCCCAAAGAACCTCGCTAAGGTAGAAATACCTGGGACCGGAAAAGTGTAATTAAGTTATGCCACAATCACAACCCACTGAAATAAAGGGAAAAACAATTAATCTATGAGAAAAGTTTCACAAATCAAAAAGGGAGCAAGATAGTATAACCCAGTTGCTGCATGACAGGCTGGCTACCAGACAGAGACGGAAAGCAAAGGGGAAAGATTATTAATGGCAAGCATTTCTCTGCTGTTCCTTGTAGACACATCTGGCAAACACTTGTAAGTGCAGAAGAGCCAGTGCAGGGCTGATGTTGGAAAAAGGAAGGTAGCGCTGTCTCTCCCGTTTGCCACCAGTGCCGTTTGGTACCACCACATCGGATCTAACAGGCCTGTCACGTTCTTTTAGGACATGCTTCTGGTAACTTTCTGAAAGCATACTTAAGTAAAGAAGGAGAGTGTACACATTTATGGGGGAGTTAACCTTTCCAATGCTCTTAAACGTAGCCTAATTTAGCTGCTAAGCTTTACTGCACAGGTGTATTGGCTTCATCAGTGAACGAAGTGAAGTCTGTTACTGGTACAAGATCTTAAATATCATCTTAAGCTCTGTGTTCCATCCAAAAAGTCTGTGAGATGGGGTTGGGGGGTCCTGACTACCATATTTGGACCAGATTATTCCTCCAGAGGAGGCACAGTGGAGGAAGACATAAGGCTGCATTGTGAAGACCTGACTGCCTCTTGGAGAGGCCAAGCCTTGTTGACTTTGCCATTAAAATACAGAGGCCTTCAGTGCTGGAACTGTGTAAGAATTTAAAGGGAATAAATGTGACTCAGAACTTTATTAGCTGATTTCACCCTGTGTTGAAGTGCTGTCTTCCTTGAATGACACAAACTCAGCTTGGCTCCTATATACTGTGCTACAGTGTTCAAAGCTCCTCGGGGTGCCCCTGAAGGGAAGGTAATGTAGCCAAAGATATACTGAGAAGTACACTGGCATAATTGCTCTTCTGTGTGGTTTTAATCTCAGTTTTGCTTCAAGTTTGCAATATAACCAACATGAAGTTCATGACTTTTAGAATTATTTTGGTTTTAGGCCATAGATATGTTATTTATTTATTGGTACTATTGAATTTTCTCAATTCTTTATTAGAACTGACAGATTTCTTTTTCTAATCCTGGCAATGGTAACAACTGCATAACCCTGAAGTTGCTATTTAACCCATTCGTGTTCATTTAGGAGGAATCATCAGAGAGGTCTCCTGCAGTTCAAGAAAATATGGATATAGCTGTGTGATTGTGTCTGTGTGTCAACAGCGGGGCATATCAGAAAATAGTTTATCAGCAATTTTTAGGCAGAAGTCTGATTTACTGTTTTCTAATGTATAATATTGGAATAATACTGATTTCACTAGGCAAGTTAAGTGCTAAGTAAAACTTCTGTGAAACTGCAATCATTTGGCTCAATAAATTACAGTGCTCTACTACTAGCCAGAAAAATGCAATAAATGGTCAAATGCTAGGCTGGTGAATTTATTGTAAGTAAAGTGTACTCTCTTAAGTAAGAATGACTGTGGATGGGCTAAAGTCTAACTGGCACAGGGTTCAGGAATTAAAAGCTGGCCTCAGCAGTAAGAATAAATCACGTATAGAAATGTAATTTTGACACAGTTCTGTTCCAGCTTTTGAGGTTACATCACTGACTCCAAAAAGGCATCCTGGAGCCTGTCTTTATTGTGTGATGCCTCAGCTCCAGTTCGATGCAGACAGAAGCTAACAGCATTTAATTATAGCTACATCAAAGGCTTGTGTCAAACAGTATGGGTAAGTCAAAATAGAATAAAAGTCAACTAATAGGCTTCTGAGACAACATTTCCCAATATATTAAACCCGAGAAAATATCTGCATATATTCTTAAGGTATTACAGTAATAGGAGATACAATTTTCTTGCAACAAATTACTTTCAAACAGAAAACAGTAATCATGTAGAAGGGGAAAGCATTAACAAATACTTGATTGCACTAAATAATCCTCTTTAAAAATTTTCCTGATTGTCATGACCTTTTCTTTTTCTCACTTAGCTTGTTATGAGTTACTAGTTGATCTGGGTGTAAAAACAACAACAAAAAAAGCACCAAATTTTTCAGAATGACTTCAGTAAAAAGAGATGACAGTTAGAAGTTAGCTATGCTAGAACAACAGCATTCATTATTAAGGAAATAATACATAGCAAGCTATATAGAGCACTGAGGAAAACACTGGGAAGCGGGACTATATGTTTTTTCCTGTAATATTATCTTCCCCAAAAAAGTCACACACACATACCATGTTTGCAGTAAAATTGACACATGGAAAAAAAGGGTCCTGTAAAAATTTCATCATTCAAAGAAAATTATTTCTTGTGCACTGTCTGCGCACACACACGCAAACCACCAACAGTCAACTTTTGTTGTTAATAGTAGCTTTCCTTACACTTTTTTAAATAAATAAGTATGAAATCTTTGAATTATGCTATATTGGTCAAACTGTTACAAAAAGGAAGGAATATTCTGTGTAGTTATATTTTACATAACTGAACTGATATGGCAACAAAAACAGATCTGTGTGTTAGGGTAAAAATTAAACGCGGTGTCTTTATGCCCTTCTCTTACTCATTTAACTTCAAATTCTGTTCTTTCTGCTGTAGTATCTGTGCCAGCTGCTTCAGGACTAGGTGCAAGAACCTACCCACAGCTTCCCACTCTGGCCCTTGCTGTAGTTTGCAACAGTTACATACTGGTCTAAATCACTGTACATGGCATTTAATATGATAAAAACTCCATAATCCTGATGGCTTTATAAATGTCTAGTCCCTCCTTGTGAGTTTTGCTAAGCTGTTGGATTTGGTGACTCCTGGTAGTGCTGAGTTCCACAGTTTCATTCCTTTGGAGAGGTATGTTTGTGTCAGTCCTGCTTTTCACACCCTGAATTGAACTGAATATCCTCTTGGTCCTGGGCAGTGAGGTGCAGAGACAGAAGCTTCCGAGTCACCTTCTTTATTTGATTTACCTGAACATGTGCATCTTGTGAATTTCTCAGAGCCTCCATCTTTTCTGTCCTTGGTCGTACCAGAGGTTTTATAGCCCCTTAATCACTTTTGTTCTCTTAATCCTCCTGCTTCTGCAGCACACGTCACGATGCGAGGTAGCAAGTGCTGCAGAGTGGCTGCAGACAGCTGTGGTGTTGCTTCATATGAAGGAATCACAACTTTTGTCTCACTCGCTTATTTCTCACGTATCCTATCATCTTACTAATGCTTTTTTCACAGCTGCACATTTTTCAGAGACTTCAGTAAAGTTTCTTGTGAAGTATCGGTGAAGTATGAGAAATGGTTAACTGATTAGAAAAAGATGTATTTTACTAAATATATTCAATATAAAAGAGAATTAATAACCTTTTTTAACTCCCAGAGTGGTTTTAACATTGCAAAGAGGAAATGTACACTTCCATCTTTTGAGAAGGTTTTACTTTTTTTTTCTTCCTTTGTTTTCCTTGTCTGTAAAATAAATCATCCATGCAGAAAATGAACGGTAATGGTGTAAATACTGAAAACTCTTAATCATACAATAGGCAGTGGAAGGAGAGAACTATCTGGAGGTAGAGGGTACCCTCAGGACTTATTACATGTATCTAGATTATTTACTTCTGTTTTAAGAAACCACTTGAGTGTCATTTTAGGTCACTTTATATTGATGTAACTGTCATACTTGATTTGTGTACATACTCTCATGTTAGCAATTGTACAAAATTACAGAGGTGAAAAAGATGCCTGACCATTTCTTTATAACTACAGGAAAGGTTTGTTATATATCATTTATATCGCTGTGACTTTGAAACCAATTAGAAGATGTGATGAGACAAGTGTCAGACCTGAGCAAGCTGTATGTCCTGTTAATGTTGGTTGCCACCTATTAATGTTGGTTGCCAACTGTGACTGCCCACTTCAGGTCTAAACCAAAGGCTTGGCGAATGCGGGAGTAAAGAGGATCCAGGTACAACATGGAAACAGCATCTTAATGCAGCAAAAGCTCTAGGCAGCGAGGTGGGATTTGGTATTATTAAGTGCAATGGCCAAGAGGATGAGTTGTAATTGGCAAAATTACCAAGTATTCATATCCACCACATACGGTATATGTATTCTAACATTGTTTTCATGTTGCATCTAATCAAGTGGGGTTCTTTCCTGGGAAGGTGTGGGAGTCGTAAGTTGGGAGTGGCAATGGATTTCAACAGAGTCACTCATTCTTAGTAGGAGAAGTGTTTGGGAAAAAATGGCCTATGCAGCTGAAATACTGAGAAATTTCTAGGCAGGTGAGGTCGAGGCACTCATGAGATTGTAAACTCTGGTTCTGCATTACTAACCTGCTGTGAGACCTCTCTTTAATAGGTACGCTGGGCTCAAAATGCAGTTTTACATCTTGGAAAGATGACATTCTGCTTTCCTGCAGCAATGCCTTAGCGCTACGCAGGAGCAGGCTCTTCCTGCTGGCTTAGAGAGCCCTTTTACCTGCTGCAAACATGAAACCCCTCTGAAATCAACAGAGCTACAAACGACTTCTGCAGGCGCTGGAGTAGGTACTAAACACCGCGGTTTGACAGGGTTACCCATGGCGCTTCCACAAAGACTGCACAGGCATCTCTTCAGTTTTGCTGAGAACTCTTTATCTATGAAAACTTCCAGAATCTCCATTGTTGCTCAGAAAGCCTCAGCAAAGACTAGTAAAACTAGTGTTTTTTCATAACTTGGCTGGAATCATCGTAATGACTCCCAGCATGCAATAATATTTTCCCCTTGGAGTTTGGAGAGTAAGAGTTAAGAGAGCTCAAATCCTTTATTATTCTGGGCAGCTGTAAAGGAAAGTATTTTGCATTTGGTCAGGAGAAATTACTTGAGCATATATTTTAAATTGAAAGCGTTCACAGAACCGAGCTGATCTAAATTGAAATTATCATGGTTGTTCACAAGCTTTAAAATTTCCTTTAATTTGATCAAGGAGGAAGTGAAATTATTACTATATAAAAAAAAGTGTAATAACACTCCCCCCTTTCTGCTATATTTGCACTTTTTTAGGAAACTTATTATTGTGCTTTTTATTTCTAGAAAGTGAACCAAACCCTTGTTTAATGCATGTAGTGATCCAAATATTGCAACTGCAACGTTTTCTATCAAATTTCAGTGGAACAACTTTTGAGATTATGTAAACTGTCAAGAGTTATTAGGCTTTCTGGTTTTCAGAGTGTTGGTAGCTGAGTTGTTGAAGCCTAAAGCTAAAGGGAACTTCTGCATGTAGCGATAGAGACAACATTCAAAAATACTTCTAGTCAAGAAAGATACAAAAAGAGGGTAAGTGAAAGATATTATATAATACCAGGAATGTAAGAAACTTACCTTCTTTATAGAAAGGGAGAGAGAATGAACACACAAGTGGTGGCTTAAACAGACATTTATTATTTTGCTTTCTGCATTTAAATCATGCACACACCTAAATACTGCTTTTACTGAGACTTAAGCATATGGGTATCTTCACTCATGTTAGAGGCTGGGAACGTTGTCTAGAGCCACAGTATGAATGTGCTGCATTCAGCGTTTGCAAAAATGTACTGCTTTTCCTTCCAGCACTGAGTGATCCCGGAGACGTATTTATTGCATTCTACCGCAGCTTAAGTTTTCTTCTGATCCCTGGAATAGGAAACATGGCCATGATGTTTAACTCCCGAACAAGACGCAGCAAATGGTAAGAGCAAACATCCATTCTGTCAGGTGTTGGCTACAAAAGTACTGTCCTCCCTGAAATACTAGTAAGTTATGTTTTCCGAGTCAGTGTTACATTTATCCTTAGCCCAGGCAGAGAGTCAGTTGCATTCTTCCCACTAGAGGCTGACAAGGTGATTTACACTTTTTGTGCTTTTACTTTATCTCCTCTACAAACAAGCAGCAAATTTCAGCAGCTGGTGTGGCTGTTGCAGTCCTTCCCTCACATTAAAAGGAAAGGAGAGGAGGAAGAGGAGGCTACCTGGGGGAAAAAATAAAATTAAAAAAAAAAATGAAGCTGTAGAGAAACAAATTGTACTTTCAGAGTACAGCAATTCGAATGTGTCATAAATGGGGTCAAATAAAAATAAATGTAAAGAACCATACCAAATGCAATGTGCGCTTACCATTCTGTGATTTTATAGTTAAATCTCTCTGGCTTTTTCTGGGAAGTGCCCCATATGCCATGGCTGTTACTGTTGACAGCTGTCATTTGTTGGTAGTTCCTCCCCAGTTGCTGAAGGCCATCAGATACACAAGCCTGCTCGCCTGGTATTACCAGCTCTTACTCAGTTGCGTGTTTTCCTTTATGTCAGAACTCTCTGATGAGCAGGCTTCAGTATTACATTAGGAGATTCAGCCACGATTTGTGAAATCCTTATAGACAATGAAGTATTGACTCCTTGATATATTATGTTTCTACTTTAAAATACATATGTTCATGAAGTGTAAACATTTACTCCCTTAAATATCATTATGTTCACCCAGAAGCCTTTGTAACTTTTCTGTAGAAAGATCCCTGTGTCAGGTAAGGAACAGCTACAGACCTTTTATCTTTATCTACCTAATCTGCCTACAGTAGAGGGAAAATGATAATGCTTCATATTTTTTTCATGACCCATCATCAATCTGTCACTTTGAAAAATAAGAAGTTAAATTAATTATTCTCCTATTGATTTCCCTTTGCCAGATTCATCAGACTATCCTATCCCTGCATAAATCCCCCTAATACTGGTCCGGGTAAAACTTGGCAGAAAAACGCATTGTCTCCACCAAATGACTCATTTATATTTCATTGTTCTAAGAGGTTTCCTCTGTAAATATTTAATAGATGATGTATATATCTAGATGAATATCAAAGGAGAAAACTTAAAAAACCTTGACCGCAAACTTTCATGGGTCTTGATAAACGTTTTGAATTAGAAAGGAATTAACAGCTCACGCCTAGCACAAGCTGATCAGATTTTTACAAATCATAATTGCATAAATACTAACATCTGTCCAAATGCTTGCCATTAACAAAGGGCGTGAATTGGTAAATGCTTGCAAACAAGGCTGTAGCAGTGGTTCACCTGTGTTCTTGCAAATGAGTCTTACTATTCACATCAACAGTATTAGGCACCAGTTTATTATTTGAATTGAAATTGAATTTGTATCTTGTGATGTAGGACAAAGGAGTTGTTCGTGTGTTTCTTCCACGCTTCTAATCCTTGACGGCAAACACCTGAACTGACTATTTATTGGCAGTTTTGTACCTCAGCTGGTTCAGAGAGGGCAGTGTGCTTCACACTTATTGTTTACACAGAGGATGAAACCGGCTACAAAGTGCGTGCAGCCGTAGTAGTGACCCAGGAAGAGTCTCATGTGGTAATTGATACAAAATCTAAACATTAGGCTTGTAAGCAGGCAGGGGCCATCAAAATTAACTGTACTTGAGTGTAAACTGTTGAAAAGCTAAATCTCTTCAGGGAAGGATTTGTGAAAGTGCAGTGTTCTTCAGGGAACCGCGCAAATCTGCATCGCAATAGCCTGTTTCCTGAGGTTTCCTTAGGGATCATAGAGAATTTATAGGAAGGCTGTAATTTTTTTTGTAGTTACACTGCCTTTACCAGCTGCACAAAATTCCTTCTTGAATGACTATGCTCCATAAAAGCAATTACAAAAAATTCTGGGATTCTTATTTTCATTTCCTTTAGAAGTTCTGTAGAGACAACTTCTCTTTAATAAGTAACCAGAGCATGCACATGTAGTGACGGAGAGTGCTATGAACCAGCCCGCCTGTTTGTCCTGCTTTACACGGAGGGTGTTTGGAGGATTCTATTATGTTTTTGTGCATGCTGTACGCTACTCAAGTGCAACAATGTATGTAATTTTGTAAGAAGTATTAAAAAGAGCGTAGGAAGATTTACTTGTGCGTGTGTTGGGTGGAACGCACACATGGAAATTCTGGAAGCCTTCAGCACAAACGCTCTGAGGAGGGACTGGATACCTCAGGCCATGTAGACCAGAGATTTAATTTCTGCTCTTATCTTTTCTAGTGTTGCTGCTTGGGAATGCGGTATTCTTTATCAATACCAAAAAAAGGTCTTTTCTTTCAAAGCAAGAGCACAACAAACGAAAGCCAAACCTGACCTCATTTGTTGGTAGCAGTGTCGAGATGAACTGCAGCTCTGACCTATTTCTCCAGCGTTACAATTATCTGCTGTAATGGTACCACTTTACTTTTTTAATCCCGGATTACTGTACTTTGAGATTTATAGAAGTCACTGTCTTTCTGGTTACAGACCTTGTTACTTCAGGGGCAAGCCAGCATGGGAATGAATGAATGCATGTGAGTGAACAAAGACACGGAATGCGATCAAGTCATCAGAATGAATTTCTAAATTTTATTTGAATGTGTTTATATCTAATTTTAGAATTTCTTTACATTATTTTGTTCATTTATATATGCTTTTATGTATATATGTGTGTGTAGAGATTATATGTGTGTGTGTGTGTATGTGTATATATATATATATAAAAAATGTACTTCTGTAATTCATATGTGTCCCCACACAGAATGATCTAAACTGAGGTCATGTGGTGAGGGATTTGGGTTTTGTTCATTTGTTTGGCAGCCTGTGCTTTGCTGAGGTATGATCAACCTCTCTATGCACCATGGGAATGATAAATATAAAAGACTTTAAGAAATCAAGTTCTTACATATTCAGAACCAAACCCCTTGATGATAGAAGTTGACATAGCTGCCTTTAAGTCAATATAATACTTGTTTAAATCAATGGAAGGAAAGTGAATTGCATTATATGAAGATCTGGTCTTTATAATCTGATTTTATTGGTATTAACAGTGTATCCAACCTTACAAAACAAAAGTTTTTTTCCCCTGAGTTTCGTGGTTTGTATTTATCTGTGTCACCAAAATGATTAGAAAAGATGTTCTTATTTTTTCCTCAAGTCAAGATTCCTTAGTAAATTTTCAGTCTTCAGAACATATCATTCATCTTTTTTGTTTTACCACTCAGGATACTGTTAGCAGCATTCACAGCAACACTGTGCTGGTGACAAACACTGAGTCCTGCCAAAGCTAGTGATGCAGAAATCAGGAATCAGGTTCTCAGAAAACACAGGATTAGCTCTAAAACTGAGTTTTCAGGGGAAAAACCAAACCAACAAAAATAACTTGTATCTTTTTATTTACCCTCTTCTTTCTAGCCCATTTTAAGCTTTACCCCAACCCATAAACAGTGACAAAACACTGAAAACCATGACACTTATGCAATCAGATGCCAGCTGCTATAAATGTAACTCTCCATTTGCAACAAGAACAGTATGTAGTCCATTCAGGCCATTCGTTTCACATAGGTTAGACTTATTTTATTCAATCCTCTTATTTTTGTCTCTTTTCAGTTTAATGGGAAATCATTCTCTGGTTTGGTCTGTTTTGTACAGATCTACTCTGCACAAGGTGATCAAATAAAATGGTTGTTCAGGGCTTGGCTTTGCCCTGTTGCCTTTCATCCTTGTCAGTAAGATGCTACGAGCACCATCCACAGAATACATGAATTTTAAAGTGAGAAAGCCTTTCAGTGGTTGCAGGAGGCTGAGTTCAAGCAAGGATAAGAAAGTAAACTATAACTTGAATTCCTCTTAGTGAGGGGCCTCATTTGCTTTTTGATTCCTATGCAAACTCATTAAGTTTTGCTGCGAGGGGAATGGTACTCGATGCAGTTTTGAGGAAGACATTTATGGCTCCATCCCCGGAGGGCTGACACGCAGACTCAGCATCTGCTAGCATCAGCTAAATATGCAGGGGAGAATACAAGTATTTGGAGGAGCATTAGGATAAGCTTTGGCCGAGGAAGCTGAGCAAGATGAAAAATTGCTGCTGTTTTTTAAATTACTTCACGAAATTTAAAATCTTTTCCTGTCCTTTTCCATCAAGGTAGCAAGGAAGGGATTCAGATTCCACTAACGGCAACTTTTGGAACAGAACTGAACAGAAGATACTGTCATGGTTTGCCCCAAAATGAGACTGAACATTGTTGTTACACCGGAGGGACGTTAATTGAGAACGGGCAGAAGGTGGGTGCATTTAAGTGACAAGAGAGTTTTGCTATAAAAATGAGAACATACACTAAAATCTCCAGCGCCAACTATAAGAATAAAACTAACATTTTCCTTGTTCTCTGAACAAAACAACTCAGCAAATACATCAGAAAGGGCAGATGAATAATCTATTCAGTCTTGGTTCTCATCTCTCCAGGGAATTTCAGGTACTCTTTGAATCTCGTGGCTCATAGTGTAGCAATAATGTGCATTTCTTAGACAGAACTTTTCTAGGATTTTCTTCTTTCTTCTACATACACATTTTTTGTGAGAGCAAGATATATACATAAAGATGTCTTCCACTGTATAATCAATTACATATTGATTATGGTAATAACCATAACAACTTACTTTGCTTCCCAATAAGACACACAGCTACTTTTAAGGTCAAGACAATTTATAAATACCCAGTATTTAACAATTACTCAATATATATTCAAATAGAATTCCTAATGACATCAACAGAGATCTTGATAAAGAATTAAAATTGTAAAGTTTATTATAAAGATTTAATGACGGATAACAATTTCAGTTAGAAAAAACACCCATTTAACCCTATAATCTCTAGTTGGACCAAGTCTTACCAGAGACATTCAGAGACTCAACCAGACTGTAATGTCAGTCACTCTGCAGACACTGTTGTCTCCAGCTGAATACAGGGTTATTACTCCTTGCACGCATTCAGAATAATTTGGCCCTTCACTTCAAGAGGACCGTAGAGGTGCTGGAACGTGTCCAGAGGAGGGCAGCGAAGATGATGGAGGGGCTGGAGTATGCGTCTTACAAGGGGCAGCTGAGGGCACTGGGGTGTGTGCCTGGAGAGGGGCTGGGGGGCCTGACCGCTCCCCACAGCTGCCTGACAGGGGCTGTGAGGGGGGGTCGGTCTCTGCTCCCAGGGAACAAGCCACAGGACAAGAGGGAACGGCCCCAGGCTGCGCCAGGGCAGGTTTAGGCTGGATATCGGGAAAAATGTCTTCAGGGAAAGGGTGGCCCGGCATGGGCACAGGCTGCCCAGGGAGGGGGTGGCGTCACCACCCGGGGGGGTTTAACACACACACAGATGCGGCGCCTGGGGCCATGGTCAGCGGTGGGCTCGCTGGGCTCACAGCTCCTTCCCAACAGACATGACGCCGCGGTTCTAAAACACAGATACCAAAACAAAGGTTGTGGTCAAGTTTGTAGTAACAGGAAATATCTGAGTTTCAGTCCTTCAGAAGTACCATGCATGTCCAAACCAAACACTGCTTAGTCTGAGCTAAATTTCACCCACCATTTCATGTCTGCTACAAACTGTACTTTTCAAGTTCGTTAGCTTTGGGATACCTTGTATCACCAGCAATGTAATAATCTAATAGAGACAGACAGAAATATATGTATCCATTTGTATAGATTTAATATAAGTACTAATTATTTCTTACATGGTGCAATGTTTAATATCAGCCAGTGTTTCTAGGCTATACGTAAAATTCTGGATTTTGAAGTGTATCCCATAGACATTTTTTCACCTGTTTATCTCATCTTCCTAGAACAGAACACTTTACTGCAAGGAAATTGTAGCAATAGCAATTTCTTGCTAAGAAATATACAAACATATTTTTTACAATGTCACTTAATTTGGGGGTTTTGATTAAAAACTTTGAGTAACTTACCAGTGGTGTCTTGGCATCACTACGTTGTAAAGACAAAAGCAGATTAACTTTATAAAGTAGTAAACAATTTGTCAATTTTGAATCGGATTTCAGAGTATGAAATTTTGACCAAAATAGGGGGGGGAAATGGCAATTAACTGTATAATTTTAGTTCAGGTCAGGTTTTAAATGCTGATTAAACCAAGTATGTTTAAAATCTGAAGCATGTGTCCAGCTTTCCTCTTTTCTCACTTTTTCCCTGCTAGCTCAAATGGTAGTTTTGGAAGAAGAGGATGTAAAATTTATCTTCACCATCTGTTATCTGGCATTTGAAAGAAGTCATTCCTTGACCAGTGATGAGAGAGTTAGCCCTATTTGGATGATAAATTGTTACCCTCTAATTTGCAAAGCTGGTACATTTTTAAAGGCAAACCAGATAGTGTCCTGTGTAGAAATGGCCACATCACCCGAGATACAGAGCCTCCTCCAAGCTTTAAAATACAAAACAGATGGAGGAAACCTTTCAAGGGAATATCCATAGAGGGAAAAACTGCTGTGAAATGTAAGGAAAGAAAACTCTGCCAAGCTCAACAGGACCACAGAAAGTGTTAATGACCCGAGGATTATCTTTTCCAAAACTAAACGAAAGACACAACTTTCGAAAGGTGTTCTCCTAACACAAACATCTGATCAGGAAATAGCATATACCAACATGGGATTATCCCTGTGAGATGAAATTGGAAAGGATTTCCCATCCTAGTGACATCAACTTTCTAAGGATCAAGTTTAGACAAAATATCCCAAAGCTGACTTGACAACTTCACAGAATAAGAAAAAATCAAAAACTAAACCCAGATGTTCTGTGTTACGGGAGACTTCATATTAATGAATCATATGCATTATATAAGCAAAGGGGGGGGGGGGGGGGGGAAGGGACCATCTGAAGGTCATGAAATAGAGCGCTGTTGTGCTAGGCATTCTGAAAACACTGAGTATGAGACAGCTTCTGCCTCAAAGAGTTTAAGCTCTACATAGAAACTGGGTGGGTAAAGTCATAGAATGCCAAGTCAAGGAGAGCAGCATTGTAGCACTAAAACCAATGGACATTCGGGCTTCTTTCCTCTGCTCCAGGGTGGCTGACCTGGGAAGGGATTACGCGATGCACTGGGAGGGAAATGAGAAAGGAAGAGAAGTCTGGGACCAGCGCAGAGGACTGACGAGAAAGGGCTGTGGGAATCACGAAGCAAGGCAGAAGGAAATAGCTGACCTTCCTGAGATGGTGAGGGTTCAGTCAGGGCTGGAGAAAGTTTGCCAAATGTCCTGAGTCCTGGCTTTTCTGGGCATGTGGCTGCGCCCAGGGCTGGGGCCTCTGCCTGCCTCCAGGCTCTGGCTTTCCCAGCAGATGCATAAGGAGGAGGAAGGAAGGTACTAGTTGGGACCTACCTGGTGTGAACGTTGTGTTTATCTAATAGTGGTTGTAGGGATTTGTGGTGCTATGATGTACCAGAAGATGATGGATAGATGGACAGGCAGATACGCTTGTTTTTTTGGGGTTTTTTTTTAGCAGAAATAGAAAAGGTAGATCTCATTGACTGCAGTAGAATGTGCTTTCAACAAATGCGAACAGCATGTGGGTAGGAAATCTGTGAGTAATTTTTGTTGCTGTTTCTGCATTCTGTGTCATTTGCTCCTAAGAGATTATTAAAATGCCTCAACACTGTCAAGGAGTACAGGCTTTGAAGGTTACCCTGTGAAGGTCCTCTCTAAATCCACGCTTTCCACACCCCTAAGGCACATATGAATGCGCCTTGGTGTTCTTGCCTGCTCTGCTATGGGGGTACAGACGTACCCTCTTGCATTACTAGATTAGCAGATCACTAATTGTCAGCACCTTCCAAAGAGAGTTCCATAATGAAAAAACATTTGCATCACGCAGAGCACAGGCATTTCTACATATGTAAGCGTGAAATGGGCACCCTGAACACAAGAAGTGACTGTGTCTTTCTGTTACGGAGCGTGAGGTACAGTCTGTACACTACGTCAGTGAAAATGGGATGTGTTTCTTCTTCAGACACCCAAAGCAAATGGAGTGGGAAGGGGGAATGAACAGCTCGTTGCCCCTGGGGCTGTGTTATAAAGGCACCAGGTCTTAGTGCCTGGCAGAGAAATTGGCTCTGCATGTGGGGGTCTGTTCTTCACAACAGTCATCTCGTCCTCCTGGTCTGACAAAATGCCCTGTAAAGGATTAGTTTTAGCTGTTTGTGGGCAAAGAAAATGTAGTGCGTAAGCTGTGTAAAGTCATAAACTCTTCAGGAGGAGCTGTGCTTTGCTTAATCACAGTATTGTAACTGTCTTCTGCTCTGAAAGGATAATTTTCTACATCTTTTTTATTTATTTTATTTTATTATTCATTCTACCTTGGCTATGGCTCTTCTCTTTCCATCCTTCCTACAGTTTTTATTTGCTTGCTCATGGGGGAAAAGCAATAGGTAAGAAAAGCCTAACTGAGGCAAGATTAATGCAGTTCCACTGAGAATAAGAAAAAGATTTATTCTCTTCTTCCCTTCCACAGATGTCTTGTTAGGGACTCAGCCTCGCCTAACATATGTACCTTTATTCATTTACTTCCTTCTCGTCCTCTGGGAGAAGCCTATCTCATGTAATTTATTGACTTGGCTGCCTTGTTGGTATCCATGTTAATAGTAAGATGTATTGAAGACTCACAAATTAGTCTTATTCTCAGATGCGAGTGAAGGGGGTTTATCTATGTTGAAAAATATGTACATTTGGCTTGCCACAACTAGGAGTTACCGTAAAGAAAATGTTGAAATTGGAGCCTCTGAGCTGGCAAGAAGTGTGAAGGTTTGAAAGAGGGGGCTTCAGCAGAGCTGCTGAAATAACGCATGAAGTTCAGAAGAAATGGTCAGCCTCGTCATCCCGCTCTGTGGTTTTCTTTCTCTTAGCTGACTCTCACATTGGGCTGGCAACTTCAGCTAATGCCAACAAACATTAGCAAGTGATGGAGGAAGGAAGTATTAACTGTTTGGTGAAAGGCAGTGAGAGGAGATGAGGAGAATGTAGGAGTCCAATTTAAATTATATATAATTGACTCGGGCAAGAGGAAGGAACTTGAGCCAAACACTGCATGCATTGCTTTCTTGCTAGCCTTGTACTTGAGATTGGTCTATCAGAAGATCCTTTACAGTCCTTTCTGGAAAGGACAGCTTCAAAGGTCACCACATGGCATCACTAAAATTTTACTCTGACTGAGGGACAGACCCTTACATCAACCCAGAAAGGCAGTGTCTTTACTCATTGTCACAGTCAAAAACCTGTCATTAGCATTAAGAAGCTCAAAACAGGCACTGAGCCTTGTAACCAGACAGCTGTATTTTCTGAAACTGTCTATATTCTTCTGTATTCAAAATGACATTTTCATTTTTACTTTTCAGAAGAGGAAGGCGGCTGTTCTTTGCTGTCTGATATGCAACCTGCCCGTGATAGTTCAGGACTCCTCATCTTGCCGAGCAGGTAACTCCTGGGAACAAAGTGCTTTTGGGGTGATGGAAAGGATACTCCTGTTACTGCTTCCCAAACTGTCTGAAACTGCCACGGACAGCGTCAGGGCCAAGAGTGCATCTTAAAAGCTTTTGGTGTTTCAGCTCTGCCTGGCACCTATATATTTTTGAGTCCTTTACCTCCCTTTCTTCAAAGTGCAAGTTTTCACTTACCTTCACTGCTCTCACTTTCTCCTCCCCTATTATGCAGGTTAGCCCATGCTTGGGAACGAAAGGTGTGCTGTTTAAAAGAGCAGCCTGACTTCCAAAGAAATGAAACGGCAATAGCAATATTTATCTTGCTTTATTGTGACTTCCATTTCTTTCAAAGCCAGGCTGATTTTTAACCTGGAGTTTTCTTTTTCAGCCCAAGTTTGTGGTTTTGGGGGCATATGCTAGAAGTTTTTTTGTTAAGTTCTCAACTGTCACTTTCTTCAGTTTAATGATTTTTCTCACATTTTATTTTGCATAAAATTGTTTTTGACTCTTGAGGCTGTCTGTTAAATACCATATACAATACATCACTACTCAGTGTTGGAAATAGCTTTTTGAGTCTGGGGACTCTTCTATAATTTGTAGAAATCCTGAGGCTGTTTCAGTAGTAGAGGCTTGAGGCTTGAGGCTGCCATCAAACTACAGAAAGGTACTTACTCCTGCTCTTAGTGCTCAGTGTTCTTGTAGCAGAAACTAATGATGAATTCTCTGTGCTGCTGTTTGTAGAGCTTTGTTCAAGCCATTAAGTGTCATATGTGTTGTCATCTCAGGATGTGATTACCTACCTTTTTTATAGGGTACTGATATTACTTGCCTTTTACCCACATGATTCTGACTCCAAGCAGTGAGTTAACCCCCCAAACCACACCAGGTGCAAGTGACACTAGCTAAAACAGATGCATGCTAACTAACAGAAAATGCCGATTGTTTTTATTTATCCACAACAATAGGTTTAAAGTATGTTCTCACATTTGCTAAGTGACTCCTTGATATTTTTCTTGTCATCTTGACTCCTGCTATCTCTTTCCTGTTTCTGCTTTTGCATTCTGAGTTGCCTTAAGGGTCTCCCTGCCGAGGTACCCTTGGTTCATCAAAACATGAGAACTATTCAATATACTGTAAAACTTTCTACACAGCCAGTGGTGCACTTACAGACTTTCTCTTCTCCTGTGGGACAGGGAGGATTTCTAATAGGATCCTTTAAATATTTTCTTGCATGTTCTTCTGAGCTATCTGAAATTTTATTGGGTAATTTTGAGGCCATAAATGCCAATGTGCACTGGTTTTGATACAGATTTGCCTGTTAGCTCCAGAGATGTAACACTCCTATAGCCCGACCACATGTCCTTGTTCAAAGAAGACCATTCGTATGCCTGCTGGTTGTTTTTTTCACTGTGGAACCTAAAAACAATCTCAGGTCACTGTTAGACATAATAAACTCTCTCGGGTTGGGATGCTCAGCAGCCCATGGCTGCACATCATAAATCTCTGCACGCCAGTCCTCCAGGTCAGCCTTCTGAGATACCTTCTGCACAGCCTAAAACCAAGTCAAGAAAGCAGACGTGCCCTGTGCGTCTTTTCATTCCCTTCAAAACTCCTGTTAGTCAGATTGTTTGCTACTGACTAATTTTCTATCATTTGTTTGATTCCTTATATGAGTGCACTGATCACATTTAATACCTTTTAGGGAAAGCAAATGAGATGGTAATTTGGGAGTTATTTCTGAACAATGATGTTCATTTTAAATAAGGAAATTCTGCTGCTGCAAGGAATTAGCAATTGTTTTTACCTCATGAATAATCAGTAGTATTTGAAAATTATTTCCACTGATCCATCTCCAAATGAAGAGGTGGCATTTCTTCTCTCAATCTGAGATCAATGCGGAGAATTTGTCTTAATCTTTCCTAAGGCATCCAGCCTCCAAAACTAATAGTTACAATCAGACAGTTGGCAGGTCACAAATACCAGCCCTGCGGGGGTTGTCATGACGGTGAGTAAGCAATTTTGCTGCTCAACAGATCACCCAGAGACATTTTATCTTTAGCAATTATTCTTCTCAAGGTCAATGACATCATGAAAGGAGCCAGAAATGTATTTCTTTGGACAATTATAATCAGAGATTGCTCTTGACTTTGATATTTATAGGGTCCCAACCACCAAGAGGCTTGCAGTGAGAGGTGATGTGGGTCTCCAAAGCAACCCTGCCAAAAGTTCCAGAAAAGTTCCAGAATAGCAATAGTCCATGATTTCATTGTACGTGGCTAATTGTTTTTCCTGAAGGAAAATCTCACATTTGGCAGGTACCTTTGTAACAAAGAGATAGCAAGGGTTGTAAATCCCTGAGCAGCTATTATTGCACAATCAAACTTTGTAACTCATATATATCTCCCCTGGAAATACAGTAATATGCTGCTAAAGTCAGGAAAAAATGGGATTTGGGGCCATGGTATTTCATTACAAGCTGTACAGCAGAAACTTGAGACTGTTTTTAAGAAATTATTAGTTGGGAAATATATCATGATGATATATACCAGTGTATACATATGCAATGTGTATACAGTGAAGTAGTCTACTAGTTCACTAAATGGAAAAAAACACTATGTAGGACGTATTTTTTAAAAAATAAGGGGCCAGAAACACAACCATTTCCCACAGAAATGATTTCTTTCTGTCTGTCACTGTAAAGGAGCACATAGGTAAGAGGAAAGATGTTGATGAATTACATATCTGGTCTACTTACTCTACTCATGCCATGGTCCAAACTCTTTTTTCTGTTGTGGGGAGATGGGAGTCTCCTCTTTTGGACTAAATCCCCATTGCATCTCGGCTGTCTCTAGTTGGATGCCTGAGCATCTAGTTGGCTTCATCACTTGGAAGCAACTATTTAGAGACAGGCTTGGCTTTATCTTATCCAAGTGATGGTTATATGGGATTTGTGGTGCTAGAATATATCAGAATAGATATAACCATGTTTTTATATTTTAAGCAGAAATAGAAAAGGGCTGGTGAGATGTCCCCCCAAATAATAATGAGATTTAGAAATGTAAGTAATACCTAGAATTGGGCTTTACCTTATTTGAGAAAGAGAAAATCCAGTCTGAACAGCTGTCAGGGGAAGATTTGAGGATGACAGGGAAAAGGAAAACCTGTCTTCCGATCAGAGACTGAAAACAAAGACTGAAAAAGGATGCAAATGCACTCTCCACACAGAAGTGGTATTAACAGCATTTGGGGACAAGCTTAATGGAAATTGAAGGACGATACTGGAACAGAACAAATGGCTCCAAGCTGAAAATGGATGTGTATAGGCTGGATATTAAGCAAGGTTTTCTAACTGTTAATGTTGTATTGGCATGGGGTAGAATTTTAATCTGATTAGCAGAGGAAGATGAGAGGTGAAGCCTGGCCATATTATAAAAGGCTAAAACGGCCCAGAAGCATCCTTCTAGTCCTGTACGTTTAATTCCTGTGCATGGCATGCCTAGAACAAAGACAAGGCCTGCAAGCAGGCTTACCTGCAAAGGAATTGTGTAAGAAAAATTGGAAAGAAACCCAAGGAGCTCACAAATTTCTTGCTGAGATTTCCTGTTGTCTGAAATATTGTCATTCATGCTGCAATTTCAGAGATTCAATCCATTCTGCTCATTTTTATGAATCTGGTCAAAAAGCCACTAGTAAATACTCAGTTAAGCAATGTATTTCTAAATTAATTACAGATGGGACAGTGAGCAGCTACAGATTGTTGTTGATGGCATGAAACAGAACCACTTCTGTTCTACATGCGTCACTCTCACCAGTTTCTTTCCCACTTACCCTCTCAGAGGCCATGAATTTAGTAGCATTGTAACTCATATTGTGCATTTCTGCATTTTAGGTAGCAAGCAATCTTTTTGGTTTAGGCTGTTATATATTATCATAATCAATTTATTCATGCTTTTTCAGTGTAAAATTCATTAGAAAGAAACTTTTTTTTTCCCCAAAAATCTTAAAAACATTATATCAAGAATACTTTGATGATTCTTTGATGAGAAAACTTACCTGAATATAAAATTTGTAAGCTGAAAATAGTCCATTATATAAATATATAATGACTTTATAAACATGTTTTGCTGTACCACAGGACCCTCAGTGTTTCTTCAGTTATTTCCTATCCTTTATCAAGAAAGGCTAAATCTTTTTCTGGTTCAATAGGAAATACAGCCAAGGTTTTTTCAGGTTTTTTTTTTCTAATTTAATTTTTTCTTGTTGTTATTTTTAGTTTTTAACTAAAAATGTTAGCCACAGGCTTAACATGCCAGTCATCTCTCAGCTTCAGATTCTATTGCAGGGGTTATCTGTTTCCTACATGATTATCCTTACAGATTGTATACCTTCGAAGTGCATATCAACTGGATTATTTTCTCTGATCCAGGATTTCCTACAGGAGCCCATTCATTCCCTACCTCTGTCTTTCTAAATGAGCTCTTCTGGTTCTAATGATGACCAGGTAGTTCTGAAGCTCTCGTCAGATGACCTCTGCAGAAGGCTTGGCTGGAAAGCCAGCAATTAATCACAGGCAGGACTGAACCCAGGCTCCCCTAAAAAGCCAGCTTCTGGGTGATGAACTCATTACCTGCTGGCAACATTTAAATTCTCTGGTCACAGCTATTAAAGGAAGAAGAGATCAATAGATCACTGTGCCTGTCTTCCTCCATAAAAGAGACTGTTACATTTCATGTGGTCACCTCTGAACCAAGCCTAGTAACTGGGATTCAATGAAAATACCTTTAAGAGTAACAGCCAGTGTTGTCTTAGGGGCATCAGACGATAACCATTTAGTTCTTGAGGAGTTTTCCCCCAGTTAATCATTAGGAAAACTGGGAGGTACTTCCACCTTGAATCTCCCTGGTTCATGTTATTCCATTCACTAGCTTCCCATAACCTGAATTTTCAGCTTGATCAAGAATTTCAACTGACAAGCAGTATCTGTAATGCCCATAACTTCAACTGTGGCATTTGCTGATAAATATTTTGTGTAGAAGCATATGTTTTCCTTCTGTAGAGACACAACGAGCAGTTTGGTTATTAAATGTATTCATCCACTGTAAGAAAAGTCTGAAAGGCAAAGCAAATATGCTGTACATAGAAAAATATTAGGGTCGGATATTCAACCCTATCTGTTAAGCACAACACACTATAAGAAACTGTCTCGGTCTCAGCCGAAGCCCTCTCCTTCCTATTATTAGGATATGCCATTTTCATACCAGAAACTTGTAATGTTTCTGTGAGCTTCCCAAAATGTCTGTAATTGGTAAAGCCAGCACCATTACTGATACTTGGTGGTTTTAATCTTTTTTTGCTTTAAAAAGAAATCAGTAAACCTTGAAAATGACTGCAGAGAGGGCAGAGAACCGCACAGAACTACGTTGCTTTAATCATCCAGGAAACCTCTTTTCCTCAAGTCAGAGGTTTCAAGGTCAAATAGGTGTCTTATTATTTTTCAGCTGAGACTGGAAAGGTGATGAAGGAAATGATACAACTAGAGTCCCGTCTCCACATCCTGAAGTAAAGAAGTGATCTTAACATCATGGGTAAGCTTATTCTTTTACAGAAGATGGGTGGGTTTATTCGTAAGCTGTTGTTGTTCATACTTCCAGAGATGTTAAATTATAAATGCAGATGAGAGCTGTACTTTAACACTGAGGAAGCAGCCTTTCTAAACCCTTTGGCAGGGCTGTTGAACTAAACAAAAAGCTTTTATCTCTCAGAATCTCTTGGGGCACATTAATCCATCACTTGTCAGTTTGTCAGATGAAAAGCAGCTTGAATGGTTTGATTTTTTTTTAATTGTGTCTGAAATACTGTCGGTGCTGTATACAAAGCAGATAAAGACAGTGTCAAGACACCCAAAAGCTTATGTGATGCTTCTTTCATTGGCGAGATACCCAGCTGACCTGCTGCTTCTCAGAAAAGGGATGGTGGAGGCTGAGGAGCAGCCCATCACTTGCAGTTTCCACTAACAAGCCCATTAGTGATGGCTGGCAAACAAGACCAGTGTGGAATAAGAAATAAGTTTGATTAGGAGGGTAAGCCAGACAATTATATGCGTATATGGGATGGCTGCTGTGGGCTACTCGTGTGTTTTACCAAACTGGCAGCTGTACACTGGCTAAAGTTACCTTCGTAGCAGGAGTGCGGTAAACTACTGAATGAGCTATTTGTGAGTGCTTTGAGCGGTTTCCTTTGAAAAGCCACCTTCTAAGACACAACACAGCTTTTTGTGAATGGGAAAATTTCACGTTGTCTCCTTGCTTTCTTCCTATCCCCTCTTGACTGTTTATATATACAATATATAATATGTTCTGGACAGCACGGGACCAGGCTCTGTGCTCCAATGCCTGCGTGGCATTTCCTTCTGCCACTGTGAGAGACAAAACACGGGGCTGCATGTGCCAATGGTTTGATGCAGCAGGGCATTTCTTACGCTCTTACTCCAGTTCGATCCTACAAATCCTTACTTATAAAGCAATCTTCTCTCATGTAAGTAGCTTTGAGCACTCAGGCAATCTATGATTCTTTATGTGAGCATCAGATCCACATTTTCTATAAAACAAAATGGGTCACAGTCATTTTTCTGTAAGTCTTTCACTCGACAGATCCACCAAAGGTGCATCGGCTTGGCTGGGCTGGAGTGGGAAGCCTGCGTTTCTGTGCCAAGTACTTTGCCAGCCATTTTTAAAGCTTATAATGCACAGGTATTCTACATAAAAATGACACATATTTTTTTTTCCCCAGCAAAATGGGGAGAATAGCAGACTGATTTAATATGATCCCTGCAATGTTTCTTTTGAAACTCGGGCAGTATTCTTAATTGTTCAGACTGTTCCGGTTCTGAATGGCTTACTGAGTTTTGAAATCTAGTTTCCAAATCTTTTTTTGCTTTTAATTTAGTTTTGGCCCCCTTTTTAGAGGAAATTTGTCAAAACCAAGACAATAGTTTTTAAAGTATTTTCAGAAAGAAGACTTGACCACTGTTTTCTACCTAGTCCTGAAGTCAGGAAGACAGAAATATGAACAGCGGGCAACAAGTCAGGCACTGGAGCAGCATCTAGTTCTGTTCTGTAAGCAGGCTGAGAAGTAATTCTGTGCCACAAGGAAGCTTTATCACCATTAGATACCAAAAGATACCATTCCATTAGTGGCAATATCAGCTTTTCAGCTTGCCATTTGTACGTTTGTTCCTTTACACACAGTGGAGTAGTTGCACCTTCAGTGTGAAAGTACAAAAGTGCTGTAATCTCATCTTAAGCCCAACCATTTTTTCTCCACTTTCCCACCAGCAACCCAAAAGAGCCATAGCTGGCTTCATGCAGAGTTAGCCCTAAGTGTGACAGGTGAAGAGGCCACGTATTCACCATCATTGTATGCCCATCACCTGGGACTCTCGTGTATTCTACATGTATATAAATATGTAAGAACAGGCCAAATATATCATGATTCTCACTGACATGTATGATTAATATGTGACCATACAAAATTAATACATTGTCACGATAGCAAGAAAAATGCTAGAAAAATATTTATAATTGTGCAGAGCGCTAGAGATTGTGTAGGTATGTAAAAAAAGACTTCACATTTCACAATTTCCTGTTTCAGTTTTACATTTTACATTGGTTATTAACTTTACATATTTTACAGTAAGAGAGGGGAAAGCAGTAACACGATAGGAGGAGGAAATGAAATGACAAACCAAAGAAAAAACATTGTTAGTGATTTACGCTGCATGGTTCAATATGCCCATGGAAGAACGTGCATGTTCTTTTTCTGTTTTCACTAGCTCATGCTGTTGATGCTGGAAATCTCTCTCCCCCCCCCCTCCCCCTCCCCAGGGAGGACATATGCCTGTAGGTCAAGTAAAGAGGGTCTGAAGAACAACTAGATCAACAAGGAAGCCACACAGAAGCAGAAACAGAAACCTGAATCAATAATCAGTCAAGCCCATCAATTATGCAACTCATTTTGTACTGATGTAAGTAGATGTAATTCTGAAGCAACTTGTACCTGGGGAAAAGGAGTGGAAGAGACTGTTACATCCCCATAGACAGCAGCTAACGCGGAGCATGACAACAGTGAAGAGATGGAGCACGCGAGAGATGCAAAACAACTGTCTAAAAGTCAGGAGCAGTGGAGATATCCAAAGAGAGGAGAATATGGACCTCAGGAGAAGAAATTCTTTTAGAACCATATACATATCTGAATTTGACCCATCTTTATATCAGGTGAGGGATCTGATCTAAAAGGACATTTCTGTGACAAAGAGTGGAAAGTTGTCATCAGGCCATGGAGAAATCTCTTCAATTCCATGTTGGAATTCAGGAACAGAGGAATGAAAGATCAAACTAGCTCACATGCTGCACCTCTTAAAGCACCTTTTTTTTCAAAAATAGAAATAATATCTGATCTCACCCTTAAAAAAAAAAAAAAACCCAAACCAAAAACCCTTGTACAGAAAGTTAAAAAAAGTTCTGGATTGGATTCTGTGGTCAGTAGCTCAAGTGGCTTAGTATGATCAAAACTCCAGTCAAGTTTTTTTGGAAGAGGTCAGATTCCTCGGTGTATATGCCTGTGCTGGAGCTGTTGCAGCATGACAAACAGCCAGCCAGCAGCAGCCAACATTATGAGACAGCTGCCATGGAGGGCAATGACAGCCCACTGTGGAGTGGAACTCCAGCTGAACCACAGCACATCGCCATCGCTGGAGGATTAATTACATTATGTCAATGTAAACATGAAACATCATACCAAATTCTAGATACTATTTCAAAGAAAGAGACTTCAAAGAGTTCCTGGCTTCAGACCACCTTGGTCTAAGCTCTGTCTCTGGTAGCCTTCTATATGAGATGCACGTAAGATAGATAGATGATACATATATACATACATACATACATACATACAGCGCTTGCAGCACCAGTCCACGGTCTCTGACCATCTCCTTGTGAGTCCAGAAAGGCAAACAGCATTTGAACAGGCAGCAGCCTGGCAGCTAATAAACAGCACATTACGCTGCATCTCATAAATCTCCATGAAGTTCATTTATTCTTTTCTGAGAATGAATAACTAATGTGAAGCCTCTTCTTGCCAGTTATTGTAGCAGTACACAAAGTGATTTAGATGTGGAAGCTGCTATTAATAGCAGCAAACAAGCTACTAATTGGGTGGTTATATAATGGCATTGTTATGAAACCTAGTTTGGGTTTGACACCTTCTGTTTTCTAAAAACAACATTAAAACCCCCAAACAAATCTATGGTTGGCAACATGTAACATGAAACAAAGTCTAAATAATTACTGATCTTTCAAAACTCAAATAGGATTTAAAAGGGGGGGTGGGATATCAATTCATGTATCTGAATTCTGGCTGAAATAAGCTGGAAGTGAATCATTCCACAGATCTGCTGTTCTAAGGGCTAGTTTAAAGTGATTTTCTGTAATACCTGCCTTGCGAATAGTGACCAAAAAATCAAAGTGGCCTGTTTTGGTGGTTTGTGAAATCTCTGAATTTTTTTTTTCTATTTAAAAAAATGGGCTTTGAATGAGTATGAACAGAATACAGTTTAAGGAGAAAGAATGACCAGAAATCTCTCTGTGACACACACTGATGCAAATCACGTACTAGGATTACGTACTAGGAACTCGACTTTTGTAAATGACAATACACACGTACCTATAGAGTTTGACATTTTTTAAGTAACTTGGGAAAAAAAAAAAAAAAAAAGAGGGAAAAAAAAAAAAGAGAGAGAAAGAAATGGGGTGACATTTAACAAATGTCTTTTAACAAATGTCCCCTGCCGTACAGAAGGGGAGAATATTGCACTCCATTAGGAGAGAAGCTTTTATCTGGGGTGGCCCTTTGCAGTGCCTCTGTGCTTGGTTATTCTGCAGGCTGGGCCTCCCTAACGCCATGTACAGCACCAGGAACTTCTCCTGATGAAACCCAGCTATTGTCCTCTAGCTGTGAGGTTATTCTCCTTTTGATACATCAAATGCTGCAGAATACAGAGTCTGTAAGCAGGAGGATCCCTCCAGAGGTCTGTGGTTATATGTGTACAATAATATTTAAAGAGATGAAAATTCTTGATCAAGACCACACAGCTCCAGTGCCTCTTGGTTTAATCTCTGCCCATGAAGTTACCTCTCAACATGCATGGTGCCAGCAATTGTTTGATCAGCATTACCTGTAACCTTTTGCTGCCAGGGTAATCAAGGCTGCCACTCCAGAACTGCCTCCTTAATGACGGAACCCAGGATTCTCACACAAGCAATCTCATGAACACTTCAGCTACCTACAAACACATAATAACCTCATGTTTGCGCAGAAAAAGATGTGAAGTTGCTTCCAGCTGAGCCACCTCTTACATTTCCAGAGGCAATGAGAGTGGGAGAAGCAGCGTGGGAGGGAAGCAGGGTGCGGTGGCAGCATCATGACCTGCACGTAAAGGAATTTATCCCCTGACACAGAGTGAGTATAGCAGCATGTGCTGTCCCGCAGGAGCCAGACACAGCCTACGTACACACAGCTATATGCAACCATCGCATGGATTGCCTCTGTCATCTGCAGCAGTTTTGCAACTGGTAGAATATTTTGGGTTATTCTCTTTTTAATTGCTTTTTATCTGGCAACAGCTACTATACTCAGGCACGCTGACTCCACATCATTTTCCACTCCTTGTCATTTTAGATTGTCTAGGTGATGATAAAAACCTTAACTTACCCAGCGCAGAGTTGGGAAGGGTTCATACCAATAAAGGAAAGGCTACTTCAGTTCCTTCATTGTTAAAGCACCCAGAGGAAGCGGCTGAAGGGCTTACAGAGATTGGATGTACAACGTCCCAGCACCACAGTAATTACAGCAAGCACGCCTAAAAAGCTGTGATAACTTAGGATTCAGCAACTGTTGAAAGGAACAAGACACTGTAGAAACCAAGCAGGAATTTGGGTGGTCCAGATGTCTTCCACATGTATCCAGTTAATTATTGAGAACTAGAATCTCTTGTCCATTATATCTGTGTGTGTACATCTATATCAGTATGCATAAATATATAGATAGAGATATATTTATGTTTAAAAAATATTTCCGGACTATTAATCTATTCATTAGAATATTTTGCAATCACGATGTGGCAAATAATACCAGAATCTTCTCCTACAATAAAGTATCGGCATGCTTTCCTACACCCACACATCAGATGAAATGATTTTTCTCTTGAATGCATCTTTTTGCTAATAGTATAGTTTTTCTGCATTGTTACTGCTCTTCCTTAATGTCACTTGCATGAGAAGGAAGAGGGATATAGCAGTTCCTCTGAGAAGTAACGCTATTTCATGTTTCTGTTGTGGTAGTATCGAAGGGTTCCAATAGGGGACAAACTTACTTTGTCACCCATCTCACTGTAGGACAGAGTTTATCAGACCTGCAATGTTCACCCGTAGTCCTATGATTTCTTAATTCTCGATTACCTTGAATTTATACTGGTATAAATGTATACTTTTACAATACCTCAAAAACTTTTAAAATACTTTAAATGCTGTCTAAATCTTTCAATGCTGTTTACATCGTAAATACCTTAAAATATTTGAAAGTTACCTTTAAATGTTGTTTAAATATGGGATTTTTTTTCCTATGTCTGATGTCATTTTTTCCACTCCGTTAGTGTTTTTTCCACTCTCTGCATTGCAGCCTGCAGTGATAGCACATCGAGCTACAACTTCTCTCTGTATGTACTACCGAACCCTGGTTTTCCCAGGGTATGGCAAGCCAAGCCTTCTCGCTGGTGAATGCATGGAATTATTGTCTGTCTATTGCCTATTAGTATCCGTTACCATTTCCTGCTGGGTTTATATATACTTCGTTTCATGTGTCGATCATATTTTAATTGATTTCTGGCATTTTATGGCCAAAATTTATGAGAGAGGCGAATGGACCAGTGATTTCCAACGATAATTTTGTAGCCAGGTTACTTGTTTGCACAGAGTGTGAGGGAGGTTGGTTGTGACACCGCTCAGATGCTATTGTGGGAACCTAGCTTACAGATTGTTAAAATCCCAGACTGTTCCTGGGCCGTCTGGTACTGTGGTTCAAAAGAAGGAACACTTAGCTAGGCCGTGACTACGGCTGGGACAGAAGAGCCTTTCAGGGTGAGTAAGCTATTTAGGTGCTCTTTTCTCCTTTGTGGTACTTAGCAGTGGAAGATGGAATCACAGAGGAAAAATATGAGCTGAAGGAAAGATGGTTTTCCCATGGAAGCTACTTCTCTGCAGGATACCATCCAGGAAATACCATTTTTTGTTTTCCTCTGGATTTTACCAGGCATTTTATTTTATTTTATTATTTTAATTTTAATAAATAGAAAGATAATTCTGAATCAGAAAGATTCCCTAGATAGAAGTCAGGATAGGGAAGGAGCTTACCTCCAGTGTCAGCTGGAGGAGATGGTGTTGAACATCCACACAGTGTAAGTGAGGGGGGAAAACAGACTGTACACGAGTAATTCCTGTTGATCTTAAAACTATCAAGATCTTGCAGTACAGAACTGCGGCTATCACTGCACTTCTGGTACTGTTCTGTGCCAATAACCAGTACTATGAGTGTGGTAAAATGTAGTCAGGGAAGAAAAAATAGATAAAATTAAGATAGTTAATTAATTCTGGTGACTAAGGCGTTAAATCTGTATTTACAGACAAAATAACTAGTAAAGGTATACATACAGCATAGATGAAAACATTGCATATGTCTAATCATTACTTGGGGTATGAATCACACTATATTTCATAATAATTACTATAAAAATAGCTACTGGAGCCAAAACTTAGATACAATTAAGGAGATTAATATAATTCAGCAGGTTTCCATGCCCTGTATTGGCCATCAATTTTGCTTGAAATAAAAATGATAGTAGCACATCCATCATATTTCAAAGTTCCAAAAGAAAACTAGTGGTCCAAGTTTGAAAAAATCTATCTTCTTATTTAGACAAGTTATTTAGTGCCAACACATTGAAAGGAAGATGGTGCTGCAAAGCTGATATAGACCCAGGCTGAGTTAAAGTTCCTTCCTGCAACGCCGTATTTCCGAAAGCTACTTGAAACAGCTTTGTTCGCTGGAATAACGGAACCAAGGGGTGTCCATCCCACCTGAACCTGGTGAGCCACAGCCTCTGAGCACTCAGATGGTGCTGTGCAGGTACGTATGTGCCCTGAGACAGTAGCTGTTGGATCCGGTTACTGGTTTATTGTTTGCTCTTTCCAAACAGGCTTCTAATAAAGGTGCCCGTTAATCCTGGCTGCAGCAGAGGCTCATGTATGGCATTGCCTTCAGGCTAAAGTCACCCTTTTTTTGCTCCATCCAACAAAGGGCCGCTGCACAGGAGCAGTTCTTGTCCCTCCCGGCACGGACTGTGTTTGAATGGCTGTAAGGGAAGGGCCTGCCTGCCTTCACTCCTTCCATGAACTGCCCACGCTGCTTCGGAATAGCAAAGGTGAGCAGAAAAAAGGATACTGAAATTGCTGATTGTGCCCCTAGCCTGGGGATTCTCTCATTTGGTCAAATGTCCCACTGTGAAATGTCTCTCTGCATTTCAGGCAAGGGGATGGTGAAAGGCTAGGCGGGAGAAGACACTGGCCCACAGTTGAACCAAATGTCAGAAAGACACAAACTCTTTGCACTTCAATGTATATCCAGAGGGAACGTAAGCAGAGAGCTGACAGGTTCCTCTTTAATTCCCTCAATAAACAGAGAACAGTAAAGAGCATTATAGTAGCCCTTTGTACTGTAAAAGCAAGGAAAACAAGCGACAGGACAAGAGGGAACGGCCCCAGGCTGCGCCAGGGCAGGTTTAGGCTGGATATCGGGAAAAATGTCTTCAGGGAAAGGGTGGCCCGGCATGGGCACAGGCTGCCCGGGGAGGGGGCGGCGTCACCATCCCTGGAGTATTTACAAGACGTGTAAATGCAGCATTTAGGGACACAGTTTAGTGGTGGGCCTGGCAGTGCTGGGTTAGTGGTTTAACTTGATCTCAAAGGTCTTTTCCAACTGAAATGATGCTGTGATTCTATGTTACATAGAACTGAAACACTGCGGTCACATTCACAGCTGTGCCTTTATCAAGATCTTTTGCACTACAACAACACACGTTCTGTGGAGCTCAAGATAACATGGTAAAGGAAATGTTGGGAAATGCTGGCACTCTTGCAAATGATTAAAACAAAAACAAAAAGGAAGAAAAAAGAGGTTTCTTGTATTACTGATGTACATTTTGCAAAGCAATTCCACTTGAAAAGGAACCAAAACTTCCCTTATTCAAATAGTTTTGCTCCAGTGAACTGATTTAGACAATTTGCACTTTATTCAAGGAATTGCTTTTACTTGATATTTTTTGGCCAGTAAATAAGAATGTATTTGTTCCTCTGAGTATTCTGAAGTACGCTGAGTGCAATTGGGAAGACGTAAGAAATGGCATTGTGACAAAGTTACTACCCCACAGGCTAGCTGTTTGGAAGTTGTACATCTCTTTATTCTCTTTATTTCCTGTCATTTTTCTCTTACTATTAGCACTCCCTGCTGTCTGGGTCATGAAATCAGTTTCTGCATTTCTCCTCTACTTGAATGTAAAGCCTCCCTGAGTCTTACAACTGTGTTTTTCTCAGAAGTCAGCCTTCTTCCCAGTCAACAGTGTCTTGACACTAGCCTGTGCTCTGGTTCTTTCAAGACCTTTCCCTTTTCTGACCAAACCTTTTCTCCCCTCTTTGGTTCAATCTGTCCAAACTATTGCCATCAAAATATTTCCCTTTTCTCACCACTCTGAGAATGTTCCCCTCCTTCTAAAATCTCAGCATTGACTTATTTCCCCCTTAAAATTCAAGCCTGCCTCTTTTCTCAGCTCTGATTAACTCCGTTACCGCTTGGTTCTGATCTCTGCTCCTCTTGGAAAGCCTTTTCGTCTCCAGTGCTGGGAATGCCCGTGTTTGGGAAGCAGGGGACGTTGTTATTAATTTCCTTCTTAAACTTTCCTCATCAAAAGGATGTTCTGAATCTAAAATGTACGCAGATGACATTACTTTGAGTCTTCTCCCTCATTAGTTATAGGAAATGCCTGAAAATATTTACAAAACAATCACCAAAAAGCATTCAGAATGCAGATTCAGCACAACTTAAATGCATGCTATTTCTACTACCTTTCTAATATTTATATATTTTTCTACATTTCTACTATAAATGAAGAGATGTCTTAAATTGTTATTATATATCCTTGGCTTTCAGTCCCTGGTTAGACCAGGCAGGGTTTGCTCCTTGTCATAACTGGTGATAATATCGAGCAGGCTTTTGGGTGACTTAGGAATAACTGAAGCACATCGCATTATTCCCATTCCTTTTCACTGCCTCTCCCTGTCCTAGTTGTTACAGGAGCTGTGACACTGGATTCATAAGCCCAGCACACAGCCACACTGGGTTTGTAGCATTCTGGAGTTGTGTGTCTTCTCGGTGGCTTTGTGGAGCTTGTGTAAGGCAAGGGGAGCACAGCAGACAAGTGAATGCAGGCTCCTGTGTTTTCTACTTTAGTAGACCTGTGAGCTTCTATCGAGTATGTTAGCCAAGATCATAGTTAATTCACAGTCTTGATGATATTGAAGTTGTCATAGCCAGAATTTCCAGATGCATATACTTCTCTTGAATTTACATGACAAGGTAACATTAAAATGAGACCTCTTACCATGCCAGAGAAATGCATGTATTTCTCAGAGTCTATCACCACTGAACCAGAAGTAACTAACCGCTGGGAACTCTGGAAGGAGATATATTTATCTTTTCTGAGTCATCCGATCATACAGGGCTCAAGGCTGGTGCTAAAACTTCCAGAAACATTTGGAAAGCAACCACAGAAGTCCATCAGTCAAAGAGCCCCCTCGAAGAGTGGCAGGAGGAAGCTAGAGAGGTGCGTCGGAGCCGGCACTCCGCTGTCAGGATGTCCCTTCTCCACTCCTTCGGCTCCTGTCACACATGCCACCTTCTCTGGCATACCACCTCCTAAATCAGGGGGCTTTTTGCTCATACACTTCATGGGCCTGACCCCTCCTGAAACTCCACAAGTTAGGTTGCAATGACCCTAAAGCTGCGTCTCACTTTAATGCTTGATCTGCTTATTTTTGTCAATGCTAGTTTCCCTGAAGTAGTTCAACTGCTCCTACATGTGAAATGAGCATTGTGGGGAACAGATCTATACCCCTGTCCAGACAAGATTTCATGAGCAGTTTTCCAAAAGTAACTTTATTTTCTGGAGTCTGATCAGGTGAGTTTTGTTGGTTTTCTTCCTTTACCTTTCCTTGGCAGGAGCTTTGTCAACGTGATGAATCTCCCTGGCATCTTACCTAAGGCTGATTCTTCCATGCTGGAGATCTCTTTCCCATTTCTCCTCAAAGGAGAGTGGGGAGGAATTTAATGAGGTCTGGGTCTATATGAGTTCCAGAGAAATTTGTAACAGTTATGTCTGTATTTGTCACATCTGTACTTCAGACCAGAGAAGTTTTTTGTTAATGTTGGCAACTCTGAACAAAGAAAGTCTTAAAATTTATTAAATGTAAACTATGTTAGCCAGCTGATGGGGAGGAAAATCCAGACCACTTTCATGGCACCTTGGAATCATTCAATTTTAATTATTGAAATTAACGTCAAAGATATTTTTGCTGTATGGAAAATTTTCATAATTTGATTTCTTTTTTTGTGCTTATCTGTTTGTCACTGTACTGGCTAACTGCAGCCTACCTGTGCCTATGTGTGCGCACCCCAAGGTATAGTTTGCTCTTGTTGTACATAGCAAATACAGATAAGCAGTTTACAGCCTAGTGAGGTCTTACAGAATTGAGTCTGGGGGCTCTTGTGGCTCTAGTGCCCAGGAAAAAAAAAAAGCGTAGTCTGGGAAAATCTTTTTGGTCTTCTCCTACGAAATGACTTTTGAGGTTGAGCAGTAATCTTGGCAGACTGTAAGCTAGCGTGCCTGCCTAAGGATATTTACAGCTCGCCTTGTCTGAGCTGTTACCTTTATCATGTCCACCAGGTGATCTGCTGAAAAAAGAATCCCATTACCTTTAGTAGCTGCTGGAATGAGTCCTTAGTCAGCTCAGAGTAAGGTTGACCAGTAACCGCTGGTCTTCCCTTAGATCTGAAGACTCAAAATGTTATTGCTTAGAGCAGTGATGTTTGCTGACTTTGTCACTGAATCCTGAATTTGGCATCCCATTGACATAGTTTCAGTCAGTAAGTGCCTAAGACAGCAGCCTTCCGCATGCTTTTCTGGGCTATGCTCTTCCCTCTCACCTTCCAGTCTTTGCTCCATCCACAAATTCATTCACAGCTTGAAGTATTTTTTTTAAATAATATCTATCATTCAAATCTATTATGCAAGTCACTGGCAAAAGGTATAATCGTTGCAGTGTTGCTGACTCCACTACTTGCTTGTAAGAAGCTGCTGTGTAAATATTGTAGTATTTTGTTTGGTAGGAATTAATAAAAATCACTCAGCTCAAAATTAAAGCAAAACCAGGACAAGTGTATTAAAAAATCGCTCTCTTCAAAAGCATTATTTTAAAGGAACATTCTTAATTAAAAATACCTTCAAATAAAAAAGAAGGAAAATGTTTTACTTAAAATTCTGAGATGAAACTTGGATCTTATTAGAGCATTTCTGTTTCCTTTCCAATGCAAACAAATTAAAAGATCTCAGTTTTGCTAAGCCTGTATTTTTGTCCTTGGCATGCACACACAAAAAGCTTAAAAAACCCCCCCAAAACGCATGAATTTTTCACCTAGTTCTCCCTGTAATGCTTCTAGAGGTAGGAGTTAAATGGCCAGCAATGCCTCCTAGTCTGTCAAGGGTAATGCTTTTTTAGGCCAGAGAGGTTTTGTTCTCCTGCATACCAAGAGCGTGACAGAATCACTGAGCTATCAAATCAGTTATTCTGCCAACATCTTTCTGGTTCACTGAAGAGTAAATTAATCCTACGTAGGAGTGCTCCATCAGGAGAGTAAGAGCAAGCACACACACTGCCATAGTCAGGTAGTAAGGTGCTTGCCAGAAGTGTAAATAATGGATAAATAATTAATTTTCTTTGGGGAACCATCAAGGATCTACTTCTCTGAGTGCTTATGCAGACATGGTGGAACAACTGCAGCAAGGGACTGAGCAAGAGAACTTCTCCATGGAAAGAAAACAAGCCCTAGGGCAGGGGAGGAGCTGCTCCAGCAGGAGACATTAGGACACACCTTAGGTCACTGTCATCCACTTGGGAATGAGAAGCTGCAAGGACTGAGTCTCTGGCATGCCGACTAGGTGGTGTTACCAGTGCTTCTGGTGTCATGCACCCACACCCCACCCCTCCGTCCCCAACTTTACTTAGGAAAGTCCAGCAGTTCCAATGAGCAAACAACAGAGAGGGACAGTGTATGGTGCAACAGATAACCCAGTACTGGCCTGAAATCTGTTGCCTTCAGTTCAAACTGTTACAATGAACTGTAAGCCCATGCTGCCTTCTGTGTGATTTCTCACAGTTGATCCTTCTTTTATCCTGTTCTTACATCTTTCATTGTTTCCACATACCTGTTTGATCTTTCATTGACTAACTTCTCTCCATTTTTCCTGCTGTCTTCAGATGCTCGTTTTTCTATTGAAAAACATTCACATTGATTATTTCTGTTTCTGAGCCTAACAACTGTTTTACTTTCTTTCAATTTCCCTTTACTTACTCCTTTTCTTGAGAAAAAGTTTTCTCCCTTTGTTCCCTGCCTTCTTCATTTGTTATGTTTCTGTTATTCTCCATTCCAGGTACAAAACTCATTTACTCTCTGTCTCTCTTCTCATCTCACTACACAAGCCACGTAACTTCAGCAGCCCCAGGTTTGTCGGTCTAATTTCCCCTTTCCATCTGCTGTCTAACACCTCTCCCTTCCTCCCACACAGCACTCTTTTCCCTTTCTGTTTCTGGTTTGACATCTCTCCTCTGACTTCTCCATTGTACTCCTCCCCACCGCTCTCCCTGCTGATGGTGCCAGCAGAAACGTTTAGCGTTGGTGCATTACCCCATAGATCTCCACTTCCTTCCCCTCCCTGATGCTCCTTAGACCAAGCCCACGACTCCCTCGTCCGGTTCAGGCATGCTTGCCATGCATTATCAGCGCAAGCCTCCATGGAAAAACAACAGTACTTTGAACATGCTGTGAAGGAGGCATTTGGATCACACTTTAAATCAACAAGATGGGGGTATTTTATTGATCACATTGCAGTTTTTCAGCTTTACTGCAGTGATGTACCTGTAATTGCTCCAGTGTTTTTGATCAGTTGCCCCAAGGCAATAAGCGCTTTGCCACAAGAATATGTGTGACCTTGGGAAGGCCCAAGGATTTCTGTTCAAGACCGTCTGGTCGTAAAGCAAGTATTTATCGAAACCTAAGATTACTCAGGTTTTCAGGCCATTTTCTGTCTAGACCTCTGCTGCAAATGGCTGTTGCATTTGCTCACAAACTAAATAGACAATATTCCTAGCAGTACTCATAATGAGAAGTCTACATGAGTGACCTTTTGAAAACTCTTGACTCCTTCAAAATGTAAGCAAATTGAAAATATCTATTTGCAAGACCAGAAATAAAATGAAAACCTCACTTTGGCTATCTAAAAATAAAGCCATATAAAGCAAAGACCTTGCTGGATAGCAAACTCTTAAAATAAATACAATTTCCTTTGCCACAATAAATGTTGTTTCAGATTCTGAAGTTGAATACATAACTCATTCCACTGAGCTGTAACATTTTGTTAAACTGCAGGAACTTCAGAGGAACAGCTCTTCAGTTTCATAAAGACTTGCACTGCCTGCTGCTCTCTTAAAAAAAACACTTCTGGGGAAATGTGCCCCAGGATGGTTTTGAAGCCTTTTTTTAGTTCATTATTGAGATCTGACTTTCTGCATCCATTAGATCAGGGGTCCTCAAACTTTTTAACCAGGGGGCCGGCACGCAGATGAAGTGGCAGGCAGCCATCTGCGGCTGCTTGGTTCCCCCCCCAGCCCCTGGCAGGGGGGGGGCGGGGGGGTTCTGTAAATACCGGGGGCCGGATTGAGGACCCTGGGGGGCTGTATCCAGCCCTCGAGCCCTAGTTTGGTGATCCCTGCACTAGATCAACCACAGATTAATTGTTTCTGTGGCCTTAATAGAAACCTGAAGGTCTAACCAGCTTTTAGAAGTTAACCTAGCAGGCCAGGTCCTTGGCTGCCATTCTGGCTGCTTTGGTCTGCTCAGGAAGAATTTGGAAAATGTATGGAGTGCTTAAACGGCAGCTACAAATTGCGGTTTTGTTTCAGCTCAAGAGTGAACTACATTTAAGAGATGATTGTGGTAAAAAGAAAAAAACCCTCTAAACTGAAGTGTTTCCAAGCTATTTATCACTTCCCTAGTGTCTCTCCTTGTGGAAATTCTCCAAGACTTATGATACTGATCTTGTAAACAGTTATTTTCTATTTTCTTTCCTTAGCTCCTGTAATAAAAGTCATGCTTGATATTTCTGTCAGAACTCCTTGGCCCTTCTTGGACTTCCCCCCCCCTCCCCCAATTGAGAAATGGGAAAAAAATAAAAATTAATTCTTTTTTTATGAAATCTGAGTTTGGATCATGCATCCTTATAATGTCATTTAAAACCCACCAACAACAACAGCAAGAAAAAAAGAGTAACTTTAATAATTTCTTCTAAAAATGTTGTTATTATTATATAACAAATGTATGGCACAGTACGAACAGATACTTTGGCCAAATGCTTGTTGTCAGAACATACTAGTAAGAAACAACGACATAGGACAAGGGAATATGTTTAATTTTTTAATGTCTATGTGCATATAGATAAGGAACCCAGCAGACAGGCCCCCATAAATACGCACAATCATCAGACCACTCTGGGGTTTTGGTACTGCTGATTGCGTTATTTATGCAGATATATACAAAATTATGCAGAACTCGCATGTTATATTTTTGTTAGAGAGAACTAAAAAATATGCTACCATTCTGCATACTTTTAAAGGCACATTCCCTTCACTGGTCTGAGAACAGATTAATTCTTGCTTCTGTGTAAAATTTTCTGGTCTAAATTGAAACATCCTCCAGTCTTTTCGTACTCGCACTGCTGCACATAATGTTTCCCTGGAGAGGAACTTACCAAGTAAACGCTTTGTACTTGCTCACAAGTTTCAAAGGCTTCCTCTGCTGCTGCCTTTATGCTGCAACTTTAGTGATTGTATGAGGTGCAGCTGCCTCACCCAGAGGAAAACTAGCCCTGTACGCAGGCTTACGCATTCACATGGTACACGCACAGGCTTTTGCGTTAAGTTTAGGGAAGAGTCAGTGGGGTTTTTTTAACTCTTCCTACAAGATCACAGCTCTGGAGCCCAATTCTAGAAACTGGGGCTTTACAGTAAAAGAAACCTTTGTGGATGTATTTTGTATGCGATGTCTGGTCACATATCAGAATAAGGATTTAGGTGCTTTAGGCTGCCTACTCATACTTCAACTATATGCTGCCTTTTTTAGTGAAGCTCCCGTTGTACCACAAACTCACATAGTCAACACTTTAAATGCTTAAAGCACTGTGCGGATGTTAATTTAACTCATTACTTATATCACCACCGCTTAGTTTATCAGAAAGGAATAAAACCGAAATGATAAAACTTGCCCAAAGTGAAGCAAATAACCATTGGCAAAACCTAGGCCAGAAATAAGAGTGAGGTTACGGAGGCACTGGTGGCATATATAATATACACTTGAAAAGCTTTTTAAAGGAAAAAGTTGGGCAATAGGGAGTTTTGGTTTTGAAAGCTGTTATAGCTCCAAAAACTAGCATTTTGTCATTTGCCACTCTAGTATTTCAGAAGGAAATTTTATGGATAAGCCAAATGTAAACATACACACATTTTTCACTTCCACCCCCCAAATTCCACCACACAAACACTTTATTTAACAGCATTTTTGGTATTGCTTTCAGAACATTAAAACAATTACATTCTGAAGGCTTCAAAATCAAACACATTTAAAGTATCTTGCAGAATTCTCTCTTAAACGTCAGCACAGTGCAGAGGCCTGGTAGCCCCCGACAGTGTACATTTGTGGGCTGGGATGATGCGGTTGCGTGCTATTTTAACAGACAAGCCTGCCCTTATTTGGGACAGAAATTAGCCCAAGGTCAAAGAACTGAGACAGCTGTTTACTATTGCATTTTATCTTCATCACCGCACACGTGCTCCCTGCTCTGTGCTTCCAACTCTTCCCATCTATCTGCGCAGTACATCCAGCGCTGCTCTTCTGCCCTGGCGGGGCCAGTGTGCCGCGCACCCCTGCAGCACCCCTGGCTAAACGTCTCCTCGAAGCTCTGGCCAACGTCTACAACTTGACAACTCTCCGAGCTGCCGACGCCTCCAGGGACACCCACTCTCAGCGACCCCCCTTGTGCTGCTCCCGCTTTTCATCCCCAGCCCGGGTGCCCCCCGCCGGAGGGTGGCCCACCGCCAGGGTGGGCTGGAGCTGCCACCGACAGTGCCAAGGGGCATGCAAATCCGGCTTCGCTTGGCGTGACCCTACACCATGGCACGCCACCGGGCTCATGGCAAACCGGAGGTGCGCAGCGCGCTGTCAGGGTGCTGTGTGCTGCGGCAGCCGGCTGGCCAGGCGCGGGGCGCTGCAGGGGGACGCTCCGTGCCGGCGCGGCCCGAGCGGCCGCTGCCCCCCGTCCGGGGTCCCGCCGCCGGCCTGGCCGCACCTGCGGCCCCGCTGCCCTCGGGGGAGCGCGTCCTCCCGCGCCGCCTCAGCACCGCGCCGGGGGAGCCGGGCCCTTCACCGTGCAAACGCGCGCCCCGCAGGTGCGGCGGCCACTGGGCGGCCGCTGCCGCCCCACGCGCGACCGGGCGCACGCGCGCTCCCCCCTCCTCTCCCGGCCCCTCCCGGGCCGCCGTGACGCCACGGGGCGGGGGGAGCTGGGCGGGGCGCCGCTGCCGCCCCCGCCCCGGCCGCGGCCCCCGCCCGGGCGGTTTGTGACGTCAGGCGGCCGCTGAGGAGCGGGTCGCAGGTGCATCCGTTTCCTCAGGGCGGGCGAGCGCCTCCCGCCGCCGGGCGGAAAGGGGGCTGGGCTCCCCCAGCCCCGCTCCCGGTGTGTGAGGGTCCCCTCGCCACAGCGGCCCGGGGGGGCGGGGGGAGAGCCGCGGCGGGCTGGGGTCGCTAGGGGGAAGCACGGCACCGGGAGACGCGGCGGCCCCGCTGCTTGTCGCCGCGGGGGGGGGAGCGGAAGGCGGAGGCGCCCCTTGGGCCGGCGGCGCCGCGCCCCCCGCCCCGGTTTTGCTTTCCCTTTCGGCGCCAGCGGGCGGCGGAGGGAAGCGGCGAGGCGCTCGTTTATTTTTTGCCTCCCTAAAGGGCGAGGGGAGGGGAGAGGAAAGACCGAAGACCTGCGCGGGGAGCACGCGCCAGCTGGCGGGGAGGAGGGCGCGGAGGCAGCCCCGTCACGAGAGGAGGAGGAGGAGGAGGAGAAGCCGGCGCGGAGCCTCGCCTCGCCTCACAGCCCCTCAGCCGTCACCGCCTCGCCGTCCCTGGCCGCCGGAGGTACCGGCGGCCGCCCGTCCTCATGATGGCCTCAACCACCACCTGCACACGCTTCACCGACGAGTACCAGCTCTTTGAGGAGCTCGGGAAGTAAGGACGGAGGGGAGCCCAGCGGGCGCGCCCCGCCGCTGAGGGAGCGGCGCGGGGAGCCGCCGTTCCCGGGGCGGGCGGTGTGGGAAGGCACCGCGGGCTGGGGGGACTCGGTGCCTCAGCCCCAGGGGCCGCCTGACCGATGCTGGGAGCCCGGCGGGCACCGCGCGGCAGGGGGCACCGGGGGCAGCGCCCGGGCTGCAGCCCTGCGGCCCCGCTCCCCGCAACCCGGGCGTTATCTGTGGGGCGGGGGATCGGTCTCGGCACCCGCCTGACCCCACGGGGTACGGGAGGCTCCGAGCGGGCGTTGGGGGGCAGCCCTCGGCCTGCCGAGGCGCGGGAAATGCCCGAGGGTTATTTATGATATTTAGTGGTGACGGCTGTGGCGGGCGGGGCGGGGGGCGCCCCGGTGTGTGAGGGCGGGCGGGTCGCGCGCCCCCCGGCGGCGGGGCGGGAAGGGGCGCGAGGCCGGGGCCGCCGGCTCTCGGCCGCGATCGCCATGTTGGCGCCCGGCGGGGGCGGGCGGCGGGGCGCCGGTGTCACCGGGGGCGGCCGGGGCCGCGGCCGCGCTCTCCCCGCCGTGTGTGAGGTAGCGAAGCGTGCCTTCCCTGCGCCCAGCCCGTACAACCGCGAGGGTATCGCCTGCACCCGCCTTTCAGACCGGAGTTCACCGTTTTAGTGACTAAAACTAATAGTGACCGGCACTCTCTGAAAATAGCCCCCCCCCCCCTTTTTTAATTTCTTCTTAATTCGGCCGACATCACATCTCGCTGAAACGTGTTGAACACCCCTCCCCGTGTCGACGGTGGGAGTGAGATGTTTCAGTCGAACTGACACTTTGTCCGCTTGTTGGTTTCCAGAGGGGCGTTCTCCGTCGTGAGAAGGTGTATGAAAATCACCACCGGACAAGAGTATGCTGCCAAAATTATCAACACTAAAAAGCTTTCGGCTAGGGGTGGGTATATTTTAACATAGTATTTATGGTGCCTCCTCCCCATTTTTTTGTGTTCGTGTGGTAAGCGTTAAAAAAAATAATAAAAATGGCTAAATGATCTAATAGATTTATTAATACTTTTATTTCATGGGGGTTTGGGTTTGTTTTGTTTTATTTTTCGTTTCCTTTGTGCTTCTTTTTTTTTTTTTTTCTCTTAACATCCTGGATTGGCTGCGTGGAGATCTGAGGTTGCTGTAAAGCGTTTCAAGAAAAGATATGCAAATACTAAAGTGATTTAACACAATGCAGTCTCCTCGCTTTGTATCTAAATAACGGAATATAATTTTGCAAGCCAGTTTTTTTGGGGAAGGTTGAGAAATAATAAGTTTACCTTACAGCTTTTATTTTAAATGTTGAACAGCTTTACTGAATTCTGTATTTCCATTGCATTTAAATATGAACATCAAAGCCCATCTGATTATGAATGCATGAGAAAAAGCCTACTTCTGCCTCATGCTAAACTTTGTTATGAGAAGAAAATGATGTTAAGGAAGAAAATTTATCATTTTATGAACTAATCATTTATGAAGCAAGTAATTCTGATTAAGTGATGAAACTGTTTTACTGTTACAACACAACTGTAATACCTGCTGTACCATTTGTTTATACTTTCCCTGCCACGGGTGTATTTCCTAGACATTTTCAGTTTCCGCAGATGTGCCTTTATGACATTTCAGTAACCCACTTTATGTGTATGTTGAAAACAAGCCTTAATGTCATTTTGATGTGATAAGTCAGTTGCTTAAGTCCAAGCTAAGAGTGCTTGTGCTAGGATGTTGGGGATTTCGGAGTATTCTCCCTTAATGTTATGTGCGTTTTGGTAAGAATTTGTGGTGTGGTAAATAATATGGAAGTGAACAAGCAAATAATGTCAGAGTGCAAACCCGTTCATGGCTTGGCTTGCTTTTTGATGCAAAGGAATCACTGCAGGTAAACAGCAGTTTGAATTAATTAATCAAATCTAAACATAAAATATTATGTATGACATTATGGCGTGTTCTGGTAACATGCTGTTCTCTGATAAAGATCTGGTAAAGTATTGTGTCGATACTTTTATTTTCAGCTGATGAAAGTTGTGTGAAAATTTACTTTCTACCTTCTGCTGAATTTTAGTCTTCATACCCTTGCTGCAAGATTTGTTTTTCTTTATTTTTTGAGAGGTACTTAAATTTAAAATACTCCTTTGTGGACTTAGGAATTTAAAGGGAGAGAGGTTCAGAGAACGGGAATATTTGAGGTAAAATATTTTCACAAGTTTGCTTAAAACAGATCTTCCTTTTTTCTTTTGTTACACAACATGATCTGGTGAGTTTTGATGCTTAAAATAAACCACCACATTCTGTGTGATTTCATACATACAAGTACCTTTTGACATGAGAAGTAGCAAGATCAGCACCAGGTTACTTCTGTGCCATGGGTTTTATGTATGATGGGATCAGTTTTGAAATGCAAGGCTAAATTAATGAAAAATGTCTTCCTTAGAAGTCATCATTTGGAGTATACTGTATTTCAAGCTTTAATTTCTGTACTGCTTTTGGCTGTTAGTGCAGGACCACGTTGGTCCTTGGTGTAGTCCATTAATGGGTAGAAGCATGTTTGAGAGAATTTGGCTTGTAAGATGGAATGAGGGAAAATGCACCCAGAGATCTTCATGGAGGTTTAGCATGTAAACCCATAAAAGGAAGGGGTTAAGCTTCAAACCTGGACCATGAAATATCCTTTCTTATCAGAATGCGTTATGCAGGGCATACGTTTCCATCTCTGTTCTCAGAGATCCCAAAAATACTTAAGGTGTTCTATCTGCTTGGTTGTTCTTTGTGGTGGTGGTTGTTTTGGTTTTTAGCTTTTTGAAATCTCCTAAACAGCTTGTGAAGAGCAAGCTTCTTAGAGAAGTCTTCAGATTTTTATTAGGCAATTATTTTTAATTATTGAAAGGTGTGCTTTAATTGTACTTGTGGTGCAAAAACTAAACATTAAAAAGCCTCAAAATGATACTTTCTGCTGGCTGATAACAGATTTTAACAAAGATGCCATTTTACAGATCTAAACTGTAAGCTCCGTTCTACTTGCAGCTGAACTGCTTTATGATGAGATAGCAATTCACTTTCGTGTTTCATACTTCTTCCTTGAAATACCAATTACAATGTAAATCTAAAGGACTGTTCATTGGGTCAGCTTCATCTGTGAGCTAAGAGGTTCTTGGCTTGGAAATGCCTATCCATTGTACAGTGCCTGGCTCCCTGGATGTCTGTTAAACACAATGTCGAATTTGAGCCTTCTTGCTTGCAAGACTGAAGAAGAGCAGTTTAAATGTATAACATGAAGGAGTCAAGACTCTCAAGACTAAATAAACTTTCCATAAGGTAGCTTTGAAATGAAAAATTTTTGAACTGGTTTCAGCTCAGTCACAGAAATAGTTATCTTCCCATCCCTCCTTTACCCCAGCCATAAATGTTCTTGGAGATTTATCGGAATCCTTACTTTAGTAGTCCTTCTAAACTGAGGAACTGATCTGGTCACAGACTTATGCTGATGAAGGTCTGTTCTCATCTGTTTCCCTGTATAGTTACAGGGAAATTCTGGACTAATTGCGTGTGTGCAGAGGCATGGGCATTGGTTTTAATTTGGAGGGGAAAGAAAGCTATGCCCCCTGTTCTAGCAGGAGTAATCTTTGTGCTTTTAAGTTGATGATCAGTTTTTTATATCTGCTATGCTCTTATTTACAAATCGTAATCCAAAATTAATAAAAAATACTTAAAAAGAAGCTTTAATTTTAAACATTTGACTGTACATGGCAATTCAAATTCCATGTTTTTCTGATATTAAGTGATGGAAATAATAAATATTTGCAATTTAAATCTTTATTTCAGTATAACAAAACCACTTTTGCTTGTTACAGTAAGATGTATTCTTAAGGTAGTCTTAAGCTGCACTTAGAAGTACTAAGCTTTGACTTGGCATTTACTAAGTCAGTTTTAGCAGTAAATTGATGATAGTATATCAACAGCTAGGTTTGTATCAAGAGTGTGTTCCAGACAAGCTTGCATGATTTGATTATGGGGCTGATTTTTAGGAGTAAAAAAGTGTATGTAACATACCCCCCTAAAATTAAGTGCAACAGTGAACAAGCATACAGAAAAGTAAGAATAAAGTGAAGAATGTATGTGCTCCTTCTGAGTTCTGTATTGTTACAGCTGATGAAGTTGGGATTTTCTTATTACCCAGTCTCTAAAGTGTGCTGATTTGGGCTTCTCAGTGTTGTTTTTCTTGTGTTGAAAGCAACGTAGATAAAAGTGAACTTCTGTGAGGTGACTTTACTTTTCCCTTGTCAGTTCCAAATACCAAATCATTAACAAATCATCTCTTTCTTTTTGTCATTATATGTACATCTTTTATCTTCTCTTTTGAGAGTCTTCTGGCTTTGATTCAAATGGATTTCATATAAACAGATCTAATTTTCTTAACAGGTTTGGGCCTCGTTTTCTGACTTAAAATAATTAGACAAACGTTTGCTTCTTTGATCATACTTGAAAATTAAATTACTAAAATATTTTCATTGGTTGTAATTTTTGCTAGTAACTAATTTTGAAGTTTTCTTTGTAGTGGCCAAAAACACTGTGCCTTTGATGGCAATTTGGTGGCATCTGTGAGAGGAGGATGATGTTCCAGTGCATTTTCCTTTATAGTGTGCTTTTGTAAATACTGCCCAGACACGCCTCTCCCAGCCCTTAGATTGCTGCAGCAGAAATAGAAACTGCTTCGTTTATGGGCATACATGGTATTAACAGTAATGTAGGAATCAGCTGGAGGTTATCACTTCTTTGTGAAAGAGCTCTCGTGAGCTTTCAGGGACCAAATATTCCATTAGCTTTAGCGAGTTTCTAAGCTTTAAGCCTTGAAGGCTTCACTGGTCATTTATCTTCCTTTTTAGCAGGAACTTTCCCAAATCTTTTCCAGCGTCTTCCTATTCTTTGGAGCGGAGGGTATTTCCTATGAGCTTGTGACTGCATATGCAAGGCATAGCCAGAGGTGACTGGAGCAATTGCACTTCACTGCAACAAGCTCTGATGGGTGAGGAGGCAGAAAGCCCCACCCTCTCAGCACAGTATTTTGGTGGTAGTATTGAGTAATCTTGGCTGTGGGAAGAGTATGTTACTGTCTAAAGCTGTCAGAGTAGAGCACCTCATGATCCCTAAAGCAATTTCAAATACATTAAGGAGATGAATGAAAAGTGAAGCATGTAGGCTAGCGTTTTTCAGTATGTTTTTTCGTGATGCGGAGATAAACATTTTTGTTGTGTCACTAGACCAACATTTCATTTAGTCAGGTATCCCGTGTCAGCACCAAGTATTTTACAAGAAAGCAAGCTGTAACGTGGCTTCCTGTACTCCATAGGAGGAGAAAATCATTCTTCCTTATCTAGCTGAAGAATCTGATCTCTGGAGTACACATTTACCTGGGCAAGTTTATAACACAAATATCTTTGATGCTACTTTTTGTTCTTACGAACACATGAAGTTACTCCCACACATAAAGTACTATCTTTAAGGACATTTAGTTGCCAGTAAAGCAGATTTTTGTCTTTGTGAGGACAAGAATTAAGCTTGGGATTTTAGTTATTTTTGTCATTATCTTACTCTAGTCTGTTTCTCAAGTTAATTACCTGTTGAAGCAGTGTGTTTGCCTTCTTCCATGTGTTAGGAATGTTTTAAAAAATGTTTTTCCATCCTGTGTAATATGACTTACCTGCTAACATGTGGTTGCTCTTTTTTAATGTTTATTGTTCTCTCTGTCCTTCAGTTTGGTCGTGGCATTCTTTTCATTTTGACACATTCTGTGATTTAACGTGGATAGGTTTGCATGCTGATGTGCAAGGATTTGTTTCAGTTGCAACTGAAAAATTACCATAATTGAGCAGTCTGCCGGTTATGTCTGTTAAAACTGAGTCCTTCAGAAAGCTTAGAGTAATAGAGAGCACATGTAAAAGTGTTATTTAAAAAAAAAAAAATATAAATTTTTGGTTAGGTGTTCTGTTTTGAAGGTTTGGAGTTTTTGTTATGTTTTTGTTTTAGTGAAAATCTGAAGAACTTGAAAGTATTTGAAAATTATTTGCAATTATTTGGAATACCAGTGAGAATGAGGGCTTTGAAATTTATTGTGGTGAGTGTTTGTTGGTTATAACTTACTCTTAACAGCTTAAACTAGATTTGAAATTCATTTTCCTGGCAGTTCATAGTTAAATTATCCATAGCGAGCATTATATGATTTTGATAAGGCCACTTCTGTTTTTCTTTGCAAAGGATTATTTTCTCTCTCCATTGTGACTGTTGTTGCTCTTACAGAAAGACATTCTGTTTATAGCTCATACACTGATGGGCCTTAAAACAGATTACATCTAAATTTGAAGGTGCATGTATTGCTTTTGTAATCATTAAAGCTTGTCACTGGTGTTCTTACTGGGAGGTATGTACTAGAAAAAGTTAAAACTGTAACGCATACCTTAATGTATTTCCACATGGAGGATGGGTGAAAAGAACTCTAGCGTACTCTGCTGCTGTTCTTGTAACACATGCTTCAGAGAAAGGGCTTTGGCATGTAGCTTCATAGTTTGAAGCCATACTCTAAAAACACTGCTTACAAGTTTTCCTGAAAGCTGGAATTTTGTGGAAGTGTAGCCATTGATTGCAATGGACATGTGACCCAAACCCAATATGTAAGATAACTCGGGGGAGACATGGAAAATTAAAAGGGTATTGGCATCATCTGTCATCTCAGTTTGACCAAGCTGAAGGTGGGAGTGGGGGAGTAACAGCTACATTAGAGATGTTTTTCTGTCCTAACTCCCAAGATTATTAAGTATGCCTAAAAGTACAGATCAGTTGAATGCACCTGTGCCTCTTGGGAGCTTCCAATTTTCTCTCATCATGTTTCACCACTACTTTGGCCTGGATCCCCTCTCCTTTCAGATCTCTTCCGCTGAAATGTTAACAACAAAGGGATTCTTGGGGACTGCCTTGGCTACGACTTTCCTGCTGTTTTCTGTCAGAAGCTGCAAACTCTTTGGCACCGATGGGTGCTTCTGTTTTGTGTGTTTGCTTATGGCAAAGTAAAGACTTGACTGCACATCTGAACAGCTCCACTTTCAGAATTGCTTCTGTTGGGAGAGAGGGGAGCGCTAGACATGGGGGAAAGTATGAGTACTTTTACTCAGCTTGTGTGTCTGTGTTCTGACACTGAAATACGGATGTGTTCCCTGGTAACGTTTTACTGCTTAGGTCCAGATCATACTTGCAAATGAAAGCTTTTAGTCAAATACAAAAACAAGGAAATAAGCACAATGGTAAACACTTAACTTCTATTGTAGATTGGTTCTGTCTGTTTGCACGTAATACTGTACGTAGAAAACATTGGTTTGTGTCTACTGCAATCTGAAACCCCAGGTCAGCTGAGGTATTTAAGCATCTTGCATCTGTCTGCATTGACAGCAAGGTAGAAATACACCTGTTCCTGAAAGAACTGAGACTGAGTTTCTGAGGGTTTGTTCTGCACCTAATTCTGAAGCCTCTCTTAAAACCTAAGTAAAACAGAACTGGTATTACGACGTGAAAGTCCTAGCATATGCAGGTATATATTTGTCCAAATGCTAAAATTGTTTATTCACTTTCTCAGGTTATGGTTAGTGTATGTGAAGTCATCTCTTCTGCTTTTATTTATGCCTCTATGATTCCAAGGTCTGGGCTTGGGGTTTAGGGGGTGCTGGTGGATGGTTTTTTGGTGGTTTTGGTTGGGTTTTTTTGATGGGTGACCATTTTGACTATGGCTTGGAAGACAGGAGAGGGCTGTAGGTTTTTTTTCTTCCATTTAATCGTGAGGTGACTGAACTGAGAGACTGAAATAAAAATTAGCTAAATATTTTGCTTTACAAATGTAAATACTGCTAAAATACTGCTTTTCATGTATCTGTCCTTCATTTGACCTCCTGAGAAATGTAGGCCAGGGTGTTCCATGTGTCAGGGTCCAGCTTCCTCCTTCACATATACATTTAGTGTGCATTTGTCAAATGGCTTGTAAGGGTATTGTGGGGATTTTAAAAAAATTATGTGGGAAACCTCCTTTGTTCATTGAAAAAGATTAATAGGGAACAAAAACCTAGCTTAAAGGTGGTAGTTCCTTTTTTAAATTCCGTATTAAAAATAGTTACGCCTTGAATTTGAAGAAACATCTGCTGTGTTTTGCAGAGACACAGAAATGCAGTCTGTCTGTTTATTCCTTGAATATATTGAGCTCAGTGTACATTTTTGCATGTATGTTTGTACAAACTCGTCCTCTGTTTAATCCTAGTATGAGAAATGTCTTGTGTGTGATATCAGAGAACGGAGGATTTGTGTGACGTGGTTTTAGTATTTCCTTCCAGAGGAGATGATTGTGCTGTTATCCAGTGTCGTTTTCTAGGTTGTTGTCAGCTTGTTCTGAAATGTGTTGACTTCCGTTGTTTGAATTAGAAAACTCACTTTAAAGCTTTGCAGCCCTGATAATTCCTGTTGCATCTGATGGGAAGCTGCTGGATATATTCTGCTGAACTGTGTTTACCTAATTTCTCTTGAATCTATTGCTTCTATAGATGCCCCTGCATAGAAGCATTAGCTATAGCCCAGAGCTCAAAAAAGCTGTGGAGGAAGGACTTAAGCAAATTTGCAAATGTATCTTATCCTTGATTTAGTTTTTATTCTAATCCAGGGCCTCTTTAGTGGAAACTGAGAAGCATAAATTGTGCTACAGCATATTTTTTGGTGTTTGTTTGGTTTTTTTGGATTAGATTTTTAAGTCTAGGGAGTGATACTTCATATGCTGAGCAAGCTGTTACAGATGAGTGCATGCAACTGTTGGTTTAAGTTGATTGTATTGGTGGAAAGGAACTTTGGCCTACCTGGTGATTTGAGGTAGCTTCTATTCCGTGTATTCCTGACCTTTTGTAAGTAGCAAGTATTTCACAGGAAACCGTGAGACTAGAACATGCAGACCTAGTGTAAAAAACAAACCAACCCCAAAACCTCTCAAAAGTAACAAAGAATAATTTATTTAATAATGGAAATGGGATGCTGTGGATACTTGCTGGTCAAGATGAAACATTTCATCTTGAGATGGAAGGCATTTTATTTTTTTTCTTGCCACTAACCAAGAATTTATACACTGGTACAACAAGTTAACATCCAGGTGATGCTTTCCAAGAGAACTGTCTGGCATCCATAAAAACAGAATTTATGTTTTGGCAGTCACTTTCACCTTGAATGTAGAGTGTTCTTGTTGAAAAAGTTCATGACTGGTCATGTGTTTTCTTTTGCTCAGTTACAGCCAAATCAGTCAATTGGTTTGTCAGTTGGACAGCCTCTTCCCCCGTCCTAAAAGTGTTGTCTAAGGAGTTGATTCTTTTTATTGTGCATCTATTTTTACTTTCCCAACATACACTTGGCAGTGCTGTGGGAAGCATGGCTGTGGTTATGTTCCACTAGATGTAGAACTTTACCTAAACCCATCTTTAGCCAGAAGTTATGATGTGCAGAATTAAAAAAATTCAGATTCTGATCTATAAGAAGAAAAAAAAAAACCTGAATGTTAGCTGAATTGAGTGAGTATGTGCATGAATTTTGACAGGTGTAAGGTATATTGAAGAATATATCAAACCCTGATGTTAAAGTTAGTTCCCAGTTGTTACATACATAGTCTGCAGGCAAGTATACAGCTTTTCTGAACTCCTTGTCCAACCCTGTGGCCTCAAGCTGGCAGCTCTCCTTATCTGTGAAACTGGTAATTAATTTGTACAGCATGATGGGCAATGCACTGGGTCACATGGCAGAAAGCTGCCTTCTACCTGCTGTCCGTTCCCTGTGCTACGATGAACAGTGTACATTGCCCAACAAGGAAGATTAGCAAGCCTCCGTGTAAGTGCAAAGTATAATACACCTCTGTTGTAAAATTTCATCATCTCAGGATGTGAGAGGAAGAGAAGCATAAACTTAGAGCATTGAAGCTCATTTTTGTGGCAAGCAATCTATTGCACGTGTTTTCAGAACTTTGTTCCTGATACGATTGTATTCAAGAACTGCTTGCTTATAAATTTTCCGCAATGTGAATGCAAGTGTTGCAGCAGCAGTCACGTTGCATATTCATGTTGCTGCATGAACAGATGGGGTTCCTACATAATGTCCATATTTGACAATCTGATGGGATTTGCCAAGCGTAAGCTTTCATTTAAATTTTAACCTCTTGGAGAGATAGGTTTGTGATTTAATTAGTCAAGGCAGGCCTTGAAGTTACTTGTATTGCATAGCAGATTTCAAGCTAGTGCTTAGGTATGATTTTGGTTTGGGAGACTTGTATGAATGGTTTTAATAGGCTATTGGTCATTGGAAGAAATAGCCACAAAATTCAGAGATTTATCTTGAAACCTTATTCATTTGGCAGATTTTATTCAAATTTTTCATCAGGAAGTGCAGATGTATATTCAGTTAGAACATCATGTAACATGGACAGAGCTGTGTTGCTGTGGTACTGCCTTGCAGGGAGGTTTTTTGTGCTGTAGGATAGATGACCTTTGGTTTCCCTTGGAACAGCTCCAGGTGCCGCTGAACTTTGGTTATTAAAACGCACTCAAAGACTTGTTTTCCACCTTTCTTTATAGAAAGTTGTCACAAGTGTGAAGTGTCTCCACAACACCAGTAAGTTCCAGTACAGAAAGCACCCTTCAAAAACTACATTTTTTGGTTGTTTATGAAACACTGTAGCTGTGAAAAGATAAAGCTTACTGTGGTGCTTTTTATACTGTGTATACTGCTTTTAAAATTAAAGAAATGAAACCTGGGTGTAAGATAGATTACTTAATATTTGCTTTCTTCATGCAGCATGGACAGCTATGAGATTGTGGTTAGCATTGCACTGATACAGGCTCATGGGACTAAATGCCTTGCTCGTTGTGGCATAAACCCCCTTCTTTCTCAGGGCTTTTTGGTGTCACCACCCCAAAAGGTGGAGGGAGGGTAAGAAAAAGGTTTCTTTCAAATTTCTGCATCTTTCCATGGTACTCTTGCTGATATTCATAATTTATACTTAGTAAATTTTAGCATGTTAAAAACATTTGTAGTTGCTTACTCTTTCAAGTAAAGCCTCCCAGTAGTAGTTGAATGCCGGAGAAGCCTAAGATATATAAGATTATGTGTACTGCTGCTGGATGGAAGAGCTTCTGAAACCCAGTAATGTTTCTTCTATACCTGTAGCACTTTATGGTCTTTCATAGCTGTTGCATTTTGTGGGGGGAAGGAAGGAAGAAAAGGCCACTGGTGTCTGCGTTCTGTGTGTGTGTGCATGTGCACACGTTACAGAAAGAAAACGATCCAGCAGAGCTTGGCAGAGCTCATGCGTACCCAGCCAGCTTGTTTGCTGTAGGAAAATATTTCATGCTAAAAGACCTATTAACTAAATTAATTTTACTTGTAATGATGGCAAGAATTGGTGTCGTTAAATTTTTGTTTATTTGTGGTTAACATGATTTATCTACCTAAATTAATAAATTGCTTTCAATGCCATGTTAATCAAAACATGTAATGAGATTAATTTTCCCAGAGTGGAAGCTGCTTATGTGTGGTCCATGCCCCCTTCTAGGAGAGGTGTTTTAATATTACAGATGTTTTGGGGACCAGATCAACAATGTGGCTAGCATTGCATACTAATGGTGGTAAGATGAGCATATCTCAGAGGTGCGTTCAGGAAACCTGAAGTAAGTGGATAAGGACTCATGAATTAGGTGTATGTCAAATCTATAATAGGTGGAGATTTTTAAAGTCTCAAAATCATGAGGTTTAATATTCCATCCTTATTTTTCAAATTAGTTTTATTTTGGTCACAGGACATTCTTATAGCCATATAAATCTCACAAAGTTGTTACATCTAAACAAAGTTCATGCTCCTTAAAGTATCAAATACTTGGAAAAACATTTTGTTTGCCCTCTAAATAGGACTCATTGCCCTCCATCCCCTTTAAATAGGATTGATTCTCTTCTGTTCACAACTGTCTTCTTGCTTGGATAGTTTTGAATGGTAGGGATGGGTCATTTACCAATACTCAAAAAGGAAAGTCAAGTTTAGAGTTAGATTATTTTTCATCTGTTCTTGGTTCAGAACAGACAGATTCAGACTGACACATTTGGTCTAGCTAAAACTGACGCCTTCCACTGTCAAATCACATTTATCCACTGTGAGACTTATACAGGGTAAGAGAACGTTTGAGCATCTATCACCTGGCATTGGCCTTAGGAGAAAAATGGAAAATAAAGTTTAAGTGTATCCATGGTGAAGCTGAGTCCTTCTACAAGGTAAACAGTCTCATTCAGTAATCAAGCTCTATCTTTAACTGGGGAGGTGAGTGGCTTAATTACTTTTGGTTTACTGAAAAAAGAATTTAGTACTGCACTGTTCTACTTCGAAGATTTTTCTGATTTACAGCCCAGATATATTCATAGACAGTGTTTGTTGACTGTGCCTAGGTTGTCCTTCAGATAATTCTTCATCTTTCATCAGTGTATTTATCAAGGACAATCTTGTCTCCATTATTTTTTTTTAACAGCCATCTTCCGTTAGCTTCCTCCTGTATGACAGACTTGCCATTATTTTGGTATTCTTCCTTAAGTATGTTCTAAGCTAATATATATATATTTACACACACAAACATAGATGTGTGTATATAATATATATATATATATGGATGTTTGGAATGGGGTATTGGAATTAACCAGAAAATAAAATTAAGTCAAGTGGGGTCTCATGAGTCACTTTAGTAATCTGCCTGTGTCTGCATGGGAGGATCTTGTCTGGTAAATTCCAGTGTTTGTTTACAGATTCATTTGACTGATTCTGAGACTGATACTGAAGGAACTTTAGTAATTTCACTTCAGCTTTCCCTTTCGTGACTACATTTCTTGTCACCCCCTTTACCAGTTTCTTACCAATTTCAAAGTGAGTTTGGTAGTCTCCATTTTTATTAATCCCCAGACGTTGCATTTTCATATATTATACATTTTAAACAGTCAAACCTTGCAGGAGGCATCAATTCCTGCCTGGAAAAATTCCCCAGACCGATGTTTTAGAGGACTTACTGTACCCAACCAGTAACTGATGTGCACAGATGTAGGTGGATGCTTTTTTTTTTTTTTTTTTTTTTTTTTCCCCTTCCCCCTTTTGTTTTGTGTTTGTTTTGGGTTTTTTTGGTACAGATTTTCTCAAGGTCACACATACTTGAGACCAAAGTCAAAACCCAGTTCTTTCCATCACAGGTGTGGTGTTCAGTTTCTAACATGGTAGCTTTCTACAGCTGCCATTACTCTTGCCTTTGTGCAGGGTTGAGTGGAAACTGCTGTGAAAATAGCTCCATGAAATTAAGCTAAATTAGGAATAGTTTCTGTTGAGTGTTGACTTTTGTTTCTGCAACCACAGATGCTCATCTATTCAACGAAATGGCTAAAGAAAATTAAAACTGCAAATGTACTTAGAGCAGCTTGGTTCATTGTTTTAAAGAAAAGTTGTATTGATTCACATGCTAAATAAACTGAAACTTTCAAAACTTTGGTTGACTGGTTCACTCAATACAATATAGTGTGTACAAGTACCTAACTAGCTCAATATGGATTTTGAGGGTTTCTGAGTGCATTGCATGGCCATATTTATTTATTTATTTATTTGAGGTCCCTTCCCTTAGTATTTCTTAAACTCTAATTTATAGGCAACTGGTGTTTCATAAAGCGATGACAGTGGACAGCAGAAACTTCCTGAACAGGGAAGATGTATGAGCTTCTCGTTACATGAATTGAGCTGTATGTAGTTCCCTTGGCTGGTTTGTATTCATAGCATGTGAGGAAATTCTGGCAGTTACCAATGAGTATGTTAGTCTGAGGGGTTGTGTAAGAGGACTTGGATGCTGCTTGTCTCAGGTGAGCATGCTGGTGCTCTGTGGCACTGCCTGCTGGAGCTTTCCTTGGGAGGACTGGTAGAGACTGTGGTGAGTTGCTTTCCTTCCCTGAGCTTTTCATGGAGGCTGGGTACTTGATGCCAGTTCCAGTTTCATTATAAAGTGCATCTAGAGTTTCTGGAAGTAAGGGCTAAGTGGGCTTAAGATCTTGAACTTGCTGAATATGTCTTTTTTGACCAGAAAAGTTCATTAAAATTATATATATATTCAAGTCTGTACAATCTGATCTTGAAAATGAGGTGATTTTGCATAATTCAGCAGTGGAGGTGTATTTAGCAACACAGGTAAATGTGATACCTAACATACGAATTTTGCTAACATGTATGAGCATTCATGGCATCAGTACCTGGGTTTGCATCTGTCACATCTACTTTCCTACACAGAAAATAGTAATTTTTATTAAATACTATATGAAATAGGTTTTTCAAACAAAAATATTTATTATTAGAACCAGAAAGCTTCACATAAAGCTGTGCTGTTTGGCATATTTATTTTTTTGTTGTTGTTAAAAAGAAAGTAGTGTTTTTATTAATATGGGAGGTATGTATTTAAATGAATGCAGGGTTAAGCTTCCTTGCTTTTGTAAATACTTAGATGGATTGAACTTTCTAAAAGAAGTGTGTCCCTTGATGTTTGTTACTTAGTAAATCTTAATAATGATCAATCAAAAAATATGCTAGACAGATTAAAACCAGAAACAACAAATAAAACTATGATTTTTACTGAAGTGTTTTGGTAAGTTGTTGAGAAATCTCCCTGCCCTGTCCTGGATCCTTCTCATTTAGGAGGAGAAGGGGAAGGAGATCTCTACAAAAAGAGTAAAGCTGCCTTGTAAGGACATTTTACAAGCTGCAAGACATGTTCTACAGAAAAGGGAGGGGAGAGCTGGGAATAATAGCTTGTTTCCAGTATTGAAATACAAACAAGAGGTATGAAACTAATCTGGTAATTCAGAACTAGCATTGGCTCCTTTAGCAAACAATAAAATTCTGCAGACATACTAGCTAATACTATCAGACTTCAACAGCAAAAGTCAACTGAATCAGATGCATATTCTTTGTCTCTTAAATATTCAGACCATGTAAATTCTATATAGAAAATAGGATTATGGAAATGCAAACAGAGCTATATACCTAATGCTACAATTGCATTCCTTTCAAAAATCTTAGTAACATATTAAGGCTCAGATATCTGCAGTTGGCCCACCTGAATCTGTATTCTGCAGTACAGAGTTAAGGAATAATCTCAGCTGTGATTGGAAAAAAAAATTTTTCTTTTTAATTATATTACATAAATGCATTTTCAGCCCGAGAATGACATATAAAACATCTATCTGAGTTAAAATTTATCTAAAATAAGAGGTAAAAACCCCAACAACTGTTTTATTAAGCAGAGATTGTCAACTTGTTTGGGAATTTTACTACTAGTTTTACACAGAAGGTTTTTATGACATCATGATATGTAGCTATATAGAACTACTCACATAAGTTTTGGGTATTTGCAGACTAAATCTGCTTCTGGAATTGCATGCTGGGATGCACAGAATGCAAGCATCTGCATTTGTTTTTTTATGCCTTTGAAGGATTCCGCTGCCCCTCTGTTCTTAGTATGCTGATCATTTCTTTGCTAAGAAAAGAGCATATGAGGGAACCGTCAAAGAAATTGTGCATATAGACTTGTTCTGAGAACCTTAGATAATGTTTAAGCTAATGTGCTATATTTTGCAACTGGGGCAGACTTCAATTGCATACAGTCAGGAAATTCCACTCATGGGCAATAATTTTCTTCATCTGCTGGAACCTGATCATGTTTAGTCTAGTACCTGTATCCTTAGCAACTTCTGGGGAGATATGAGCAGGGTACAGATAGTTTCATAGTCTGTGCTATTCATATATCCTTTCCATGCACACTTACTCCCATTTTGTTAAGGTATTAAATAGCTCCTGGTTTGAGAACCGTTGTTCCCCAGTGCAGTGCTTGAGAAGGTTTATAAAATAGGGTGGTTTTGTTTTGGTGGATTTTTTGTTTGGTGGTTGGTTGTGGTGGTTTTTTTTTTTTTGAAATTGTTACATCCCATCTCTATGAGGTGGAGCCCTTATAAACTCTTGACAAGGTAATCTGATTATTTTAAACGCTGTGTTTTTCATATTGTTTCTTTTGCTTGAAATGTGCTTGTTTTCCTTTCCTGTGTAATGTGAATAGTCAATGGAACAAAAGTACTTGCAGTTAAAATGTTAGAAAATCCTCTTTCTAAATGCATGCTTATTTGAATTGAATGTGCTTAGGTTTTGGATGTATTTCAATTCTGGTATACATGCTGAACAAAATAACTTCATGTACAGCATTTAAGCACCTTAAATGTGCAGTTAGTACCATTGCAAACTGTACTCTTTTACCAGAACTCTTCTTGAAACTACAGAAACTTCCTGAGCTCAGATTTGCTCTGGTTTTGAAGGTTGCTTTTCTCTCATGGTAGCGTCTACCCATTCCTACTAGAAATCCTTGCTAGTTTAGTTTTAGTTCAGCTTTCTGAATTTCAATTTTAACCTTTCAATAATAAAATAAAAATAGTATGTGGGGTGCCAGCTGGCATCTCTTGATGTACCAGGGCCTCTCCTGTTTACATTGTGTGAGTGTGGAGTACCTGCCAGATAGAGGAGAAGAGGTTCCAAAGAAAAGGCAGGCACTGGCCAAGAGAGAAAACTTCATGGTTATTTTAAAGGATTAAAAATCTGGAGGCGAAAAAAAAGCTGATTATCTGATATGGTAAGTGTGATGTTCAAATAACTTGGTTTTTTTCATTGGTAGCTTTTGCCCTTTAAAGAAGTGAAAATACTATCCTGACACCCATTATCCTGCCGTTCTAGCATAAGAGCTAAAGAAAAATGCATGAAGAAAAATCTGCTGCTAATCGAGTATTCAGTAAGAAACTACTAAAGGTTTATCTTGAATGATCTCACATCAAAATACCAGCAGAATAAGACTGCAGTGTAGCTACTTTTAGTTGTACACTTATAGTGATAAGTTTACCACACTAGCGTGGGAAGATTCTTCCTATTTTCATGAGACTTTCTATGAAACAGCTGAATAAAATGGTCTGCTACTACTTCAGCCTGATTCTCATTAAATAAATTGATACTCTGTGGTGAATTGTTGAGTGACAAGCATTGCAAATGCACTTGAAGTTTTCCTTAATGACTAAGCTTTCTTGCATAATAAAAAAATGAAAGGCTGTGCAGAAGTGAGCGATGTTGTCAAACCTGTCATCAAGTTCTCAGAGTTGGTTTGAGTACTTGTAATGTTCTTCCTTTAATTGATTTGGAAATTTGCGAAGGTTGATTATTAAAGGAGAAAAGCAATTTTTAAAGATGGTGGAAAAATGTTATCTTCATAGTTAACTGTGCAAAGGCCTAGATAGTTAAGTTATGGGTTTATTGCCCGCTTACAGCATTAGGTTGAAACATAAACCTTTTTTGATTCTTTTTTTGGGTAGGACTAAATAACTTTATTGAAGAATCTACAGTTCTTTTGAGGGTGTCTGGAGGTGGAAATCAAAAAGAAAAAAATCAAGAAGTCTTCGATTCATTTGTTCGGTGTGACTCTGGTCATTATCTGAATGTCACTGCTTTTCTTATTATCAACAAAAGGACAAAACCCACCCCACTAATAAGGAAGTCTAAAATGGAGACTTGTAGCTTGTAGTGTTTTGACAAATGGCAAACAGCAATCATTGCAGCAGTTTTTGACAACAAAGCTAGAAACTTTCAGAAAGTATAGTTTCCTTGAAATCTTATATCTTCCTCTACTGCAGAGGTGGTAGTTAGAAAGCTAAAGTGTGCAACAGTTTTAAGAGGAGTAAGAACTTCGTTTAATATCCTAATAATTATCTCTGGCAAAAACGTGACGCTCTGGGAGCACAGCAAGGTGGAGATCTGAGAAGAATCCATGATGAACTCTTCTTTATCTGATCTTTGCATTATAAGCTTCAGCATAATCCCCCCATGTCTGTCGGAGCTGAAGGGCAGGGCAGCGTAGTTGTTTCCTGTGGGGACGGCTTTTTGCTGCAGTTATCACCACTGGCATGAGCAACACTTAGGGCTGTGTTTCTGTTGTACTCTTGTGGTGGCTGTGTTTGATGTAAGCATAATGATACATAATTCCTCCTCTGAGCTGCGATTTTGTGATTCGTTTTCTCAGCAGAATTAACTTTAAAGAATAACCTGTGAAACTGTTGGATTTGTATAATTGCACAGTGCCAAGGACAGATGGGGAGGCAATGCTATTAAAATGGCAGATGGCTCTCTTTTACCCTCTGCCAAAGAAATTACAGTAAAAGACCAAGTATTTAACTTTTGATTTCAGATGTTTCTTTTTGGAAATAGCATATTATATTTTTCGGTGTTGTGTACTTCTCCAGTGATTCCCCTTGAGTATCACAAACCAGAGGATTGCCGTTGAGGAGACACTGAAAATCCATGGTATAGAAGGCTGATTTCAGAATTGTCTTTTGTCTTTGTGTTTATAACACTGCATCCTGTGTCAAACCAAGCATAGGATTTTGAGTGTGATCCCTTCACCAGCTTCAGCTGAATCCAAGGAGAGTTTAAATTGGTCAGCACATGTGGGTGAACTCTGTACTGTAAAGCTGACAGGCAACAGTCTGTAAAATTGTCATTTCCATTCCTTTCTAAAAACATGTATATAGCTCTTTAACAATTATTTGTAGGTTATTCAGATTTGGAATGGCGTCACACAGCAAGTGACCACTAGAAGTAGTCTGTCTGTGTTTTTAGCCCATTAACACTGGAGCTGACAGGGAAATTGCAAATGTCACAAACATTTTATATATGTGTAGCATTGCCGCCACTCATCCAGACAGTGTAGAGCCAAATAAATGTAACTTTAACAGTTCTGATTAGTGTAGCATATTTGCTGATTCTAGTAATTGGACTATGGAAAGAACTTTCAGATAGTCTGTTTGAAACTCCCTTTTCATTCTCCTTTACGCCCAGTGCTAAGTACTGTTTGTCTTGTTGCTCCTTCTCTAATAAATATGGAGGGTTTCTGTATGTCTAACATACAGACTATGAGAACAGTTTTTATCTGCCTTGAAGACTGAATAATCCATGGGACTAAACATACCTTAAGTCTGCTTGTGTTTACATACTCTGCTAAATCATCATTTCAAGTCCTTTTCAAACCCTGAACAGTGATTATCTTGGTTCATTCAGTGATTTTGTAGTTCTAATAAAAACAAATGTGTATTAGTAGCACAGGTAATTAGTGTATGTGATAGATTGGCAGATAATGCCAGTTGGTAGTTTGGTTAATTTGAAATGTGACCTTTTATATATTGATGTATCTCTACGACACATGGAACAATAACCAGGGTAATTTAGACTTGATGGATATTATTTATGTTTACTATAAAAATCAAGAGGCAAAGAAAGCTGGCGTGCAATTTATAAGGATCTCAACTATTTTTTTTTATAACAGTACTGAAAATCTTATTAGAATGTGGCCCTTAATTAAAAAGCCATGTGGCAGGTTTGCTATTGAGAGGAAGGAAGAGAAATGAGATTTCTGTCCTTGGATGTTATCATAGGTGAGTTGTCCTTTCTGCATGCTGCTGTGTGAACTATTTGTGCAAGCTGTAAACCCATTACTGATTTTATGAAATAATTTTCCTGTTAAACTCTTATGTCTCTTTCTTGCCTTTCCTTTTGGGACATAGAGAGGGGGAAATTCTTTGCAGGTATCGCTGGGAAGCAGACAGAGAGATTTTAAAGTTTTGTAGTGTTTAACAAAATAGTATGCAGCATACGTGTGTTTGGCACCTTGCTTGTACTCTGCCTGCCTATTGTAACTCTACAACTTCAGGTGTAATCATGTTAAGGGTCTTCTACAGTGATATGATTAGTAATATTTTCTCTTGCTGCTGATACAGCACAAACATGACTGGAGTCCCTATAAGCTTAACTTACAAACACAGTTATATAAAATCCATCAAAAACGTGAAAGGGATGAGTTGTAGTACAGAATGTCTTTTCTGGACTAGCATCTCTGAGTTTTTAACAACATACAGAAGGGAAACGTAGGCTTCTGTCTTACTCCAAGATGTTTCAAAACCAAGTGAATAGAAAGTCTTTCTGCCTTCAGAAAGGAACTAATTCTGGTGTCCATATAACACTGTGTTAACCTGTGTTACAACTTGGTCTTTTATTTTCATATGCCAGAATAAAACATTCTTTAAATGGAATTATTTTTAGACCATTAGTTGACTAAAAGTAGCCTGGAGTAATACTCAAAGTTGTAAGACTAAGTGGATGAAATTATTTGTCAATACTAAGAACTGTGAAAAACTGAGTAATTGATGTTGAAAATACTATTCTTTCACTTGGAGGTGGGTGGGTAATGGTAATGAAAGGTGAAAGGCTGTTTTGCTCTTTGTCCTAATCTTGTTTGAGTTTGGCTTTTTGTGGTCATATGATCTAACGGTAATTACTGTTAGATCATATGACCGTAAAAAATCTGCAGTGTTCTTTGAACAATGTAATTTCTGACAGAATTTTTCTTGAGAGTTAGGAAATAACGTGCATCTTAACTGCTGCAAAATACTTGTTCGAGCAATGAGCCATGCTTCAGCCTTGGATGATGTATTCCTGTTCGCAGTGAGATTTGTGATGCAATTACTGTTAGTGAAGAAGGTGTCATGCAGAGAAGATTACCAAATTGAGCTCCTTTTAATGAAAGTCCGATACAGGATGCTTGCTGTGGTTCCTAGTTTTCAAAAGTACTGCTGTAGAGGTGCCACAGGTTTTGCATGAAACATACATCTTGTAACGCTTGTTCACCTTTCTCAATGTCTTTGTGTGATCCTGAAAGGGATTATCACTGTCTGATAAGCTCCTTAGTTGCTCTGCACAGGCCTTTTACTTCACAACCATTCCATCAAGATATTTATAGGTACAGCATTAACAACATACGCCCTCTTAGAGGGCTGGAATGGATATTTATATAGGCTTTTACAGGCTCATTTGCCTGCTAAGGAAATTCAGTTATTTGTTTCTTGTAAGTGATGGCCCTGCTAGGTTTTTTCACCCCTATTCCTACATTTCTACGTTCTATATGAGACAGTGGTGGTTTGTGAACATAAAGAAAATGCAGCAAGAGAAAACAGAGGGGGCGAGGGTGGAACAGGAGCGTGGCATTTTTTTCTTGTGATGTTGGAAAGCTGTGAAAGCAAATTAGTCACTGTTTCAGTTATGCTTTGCCATAACACTACAGAACCAGCCTTCAACAGATAGCAAACATCCTTGTGCTGCACAGAATTACTCACAAGAACACTTTCATTCTAGGAGGCAGATTGTTACATGGAAAGGATTTTTTTTAATTGCTATAGTTACCTGGTGTATGTTTATATATACCATCTCTTCACAAGAAACTTTTTGAAAAGGTGACTGCAGTCATGTCAATGATGCTCTTTGGATGGACAGTAAAAAGCACATGTAAAAGATAGGAACAACAATCTCTGAAAAAGCTACTTAACTGAAAAGCAGAAATTATCACTTCAGTTTTCATTGAGAAGTCTTTCACATAGCTTAAGGTCATTTTCACATTAAATATTCAGGCTACTGTTCCTTCCATACTTAAGTGTGCCTGTAAGCTATCATTAGTTACTACATAGATGTACAAATCTTCTGAGGAATTTCTTCAGCGATTATTTCTGTGTATAAACTGTTCTTATATAAATTACTAAGCTGTTAATACTAGGTTATTTTAAAGAAGTCTATCTTAGTTGCTCTTACCTTTCTGGCAAAAGCAGGAAAGGCATCTTGTCATTTTGCTGAAAGCAAAAACGTCATTGCTGTTTAATTTGTTCTAAAAGTAGTAACGTAAGAAAGGCTTCAGTGATGCCACCTAGTAAATAATTTCATGTGATTTTGGACTTCCCCTTATGCAGGCTCTTTATGAAGCTTTTCACTGTTAAAGAAGCTGCCTTGTCTCAGTTATTTCTCTTAGAAAGACAGAGCATCACAGGGTAATAAAGTAATTTCAAAGAATGACTAAGGAGTATGGATAAAATAATTTTGTGCTTTTTATACTTGTAACTGAAGCTACGTATCTGGATGAGTACCTTAACTTCATAAATTTTGACATGGATAAGACAGAAAAGATTATTTTGGGAAAATGAGGTGAAGTAAAACCTTTCTCTCAACTTGTTGAGAGGTAAAGAGATCATAAACTTCTGGAAGTTTCAGAAGTGAAAAGAAATGTGCTGAGCAAGCTCTCCTGAGTTGGAAGAGGGGGGTTCCCCTTTATTGGAGGGGGGGGAAAACCAAAACCAAAACCAACAACAACAAAAAAAAAAACCCAAACCAAAACCAGTTCCTCTAGAGGAAAATGGAAAATTGAGAAACTTCCTCAAGAAACGTTGATATCTTTTGCCAAACTTGTGAACCAAAATCTCGCTGAACTACTCATGGAGGAAAGTGAATGGGAAACCCTGTAGTTCTCACGTATCATGGAGGAACTGAATATACTCCTGGAGAGCAACAGCCTTCATTTCTGTCCAGGTAGAACAAATTCTTGATTCCTTTTAAACTTAGAGGTGAAGCTGCTATATTTTTGGATTAATATTCTTCTGGATATTAAAGAAGAAATGTTACTTAGCCTGAAGGAACTGAGTAATATTTCTGCCTAGCCTGTCCTATACTCAAAGCTAAGCAATTGCCTTCTGACCCCCCTGCCCCTTGGGAAAGGTTAGGTTTATAGGTCATAAAGAAGCCCCAGCAAAATATAAAACAGACTTCCTGAGCAGAGTATCTCATTCTTCAATATTTATGTTGAAAGGAATGTATATACTTTTAAATTCTAAGTATTGAACTATGTGATTCTAATATCCAGTGGTTGAAAATGGCCAGTGTATTCACTATAGCTAAATTATTGATTTAACTTTGTAGGCTTTTTTTTTTCAGTTTCTCTACTAGAGGCCTTTTTTCTTAATTTGAATAAATCAAATTTACACCTTGACATTTTTACCCTGCTACTACCACATCCATTCAGTACTAGCAACTACTTCAGGTTGAATGGCAAGATGATATCCTTACTGAAAAAGCAAGTAAGAAGTCTCTCCAGCTCCCCAAAAGCTTGGTCAAATGCAGGCAACATTATCCAGATATTCATGATAGTTCATGATTTAAAAAGTAATAATTATTGCTTAGAGGTGGGTTGTTTTTTGTTGTGTCCTTCCCCCTTCTGGGTATGATCATAATGTGATTTTTCAACAGAGCTATCATAACAGGTCTTCTAGACTTAATGAAGATGCTTCTCAACATGTTCACTCTACTGGCTGTTTACTGATGTGCTAATCTCTAGATTATCTGAAGGGCCAAACAATTTTAATGCTGAGTGAACAGGAGTTGGGCAAACTTCTGAGCAAAGGTTAACTTGTTCTTTAAAAGACTTCTTGCTGGCGGCTCCTGGAACAGTTTTTGAGTGTAAGTCCTCCATGTTTCAACCTGGTCTGAATCCTTGGGTGACATCCCAGTCCTTTTGATAGTTGTCTTCATTGAGTCCAGTTTTTAAATATTTGCTTTTGACAGGATTTTTTTTTTCCTGGTGTTTTTCTGTTGGATTTTCATTATTTTCTTTTGCTGTTGGGTTGATGTGCTGTGTAGTAGTAAGCACAGCCAGTCCTTTCAGGTTCTGTGGTTTTTTCTTCACTGTTGTCTTCAACATCCTTTTAAGATTTTGCAATGAAAACTCTTCTGTATATCACTCAGTAGAAGATGACTCTAAGACACCCGTCTTCCTTTCTGTGGCTTAGATTATATTCCCTAACCCCCTTCTCTCTCTCTCTCTCTCTCTCTCTCCCCCTCCCATGCTTCCCCCCCCCCCCCAGCTCTTCCAGATGGATATAGGAAGACATCTGTCAGCTTTAATGGGATATCAGAAGGGGTTTTGAAAGCCTGTGGAGTATCATTTCCAAAAAACTGGAGTAGCTGATAAAGCCTTTGTACCAGGGAATTGTCAGAGAGATCTGGGGCTGGTAAGGCCACAGTTAGACTAGCGCAGAGCTCTGAAAACCAAATGTAGCCACTTTGTGAACATGCTTTTGAGAGCACTCTGATGTGCTAAAGCCTTAGGTCACGAATAATTAGGTGGTAGATAGAAAGTTTTAAAATGCATGGATGTGCAGTATTTAATTGTCATCAGAATACACATTTTATTTTTATCTGTTAAAATTCAGATTTGTATTTCTTATTTTTAGAAACTTTAGAAAAGAAATAGAGTAAAATCTCTTCAGCGTTATTGATGAATGAAAAATTTTGTTCAGTCTGGGATCCCTCCTTCTGCATCTCATTAAACCTTTTGAACTGTCTAACTTGATCTATAAGCAGAAATATTGACACATGACCCTTAACTGCAGATATGTTAAATTGAGATATGAGTGGGCAATTAAAAATGTATCTTTAAATAGTAGTGCTATCTATACAGTATCCAGCCCATTAGGCAAAGTGTCAGACTGTAGCCTGGAATCCTCTTTGCTGAGGGAACTTGGAAATTAAAGTTACTGAAGTAGTTTAATAGTGAAGAAGAAAAAAGTGGGGATAAGAAGGATGGAAGACGGGGTATGAAAAAAGGTAAGCATGTTTAAATTTCACATTTATTGAAGTAATTTAGAAGTGAAAGGCTGAACTTAGAAACTTTTTTGAGAGATGGTTGATATTATCTCACATTATTACACTCTGAAGAAATACTTTAGGGGAGAACTTTTATTAATTTTACACAGATTTAGCCATGGAACAGTGACTTTAGAGTACTGTGACATGCTGCACCTGATCTGTAGCTTCAGTGTCTTGTACACTGAATTCTGTAGCCCTTCGAGGATGTTTGATGGCACTGAATAACTTAGCTAAGTGATACAGTTGTATTCCATGCAGTGCTATAATGGTTCAGAAATACAATGTGGAAATTAGAAGGTGTTGGAGGATATTAGTACCTGAAGAGCTACGTAGGATCTGGTGAAATCAGAAGTATTCAGGATGAGACTGTATTGGCTGTATAACTGCAAGCTGTTTTTTCTTGTTAGGTGCAGAAGCTTGATTTGGTTAATTCTGTGGAGCTTAGTTTTTTTTTCTAGTGGGATGCCTAATTTAAAAAAATCAACTTAGTCTTAACGTGCATTTTAAAATGTTGCTCTAATTCATTGCAATCTTGTATGAAAATTGTGAGAAAATGTGATGATGGGCTCTTGGACTGGTGTGTGTTTACTGAGAAGTTCGTACAGTGTGTTCCTATTAAAACAAACAAACCTTAGTTCCTACTTTGCTTCCCTAAGCTATACTAATGTGTTAAATATAGTGATGGCTCTTCTCCCTGTGTAGTTTAACAAAGTAAAAATAAAGCTCATAAAGCTGTCACTCATTGCTGGCACTCATGCACACGCTAACATAAGGCAGTCCTAGCTATGGTGGTGGTGGGCAAAGTGATTTCCTTCAAGTGTACTCTGCTCCAGCTTTTGTACAGCCTGACATAGTGAATTCAGTTGGGCTGCTGCTATTTTGTTTAGATTTGTTGGTGGATTCCTGCGTCAGAAGAGCTTAGATCGTCCTGGTGGAACATGCTGCTTCTCCACTGAAAAAGCTGAAGGACAAATGCAGAGGAAATCTCAGTAAAAGTGGAGGGCTTTTTTTATTTATTTTGTTTTCGCTGTGAGAGCTATCAGAGCTCTCTTTGGTAGTAGCAAGCAAAGCCTTACATGCAGAGCTTAAAGCTATTTGAGGATTTGATCCATTGATCTTGCTTTCTGCTAAGTTAGGATAGACAATTAATTGGCTGTAGAAACCTGATAAACTTCCAGTTGCTTAACAACGTCAAAGCAAACAATAGCTACCATGTGTTTTCTCTAAGCTTGTTTGTATTTAAAATAGCCATGAACATGTCAACTGGGGACATGAATAAAATGCTGTCCAGATAAACTACTTATATAATTAAATTAAATTGAATTTTAAATACTCATTTGTTTCATTTGATGATGTTGCATTGTGTAAACCTATTAATTTGGTTTCTGGGCAGCTGTTTCACCAACGCTGGGACCAAAAGGTCAACTTGAGTTTCTTTGTGGTAGTCTCCAGTTCATGTAAGCAAACATCGGATCAGATGTTAAAACGTTACTGCAGTGCCAAAGGTGCCCAAACTTCGGAGGTTTTGCAAGTCTCCTGATAGGTTGAGAATGATGAAGAAAATGGATTGTTTAATAAATATTTGGTTTATAATATTTTAGAATAAATAATATTTAATAAAATCTAGTTACATACATACTTCAGAGTAAATCAGCATTGTGTAATCAAACTATGGATCATGAATTAGAAGTATTATTACTGTAAATAAGGCAAATGCTGATTGATGCAATGGGATTAGTGGGTTACAGACAGTTTTTTTGCATGGGGATTGCCAAATTGACTGCAAAACCTTGACATTATTTTATTTAAATAAAAGAAAACTAATTATAGAAACTTAAGCATAGCGCCTGTGTGGCTTAAAGCTTACACAAGAATTGAAAATTATATACAGTATTGAATCTCTCCATTATCTATGAACTGCTGCATGCAAAAGTAACGGTTTCTATACTCACCTGGATGGTCTTAAGGCAGTAGCCAGCAACTTGCACCCAGTTATGCATAGGAATGAGTTTCAGGCATGTGGTGGCATGCAGATGGTGCTTTAGTGTTCAGTTTCTGTTTTCACTTCCAGAAATGTTGGTTGGCTTGGTGCTGAAAAATTAGCAGCCTCCAAAACAATCGCCCTAAAACCTTCTGAAGTTGTCTAAATTATAAAATAGGTGATGAGAAATTATTTTCCGGCTTTGGAAGGGGTAAGCATTTTAACTCCGCTATTTAGATAGAGTAAGTGAGCCCAGACAATCAAATGTTGACAAAGAATATTTAAGACCTTATTTATAGTAGTATGTGCATACAAGAGTATTTAATAGGAATGTTAGCAAAGATTGGTTAGTTATGTGCAACTTAAGTTGTATGTGCAAGTGAAAGTTCAGAACTACATAGGAGAGTTCAGGTGAGCTGGCCAGCCTTGTACAGTCTGAGAACTTCAGCTTGTGACCAATTTATTCTTGGATTCATTAGTCTGGAGGAAGAAAAAAAATAGGTAACTATTTAATTAACAGAGTTATGTAGTGTTTCTTTCCTTTGGGATCAAGGGTTCCTTAACTGAAAGCAGACCAAAATAATAGCAATTTTTTAGTACCAAAGTAGGTTTAAAGAATGATTATAAGTTAACCAAGAAAAGAAGGTTAGATGAGATTCCAAGCCAGAGCACTTTACCTGCAGTTGAGGTGTGTCATTTGTTAAGTTGTGAATTGGCTTGCATCTCAGATAGGGTTTTGGTTTGGTTTTTTTTTTTCTTCTTTTTTGAGTGTTATTTTTCTACTGTGGGTCATAAGCTAGGAATTATGGATCTTTAAACTTATATCCTTACTTGCTTTCTGTTAAGCTTATAAAGCAGTAGAATGATAGGACTGTTTATGGCATTTATCCAAATTTATTCTAAAATTGGACGTTTTCAAGAAAGTAATTATCAAAGGTCCTTTCTAGCAGCTTTGATCATTTAAACTTGTACAAACTACTGCATTTTAATCCAAACAACACATAAATGATTTTTTAAAATAAATCCTCTGTTATTTTACCAGTGTTATAAATGCTTATGTCAATATAATAAATATTTTTAAAGGGTGGGGAGAGATGTAAATTCTATTTTTAATGTTTAAATGTAAATGCTAATCTTGCACTTACCCAAGAAATTGTTGGCTTGCTTAACAGTAAAATGCATGTGACTTATGAATTATGAACTGTTATAACAATCAATGGCTCCTAATTAATGCTTTAGTAAATGAGTTCTAATTAATTAGTGTAGTTAAGTTTATGCAGCGTTGAAGGTCTCAGTAAGTTTGTTATTCATTGTGATTTTGTGGATCACTTAATCACTCTGTAATTGCATACAAACATGTCATTAATTTTTCAGAAAGGTTTTAACTAGGTAAGGTTTTTTTGAAATGCTGAAGAACACCCTGATTAATTCAGTTTAACTGATGAGCAGCAGTTTATAGGTATACTGTTTATCTTAGTAATATTATGTTTTTGCGAAGGATTCATCCCTTCAGTTCATGCTACCAATTGTAATGATTAATTTCTCAAATGGCCTTAAAGAATATTCAACTAATATAAAAAGGGTCAGCAGTGTTCTTTTTTTTCCTGTATGAATTTAAGGGGCTTCCCAGAGGAAAGGCATGTTGGGCTGTTTTCAGTTAATACAGGTAGCAACTGAACAGTCATCTCCTGTTCAGCCTGTCTTGCTGAGGTGTTACTGCTAGATGTCAAACAAAACTTTCTGCACATTTTTCTAAGGAATAAAATGAACGTGGGTCAGTGTGATAGTGGCTGTTTCAGGCAAAGAATTTAAACGTGCAGCCAGAAAAGCGATTATCTTCTACGCAGTGAGGAATAGGACCTTTTTATGACACTGTAGCTTTTTGCTGGAAACAATCGGTATGTTGAACATTTATTGGCCTAGTTCTGGTCAAAACTGCTTGTTTTCAACGCATTACTTTCCATGGGCCTTGTGTGCAGTGGTCTGTTGCCAACATTGCACAACGTTTTGGTCTATTGTGCTTTTGTTAGCAGAGAAGTTCATTTTTAATCTGTAGTTCATCTTTTCAGCTCTTCTTAGTGGTTCTCCCTCTTTGCCCTTTTAGTAGTTCATTTTCATCTTGTGCCAGAGTAAAGTGATCTGAATAATTTGATTTATTAGGTATATAAAATAAATCTATAATTAAATCAGTCACATCAGCTGAGCATACCTCTCTATTAGTGTTTCTCTTTCACCTTTGTTGATAGGACATAATGCTGCATACTTTAAGTGATATTCTGACTGTGAATTATAATTAGCTAGGCCTTTTGGCTTTTTTTTTGATTACTATTCTTCTTGTTGTTGGTTAACTTATTTTACCATACGCAAATGAATGAATAGTACATTTTATTCCAGTTGAATGTTGGTCTTGCTACTTTTTAAATGAAAATTGACATCACTCTTTGAGTTATTGTATTATTTTACAAGGGGAATTTCCTAGATAATCAAGTTTGGATTAAAACACTTATTACAGGTCAACTGTACATGATTTTTTTTTCAATATAGTGGTTTAAAATTACTTTGTAGCAGTTGAGACTTGTTTTCTAGTAATAACATTATATTGTATGGCACCAGATAAAACTCATCTTCTATACTGAAGCCTCTAGATATAAATAGAAGAGTTAATGTTCTTAATCTATAGCTGATGGTTGGCCAGTTAGCTGTTTAATCTCTCTCACCCCTCTGAAATCTAGGAAGTCCTTTTTTTGTGTGACATCCTCTGAAGTGCAAGGTTATGTTGAATCAAAGCTGAGTCCCTGCTTTGTCTAAACCTTGGTAACACTCATGTCATGTGTCTGGTGTTAGCCTCATAGTGCTGTACCAGGCTGCAGTGCTTCCTAGGAAAAGTGTCATTTTCCTGCAGTGGCTTTGATTAACACTCTACTCATTTACAAAGATGTGAAGGGGAAATCCCTCCCAGTGTGGCTGGAGAAACAATATACATGTGTAGACAGGCACATACACTTTTCATTCATGAAACGCTTTTAAGTCTGTATAGTTTTACTTCTTTATACTTCTCTTGAAATAGATGCAGCTTGGTTGGGAAGATCATCAGAATGGGTAACATGTCAAACTGATTCTCTTAAGGGGACTATGAAGCTATGAACTTGCAATACTTAGTAGTTGAATTACTTGAGTTTCAAGATGTATCATTCCTGAGGCAATCTTGGTTTTTTCCCCCCTCTCTTTCTTAACTGAAGTTAAGTCTAATAATTACTAAAAGAGATCGTATTACTTCAGTGAAATGACAGCATGCAAGGTGTGGTCAGCAATTTATGTGCTAAATAAGCTTGTTTCCTGCTTCAACTTGAGACCTTCAGGGTGCACCTGGTGCTGGTGATGTTACTTTTTTGAGACAATGCTTATTGGAAGCGTGACACAGGAAATTTCTGATTTAAAATAACTTTTTATTTTGCAAGGCAGCTTACAGCTGAGGTATTCCATATGTCTGAAAGATGATGCATTGCTGACAGAAGTCTCTCTCAGATTAAGTGTTCTGACACCTGGTGTGGTGGGCTTAGGGGTCAGTCATGAGTAGATTCAAAGGCTGTTGAGAGGTGAGCTGAGGAGAATGGATCGCTTCGTTTTCCTTGCTGGCAAAAAGCTGAGTTCCTTGTGGTTGTGAAATTAAACTGGTTGTAATTGCTGCGAAGTACTACCTTCTCTTCCTTAGGATGAGAAATGGGAATGGGGAACAGAAACAAAGAGGAAGAGCTGTGCAAAGCCACTGATGCCTAGAAGCTTGTGACATGAATAAAAAACTTTGTGAAACGCTATTTCATACATCATGTGATAACTTGGAAATGTGACACATCTTTGCAGCATCCTTGGAGAGGGTGATATTCTAGGAATGAATGTACTTGAAAATTCAGCTGTTTTCGATACCACAGCATTACAAATGTTGTTTATTGTACATCTACTGGAAAGAATTGGGCACATAATGAAGTAATTCAACACCCTGGTGGAGGAATGCTGTTGTGCATTTGGATTAGTCTATAAATAATCATTGGTTGGATTTGATTGCATAGAGCTGATCATTAATCTCCAAGAGGCACTATGGTATTTTTTTTGTCAACTGTCTTCTGACCTCACCAGTCATACCAAAATAGAAGTGTATTTTTGATTAGAAAAAAATGCTTTCAGATCAAAGAGAACCTGAAACATAATAGGTTTTCATTTAGGACTGATTTCTCGAAATTTTCCCAGTTGCCTCTCCCGTAATATCAAAACACATTCCTGAATATCCATATGGGTGCTTTCCCCCCACAATTAAATGCACTTTTTCAGAATGCTCAGTAGTGGAAGCAAGGATCTGTGAGGATTTCGGCACCTTTGACTATTATCTGTGGATGACGCTGTCTATGTGATGGAGTCCTGAAATCCTGTTTCTCTCTCTGTGCTTTAACATGACTTCAGAAATTTCTGAAGTCTGTCTAGTTTTACAAGTGTTATATAGCCATGTGTAACAGTAAAAGGAAGATGCTCAGGAGAGCACAGGAAACCACCTCTCTTTTGATCTAGCCCTGAAGGACCAGTGAAGCTGCTTTGAAGCTGTTGCCCTGCTTTAAAACTACTGCTCTTCTTTCCTGAAGCTGGGGCAGGAGCTGTTTGCACTTTTGGTGAGCAATCCTTTCTCTTTTAGGACTTTGTGCAGTTCGTCTCCATTCTCTACTTTTTTTTCTCTCATCTGCCTGTCCACATTTGTAATCTTCACTGAATCTTTTTTGTGGGATTGCATTTATTTATTTTTTTAAAAAACCACATTCCTAACTACTGAGTATTACCTGAAGCTCAATAAAGTTAGGCAGACCTGTCACATACAAGAGCTGTCAGTGGCAGTAGGAGAGTAAAACCATTTTCAGGAGAGTGACCACATATTGTCCATTTTTTCCTTGTCAGTACAGTGGGGTAAGAAGTTGTGTATCAGTCATGCTACAGTGCAGGAAGTTTACGCTGTACATGTTGGGAGTGTTAATTTAATCAAGGGAAGTATGGCTAGGTAAGGCAACTGCGCGGTGCACAAATGGAATGAGGCTGACATGTGATGTAGTTTCATGGTAATACTTGATGAGCACTTGTGACCAAGCTGGGTACATTGAGTCAGCTAGCCGTGCAGTGCTTTGTCCTGGAAGTGCTTCAGATCACTCTTCGGTCATTTAATGTGGCCAGCAGGGTGAGAAGCGTTATTTTGTAACAATAGGTAGCTATGATTAGTTATTTTTCAATTGGAGTACTGTAAGGGGATTTGAAAGACATTGCATTTAAAATTGCATGTCTGGAGTTTATTTCATCTTTCAGTATTTAAAAAATAAGAGAATAACCACTCTTAGTGGTTCACCAGTTAGTTATGATCCCCACATCTCCCTCTGAATACACTTAACTCGGCACGTTTGAAGTTGGTGAGAGTAATTTGATTAATACTAGTTTTGAATAAGGCATGTTAATCAAGAATGCATTTCAAGAGGCAATAATACCTCTCTGCTGCTTTGCACTCCTGTTTTTACTGCAGGGAATTGCATTTGAAATTTTTTGTCTGATTTTATGTGCATCAATAGAAAAAATACTGGCCTGATTCCCTGTGTTATAAGGTGTCCATTGCAGAGAATGTTCTTTGTAGGCATAAATACACAAACACAGTTTAGTTTGCTGAAGATTGTTGTTGTTGGTAATCATACAACTTGATTTTTGTATTCTGGGACAAGGTGTTAGTTCTGCTACAAAGACTGCATGGATATAGAAGCCAAGGGAATCTAAGTTTTGTTTGTTATTTTTATTAAGCTCTTCTCAAAGTAGGTTCAAAGCACTAAAATAAAATGTGCCAGAGTATCAGCATTGTTACACTACTGAGTAGATTGCTATCCTCGTTATACTTAACACAGATGGTTACTGGCTTGAATACCTTATTTCTGGCATTAAATATTGAATTTATTAATTGGCATTTAAGTTATGAGCATGAAGTTAAATCCAAATTTAGATTTTCAAATCTGTGACTTTGTTTCTTCAGTTTGAGATTCCACATTTGTGTCAGCAGTAGTCAGGTTTGAAAAAACTGTAAGTTGTTTGCAGTATTTGTGAGAGTCAAGTGCATATATAGGCACTTGACCAGTGTGAGCTTTATGTATGCATATAGTGCTTTTGTAAGTACTTGTCATACTTTATAGATCTCTACCTTGAGAATAACTGTCTCTAATTGCTTATGACTGAAATTTGTTGCAAGTTTTGAAGTAATTACTCCTAACATTTATAAATGAAACTTGAATGGTGTGGGAGTCACTGTGTATGCGAGCACTTGAATGTATTGCCAGGAGTTAGTCTGTCAGTGTGCCTGTACAAAGCTGCAAATTCCACGTGTTCTGTGAACTTCCACTGACTGCAATGTACATTATATACTTTTCATAATGTGTTTTTAACTATGTCATGGACTACACTCCGTATGGTGCTCAGAGAAAATGCTGAGGGAGTGGAGGGAAGGTGTCACTGAATGGTTCTTTTCTGGAACCAGTAAGTGAGTATAGTAAAGAACATGGCAGAACCCCCCAAAGCAGTAAGAAAAAGAGCAGCCTCCTTCTCCAATTTTTTTCACCCTTAATTTTGGATGGGTAGGTATCAAATAAAAAAAAAAACTTCATTGGAAAAACTTGATTTTGCGAGTGAAAATTTTGAGGCTAACTTGGAGATTTATTTGGCAAGAGCAGAGTAGAATGTTAAGAGCAGTTTGTGGTTCAAAATGATGGAAGGAGCAGGAGAAAGGGAGCAAAAGAGGGGTGGTATAACCCAAGATACTGGAGAACAGTGCTACATAAGGATGCTGAATGTGTGGTGAGATTTTGATGTGCATTTGGTGGTATTTTTGTTCTTAAATCTCCCTCTTGTGATTTCAAAAGTAGTGGGTGTTGGGTTTCATAGATCACTTGCAAAATATCTAACTTGCCTATATATAATACTGTGTTCTAGAGTAAAATAATCAACCCAAGAATCTATGAGGGCTCAGTTATTTTTGAAATGAGACTGAAACATCATAGATATTTTAGTGTCTCCCTTGCTGTAAGTGATGTCTCTGCCCTGGCAACTCAGAAGCGTACATGTTTTCTATATCAGAATGCTTGGCAAGGGCTGTGACCATCTATTTCCCTTGATTCTCTTTTTAGTTTCATTTGCTTGACACTTCAAGCTGTGAGTGCTTACAAGTCCTACTGAAGTGTTTCACTGCTTCTGTTTCAGCCTTCCTGGTGTATTTAAAATGTTCCTATGGGTATATAGCTACTGAAAACACAAGCCTCATTAACACATTTTTGTTTTGCTTTTTGACAAAGCAATTGCATATTTAAGTAATGTGCTACTCACAGCCAAGCTGCTAATTTTCATAATCTATCAAAGATACTTTGGTAAAAATAAACATGCCTTTTAATATTAAAAGATGAATTTCTAAAACTGTATATGGTGGGTGGCAGCTTCTTGAAACACTTTGCCTACACCTGAAGCTGTAAAATGGTTCTTTTCAGGAGCACTGTTTCTGAGTTCAGGCTTCTAAGTCACTGGAGTTGGGAAATTTTGTATTTTATTGCAGAAATCACACATTCATGAATACTACAATCGAATGGTTTTAGTATAGAAACTCTAATGTTGAGAGTGGTGCAGCCTTACTTAAAATATAAGTTACTTAAGTTGCTGCCTTGGGAAAAGCATTAATTTTATTGCAAAACAATGAAGAAAGTAGGAAAGAAGTGTCACAGTGTTGCCAAAACTGCATTTACACTAGGGTTGCTGAAAATACCTTTAAATTAATGTATTTTTTAAAGGACCACTTAGTGCCATAGGCAGTCTTAGTAGTTTGTGTCACTGAAATAATTCAGCTTTGCAATTGTTCTTTTTATTTTAAGTTTTTGCTTGAGTTTTTATAATTTCCCTGAGAGAAGCCTTTCTTGTTTAAATTCTTAATGGCCAGGCCTTTAAGTAAGATTGTGTGTTACTATGTACGTCTACTATGATATGAAAACAGTGGTGTCAGGGTGGTGGTGGGGAAATGTTTGTGTTAGTCTGCGTGTGTCTTGTCTCCTTTTAATTTTTTTATATACATACATATATAAGCTTAGTTTCTTCCTGGATTTTATGATTTAGATACTGTCTTCATGTTTGCCAGTGAACTGAATCAAAAGCTTTTGCAGGTCTTTTCAAAATTAGAAGAGACTGAGATATTTCACTGCATAGTATACATTTAAAAGACAGTGATAATTGTCTGCATGTGTGGCTTTCTGCAGTTCCTTCGTAATGTTTCTCAAAAGCCGTTTGTCTGAAGTGATTTTAAAGTTTGAAGAAGTAATCTAGATTTTATTATCCATAATTAGTTTTGGTCAAATCTCTGCAATAACTGGGGAGGAAGCCCGTTACCTGGTTAAACCTATGCGTATGTCATGTTGGTGCTGAAGCCTGATTCTAAAAGGGTTGTTCGGCATTGTTAGCTGGGGCAACAAGAAAACCAATTTTACTAAAGCTGGGAAACTTGCTGTACCAGATGGTCGGAACAGACTTAACGTTCTTCTTTAGTCCAACTAAGTGGATTTGTGGAATTTGCTATCAGTGAACTCTTAAGTTGTGGGATGGGTTTAGTAACAAGTTATCAGACTGGTGCTAGATAACTGGAGAGTATCTCTTTCGCTGAAGGCAGTTGAGAGTATTTAAGCTTATACAATGAAAAGTCAGTTTCACTGTGGATGCAGAGAGTCTGTAATGCCTGATAATACTCTCTTTAAGGCTGCTTCATCTCTAGCTCGAGGTGCGTAGGTGAAGTGGCAGTCATTGAACAGTTACCACTTTAGCACTGCAGTCAAGCATTTTTTAGATTTGTTCATATTCCCTGTGCTTTTAGCACGCCTGTGGTTTGCTTTTGCCTTTTTTTTTGCCTGCTTCTGACATTCCAGTTAACACTCACCCTTGCTCAGTCATTTTGTCTTTGTAAATTCCACATCTCTAGCCATTTCATAGCTGTATCACTGTGATGTTTTAAAAAGCACTTGAAAGAGTATTTTCAAGGTTGACTTTCAGGGTTTTTTTTCTACTGTAGTTAATTGTTATAAAGTACAAATTACTAGATGTCTGTATCCATTACTTTCTGAGAGCATGGCATTCCACACTGAAAAATAAATAAGACTATAGACTGAAAGCTTTTTCCCAGGGAAATTCCACTGTGGTGAGAAAAGACTTTATAGGCAAATAGCTTATTCTATCTCAGTTGAGAGTAAATGCTTCAATGTGTAAAGCGTTTGGGTTTTTTTTCTTGCTTCTGGGTTTTTTTTCTGGAGGGATGGGGGTTTGTTCTGTTCTGTGTCTAGTACTGGAGCTGTGAAACAGTTGCAGGCTCTCCGTTCTGGATTAGGCTAAAACCTGGAGAGTTGAGGAGAGGCAAAGTTCAGGTTAGTGTTAAATTGTAAGAACAATGAGCAAGGCAGAAAGATTATCACTCAGCTTGCCTCTGGAGATCTCAACGTTGAATTTGCTGTTTGTGAACTGAGGAAAAATTGTTACAGAAATTGGTGATGCTTTCAACCTGGAATTTTGCTAATTTTTAATTATGAGTCAAACATTATGCTTTGGCTTCAAGTAAATTTTGATTGCATTCCATGGCACTATTAGGTTGTTGAAATGTAGTTCTCTGAAAATTTTAGCTATAGTCTTCCGCTAGTCTGTGTTGTTCCACTGTGTCTTCAACACAGTCTGTCTTGGTTTTCCTCATCATTGAAATGCAGATAATAGCTGTTACCTTTAGAAAAGGATTGTTTTGGTTGGGGTGGTTTTTGTTTGATTGGTTGGGGTTTTTTTTAATAATAAAGGAAATAGCTTGTCATAGTATTATCAGAGGAGGAATAAAGGACTAGTATATTTTGCAAAATGGAACACACTTTCAGCAGTTTTGTTAAAAGTAGACTGCTTAATTTTTTATCTGTGTTATTCCTTCCTATCACCAATATTTTCAGTTACTATCTAGAAACTATATTAAAAACTATCAGTGTCTAGAAGAGTATTTTGATAAATTATTCTTTATTATTGTAATCTGGAAAAACCTTTAACTAGCAGGAAGCAAGTGCTGCTGTTACTGTCTTTATGTAGCTTTCCTAATGAACCTTAAAGGTTCTTTTCAGACAGATCTGAATTTGTTTTGCCTCTGTATCCACAGCTGATTATATAGTACTTCTTGTGAAGCAGTGATTTTTATTTTTTAACTTGCATATAGGATTATTTATGAATGTAGAACAGAGATTTCTAAACACAGAGAAGTAGACGTATGCCCAAAGACTGTAGCTGGGAAAGGGAAGCCCTAGGAATGGGATACCAAATTGTGTTTTGCTTTTTATAAACCTGTTCCAGCTTGAGAAGTAAGAGGAAGATGCAAATCTTGCACCTGAAATCTGTCACTTCACAGAAGAGCTTTGCTATCTGTCTAGCTCACAGATTGCTGAAAATACGATAGTATTTTCAATTTATCTTGAGAAACTGGGATCCACATAAGTATAGCTTTCTCACTTTGAGAGATGCTTTCCCGAACTTTATTTTGTAGAGAAATTAAAAGTTAAGTTGATTGTGACTCTTCCCTGATATAGGACATCAGGTTATTTACACAGATACAGAAAGCAAGTCAGTTTGCAAATAGATTGTACATTAAGTGCTTTGTAGCATATGGGAAGGCTTACTGGTTTTGCATTGAAAACCAAAAGACTGAAGCTTAACTTCCATATATTTAAACCGGATTTGCTGTAAAACTGCACAGTAAACTTCAGTGGCCTTTTTACTAGACTTTGTACTCTTATTCTGTATGGACTGTGATTTTCTTGGCCTGTAATGATTAATGGAACGTGACAGAAAATGAACAGCATCTCTGAAAGCCTGGCAAAAGTATTTCTGCTATTTTTACATGACCTTTGCAAAGGTGAAGTCTTAATGTTTCTTTAGTAAAGTGACAATACCTAAATATTTTTGCATGCTGGTGTAGTTTCTTTCACAGCACTGTTGAAATAGTCAGTGTGACCATTTTAAGGCTAGCTTGACTGGGAACAGCCGGGGGGGTCTGGAGTGAGGGCAACTGTGCCCAAAACCTTGAATGAAATGTAGCAGAAGCTAATATTCAGAATTCAAGTAGTAGCATAATTTGGACATCACAGATGATGAGAAATGTTTATGCTGCAGAATGAGATACTTGCTAGTAATAGAAGAGTCAGTTTCCTGCTTGTGGCTTTTTAAAGTCTGAAGAATAGCATTTACAGTCTAACAGAAGAGTAACTACTTTTCCTCTCCAGTTTCCTGCTAGCCTTCAGTGCTGGCAGTATATACATCAACGTACTATCAGCCTGTATCTCAGACATGAGAGTCATTAACACTGTTCATGTGCTGGCAATCCACAGAATTTAAGATATGTCAGTGTTAGGAAAAGGTTCTCCCCTCCCACCCCCCTTCAATAATTCAGCTAGCTCTCTTGAGCCATACATTGCAGTACAAAAGACAGAGCAGGTAATTTCCCTCTCTCTTCAGCCTAGTGTGTTTCTGTTACTTGAAACAAAGCACGACTGAGTTTCAGTGCTTCAGCTGGCTTGCTGAACTTCAGCTACGGCTCGCCTGTGTAAGGGCTGGAAGCGTAATTGTGGGCATGGAACAGAAAGTCTAACTGCCAGCTTGTGTTCCTGTACGTTGCTTTTTGTGTTTAGGTATTCACAACATCCCCGTGCCTTTTGTGTTTTTTGTGGTTTTTATTTTGTTCTGTTTCAAACATTAAGGAGGAAGCGTTCATGGATTGGGATTTTAATTGCTTTATTACTTAATTCTCCAGTAGCACAGAACACTAATTTAAAATAGCGGAACACTAGTTTGTTTTTAAAGGCAAGACTGTCTCTGTGCGCACATGGGCTTGTAGAAGAAGCCTCTATTCATGTGGGAATTTTTTTCCTTCTTTTAAGTCTTCTTTGATAATATTATAGATTTAAAGGTTGGGTTAGTTTTTTGTTCTCAGTAGGAATCTTTTTTTTGTGTATTTCTGCTGCTGATGACTGGATATATTTATTTCTTCAAAGGCCAAGACAATAACATTGTGTTGTCATTTTTTTCTTAGTGGTTAGTGCACGCTGAAGAAACTTGTAAGTGTAACTTCATTTTACCAGCCATGTGACAATCTTACGTCACAGTGGCACCGGCTTTGGTTGTAGCTTTATCCACAAGGTTTTATAAAGAGACAAAACCAAGGAATCTTTTGTAAGAGAAAAATCTTCCTGTAGCATGTTGTCTTATTCCTGTATGCCTGATAGTTGCAGAGGTCACCAAATTTCACCAGTATCTTTGGACTGCATTTTAAAAAGAAAAGTAGCAATTGAGGAAATTCTCAAGTGAGATAAGCAGAAATAAAACCAATCAAGATAAATGAACAAAGTGTTGCTTCAAAACATCCAATTAAAAATAAAAGGCAACAGAAGGGTTTTTACAAACCCTGTGGGAGGAAAAAGTGAAAGCAAGCCATGTTCAATAAATCTTTTAGGCTAGCCTAAAATACATGGAAGCAGTTTACTTTGCGTATGTGCTGCTTTTTACATTACACTACTGCTGCTTCAATTGATTTGTTAAAAAAAAAGAAAAAAAAAAAAAAAGGCAGCAGCTTCATTACTGGCTGCCTGTAACTGGGTCCCTTAAGGAGAGAGGCAACAAAATAGATGATTTTTGGTATCTCTCTGTGTTATGTATGTGTGCTACCTCTGGAGCCAGTTTGTGATGCTGAACAGCCTTTTGGCAGCACAGATATTGATACTGTTATGGTAAAAGCCAGATTGTAGGATGCTTGAGTGAATTTTAATTAGATGGGAAACAACTACAGGAGCCAAGTTTCTGTAGCATGACTCATAATTTGCTTGCCATGGACCAGTTCCATCAGTGATACTCTCCCAGAGTAATGACTACAGTGTCTGGCCCTCTGCCAAGGAAGGGTGCAAGGATCTGGCTTTGTGTGTTTACTGAGGTGCCTATTGGCTCTTTTCTGAGTAAGAGCTCCTCTAAAACTCTTATAGTTTTAAAATATCTGCCTTTTGAAGAGGGTTTGTCCCTGTTCAGGACTAAACTTGGGAATGTACAGATACCAGTGGACATTGTTGTGGAGGAGATAATTGTGCTACTAATATTTCCAGTGGTAATCAAGATTTTGGTGCTCTGTCATACCTCCATGCCACAGTTGGATTCTTAGTGTTTACCTTACCTAGCACAAGTTTTATGTGCAGTGTTACACATGTGAGAGCTGGGTAGATGAAGACTGGAGACAACTGTGTTCATACATGATGCGTAATAACCTTGCACACAGTTTAGCAATAATACAGGTTGTGAGTCAGACTTCAAGAATGTGGAAGTTAGGCAATTCAGAGTAATGTTTTCCATGGCACTATCGCTCAATCCTGCTGCATAGCGTAACGGAGTTTGTTGTATTCATTATGTAGAAGTGAAAAGGTGGTGCAAGGAATCTGTTTAGGATGGGCAAACTGTGAAAGCTGCTTTAGCCCTATTGTGTTTTAAAGTTACCTCTAACTTGAAGTGTATCTGGGCTAGACTGATGGTACACAACATACTAGCGCTTCCTCAGTGTAATACTTTATTATCATTGGTACATTCATTTAAGTGAACGTTTGGAGTGAAGATGGAAACAGAGACCTCCCTTTTTAAAAGGAAATTTTCTGCTTCTTTGCAGACTTGATATTCCCCTGCAAAAAAGGGAGCAGATTGCAGAGGAAAATCTGGTCGGCTGTATTTGTGGTAGATGGTCTTGCATGTTGTATTCAGTAGGTGCAACAGTAAGTACCAGAAATCAGTATCTGTCCACACCCTCGTCTGGGGAGGTAAAGGTTTTTCTGCTATCAGCCTAATCCTGGTCTCCTTGACAGCAAGACTCTTGCCATGATGGGCATCCTATTTAGCTACCAGATAGCTTGCTTTTGCATGTAGTTACCCAAGCAATCAGAAAATGGTATGATGTGTAAAGGTGGGGAGTGGTTACAATTAAATTGGGAATCTGAGCAGGAAGTTCATGGCAGATTATTAAGGGTGTTATTAATAAAATAAAAATTACCGAAGCAGTAAACTTCTTTGCCTTCTTAACGTGGGAAACATCTACTAGGTTGCACAAATGGAATCTTGATATACCAGGAGGTAAAAGGGCTTTAGGAATGTATGTGCTCTTAATTAGTTCCTGTGGTGGCATTAAATGGATAGTTGTCTTTTGAAATGGGTGAAGAGCTTGGTTTAATATCAATCCAGACTTTGGAACCCTCTCCGGGAAATGTTTACAATTGTTCATTCAAGGAATGAGGATCATGATCTCCATTTTGTATTTGAACCTTGTCTTTGAAGACACGGAAGCCAAATATTCATAACAATCAGTTGGCGTGGGATACCCAGCATTTAGGCTTTCTTCATGCTGAAGGCTCACAGAATCATAGGATGGCTGAGGTTGGAAGGTACTTCTGGAGGTCATCTGGTCCAATGTCCCTGTTCAATCAGGGCCACCTTACAGCAGGCTGTCCAAGGCTGTGTCCAGATGACATCTGAATAGCTCCAGAGATGGAGTCTCCACAACCTTGCTGGACAACCTGTACCGGGTCTTGGTCACCCTCACACTAAAAAAAGTGTTTTCTGATGTTCAGAGGGAACGTCCTGCAGATCAACATTCTTGTCTAACTTGGTGTCACCTGCAAACACATCTTCATCCAGACCATTGAGAAGGATACTAAATGGGACTGGCCCCAATACTGCATCCTGGGGAATACTTGTGACCAGCTGCCAGCTGGATGTAACTCCATTCACTGCCACTCTTTGGGCTCAGCCGTCCAGCCATATTTTTTTCCCAGCAGAGAGTACACCCGTCCAGGCCATGAGCGGCCAGTTTCTCTAGGAGAATGCCGTGGGAAATTGTGTCAGAGGCTTAACTAATGTCTAGGTAGACAACTTGCACAGCCTTTCCCTCATCCACTAGGTTGGTCACCTTCTCATAGAAGATCAGGTTCGTCAAGCAGGACCTGCCTTTCATAAACACATGCTGAATGGGCCTGATTGCCTGGTTGTCCTGTGTGTCCCATGTGATGGCACTCAAGATGATCTGCTTCATAACCTTGCCCAGCACCGAGGTCAGACTGACAGGCCTGTACTTCCCTGGATCCTCCTTCTGGCCTTTCTTGTAGGTGGATGTCGCTTCCCTCATAGAAGAAGTGATCCAGTGCCTTCATCATCTTTGTGGCCCTTCACTGGACTCTTGCTGGAAGCTGCTTAGCTCTCCTTTGCTGAGGAGCCCACAACTGGACACAGCACTCCAGGTGTGGCCTCACAAGTGCAGAGTAGAAAGGAGAGTCTGTTAATTATTTTGAAGGCTTTATTGTATAAGCTAACTTCCTATCACAGACTTGTTCTCTCAAAGGGCAGTATAAAAAATACTGCCACAGGTTTCTCTGTCCTCAAAACTGGAATACATCCAGCTGTGTTACAGGTAGTGGAAGGCACTAAAATACAGATTTGGTTTCGAAAGCAGTGAGCTGTATTGGGAAGAAGCAGAAATTGCTGAGGTTTGCTTTTATGCATTATCAGTGTGCTTTCTGTGTCAGTTCTCATGGATGTCAGAAGAAGGGGAAGTGCTGTTGTCCTTTTTGTATGCTGAACTCACAAAGCCTTTCCATCTCCCAGAGACTCATACTGGCTGTGAGCTCTTGGAATTGGCTGAAAGGGCTGTGGGCAAATAGTATACGAGTAATGAATTTCTGTTTTATAAACTTGGTATAACAGTGGTACTATTTCCCCAGTGTTTTGCCAGCAATTTAATTAGAAGTGGCAGTTTTAATTAAGTAACAAAACTGGAAGCTGGGTTATTTCCCACTTCCAGTTCCCTTACCTCAGTTTTAGAAGAGAAAGGCTTTTTTCTACAGTAGGTTCAGTTAGTGGAAAACTATATATGGTAAGTAGAATATTCAGCTGTACCATGGAAACCACATTAAATTTGGCTCTTTAATAATAGAGGTACATAACATTCATAATTTAAAGTATTTCCGCTGAGTAACTTTTTCAGCAGATCATAGAAAAAACAATGACAATACCAGAGGTTGATACTTAAAGGGAATGGGAATTGAATAAACCACCAGTTTTTCTTGTTGGAAATGATCTCTATGTAGTGAAGAGTTTTTCTGCTGAGTAAATTGAAATCTTTCCATTTTATTGTCAGTGTTCAGGTGCAGTTTGGGCAGTGTTTTTTGGGGAGGGTTGTTGAGTGTTTGCTTTTTTTTACCAGAGCCCTGTGCTGTGATTCTGTTCAAAACCATACCTGTATCAGTGATCAAGGTTTGGCAATAGAACACCTGGCACATACCATCTCTAATCAGAATAATAAAATTCCTGACTTAAAGTGACAGTGTGAATATACTGAACAAATCATGTTGCTGTAAATATATTTAGAGAAAATAGGTATATAAGAACAATCAGGCTAATTAAATTCAATAATTTCCTAATTATATTTATTACTTGTTGTCTTTTCTAATATCAGTACAATACTATGCAATGATTACCATTTAGATATTCCAGTTTTATCTTGTCAGACAGCTAATATCAATGATATTCCAGTTTTACCCTTTCAGATAGTGTAATATTCCAGAGAGTCCAAATGCTGGCACAGTGACTAGTATTAGCTGTCTTCCCTGGGGCCTTTATTTACAGAAACAAGGGATAAACATTATCTAGAATGGCCTGTTGACTGGGTTTGTTTTATCCCTGAAAGCTGTTGTGGTTTTAAAAGGTTGATCATATCTCTAATACTAAACATGTACCAGGGATGAACTTGACACCCATGAGAAACTGAAATGCATCCTGTTATTTTACATAGTGGGATTATTGGGTTTTTCTCCTTTTGACAGCTTTTCCTCACAGTTCCCTTTCTCTCTTGTGCTCCCTGTAGTCTAGGATCTTCTTATTTTCCCAAGGCAGAGAATTCTTTACCCTGTTTGTTTTGCCAACAGAGAGATAACCCAGTTCATAGTGTTTCCTAAGAAGCTCAGTAGCTAGGGAAAAGGCTGGCAGCTTGGGAATTAACACTACATGTGCAAATACCCAAGTGTTAGTTGCCTTAATAGTGGGGAAAAAGCTTAAATCCCTTTAGGCATTTTCATGCAACTACTGACCATTAAAGAGGATAGCTTGCCTCATGGGACTTTGGGCTTGCAGCACTAGCTGGCTTAATCTGGTGCAGGATTTCTATATACTGCCAGTTCTTTTGATTATCTTCTGGACATAATGTATGGCACAGAGTGCAGAAGCTAATGAAAGCACACGTTTAAGGAAGAAATCTTGTTTACACAATAAACCCCAGAAATTTGTCAGCAAAGTTTAAATATCTGGTAATGCTTGCTTTTACTTTCAATTTGTGGGTGTTTTAAAAAGTCCTGCCATTCTATTAATACCAAAAGATCAGAGACAGAACTCTCCAATTCTTGGTTTGGAGTTTGAGAAAGCAGGCATTCCTTATTTTCAGCACCAGATGCACAGGAGATAAATTCTGCCCAATGTGCATACTGACTTTGTTCACTGTTTATCTTTATACAGCCAATCTATACAAATTAATGAAATTTCTGAGAAATTATTAGCATATTCATTAAGTTCCAAAACTACTTATATCTACGCTCTTACTATGCATGTGTGGCCTGATGAGTCGGGGGTCCTCTGGTGGTAGTTTGGGACATCTTCATCCTTTCTTCATCATCTTCCTCTTCTTACCCTTCTCATGGCCTTCTCTTCTTCTGGCTCTGTTTCAGCACTCTTGGCTCATGTCTTGGCTTCCGACTGGTTCTTATCTACTTAGTAGCTAAACTACATAATGCAGCGTTGTACTGCTCAGCAATGCCATGGATACATTAGTTGCAACATTTACAGTTACGCACACTGGTAAAATGCCTCCGGTATCACTATCCTCACCTTAATTTAAAAAAAGAAAAGCATCAGACTTACTTGCCTAGGAGCATATTCATTCACTGTCTGTAAAAAGAGTGAAATGATGGTAACTGTTAAATCGGGCAAGGTTAGGTGTGAATATCTTACTGAAATAAAACAAATTAGGAATGAGGAAGCAAAACACTTGGAGGATTTAGGCATTTATCCTTTGTTTTGGGTATTAGAGGCTTTTGTGTTTTCATGGTTCAGTCAGTTACAGTGGGTGGGTTTGCATTGGTGTTAGTAAATAAAACTGAAAGAATATCAGATGTATTCAAACTCTGGGACAGAAGTCTAGGTTATTACAAATTAGACCACTAACCTTCAAAAAAAGGATTCACCAGTTAGTGGTGACTGAAATTACTGTGGTAGTACTTTAACAGTAATCCTCTGAGATGTATTTTTGTTATGAGAAAAGACTCCATTTGGGTACATCTTTTATGCAAGACTAATAGTTTTTTGGGATTTTTAAAAAATCAGTTTTACAAACGCTCAGTGAATTGAGTTACAAGAAAGTGATTCTAAAAATAATGTCAGTATGATCTACTTTCAAAATAAGGCCATACTATATAGCTTGGAGATCATGGCATCAGAATTCTGGTATCAAAGATTGGTGTAATATAAAGCTTCAAATGGTTGAAACCTGTTCATGCACGTGGTATGTGAGGCGATTTGCTATTCTTATGAGCAAATACTTAGCAACTTGGCAGAGCAGAAAAAATAATATAGTGGGTTAGTCATAAACCACTTCTTCGTTTTAATATAAATTAACAGAAGGTGAACAATCAAATTACAATTTAATGTGGAACTCTTTTTTGAGTTTATTACTGTTTTAGCTTTTTGTGGGCCATGTAGAAATAAATACCTACTTTACCTGTGGCTTGCTATTTGGTAAATACTGAGGTTTAGTTATTACGATATTTTTACTAATGCAATAGTATCTTTAGTCCTATAGTACTGGCACAGCCTACTGTTATTTTCATAGAAATATTCCTGTAGGCATGTGCTTATGTATTCTTAGCCTTTCTTTTTGTTATGAAAAGCTTTGACTTTGATGTGCTTAATACATTTCCTCTGAGTCATAGTGATAGTTGCCAAACCATTGTTTCTGTTCTTTTTGGACTTGATTCTAGTTCTGCAGTTGCTTCCTCCTAGGGGGTAGAAGTCCATGAGCTTTTATTAAGATAAATGTCAGTGATTTCAAATGGATTTGCATAAAATAAGCCCTTAGTCTCTGGTAGAATAGGTCATGTGTAATGTTTAGTTTTAAAGTAACAGTGGCTACAGGAAATATTAGAAGTAAAAGTTGTTGACCTTTTCTGCACAATGGAATTTCTACTTTTGATTTCTCTTTTTTCCCTTTCTCTTAAATATGGAATATTCTTGCATCCATAAGCCAGCAGTGAACTGAGCAGTCTCACTGGTCATCTTCTGTTTAAAAAAAAACCACAAAACACAGTTTCTCATTCCCAATTAATGCAATATCTTGTTCTAGAAATGACATCAGGGCAAAAGATGGTGATCATTGATGCACTTTCTAAAAATAAACATTGCCAAAGTGAAGAACTTAGAATTCAGAAGGCTGATCTTTGCAGCAGCTTCAAAACCAGTAATTTATGTCTGTCCAAGCCAGGTAGATATCTTAGGCCGTTGTCATGATTTGGTGTCTTAATGGAGTAATTACTCATTTATATTAAAACTAGCTAGTATCAGTTAGTAGGTCATGATTAATTTCAAGTTAAAAAATAATCTGCTACCATAGTTCACATATTGCTGTAGGTGAGTATTTTTTGTGTTTACAGTAAGCTGCATTTTTTCTTTTTATTATTACACACTATTGTTTTATCAACAATTAGAGGGAAAATGAATATGTCTCATAGCATTATTTTAGAAATCTAGTTGCCTTCAAAATTTTAGTTGTCAAACAGAGGTGTCTTCAGAGTTCATAATGCTCTTACTGGATTTAATGGGTTGAACTATTCCACTTTAAGAATGGAGTCTGTAGGACTGGAGTTGAGCAAGGCATTTGAGTATGTACTTAAGCCCATCCCTCTCCACTGAAGTATTTGAGGGCAAGCAGATGCTTTAGGGCTTGTTAGACTGCTGAGTCAATGCTTGAAATTCCAGGCATCTCTTATATATGATGTGTTTTTCTGAACTTACTTTAAATTCTTAAGATTTTTTTCGCTGTTTTCTGCAAACTTACTGCAACTTTCTGCAGGAAATGAATTGGGAAATGTTTTTTCAATTTCTTTAATTATAGTTTAGAGCTACTCATTCAGGAGCAGTATATAACACTAATTTTCAGCATTAGTGTTCGAAACAGGGTATTTGAAAATACATGGGTACAAGTACTCAAGGACTCAGCCTTTTGCAGACTGACTTTGTTCTGACTTGTTGGAAACATAGGACTGGAAAATAAAACCTCTGTACTGAATATAATGCAGCCATCAGATGGCTGTGTCACAAAGATCTATTTGTCAAGTTCCCTTCAAAAGTAACCAGTCATTAAGCTGTCCACCGATGTTTGAAGTGTCCCTGGTGTGGGATGAGTTGTCATTTCCATTAGCTGTATGCTCTGACTGACTTGTGCTGCATATACTTTTACTTCAGGTGTTTCTGACTGAATCAGGAAACCAACTTTGTGATTTTTATGAATACATCATATAGCTTTGACACCTATTAGCACAAGGGGGTATGTAGAAAGGCTTCCAGACAGATGCTTCCTGGAACTAAAGTTCCAGTGCACTTTTCATTTTCAGCAGCATTTTGTAATGAAAAATTATTTCAGTATTAGTTTCAGAAGCTCAATGTATGGTTAATTAAGTTCAGAGTTTTCTTCTGGTTACTGCCCTCTAATCTCATTCTCTACAGCTGTCAGATTGTACAGTGCGAAAAGGTTGTAAGCACCCTGAAACTCCAATTGATGAATTGTTTTCCTCTGTAAAATCTGAAAAATAGAAACTATATTTTGGCTGAAACGTGTTGTGCTAAAGCAGTCTCAGTGCTTTTGGTCCACTTACTTTAATTCCTGCTGAGAGTAAGTGGAGTAAGCTTGCGTGTTCTGGAATATAACTTGCCGTGTTTAATATCTGAACTATTTAAAAATGAATCATGACTGAGAAGCCAAAAAAAAATTAAACAAACCAGAGAAAATAGAAGATAGGAGAAAATGAGGAATACTGTATGCATGCAGATATTTATCAGCAGAAATTAAAAAAAAATTAGAGGTGGAGGGCATACAGTCTAAAATTGAGAACCAAAAATGAATACAGGGCAGTGAAGTAGAACAAGAGTTCCCAATATGCAAGATGAAGGGCGTCCATTTGTTTAGAGATGGAAGGAGAAGGTGCAGAGAACAAAGGGCTACAAGGACAAAATGTGAAGAACTTTCAAAACCTAGTATATTAATGTCATGCAAAAAGTGACAAATCAATTAAGGGACTTAAGGACAGTCACCTGGAAGAAGTGGTGGGGAGCAGATGATTTGAGGTGCCAGGTGAGAGAAAATTCTGGGAGGCTGCACTGTGTGATGGGTGTGAACTGCAACAACGTTCTAGCCAGAAGTGGGAAATGGACTAGGGCAATAGGGAACAGAAGTGGCCAGTCTCAAAAGAAGCCGTGTTATTCTGCTTTTAAATATGCTCAGGTTTTGCATGTAGAGTTGTTGCCAAAAACAAATCATGGGTCAAAAAGAGGAAGGATTGAAGAAGATCTGGCTGACTAGCCGTTGTGAGAGTTTGCAAGTTTTAATCACAAAGGAGAATATGCTGCTGTAGAGACACAAAGAGGTAGTATGGAGAAGGTTCAGGATGAAAAGTGAACTCAGGTTTTCCTGTTAAGGCAAATGAAGCCTTGTGAGAAGATATATTGGGAAGGTGGTACAAGATGCAGCACTGGACAAAAGATTAGAATAGAAGATGTGATATAGAGGAGAGATGGTGGGACACACCGTAAACAGGTAAATACCAGGTGAGGATTGGTTGGCAAACAGTTGTAGGTGACCAAACTTGCACCTACTGGTTCTCAGGGCCTTTCTGTTTATATTGGCACTGAAACTTTTTACAGCATGTTACTCAATTTTAGTAGCTGTACTGTTTATATAATATCTAATAAATATATATAATGACTATACATAATAGTGCATATATTTTTATATAATGCATAAAGCATAATATTTTTTTAAGTGGAGATTTATTCCCTTTTAACTGATGAGGTCGTTTAACCCAGAAATAGGCAAAAGGCATATAAAAAATAACTACTTTTTGTTCTCTAGGGACTGTTCGAAGTTGTTTTCACCTGTGCCAGTGTCGCTTGCTGGGGCAATGCAGCAGTTTCAGACCTTTACTAATGCTCTTCTTGGTTTTCTGTCACTTCTCTCAAAAGAGTAGAATGAGTGAATTGCCAGCTGGCTGTTTGAAACCACAGCAAACTAAAGTATAAAAGGTTGTGTGTGGGGGGTGTGTGTGTGAATTTTAGGTTTTATTAGCTTGAACTCTGCACCGTGTGAATGTGTGCTTTGAAGGTTCCCAGTGCTTGAGTAAAATCTAGTCTGGCTTCTTATAATCATTCTGTCCCTTTTGGACATCATTAAAGAAAAAACATTAGAAAAAAAGTTGTCTTCGTGGCTCAGTGTTTTGCTATTAATGTCACACATTCTTTTCACTCTTTTTGTCACATCACATTAATCATGTGCTTCTCAATTTCAGTAGCAGTGCTAGAAACAGAAAAAACAGGAAAAATCTGTGGGGTTTTTTTTAGTCATAGTTGTCATAGAAATCAGGGCTAAAGTGTCTTGATGAAGTGGCCTGCAGACACTTGTACCATCTCTGACTCTGTAATCTGTGCTTTGTAGGTAGGAATAAAGTCTTTGCGTGCATTTATCAAATTTGCACACACTATGAACACTAAAATATTAGCATAGAAAGTGGGTGGGAAGTGGAAGAAAGCCCTACAGGAACATTAGCCAACTGAAAACTGCTATTGTTGGCAGCCTTCACAGCTGAGCACAAATGTGTCTTTTGTTTTCTTAATGCCCTGGGGTAGAATATGAAAACCAACAGGTGTGGGTTTTATTTGTTATTTTACGAAGCATCTTGGATTAATATATTTTGCTTTTCCTTGATTTTCAGAAGCCTGATTGAAGAGAAGTGTGTATATGAACATAGCCACAGAAATAACTGGAGGCATACTCTGTGCCCTGATTTCTGGTCTGCTGATGCTTTTGACCAGTGGCCTAATAAAAGAATTGGCTCTGCTATTGTTGTTGCATACTCTTATCCATTATGGACCCGGGTATCCATGGAAAAGATGTCTTTATAAAAATGAACACCTGGCGTGTGCTTCTGTTAAGGAAACATTAGGAGGGGTGGGTCAGATGAGTACTCTGTGTCTGTAATTGTTTATTATAAGATTGTCCCACTTTCCTAGCTATAAATACTAAGAGGAGAGGAACAACTAAAGGCTGTGTTTTCAAATATTTCCCCAGGAGCAGGTACTGAATGCTAGAGCATTCATTTTGAAAAAGTGCTTTTGGCAACTGAAGGACCGTGTTCTGTAGCGTTTACCTTCTGTAAGAATGATGGAGAGCATAAGTGAGGCTTATGTGTGAACATTTCTGTAGCATGAACTCAGAAATGGAAAATTTACAGGGCTCTGTGATGTACTGTTATATGAATAAATGTGTCTTATCTTATAGGCTGAAAATGACTGGGTTGCAAATTGCTAAAGGTCTATAAATGATCTTTCATAAGAACTGGCTCTGTCAGCCGTTTAGTAATGTTGTTGGTCCCCACTGTTGTGGTTTAACGCAGCAGGCACCTAACCACCACACAGCCACTCCCCTCCAGTGAGATGGGGGAGAGAGAAGGAAAAAAGTAGAATTCGTGGGTTGAGATAAAGACAGTTTTAATAGGACAGAAAAGGAGGGGAAAATAATAATCATAAAAGAATTAGAATGTACAAAAAAAGTAATGCACAATGCAGTCCTCATCACTTGCTCACCAGTGCGCAGCCAGTTCCCAAGCAGCAACCTCTGGCCAGCCTTCCCCCTAGTTTATATACTGAGCATGATGTCATATGGTATGGAATATCCCTTTTGCCAGTTTGAGACAGCTGTCCTGGATGTTTCTCATCCCAGCTTCTTTTCCCCAAGCTTATTCACTGGTGGGGTGGGGTGAGAAGCTGAAAATTCCTTGACTTTGAGTAAACACTACTTAGCAACAACTAAAACATCAGTATGTTATCAACTTTATTCTCATCCTAAATCCAAAATGTGGCACTGTACTGGGTAGTAGGAAGAGAATTAACTCTATCCAAGCTGAAACCAGAACACTCACTAATGACTTCAACTTACAGAAATGATTAAGAAATGGAACTCTGCTGTTTCCAAAGCCTTAATACTTCCTCAGAGAGAGATTAAAAAATGTATTTGATGCAGTTAGAGTGTGTGTAAACAGCATTTGCAGACTTAAAGCAAGTCACTGTTACAACACTATTCATCTTGCACAATACACCCTTAAACCACAAATATTTACATTCCCTGATACCTAGAACACTTCATTGTGCTGTATGTAGTTTGTCAGAGAAGTTGACAAAATCAGGGTGGTGATGGGGGAAGCTGTATTGCTCAGTTAACCTGTGGGTCTTCCCCACTGAGTTACAAAGATTTGGTTTGCATAACTGCCCCGGAAAAACATGTAGAAAAAAATATGATTGCTGTTTCAGGTCACCCAGGGATCACATTTGACATTTTGGTAGTACTGAAAAGTAAGCTTTCTTGGATGCTCTGTTTTTTTGGCCTGGAATCTGTGCACATGGAAGGGTTTATCATAGTCTTAATGTTTCAATTTTATGTATTTTTACTACACACAGCACATTTATTTCTCAAGGGAGTTCTTGATTAACTTCATCTGTGCCACTGCATTGTAGCAACATCATCCACAGACTGGTTCCAACCAGTCTTTTTTGTTCCTCAGAAGTGAGAAGGGAAAGTTTATTTGGACAACTTACGTTCCTGTCAGGAATTGTGGTCTGCCTACTCTTCCCACGTACGGCCAGGCTCTGCCATTGCTGTGGGGCAATATTGATGCAGATCTGTCTTGTCTTGTGTGTATGCGTGGCCTTGGCACTTAGTGGGGTCAATGCAGCCTGTGAACTGGCCTCAGAACTTCTACTTTGGGAAGATACATTCTTTTGAATGATTTAGTAAAAAATAAGAATACAGGGAACCAGTGCAAAACAGGAGAGGTCCTGGCCTGAAAGTCTCTAGCAGGTTTAGATGTGCTTGTGGTCTGAGGTGGGAAAACTTGAGAGATGTGTCCTTGTTGTGTGGCTCGGAACGTATGGAAATGACTATGCACTGCGCAAGTCAGTAGGGAGAGTGTCAGCCCACTTACATGCTTCCTCGGTTAAAAAAAAAGCTGGCACTCCTGTGATAGAGGAGCACAGAGAAAAGGTTTTGTTCCTCAGTGAAACATTCACAGACCTGCTAACCTGTTTCCAATTCTGAACCCTCGATCTTACAAATGTTCTGTATGTAGCGAATAAGGGGCAGATCTGACACAGGGTATAAGCAGACCTCAGGTGCCTCACACTTACGTTGTACCCGTGAAAGTTCCCTTTCTACAGCTACCAGCCTAAATATTACCAGGTGTTTAGTATGTCTTTGCATAGCCCAGAAACTGCTAAAAAGTTGGGTGGTTAGGTGCTGCCTGGTGACTGAACTACCTAGAAATTACATGGAGCAGGCCTTCATCTCCCAAGCAGGCTCAAAGCTCTCTGATGCTTGGGCTCACTATCAGTTCAAAGGCTTTAAAGACCTTTGATCTCGGGGAGTAGTCTCTTCTGTCCTATTAAGATAGAAGAGCTTATTCTGGTGAGATTTTAGGTGCCCAGAGGTTATATTCTGCCATAGTAAAGTTTTAAATTCTAGTAGAAACAAAGTATGAAGAGAAGAGAGAGATTTTTAATGCATCACCATGTTTCCTTTTAATAGGAGCTTTGTTTTTCTGTGAAGGAGAGTGAGCAAAAGAAAATCTTCTTTTAGTCAAAATAATACTAATACTAAGGAGGAAGTACAGCTGTGTCCTAGCGCATCCCGTTGTCAAATTTCTGCAGTTGTCTTCTGATTTCCATGGGAGAATATAACAGGGCCAAAGTGGTCTGGGGTAGGCTTTAAGGTATGCTGCAGTGCAATCTGGTGAGCCTCTTGGGACTTAGAGCTCATTGCTTTCTCTTCATTAAGCTGTCTAAAGAAAAACATGGGAAAAGACTGAAAAGTGTTGAACTACATAGGAAGCAGCTTGTGGAGGCCATCCTCAGAAAGACTAAGCAGGCTGTGTGAGAAAGCATAGATCATCTCACACTGAATAATATCCAGTCAGTACCAGGGGAAAAAAAGACATATACAGACCATGAAAGGGGCTAAAGATATAAAAGTTAGCAATGGGGAGATTGCCTTTACAGTTTGCTGGGGACTGCAAGCTCTAACAATAAATAGCAGGAAGAACACAAAAATTACTGCAGATTATTGTTAGAAAGAGGCTTTGCTTTGCAGAAGTTTGTATTTTCGATACCTGTGTTGATAGGTGGTGAGCAGTAAACGTTTCTGCCGTGGTAAGCTCCATTTGGATGGTCATGCAGCCAGCACTTTGGATTAAGAATCATGACACCGTAGGAGAGAGATTTATGCTGAAGACAATAATTATATTCTTGCTTCTTTAATTATAAAATACATTATGACTTAATCCAAGGATTAGGTATAGTCTATGTATAGAAGTCTTCTTAAGAAAGTAAATTTTGATATCACTTTAACATCTTACTTATTTGCCTACCTAATAAAAACTGTATACAGACAGTAATTTTCTGATGCAGACGTCAGAAGTTGTAATATAAGATTTTGGTCTATTAGGATATTGTCATATGAATTAGGATTAGTTCAAGTCTTTTCATACAGTCTGTCAGTACCCCAGATTTTAAACATCCATATTCTGTTTGTTTCAGGTTTCACAGTTTCGTTAGTATTGTAAAGGCTAAATTTTTCATGCTGTAGTGAATTATATTTTTTTTTCTTTTTTATTTTTCTTGGCTGCATCACCTGAAAGTTATTTGTAGCTTCTGCAGGGTTTTTTCCATTAATAAAACTGTATTCTCATTGCTGCCTTCTTTCTGATTGTATCTGCATTTCACAGGCAGTGATCTTTTTCCAATCTTGATAACTAACTGTTACTGTAACAGATGTCATTGTTCGCAAATGGAGACTTGCTTTCATAAAATAATTTAGAATTTACAGAGCATTCCTTCTTCTGCATTTGCTTTGCTGCTTTTTAAGCTTCTTTCTTGTATTTTTCATTTAATTTCCTTACAGCTACTCACGTAGACAGTGCAAGAGACCTTTTTCTAATCAGGTATAGGTAATTAAATGAGAGCAAAGGAAGCAAGTGTATAAATGTACTTGCATGTTCCCTTTTTATTATATGTTTGGCTTTAAAGCTTGGCTTCCTTTTACTGATAATCATTTTTCCCTTTTCATACTGACAGGTAAACACAGCTTTAGCTGATTAATCATATACTGTCAAAAATGAGAGGAATTAACCTTTTGGTTTTAGTAAGTGACCTGTTAGTGAATTTATTTTTTTAGAGCTTTTCCTCTGATGCTGTTGTAGCATAGACATTTTATGCTAGGCACTATCAAACTTTCTCAGGATTTTCTTGCCTGCTAGGTAATTCCTCTGTCTGTGCTTGTCATGACAGGGCAGTGGCGCACCTTCTTACGCTTCGGATTTTTTGGAGCTGAGTGCTCAAATTATTTCAGTTTGACCTGCCCTTTGACATTCATCGTCAGATCATCAGTAATTGAAACCTGGCTGAAAACAGTGTAACAGAAATAGATATTTATGTACAGCATTTGCAGTTGAATGTACTTGTGAATAAGCTGAGTGGAGGAAGGAAGGTACACACAGTATTTCCTGAAACACTTAGAAACATGCAGGCTTTAAAGGTGAGTCATCTTCTTGGGTACCCCAGAAGGTTAAATTTGAATTTGGTTCCCTCCCCAAAAGACTTATGTACTGTGGACTTACTCAGAAGGTTTCTGGCACTTCTCCAACAATGCTAAGGATTACTTGCTTTCTTTGGAAGTGCAGCTTTCATCTTCGGGACCTTAATGTCCACTTAAATCCCTGACTCAAGGAGTACTTAATGCTCTTTCTGCTGCCTCATGGCGCAAGGTGCATGGTGTGAGGTATCTCCATTCACTTTGCATTTCCTTTTATAACAGGTGTAACAACAACTATTCTGATATGAGCAATGGAATGGTGTAAACACAGAGAGCTCATTATATTACATAACACCAGATATCACCTAATTGGCACCAGTTGATATGCTAGCTAAGTTTAGGGTGAAAATCGGGGAGTATGATAGTGCAGTCAATAATAATGATGATGATGATGATGGTGTAACCTTCATATATTGCAGTTTTGATTGTGGCATACAAAAATATCAGGTGTGCTTTTTTAATCAATACAATTATTGTTCTTTAAATCATACAATAACAATTTAGCCTATCTTCATAGCTCTAATATTTGTTATTTGAGTACACTATCATGTCTATAAGTGAGAGCTGAATATTAACCCTGTCTCATGTAACATGGTGTGCTATCTTTTACTTGAACGTGTTTCTTTTCTGAATTATCCTCTTGTTTTATGCCACAATCTGAAGCAGTCTCTGCAGACACGGCTACCTCTGACTGAATGCTGTGGGGATAAGACACACAGGGCACGTCCTTGCTTTGAGGTGTAAGTTGAAGGTGCGAGTAGCAGTTGTATTCACTGGATGCTTTTAATTGGCAGGCCTTACAATGTGAAGCTTTGTCTCTAAGAAACGGTATTAATTTATGAGGGAAATGTGTTTTTATCAGAGAAATGTACTTGCTGAAGCATCAGAGTTAGCAATATGAAGAAGCAATAGCAAGAATTGCTGTAGTTGAATAAATGAAATACATTGTTCAGTTACAGTGGCTGTCATTTTAAATTATTTCCGTACACGATCATGTGCACATATCCTTTGTTTTTTTAATGCAGTTGATGCTAAAATCTCAGTGACGTCAGTGGGAGCCAAGGATTGCCAGAATCTTACAGGTTTAGCCTTGATAAGTTGTTTTCAGATGAATGAAAGAGCTCCACCTAGTTCATGCTTTGTCATTTGAGAGTTTATTTCACCTAGTAAGTTGTGAAGTAATGTTTACTTGTCTGTTTTTTTCATCTTGTTTAATTTACCGTCCAACAGAGCAGGAGGAACATCTGTATCGTGTTCATTGTGCACTGTATGGGTTAGTACTCTAGCTTGCCTTACCCAGGTGGTATGTGCCTGCTCTGGGTGTTCAGAGTGCCCTTGGGTGTAGTGTGATAACAGTTAAACAACCAATTACAATGTTTAGTGTATGTGAGAAATTAATCATATAAGGTGTCAGTTCAGAAGCTGTGGTATAGCAAAGAAATTTCAAGTGTTTATATTAAGAGTCAGGGATGAAGTGCTTTATTGTGTCTGTGTTATTCCTGAAGAGTCGAGATAGGCGTAGAAGACTGAGACACTTCCCAGGTTTCTAGCTATGCTGGCTAATCCTGTAAATACAGATCGAGGTAGTACAGAATAGTCTTTTAAAGTAGTGCTGGTAGTATACATCAGAGATAGACATCTTATGCCAAATGCCCAATAGTCCCTTGATTATTTTTTTTCCCTGAGGCTCTGATTGTATTTCATCTTCTAAAACAAGCTTAGTTTAGTTTGCATTGCAGATCATCTACCTGCGTGCTCTGTATAATATGGTAATTGGTCAACCTGTGATTAAGTTACAGCCAAAGCCAAGGGGCAGTAAGATGCTGAGACTGTGTATGTCTGTGCTTGTGTTTAACTTGCTGTAACTGAAATCTAAAATCTTAACATAAAACCTCAGTGGAAGATTTTAAGTTTATAAAGGATCTTTGAGTTCATCTTGCAATTTTTAAAAAAATATTTTATATTTTAAACTTCTGACATTTAAAATCACTTTTTTTAAAATTAACAATAAAGTAAACATGGAAGAGGATTAAGCTGACATTTTCTCATGTGAGTGGTGTAGGCTTTGAGGTCTCATAGAATTACGGTGGTTTAGTGGGCAAGTAGTGACTAGCTCAAGACCTATACCTCTGGGCGGAAGACTGCATACTTCTTAAAAGAATATGAAAAAAAATCTGAACTGTTACGTAGAATTGATTCAATTGTTCTTATTGTTAAAGTTGAAAATACTGGTAAGTGCAAATTACAGAAAAAGTAATTAAGCTTCCTGTGTTGGGTATTTTTTTCCCCTCCAGATTTAAAAAGTGTTTTACAAACTTGAGGTGCTGACTATGTTAAAGATGGAACTTGCTTTTTATATTTTATTTTAAATCTGTTGTTATAGTTCTTTTAAACACACATAGCTAATACTTGGACACTTTGCAGTAAGGATTGAGCTTTTTCATTTTCTTTAGATGTCTGATGCTAAATTTCTGACTCTGAGAGTTGTCATACATAGCAACTTCTTCTAAACTTGTTAGTTTCCTGGTATTTTCAGAACTAACTTCACCATGCAGTTATTGTGATACATGATCATTTTGTTTAAGATTTAAAGCACTATATTTCAACTGTAGCATGTTTTTTACATTCCAAACAGTTGTATTTTCCAAAGTTGTTATTTTGGGAAATTTGTGATGCTTATTTGTAGTTGCATCATAGTAAATATTTTAATTTAATGTTCATGTACTTCATTTAAAGGAGTACAATTATTGTAGAGAAAACAAACTGAATTATGTGGTATATCTATGTGGGCTTCAAAAAGTCTTGGAAACTTTTAGCAAAGAATATTGTATTAAAAAATTATGCCTTCAGTGGTATGATTTCAATGAAAACTGCAAGCTTTTTATGTGTTTTATTTGTATATTTTAAAATATGCTAGTCTTATATATTTTTTATCCCTAACAGGAAAATGTAGAGAATAACTCTCTTCTAATTAACTGATATTTAAGCATGCTTAAATTGTGTGTTAATTGTCTTCAAAAGTTACTGCTCTGGCTTAATTATTTCAAACTTATTGCAGGATAGTGCCTATTTTTGTAATAAATGGATATATTTTTTCTTGTCAACATACTGTGTTAGATTTGCAATGTAGAAACCAAATACTCTGATTTCTATGAGCAAGTATATTTAGTATATTTACTATATGTTTCGGTATTTATGTTTTTAGTAATTCCACTGGTAGTTGCTGACATTTTGCATTGTGACTGTTTTTTCCCTTTATTATGGAAAGAATTGCTAGAGGAACAGAAGTCCATGTGTTTGCTTTAATCTCTACTACTGAATCAGTGCCTGACTTTATAATTATTTAACTTTGGAAATCTCTTAGTTTCAGAGAATGTAAAATTAAAAAATGTGCCTTTATATTTTGTTTTACAGCATATATTTTTCTATCAATGTCCTCATATTTCCTTTTTTTGTTATTACAGCATTTTAAGTGTTACTGACAGCTGTGTCCAGGATATTTTGATGTCTCCTTAACATTCATACTAAATACAATTTCTGCTGTCTTTTTATTCTTGGTGTCAATGGTTCTCTGATTTAGATTCCCTCTTGATTCATGAAAAGGCCCTATACACACGCTGCTTGTGTTTCCTGCAAAAAAAAGATGTCTCTGAGCAATCTGATTATGGTTACTGCTTGTTTTCGCCTTTCATGGTTTTCTTTACACTTCAGGTCTCTGTTGGTGAGTCGCCAGCCAGTTTGGGTGTGAAACCTGGTACTCTTGTTACTCTTGGAACAGGGTTTTGGCATCCCTCTCCTAGTATCCCTTCTGCTGGAGCTGTACAGTAGTGCTTGTGTCACAAAATTGCTTGGGTTTAATGTATGAAATTCAGTGGATAATGACAATGTGCCCCTGCCTCCCTCCTCTATTTCTTGAAGTTGTCCTATTTTAAAATTTGTTGCAGCGGTTGAACAGCTATAATTTTTACAGAACTTCTTGCATTCAAATTCATTGCTGCTTGTTGATGAACTCTCTGTTGACACATTAATTGTGCTTACTGAAGTCTTTACTGATTATGCCTAAAACGGTTGGATGAATACCAAAAAAATAGTGTTCATTAATTGAGGACAGGTACTTGGTATTAAGTTGTCAAGATCTGTCAGGAGAGCCAGAGACTTAATGTATCTCTTCTATTATTATTTGCTATAGTTTGCTTTCCAAGTACATGTAAAATAGGTCAGTCTGTCTGGCCTCACCCAGACTGGTGTGAAGGTTAGTGTTAGGGAGCTGATTCTGAATGTTTCAGAACCAGGGTTGCCTGCCAAGTGTCCCTTTGCTGTAAGTGTGTGTGCTACACGTGAGATGACTTCTGTAGGAGAAGGTTAGGATTTTCCTGCCCAGTTTCTCCCTTTATCCCTGTGCACTTTTAAACATGATACTCAAGAGTAATCCTACTGGGTGTGTTAAATAAGCCTTTATATTTTCTGACTTGACTACAGGCTGTGCTCTTCAGGCTATATTGTGGCATTTTTTTAGAGGTCAGCTTGCTTGCTGTTACATATCCCCAGAGTTCCAGGCTTATGCTTTGCCACCATGTGACACTTGGGTCTGTATGTGTAAACCTTTGGTATCCTGCCTGAGTTTAAGAACATTTTACTTAAGTGCAGCAGGACAGCATAGGAGTTGAATTGTTTGCGAACAGTTTACTTAAAAAAAAACAAACACCAAACCCTCCAAAACTAACAGCCCCCCCCTGCAGAACAGCCCCCCTGCCCCAAACCCCAGCTTCTACAGTTCATCAGCACATTAATCTTTGATATATTCCTCTAGCTGTCATTGCTTTTATAAGTACTGAAGTATCCCGAAGGATTGGAATTGTTCCTACTTGCCATTTTATTCATGTCATTGTCACGCTTAGGAGGTTGTGCCTGCAATCAGGAGCCAATTGTTCAGTGCACTGTGCAGACAGGCTGCCGAAGCTGGCTAGCTGGTAATGAATGTGGTCAATGGCAGGAGAAACAGCACCAAGATCCCAGTTCAGTCCTTAATAGTAATTGCTACTGGAACAACCAGGATATATAAATAATTTGATGATTTGAGCTGCCAGTCTGGTGGGAAGATGCCTAGGTTGTGGTCATCGCTCCCATCACAACTCATGTGTTTTGTGCAGGGGCTGTTGATGCTTTTCACGTGAAGCAGTCCACACAGCAGGGAGACCATGTCTTCCTGGACCTACATGAATGCCCAGGATCACTGCCTCATGCCTGCTGCTCCCATCTGCACCTATTGCTCTCGCCTCGCTCATCCAGAGGGTATCTCTGTCCTGTTCAATGAGCTGTGTAGAGCACCTCCACAGCTGGCAGGCTGAAGCCAAAGCAGTCTTCAGGAACATGAAGCTGCAGTTTCATGAGATGGAGTGTTTTTGGCAGCAGCAGAGACCAGTGGTCACCTTTGCTGTCACACTGTGTGCCACCCTGTCTCCCTTGTGCTGGCACAGCCATCTGTGTAGAATTGAGTTGTCCCACTTTCAGGGTGACTCTGATCTATGTTTAGGTTAAATTCTCTAAAAGGAGAAAGCACCCAGTGCTTGACTGGAAAGAGCAGAGCTGGAAGTGCGCTTTGCACAGAGCCTGGTACCTGTCTGCTGGTTAAAGGTGGTTGCAAATCCTCCTGTTGCCCCTTGGCTTATGTAGGAAGGAGAACTTTCTGGATTGTGGTTGGCTTGAACAGGGAACATTAGGACTCCCCATGGAAGAGGAAGGTGAAGTGCTAAGGTAATTTGTGGAGTTGAGCACCAGCTAAAAGTAGGATGGATGTCAGGATCACACTATTGTATCCAGGCACTGAGGAGGAGGGTGTTTATAATGTGTTTTGTCTTGAACCCTAGTCTGACTCTTGCACAGTAGATTCTGATGTCAGACTGGTATCAGACAGACTATGCTTTAGTGGCTTGGAAGGCACACCTAATTACACTGATGGTGTTATGGGAGAGAACAGATACCATGATAGATATGCAAGAGTGACATTACAAAACCAGATAATTTCTTAATTCTTGCTGTAGGTTTTTGATGCCTATTAATCTTTTGTAGGTTAAACTTTTTGTATTCTCTAAATGCTGGTTATTCAACTCAAAACTTGCTGTGCGGACTGCTCTTTTTATGTGGTGGAAGGCCAGTTAAGAATTTCCCCTTTCATTTGTTAGGAGTGTTCCCAAACGTAATGCCAATAATAAGGATTGCAGAGGTGGCACAACCCAAATTACTTGTTCAACATTTGAAGTCTGAGCCTCTGTGAAGGATTGGTTATTATACTACCCTTGGATAGCAAATTGAAGCTAGTTAAAATAATAGCAAGAGAGCCTCATCTCCAAGAACGTTTTGCAGTTTATTTTTCTTCTAATTGTGAGAAATTATTTTTAGCTAATACTATAAAATTGAATCTTTGTTGCTTTTCTGCCTCTTAACAGAAGCTTAGTATTCTTTGCAGGCATAGAAATTATGCTGCAGAAAGTGAGGATAAATGCAGTAGCAGTCTGATGGAATTACAGGATTACAGTAGGGAGTAGCTGGCTGTTCTTATTATTTCCAAATTAGGTATTTTAATATTCACGTTACCTTTTGTGCTTTATACTGCCTTACACGAAACATTTTAACATACCTGCAGACCTTCAGATATTTCCAGTATAAGTAACTTATGCACATCCCCCAAAACTCCTGTATGTATCATATAAAACAAGTACTATATTACTTAATGTTAATCAGAATACAGGAGAAGTAGTACTATAAATGGTGGTGTTTGGAACAAATACTGTAAAAGTTTGTACATAAAAAAAACCAGCTTAAGTAAATAGGAGCTTGACGCGAATTGTAGTATTTTATCTCCAGAAGTGTCATTAGGTCTCGGTGGTGTACAAGTTTGGACCTACTTCTCTACCTGAAGGTTAAAAAGAATCAAATGACCAGGAGAGGAGGAGCCAACAGATGATACACCTGGACCTACATTTTCAGAGTATCTTCAGGTTAATGAATAATCAGCCTGAGAGAGAGATGAGCCTCACTGGGAAAATAATAACTGCTGGTCATTAGTTCTTGGAAGTTCCTGCAGCATCGTATTGGGGTGGGAGTGCGTGGTGACCCAAGTGCTGGCAGTCTGTCTGGGTGGCTGCCACGTCCTGTACTTTAATGATACACTAGGTGTCATTAAAGCAGCTAACGGGTAGGATTTAAGGCAATGCTAGAGGTTCAGGTTGTCCTTGATTAATGTTGTAACGTGGTTTATTGCCTGATAATTACAGGTCATAGCATGAGTATTTCCTGTTCTCCCCAATAAATCAGCAGCTTGATTTTTCTAACGGAACTGCCTGTGGTAGCTCATCAAAGCAGTGGTTGGATGCAGTAGCCTAATTCAATATTAAAAACAGTTCAAATGTAAAATCTTAATGGATCTAAATGACGGAGGTCTTTTTTTAAAGATCACATCAGATTATTTTTACTTCTGTAAAGCAAATACACTGAACTAAGTTAATCTTCATACTAAAAGCAATTGTTTTGCTTTCCTTTGTTGCAGATCACCAGAAACTGGAAAGAGAAGCTAGAATCTGTCGCCTCTTGAAGCATCCCAATATTGGTAGGAACATTTAATTGCTTTATATAGTAGCTATCATTTTAGAATATTAAGGGAAAATACAAAATAGCAAATATTAATAGCAGCTCAGAGAAATCAAGTGGAAATATCCCCAGGCAAGACAATTTCTTTATAGTGTGGTGCTGCTTTCTAATTCTACTATGGGATTATAGTAATATCCCAGTAGGTCACCTAAAGCAACATGTACTGTTCTCATCTTCTTTGAGCTATTGCTCTGCCATCAATGAGCTATCTATGCCAGGTGTTTGGGGTTTTTTTTGAGCAGTGTGTAGGAGGAGTTATTTCCAGTACTGCTCATGACTTTTTGAGACCTGCAGAAGAAATTTATCTAACAACATATGTTGCAAAATGACACAGACCAATGTTGGTAGTTAGTGTTGTTTTTACTGAGGTGCTTATTTTATCCTGCTTTATTTTATGTTTGAGATCCTGTTCTTCCGTATAAAACATAGGTAAATGCAGGAAACTCTCCTCTTGTTTCCAGAAATGTATGTTTTCTATTTAAGCATTTGTGGAAAGCAAAGAAAGATATATGGGGGTGTGGGATATGTCTGTTTCCTTGCTGTAGAAACAGATAAGTACTTGATATTTACAGAGTTGTATCTGGGTTTTTCAGACACTGAATTGTATGCCAAGGGTATCTCTTACAAGAATATTTGCTGTACCTGAGACTTTTGTGGGAGGGTGGGATTGTCCTGTCCACCTTATTCCTCTGTCCTCACATAGTTTTTAAAAGTTGTCATCAGAAAAACTAGTAATCTCACTGAATATTTTAAATAAATACCTATGCTTGGTACTCCAAAAGCACGTGGCTGTCTGCTTCCTCTTCTAGTTAGTTTTTCTCCTTTTATTATTTAACAAATATTGGTCTTTGTGACATTTTTTGACTATTATAAATTGCTTCATGCCTGGGAAAGAATCAGCTCTTTTAATAATAATCACAAATTGAAAACAAATGCATCACAGTTCAAAATAAATGCTGAATCTCTGAAAAAGCTCTGTTATGCACGCTTAAAAGCTTAGAGTTTTCACATGGAAATTTGGTTAAAGATGAAGAGTAGCATTACCTGCATGCATCACTTTACAATGCAAAAATTTTGGCTGGGATAAAATAGCAAGACAAGGGAACGTACAACTTGTTGCAGGGAGGAGGTGCAGCTCTTCTGCGGTTGTGGAGGGCAGTGGTTACACATGTGGTGCTAGTCTGACTCTAGAGTCATTTACCTGTGCCATGCTGTAACCTTGTGAGTTTGAACAAGCCAGGGAGGATGAATGAAAACCAACAGTAAACTGATGAAGTGGAAGAGTGGAAGTGAACAAAACTCAGCTGAAAGAAAGGTCTAAACTGATTTCATGTGACAGCATGTCTTCAGTTTGTTGAGTAGCTTGGACCAGTATTAGGATGGAGTCCAGATTCTCTGTGGCAGTCCAGCAATTCCACATACAGTGTTTGTGTTTGTGAATGTATGACCTGAAATGAGAACAGGCGATGACAGCTTTGATGACAGGCAGGTAGGGTTCTGTAAGTCAGCACAAATTCCATGCATCACTACTTGCACCAAGGTGTACAGTTCAGTCAAAGGATTATAGCCAGATTCTTCTACTCCTGTTTCACAAAAGATGCCATGTCCTAGATCTGTCTGAAAGAAGATTTTCATGACTTGAAATTAACATGCCAGGGTTTGGCAGCAGGCATTATATTCTGTTGTCCTTCAGTTTCTAGTGTCAGCTGTTCTGCCAGCCCTGCCAGTGTATCTGCCTGAAAAACACTCTTCCAATTAGTGTGGTTACAGCAGTAACAACCCCTTCTCTCTCTCTCACCCCTTCTCCTGCAGTCATGTCCTCAGCCAGCTGAACGTTAACCCTAAAATCATTCTAGGTGCATGCTGCCTGTACCCAACTGAATCTCTTATTCTTGGGGCACTGTCACATCCCTTTCTAAAAAAATCATCTCTTGTGGACAGTAATACTACATCACTCTGGAAGGCACTAATAGAGAAAAAGGAAGTATATCAGAGAAGGGTAGCTCAGCTGTGACAGCAGCAAGTACAGTGTGTTGTATATGCCTCAAAATGGTAAAGATTAACCCTTGTAAACAAGTTTTGTTTCCACTACATGGATGACAAAGAAGTATGCATGTTTAAAAATATTAGCCAGTCCATGAATATAAATCTCATGTTTTTCCCTTCATCTGTATTTTCTCCTAAATTTCTTGCTGTGGATTAATTTCTAATAGCCTAGAGAATAAAAGATTTTTTTTTAAAGGCACTTGTCATGTTAATGATCAGTATAAAAAATAATTTTTCAAATGCAGTCTCTGTAGGAAAGCAAAGATCTAGTTTAATTGATTGGGCAGTTTCTCAGAGATGATCTCAGTTGTTTTCTTTATTTTTCTCCAATGTATATTTTTTTAAGTTGTCTTTTTTGAATTACAGATTTGTTGCAAGGCAGCAGATTTCTGGAGTTAGAATTCAGTAGTCCTTTTTCTTTTCTCTTGCAGCCTTCTTCTTTGTTCTGCCTACTTAGCTTGATTAAATCTTTCTTCTAAAAGTGACTTAGTGTAAAGATGTCAGTTTCAGGTTACCTTTATCTCTAAATAATACATACGTAATAGTACTTCTTTGCAGGGTGTTGTATGTACCAGATCTTCAGGGTGAAAATTCCATTTTAGTTACCATTTTCATACTTTCCCTCTGGTCAGAGCAAAGCAGCACAGCTGTGGTGAATCACATATTTAGATTTCAGCCTGTCAGTAAACATTGTAGTTTTCAAGATTATTTTTCTTTAGAGAAACTGAGTTTAAAAAAAAAATGCAAAACCACTTGAAATATTTTCCAATTATCTTTCCAGACAAAACAGAATTATTAAAAACTTCTACAGATCACTGGGTTTGTATTTCCAATGTAGGTGTCCAATTAGTATGTAACTAGAAAAATATTTAGTACTTAATTATTTCATCAGGATAAGAAAGAATTCAGGACTCAACTCTTTAACAATCAAAATACCTATTTTTAGCTATCCAACAGAACCATTTTTGTATCCATTTCGTATCTGATCTGATTGTTTATTTAATGAGTGCTGTTATGCAGTTAGGAAATCTTAGGATGACATTTAAAAAAGGCTTTCAACTTTAGTCTGTATTTGTATGCACTAAACTTCAGAAGGTCCTCTGGTATTGGCAGAGAAGTCTTAAAAATGAACATGAATGTTTTAATTATTTTTTTTTTAAATGTACAATTTGAACAAAAGGTGTGGAAAAGCACAGAATATGGGGGGAAAAAAATAAGACTAAATCAGAATGCTTTCTTTCAAAAGGATAAGACTGAAATTTGGAAATTAAGGAGGCACACATGGAAATGCTTTCAGTTCTTTACTTGAGTCTCCCCAAGTAGTCACTATAAATGTTAAACTCAGAGGAAACAAACATATTTTCTGCTGCCTTTTTGGAAGTATTTATGACAGCAGATTATTATTTCAGGAAGCAGCATGTCTTCCTAATGTTCACAAATAAAGTATTTAAATATGTATTGAGGGAGCTTAATTGTTACTATGCTTTTCTACTGAAAGAATTATTTTGAACTAGGGTAAGATAACAAGTTCTGAATTCATATATGAAAATTTAAATTTCTGATAATTATTCTCACTAGACAAGTGTTGGGAAGGGAAGCTAACTAAATCAAAATCCATCTATCTGGCACTTCCAAATGCTTACAAATAAAAAAAATCCGTGATAATTCATTTTGATACACAGATGTTGTGTTGCTTGATATGGATACATATATTTATGCATAGCTAAGCCTATAGGAGCACACTGTCACTTGAAAAGTGCTTTGTAGATGCAGGAAAATTTATTTATTTTTTAAACAGGTTTTTCCAAGTGCACTTTTAATACCCTTTTAATGAAGTCATGAATCTAGCTACTAGCATCAACTGCCTTCTGTAAGGCGTTTGTTCCACCGCTGTATTATGTGCTAATTCTTTTTATTATGGAAAATCAGCATATTATTAGGGTTATTAAGAAAACAGATAACCACAATAAAAATATAAGATGGTAGTTCTCATATGATGGGATTATTTGTAGTGGTCTCCTTTAATATTTTTATCAACAGACTTAAAAAAATTGAAGTGGTATCAGTTTGATATGGTGGGACTAAGGAGCCTTACAGCCAATAGATGTGAGCTCACATACCCAAGAACAAAGAATGTGTGTCCGTCTTAAAAGAGGTGTGCATGCCTCTTGGAAAAGAGTGACTTTGAAAAACCCGTGATGACGGGAACTACTTGAATACAAATCTCATTGGGATGCTGTAACACCCAGGGGAAGTACCGTTCTCAGATGCATGGAAGTAACAATCAAAAAGAGGAAAACAGTATTTATTTTGTGTCTGCCAACAGAAGTCACTTCTAGAATACTGTGCTGAGCTTTGACATGCACGAGTCACTAAGTATGATCTAGGTTAAAGGGAGTGATTTGAGGTCTACCAAGATGACTAGAAAATGTTCTTTATCAAGAAAAAGGCAAAAAGAAACATGACTGTTTACTTACTACAGCTTGCTAGCATAATAGAGTTTAAAATGAAAGATGTAAATGTAGGTTAAGCCTTACTGTTTGGAGAACGTAGTGCTTTTTGTTTGTAAGATTACACATCAAGTTATATTAAAAGCTTACATCCTTTTCTGAACAAATACCCACAAAGGATATATCATCTTGTGTAACCGTTACTTGTACAGCTGTTATGTGTAATAATGCTTCCAATTTTTTAATTAGAAATTTGGAAAGAAAATGCGTAAGGGAAATAATAATTTCTTCATTAAGAAACACACTGTCATTGTCCTGTTTTCTGCCCTTTATCTTCTTTTGGTAAACTTTGATTTCTCATTCCTCTTTTAACTTTAGGTAAAGTTGTATTTTAGCACTCTTGATTTCTAGTCTAGCAATCCAAATATTTTTTTATGGTGTGACACTGTTGCCCCATCTTAAGACTACTTTTGATGTTGATTTAGAGCTTGCTTTGGTAATTTTGGTTTATGTGGTCCCAACAGATCATAAAAACTGTGTTAGCTTGGGGATGCAAGTTCTGACCCAGTCTGGAAAACTGCTGATTCAAACCTGGTAAAAATGTGGGGTTTTTTCCAGGTTGAGTTTGCTCTTGCAGGTTCTGTGCTGAGTTGGGGTAGTATTTTCGTAATCAGAGTTGCACTATCTCTCTCTGTAGCTACTAGAAGGGCATCTGCTGTCTTTACATTCCCACTTGTCAAAAGCTGTACGCAGCAAGATGGTATGTCCAGTGTAGTAAGATCATGTAAATAAGCAGCATCTCCTGGTTTTCACATGGCAGTGCTAACATGTCTGGCTTCATTACAGCACATCAATCCTTGCCTGCTGCCGCCTCCTCCCTTTGCTTTATAGACAGTGTATAAGATATGGCAAGCAGACAGGATCCATTAGCCAACCCCATCAGGCTCAAGTCTGACTCTGATGAAGCTTCATCCCTTCCCAAAAGGCTGCAGCAGATTTTACTGACATGTGGCAGCCCTTCAGGTGATAAATGAAGTCCTTCTGGCAACAGGACAGGTTGTCCTGAATGGCTTTGTAAGTCAGGATATTTAGAGGTAAGTAGGACTGCCAAGCAGAAACAGTGCCATGTCAGCTCTAATAGGCCTGAGCTAGTCGTGTGCAGATCTGCTTGCATAGCCTCTGTGGGGCTGGAGCTGTGGCGCTAGTGACCAGCATGAGCTGCTGTCCTTTGGAGGGCAGAAGAGTCAATCTTCTATGAAGAACTATGGCTGGACCAGCATGTGGGAATATGGAGCAGCATCTGTCCAAGGAATGGTGGCTTTGCAGTAGGTCAAGAGGCAGGCTAGATGCAGGACAGTCTGGGACACCAGGAAAAAAGACAGATCACTAAATGTATTTAATAAATGTGTTGGTACCTATTTGCAGTCTGCTCTGGTTTCCATACTTTGAGCTGGTTTTCATACCTTTCGTAAATTGCTGAGGAGATTGATAGCACCCAGAGTTGGCATTGCTCCTCATCAAACTTTCTGTGCTTGTGTTCAGCTTGTGTACTCAGGAGTGTACCCTTTTGCCTGAAGGAAAGGAGGAAAAGCCTTCTGGGGTGTTCTCATCTCTCCCCACAATAACACAAAACATGTGCAAAGAAGTTGTTAAATCCTTCATGTGGGAGGAAGAATAAGAAACTTATATTGTGGGTTTTCTGTCCTTTATGCAAGACAGTGTGTCCTTTATGTTTAATATTCACCATGTTTGTGCATGGGACTTTGCATAAATTCACAAGAATCTGAAAAGAAACACTATTAATATACAGCAAATGTGGATTTAGTAAATCTTTTCTGAATTCCATTTGACTTACTGTGTCAAAGTCAGGAGTAGCTTGGTTGACATTTGTTAAGTTAGGGTATAAACAAAATAGGGAGTAAAACTCAGGCCTGTTCCTGTGTGGTGGATGTAGTTCTTTAGCACAATATTTTTTCTGAACTTAATTACAGGTTTCACCCTTTACATCAAAAATATATTAATACAGACTTAAAAGATAATAACACAGTTCTTTCCTGATGCAGTGAAAATCAAACAAGTCCTTGACTATATGTTTATGCTCAATACACATGGTACTCAGGAGTATATTAAATATATCTATGCATATAAGTGTGTATATATAGTTTGTTTTATATACATGTTGTATGTATGCATATATAAAAAAGCTTTTGTTTACCTCATAGAGAAACTGGAAATCTGTGGGACTGATCTATGTAGAGCATCTCACTTCCTTTTTTTTTTTGCTTGTTTTTATTTCTTAGATGACCTGATCATTTCAACAGTTTTAAATCTCATCCATTCATTTGAATTAATTAATTTTTTAATTCCTGTGATGAGTAAGGTGAACCATAGTCCTTGAGAGAATTAAAATAAAACAACAAAAAAAACAGGTAAACCAGTGATATAACATGTTTTCATTCTTCTTGTGTAAGGCAATTTAATGAGTATTACAAAATAACAGATTCAGTGGTTAAATTCAGCTGTGGCTACAGCATGTAGCTGAACGGTGAAACGCAACAAGAGAATACAGAAGCTGGTTTTGTAGTAGCTATTTGTGAAATTAAATATACTGTGACAAAACTGAATCAGGCACGAGCACACAATGAGGGTATCATGGATTTTGTTGCAACTGGCTTTTCTGCTATCTTATTCTCAGCAGTTGTTTTTTATTACTGTGCATTTGATTTCTTTTAATTGGTGAAGTTGTGAATGCATGGTTGATGTTTAAGGTGAAGTGACTAGATGTTTTCACTTCTGCTGTAAGAATTTGATAGGGAAGGGCTTTCTGTAGATCTGTTGATGGCCCTAAAAGTGAGCGAAATACTAAAAAGATACCCCATAATTAAAAGACTGTGAGTTGTTTAGTGCTAATAAATGTGTCAGTGATTTTCAGCATGTAACCTTAAGTGTCAGATAATATGGTTGGTCTGAATGAGAAAGCAAAGAAGTGTGAAGGCAGCTATATTAGGTGTTAAAGTTTTTGTCTCTTTTTCCATTAAGGGAAATCCTTTTATTCTGGTAAAAGTGGCATTGAAACTTTAGGTATTACTCTTCTGAGTTACTGTGGAGCATAAAAATATCTTTTAGTGTAGACAGTGGCACCACTTTTTGCCATACTACGTTAATTCTCTTTCATTTTAATGGAAGACAAGATTATTCTAGCTCAAGTGAAGCATTGCTGGTTGTAATATCCCTGATAACTGTAGCACCATTCATAATATACTGAGGAAATCCCGTTTCACTAAGATTCACCACAAATTTTGCCGTTTTTTTTCTCCTCAGAAAGTATATGCACAATTTGCCTCAAAATAGATGACGATAAAGTATAAATTGAGTGTGAACCAGACCTTGAAGGATTTTCCTTGCCTGCTTAGAGCTGGTTTTGTATGTTTTCTTAAATGCATGAGAATTCTTTTCATAGTATGTCCAGCTTCTTCTAAACATTTTTTTCTTTCCATAAAGTCAGTTACGCTTGTGTAGCCAGGCGTTTTGAATGTAAAATAATCCACAGAAACAGGAAGTGGAATTTAAACATCTGTCTTGAGGAACCTGCTGCAGGGGTTGTGCAGGGGATGGCTACCATACTTCCCATTTGTATGTTGATCTCTGGATCTGTTTCATAATTGAATTGCTGATTTCAAGAACCATATAAATAAGATAATTAAAATGAACTGCTGTCTTTTTAAACACACAAGATGAATGTTTGAAAACTTACTTTTTTTTTGTTTGAAAGCTTGCTTTGTTATGAATCTGCAGCCACGTGTTGTGCATACGGATAGACATCATGACTCCCAGCTAAACCACAAATATGTAATTTTCCTCTGGACCCTTTCCTCCAAAAACATAGATCTCTACTACTTAAGCTAAAGTAAGCTTTTTATTTCAGTAAAGCTAGCACAGACATTTTTAGAGCATTTTTAGGGGATATGGTCAGTTCTGTTCCCCTTGCTTTGTACAGACAACATTGTTGATAGTTTAATAGGTGAATTCTGCACTGATTCTTGGATCAATACCCAAATGCTAGAAAGAAATAGTGTGAATCTCTTACTTGAGTTGGGGGGAAAAAAAACAATAAACCAAACCAGAACTGAAAAAGTGTTACAGTATATTTGGTAGTGTGGATGGGTGTCACTGTTTGGATGGCACTAGGGCAGCTCCTGTATGGGTGGTAAAATTGTTGTCGGGTGGTTTCCATTATAAACCCAGCTCCAGCCTTGGCATTTGTGGCTGTGAGCTGAACCTGCTCTGTGGGCCACTTTTGTCTCGGCCTGTTCACTTTCCCAAGAGAAAATAGAGAATTATCATTTGGGCAGCATTTGTTTCTCAAGCAGTCTAAATCTGCCTGTTGGAAGTGTTTGGCATCCTAACCTGAGGAGGGTGGGCTGTCACCGTTTCCAGCAGTGAGGCTGTGGGGAGGAATTGGTATGTGCCTGCTTCTGGAAAATGTGTCTCCAAGGAGAAAGTGTTTGCACCACCTCAGAGCTGAGTCCCACCCTTACCTTCCTCTCTGCTATCTCAACTTCAGTTCCCTGTGACATGGAGAAAATTCAGGGATGGGCGCAGAGAGAAGGAAAGGAGGAAGGATGGCATGACCAGTGGGGAGAGGGAAGCATGTGAGTGAGGGACTAAGGGAAAGCCGAGGATCTGAGCTGGCAGTGACAAGAGGTGAAAGGAAGGTCTCCTGATTTTGGACCATGGATTGTGTTTTGACTTTAGTGATCATGATAAATCAGGAGTGGTACTTTGAGAGCTCGCTGGGGAGCTTAGGAATGTCTTTGCCTAGGAATGTCTTTGCTCCTCTTCCAAAGACAGTACAAACCCAGGAAGCTCATTAGGAGAGACAATCCTTGGGGCTACTCCCATCTGCCCAGCCATCTTGCTTTACTTACATACCCTGCCTCCTGAAAAAAAAAACATTGTAAATCATAGAATCATAGACTGGTTTGGGTTGGAAGGGACCTTAAGGATAGAATCATGGCATCATGCAGGTTGGAAGGGATCTCCAGAGGTTATCCAGTCCCAACGGCCTGCTCAAGCCATGTCCAGTAAAATTAGGTTACTTGAGGTCTGTGCTGCTGGTTTTGAAGAATCTCGAGGGAAGGAGGTTGCACAGCCACTCCAGGCCCTGCTCCAGTGTTTGACCACCTTCCTGTCAACATAATAAATAAATAAATAAATAAATAAAAGTGTCTTTATATCTAGCTGGGGTTTTCCATACTCCAGCATGTGTCTGTTGCCACTTGCTTTTTGCAACCTGGAGAAGACTCTTCCTGCCATCTCGACGGCCTTCCCACTGGTGGCAGAAGCGAGATATGTTACAATCTTCCCTTCTTGCGGTTGCCCCAACCCCTCCTTATGTGCCACCTGTACCACCCCCTAAGCATCATGGGGGCTGTCTGCTGGAGACAAGCTAGCAACAAGTTAAGCTGTCCTAATAAGTACTTAGACTGGGCTCTGGTGAAAAGTTAGTATCACAGGTTACTTCAGAGGCACAAGACACGATGTAATTCAGGGTATGGTCTGGTTTTGTGCTCATAACTTCAGATTGGCATTATCGTAACTTCAGATTAGCAGAACAGCAGCATGTTAGTCTGCTGTTAGGATGCTTTCCTAGGCAAGATGCAGCAGAAGAAAATAGTTTAGGGCAAAGAGCAAGGCATTTGCGCTGTTTTGTGCTCCAAAATCTTTCCTGCTGATCAGCCAACAGGGTGCTGGAAGGAAAAGTGCATGTTCTTGAATACAGCTGCATCCCTGTTAGGATGTTTCTGTGCTTTTCTTAAAAATACATCCGCTTTCATGTCTAAATATTGTGACATAAGTTCTTAATGAAAGTGTAATTTGACTAAAGACTGTAAACAGGGCCTAACTTTTTGGAATGCAGTTTTTAATTGGTTGCAAAGCATGCATTTGGAAGTACATTTTATAGACTGAAGTTTTCTGTCGTGTCCTGTGCAGAAATCCCTTTTCCTCTTGCTTTTTGCTGTTTGCATGCATCTTCTGCATATCTACCGGTGGAATGCCCCTTTTATATCTCGGATATTATATATTGAGAACAGCACATGGAAAATCTGGTTACTTACCAAAAATGTAAAATTACACATAGAAGATAATGAACAAAGCACAGCGAAACTGTGTATTGCTGTGACACTAGGAAGCTGGCTGAACCATCAGCCCATGGCTCTTCTCTATTTAGCAACATAGACCTAGGGTGTGTTTGCTGTCTATGCAAATGCACCTTACCAGTACTGGCAGTACAAATTAGCCCTGTGTCATGTTCTGGAGAAGTCATGAGAGAGAAAAAGCCGTGGTACGTTTTTTTTCATTGCTTAGGCTATGGTAACTGTGGTGAATTTAGTGATGACTGCCGCTGCCTGCTAGAGACTACTAGCCAGTACATCTCACAAAAATCACCAGGAACTTCTAGATTTTGAAGAGCTTCTTGGCTATGTCTGTGTTTTCTTAAGATAAGTTCTCTTGTCAACTGTGTAACAGAGCAAGATGGTTTGGGTTTTTTTTCTTCTTTTACTTTTTTCAATAGCCGCAGGTCTGTGCTTATCAGGACTCAGGACTGCCTGCCCAGCATGTCTGTAGCTCTGTTACCCTTCACTGTCCCACCACGTGGCAGCGGTGTGCCAGTGGCTGGTGCCAGTCTGGCTAACCTCCCCCTTGTACTCGAGGGTGAGGGGATAGAATCGGGCAGTTCCAGGTTGACAGCCACCCCCCTAACCATCCCCTGTTGTGTAGTAAGTGTTTCAGGTGCCCTTTTGGATTTTCCTCACTCCTTCAAACGTTTGCTGTTAAAAGTCACAAATTCACTTTTCATCGTGATGGAAGGCTGTTGTGTTGTTCTGCTCCGGGAATTATCTGTCATAGCCATGGCATACCAAAGGATGCTAGCCAGACTGTTCTTCCAGCTTTTCACATGCTGCAACCTGGCACAGACTAAATGCTTTTTTACCCTGCAAATACCACTAACCTTCATCACTGGCAATGGATAAATATCTTGTAATTGCTCGGTTCAGTCTGTTTTTTTCAGATTTTGGCAATTAATACTTTCTTACTCTTACAAAACTGCTGATCCAGGATTTTTTCCAGTTGATAGGAGTTTAATGATACCTCTCTCCTCCCAGTCACCTTCCAAATTTGGAGGTTCTTTTTTTAGTGACTTCACCAGAGTGCTAGTATTCTCATGGACTGCCCATGGGAATGTGCCTCTAATTTTAGTTTGTCCTCTAGATGTCTGTCTCCTTTAAATACATGCAACTTCTCATTACAGCCACACTGGGCCAAGCATGGCACTCTGCTCCTGATACTTGTATATTGCAGATGTGCTGGTATTGTGTTGTAATCAAATCCACAGCTTCTGCTCTTGTGCGGCACAGCAGTGAACAGGACTCATATATCAGCAATTGTATCACCCAAGTAGTGCTTTTTAAATAATTTGTTGTGCATTTATTTACCAGGTGACCTTGAGAGTTATTTAATTGTATTCCATCAATTTATATTTGGTCTCATATTAATGGTGTTACTGCTAGGATTATGTTGACTTTGGGTATGCAGTCTTGCTGGGAAAGAATTGGTTGATGATCTAAAGTCATAATTGCAGCTGAATGGCTTGCAGGTATCTTCTGTAGGATATATATTTTGGGAGTTACTGGATGTGCTAAGTAAGAGGAATATTTAGAGGGATGCTTCAACAGCAACTAGTGGTGTGGTTTTGTGAATACAGACTGGCTTGCAGCTCTTTGTTGGCGCTTCTCTTCCATCCAAGTTTATGTGTTTTTTCAGTGAGCTAATTACAATCTTACAAATGGTCCCATGGGACAGGACAAACTCTAATTTCCATTTATTGTGAGACTGTGATTAAAAGACAATGGCAGTTTCTCATCAGAAGCCTCAAGTTTGTCATCTATTAAGTTAATATGCATTCCCTGCTTTTTGTAAAACAAACCCTTTCAATCATTTGGGTTCATCATTCACTTGAAACTTGCATGTTAGGAAAATGATAGTAATTTATAGTTGTCTTCAGTTCTGGTAGCATGACTTACTGTGATACTTAATTGATAGATGGGGTAGCCACATTCCCTCAGAAAATAATACAGATGGTTTTGAGCCGAGCCCAGCGGATAGAGATGGAGTGGGCTTATTATGGAAACAAACACCCTGTCTTGGTATAGAACTTTGAATCTCTCAGTCTTAGGCTCTGTTAAGTTACAAAAAGCTTCTACTGCTTATATGTTGTCTTGATTAATGGTAGAAGCATTTGGTTATCTGGGTTATGGCAAATTTTTGTTCACTACGTTTGAAGCTGTGTGGATGTCAGCAGCATCATATAGACAGCTAGAAACAAGAGACTGATTACATAATCTTTTTTTTTTTTTTCCTTGAGACTTTTCAGGCAGTCTGCTTCTTGAGATTTATAGTGGGTATAAGAAACAGATGACTTTGCATCTTCACTGTAACCTGTGGCATACTGTAAAGATGCCTGGGCTTGCTTTTAGTTTTTGCTGCTGGTGAAAAGCAGGTTGAGTAAGTCATGCTGATACAATTAAACTAATAGAGGTGCACACACCAGCTTGCTCAAAGTTAGTTTGGGTATCTCTACACCACGTTCCCATTTGCAGTAAAGACATGCCCTAGGAAACGTGCTGTAACTATCACAATTACAAATGGAAATATTTATCTGTAATTGTTGTGTGCTAAATCATGCCCCGCTAAGAGAGGGGGACGTTGCAGCAGAAATCCTCCTGCAAAGTCAATAATCTTTGGAAACATATTGAAGTAGTCAGCGTTAGCTAGAAGCCTCTTTGTGCTGCTGGCTCTGTGGGAAGCACTAGCCTGGCCGCTTGTTCAGAGGACGTAAGCCCTCCTCTACTGTAACCTGTTACTGTATAACACAGGACAATGCTCAGTTAAAATAGGATAAATTAATGGTATAGTTTTATTTTAATATTTAGCAAAGAAGTGTAAGCCTGTTTGTTCCCCGACTGCATATGTTCAGGGAGTTTTCACTGCGTAGTAACTCATATATTATCATAATCTATAAACTAATCAGGTCCTGATAAAACCTATGTAATTGCTTTTTTCACAATAGTTACAGCTTCCTCAGGAAACTGATGGAAGAAAAAATGTAGTCCTTGCATATCCCCTGTTGCTATCATAAAGAAGTTCCTGTGTAAGTAACAGGTAATCTCAAGTCTGAGGGGACATCTGAGTTTTATATGCTGCAAACTGTAGTGGTGTGTATGGAGCTGATCTCTTGAGTTGATCGTATTGTTCACACAGGATATTCAGGACTGATGCCTGTGAAAGAGGACACCAAGGACAGAGATGGGATTATAAGTATGTTTTAGGTCTGTTGCATCCATTTTAGGTCTGTTATTTTTTTGTCAAGGCTGGTAACAGAAAATCTGGGGACCCGATCCTATGAAAGTGGCTTTAGCCTTGTTTTCATGGACAGATACACAAAAAGCTATCAGATAAAAGCATAGAGAGGCTAAATGTACAGTGTACATTGTAACATACGAGGGTAATAGGTTCATTCACCAAAATATAGAATATGAAATTATGATAGGGCTTGGTTCACTTGGAAGATGTTATTTTAATTCATATTTTGTGAATTAGAAGATCATCTTGTAGAAACATTTAGATGTGCTTGATCATCTACAAAGTAAAAGTATAGCCATATGTAACTATGTGATGAAGCAGTCCACAGGACTGAAATGTTTAGCCACATGGGCATAGACTGCAAGAAAATATATGTAGCAAGATATACTAAGAATTGCAAAACCTGAAGAGGTAGGAGTGTTCTGTTTGCATTTGGTCCTTTGCTCACATGAGATGTGGGAACCGTGCGTAGGATCAGATCAAAAGCCAGTCGGTCTGGTGTCGGTAGCTGTGGAGGCCTAGGAAAGGCTGTGGAGATGCATGTAGTGATATTTCCCCTGAATACTTCCCTGATCTCCAGTAAGGGCAGGTCAAGAGCTTCCTAAGGAGATGAAAGCTTGTATGTATTTTAGTAGCAGTGTGGGTCTCTTCTATCAAGTTGACTTTATTGGCCGAGAACTCACGTTTTTGCTGGAGCAGGTCTATGGCCTGCTACTGCTACCATCACTTCAGAATACAGCACTTTCTGATCTCCAGGGACTTCTGGGTGTTAGAATAATGTACAGCATAAACAAGAAATAATTTAGAGATAATGTTGACATGTTATCTTAGCTTTTTTTTTTTTTTAACTTACAGTTTTTTATTTGGGAAAATAGTCATAGCACCGCTTCAGTGCCATATTGTGATATTTGGTATTGCAATCAGAAGTGCCTAAGAGTCTGTCTCGGTGCCTGGAGTACAGGGTATGTGATTTGATTGTCTTGTTACCAAACTAAGTAAATAGTCACTGAATTCCAGATGCCTCCAAAAGGTGGTACCTGTTGTGATTAAGCGAATTTGTGTGCACTGTTGGTGGTCATGCTGCATAAAGATAGTTCTATGTAGGTCTTCAGAAAATGAGCTCAGATCTGTTTGTCTAATGTTTATAACCACTTCACTAAAAAGTGTGACTACATTGGTAATGTTACTCATGTGTTTTAAACTTCCCTGTCTTACAGAAAAGATAATGATACAATGCATGATCTTAATTGCAAATCTGGAATATTTCAAAATCACACTGATTGCTGTTGTTCACAAAGATAATGATTAAATACATTGGGTCTTTCATGAAGGACTGACAGTAGGAGTTATATTTGATGTAACACTTCTAGCAAAGTTGTACTTAACATTAAACTTACATAGGGAGTAGAATTTTAGGTCTATCTGCATATAAAGCTGCCCCAACTGAATCAAAAGCTGATTTATTTTTAAACTGATGAAGCTGGTTTTTTGTGGCTATGTTGTATACTGTTTTGTATACTGGGAAATTGTTTCAATTTATATTATCTGGTACTTTGTTTTAAGCTGAATTAAAACAGTGTAAATTTTGTTTTTATGCCAACACGATAACATAGACTAGGGCATTTTTGTCTTGTAGACGAAGGTGTTAACAAGTAGTATTTGTAATACTCTACAGCCTCCATTAATAAGTAAGGGCAAATAAAATTTCTTTGTGTATTCTCTTGTCATCTTCCCACTGAGAGGGATGACAAGAATTCCCCAAGACAACTTCATCTGAAAATAAGTTAAAGCTTTAAAGGCAAAAGAGAAAATAAACCAATTAATTTTTTTTTTCCAGAACCAAGGTTTGGACTTGTTTATGAATCAGATGGGATGGGGCTATTTTAATTGATATTCCTAGCTGATGGCAGTAATGGGGCGAAACAGCCCAGCAACAGGACTGAGGTGTTCCTGCCTGGGGAGCAGGCAGCTCTTGCCTCAGCCTCTGTCCTCCCCCTGGGAAAACCAGGGAAGCTAAAATAATTTTGAGGTCTCCTTTGGCCCTCTGTAATCCATTGGTATTTTGTAATAAGAGGAATATTAGTTTCTGTTTTAAAGGTTATTTATTCCAGTATGAGGTAAAATGAACTTTATAAAGACTTAACTGTTTACAAGGTCTGAAGTGTATTTTTTGTGAAAAAATAAAGCACAGTAGCAGCTTTTTCTGAAGTTCTGTATTTTCAGATCAACATGATAATGATAATTTTGACATATATATGTATATATTGAAAAACTGTATTCAACCTATTTTATGCACAGTGCCTAACATATATTAATATATATTTAAGGCCAGAGTTTAGGAGGCGCTTTGTACCCTTATCCGCACAACAGCCAAGAGCAAGAGGAGCATTGCTTGCACATTGTGCTGTATTTGTTACATCTCAGAAGTCATTTGTTCCCAAGGGTTAGAAACACAGCATTCCTATTTGAAGTGGCACGTGGCTCATCTTTTGCTTCCTCATCTCAAAGATTTGCCTTGGCTGAAAGGGAGAAGGATCCCAGTATGTTTTCATTTCGGAGATTGCTTGGGGAGCAGTTTCACATGGATGTCAGGTGGCAGGTCCTGCGGGGTTTTCCTTTCTTCCCCCATGTACAATGCTCAGGGCAGAAGCATGCAGTCTGTGGCTGGAAATGGGTCCATTACAGACCATTTACTCCACTGTTTCCTTGATGCTGGAAAGGGGTGCTTCATACTGAGCACAGGGACCAGCTTCTTGGCTGAGGGAAACAAAGCTCAGAGCCTACAGAGGGGTTTTTCCCCTGGTTCATACTCCCCATTTGGCAGTGGGATGTCACTGGGAGTCAAATGAGGCAATTCCAGTGCGCTTGCATCTTCTGTCCCCTAACAGACTAATTATTTGTCTACAGCAGTAGAATTGGTTTTGTTTTTCTCTCCAAAAGCATGTTGTTTGGCAAGTATTGTAGGAAATGGAAAATTTCCAAAGTTTAGCCTCGTGGAAATATGTTCCTGGTTCTTTGTTACAGCAGGAAATTCAATCTGCTGGGATTCAGAGATTTGTTTCTGTAGGGATAATTAGTCTTCCTTATTTACTTTAAAAAGCCAATTTGCAGAGCAGTTGTTTATGTCTAGGATGAATAATGTCATATAAAAACACATATCTGCGTGCACAATTATCACTTACATTAGAAGCTAATGTGGAAGATTGTTTAATGAACTTATTGACCTATGGGTGGGCCATTTTGAGCTGTTTTATGCAGAGAAGGGACCATTTTTACGAAGATAGCAGGTCAAACTGCGATTGTATGTATGTTCTTCTGGGTGATTTCAGTGGGTTTTCAAAGGTACGGACATCTGAGTTGTCATCTCCTTTGGATCACTGCAGAGCTACAGCCTTGTGTAACTGTGTAAAGAGGATTGGGGGGATAGAGAGATGTTGCCAGTTGTGGGAAGGCTCTGTTAGTCGTGGAACCCACTGCAGTACTGGAATATAAAAGGACAACAGGAAAAATGAGTTTGCACACAAAATTTCTCCCCGCCCACCCCCAACAGATGCAGTCCATATGGAAAGGACTTCTGGAAATGTTTACATGTGTGTGCTTATTTGTATGAGCATATTTATTGCAAATTTTTGTTCTGGTCAAGTGCCATGGTACAATGAAGTGGAATACTTTCTGTGGCCATTTTCATTGCAGCTGGGGTAAAATGAAATCCTTAATTAATAAGGTTTGCATTCCATTAAACAGCAAAAGACCAGATTGCTCTTTGTGATATTACATGATCATTTATTAAATTCCTCATAAATGTGGTTTGTTTACAAACATATTTACAAAAGGTTATTGATTGTATTCCACCAAAGTGACTGGGATGCTCTTCTAAATGGGTTCAAGAAAATTTTTCAGTTGGTTTTTTTTTCCCCTAATATATCTATCTGCTTTACACAGAAAACACAAGTTTTTTCAAAAATCTAAAAATACTTCCTTCAACAAAATGAATGTTTGTATTTCAAATCACTGTTGGGTTTTGGGTTTGCTTTTTCTTTTTTTTGTAGGCTGAAAAATTAATTTTTCACTGTTACTAGTAAAATGAAAAATTCTATGCATCTTGGGGGGAAGAAATGGGCAGGAAAATCAAGTTTTCAGTCAGCCATCGGAGAGAGAGAGGGCTTGCATCATGCTTATTGTAGGTTCACTAATTCAGTTAGGGTAGATTTACATGCAGTTTCTAACAGCAAGATCACAATTCATAGTGCATTTAATATATTCATCAGATTATAAAGCTGTTTCTTCAACCCTGCTGTATTTCCATAGTGTTACAAAGTAGATATAGTATACTGATCTGAAAAATTATTGTGGGGAGAATAGCTTTGTGCTTCAGTTATCTCCAGCTTCCAGGATGCCCAATTTTAAAACTTTAAGGCCCTTGTTATCCTAAAGCATTGAGAGACTAAAAAATTATGACCATGTCTATAAATACTCTGTTTTCAGTATTCCCCTTGGTCAGATCAGTAGTTCAGATTAATTACAATATTCTTTATTAGGATAGTTATATAGGAGTGGTCACTGAATTCAAATTGCATGCAAGAATTGATTATTGCTTAGTTACTAAAAAAAAATAAAAAAAAATCACTATCTGACAAAAGTATCAGTAAAGATCATCTTTTATCTTTTATTACTTCTATAAGCTATCACAGTTCTAATCAAATTTAAATGAAGAATTTTACTAAGTTGCCTTGAATACAGTCATCCCTTTTGGTTGTACTTAATGGTCTTTATGCTGATAAATTAATGAGTAAGCTTTTAAAATGGAGGGGGGGGGGGGGCTAAACATGAAAAGTTTAACTATAGTAATTGCTGCTACTGACTGAAAGAATTTAGTGTAGGCTTCCTGAAGGTGATTGTTACTAAAGGTGCCTTAAATACAGTGCTGATAGATTTGAAAACATGGTCTAAAGCAGCTTGGTGCATGCCTTGCTCCTTTATGAGAGGTTCAAGTGGAGCAGGTGGCATTTCTTTTCTGTGGTACTTCTTGAGTCATGCCACAGGATTACAATTTTCTGCTTTCCTTTTTTGTTCAAAATATTGAGCGACTTTGTTTTCATAAGCTGATGCCTTTAAATACCTTGGGGCCTCCTCATGAAAGGGGAGTGCTTAAAAACCAACCAAACATACATCTCTGAGTGGTCATTATATACATTTTTTGTATTACTGCATTCAATGTGTTTTAAGAGAGGAAAGCAAGAAGGGAGCCTGTGTGTCCTACCCAACGATTACAACCCTCCAATATCCAATTCTGTAGACAGGTAGCTCCCACGTATTATTTATATAGACTTGTTTTCAATGTTGGCCAGCACTGTAAATATTAAAAGGCACATAGCCTAATTTTGACAATTGCGCAGTTCTGTCTATGGTTTTATTTTCTTGTGATGCATCCAGACTCTAGCTGAAAGCTTTCTTCTACTGCATTTAAATTTAGCAAAAGTATCTTACCAAAAAAATACAGAACTGTATCTTTCCAGCAGGGATTAATAGACTCTTTTGCTTGTCTAATTGGGATGTTAGATTCTGTGTGTTAGGCGGGTTTAATTCATTTTTTCATTTGATGTTTTTTATCTCTTCACTTTCTTGAATTGCTAAGATTCTGTATGTCACTTTGTAACAAATCTTGGCGATCGATGAGCTGCCCAAACATTGTGGCAATTTCGTTATCACTGGTCTGTAAAGGTGCCTTGCTTTAATATGAGAACTAGGCCCTGCTTTTGGAAAAATTAAGCAAATTACATTCCCTTCATTAAAGTATGCTGTGTGTTTTTTCCAAACCTGTTGATTTTAATTAGTATAACAACTCTGTATTACAGCTTGTCCTTTTATTAGTTAACACCCCATGAAATTCTTGTGTAGGTTGTCATTATTCCTCTTCTTACATGTTTCTGATGAATGCTAAAATGGTTAAAAAAAAATGTTAGTGCTTAAAGCATCAACACTGGCAGCTGAGGCATCAGTTTGCTCTTAGCAAAAATTTGTGTCAGGCTTTTCTTTAATCCATGCAGCTATCCTTACAAGGCTTAATGTGATACTTGTAAGGCTTTTTGTTGTGTTGTAAAAAATCTTGTTAAACTTACAAAATCAGGGCTTTAACTGCAAAGACGAATTAGCTCAATCTGAAATACAGGATTTCTAGTAAATGACCTGACTATATATTAAACAAAGACATAAAGATACAGGTGTACATTTTAGTACTCTGTTCTTTTTTTAAACAGGTATATACAATTGTGCTGTTTTCATATATGAATAATTAAAGGTGTGTAACTCTACCTGTTCCTTTTAACTTCTCAGGATATAGGATATGATTCCACAGTACTTTCCTATGCATGTTTGCACACAGAAATGCACACACACCTGTGTCACAGTGCACTGGTTAAAGAAAAAAGCATCAAGAGTTACTACAGCTGCTCTCCCTGGAGACTACTAATGCAGAATGATATGTTTTGGAATATGTGATTACATTTTTTAAATTAGTTAATTTTATTTGGGATGTTTTATTTTTAGCAGCTACATTCCTAGTGTTCAGGCTGAATTGGTTTCTGTCTTTTAAGTTGTTTGTTAGCACTTAGTGCCTAAAGCATGCGTAGAAGCTAGACCTGAGGGTCTGTCTGTGCTTCACTGTGCATCACTCCTTAGGACTGGAGAAGCTGCTTGGGATTTTTTAGGGCGTTTAGTAGCTCAATGAGACTCCTTTGATCAGAAAACATACCTTTTCTAAAGCATTCTTTCTTTTTCCTCTCTCCCTGACATTTCCCACAATGTGTATTGATGACCTGTTTCTAAACTGGTCAGTCTTCATCCAGCAGGAATGAAGCAAGAGTCTCATCCTGACAAAAGAGCTTTTTTTTTTTTTTTTGAGGCCATCTGCTTTGACATTAGTACCTTGACTGTACACTTCAAAATTTGGTCTTTTATCTACTTTGGCATTTTTTTGTTTTCTGTGTAACAAGAATCTTTCTTTCACCAAAGTTAACAGTTTGGCAGACTGACTTCCAAGCATGCATTAAACTTGAGGAGTCTTAATGAAGGTAGTGAATGTAAATATTCCTGGCATTTCATGAGAATACAGAGGTTTATTGTGTGAGGGCCTTGATGGGGAGAGTTTTGGTCACAAGTGAGTATTTTTAGAATATGTGGCATTTCGTTCATGCTAGTTAACGCTTACTGTTACAGTGCCTTGGGGACAAATGCAGGCTTTCCAATTATTAAATTGCCTAATTATTTTTCCCGTAATTTTTCATTATACCAGTACAGATGCAGATGAATAGGATTTTTTCTCAAGTTGTTGACCCTAACTAACCATGAATTTAAACTATAATAATAAGTTGTTTAGCTGTTGAATGAATTTGGAAGCTATGTAGTTTTGATTCACTGTTGCTGAATGTGGACCTGTTAATAGCATACACAATGCTGTGTATAAAGTCATGTAATGACAGTAAGTATTGCAGTATACCGCTTGTGTATTTAACAACATGGGGGAGGATTATTTTCTTAGATACGCAAAGCATTATTCTATGTTTAATATCTTCCAAAAATCAGCTGCCCTTGAGCATTGCTACTGTACTAATCTTACCAGATTAGCCTCTAAATATTTCATGTTGTTAGATAATGGCTCTTACTAGTATTTACAAAGTTCTTTCTACTGTTACTGAGCAGCTTTATTATAGAGAGCCCCCTCAGGCTCTCATGGTCTCAGAAGAATAGTATTGTATATGAGGAAGTATAAGCATAAGAAGCAATCTCAGCTCCTTTTTAATTTAAATTTCTGACTCTCAGCTCCTGAAATGTGAGCAGGGACAAAGGGACACTTCCCTGCACATTGCTTATCAACGGTGGCAAGAGCTAAGTTCTGCTCTGTGACTTGGGCATCCCTCATCTTGTGCTGCAGCAGATGAGAGGACCTCTGCTCCATGCAGCTGCCAACTGTTTCACCCCATGCAGGGGGTCTATCCACACGGCCTCTTCTGTGGTCATGAATCAGCTTTTAGCTACCTGACTTATACACTGGGTTTTGATCTGTTAGTGGTAGCAGAGATTCAGTGCAGAGCACCTGAGTATTTATCCAGCTTTCTTGCTAAGTTTGACTGATATTTACAACCGGTTGCTTTCAAAGAAGTATCTAAGCTGCACAAAACAAGAGCTGTAGCCACAGCAGTAACTACAGCATAGGCTTGAGCAGGGTTGTTTTTTACTGTGTTTATGTCTGGAGGCTATAGCCATGACTGTTATGCACCACTGATTTAGGGAGTTTGGTTGCTCAGCACGGATTATTTATACCAGGCATCAAAAGAGAGGAAGTAGTGACAGTGATGGAAAAACGTGGAGCATTGAGGTATAGAGAATGAGGCTGCGGTGAAAATGTTTTTTGAAGGAAGCAGTGTCTGGTCAGTGCAAACAGCAGCGCTCCTGAGCATAGGTTCACAAGCTTTCGTATCAGCAGTTCTGTTCCCATATGCAGTTCTGTGTTTATCATGTTTAGCTTGGGATCCAGACTAAAAGCTGTAAGGATGAACTTTGACTTTGTTCTTGGCACTTCTGTAATGACTTCTGCGCTGGCATCCTTTTGAGTTTCTGGTGAAGATCTAGCAGTAGCTTTTCTTTCCTTCCCTCATCAGCTTGGTTTATTTAGTAGAACAGGAAAGATGACAAAGGGTGACTTTGCAGGAAGATCTGTATCCTAACAGTTGCTAAGCCACTGCAGATCATCCACTTCTTAGCCAAACATCTTTGCTGACCATGAGGCATTCTTTGTCAGAGATGAGAGAGCAGAAGATGCTTGTAGGCAAGTGTTCTGAAACATAAAATTGAGTGGTTCAAATATTACTCAAAAATATATAGTTATACCTTTTCAGCGACTTGAGGTTTTTTGTTTTACCTCTTTATTTACAAATGCAACAGCTTACCCCATACCTAGTGGCAGGCAGATAGCCATTCACAGAAAACCTAAGATTAAGTTATTCCATTAAGTTCTTTCTATTAAGTAATTAAGTTCATTTTTTAAAGTTCTTTTTTTCTAATAAGTGATCTGCGTAAGATCTGCATAAATACTTCTAATACACTTTTGGAAATGAACATAGAGGGAAAGCACTTAAGTCCCTTTTTCACTCTTCTAGCAGGAAGGCAGGAACTGGAAGAAATAATTTGCATAGTTCAGCGAATACGACATATACTTTTGTGACTTTCAAACCCATTTTAAACCTGTACTACTGACAAATGACCCCTATAGCTTTCTAACAGTGCACTACTTTGAGACATGTAGCTTCACAGAGTTACACAATTAATGCCTCTGTGAGTCCGTAGATCTTACTCTTTAGCACCAAAGGGGAAATGAGTGTCTTTTAACTACATTCTCATTAACTACACTATCCCTTTCTATGCTCTATTAATAAACACAATGAATGGGATGGCGCGGAGAGAGTGTTCCCTAATAAACTGACACTCCGACAGGTTGACATCTTGGTGCGCATTTGTGCAGCTGCTGTACTGACTGGGACCGTGACTTCTGTTTGAAGTTCAGACTTCTCAGATGTTTTGTCTTTGTAATGTGAACTAATCTAGATGCCAAATTCATCCAAATTATCATTCAGCAGTTTTGCAAAAATAAATATTTTAGGCAATAGTTTAGATAGGGTTAGTATCTTTATCCTGAAGAACTTTTATCTGACTTTACTGTTTGACTTGTTTCCATACCTGGAAGAATTGGATTTTCATTGAAAGTATGCGGAACACTATTATTTTGATTATTTTTTTTCTTTAAAAGCAGAAATTCAGAAAGGAGATATTAAGGTTGCTTGGCCATTATACCAAGCCGTTTTCTGAAAAATAGACACAAAACACTATAGTTAACACAAAAAGCCACATAAAGGAGATCATTTTACTTTTCAGTCTAATTGGAGCTCGGCTGCACTAATAGATAAATATCAAGCTAATAAAGCTAATAGGAGTTCTCCCTTAAATTATTGTAATGATTATTGCAGAGTCGTGATTGGGAAGTATTTCAGAGGAAAATCAGTGCTGAACCCAAAGGGATATTTCTGATCTGTTGTGGGCTTATAGTATTTTTCCAAAAGAAAGAGCTGCATGCTCCCTGGATTCCTGTCAGGCATTTTCAGTGGTTTGCTGAAGAGCAACAACTTTGTTGTCACAGGTGGTTAAACGCCTCCTCTGTAACCCACTGGAGGAGAATGACCACAGTGCTACAGCAGGCGGGAGGAGAGAAGTAATTACTGTGTCCTTTCCACCATACGATGTGTTTGTTCATGACAGCACTCGTGAAACAACTCCAATTAATAATGATTAGGTCTAACTGTAATCTTTTCAGAAAAGAAAAATGGAACTGTTTCTACTGATGTGTCTCTGCAGAAGCAGGAATTGTAGTGTGGGTTACTGATGGGAGTTCTCATACTGGATGAATAATCTTTGTAATTGCTGCTTTTTGGTTTGTCGTGCCTGTGTGCACGTGATACGTGTGTGCAAAGAACTATATATACTTGTGGTGAATACACGAATACTTTGTGTAGTGAATCACCTCTTAAACTTTGTGAATAGATTCTCAAATTGTCATCCCGACATCCCTTGTCTTTCCCAGCTGAGTTGCATGCAAAACGCAGTAGCAAAGTCTGGGCAATACTTTACTTGCCTCTGTGCTGTCATGTGCCCTTTGCTCTGGATTGTCGAGCTGTCTTGTCTTCACCACAGATTCTTTGCCTTTGCCCATGGTTATTTGGGATTTTCACCTAGCAGATTTACTGGCATAACACTGTATCTGAACTGACTGAAGAAGCCAACATAAGCACTTGCCAAAAGGCAGTTTTGATCTTCTCTGGCTGCCTCAGCCTGTTTTCCTTTTCACAGACAATCAGGGGCATGTGATCCTGATTCAGAGAAGGATTTGTCCCATCTCACTTCTATGATTCAGACATTTGGGAGGAAAGAAAAACAATGAATGCGATCCTTGAAGAAGATTCCCCCATGGACATGTCAGACTAGAGTTTGGCTGGTAAGGAAATAGCATCACCCGGCTGAGGAAAAAAACATAGTCTCAAGTTGCAACCCTTTTCGAGTCAGAAGGGAGCTATGGTTCTGTGGCAACACCAAACAAAGAAGCCCTCTTCTAGGAAAGGATGTGACAAAGCAGGAGCACCTCCTGTTTCAGGCAGGTAGCAGAGCTTGAGAAGCCCCTTCACATGGTGCTGTGCTGGTCTGCTTATTAACAGGGATGTGACAGATGCCTCTACCCAAGATAAAACTTGTACTCTTGGCTCTAGTTTTGATATGCTGTGTGCTGTTGGGCAAGGTACTTCTCTTCTACGACATGTTAGGAATATGCTACTATTCTGTACAGAGCTGCTGCTACCTGTATGTAATAGCTGTAATAGCGTCTGTTTGCTTTGTATAAATACAAAGTATTTATCGCAGACAGAAATATGGATATTCCTAGCAGTACGAGCAGGCATGATTATTTTAAAAAAAAAAAAAAAAGAAAAAAGAAAAAAGAGAGAGAAAGAGGTTAAGGGGTTTTGTACAGCCTTGAACCAAAGGCAATGAAATGCAGCTTATTTTTTCCTGTGACCTTGGTCTCTTCAAGGTCACAGTTTTAAAAGGGTGCCTTAATGACTGTAGGTTCATGTTGACTTCATTCTTACTTAGGAGATGACCTTCTCATAAATGCATGTAAGAAGGTCATTCTGTGTTTAAAAAATACAGCAGTAATTAAATAATACAGTCCTTTGATTCAGCTGGTTGCTAGCATATACACACTGCAGCAGAAGTGAACCGCAAAACCTGAGTAAGTATGCATATGAACACAGGCTTTTTACTGTTTTGTAGCCACAAGCTCCAGCCAAGACTGTCTGGTTTTAATACCAAAGTAATACCTTAAAGGTGGATTTCATTTCTAAATTTTAAGATTTAATACAGTGTTTCAATTCCCTAAAGATGTTTCAAAAATCTGGGTTGTTTTACATGCTTCAGAGCTCTTTGAAAGCGGTTGACAGCAAATACTCTGTCTCACCAGAACTGTATTTGGGAGCTCTCAATATCCATACACGATATGAGAAATCGAATATGAAGGCTTCAGCCTGTTTGAATAGAATGCTACTAGCACTGCGAGCAGTGAGGAGGGGAATGCTGCTTTGAATTAAAAAAGTGTTCACAGAAAAAACATGCTTTGAGTTCTTACTAATCTGTTTCAGGAACAGGCAGTTTCTATCAAACACTATAATTTGCTATGTATTAAATCTTGTGAAGTTTAAAACTTTTTCAGAGAGGTATATGCAAAATGTATTTGCTGCACTCCAAAATTTACTTTTAGGATTATGTTGCGTCTCTGTGACATAGCCAAAGGTCTGTAATTAAATCCCATTTCTGAGCACTCATTCATGGGTAGTATCTTTGACGCTACTGTACAAAGTAGTGTACTTTAAAGCCAGATGTTTTAGGGGTCTCTGTTTTAGCTAGAAATTTCAGGATACTGTTCTAGGCTAGTATTTGGTGCGCATCTCACATTTGGTTTGCTTTAAAGACCAGACATTTGGGGTTATTGAAATCTCAACTCGAGCAACACAACAAGAAAGTAAGTTGATTTTGAGTTTTTGTGGGACTTTTTTTTGGCAGCAAACTGTTACCTTGGTCTTTTATGTTCAAGGCTTGCATTTTGTACAAACTCAGACAAATCTAGAATATAGAACCAGCCAAAACCACAAATTCTGATTTAGACCTACTTGGCTCTTCTGAATCATCACGAGCTCTGGACAGTGAGTCAGCCAAGACATGGTTTTCTCTTCAGTGTTGTGTAAACACAAGATGTTTCCCTGGGCTAAATATTATTAAGTAAAAAAAGTAATGTTTATTTGGGTTTTTTTAAAATGTCATGTATTTTATAAAAAATGGTTAGTACATAAAGCTATAATCAGGGGAAATCTGCAAATCACTTTCTTTTACACTTCCTTCATCAGCTCAGTTTTCAACATGAAGCAGTTCCTAGGGTACCCTGATTTTTTTATTTGATTCTATAACTGTTAATGATTTAGATCAAATTACTGACAAAGCTTCATGTATTGTGGAAAAATTAGCTTTGGAAATTGCCATTTCATTTAAAGTAATTAAGAAAAAACACAGGACTTAATTCATAGTTCTACCACGATGTGACTTAAATTCTTAACATTCAGAATGAAGGTTCTGCAGATGACTAATGCATTTTTGGGGAAAACGTTAGTTATGGATATATAGGTGTATGTCAACATGACATGGGGTTTTAATCATTAGGATGCTGTAAGTCTGTCAGCTGTGACAAGCACTGGAAAAGCTAATGACTGTTTTCTAGACATTGCATCCTTTTGCTTCTGGCAAGTCCTCTCATGCATCTTACATCTTTCAGGAAATCGCTCTTCACAGTAATTTAATGAGAGGCAGTTACCTTGCTCAGCTGGCACACCTCCAGGTGCCAGCTCCTTTTCTCCTCCTGCCCACCCTTGCTGTCTGTAGGTCTGGCTGAGCACCCACAGCCGGGTGGTGGGTAGTCCCAGTCCCTTCCCTTTAGTCTTTCAACCATGCTGTTGGCTGCCATTGTAGAAGTTCAGCATGGCTTGGTGGGCTTTAGTCTGCCAGGAGATCTCTGTCTTTGTGACTCTTCACCATTCATGTGGTTGAAGTGGATGGCAGGTAAGAAGATTAGAGGGAAATATATCTTTCTATGTAATAGAAATATGAGCAGGAATATAACTTATTCCCTTCTTGACCCCATTTATTTTAGTAGAGGCAAATGCTTTTAGTTTGCAGTGGTGCTTTCTCTTTCAAAATCAGCATCTGTTGTCTGATTATGGAATTTGTTAACATAGCCCTTAAAGTTTTTCTGCTGAAATCTGTGATTAATCGTGCCTTTTTCTTTTCTCATCATGTTTTGTTTACAACTTTCAGGATGTAATACTGCTGAGAAAATAGTTGTATGAGATTGAGTACTGTTTCAAGATAATAAAAGTCCATTGACTGGGGACTCCTGTGTATGCTTTTTAAAAGATTGATTGGAGGTTCTGCCTAGGAAAAAGGGAGTTGAATCATATTAATACAGTATGTTAAGATGAAGTCTGCCTGAGCTTTTAGTACTTGTTAAGTCATGATTCAGCATGAAGGACAAAGGCAAGGTACAGCGTGTGTGTATGTGCCCATACATGCAGGAGGTGGTAGGAAATGACTGACATAGCAAAAGCAGAGCTCCTTTAAAAATAAGTGTACAATGAGCTGCATGTACAGTCTTCTTGTTTATCTTACCTGTTGAAAAAGACTATTTTGAAGATAGATAATAAAAAAGCAAACCAAAAAGCAAACAACAAAACCAAAGACAGATGAGAACAGACACAGATGCAATACCAGCTCTACAGTAGAATTACAATCCTCCCTTCTCCCCCAAAATCAAAGAGAGACATTAAAGACATGGAAAAGATGACTGGTGTTTTATCTTTTTTTTTTTCCCCTTTCAATAGTGCGGCTTCATGACAGCATATCAGAAGAAGGATTCCATTACTTAGTCTTTGACTTGTAAGTATGTGTTTTGCATATATTTAGCATGTTGGGGATGTGTTACTGAAACTTTTAGATGTAAATTCAAACTCACAAGATAAATGCATGATTCTGGTGCAGTGAGTTGGATAAACAGATGTAAACTGAGCTGGAAGGACACTAACATAGCTGGTCATTTGCATATGGAAGAGCTAATTTATAAATGTTACTGTAAGAATTCCATATTAAAAACTTGGAATAAGTGGGGCCACTGCTGAAGTGGATTTTAATGTAAAATCTAGGTATGTAAGTAAGGGTTGCATGATATCTGCCAAAGCTAAGCAAACATACGACTCAGAAAAAATAATTTGCTGGGAGCCAGTTCTCTGTAAAGGAAACATAAAAAAAACACGTGGAACAATAGTTTCTCTACAGAAAATCCCCATCGCTGGATTGAAAGGTAAGCCTGAGTTTCCTAGAGGCAATGACTCTTTCAGTACTTTATTCCTGATTCATATCTTGCTGATACATAGAATGTTTCATTTTGACACCATTCAAAATATAAAATGCCCAGCATATAAAAAGGAAGTTTCCTACTTACTTCCCATTTTGCATCAGGAATTTGAGTCTTGTGAGTTGTTCAGGTAGTGACTGTGCATTATGTGGAGCTTGTTTCCTCTAGATAAGGCTGTTCAGTGGAAGAAGGGATGGTGACAACACGAAGTATGTGTCTCAGACTCTTAACTTGAAAAGAGACACTGATGTTCTTCACTCTTCCCAGGGACAGGCAAACTTCTCCACTCAAAAAGTTAGTGCTTTTGGTTCTGGGCATGGGAAAACATGAATGATTAGAAATTGTCTTTCAAAACTGACTTAATTACTTAAAATTATCTTATTTCAACTGCAATTTTTTCCAGGGCAGTTTATGTTTTTGACAAACAATGCACTTGCCTCACCCCCCCCCTCCTGCCCCTGAGCTTTCTTAGGCCTGGTGTGGTTTTGCTGGTTGGAATGAGAATGTGTTATTTCCCGTAGAAATGTGGAAAAGCTCATTTCTAAGCATACTAACTGAAATACTTGCCTTCAGCATAGGTAAACTAAAACCTAGGTCTTCCCCAGTCAGCTTTGTGCTTTCATGTTCAGGTTACGTTCTGGTTTATTTTCTGACTTGATTTTTTTAAAGAAATCTGTGAAGGCTTCTTCAAGACTTGGTTTCAGACTAGCAATGCAAAAATACTAAATAGTCTATCTGCAGTGAAGGCATTCAGTACTCAAATCCTAACTGGGCTCAACAGGAAGATATATCTGATTTTTATATATCCCAGGTAACTGCTCTGACTTGGTAATGGCTCTAGGGCACAACATGCGTACTTGTTCTCTGACATGCACTGGGGTTTATTTCACCATTTTTTTAAGGACTACAAAGGAAATCTTTCTATGTGGAAATGGAAAAAAAATTTAATACTGAACATTTCCAAGAAGTGCGTGCAGAGTTCCTATTTCTAGGGACAATATCCCTTTTATAAACTGGCGGCATTTTTATTTTTTTGTTGTACTACTGTACTGTTAGAAACTATGGCCTACTGTAATTGCAGTTAGGCTGCTTGTGCCTTAAATTCAATATATAATGCCAGACATATCTCAGGAGATTACGATTGTAATGTGAACTAGAAGGCATTTGAAGAACTTAAAGTTGTAGATACCACTATCTATATCTTGATAGTAACAGAACAAATAGAAGCCTGTATTCTGCAACAAAAATTAATACTTAATCCAGAGATACCATCTTGGCAGAAAACTAGATTCTGCAGGAAGCATTCTGCACTGGCTGGAAGGAGCTTCCTCTGTTTCCCATCAGTCCCGTTCAGGACAAATATGGGAACAGACACAGACATATGCTGTTCATTTGGAAAGTCTGCATGGCTTTTGTTTTCATCCTCTTCAAAGAAAAGAGTTCTTCAACATGTATAATACAGTGTTTTATGTTTGGATCATGTGGCTTGGTTCTTTTCTCAAAATGAATTATTCTGCAAAAAAGAACTAAAGTCTAAATGGTAGAGGTAGTGACTGTACCGACTGATAGTTATCTTTGGAAAAGCAACATGTTTCATTCTTGAAGAACTTTTGCCTAAACAGTAAGGATAGCTTTTGACAGTTAATTTTTCATTTAGACGTAAGTTACTTCTTTAATGCTTTAATGCTCCTTAGTACTATTTATTAGTGAAACATCATCTTTTAATGCAGTTACAAATATGTGGGTTAGTGGCTTGCTTAAACGTACGCAAAACTGCTGCCACAAGAAAAGGTACCTCATGTACTTCCTTAATATGAAGGCCAAGTACATGCTTTTATTTATTTTATTTTTATTCAACAGGAGCCTGACTGTGGTGTAACACTGTCACTCCACCCACGCACACCATCGTGTCATTATCTTAATGATTTCTTTCAGACTGTGTGGGATTCAGTTCAACTGTTTCTTTAGAAATTTCTTGTAGACTGCATCCCACATAAGAAAGTGAAGAGGAAGACTGGGTTTTCTGTGAACAGAGAAAACCAATCATTGTCACTTTCTATTTTGAATTTCTAATAATCTGTTTTGAATTATTGTGATAGAGATGTCTGCAATCTGAAGGAGAAGTTTGTTGCTTCACTCTTGTATACCTCAGCGATAGCTGCGCTTATGTCTGGAGGAAAAAGAAAAGAGATTAAGGAATAAAAAAGATTAAGGTACTCTGTTACAGGCGTACGTTTGGGTGAAGAGTTCTAATGTCAAAATGGGAAGGTGCACATCTTTGAAAATCCATGTGGAAACTGGACATTGAACTATGAAAGGTGTGCTTGCTGAAAAAATGCAGTGTTGGGGTGTTCCTGTAAGAAGCCCTCCACAGGAAAGAAACAGATGTACCGAAGTATTGACCTATCATTCATATATATATATATATATATATACACACATACACACATACTTTTTTAAAAAATATAAAATCTGTCTTCGGTTGTTGACTCCCCATGTCTGTGTCATGGCAGTATCATTCTGGGGAAAAAAAAAAAAAAAGTTGTTTTGCACTTGACTAGGCAAAGGATTTTCCAGGTCTTGTTGATGTCACTGCCAAGGAATAGAGGCATCTTACTGATCTACCAGTATGTCCTACATCTTTTAGAAAATTAACTAAGATAGCCTTCTGTGATACTTCTCCCAAGCAAAGGACTTCTTTCTCTTATGTTTCGCTCACTAGAGATAATGAAGTGATTTGCAGATTAATAAAATGTGCATAGTAAGATTAGTAATGGACTTGAAGCTTTTTACTCCTCTTCCCATATTAGTTAAGGCAACTGTAGTTAGGATTTGCATCTTTCTGTCAGCCCATTTCAGTTGCTAAGCACGAATGAGATTTTCTTCACTGTTAATGATGTTAGATGAGTTCAAATCCAATCAATTCCGTCAGTATTAATTGCTGTATCTGAATGGAAACAGCTGTAGCACTTGAAGACTCTCTTGTGCAAGTCAATGAGATTCTCTTTTTTCAGTGTCTCCCATTTTAATGGATGTCATGAGAAGCAACAATTGGTACATTAAGAATCCTGGTATTGCTGTTGAATTCCAAGCAGAGGGACTGTACTGAGTAGAAGAAACAAAAGTAGCCCCAAACCCCCCAAATGTAATTGCAGAACAACATTTGCCTAGGCTAAGTGCCTGAACCTTTCTTTTTTGGAAGTAGAAAGGTCACAGATAAATGTAAAAAGTGTATGTCCACTGTAATTTTGTAAGACTGCTTCCTTGCACCTTCATTATGAAAGCAATTTAGGAAATAAGAAATGTAAGGTAGGAGGAAACAACGCCAGTGTGATCATCAGCAGAGCCTTTTTTAGCTAGTTTTGCTAACTTGGGTATTCCTTTTTAAAATCTTGTATTTGTAAATTTTCCTAATCAGTTGAATATGGTACATGAAGTCGTTACAAATGTTTGCAACAACAGACTGTGGCATTTAACGCTGTAAATGCAGTAATTTGGTTTAGTGAGTGTAGAAAGTCAGTTGAATGAAGCAGTTACAAATGGCTTCTTAATGTACCTCTTCCGAGGGGTAAATAGAAATAGCATCCTTTGTAGGTGGAATCTTCCTGCTTCCCCCTCTCTGCAGTTTTGTTTTTCTGAAAGACATACCTGGTGCAGAGGGTGTTGGTCTTTCTACATGCTGATTGTACTTCTTTTGTTTAAACAAACCCATGTGCTTTATTTGTGGCCATTTTAGTACACTCTTCAGAAAATTATGAAATGACAATAATAATCTGTGAGAACCAGTGGCTTTTACTTTGTACTTTGTACCCTGAAAGTTGCTGGAGCTCATAGCATGTCCTGTCATGAAACAGGACTTCACTGAAGTCAACAATAAATCTGTATCAGAAAGGCACTGAGATTGATTTACTTCCCATTTTCATCTTGTGGGGAGAAAGTAGCTTGGCAGCTGTTCAGGTAGCTTTATAGCAAATGACCAAAGTTATTTGTGGTTTGTTTTGGTTTGGGTTTTTTTGTTTGGTTGGTTTTTTTTACTTTTTATCCCCTGCTTTACAGTCTTCACTTACACTGTTTATAGCCTACCTGGATATATTTGTAGATCTTAACTATGCTGGTAGTTGCCTTCTAATTTAAGTACACAGACTAGAATCTGTATGACTGCTGCCCCACCCGAATGGTACAATGTATCAGTTTTTCATTATTTTAGCCTAGGGAAAAAATACAAGTTTCATAGAAGTAGCAGCCAAACTGTCAGTCCTCTATTTTCATTTATTTGTGTGATTTGATTTCAGAGATCAGCCTAAGCATTTCTGTTGATCAGCAAAACCTCCAAGAGTGACAATTTTGGCACCCCTCTCCATGTAAGGCACTTTGGTGCTCCTACTTGGTAACAGAGTCATGCATTCTCCAAAGAATGCATCACACTTGCATTTTGGGTCTTGGCCTTCGCTAGGCAAGGAGGACCTTGTAACTAAGGATCTCTTCTATGTGTGTAGTTGATATTCGTGATAGATGTCTCAGGTCCCTCTCTAGCCATCGTGTTTCACAATTAAACATACAGGGGGGAGAAACCCACCTAACAAAATGACATCTAATAAAGAGTAGAATGCTTTGTAGCCATTTGGGTATTAAACTGTATGGAGTATAAAAATAAGTATATTGGTAACTGCTCTATTCTTTCTTTATAAAATCGGTGGATAACATAGGTTGGTAAAGATCCCTAGAGATTATCTGGTCTAACCCCCTTCTTGAATCAAATGGCGCGGGGATTTGTCAAGGTTGGAACATCTTCAGGGATGGAAATTCCACAACCTCTGAGCAGCAAATGCATAGTAAATAATCAGAATAAAGGAAGAAGAAATCTTAAATCTATTTGGTATTTCCAGTGTTTCAGCTTGTGCGTTGCCTTTCATGGTGTTTCTGTGTATCTACCCAAAGAACTGTTGACAACAGTACAATCTCCCCTGAGCTTTCCTGTCTTAACGGTGAAGAACCCTAGTTGTCTGTCTCTCCACATGCCTCCAACTCTTACACATTTTGGTGGCCCTCCATTAGACACAGTGCATTATGGCAATGCCATTCGTGAACTGGGAAGCCAAAACGGAACATAGTACTGCAGGTGTGATCTCACGAGTGCCAAATGCAAGGGAAGAATTGCTTCCTTCAACCTGCTAGCTGTCCTATATCGTGATGCAGTTGACATTTTTTGCTGCAAGGGCACATTGCTCATGCACGCTCGATGAGCAAAGGCCACTTACATGGCTATAACTATCTTCTTGGAGTCAGAGGCTCAGAAAATACAGGTGAGTTCTGGCCTCTCTTAGTCCCTAGCGCTACCTTCCTTCATTATGGCCATTTAGCTGTCTTCTGACAATTATTCCTAATGTATCCTTCAGAATGACAGAGCATGGGAATTGTTTGCTACTTGGTTGGTTGTCAGTGAAATCCACCTGCTCTGTTCCTGCTTTTATTTTTTCATTGTTTAACAAGTTACAAATGCCAAGAAAGTGTATAGTGTCAGCAAATAAGACTGCATATCCCTTTTTTTCTCTGTGCTTGAGAAGAACAAGCATCAGCTCGATGTTCTCTCCCACTGAAATGCACTTTGATGACAGCAGCTTTTTTTTTTTTTTTTTTTCCCCTTGGATCAAAAATAAAGTGTTTTAGGGAAGAATAAGATCAAAGGATGTTTTGTTTTTTCATTCATCACAAAGTGAGAATTATTCCTCTTTACCAGAACTGTGGTAGGCAAATATATATGCAAAAATGAGGTATCAAAGAATGTCAAAATATATATCAATCAAACATTTTGTGTTACAGCAACCAAAGCCAGTTTCTGGAAGGTAGAAGACAAAAAGAAAGAATACAGATGAGCAACCAGCTATTGTACCACCTCCAGATTTGATTGCAGACTTTTGTACAAAATAGCATTCTGTTACCTGAAAGGGATGTCAGTAAGGTACAACTCAGAGAAAGGATGATGTAACCCAAATGTAAATGGAAACCTGAAAATAAAGTTCTTTAACTGGCTTTCTCAAAGAAAGGAGCTATGCTGCTGGTTGAGCAGGTCATTTCTGTCATCATCGAATGTGACTGAATGACTGGAACAATTTTGTAACACTATAAGTGTTAGTACAGCAATTTGCAAATGAATGTTAAGTTTCTGAAGATTCCAAGTATCCTCACTTTTAATTTTTTAATCCTGTTAAATTTAATTGTATTCAATAATAATTGTATTTGTTGTAGTGTAGATTTTAAAGCATCTTGATCTTTAAGCATCTGGTAGCCCACTAGCTTTTACGTTTGGGAATTTAGAGTATAATATGCTATATGAAAATTCACTACATTCATAAACAGTAATGAAACAGGAACATTGATGTCCCATCTAGGAATTATTTATGTGGGCATATCAGTAGGATTAAGGTTTTGGAAAGCAGGAATCAGACTAACATGTGCAGCCTGTCTGTTGAGGCTGTGTTTAGGTGCTCTGGTTAGGCTGTGCACTTGGATACCTCACATTTTGTGCATTTCCAAGGCTTGCATCTGTTTTCAACCATTCAGTACAGCACATGAATACATGAAGATTTGTATTTAGCTGTGAAAGTATGACAGTGTATTCCATAAAAGAGAAATGATGAGTATAGTATAGGAAAAGTCTTCCTTTTTCTTTGAGTCCATGCTCTTGTTGACACAGGCAGCCAAGTTCTATGATTTCATTTAAAAGCTCATCAATCTTCACCTTAAAACTAGAGTACCTGTCTCAGTTACTTTACCAAAAACCATATAATTACACCAGGTTTATGGTGGTTAGAAAACTCTGCGTGATTTTAACCTTGTATTTATTCACAGGTATCATATGCTTATTTATTATTGTACCAATATTGTCCCTTACAGCTCTCCTCTATGGAGAAGATGGTTAATGCTCTTTATCTTCAGTATTTCTTTTCATCCCTCTTAAACTATGTTTTGCCAAGCTAAACTGACTGCTTCTCCAAGAAGGTATGATGAGTAAGTGAAAGGACAGCCTAGTAGCAATTTTTCTGCTCATATTGCTGTTTCAGTTACCTTTTCTGAAGGTACATTACCAGAACTGTGTACAATATGAGGAGGGGGTTCACTGCTGTATGTAAGGACGTTGCTGCCACCTTATTTGACATGCATTCCAAGACTGTGGTAGCATCCTGCTGGTGACTCATTCTGGACTGTCATCTTTGGGTTTTAACAGCACAGCTTGCTTTCTTTTCACTACTTCCTAATATTAAACCACTGGTTGTACAGTGAGTATGCAACCAGGCACAGTTGCTTCTGTTAAAGGTCCTCTGGATCATACAGTTCTTCCCTTATACTATTGAAGCTTCTTAAAATATTTTGTGGAGCTTTCACTAACCTATTCCTACTTTCTTGACAAAGGTAACTGAAAATTATCTAGGAAAAAAAAATCTGCCATTGAACTGATTAAGGTACTCTTGCTTCTCCTGATGCTCTCCTTCCAACTGAGTAATCTTTCTAGCAAAAGCACAAAAAGCAAGCCACCCTGGCAGATGGGTACCCCTCTGTTGTGTTTTGACCTACCCATAAAGGCCTTTTTCCCTTTTTGGCATTATTGTATTTTCCTTTCTTACGTCTGTCTTATGTTACAGTTCTCAGTTGATCCTGAACTGTTCTGAACTTGATCCACAATTTTCCTGGCTGATCAGTTCCCTTTATTCTTGTAGTTTTATCGTTACTTTTGACATCCTTAAATGATGTATGGCATCTTGCCCAATAAGCTGCTGCTCTTTGCCTTTATTTTTTCATTATCATTGCTCTTCCACCGCATCCTCCTTTTTCACACAATGATTTGGATGGACAAACCTTCCAGTTCAGCTCCTTCACCTTGCTGGTCAAGACCTCTTGCATTTCTGTACAAATATTTCAGTTATTCTTCTCTGACTTCTCCCTGTCAAGTTAATTTAAGGTGCACATTTTCACTTCTGAAATCTCCTTTCCCATCTTGCTTTTTCTAACAGAGTCACTGGGGGTGAATTGTTTGAAGATATAGTCGCAAGAGAATATTATAGTGAAGCAGATGCCAGGTAAGTCACTTGTTTTTCTAATGTCACCTTTAATAATTCTAGGATAGTTACTTAAATCTCTCATGGTGTTTGGCATCAGTTTGGCTAGCACAGTCTGTGAGACTCTAGGATTTCTCATAGAGTTCTCTTTGCCTTGGAAGGGCACAATTTGGTGTTTTGAGCTCATGACTCTGTGGTAGAGAACTCGTATGAAGTCTTGACGTCTGCTGATCTGAAAAAGCCAAAACTGGACCTCAGTTTGTTAAAGTAAACTTGTGAAGTATTTAAAATATTACCCAGTTTTCTCCTCTGCAAACTGGACATAACATTTCAGCTCTCTCAGTTAGGGATTATTACACTGGCTGATCAAAGTTTGAGATACATGTTGGTCTTGAAAGAATTTTACATTAAATATAATTTTTGTTCTCAGTCCAGAAGTACTAATTTACTTTTTATATTTAAACATTTTTGCTGTGTTTCATCAATAAGCAATTATACTGTGCATCTCATAGTCTGAGCTCAAATACAAAATCTCCAGCAATTTTCTGCAAGTGCTTGTTGAAAAACTTGAAGAATAAGTTGACGATTATCATAATTTGCATGCTGACATAAAGTATCAGGGCCATTTTTTCATCTCAATCTGTTTGCCCTCATACAATAATAAATCTTAAATATTCTTCTATAATTACGAATCTTAAACATTGTGGTCAATTACTTTAAAGAAAATATGTTCTACCACTACACTCTCAACAGAAAATTTATCTCAAAATAAATTAAAAGAAGCCTCATGATTTTGTGTGTCCATAGTCACACACCACCGCATGTTTTTAGTGAATATAATTTTCAGTTACTATTTTACATTAGGAATTAATTGGCAGATGACCTGGAAGCATTAAGTGCCCCAAACAACAGAAGTAGGATAATAATGAACAAGGAACTTACCCTGACTATTAGGAAGCTTCCACTGTTTATTGCTCTTACTAACTTCTGTAGGAATGGTAGAAATATCATCACTTTTAAGCCTTGAAATGTGGAACACCACATAGAAAAGCACACTGCAGAAGAGAACAGAATCAGTACTTTAGGTGGGGTAGAAGGAGAGGAGCTATGTTTAAAAAAAATTTTGAATTACTTTTTGCCTGCTGTGATTCTATCAAATTTTCTAATATTGATGCCAAAGGCCAGCATATGGTGTCATTGTGTGTTTTTGAGATAGTTGTGATTTAAAAAGAAAAATTGCAATGATTTTTTTCTGTTCTAAAGTTATGACATATTGGAAGGGGCTCTGCATGTGTGTGTATATATATATATAGGATATATATATGCACTTTATATATTCAGTAAAAAGGTGACCAAATATGTGGAATATGTCGTTACCATGCATCTCTGTATTTTTATATATATATATATATTCATGTGTGTGTGTATATATATATCTATATATATAGTGCGTGTGTGTGTGTGTGTATCCCTATAGAAATAGTTAATGGACTTGACAGATGCATATGTTGAGACTGTAACACTGCTCTGTTCCTGCAAGCCCTTACTCATGCAAGTAGTCTTTACTCATACAAGCAGTCAGTTTCAGTGAGTTGTGTACTACTTGCATAAGAAAGGGTTTTCAGGCTTGGGCTCCGGTTACTGATTTATGACCATTCCTTCTGAATTCCATGGTCAAAAACGTTTTGGATGAGCGGTATCAAATCCTTGGCCCTTGACTGCTGTGTGTTACTTACAGTCACTAACTCCTGCCACAAGGATATCTTTAAAAACAAATTTATAAGCTCTTGTGGTGCCAAAAAACATCTAAAAAAGTTCCAGTGCTCTAAAACATGAATACTGTAGTTGTGCTTTTTGGCATTGTAGGCTGGCCAAAACTTGCAAACCTGGGCATGGAAAAATAGGTGCTAATTAAATTATTTAAAGCACCAAAATAAAACATTTGTTTACATTTTAATGTGGATTTCCATTTCATGAGTGACTCCTAAACTAGCACTTGATGATATTTTAAATGAAAATGCATGCCACCTTTTTGAATGACTTGGCTTTTATTCTACTAATAATTTTTAAGAAACCATTAGATTCAAAATGAGAAATGTTTTGCTTTTCCTTGGCTTTTGACTTTTTTGTTTGTTTTCTGTATACCATTTAATTTCTGAGCATTTTCTTGTTTCAGTACTCGTTGGAATGCTAACTTCACTGTAAAAAATTTAAAAACCCAAAATATATCACTAATTGTTTTATTGCCTTAACTTTATTTTTCCTGTAGCAGTTTTTGGAAACTGGAAAAAGCTTCCATACTGCTGAATGAAAATACTATCTAATAATTCTGTCTCATAGGTGTCATACGTTCCATGTTAAATGTCTTTCTTGGTTTGTTTGGGTTTTTTTCTTTTCTTTTTTTCTTTTTTGTTTTGGTTTTGGGTTTTTCGGTTTTGTTTTTGGATGTGTTAGAGCTGGAAATATCTCTATATTCAACATTGTTTTGTTCCAGTTCAGTGTGCAATCAAGACTTGTCAGGAGGTGTAATACTGTTTTTGTTCTTTTTTTTTTTATTTTTGAGTTTTATTTTATTTTGTATTTAATGTGATTATGTGCCTTTAAAATGTTCTCCCTTCCATTCTGCCCTTGTATCTTTGCAGTCATTGTATACAGCAGATTCTAGAAAGTGTTAATCATTGTCATCTAAATGGCATAGTTCACAGAGACCTGAAGGTCAGTATCTGGTGCCCATCAATTGGATATAAGAGTTTGGGGTTTTTTTTTCCGCTGGGTAGGGGCAGAGGGTGGGTTGTCTGCGATGTTCCCTTGCCTATCCTACTCACCCTCAAAACAACTAGACGAACAAATAATGCATGATGCCTCTTTCCAGTTTGCAAGTCTACAGGCCTAATATACATCATGGCAAAAGGGGGAATGGTTGCCAAAAAACCTGTCTCCTTCCAAGGCGCTGGATTTATCCCATGCTGTCGATCGAACGTGTCTGGTATTCTATTAAGGTTGTCCATGTATCGCTGTGTACGCACATGGAGGTGAACTTTGGCTGTGATGTATGTCAGCTTGCAGATTTAAACGCCACTTCTGTTCTGAGACCCTGGGTTGCAGTAGCAGAACAACCGGTCGCACACTGCTGCATTAGAGTATGACGAACCCTCAGGCAAGTGATGCTAATTGCGGGCTGAATTGGACCGCGAGAAGTTAATGATTTACCTAAAACACCTCGCTTGGCCTTGGAGCGGGGTTTTTCCTTACATTGATGGCCACAACAATTTGTAATGCCTCCGAGAGAGGTGTCAGTAATGACAGGAGGGGAAAGTGCAGAGGGTGCCAAAGATTGAATACAACCTCATCGGCGAATTATTGGCAAAATCCATGTGCTTTCCCGACAGTTTTCCTTTTACAAAATTCGCATTAAAAACCATAATAACTTAAATTGCAAGCAAAGAAGGCAGCCGAGCTGAGGCATGCCTGCGAGGCTGGCCCCTTGCCGTGCGGGGTCCCGCAGCGGCGCAGCCTGAGGCCGTCGTGCTCTGAGCGGCGCGGGGCGGCGGCGCGGGGATCCCGGCACGGCACGGTACGGCACGGCCCGGCCCCGGCCCCGCCGCCCCCGCCCCGCTGCTGCCGCCGGCCCCGCGCCGCCGCCCCGTGCCTGGCTGCGGGCGTGCGGGCGGGCGGTGCACGCTTGGAACTAACACGCGCCCCTGGTGTTTGCATGCAGTCATTGCATTCAGCAGATCCTGGAGGCTGTGCTACACTGCCATCAGATGGGCGTAGTCCATCGCGACCTCAAGGTGAGTGCTGCTGCCCCGCCGAGCCCTCCTAGCCGGAGCCGCTGCAGCCTCCGCCGCGCCGTGCCACAGCGGAGAGCAGCCAACCCTAGCGCAACAGAGCCTTGATCAGTGGACATGTAAACGGGTTTCTGTCCCCCTCCCTTTTTCCCCCCCCTCCTTCACCTGTGCACAAGAATGAACTGCTAGCATTCACTGGAGAAAATCTGCTAAAGGCTTGCCAACACCTAGCTGGCCAGATCTGGGCTGCGAAGACAGCCGCCAGTCAGCTGGCACCTGCTGTGGGTACCAGGGAGAACAGTAGTCGCTTTTCGAGCATTTGGTGTATTCATTGAATGCACAATTCTTCTCTCTTGTCATACAGGGCTTCTGGGGCAGGGCGTGGGGGGAACTTTCCATCTCACATCAGCGTAACTTGGAGTGCTTCTGGGAAGCACGCTAGCATTTGCATGTCATGCATTTTAGTGACAAAAGGCCAGCTGCTGTTAGATTGCTGGCACAAAGACCTCTCTCTCCTCCAGATGATGACTGGGCTACAGCACATCTTTAGAAAGTGGGAATTTCTACAGTTTTCTCACCAAGATCACCTGAGGGAGTCAAGTTCCTTCCGGACAAACAGTAGCATCAGGATAGAGGCTTCAGAAAGAAAGCTCTTGTGTTGAGAAGAGCATTATCTCTTTCTTAACCATCTGTATGTCCACATGGCTGGAGATGTCAGCTGCAGAAATGCTCTCTGCATTTAAAGCACTGAAGGAAACAAGCAGAGATCATTTTTCTTTTACTGGGAAGCTCAGAGAGACAAGTCCGTCTCAAAGCTGGTAGTAAAGTATCCTTGTGGATAAAGGAGAGGACTTAATTTGGGCACTTGGACTTCAGGATCCTCAGGTGAAAGAAGACTTCATTTTGAAATCAAATGGAAGTGCACCGTCTGAAATGTCAGATCCTTTACAGAGGCAGAGAAAAAACAGTATGTGGGCTAAGGCAGTGAAACACACTAATTCCTTCTGGCACAACTTCTTTGTCTCTTACTTTCCTTTCTGAGTGAGTTATGGGGAGCAGGAATTTCCTCCCAGGATAGGAGCTTTTTAGTGGTTATCGTTAGTAATAACATTGGAATCAAAATGGCATCATCTTTTTTGCCATCCTTCACTCCCAAGGAAACAACTGTCATTGTCTGAATTTGTTGTCCTATCGTCTCTATTGTTGTCCTATTGGAACATAAAGGGTTATGCTCTGAAAGCTCAGAGAGCATGATGGATTTCAGAGACAGATACACAAAACTCTCTACGGACTTTGCGCTTCTGGATTTTCCTGTGTTGCGGTCGAACAACAAGTCTCTCCAATCCATAAAACCTCCATGGCAGCCAGATAACATGCAACAAGTTTAAATGAAAGGATGTCAGATTTGTCCAGCTGCTCCAGTGGTTCCTGTCCTCACTGAACATGCAGTACTATGCTTCTAGCATGAAAAATAATTAAAAAAAAAAAACAACAAAGGATTCTGGCTGTGCAAGCTGAAAGAATAAGGAATGCTCTCTAGTGCTTTTCATACATTCACACAAACTAACCTTTTCTTTGGAAATGCATTAAATCCAGATGTTCCCTGCTCCGAACCATGTGTGGATTTCTTACTCTGGTAAATCTAGGATGAATTGGAAAAACGGTGTGAGAAAAACTGTTTCTGCCAAGCTGTAGTACCCAGTTTCATTTCTGAAAGTGAAAACTTCAGGAGGCAGAAAACGATCCTTCTGCACTTACTACTTTGTGACAAATGAAAAAAAAACCAAAGAGTGAAATGAAAGACAGTGATGAAATCCTGGCAGAACTCTCCATACTGAAAAGAAGATGCCGAGGCCCAGGACCATGTCTACAAGACATGTAGAAGATGGTTATGTCCTAGCAAGGATCCTTAGACTGCAAAACTTGATGGATTTTTTTCCCGATGACTCAGACCACAATTTGATGACGTGGTTGGGGGTGGGCAGGGGAGCCAGAGGAGGAGATTTTGGGCAATCTTACTTTATTTAACTTCTCTTTTAGCGTAATTTAGTAGCAAATAGAGAAGCTTTTGCAGCCTCTTATGACCTGCTCCATTTGTAATCCTTAGTGTAAGTCAGAATGGTGGTGGATCCTAGGAAAAAAAAATCTTTTTTTTTCCAGAAAGAAATCAACCTGTTAGTGGCAGTTTTTCTTTAACAGATGGTAGAAGTGCACTTCCGTATAGTTATTCTAGATCTTGGAAGTCAGCAGCATTGCTGCTTTTGTGAAACTCTTACGATTATGACCTTTTTGCATTCCCCCACACCCCCAAAGTGAATACTCTAGTTATATTCAAGGAAAAATACACAGAGGGTTAAGTACTTGATCTCGAAGAACCAAAGACCTTTGGAAAAATAAGGCATAAATCACATTATTTTAAGTAATTTTAGTAGTTAATACTGCCATTCTACATGCTTGACTGCAGCCAGTCTGCTGGTAACACAAGGTGACACTATTGAATCCAAAGTACGAGTCCTGAGGGGCCCACACTAGGCTGTTAATGTTTTCCAAGTAATTGCAGTCATTCTACATTAATGCATGATAATTATCCAGTATGCCGCTCGTCATCCTGAAATGACAGCTGCATGTTGTTTGAGTGCATAGTCCCACACAGCATTGCCCAAAAGGCTGTTGGCTTTGGCATATGAGTAAATCAGGAAATCTGCTTCAGCTTCTGTTGAAACATACTCACCTATGACAATGGTATTTCTGCAGAGCACTTTGATTGGCATGGTAAGGACATGTAATGTAATGAAAAAAAAAAATATCCCAAGGCGGGCGAACAAACCAGAAAAAACCCAGCAGCACAAAACTTTTGAATGGAAATTTTGAATGGCGTCACATGTTTCAAAATGGTGTGCTTGGTAGGTTAGTGCTTGTGTTTCAACCAAGAGGGTGAAGCATTTCACTGCTTTTGGCTTGCTGAAGGTCACAACCGAGTAGGATCATCCATTGCTTTAAGAGGTTTATAGAAGTGCATTTCGGGCAGTAATTACTGTAAACTTCTCTCGCTCTGATGGGAAACCTTCAAGAACTGAGTGCCTGTACGTTGCAATCAGCGTAGTTAACTGACAGGCAGTGTGACATTGCTTAAATTGGTCTTGATGAACTAAAGAAGAGTCCTCAAGCTATTCAGTCGGTGTTTGACATAATGTAGTCAAAGTGGTTTCTGATCATTTAAGTGAATATAAAGATTGTATTTTGTTCTGAGAGACCTTAATCTCAATTTTAAGAACATGTGGAATTAGAAGATTCATCAAGTAACTATTGATGAAAGGTTTTTAAACCTGTCTTTTCTGTGACGTAGCAACAAGGGGTAAGTGACAGAATGGTGTTTGTAAATTGCTGAAAAAATGTTCCTTTACAGTTTGGTGAGAGGGGAAAAAAACCCCCACCGTTAAACTACAGTTTGTCAGGGCCAGTTGTGTTGTTAATTAATAGAAGTATCACAGCGGTTTAGGTCTTAATTAGGCTCAAGCATATTTTGCTGCATACTTGACAGATGTATTAAAGATAGCCTTTACTGAAAGAAGCTTATGATCTTTAATTGTATCCAAGCTCTGTACCTGCATGGGATTAACTGTAATCACATAAATAGTCCCTTGGAAAACTATATGATTGCTTCTGGGTTTAAAACAAAATACTCGTTTAAGAGTTTGCAGGATTGGGTCCCCAGTCCCAGACTGGATATAGTGAATTGTCTTGTGATAGATCACTGCAAAAATTGCTTTTGGAAGAGTCACAGCAATACCCTTGAAAGTGAGGGTTTGTTATATTGTAAATGTAGAATGAAACCTTCTTTCAAAATAATGGAGATAGAAGACAAAGGAATGGCAAGAAAATGCTATAGAGGTCACAGTTCTCTGAAATAACCTGTTGAATTCTACAGTATTGTGTAAGGTTTTTTTAAAAAAAAGTTAAGGTTCATAGAATAAAGTTGTCTTTGGACAATTTGCATTTGATGTATTTGCTAAATTAAGTTAAAAGAATATGTTATCAACAGTAAAATGAACACCATTGTTATGTTCAAATCCTTTTAATTGTGTGAGTGTACTGTAGCATTTGATTTTGGATGTGACCAACGTACCCTAAAAAATAACAGAAGTGGGAACGTTTTCAAACTTCCATTCTTACTTGTAATAGGTTCTCTACAAGCAAAAAAGTGGGCATGCTGTTTTTGCTGAAAGATTTGCAATGTAAATACACCTGCCCTCTAAATACAAATACAGTAATATGTCTGCTGTTGTTAGGCTGTCATGCAAAACATGTTTATGTTTGACAGTTATAGATGCCTGATCCTGCAAACTGCATAGGTTAGCCTAGTAATCCAAGAATACATCTCTTTTGGGGTTTTTCTGCAGCATTTTTCTAGTAGTGAGCTCTTAGGAGTCTCTGAATTGTCCTATCACACAAACAGGTGTCGCAGCTCCATATGACCATTCTCCTCTGGTAGATCTGCACGCTGTCCTTAGTCATGCTGTCATGGGATTGTGACGGCTGTTTACAGGCCTGGTGCTTCTTTCCAAGTAGGAATGGAAAGTGCATTTTTTGGTATTTCATGGAGAAAACACAGGGTTTTTTTCTCTTTTTAACTCCTTTAAGTATTTGTTCTTTTCCAGACCACCATAATTAAAAAAAAAAGTGAAATCCCGTATAAAATATATTTACTTATCTTTTCATCTCAATTTTTTTCTCTCTCTGAATAAAGCCTGAGAACTTACTTCTAGCTAGCAAATCCAAGGGAGCAGCAGTAAAACTAGCGGACTTTGGGTTGGCTATAGAAGTCCAAGGAGAGCAACAGGCTTGGTTTGGTAAGTAATTTTTTTTATCCCCTCACCATTTATTCAGCATAGCCATTAGGCCTCTCAAAGCACCCAAACTCCTACCCTAGTGTAAAACATGCAGCTGTGTGATTACTTGATATGTAGCATTAAAGGATACCTTGTTCGTGGTTTGATCCCTACAGCTGACTACACTTTAGACCAGGGGTCCTCAAACTTTTTAACCAGGGGGCCGGTGTGCAGATGAAGTGGCAGGCAGCCATCTGCGGCTGCTTGGTTCCCCCCCCAACCCGCAGCAGCGGGTAGGTGGTGGAGTGGGGGGGGTCTGTAAATATCGGGGGCCGGACTGAGGACCCTGGTGTGCCGTATCCAGCCCGCGAGCTGTAGTTTGAGGACCCCTGCTTTAGACCTTTTTCTCCAGTAAAAATGTTATCTGTAATTCTAACCGAATTAAACAGAGCTTGGCAGCAGACCTTATTTATTGAAAAAAAAGAAAAAAAGAAAAAAAAGACAAACAAGTATCCCCCAACACTTCAAAAGTGACCTGTGGCTATACTTCCAAATCTCAGAGCTCTCTTTGACAAGAAGTAGATCTGCCTCATAGCCTCCTCTTCACTAGCAGAGGGGAAATCACCTTACCAAATTACATAAAATGATCTAGGAAAAAGTCTCTTACGTTGGCACAGCTGTGTTCATCCTGGGGATTTTGCCAGCACAGTGGGATTGGTATGGGGTAGGACGGAGGGAGAGCATTTTAAAATTCATGCTTCTAGTAAATACAGCTTTACAAATGTCCCTGTTGCATGCAGTTTTAAGTTCCATTGACATTTCTTGACCCTGAAACTTAGGTTTCCTGATTCTTGTCTTGTCCTAGCTGTTGTCAGCCTGTTAGTTTGACTTAGGTGCACATGAGTCTCTTCTCCTCCACTTTTCCTTGTGTATCTAGAAGAAGGAAATATGGGTGTAGAGCCTGGGAGGGAGATGGGGAGTTTCCACTTAGGTGCTCAGATGACTGAGGAGTTAAGCTATAGGTTAACACTGCTGAGTAGATCTGTCCAGTTGTCAAAACATGTTCTCTGTCAACTGGACATAGGTGAAAATTTTATTCTGAAGCACTTTGGAATGTGATGTGGAGAAAAAAAAAAATAAAAAGTTTTTTGAGTACCTGAGGCTGTAGAGAGTCATCCACAACCAGATCTTGCTGTGACAGTACAAGTTACCTGTCCCAGCTCTTTATATTGCTGTCCTAGAGGTGACTTCCCCTTCACACCTGCAAGTAAAACTGTTCATAAAACTGTTCTTTGACCCACTGAGGTGAAAATAAGCTGGCTTATTAAAAATGTACAACACATGTATAAGCATCTCACATTAATAGATTATGGAGAGCATAAACCCAAGAAGGTAAAGGGTGGTTAAAAGCATCTGGACCCTTACACAGTTGTCTGGAAAGGGTTGTCTACCCATAGCTTACGAACATCTTCTGAAGTTGGAACTGGAGTTTCTCGGCCACTTCAGTGATTTTGAAAACATTATCTTCATCTGTAAGGGATCTGTATGCTTGCTTGATGGTGAAGGTGACAAAGATGTATGGGAACATGGAAGCAAACTCGTGTGTGTGCATCTGAGAGCTCATTCTGTGCTCCAGACCCGCTCATGAAACGTTGGAAAGGGAGGGTGTCTGCCCTCTTGAAGGTGGCAATTGATGGGGTGAACTAGGTCTCCAGAATCAATACCTGGAATGTATTTTACGTGTCCTCTACAATGCTCTGCTTCAGGTTATGAGAAGAGGATAGGAGTAGTGACTTAAACATTACGTGTTTCTTTGTAGTTCCAGTAAACTATTCCTTCCTTTTTTTTTTTTTTTTGCTAATTAAAAAAACCAAACTGCTAAGTGCAGATTATTTGTTACAGTTAACAGATGCCCAAAGGAAGATGGTGGAAAAAGATTTAATACTGATTGTTTTAAATAATAAGGCATGTACAAATGTGATGCGTCTATCTCATGTACTACCCTTTTCGAACAGATGTGACGCACAGGACAAAATTTGTTTTGTAAATCCCAGGACGAAAAAAATACAGAATAAAATATTTATAGCAGCTACCTATTCTCACTTAAAACAGCTAGAAAGTGCAGTTTAAAATTAAGCAAAGTGATTGTGAGTTTGCTGTCGACGCCTAGAACAAAAGCACGAAGGTTTTTGTGCAGGCAATGGCCTGAGAGATTGAGTGTTTGAAATCAAGGATAAAACTACATGTGGATGCACAGGCAGTACCATTGGACATATGTTGGTAGCTTTATAAGCTAGCCTGTTGTTTCAAATCCCAGCCTTTGTATAAATGGATTTCAGTAATCCACAAAAGACAGAAGAGATTGCTCCTGTACATTAACAAATAGGCCAGTACAAGAAGAGTGGAACAGAAATAACACAAAACACAAGTGATTTCTTACAATGACAAAACATCAGGTAAACAAGAAGCATCTCAAGAAAAAGCAGAATGAACTTTAGGGGATATTTTCTGTAGATAATACATCTGTATGGATGCAGGTGATGCCCAGGAGGTTGCAATTTCCTGTAAAATCTTGCACGTTATTTTTTGGTCATTTGGTTCTTGTGAAGTACTTGGTTTAGATGTGTGGCATCATGAGGACTGCCGTGCAGAACTTGGTAGAAAGGAGATTGAACAGAACGTCTCCAAAATATATGTGTAAGAAGAACAAGCTGGCAGCAAGGTAATAGAAATAAATTAGTCTAATGTGGCTCTGTTTTTAAATTTGTGGTGTTTGGTAAGACTAGTACGTTTTCTACCTCTTCTGGAACTTCCTCTGCAAAACCTTTCTGTAATGGTCTGAGTGCCTGCCTTCATCTTTACGACTGCTTTAACAAGGCAAAACATGAACTCCAATGTTCTCAACGTTTTGAACTTTTTCTTGCTTCCTTCCAAAAGATTATCTGCGTTCCACTGGATTCTGCAGCACTTAGTGACTCATGGCATGCTCTGATTCTAAGTATAGCTCTGCATCAGTGTGTTGGGTTTCTTTTCTCCTTTTTTTTTTTGTTCTTTTTTTTTTTTTTTTTTTTGAGTGTAGCCCTCTGGTGTGATGATTGCTTTTCTGCTTAAACCATGGTATGCCTCAGCAGGAAACTGGCTAGAGCTCCGTGTGTTTGGGTATAACAGAATACTTTCCTGGTTTGCATGTTTGTAAAACAAACCTGTTCGTTGCCTGTTTATAGAAAAGTGTTTCAGGGTTTAGTTGAAACACTCCACCCTGTTAGCAGGTGTTTAATGTACTGGGAGAGTGTTGGGCGGGCTCAGCTGACTCACAGAGGCAGGTGACGAGTTGCCCCTCACTGAAGTCAGTGGAAGGACTGCAGTTAACTCATTGGTAGCTAGATTTAGTCCTAGTTGCATCTCGTATTAAATTAAGTCCAGTCCTACAACTGGGACTAATAGACACCACTTAATTCATTTGTGTAGCTTCACTAAATTAGTTTGCAAGCTGCGTTAAATGTAGGTTGTCTACATTTAAGTCTTTTGAATCCAGCTGTGCAGGAAGAGAAGGCTGCCTGCCCTCAGCTTACTCTCAGCTGCTTGCTCTTGCTGCTTGCTGCCACCTTCTCCGTATCATCTCACCAGACTGCTCCTTTGAATTTTTATTCTGGAGTCAAAGGGAGGTGCGTTAGCAAAGATGTACAGCTTCATGCAGTTTAAGCTAACATGGTTTGTCCTGCCATTTTATTTTGGGATCTTTGCGTGACTGGTGCTGAGAAGGCAGTAAGTCTGGCAGGGGAATGATGAAAGCACAGGGCACATCTTAGAGCAGTAATCTCTTCTGCTGTGTGTTTAAGATGCATCTGTCTGCATTAAATTAATTTTATGTTGTAGGATTATAGTTAACCCTCAGTCCAGGTTTGACTCGTGTCACTATTTATGAAGTTAAGTATATATGTAATCTTTGCATAAGAGGGTTTTGAGACTGTAAGCTGTTTAGGCTGAGTAACATGCCATCTCATGTACACAGGCACCACTGAACTGAGCAAGGCAGAGCATTTGTCTTGGGCCCCTGAATGCTTATTTAAATAGGAGTGCAAGGTGGCACAGTTTTTTCTAGACACTGTACAGTCAGTCACAGTTTCCAGCTTTGCAAGTTGCTTTAGCCAAATTATTACTATTGGCAATAGTTCTCTGAAAAGTATACACACATATTGGGTTCCCTCTGACCAGTTATAGAATTACCTGATAAATAAATTGCCAATTTCAGTATGTTTTTTTCACTGAAATAATAACTCTTCTGTGTTTGCTGCTTTAAACAACTTCAGCATATATATTATAACCATACCAATTACTTCTGTTCAGACCCATTCTGTATCTTCATCAAGAGATAAAGTTAGCTAAGTTCTGTATTTATTTTTCTTTAAAGCTTATTTTCAAGTGATGCATGGTAATGTTTATAGAGCTATGGTAAGTTTGAAAGTGGAGGCAACTTCACTTCCCCTTTACAATGAACAAAAATGTTAATGAGGAGCACTACAGCCAAGAAGGCATATGAAACATCACTTTATTTAAAGCTACTTAGAACATCCATTTTTCATCTTCTCAAAGGAGCTTACGATGTGTTTCCTGTATGATAGTACTCTTTAACAGTTCATAGCTCTCATATCAGGAGACTGCAAAAAACAAGCTTATTTTTCATGAAAGTATTTTAGCTATGTTCTCAGTAGAATATAGAGAATGTGTTCGTTCATTTCCTCCTCCCACTCCAAAATGATTGCCAGCTGCAGGGCAAAGACTTCCTTTTTCTGTAGCTATACACTTTATACATTATCACCGTCTCTCATAAGTTCTGTGGAACCCAGTGTGGTATGTCAGAAATGACATGTGGTCCTTCACAAAAGCCACAAAATTTTCGCCTTTTAAGAATTCCCAAGCATTTATTTTAGGCAAAGATGCTTGAAAGAACAGACTTACTAAATGAAATAGTACAGCACGTCGTGAAGTTTTTATCCTTTACAGTGTCCTAAGAAAAGTCTACATTTATACCTACATTCTGCATTTCTCCTAAGAGAAAGTAGCACTGCTGGTAGTGAATAAAGAAGGAGAAACATACAAATTTTAAAGGCTAGATTACTTCAGAGATTGATTTTTGTCAACTTTTTAAAGAAGGTTCCCAGAAGTGGAATAAATGCACGGAAATGAGTTTTGCAGTGGAAAGTTCGTAGCTGTGTGAAATACAAATGGCAAAGGTGGTGAGAAGGCTGAGCCCTAAGTTGGTGGTCTTCATACTAAGTAACAGCCAGTTGTGCTCCTGTGAAAGCTAATCCTGAACATCTCAGAACATTTACTTTGCCACCATCTGGCACTGGCTGAATTGAGTTTCCACTTACGTGTGAAGAAATTTGAACAGTGTTTATACTTTCCTGTATTCAAAATGAGAGCCCTCTCCATACATAAGCTTTTCTTAAATCTTAGCCCTACATGTTGTTTACTCAGAAATCTGCCCTCTCATAAGACTGAATAGGGCTCTTTAAATGTAGCTTCTTATAGCTACGATGCTGTAGCTTTGCTGCCCCTCTGTTTTGTTAATTAATTTCCCATAAATGTCAGTGGAAGTACTCTGTGTGTGGTAATAGTCTTCACAGCTGACAGCTGATGGACTCCCAGAAATCTCATTCAAGTCATGTTTCCAGTCTTAATTTTTATAGTTTGGGGGTATTTTAAAAGAGCCTAAATTAGGCTAATGATTGAAAAAAAAAAAAAAAAAAAACACGCAAAAAACCAAAAAACCCCACAGTAACAGGCTTTGGCATGCATGGTGTGAATTTTCTGTCTTTCATTATCTCTGAGGGGATCACTCAGATAATGTTTCCCACACCTCCCGCTACCCTGTTAACTTTTTTGACCTTGACCCTGAGCCAGATGCATTTGCACCCCACTACTGGATGTCTTGCTACAGTTTATAGCAATGCAGAACTCGGGAAAGACGTTTCATCAGCTATCTCCTAATCTTTCTGGAAACCTTCATCTGTTGCGCTGGCACCAGATCCTTGATAACACTGTTGAATCTGCAGTACTAGTGTAGATGGGGAACCAGCTGGTTTTTTGCTGGCCTCTTGATTCTACCAGATGTGGTGGCAGAAAGGGATGTGCTAAGTCTATGTAAGTGTTCTCGTTATTGTTCATTCTGGGTGATTCACTGTAAAAAGAAAGCAGTTCTTTGTTGGTCAATGCAGTTAGTGGTCAATGGCTTGGGAAATAATGTCTTGTGGGCTGAGAAGAGAATCACTTAATTTTTGCAGAGCACGTACAACTTTTGAGAATCGTTGCCTTGCCTTTTGACAGGCTTTGCTGGTACTCCCGGATACCTTTCTCCAGAGGTGTTACGAAAAGACCCTTACGGGAAACCTGTGGATATGTGGGCATGTGGTAAGAAATTACTCTGAAAGATGATGTTCGGTCCACCGTAAAGTATTTTAAGGGAGAGAGATGATGTCTAGAACACCTTATTTTTTGCATCAGATAATACATGTATAGGAAAATTCAGTCTTAATTTTTAGAAGAGGTAATTTTTTGGTTTTCTACCAGCTTTCTTTTTTTTTTTTAATTATTTGTGAAGATGTGTTACCATGGCATTCTTGGCTGTGTCTACACAACACACTTTTCACCAAGTATTAAAAAAATAGCTGCAGGCACATGATGCCTAACTAGTTAGAAAACATAACAATTCATACTGTGAGCTAGGCCCTAGTTTTGGTTCACAAGCAGCCTAAAATCCAATCTGTTCATATAATATAACTGCAGTTTTAAACTGTGAAACAATGTTTTGTGAACTTCAGTACAGAGCGATTACTTTATCATCCAGTTCTTGAAACAGTGTGGTTTAGCGTACTGCCAAGTGGGGGCTAGCTAGCTGAGAACAATTGGTGGTTTCCTAATTTTACTTCTACGAACACTTACTTGATGGTATTTATGAAAGCATTTTCCTTTAGTCACAGTGAATCCTCTCTGCAAGACTAGCAGATGGACTTTTTAATATCCTATTGAGCATGTATTTATAGAGATAAATTGAGTTGCCTGAATTTTCATTGCATGAGATTAGTTAAAACACAATTTTACAGGTACCAGTACAAACCATGATAAAACCAGAGGTAAAGAATGCATTTTCCTAGAACGTTCATGAACATTGGAAAATATTTCTCCAGCCAGCAGTGTGGTCATTACTGCCATCACTGTATAAGAGATTATCTTGTAAACCCTACATTTACTGTTTTCTCCAGTATGAAGGGAATATTTTTCAGTAGCTAGGATAATACTAATGAGCCATTTGTTCTACATGCTTGTCAGATGCGAAACACATTTCTGGGGTTTGTTTCGTGAAATCATATAATACTACTGTGGATTTTCTTTAGGTGTCATTCTGTATATCCTCCTGGTGGGATATCCTCCTTTCTGGGATGAAGACCAGCACAGGCTTTACCAGCAGATCAAGGCTGGTGCTTATGATGTATGTACTGTACTCTGTCTATTCAATTATTTTTAATGTACTTCTAAACAGGCTTTCTAGAGTGAAAAGTAAAATCAGAATTATTTCCTAAATACTTTTTTTATTGCTTATTTTTATGAACCACTCAATATAGTAAATACTGCTTTAGTAACATGAACCTTATTGGAACGGGAACATCCTATGCTAATTTAAGTCTGATTCCCCTATGGCTCCAAGTTTTTGTTAAGTCTGGTCCTTGTATAAATCATGCAAGCTTATGTAATCCTGACAAGCTTGTTCAGACCTCTCTAAGCTCCCAGGGACCTGTGTTTTTCCTTGTAGTTTATCACTTCAACCAGTCAGTTATTCTAAATTGTTTTTAAGAAGTCTTAAGCTTCCTAAACATACATCTTGATGCTGTTGTATTGACCACCTTTGGAAATAGAAGCTGCTATAGAGCATTTCAAAAGGAATAGTTTCATTAATTACGTGTATTCCAACAAAAAACATTACAGCTGTTGGTAAGTAAGAGCTGATGATTTGGTGACATTGTGAAGTTTGAAACATCATCTATTTATATTACATTAAACAGACAGAAGGCTGTTCGTCCTCAGCTTTAAGTAATTTGTCAATGATGAAGTGAAAAAGACACAACCTTGTAATTTTAAGCTCTTATTTGCTTCCAGTCCTGGGTGGTGATGGCTGAAAAAAGGGAGTTGTTATGCTATGGCCTTTTACTGAAAGTAAACTTATGGTCTGTCAAGTCTTCTTCCTGGTGAACAAGTAATCATACAGTAACAAATGGGGTGACAGTGGGGAATTACGGTTTCAGCCCAGAGGGCAAGAACTGAGGTGCAGAGACTGAGCTATGCACCTTGCATTGGACAGACATAATACATACTTGTGATGTACTGTGCCAAGGTAATATCAAATCCCTGTTGTCTAAGAATAAACATTTTTAATATTGGAAAACACAAAATCCTCCAGGTTAAGGTATGTTCACAAAAGCAGTTTAGGACATGGAATTTTTTAGTTTCATTTGCTTTTGAGCAGGTGGTTTGGGTCGCACATATAAATACTTTACTGAGCATGGAGGTGTTAAATTCGTAACTGGTTAGATTTGTATACCATAACTATACAGTTAGCATTAAGGTTTACATTGAAAGAAAGCAAACAAGGAGTTTGAATAATAATGCTTAGAATTTTTGTCTTTATTAAAAAAGAAACTGGGACCGTATTAAGTGCTGTATGAACATATGCCTCTCAGACAACTAGAATTTGTTATTTTGTCTGCTGTTGTTATTTTATACTATGAATTTTAGCTATGAATTTCAATTGGCATTATTGCAAATAGAGAAATACTGTCCATTCGAGCCAAATAAACAACAAGTCAAAACAGTATAGAAGAAAAACATTATTTATAAAACTGGCTATTTCAAACTTTTTTAGTTGTGGTGAACTGCATTTTTCCCCTTAAAGCTGGTTGGATGTACTAGCCATCAATGTTACAGAAGTAGTACCACTAAGTATCCTTAAGTAAAATTGTGTAAAGATTATACAAGTTAATATACACAAAGGTATTTTTTTCTTAAGTTTCCCTCACCAGAGTGGGATACAGTGACTCCTGAAGCAAAAGACCTTATCAATAAAATGCTTACCATCAATCCAGCAAAACGTATCACAGCATCAGAAGCACTAAAGCATCCATGGATCTGTGTAAGTAATTTCTACAGATTTAACAGGATAGTTCAGCAGACAAATCAGCTTACAGTTTACTTCAGCACATAGTGAAGGTGTTCAGAGGATAATTTTTATCCTTAGTCATGCAGCTGTGTAACTAGGGGAGTGTAAAATTGTAATTATACAGATACAGTCAATAGTGTCACATATTGAGGTCTCAGCCTGGGATAAGATTTTTTTAAAGAAATGAGCTCTGGTGCCTTGATTTTGTCATGCAGAAGTTCACTGCCAAAATTAGACCATTATTTTCGATTCTCAGAGAAAAAAAAAAAAGTACAAGGAAGTAACTTTTGAGCTAAGTAATGCTTTGCATCTTCATTTCCCTGTAACCATTATGATAAGCATGAAATGTAAAGGTGGGAAATTAAGGGACTTTTTAATAAAAAGTTAATTTGCAGTTAGCAGAGGCTACCTGGCTGTTACTGGATCCGGGACTACTTTCCAATTCTCAGTGCTTTCTATACTTTGACTTTGCAGGTAGTCTGGGCTGATACTTTGAAAGTCACAAGACATACAGCTGGTTCCCAGCTCTTTATTCATTCCAGTAGGCTGCATTATCTTGCCTTTAAAATTGTGATGCAAATGAAGTTGAGTTAAAGGGAAAATGCAGATACTGCTGAATTTCCTCTGAAAATATTTCCTGCTGCTGTACCTCACCTAGTATCACTAATGCTAAGGAAAAGTTTCCTTAAAACACATTTCCCAAAATCATAATTCAGAATGTTACTTTGATTACATTTATACAGCATAATCCACATTCTAAGATTTTGTGGGTTTCTTAGTCCCTGTTTCTTTCAAGAGGACTTCACACATGGAAAAGGCTGAGTAAAATGAGACCTTGGTTTTGTTGATTTGGAAATTTCCCAAATGTGTAGAAACCTGCACACAGCGATAGTCAGACGGTGTTGGACTATGTGGGTTGTAATATGTATATTGTAGAGTAAATAGAATGCTAGACGTCTGGCTGGGTGTGTTAAAATTATTATTTCCTTCTTCTCTTAGCAACGTTCTACTGTTGCTTCTATGATGCATAGACAAGAGACTGTAGACTGCTTGAAGAAATTCAATGCAAGAAGAAAACTAAAGGTAAGAACAAAAACTTCTGCAAAGATGAGTAGCTAATTTTGGAAAGATAAAAGAATATTGCCTTGTGGTCCATGTGTAGAAACAAATGGTCCCTAAGCAATTTTTTTTCTGGAATATTATACTTAAATTAACTATTTGATAGATGATTGGCTTTTGGCATGAGGATCTTAAAGTTTTCATGACAGTGGATAAAACATAGCATAATTTTTTTGGATTCAAAATAGTAACAATGATCTTCACTTATACACATTAAAAATATTTTGTTGAAGGAAAATGCTTAAGGTTATTATTTTACATCATCCTTTGTTTTCTCCTGACCAGACAGAAAAACTTTGCAGATGTGAGCTTTTCAAATTAGCACATCAGAAATAAACTCTTCTTCCCACCTAAAAAAATACCTACGCACATTAGCAAAGTCTGTTTCATATTCAGATATGTATTTTGCTGATAATTACTGTGCCTGTGAGTGCTCATGGTTTGTGCATTACATACCCACAACTGGTAAATGTTTGAGATTATCAGGATTGCTGATAAGTGTGCAATGAAGAATAAATTACAATTCATGCACCCATGACATCACCTAGGATAGGTAATGCACAGACAGTCCATTCTTTCAGGGTTAATTTAGTAATTGATGTAATTTACAAGTGTGTTTTCCTTTTTGTTGTGTCGTGTTCACATTCAGAATTTTACACAAGTGTGATGCTAATTTGAGAAAATGTATATGTACACAGGGGGCCATTTTGACAACTATGCTGGCTACCAGAAATTTCTCAGGTATGTTCATTGAACTCCAAAATAATACGGTCTTTATGTTCTGATGTCTGTGATGACTGAGATTAATTAGGATTCATTAGTACAGAAAGATCTTTGTTATTCAGGAGCATCTAAATGTGATGTATCTTTTAATTGTTTCCTTTGCAAACAAGAGAATTTAAACTACTTGGGCCAAAAAGAATCTCTTGTAGATGCCAGTCTAATTTTTACTTTTTTTTTTTAGTGCTGTCTGTCAAAAGACAGTGTTTTCCTGTCTGTTTTGGTGGAGGAAAATTGAAAACAAAGCATATAGCTCCACATGCACAAGTATCACCAAACAACATTTAAAAACTTATTTTTAGATACCTAAAATATCATTCCAGGATTCTGCTGCATCTTGTGTTTAAAAAAAAATAATAAATGTTTATTCTTTATTACTTTGCTAAGCAGTAAGAAACACAAAATGAGTCCTTTTCATTCTCTTCTAATCCCTAGCTTGATATACAAGAGATGTTTCCTCTTTATGAAATAAAATTTTGCAGTGATATTCCTGGAGATTCAGATCTTTACACTAAACAAGTTTTAATAGCAAAAGCTAAAATAAGCTTGCTGTAGAGTTAGAATTGTCCTCAATAGTAGTATTGCCAAAATTTTGATGCTATGCGGAATTTGTCATTTTGCCATTTGAGATTTCGAGTGAATAGTGAAAAAGAATGTCAAATTTAAAAATCAGTAATTTTACATACCCTCCTACTCTGTGACGTAACTGTTGGAGTGTAAGATAAATTAACTTACGGACAAAAACATAATAGTGCTTTGGGTATGTTTTTAATAATAATAACCACTGAATCATCCAAAATAAACATAGTATTTGAAGTATAATTTTATTCTTAGTTAATTTCCTATATTTAATACACACCTATAACACAGAAGGCTACATTTATGTAAATTACACTGGATCAGTGCTTAATGAATTGCCAGTATCTGCCAATTCATTTTAAAGGTGGGAATGCTGTAGGCTGCAAATTTTGTGAAAATGAGTGATTATTAAATATCAAATATATCATTTATCATCACCTTTCATAACCGTCACTCTCTATGTATATGTAAGAGTCAATTTCAACTTTCATGAACCAAAAAAAGCTGAAGTAATACTAAAAGAGTATTTCAGCATGAAAAGCAGACAGGGTTTTTGGCTTTGTTTCGGATTTTTTTTCACCTGTCATCTCTGTTTTACACCACAATGACCCATATTTTTCCTTGATGACATTTTATTTTTTAAGTTGTTTATTCATTGTATTTCATTGCAAAGCATGCTTTTGAAGGTCATTTGTCCATAACAATGTGGTTATAAAAGTGTTTTATTTTCCTTTTTCTTTCTTCCTTTTATGTGGAATGTATATTTCTTGTGAGGTAAGACCCTCAGCACGTGAAAGGAACATCTTTTTCCTCTTCTAAATCAAAACTGCTGTTTGTCCTAAGTCACTTTAATTTCTACATGTTGTCACAACACCATTTCTTTTCAGTTTGCTTTCTGGCCTGTTAGTGCTGCCTTAGGTTTTATTTATAGCTATTGCTTGTAGTTGCAAGAAATCTTTCATTGTGGGCTTAATTTAGAACATGCTAATTGCTTCGCTACTGCAAATCCTTTAAATATTTGATTTGTATGCAGTATCTGTGCTTAAAGAAAGATGCATCAAAATATTATTAAAAATACATTCCAAGCCAAAACCAACAAAGGCAGTTGAATATGGAATATGTCCTGTAACATGAAATACTGCATAATAATCCATACTAGGCACATTTTGAAGGACACGCTGGCAATGCCATAAACACAGTATTTGTAATTGTTGCTTTTGGTGCCCTCATTTTACTGGCTTTCATTTAATTGTTTACATATAATATGTAATGTTTGTTAAGCATTAAAAGAACTCAGAAATTTTGTGCACAGATTTAGCGAAAGGACCTAGGTAGTTATCAACAGCAGCTTATAAGAATTAATTGATGTTTTCCCATATTTTTATAAAGGCTGATGGTATAAAGCAGGCTTCTAAGGCAATGAACTTCTGGTTTTTTTGTTCTTAGGTTTTAGAAATAGCCCCCCCATTTGCTTTCCCTAAACGAATTTCTGAAGTTAATGGAGCGCCCGCAATATTTGTAGTAGTGTAAAATCTAAAGCCATGTTGCATCAGGTCCTGTAAGCACACGTTGCAACAGGATGGATCCTATCTCAAAAATACATGTAAACCAGCTAATTTTCAATATTAATTTATGATGTTTCTGTAAATGAAAATATAATGCAGGCAAATTTATTTTTGTTCATGTTAGTTGTATATCATAAGCCTTGTGATAGTTTTAATGGCAGTGTTGACTGATGTCCATAATTAATAAACCACATTTAGAGGGCTGATACATTAATGACATTATAAGCATTAACCTGGCTTCTCTTTCCAGTTTTTTTAATGTAAAAAACAGAGTAATGGACATCAGTTATTTCCGTGCCATTTCTGAGGTGATCTTACATTTTCTGTACTCTGAACCACAGCTAAATGAGCACTTAATGCAGATGCAGCCAGATAACAAGCCACAAGTACAAAAATTAACTTCAAGTTTAAACCACATGTTCAATAACTCCAGCATCCTCAGCGTGTTTGAGCATCTTTTGACTTGCAAGGTCCAACTGGTTTGGGGTTTTTTGTTTTAAAGAGGACGATGTCAGTAATGATGGGAGCTCTGTGTCAGCCCTGTCTCCTTTCGGTTATGCCAGTTTGTTAGCTGCAGCATTTCCCTTTCAGAAAGGCTTCCTACTCCTGAGCAAAACAGCATATACAGAACAGTACTTTCTTACAGCCTAAGCCATGGTACGCTTTCTGATAGGAAGATTGGGCCATAAACAACAATAAAAAGAAAAAATGCCAGGCTTGTTTTGTTATTTATTATTATTATTTGAGTCTTTGACAGTGAGTCATGAATCATTTACACTTTAGTGAAGTATGTTTGAATGTGGTAGATCACCCAGCATGTATTTCTGCTGTAAACGTTTTCAGGTTCAGAGCTGCAGCATGCTTGTCTGCACATTAGCCCTCCAAATTTAGTAATTTGGAATGATTTGGCCCCATTCTTGGTGCCACATTTAAGTGGTGAAATTTAGAGCCTAACACGTGGATAATGTTATGGCAAGCAAAATTTTGCCCAACAGTCCCCGCCGCTTTGAAGGAATTTGATCAGTGTGAGACATAATTCAGAAAATAACAGCTTTTTCTTCTATAGAAGTTGAAGCAAAGCCTACCATTTAACTCCCAGGAAGCACTCCTCCAAAGCAACACACTGCTAGCAAGTTGTTCTTCCTTTCTTATTTGCAACTTCCCTGACTTTTCACGCAGGGTGACTGATGCTGTTATGGTGGGAAATCCCCCCAAAAACATTGCTCAGAGATGCTTTTTTAAAACCCAGTTTACTTTTCGTTAGGTGGAATAGATAGTATTGTACCTCAGTATGCTCTTTAGATACCTTACTGATCTGATACTGGTTATTTTTATGTCACTGTCATATCAATAACAACATTACGATACCAGTGGGCTCTGCAAACACCTGCTCAAAGTCTTGGCCATCAGAATAGTACTTTTTCATAGCTGTATAAAACTATCCTCATCAACAATTATAAACATACTGCAGTTGAAAAAGTAAACGTATCCAAAGCTGCTTCTTTAACACAACCTGCTTCCATTTCCTCTGTGCCACCCAAGGAGGTCTCTGCTTGTATAAGCAGAGTTCACCTACAGCTTTAATCAGTGGAAAAAGAGATGTATAATCTGAAGTGTTGTAGTTTCTTAAATATTTCGTTTTCTATACTCAGCAACAAAAAGGGGAAATAAAAGCTAAAGTGTATCTGCAGCTGGGAGGCAGTGGGGCTTTGCTGCCAGCTGGTTGACCTCAGTGGTAACCACCTGACACTGAAATTATTTGTCTCGTTTTACAGCAGCCAAGAGTTTACTGAAGAAGCCGGATGGAGTTAAGGTAGGTTAAACATGTGCTTTAAAATACATTTTATTAGTCACCACCTATCTCTAACTTCTGCCAGTTTTTGGATTTAATTATTGGTATTTCTTTCCTTTATAGAATTTGTTAATAAGTGCTTCTTACAGTGTATTTGAAGTGATTGAAGTCAGTAGGTGAAGCTTAAAAGTGCAATAAAAGAGATATTTGGGAAACGATTTTAATAAGGAAGATAGAAAACTACGGGAGAAAGTGTTTTTCTTGCTATTTTAATGAAGCAATGAATGTGGAATTAACATCTCGGTGTTATTGATTAGCTTATAAATATAAATAATGGTTTGGTGGTGGGCATGTTAGTTTTTTAGGTATCAGTGTTTATCTGCAGCTCTATTGCCGCCATGTTTCCCCTTGACTTTTCACTAGATTTCATAGAAGACTAAAAAGTTGTCTGGTAGGCTTGGCTCCACATAAGGTGTATTCTGCCAGATGTACTTGCTATATTTGGCAGAACTTGAGGGGTTTACTCTCTCAACAAATGAGCTCATCCTGACCTCATAGACCTTGCTAAGAAGGGAACATTTTGGCAGCTTTCATACACGATTTAGAGCTCCTGTTCTCATGTCAGCAGAACCTGCAGGAGGAGAGATGCTTCACAAATGAATGTTCTGGATACATACTTTGAAAAACAGCCAGAAAAAAAAAAAACCAGCAATGAAAAATATTTTCTTTCTTTTCTTGAAGGGCTCCTGAAGACTAAAATAAGTGCCTCTAGCTTTCATTATATCATTCAAAAGATATTATGTGCTCTGTGTGTTTACTCAGAAGCGTGTCTTTGACCTGAATTTTAATTTTTTATTTAATCTTTTTACTTTTAACAAAACAGTGTACACTTGAATACCAAATATTTGTTCCTGTTCTCCCACATATGCGCACTCTTCCTATCAAAAAAATCATGAGATTGACTTAAAATGGAGTACACTAGGATTTCAGTGCTTCTCACGGTCAAGTAGAGATATCCTAGCTATATGGAGAAGCACACATTCAGTACTGTCATTCCTGTGGAAATTGCTTTATGTGTTTCATTGTGGAATATATAAATTTTATGTACTCTATCTGACCAGCTTTTCCTTTTTAAATATCATTCCTCCTACAGGTCTACGATGGTATTTCTTATATCTCAGTTTTGATTATAATATTGGAAACAATTGTTGCCAAAATTTTGCCTAAATTATATTTGTTGGGATTTGATACTTTGGTTTTCAGCACATTTGATGGGTCTGCTGTTTGTCTGCATGGTCATGTGGAGCAAAGGGAGTAAATTTACATCTGGGGAAGTCTATATTTTTCCACCCCTTTCTACAGCTTTAGCTGTCTTTTTCTTTTAATAATAATAATAATTTTAAAAAAAGCCAAAACAGAAATATACTGTACTCCATGCATTGATACTTCAAATCCAACCAGTCACATTTTCTTCTTTTCCTTTCTCTCTGACTGGTCAATTCAGAAAAGGAAGTCCAGTTCGAGTGTTCAGATGATGGTGAGGATCTTTATCGACAGACTTTTTTTCCTCCTGTGAAACATTCACACTTAGAAATCAAACAGTTGCATTTAGTTCTGTTAACATACCGTGAAAAGCTGCAAGACTTTAAAGTACAATCTTGTGAATTTTAAGCCTGCAGTTGCTATCTGCCATCCACAGTGAACTGTTCTGCAGTTCTTTCAATCAAGTTTCTTAACCTGGGGACATACAAAAATGAAAAAGTAGATGTAACATGGGCCAATGCAGCTGTCCTTAGTAAATAAAAATAGTAACAAAATAGTAGTCTTATAACAGCCCTCTATTAATTTTTAAAACCTCCTTATTTTAAAAACTAATAGTATTAATATCATAAAATGTAACACAAACCACATTGCACAGTGAAATTTATTTCTTTAATGGAACTACTGTAGACCAAGATGCCATGCTAAATGCTCAGGAGTGAAAAAAACCAATTTCACAGCCTTTCCATACTACACTTTCCCAGCTAACTTCCTTCACAGCTCAGGGCTTTGGCACAAGATGTCCCAACTGACAGTCAGTCTCAATAACTTCTCTTCCTCCTCAGCCTGCTCTGCAGTCTCGCGTTCATTAGGCCTCTGTGATCCCACACAGCAACTTACTCTATTCCTGTTTATTTAATGTTTTGGATTTGACTTTTGTGGTGTGTATGATGATCAGCTGTGATGTGCCAGCCAGCTTCTGTTGCTGCTGCTGTTAGAGAGAAGGCAAATACCCCTCCTCCACACCTTTCACTATGTACTCTCCTTGAAAAGCAAAAATTGCAGGTCAGGGCTGAGCAGACATGTAGTTATGTAGGCAAATAATCTGTTTTTTGGATGAACATAGAATTTCAGTGACAGAGTATCAGCGGTAGCAGTGTCCAAATGAGGGTTACCAGAAAGGTACTGTGGGGACATCTCTAGTATCCCAAAGACAAAGCGTGCTTCAACTTTTTATTACAGAAGTACCATGTGAAAGATTTAAGTCCCACAATACGGGTTTTGTTTCTTAAAATATTTTTATAATATATTGAAAAAAGACTAGTAATAATTCTACAGTCATGCCAAGCTGTTGGGAGCATTTGTGTGTGTCTCTCTTGCACTACTGTCAGACCTAAGAGAGTGGCTTTTGACCAGCGATGCATGAGTATAAAAGTTGTCCTACTTTGCCACAAATAGCAGGTCACCACTTAAGCACAATTCAACTTTAGTATAACTGTTTCATATGAAAATATTTTACTCCTTTTGGAATCATTTTCCTTTGCTGTTAAAAATAGATGAAAAACACACCACGTGTGTTCCTGTATTAATAAAAGCACGTGTATCTGTTCTGTGAGAGAGAAAGTATACAGGTTTATTGCTGTTTTCTCTCTTTAAGTTTCAAAGGCTTTTACCAAGTTCTGTTTACACAGAAGAAATAGCTGTATTTTGAATCACATTCTCTCTTTCTGCCTTTACTAATGAATGTTGTATTCTCAATATCTTACTAAGAAATTTGGATGTATTTCCTGCAGTTTTCAGCAGTAGCTATAATGGATATTGTTTATTTTTATAGGACTTTCACCAAGGGAGTATGGACCCAAGCCTGCTCTCCTTACTCAGGCAAAATTGGAATTGAAATTTGATTAACTTATTTTCATTATGTATTCAACAGCAAGCATTCATTTGGCATAGCACTTTTTTTTTTTCTTTTTGTATTACACTACTACTGAATAGAACTGTATGGAATCTGGTGAAATCTTCATTTCTTTACTCGTGTTTTTGCTTTATGTCTCTCTGCCTTTTGTTAGGGCCTTCTTATTTGTAGTCTGTTGATGACTACACTGTCCTAAAAATAGGAACTTGTAGTTATAACATGATGTGTAATTTTCTCTTGTTTTGTAAGATTTAGTATGCTGTCGAGCAATGTCGTATAGGTTCTCACTATTCCAAATGCTCCTGTAGAACTTTAATTTACTGAAGTGGTTGGGGCTTTTGTAAAGTTTTTCCTGAGTAAGGAGTTCAGGTTTTGCCCATCTCACAGTCCCATAAATACCAAAGCAAGTTAGTTGATATATAAAATACTTGCTAACACTTACATCTGCCCATGTATGACTTTATGCACAAATGTATTTATTCTCTCCTTGTCTTGAGTTCAGACACTGTTGCAACTTACGGCTGTAATTGTGCATAGGTAAATGAAAGTTACCAGACAGTAACACGCTGAGTTGGAGCATAAACACAACACTTGGAACACAATAATGACTCGTATTTTCTCTTAATGACAATTTCTGTAGAAAGACCACTGTTAAAAGAATAGTTTTCTCACCCAGCTGCTGTAGAGCACTTGAACTTTGATTTTAAATCAAAGAAAATTATTTTTATTCTGTGTGGGAGAATGGTTCCTATTAAATATTACTAAATAACATTTAGTGTCAATATAGTGTCCCCTGACATCAGCCAACAAGATTATTTTATATTATTCAAAGCCAGTTAAATGCTGGTTAAGATAAGGAAATTTGCAGTCTGTAATTAATGCAAATCCTGTTGACATTTCCATAATCTAGACATACCCTGAGTAAGATTCAGTTCAGCTGCAGGCTTAATTTCTGCAAGCAACATGTCAGCTGCCACACCTGTACCAAAGCAAAATAACCATCAAGAACTGCTCAAGTTCCGTGAGTTTCCCCAGTGGTTCTAACTCCTGAAGGCTCGAATTTAGCAAAGCCCTTGGCACAGACAAAACTTAAATCTTAGCCTGCATGCTGAGAAGCTGACCACTTCATCTGAGGCTACAGAGTCATCAGGAAGCTTAAATCACAAGTCAGATGTTTCATACAGAGCTCAGTTTGGTCCTCTGTTCTAGGAGTTCCTCTTTCTTTATGCCTTTTCATATATGTTACTTAGTATATTGCTATTTTCTATTTGGTTTAGAAAGGCTTTTCTTTTAGAAGAAAAACCACCAAATCTTGACCCCAAAATTGCTATAGTTTCTTTAAATGAAGAAGTTAATTATGGTTTTATAAAAACCATTAACAAAACAATTTTGGACTTTCTACCTTGGTTTCACACAGTTGTTATGAAGTACTGTGACTAGAAGGTTCAGTAGAACTTTTGGGGTTTTTTTTGATCAAAGTCTTTCCAGACAATATATATGTATACACTCGGTTCTGCATGCTGCTTTGGACTGCTCTTGTTAAAATTAGACATGACCAAAATGTACATAATACTTTTTCCTAATTATTGTTAAAGAAAAAAATCACATTTTTCAAACTAGTTTTACTGTACTTTAATCTTGCTTCTTAGTGCATGTAACAAGTGGCTCGGTACATTATTTTTAGTATTTCTGTTCTTTTCATACCATGGTATTTATGAAAGCTGAATCTTAAAAATGGATTTAAAGAATCAGATACGTTTAAACTTATTGCTAAACAGTTTCATTTGAATTAAGAGTGTGTATAAGTAAATACCAAAAGTCTTGTAAAGGTGTAGTGCTGTGCTAAGCCTAAAAATCAACATGAAACCTACATGTAAAGTTAAGCAGATGTGTACTGATTTGTGGAGTAAAGCTACAGATACTATAGTGTGAAACCTTACACTTTCAGGTTATAGTACCGAAATCAAAAGGCTGACACACAGTTACTGCAGGATTCTTAAGAGTGCAAAAAATCACAGCTGCCTATTATTTTTGTCTAAAATAACACCAGAAAGGCTAAAGGGGCATCAGCCTCTTTCTAGCATCAGTTGTATTTATTCAGATCAGGAATCAGTTATATTTATTCAAATCTGCTCCCAGAAGCCAGTAGAACATATGTATAGATGTCTGGAGAGCTGTGAATAATCAAATATTATTTATGGTAGTGATAGGTAATCAGAAATAAAGAACAACTGGGTGCTGCTATTTAATGCAGTTGCACGTCAAGAAAACACAGTGACTATTTAGGTCTTTGTTCAAACCCATATTACTTCTTTACTCCTCTGATATGTGATTAGCAGCTACCTAAAGGCTCCCTGTTCTTTTAAGTGCCGCAGCTGAAGTCATCTCTGCCTTCATATAGTGCATCTGAAAACCTGTAGCTAGCATGTTTGGAGAGTTTGCAGCTAGCTACTGGATCTATTGCTAGCGTTCTTTCAAGTTCATAACTTCATCTTTCTGTGATTCTTTATTTCCATATCTATATCTATATATAGATATCTATATCTGTATATAGATGTTCTATACAGAGAGATATAGATACGGTGCCTACCGTGAGTTCTAAGGCCTGTCTGTTTCTATTTTCTGCATACCTACAGATAAACAACAAAACGAACGTGGTAACCAGCCCCAAGGAAAATATTCCTACCCCGGCGCTGGTATACCTGGAATCTTCCTTCTCATGCTATCTTGAAGTTTTTGACTGTTTAACTGTTTTCTGTTTGTTCTTCCTTTTCTTTTCTTTTCTTTTTCTTTTCTTTTTCCTGCATTTACTCTGTTTGCTTTCTAAAAACAGTTTTTGGAAAAGCTTTTTGTTTGAATTATGCTTTTTTTATTTTTGTGAGGAAGTCCATTAGACCATGTTCATTGATAGAAAGTATTACATGGAAGCTGGATGCGGTAGAGTCATAGCATTTGTAACTGTAGTTGAATTTTTTGCATGCTGTGCCAGAAAGTGAGTAGAATGCGCTTTTATGTTGCTCTTAGCTCTTTGCCTGATGACTGTTTCCATATTTTCAATGCTAACCTTTTGCAGGGGGGCGGGGGGGGGGCGGGAGAAAAAGCAGCTCTGTTACTAAAAAGCAGCTCTATTACTTTCTCTGCTTTGTTTTAGTATAAGTATTGATATCAAGGAGAGCTAACAGGATTATTGCTAGGCTGCCATAAAATAGACCTTATTCAGATTTTCGTTTCATATTTCCTAAAACTCAGCAGGACTTTTAAGTCTTCACTGGGATCAAGAGGCTTTTAGTGCTGAACATTTTCGCTTGTTTTTCTTACATTTAAATCTGCAGGTGATGTTACTCATTATTAAGCTCCATTTAGGAACATACTACCAATCGGAGCGCTGTTCATGAATGTTTCTATTGCAGTCTTGCTTTTATTAGTAGCTCCTAATTGTTAGGCATACATGTATCACAAGGCTCACAAATACAAATGCCAGCACGTAAGTGCCCAGTTTGGTGAGGTATTGTTTCCTGTATGCCTGCATACATAGCCTTGAAAATGTAGGTAATTCACACTCATCAGCAGAGATTTTTTCCTCTGGAGCTTTTGTGCGCAGCTGGCACTGCAGCACACATGGCTAAGTAGTTTCTAAGGACCAGTTAACAGGTTTCGTGCGTGAGTGTATGGCAGTCTGTTCCCAGACATAGCCATGCACAATAGTCCATGCTGAAAGTATCTGCCATTTCAAAGATTATTTGATCTTTTTTTTTTTTTAAGGGAAAAGGATTTGGGGAAACGACACTTGAAAATGATGCCAAGATTTCTCTTGCTTGCTTTGATGCTGCTCTGCCGGGGCAGCAATTGCCAGTAAACTGTGTCTTCCAAACATAGTAGCATTTAGAGGTAGTTAACTCATCCTTAATCCTTATTGATTCTTCTGTATTTTTATTTGATTGCATAATACTAATACAAGCAAACATGCTTAAAGAAGAGAAGTGATTTCTGGCCACTTTGTCTGTCCTGGGCTGGACAGGAAAATGTGCCAAGCAAAGAGCCTCTGCAGGTCTCCAGAGTTTCAAAGCCCTGTATACATTGGTTCTGAATAAGGTCTCTGCATGCTGCTGCATTAGGTGAGATGGTCTTTTTTGCTGGCTTGCTGTTGAGGAAATCTGTATTAGAGACATCCAGTTTCACCCTCTGGGTAAGAGTTAACATTTGTTTTAGCTCATCAGTGTTCAGCGTTTGTGAGCTGGCTCTTTTTGCACTCCCTCACACTAATGAGAATGTATTTACCAATGGGAACTCTTTTTCTCTTTATTTTGTTCTTGCTCAGGAGCCCCAAACTACAGTAATCCACAATCCTGATGGAAATAAGGTATTCAGAAAGAATCAGCTCCATCTTGCTTTTCCACACCACACATCCCATCCACTATTCCACAGCAAAATAGGGCCTTTCCAGGAATTTATGAAGGAAAATCTCATTCCTGCATTTGTTACACCTGGTGTCTCTTGAGCCTGTTTTCATCTGTGTTCATCTGCTATGTGTGTCCTGCTGATCGCTGAGCTTCTGAAGCTCTTGGGGGAGTCGGTAGCGACTGGCAGAGTTCAGTACCCTGTGCAGCTAGGCTCGGGGAGCGTCATATCTCTCTCATTTCAGCCAAAAATGCTGCAGTCTGAGTAAAACCAAAGAATGCTGTTCTAAGAGTGCGGTGAGATTATACTGACAAGTTTTATGTGCAGTTGTCACCTTAGATAAAGATGTTATTTCCGTTTATCCCATCTGCTGTTTCTTAGCATGCTTACACACCATGTTGTGACGTGTCTTTTGCACAGGACTTTGGTTTTCTTCCATAACATCACTGAGCAGTTTAAAAAAAAAAAATAACATTTCAATTGACAAAGAGGTCTTTTGATTTTTATATGTTTTCTTCACGCTCTTTTCTTTTTCTTGTGTATTGTGATGTTTGCGTTTGGCAGCTGATTCCTAAAACGTGTTTTGTTTTGTTTTTTTCATGCATGGACTTGAAAATGGCCAGGAAATATCATCATTTTCATATAACACATGTTCCTAGGTTTTCTGGAAAGAATTTACTCGTCAACAAAAATGTCACTATTTACAGTCTTGACTTAAAGAATTGACAGTTCATTTATCTAGTCTTAACTCCTTGTGGTTATTTCATACGAGAAGGATTGAATCTGAGTGCAAAAATAACGCATGCAGACATTTCTTGAGCATGAAAGTGCTGATGGTGTGTATTGTGCTTGTATATCCCATTCCTTTGTGTACCTTGCATCTGTCAAACATAGAGCTTTTATTTTCGTGTTACTACTCTTTCAGCTCCCCAAGTCTAAACTCGTAGGCAACAGCCAGTCTGTGTTTGAACCCTAGTCTAATTTTTATCACTGAAATCCACTAAAGACCAGGAAATCCAGATAAACTATTGGCGTGACTACATCTACTTGACTTTATTGTGTAATCATAGCAATTAAGATACTGGATGTCCCAAAAGGTCACAGCAAACAAGCAAGCAACTTAACGCGGAATGTTACTCCTAAATTTGAAAGACTGATTGTTGTATTATGGCAACTGGAGTGGATACTTCAGTATTACAGGCTACATCTGCCGTCTGAGCTTGTGCATGGTGTTTACAACTTGTGTTTGTGTGGGGTTTTTGTTTACTTATCAGTACTTTATCTAATATTTTAAGTGATAGAGCACAATATATCTGTGTGGAGTGAAATGTCTAACATCACAGCCAGTTCAGAAAAAGCATGGTGACTTGTTCAGTTTTGTGTGTATGTGTGTGAGTTAATTTCATGTAGTTTTATTTATGGATGCAAATACATTTTGTTTTTTTAAGGTCCGAGTAACACATTAGCTGTTTTGAACATTACTTCAGCTCAGCCTTGTGAGGACACAGTAAAAAAAGGGCACTGACAAATTTACCTTTTATTATTTAATGGTAAAATCCTTTTAAGAGTTAAATACAGTACCAGTCCTATCTTCTGTCTCTCAAATAAAAATAGCCCACAGTTAATCCTTTTTACTATTGAGCTGTGAATAAAAAATAATTATATTGATTCTACTTTTCAAGAAAGTACACAATTGAAAAAAAAAAAAAAGAGTCTGAAATCTTTCCAGCTTTCTAAAACTGTGTACGTATTAGATTTGACAATGCCCGGTTGAATTTGTCTGTAATATTTCATGTTTCTGGTAATTCATGAAAGACTGAGATACATTATCCTTGCCTTTTTAACAGTGTGGTGGCTTAAGTATTATAAACTGTCTGATAGATGAGTCATTCCTCTACATGACTGGTAGCTTGAAGAATACTACTACAAAGATACCTTAGTTTGTCAAAGTTGCTATCATCTATTTATCAATTCTTCAGCTCCTTCAAAAATTTTTTTTATCACAAAACCAATATAAAAATTAAAATGACAGAATCTGATGTAATACCCTCACAGTCACTGGGAGGCTTTGTTTTAATATACATTGCATAAGTCATACGAGCAGAAAAAAATTTAAATTGTAGCACGCAGAAGTCTGCATATTTAGAAGTTGGAATGGAATGACTTATTTTGCACAGTTGGTTTAATCACTAAACTTAAAATGGCAAGCTCTCCTACTTGGCTGAGGTAATTCATATAACATTTCAGATGGACTTTGTACGGTTGGATGTTAAAGAAGTTTCCTTTACATTCATGTGAAGTAAAAGCATTAGACAGCAGGAAATGTGTTTATGTTCCCTACTGTAGAGAACGGTAATGTTTGACATCAGTTTCAGGTGGAAATGTCTTAATCAGTGTGTGATCATTTGTTTGTGAATTACATCCCACCCTGCTTCAAGGCTTTGCATGATATCTGTAACTAACTGTAATTTTCAAAGGCACTCAAATAAGGCTTGGCCTATTTATACATTCTACTTGTATTTACTTCTCAACAGGAATCGACAGAGAGTTCCAATACAACCATTGAAGATGAGGATGTGAAAGGTAGGAGTTTAAGCTTGAAACATTTGGAGAAGCAATAACAGGAGTTATGTCAGTGTATTTCATTAGGTCGTTAAACACCAAAACTCCTAATAAATCTTAAGAGAGAATACTATTTTAAAGAAACTACTTTTATGCTCTTCTGTGTTACTTCTGACATGTTTCAGACTTACCTTTGACTTTTCATTTCCCAAAACACCACTTGCCATGTTGTTTTGGAATGAAGAACATAAAGTTACTGCTTAGTAACTAAGATACTAGTTCCAGTAATAATAGTAGTAGATTAAATATGTGTAAGTCAGTGCTTTGTAACTCTTAGTTTATGTACTTTTAGCATGCATTTGTGTTTTGGGTTTGCTTTTTTCTATTTTATTTTTTGCTATCACCATTTTAATACTTATTCTGTTCAGATGCCAGTGTTTTTTCATCTTTCTTTTTTGTTCTGTCCATACACTTTTTTTAGTCATCTTTTATTCTTTAAAAAACTAAAATATTTTTTTATTAAATTACTTCTGTAATTTCACAGCTAATTGTTTTTGTTTCCATTTTTTCAGCTCTAAATATTATACTGCAGTGTTGCTCATACAACAAAGAGTTAAAGAAAACTAGGATTGTGTATTGCTGGTTCACAGAAAAGATTGTTTTTCAGCCTCAAAAAACAATGTTAAATGTACGGTGAATATTTGTGAAACGCAAACCAGACATGATAGTAAAGATAAAATGGGGAGAATGGAAAAGAGAATTCTTAGTGAACCATTGTAATACAGGGTTTGCTTTATGCTGGAAGTAATACAATGCCTAAGTACTGTTAAAAGCGTGTATGAGCAAAGTTGTACCTGAAAACACAGACTTTAATCTGCTAAAGGTTCACTGGCCTCTGAAGAGCATGGGAGCATTTTAGAATTTAGAGAGATTCAAACATAAAGTAGTTAGAATTGTATCAAAAATACCTAGTGCTTAGTCTGTGACTGGTAGAAGAGCTGCTATACGTTTGATAAAAATAACAGCATTGCCAGGGTAATGAATTGATAGTGTAAACATGAAAGCACAGTCTGCTGGTAGTGGCTGTCCGAGGAGCACAGTGTTGAAAATGCAGGTTTTATATTATGCTGCATATGAGATTCATCGGGCATTTACGTCACGGCAGCTTAGCTGAGGCTTGCACAGGAGAGCAGAGCAAGGCTGCGGCAGAGCCCAGCGCCTTGCTTCTGCTGCTGCTGTTTGCACTGCTCTTGGAAAGGCTGAGGAGCTCAGCTGGTGTACGGGCTAGTATCTGCCGTCTGCTGTGCTTCAGTCATTTTCTCCACTTTTGCATAGCTGGTGTTCCCTCAGCGAAGAGAGAATTTTCTCTGCGCTGCTAGTAGCAATGCAGCTGTCAGTTGTGACTACTGTATGAGCTGCAGGTAGCTCTAATTAAGCCGCTGATGTTGGTGCTTTGTTCTTAAAGTTTCAGTGAATCATTTGACCTCCACTTGAATAAAGTCTTGGGTGCGTTAACAGCCAGTACCTACTCACTTTAAATAAGAACCTAGTGATAGCAATTTGAGTTAATGCAAAGTAATGGCTTGGAGAACAATTACAGGTAGCTGCAGCTGATGCAGAGGAAAATACAGTGTAATTCACCTTTATTCATAACACTTTGTAATTCTTCCTTCAAAGGACTATGTGTAGTTCAGCAACTAACCTCATTAAATGAGTAGCTGATTTACATGGCCTCTGCGTGATGATATAATGCAATGTTATAACAGTAGGAGTTTTATAGAGTTCTGTCTGAAGCTTAGCGCACAGAATTACATCTCAGGATTACAACTGTAAGAAAAACAACAATGAAAATGTTTTTACCTAATTCTTTTCTATGATTCTGTAGTGTCACAGTTAAGGACATTTGAATGGCCATGATTCATTTTATTCTCAAAACAGAAAAGAGGATCTTGCAGTAATCACAGGTCTAAGAGACAAGATACTGGCTGTGCCTCCTCTTTGCTGTAGCTCAGTGACAGATGTGAAATGTTTAGCAGGTGATGTTTTCTGTTATTTGTAGGTTCCTGACCCATAGCTACATGCTAGTGATGCAAAGGGCATAAAGGGAGTAAGCCAGCAAAGTGAGCTGAGACTGTGCACTCTGTTATTTTCTGGAGACTGCAGAAGGAGGAGCTGAAAGATGTTACCTGTGGCTGCAGAAGAGGAGGCACAGTAGCAGCGGCATATTGCTCTTCACCTGCTTTTCTGGGAAGGTGGGGTGACTGAGAAGGGCAGTTTGAACTGCTAAATCTGGGGTGATCACGATAACCTTGTACACTGATGCAGCTGTTTCAGCATCAGGTCCATGGCCTAACACGTGGTGGTACCACTACCCTGTTCACCAGACACTGGGTGAACATTTTATTCCAATGTATAGGGATTTCATTTTCTGTTTATTCAAAAAAAGAAATATATCTCTCTGTTATTAATTGTTTGCAGGCTTGCTTGTTTTTCACTTTTTAGTATTCCTCTCACACTTTTAGTCTTTCCACCTTTTCAGAAGGAGGCTTCTTTTCAGATTGTTTTTATAAATTAAAGTTAACAGTAGCCCTAGGGTCCAATTTCTAGAATGATTCAGAGTCAGGCAGTCCTGCATCCCCGACAGCTATTATAAGCTCAAGCTTCATGCTTTAGCAAGGCACTTAGGAAAGATATTTTCCCCCTCCACCAAGCTTGACTTCTGGATGTAGATTTTCTAGGACAACTCTGAGAAAGCTGTTCTCCTGTCAGGAACAGCTACTAGCTGCAGCTGGAGATAAGATATTGATAGGGACGAGTGGATTTCGGAGGTAGCAGAGAGAACTCTCTTAGATTACTGACTGGCTGGGTCCTTATGTTTATGCTCCAGATGATGCTTGTCACCAGATTTGAGATCTAGAAAGAATGTTTCCCAAGGACCTTAAAAATCTTTTTGCTTTTCTTTGCAGCATGGAGTACAATGTGGGAAGAGGCACTCTCCTTCCTGCGAAGGGAAATGGGGATGCCACTCTGTAACTGAGAAGTAGTATTTGCATATGATTTATAGTATTGCAGTATGACCCATGCCTCATAGAGAATGACTCTTCTTTGCAAAGGCGTGCAATCTATGCATTTTATTCCTCCTATTATTCTAATACCGTGCGTAGACTGCACAAACAAGTACAGGTTCCTTCATTTGTACAGACTAGCACCCCAAACATATTTAAAATACTCAGCTCTCCAGCAAGTAGTTTTCTTGGTTTTTATTGATTTGAATCTTTACAGTTGTGTGGATCACATGAGTCTGTGTGGGATATAGTATCTCCAGCACAGTTGTGTTTCTGTGTACCTTGTGGGAGTGTGTGTGCATATGCATGTCTGTACAAAGTATTACAAATGTTACCATTCATTCAGAAAGGTAGCACCCCCCCCCCCAAAAAAAAAAAAAAAAAAAAAAGTGCCTTAAATAAGCTGTAACAAATTTGTCTTTGGGAACAGATTCTTAACCTCACACCTGTCAGGGAATGCATACAGTATTCTCACGTCAGGCTCTTGCCCTATTTTCACTTTTGAATGCAAGTATTTTAATTTCAAGACACTAAAATCAGGCTTACTTTTCATTTGTTATTTATTGAAAAATTGTCTTGCTTACATATGCATTTACATCTTTTAGGATTGGAACATATTTCTTTTACTACAAGCAATGCTTGGCAAATAATAGTAATTTAAGGAAGAAGCTGAATCTAGAACTTGAGTCTGAAATCACTTGAAGCTGTAGTTCAGGGTCCTTGCTAACATGATTTTCTGACATTAACCATTCAACATGGGCTTGCCTGCATGACAGTGATCCCTCCTAAATATAAGGACAGGAGTGGACAGAAAGAAGATACTGGAAAAATGGACCGTAGGCAATGCTGCCTTCTGGGATTGCTTGTGGGATTTCACCTTCCTGTAGTAATGAGACTGGAACTCTTTGGCAGCGTCTCTTTGATACGAGATTGATATGGGTTTTTTTCAGTAATGCTGTAGAATACCATTGTTATTTTTGCCAGCAACACACGCAGACTTTTATAAAGCTGAGTTGTTAGGTTTATCGTGGTCAGGAAATGTAGATTTCTCATGGGGTTTTTTTTGCCTCTGGAAATAAGTTAATGAAAGAGCTAGTAAGAATGATGATTCTTGTCAGGGAAAAATTGCTGAGGTGTAGGAGATACAGATTAGGTAAAGTCTGGCTAATCTGTGCTACTTAATGTATCTGTAAGATACAGCGCTTCAAAACATTAACCATTCAGGGGGCATGTATTTTCATATATTTTGCTAATTTATTTCATTTTATATCTGTTGGTTTTATTTTCTTTAACAGTAGAAAGAAACCAGTTTAAACTAATCCCTTAGGTACATACTTTCCTGAAGAAAAACCTTCAAATTTCTAAGGACATTTTTTAAAAGCTCTTTCAAAGCCCTGTATATCTCAGTACTGGATAGAAGGATAAATCTGCGCTGGCATCTGAACAGAGTCATTTATGGCTATGACCTTTACAACTGTTCTTTGGCACCCACACTGCCTCCCAAAAGTACATCATTAACATTTTTTGTGTGCTCAAAGATTTTGTAAAGATTCTTGTTGCTTCTAATTAAATTATCATTATTTTTCCTTTGGCCTTCTCTTTTTTTTCTTTCACATCTACTTGACCCTCATACAGCTCTCACAAAGGAGGGTGACATGGAGAGGTTATGTTCCACCCACCACTTCTCTTCCATTGCTTCTTCATCTCACTGGTCACCACCCTTGCCGTGCCCCAGCGGCCGCTCCTGCTGCCCGTGCCTGCTGAGGATTCTGATCACACTCTACCTCTTCATCTTTGTTTGTTCATATGTTGTGTTTCTTTCCATCAATTCAGCGGGCAAGTCCATGAAAAATGCAAACTCGGAGAGTCATTCGCTTGAGTCTGAGCTCTCCCACTCCACTCCTTCCTCTGTGCTGTGTAAGTTGAGAGTCTCATCAGTTCAGATGATCTCTTTTGTCCCTCCTTCTCTTCCCGCCCCATCTTCTGACAGTAGCGCAATAAAGGTCAGTGCTGTGATCTGCCTGATCTAGGAAAGACCTTTCCTTAAGGTTTATGAAATTATGGAGTATGGTTTTTTAGATACATGTTTTTTGGCCAGGTTTTATTAATTGTAAAAGTATTATCATCAGCTCTAAGTATAAGTAGGTCTGTATTTCAGAAAGTTGAGTCTTGCAGAGGTAATCTTTGCAGTATTTTTCAACTTAGAGATAGGTTACACTCTCACCTTTGGCTTGAATCCTGGATAGGGTCTCCAGATTAATTACCTGTTACATTTCTGTATGTCATCAAGTTACTTTCTTTAGCATCACCATTGATAAACCAGCTTTAAAGCTGCTGTGACAGCTGTTAGCTTGCAGCATTGATCCATGACAACTGAAGAGCTTCATGCTTTGCTTAGGAGGAGATCTGTGATGTTTAGTGACCAGTTAACTGTAAAGGAAATCTTTAGGGTGAGGAGGCAATGTTCAAGTAGTTTAAATGAGAGGGAAGAAAGGCATTGTGTTAGTAGCTTGTGTAGCGGTAGAACATCAAAGGCCGGGCTAGATGCATTTCTTGCGTATAAATTAACTAAGAAATTATTTAGAAATCCTTTATTGTGGAGGGACATAAGCTGAAGTGGGAAATGACTTCCCAGGGAATGTAGGTTCTGCTTACTGGATTCTGATCCTGTATCCTGTGCCTGTTAAGGTAGTTGCACTGGTACTGAGAATAGGCATTTACACTGGTGAAGGGTGAGATCCAGGTGAGCCCCTGGAGACACGGGCTGTGTGTAATTGGCCTGAACCTTCTTTCAGATTTGAGTGGAATGTTTGGTAGGTGCAACTGATGCAGGGGAGAGGAGAATGAGTCCCCGAGATGGTAGGCTGTCTCCAGTCACAACTGTTGGCAGGTAATGTTGAAAGAGTACCTCCGTTCCAAGGGAAGAGCAGGATAGTGTATATCAAAATACAGACAACTTTATATCAAATTAGAACTACAAAAACTTACAGCACAAATTGCACAGATCCGTAAAAAGAGAGGAATTAATAGGAAAGTCATGGACCTGTATAACATTCAAAGCTAAGACATCAGTTACACATACCATAAGGCTTTTACTCCATCCACAGTATACATCCCAGAGTGCCCATTATGTACCCAACGTTTTCAGATTTGAATGCTAGCAGCCTCACATTCCTGCTTCATCGCATAGTTACTAGTGCTAAGACCACATGTTTAAATGTAGATGTTGATTACTAATTTTGTTACCAAATATAGGAACAGAGGCACCACAAGTAATGTCACTATACTTGAAAAAATTAGATTGTTTTAGTTTACTTGAAGAGTGTTGTGCAGAAATGGCATAGTATGTGTATACAGTGACATTTTAAGAAAGTGAACAATCTCTTACTTATTCTGTTCTTTCTGTGGCTTCAGAAATGAGCACACTTCATTGCCCCTTTGTTCGACAAAATAAACTTCTCAAAAATCCTATTTAGAAATGCTGGTAGAATTCAGTTTAAGGAATGCAACAAAGATCAAATTAAACAGCCATCTGCTGAGAGGCAGGAAAAATATTAGGTGAAATTATTCTGGTAAAGCTGCTTGGTGGAGATATGGTACTGCTACATCTGGTAGTTAGCTTACCAGCTCGCTTCTGTGTAAGTGATTTACAGAGAAGAAATTTAGAATTTGCCAAAACACTAGTAGGCAAAACAGAAGATGTTAACCCAGTATCTGAAGATGCACCAGTCTGGCTTGTATTTTTGTATTCTGATGCTTCAAAATAACTTCATCCCAATAATGGGAATATTTAATTTCATTCAATGTTTAATGACCAAAGAAACTGTAAAGTCCCCATAACCTCACCTGTCCTCAGCTTAGTTTTAAAAAATGTGCAATTCCAGTATAATATGATTTTAGAAATATCCATGATATCCATGATACACTGTTTTTTCCGTAGCTGTACATTTAATAGGAATCAACAGTCCTGTGGGCTGAGAAAATTCAGAAAGCCAAAAGTGGTTATTGTCTACCAAGAACAGGATTAATTCAAGTTCAAGTAAGAAGAAAAGCGCTGAGAGGAGACATTAGGAACATGATAGGCTATTAGGGAAAAAACTGCTGGTGTGACTAACAGCAGATGTGCTTCTGCTAATACCATTTTGAAGTGGAATTTTGTTGGACTATCTCTAATGATCTGTTCCAGAATACTGATACACATTACAGAGGTCTCTGTTATATCACTATAAGGGGGCTATTGGAGTGGTGAGCATGTGGCAGACTTAGATTCACCAGAAAAAAGATAACTGCTGCAAACAGCTATAGTAGTGAATAATTTTCACTAGCAGTGAAAATTCATATTGCTGAGACTTTTTTTGTAAACTACATGGGGGTTACTGGGCTTGCTGGAGACAATGATCTAGGCTCAGGTGCTTTCGATTTTTAAAATACATCACAGGAGAATTCACGTCAGTGTTTTCAAAGAGCAAATTTGAGGATTTAGAAGAAAAAAATTACACAGTGAAGTCAGATTACCAAGTTTATTATGGGAGCTGGTGGTCAGAGGCACATGCAGTTTCTTCATCTCAAAAGCATCTGGGAAATGGGAAGGGCTCCAGAGATGAGTTGGATGAACACCCATACCTGACAGCTATTTTGTGACAGCACAGTGGTAAGAAGGTGGGAACCAAAATAATCTGCAGTGTTAGCTCTGTGTAGTATGAAACTGAATTCACCCTCTGTTTGTTGTTAAGTAGCAATTATTATAATTATTGGTATATGGTATAATTATTAACAAGAAAAATACTGATTTCTTAGGTGGTAAACTTGATAGGTTTTAATCTGCTGTCACAAACACGGGGGAAAGGTGATGTATGTGTGGTATGTTGAGAAAAGACAAGTTGAGGAAGGATTATCATATAAAGTGAGTCCTGGAGAATAAAACATCTCCATTCAAGCCCTAGGTCCTTAAATTATTGAGGAATATATTTTTAAAGGCAGCGCAGTTTTCCTATGAGTAAGACAGGCAAATGCCACATTTCTTAGAATTATTCTTTGGGGTCATTATTATTATCATTATTAACTCAATACATCTCATTTCTTTTTAATGCTTATTTAAAAGGAAAGAGACATAGAATTGAGGATTATTATTGATTTTCCATTGTAAAACACTAGTGGACAACAAGATTTCTCTGAATAGGTAGAGTGATTAGGTAAGAGCACAGTTTAAATAAAAATGCGCACAGCAGCAAAGCTTGTTAATGTCTCGCTTACCAAGACTTTAAACATCATTTCTTGAGACAGCAGCCAGATTCCATGATTAATGTAACACGTTGAGAAAAAGTGCAGTATCTTGTAAGTGCAGTGACCATGATACAGCTTTATTCTCAGACTGTAAGTGATTTGTCATTAAAAAATAAACATTTGTCAACATTTGCCATACAGTATAAATGTTAGTATAATTGTACAGTAGCTCCAAGGAGAGAATATCTTTAGAAATCATCATTTTCCTATAAATGAAAAGAAACCATGCAGGGCATTGACAAGTTGCTTAACATCACATCATGGTAAAGGTTTAAATAGGAGCTGCATTCAGTGTGTTTGGTATTTTTTTGTCACTATAGGGTGGAAAAGTGCTGGGATAATTTCTCAGGTATTTCCCTACATACCTAATGAATTATTAATTTTTTTTTTTTCTCTAGGTAAGTAGTAGGGTTACAGGTTTTCAGAATGGTGAAAGTCGATAACCTAAAAAAAATTCTACAAACTATCCATCCAGATCCTAATTTGATGGATCAGAGTGAATCTTTGGAGTCAGCAGGCTCTAGGAAAGACATGTTACATGTGAGATGACAACTCAGATGTCTTAGTTCATATCAAAGTTTAAGGTTAAGCAGTAGGGTGAGAGATAAGCTCTGATCTTACGTACACTAAATTTTGTAAACTTCTTGAATGGGAAGTCTGCTAGAGCATGCCTTGTCATCTGAGGGTCTAGCTATTTTTTATGTATATCTGAGTTTCAATTAGTCATTTATTCATGTAGCACCCTTTTTTTTTTTTTTTTTTTCTTCACAGAAATTACTTTCTTGGAATATTTATGCAATAGATTGTAAAAAATTATGAGCAGAGAATTTACAAATACTGGTGTGAAGAGAATGGTTTTGAAAACTGTTTTGTGACACTTGCTGTATTCCTTTGCTTCTGGGGTAGTAGTCCATGCTGTACAGTTGAAGGGTATCTGGTACATGCATATAGCCAGAGTTCATTATACAACAGAGGATAAAACTTCTAGTCTCTTCCTTTTTCTTTTCAAACCTTGCTTACTTACAGAGTATAGAAATAACATCAGTGGTTGTATGCTTTCCAACTAATCGCTATTTGTTGGGATGATGTTCAGATCAGAAATTAAGGTAGGTTCTTCCATACTGTGCCATTCAATTTTAGCAGACGAATGTCACCTTGATAAAGACTGTATGTTTTAAAAATGATAGTGGAAGGGGTGGGATTTGTCTCCCCAGATTCAGACATCCTCCATAGTGTAGTTGCCTATATTTGAGCTAGTTGTCTAGACTCCCTTTAGTCAACGCAAATAGGCCAGATGAGTCACGCTTGTCTTTAATACCTATTTTTGGATGTGATGGATCGTGCCCTGAAAGTGCTTATTTCTCTCCATTGACTATAAGGAATGGGAGTTGAGAGAACAAACACACTTGTCTGTGCTTATACATTTCCAAAATGTGAGATTAATCCAGTCTGATGTGTACCAAGATAGGTAGTTAAGAATACTGAGTGGAAAAGTTTTTAAGGTTCTTTTTTTTCCTTGAGCAACAGAATGTGAGCAAGTAAGAAGCAGAATCATATTAGTTATCTTCAAGTTCATGTGCTAATTTGTAAACCGGCTACCTCATTCTTCTGGAAAGGTGCTTTACTGCTTAGCAGGGATTTCATCGCTATGTATTTCAAAGCAATCAGTGGCAGGGAGCATGCAGTTCTCTGATTTGGGTATTTTATTTTATTTGAAAGATGAAGGTGATTTGTCTTTGCTATGGATTTTTCAGGCCCTGTTGCAAGTGCTGGCTGCACTGTACTTTTTAAATAAACTATTTTCTGAAAGACCAAAAATACTGGTTTTATACTTTCCTAGTATGGTGAGTGTTCCTAGGGTTACTTTGTGTTAAGTATGTCAAAGAACAATTTAAAAAGTGTATTCCTGCTTCTTTAAGATCAGTGGGGGCAATTAATAACTATTCCAGTTATAGTAATCACATGGTCAATCATCTACAGTACTGATAACAGCAGAAGGATACTCCAATATGTGAATGAAGCCTAAGATGTTTTACATTATTATTTTCAGAACAAAAATAATGGTGGAAGTTTTAAAAAAAATAATGGGTAATATGGTGATCAATAAGTTACAAAGGATTCATTTTTGTGTTTCACAAAACATGAAGTTTCTGGTGCGTGTGTTTCTGAAGGCTTCATTTTAACGTATGTGCAGCTCATTTGTCTTCTACACCTTCTCACTGCAATTAAAATACCAGAATATCCACCATCATTTCTGTGTGATTCTTGTAGATTGCGTTTACAAATGTTGCTTGGGGCTACAGGAAGGGAAGAAATGCCCCATAGTTCCCTTGTAGAAAAACAGCTTTTGCTGTTTGTACTTTTTTTTTTCTGTCATATTTGATTTCACTAGCCGTGAGACTGCACCTTATAGGTTTAAGGCATTTATAGTATTAGATGCTTTTTGAATAAATTATGTTCTTACTTATTTTGTGTTCTTTAATTATGAAAAGATTATCCCCACTCTGTATGAGGGGAAAAACAGGTAATGAAATACAGCTAGAGGTTAATAACTCACTTGAAGTTAGCATATATACTGCAGCAGTGCTGCAGAAATAATTTTAGCCAGTGCTAGAAAGCGTTCTGTTTTGGGTTTTTTTCTTCTTATTTGGTCTTTTTATAGTTCTTCTTCATAATATTTTTGCTTGAACTGCCTTTGTATTAGTCATATACTTACTCACTTGCTAAAGCAGGGGTTGTATTTTTTTGAACTACTATTACCTTCCTACCTTAACTCACTGCCCCTACGGGGTAAAGGTTATATTTAGAGAGCAGGTCCGTGATCTTTTCTTTAATGTGTTTACTTCTCTCTTATTCTGAGCAAAAAACATAAAAGGTACCATCTTTTCCACACAAGTTTGCCATTTTATGGTAGCTTTCTGCCATGCTGTCTGCAGTCCTTTTGATTATTAGTTTTTCAAGAAAATAGATCAACATCTTCAATTTCTGTAACAATGTTCTTCCCTCACACCTCAGTTCTTTTAAAAACACTAAATGTATTCTTCCTTAGGTAATCCTTTGTTACAGAGATTGTATAATTTTATGCCATAGAAAACTATTGCTGTATTCTAAGACAGTATTGATGGGTCAGGCTTTAATTTTTCAATTGGCTCTTACCACACCCCTAGAAAAAGTAGTTAAACCAGTTTTATCAAAATCCCATTACAATTTTTGAGTTTTCCTCCTGTATCTTAGAGTGTTTTTTTCATTTATCAGACAAACTCTTAAATGCCTTAAGTCTAGATATTGTCCTTGTACTCTGAACATGTGACAGTATTTTAAAAGAAGGGAATAACACAGCCGTAATACATGTAACTCATAATGCCAAAGAAACTGTGCGTAGAGTCTGCAGATCCCTGGCTGGCTTCAGCCAAAATTGAAGTATGTTATTTAGGAAGTTCTTACTGCACATCAAATAAAAAGTATAATAGCATAAAACTGCCACTGTACATCAAACAGCATAATTCTCCTAGAATTCAATACAAATGAAGCTTACTATTGGTTTAAAAAAAATGGAATTAAAATAATGATTGCTACAAAAGTGAAAGATACCTGGAAGATGGGAACTGGCGAGATGCCTCTTCCCTATGTCCTGTATGTCCATTTGTTGTCCTTGTGTAGTTTGTAATGTGTGTTTAGATGGAGAAAGAAAGTGAAGGTTTGGAAGAGTGCATCAAATTTACATGGAGTCCATCAAATTTAGAATGAAAATCTGGTAATTTTCTTACCACTTTAATAAATGCCAATTATTTCTGTCAGATGTCTGCAATAGCAGGACCTTGTTCATACCAATATCCATTTCACCTTAGTTCACCTTCAGTGCCCTCCCTATTTCTTCCTTTGTGCTAAGGAAAAGCACCAGTATTTGATTTGATTCACGTGACCACCGAGTCATGGCTGCATTTCCTTTCTTGCTGCTTTCCAGTCTCCTTCCAGTTTTCTTCTTGTTGTATTCCAGTTCTTCCCTGTCTCCTTTGTCTTCCTTCCTCCCAGGCTCAACCTCTGCTTCCTCGGCAATGTATTTATAGGTTGAAATACTTTTTGTCTGTATTTGTACTCTTGTCTCCCCGCACCCACACACAAAGTATAAAATGCTAAGGTAAAAAAGATCCCCAAAACAATCAGTAGGAGGTTTGTGTAAAATCGCATGGGCTGCTGAGATTTTTAATCATTTTTTGATGCTGATGGTACTGAACATTTCATACTGCTGTGTTCTTGACCATCTTTTTCTTGTAAGGCTCACTCTTGCTCTCAAATGAGTAAGAGCTCAGAACAAAGTGGGGGTTTGCACATAGGAGAAATAGTTTCTGGAACACCACCTTCTAAATTATGCCCCACCTCTGTCTTTGGCTCTTAGTCACTTTCTGCCAATGAGATTGCATATCAGGCCACTAAATAGGAAGAAATCTTGTTTTCTAATATGTGTGTAGTTAATTGTGTGTTGCTGAAAGGGAAGAGTAGTGTAGTTGCTTTCATACATAGGTTCACGTGGTGCTTGTAATTTTGTAGAAGAATTGAGAAATTAGTCAAAGATACATGATTTGGCAATATATTTCTGTTCCTGATGGTCCACATCATGAACTGTGAAGACTTTCCACAAGTACTGGGAGAACTGATGTAGTGCTAGAGTTGGGTGGTGGTTGATTTGAGCCAGTGATACTGCCTTAATCTCCTTCACTTACTTTGCTGGCCTGCAGAGCTTCCTGATGCATGTGTTTCATATTCCATAGGCAGGTCAGCAGGCACAGCTCTGCTAGATGTTCGTACTGCCCAGGGAAACTTTGCTGGAACCATATTCTGTAATACAAGGTGGCTCCTATCAGAAAGCTTAATGAAAACATACGTTCTGCTTCATTTTGGAAGAAAAATTTGGAATTTGGAAGAAAAATTTGGAAAAATTCATTTGGAAGAAAAAACAGGAAAAAGAGCGATGTGACAATGTGTTTCAGTTTCTCCCTTCTGAGGCTGATGTTGAACTGTGTCTTGTAATGTAGTACAACATCAAAGGTATGATTGAAGTGCAACATTTTGGTTGACACAAAACAATTTTTTAAAAATGCATATTAGCAAAAATTTCCATTCTCATTCAGATTGAAATCAAATCTCAACATCTCAAAGATTTATGGAGATAAACTTTTGTCATTCACATTCCTTTAACCCATACTATTGAAGACAGATGCCAGTTGGTCAGGCTACCATCCAACTACCTTGGTGTTGCACACCATTCATTTAAAACAAAACACTTTAATAAACCTTTGAGCTTGGATCACAGAATATTTTGTAATATAATGTATTCAGATATTCACTGTTGTTTGCTCTTCCCTGTCAGAGTATGTATAACACGTAAGTTAACTGTGGGCTTCTCGTGGTAAAACATGGAAAAGGAACAACTGATGTTAGTGAAAAAGGGCATATTGCTAATTGCCTCCAGCCAAATGCAAGTAAAATTACATGTCCGTGTGGTTTTATGTCTCTTGCATGTGGAAACTACAGTACTTTTGTAGATGTTTTCATTGCTCACATTGTTCTCCAACAACATGATCTCATGATTATGTAGCAGCGCATCAAAGATTTTTAGCTCATTTTCCACTGTCTGATTTAATAGACTGTAATTTCCTACTCTCTAATTGAAATGTGTTACCAGATTGTTTAATCAAATCCTTTGGTTTAGTTACATGTATATTGCATGCAAAACCTGTGATACCCTCACTGCACGAGGTCTGCATATTCTGGGTTTATTTTTGCCAGCCTTTTCTAACACTGCCCCATTGTGTCTTACTGAACCATCCTACCACTTGGCTTGTGCTGACAATGCCATACAGTGTCCACAGTTTGGTCTATGTTGTTTAAACATACGACAATGGAGCCATTGCTGATCAGCAGTCCAAACATCTCTTCATTAAAATTCTTCGTTCTTTCCACAATCTTTGTGGAAAATACAGCGATTCATACTTGAAATATTCTTACCCATCATACTATCTAGTAGTGCGCTCTACCAAGAGCTAATCACAAAAAGCCTTGCTAGACCTTTACTTCCACTTTTTTCCTCTGTCATTTCTTTCCTTGCTGGTTTCTTTTTGGTGCCTTTTATCGGGGTATATTATGTGTGCACTTACAAAAAGAGAGGGTGGAGCATAAAAGAAATGAAAAGGTTCTCTACCATCATGATGCCAGTTCTTGCTGTACAGCATTGGAGACTTACATTGTGCCTATGCTCCCCAACATTCTCTTTCTGAAGAAGAATGCGAGCTCTCAGTACTTTGGTTTTAACATTCCAAGCATATTTTCATGTGTGTGTTAATAGTCTAGTCCACATGTAGGAGCGTGCAGGAGAGTTACAACCGCTGCTTGCGCAAGAAAGCTACTGCAGCCTGGTTGCTTGCATTTCCTTTTATTTCAAGCTTGGTCTTTCAAATTGATTTTCTGAGGTTTAATAAGGAGTTGAATCTAAGTTAAATCTTTGCCAATGTACCTGTGAAATCTCTCTCTGTTACCTGTTCAGCATTAAACTCAGAAAAATCTGTATATTTGACAGCAGTGCCACTCCAGTTGAACTTCACTGGGACAAGGTTGAACTTTACAAAATGATAAATGTACAGTGCAAAAATGTAAATGTCTGTTCCTCACAAAAACAAGTTTTTAAAAGCAGAAGTCAGTTTTCAAAGTGAAGGCAGTAAGGTTTTCCATCTTGATAAAAGTTTCTTAAACTTTGCCCTCCTGGAGTAACTGGTATTAGTAATAACCATAGCAGCGTGCAAGAATTTGTTTACTCTGCACTGTTTCAGTGTAACCACTATCAACATGGACAAATACTGAACTGTGAGCTTACTTCTTAGCTGATAAATGAGAAACTGTTTTGCATACTTTTGCCTTTGAAGCTTACTGAAACGCTGCTTGACTTAGAATATTCTTACTAGAAATATATGTGCTGCTTGTTGTTTTTAATGTATTGGTCTTCTGTCACTATTTAGCATTTGTTATTATTTGTTAGTAGAGGTACTGTAATACTGCAGAATGATATAATTGAGATTTATTATAATATAGCTCCATGAAGCATTTTACAAGCAAAAGATAAGCACAACCACAGAAGTCAGAGCTGAAGGACACTGTTGTAATTAGACCTGTGGATGCATTATGTGTAATCCATGAGCTTTGCACCAGAGGATCTTGATTATAGGCTTAAGGTCTAAATTCCTCTTTACTTAAATGTACACATGTGACCAAAGCAAACGCCAATTTTTACAAGAGTTCCTGAAAATCATCATTAGACACTTTAAAATGTAGAGGCTCCAGGTGCATATAAAACATTAGATAGAGCATTGCTTGTAAAACAGTATCAGTTTCCTTTAATTTGAAGTTAAGAGTTGGGGATTGGGTTGGGTTTGGTTTTGCTTTGCTTTTTAAACAGCAGATCCTTCAGTGAAGGAAAGATGTTTAGAAGCATGATAGTGGATTGATCTTGACGTGTGTTTAATTTCCTGATGAATACAGGAGTACACTGAAGCCCCAACAGTGTAAAGCAGCAATATAACATCATGTCCTTTGGTCATAGAAAAGGAAGAGAAATGGCTGTTGCCAGCTGAGGAATGAGAGTACCTTTGTTATTTCAGCTGTCATCTTCCATGTTGCCTTCCATTTTACGAGTTGTGTTTGTATCTCTTTCTAGCTCGTAAGCAGGAGATTATCAAGGTTACTGAGCAGTTGATTGAAGCCATCAACAATGGCGACTTTGAAGCTTACACGTAAGTTTTCTCATTTAGGAGGGAGTGAGGAGAGTTCATGTAATTGACATTTTGGTACATATTTGACACTGATGGTACATATAAATACACATTTATATATGAGTGTGTGTGTTTGTATTTATGTACTTTGAAGTTCATTCTCAGATGCCCCCAAGAAACGTAAGACATGTTCATTGCTGCTTTGCCCCAGCTTTACACAAGCCTGGTTGCCAATTTCAGAGGAGCTCCTAGTGTAAACCCAACGTACTACTCTGCTGAGACAGGATCATAATCCTAACACAAAATAGGCAGTGATACATCCAGGTGTATGAAAGTAAAGTCGCGTTTGTGATTTAGAATCCAGAAAACACAGTAGAAGCCTCTTCTACAGAAAATTTTTATTTTATGTAGAGGATTGATGTTAGCTAGAATCCAATTAGTACTTCAGAGTGTGAAAGACTATATGGAATTCAGGTTCCACCAGCCTCTACTGATCACTGTGCAAAAATTTGCTGGGGGAAATGGACCAGTTTCTCTCTCAGCTTTTCTCTGCAAAGACACAGTTCCATCAGTGCTTCTCTTCTCTTCCTATCTCAAAAAAAAAAAAAAAAAAGTTTATAAAAAGTAGAGGAAAGCCCTTCTCAGCAGTTCTTTTGGTCTCCGGTTTCTCTGGATGGATTCTATCATGTCGCAACACAAGCCTCACAGTTCAACAGTGACACTACTTATCCTGTTTAAAGACTTGCCAGCACTAGGCTTTAGTTTAGTATGATCACATTAAAACCTTTGTTGTATAAATGTTAAGTGGAAACTTACTCCAAATTCTTACCTGAATTTGTCATTTAAAGAAAATAATTAAATCTTGCTTAAATAATGGTGAGACATAAAAAAATATCTGTTGGCTTGCATAAAGCATGTTCAGTCTCACAAGTAAAAATTCTTATTTGTAAATACCATTGACTTGTGGGGCCTCCTTTGGCAGTCTTTTTTTTTGGTCAAAAGATTACTTATATGAAATATAGTCCACCTAAAGTAAGCTGACAAATTTACTAATTTAGGCAAAACCGAAGCTCCCACTAATTCTCCCCATTTTGGTTCTGTTCTTTTCCAGTGTGGTGGCACAGGTAACATGTCCAATGGGAATAAAGGAAACACTTAAAAAGTAATCTCTCCGAAGTTGTGTTACACTTGCATGTGTTGATTACAGAATTTTCTCTTTTCCACAGAAAAATCTGTGATCCAGGCCTTACATCTTTCGAACCTGAAGCTTTGGGTAATCTAGTAGAAGGGATGGACTTTCACCGGTTTTACTTTGAAAATGGTAAACATTCCTTTTTCTTCTCTGTGAAGCTTCATCTGTTCCTTGTGATTGTGTTTCTCTGATCTAATTAGCATTTGGGGTTGGGAGTACATTGATTTGGGCAGGGGAAGGGAATATTACTTGTTGCAGAGTTCTGCTGTATGTGTTTCTGTTTCTGCTGTGCTCATTCATACATCATAGGGCATCTTGGATAATGGAGGAAAGTTTCAGGTATTTGGAAAGACAAAAGTCAAGACGTGTAAAGGAAAAACCAAAAAAACCCATAGATAAGTAATTCTCATACTTTTTTTTTTTTCCATTGGGAAAAAAAGAAATTTATGCTGAGTATACTTAAAAGAAAGGTAACTAAATCATGTGACAGTGATTGTAACTGTCAGCACTTCCAGCGAGTATGTGATGTATTGGGGAAGACGTTGTACTCAGTCAGTCTATACTGCTTGAGGATCTAATCAGTTGTCTTTTTTGTATTGGTGTGCATGTATATGTATGTATGTGGGTTTATATATGAAAGCATCAATATACATAATGTATATATTACAATCATGTCAGCTATAGGAAAGAAAAATTACCCGTAAAGTTGATTTAATAAAGTTTTGGCGGATCATATAATGTTGGTAACCATTCTAGAGTGGACTTGCTCAAAAGGAAATAAAATACTGTAGATTAGGATGACAGCTTATCCAGTAATTTCTGAGAAATGTCTGAGCATAAAATGGGTTTATTGTATTTGTAAATTCTCTTTCATCTCCAAAACAGCATTTTCCATATTTTTCCTTATAAAGTTTCCTTTCATTACCGCTGCTTTTTTTAGTTTTCATAGATATCAGCACTTACTAAAAGTCACAAGAGTGAGTTAAAAGTGGAATTATTTTAACTGAAAATATCAAATACAAATGTCATTAAGACATTAAGCAGTGAAACTGAAGTACTGGGAAACTCAAGATGGTGGTCCCTACTTTATCTAATCCATGTATGTATGTGGATTAAATAATATGCATGATTAAGCATTTGGTTGGTTTCCATATAGGAAGTGGGAGAACATACTTATGCTGTGACTGTGCTCATTGCTGCAATGTACTTGAGCCAGTTGTCACTCCTGATTATCAGTAAACAATAGTTATTATTTTGTGTCTGCTAGGCTTGAGATTTTGTGTTTTGTAAAATGGAGTGAGATAAGTTGTTTTGGCTTAGGTGGAAAAAATGTAATGTGTCCTCTGTGTGTGTGTGTTTCCTTCCTAGCTTTATCCAAAAGTAATAAGCCAATCCACACCATTATCCTCAATCCTCATGTCCACCTTGTGGGTGATGATGCTGCTTGCATTGCATATATACGGCTCACACAGTACATGGATGGAAGCGGGATGCCAAAGACTATGCAGTCAGAGGAAACGCGGGTCTGGCACCGTCGTGATGGGAAATGGCAGAACGTTCATTTTCACCGTTCAGGGTCACCAACAGTACCTATCAAGTAAGAAACAATTCCAACCACAAGCTTAAACTATGTAGGTCAGACCAGATAGTCTAATAGCTGCTTTTGGCCTTAAAAACTATGAAACCGTCCTTTTGATAGTGTAATTTCTTGTGGTCATTTATGCAGTGCGTATTATGTTCAGCAGTGTGCATATAGTATCCGTGCAAATATTTTTAAAGTAGTGCTTTTTTCATTGTTTTCAACTGTGATGCCCACTGATCCAACTCAGTCCCTGAACTGACAGCTTGAAGAGCAGAAAAAGTTTTTAATGTAGATAAAGCTTGATACAATAGGACTGGAAAACCTGAAATAGAATTTCAGGAAAACCTGGAAAAATTAAAAGCAATAGGATACGCGGAGCTGTTAGAGCCGACAGGAAAGTTTCAAGGAAAAAAGTATCACTGTTTTGAAAAACTGAATTTCAAGTATATTTGTTGTGATGTCCAGCCACCTCTACTTACTCAGGCCCAGTTATGTTCACTGCAAGTTGATTTTGAGCCAGTGTACCTATTTACTTTGTAAATTAAGTCATACAAGTACCTATCACATTCTGGTCTCTTTTCCCACACTCTTCACTTAACTGCTGAGTAGTCACTGTCTGATAGTTATGGCATCTGTGTGGGTAAGCCTTAGATCGCTCCTGTCACCTTCTTTCTCTTTCGTTAATTCGGGCATCTCTGCCTGGCCTCTCGTACCGTCAGAGTCATGCCATGATTCAGCGTGTGCAAACCTGAATTCCTAGAGCCAGATTTTCAGCAGTGTAAAATTACAGCATACTCATAGTTGCAATAACAAGATAAAAGAGTCATGGCTTCTTCAAGAGGATCTGCTCTCAAGTCCTTTGCTTTCCTTCTGCTTGCAGCCTTCACTAATGCTGCTGTGTTCCTCAGAGCCCAGCCTCACTGACTTCTGGCTCAGGTTAGGCTGTTCCAAATCAGGCAGCACTGGCATAGACCTTGGCTTCCTCAGGTGCGAGCCCTCTGTGTAGGATATAATTACATTTGTGTGAGGTGTCTTAATCGGGATAGTGGCTGAATTTCCTGGCATGGATGCTAAGAGCTTAGATTTCATCCTTTGAACTTCATCATGTCCCGTATTTTACTTCTTGCAACGCTGTTCTCCCATATGAAATAATACTTGATAAAGTAAGGGACATGATAGAATGAAGTGTTAAACTTCAGTGGGGATGATTTTTTTTTATATATAGTTTAGGAAGAAGGTAATTTGACTACCTAGTGATAACTGTTGTATTTTATTTAAAAATATGAAACCAATGGGAGCAGGAACAGTGTTGTCTTTTAGTTTTCACATTCCAGCTTCACTGGCAATGTTTTAAAAAGTAATATTGAAAAAAGAGTAGCTACATTTTCTTGAAATGCAGTGTTAGGTAGATTTTTAATGTTTTCATAAAGAGTTGTTTTGTCAAGGGATCTGACCTGGATGTTTGTAAAGACAGCATAAGTGAAACAGGTTCACCTGTCCCAGTGCACCCTGTACGGTAAGTGTTTATAGCAGAATGACATGAATTGGACTAGAGAGTTATTTAATCTTTTCCTGTGTGGGTTGTTTGTTTGGGTTTTTTTAATTTGTTTTTTGAGACGCATTTGGAGGCAGAGGGGTGGGAGTTGTCAATTTTTATTCAACTTAACCATATTTATAGGAAACAATCCTAAAGAAAAAGTAATTTATGATACTCAGACGTCAAAACCACAAGGCAACAAAACAGCCATCATACTATTATTTTCATGGAAGATTGCAGAATTTGCCCGATTAATTCCTGTAGTAATTCTTTCAGTAATGCTTCGTAGAGATATACCCTATAGCTTTTGCAACTTTTTCTTTTTGAGGTACCATGTTGTAATGGGAGCCTCAGTACTTCGTTCGCATGATGTGTACATGTGTGATGGGTTGCTGTGTGCTGTCACATGTACAGCTCCTACAAACACTTGCCAGAGGTAGTTTCTCTGAAACATGAAGGGCACATACTAGCTGCCACAGAGCAACTCCTGGTCCTTTGGGCTGCACACCTCAACTCAAGGGAATGCAGTCATATGTGTAGATCTAAGATTTGTTCCTTGGAAGCAGTGCCAGTATTTAGGACTTGTGTAATGCCAGTTCTTTACAGCTACTCATGCTGTCTAATAAAGATAAGGATTTCTGGCACTGCTAAGGATGGAAGGGGAAGCAGCTGAGAAGTAGTTTCTTTGAGACTGCAAGGTTGTGTCTTTGTCAGTGGGTGTTCTGCGCCTTTGGGGTCAGACATAGAAGATTTCAGGATTGTGAGAGGGTATCCAAGCTGAAAAGGTCACAGAGGAGGAGTAGCGGCTCAGCCTTAGAGCATGGTGAAGGCTCATGGAGAGATGTTCTGAGATTGCAACATAGCCCTAGATATGTAGCCCAGCATAAGCACTGGCAACAGCATCACATAAATCCCTTATCCCTCATCTTTAATTCAGAAGGTTTTTTGGACTTGCTATCACTGTTCTAAAATACCATTGATCTGATGGTTAGAAACCTTACTTTCCAGTCTAAATTTTAATCATATTCTATATATCCTTGAATATTCTCGTTTCATCATTGTTCCCCTGTGCTGGGAATAGGTATGCAGACATGAGCTGGGTTTTCTTTTCCCCGTTGAGAATGCCACACCTGCTATGTTCTGGCATGATTTTTGCAGTTTTGTCATCTACATCACGCCAGCAGATCTTCTAAGGCAGCCATGTATTTATCCTCAAGTGTCATTTCCAGCCAATGAGTATATAGAAACCTCTACTGAACATGCAGCTTTGTACTTCCTATTATTACATGTAACATTTCTGGATTACCCAGCCCTCAAGGTTGTTTGGTTCTTCTTGCACAATACTCCTGTTTTGCTTTGTATTTATAGTGCCTTCCACCTAAGTGTTAAATACACTACATAAGATCAGCCCTACTGCTTGTGCTCAGGTCATTGAAAAAGACTAGTGAGTCTCCTCTAGGCTGATAGTTACCCTTTCAGCCCAAGCATTACCATTTTTCTTTTAGTTATTTTACATATTCTTTCTTTAATCTCCATCTTCTCAAGTTTAACTGGTAGATTCCCATGTAGCACCATGCTAGAAGTTACCTTCTATAACCCATCCTGACGGTCTTTTAGACTGCTTTGAACTTCATCTTTTCCCAGTCAGAGCTCTCAGTTTTGGAAAACTACAGAAGAAATCTAATTAAAGTATTATTTATCCTTCCTTTCTTTTCTCATGTTTGAAATTTTTACAGCCTACAGCTATTTATTTAATTATTACCAATAAAACAGTAGTTAACAATAGCACTTCTGTAATAAAAAAGTATCTTACACATAATGTCTGAAGAAGAATTTCAAATCCAGTAAACTTGCAAAAGCCATTGCAGCTGCGATCTGCTTTTGCAAACATCAAATCAATTGCTGCAAGCACAGTAGCTTATTTGTTTTCAGGACTACCATAAGGAGTGTACATAAATCTAAGGACAGAACTGAGCTCTTTGGTAGCTACAGGTATATGGAAATGTTTCTTTATGGCAGATAATTTATTTGGAAAAGAGTATGAGCACAAATGCATGTATTTAGTTTATAAATAAATTTTGTTCATAGTTTTCGCTGCGAGTTAGACAAGATGAACTTTGGTTTCTGTCTTGTCCAGTATTTCTCTCTGAGTGATATGACTGATGGTAGGAAATTTTTCTTTGTATTCTATGTTCTTAAGAGCTACATACACACAGAGAGTGAACCTGCATGGCACAGGCAGTCAGAGGGCTATTGGACTGAAAACTGACTCCCAAAACCTAAATTCAGACCTGAGGCTCCCAGGCTTATATTGTCTCACTTCTCACACTTTACTGCTTTTTATAATTTCATAAGTTAAATACCAGCCTGCAGGAAGACGTAAGTAAAGAGTTTATTCTGTGTTTGTACAGTGCCTAGCACAGCGGGATTCCAATCATGACTTCGGCCCCTAGATGCTACGGTAATACAAACAATATTATAAGCTAAGTTAGTTAACTACTTGCTTACGCATTCCTTTTCATTCGTTATCTCTCTGCATATGGCTCTAGCATGTCTTGCATGTAAATGACATCTGATTCTTTCTTGTTACTTGATTCAATTTTTGTATGAGAATCTCAGTCCGTGGCAGTGTCTACAATGTACACGCTGAGGAAGTAAGTTAAACTCAAGAGATTCACGTCTGAATTCTGCCCTCCCTCCTTTAAGAAATCGGTCAAGGCACTTTGGCTTCCTGCCTCAGTTTCCTTTTTTTTTATTTTAACAACCTCGCTGGCATGTTGTTAGGATGGAAAATGTCTGTAAAGTGGTTTGAAAAATAAAAGAATGCTTTGCCTGAGCATTTGGGGTTTTTCTTTTCCCTTGGTTTTCTTCACAATATTGTGTTAAATGATCTTGAGAAGATTTATTTTTTTTGTAATGGTATTGGCTAACACTTGAGCATGTGTTGTTATCTGGTGGTGATGTTACTTCAGTAATGGCAATCTGTTTTTGTTTTTGTTTTTTTTCTCCTTCCTCCTAGCTAAAAATATCAGCGGTGCCACTCTTGCATTTTCTGTACCCAACGCACCTGGTTGATTACCATCTTGGCCATCCCGTTCTCTTCATGCATGTTTCTGAGTGCATGAAGTTGTGAAGGTTCTTCATGTAACACATTTGTGATGCACCATGTTGCTGTATATTCCATCTGTACACTGTTAACATTTCAATGAAAGTGATGTTCCATGCAAATAGAGAATAACAAGGTATAAAAGACAAAAAAAATATTTGATGGACAGCAGTAGGTACAGAATACATTTGTCACTTTCTCCATTTATGCCAAGTTTTGACAGACAACTTTAAGAAGTATCCTGTTTATTAAAAAAAAAAGAAAAAAAAAAAAAGAAAAGAAAAAGTACATTTTATCCTCTTTTTTTAAGAACTGTTTTTTGACTCCTCCTTTTCCGAGTCCCAGGATTTTGGTTTGGTTCTGGTAGGAATGGTTAGGGTTTCCACTGGCAGCTCTGTTACTGTAAAACAGATTTTTATTACAGCATGTAGATGGACGAAATCACTGATAAACGTGGGAGTGATAATATCTTGGCTTTGTACCAGCTGAAGCCTTCTTAGTTTATTAGTCTATGTAAACTGGAAAAATCTCATCATTTGCTGGCTTGGTCACTTCAGAATTAACTGTCAATGTTCTGGTGAGCTGACAGCTTCTGTTTTTCTTTTGAGTCTTTACCTTTGCTTTCTTACTATGCTCATTGAAAATTTCTATTGGATGATTAAGCAAAATTAAAAATTGTGAGGAACTAAGTGATGATTGAGGGGCAGTTTTTGAGGATTAAAATGGAAGAATAGAGAAAGATCGATTTTTATCACTTTTAGGGTGTACTGTAGATTTTTAAGGAGGCTTTAAAAAACACAACATTTTGATTAAGATATAGACCACTTGTGTGGTTAATATACTCGAGAAATATTAAGCCTTAAAAGCTTAGTATGAAGAGTTTACTTACTTTACAATGCTTTGCTTCTCTGGAAATGTATTGTGGATACACCAGTTTTCTCTAACACTTTACCACTGATTCATTTCTCCTCTCTTCTCCCTCTCAATCTGCTCTTGGTTTCTTAAAATCCTCATGCAGCATACAGTATCAAGGACAAAGTTTTTTGCAGTATTACCAACTTGGTTTGCCCTTGATCCCTGGCTGCAAACACTTGTACGCTGCACAGGTAGTGCTCTCAGTGTCAGTTCAGAACACAAACTTTGTAACAGGGACTGGTTTTGCTTCCCTTATGTCGCTGTGAAAATCCATCCTTGCAAGCATTTAGGTTTCTTCCCTCCCATTTTTAATAGACAAATACAGGGATCGGTTATTTCTTTTTTGGTTTTGTTTGTTTTTTGTTAACTGTTCTGTTACCAACAGGGCTAACTGTTTTCTGTAGCGCTGTATAGTGCATGGTATCCCAAATCAATGTCCTTTTTAGCGATTAAAAATTTACAACTTGTCAGCCTGAAGTTTTTAAAATGGGAAAGCTTCCTGATTTGTATCATTTCACCTTTCTGTGTTGATTACTAATCAAAAGCAGTTCTTAAACATTTTGATGTTGTTACTAGTGGATGTATGGTAGATGGATTTAAGCTCTGATAATTACTACATGATTTTAAACAATATATATTTAAAATAAGCATCTACAATAAATGTGTTGAGCCATATTAACCTGCCAATGGGATCTGTGAAAAAAGTAATGGCCTCATTTTTTTCTCATTAATTTCTTTACCTTTTTTTTGTGAAGCGGCTATAAGTGGCATAACTGTATTTAAAATTAACAAATTAGGTGTAGGGTGTTTTTTTTTATACTTATAACATAGCATGTGGTGTTGACGTATTACTGTAGACCAAGTTTGTCTTCCACACCAAGACGTGAGGAAATTGTGATTTGTTCTCTCCACCACAACTGAATTATACACTTCTGTCATTTTGGAACACTGCAGTTTACCATGGGACACAGTGTACATATTTCTTGCCATAATGGTAAATGATTGATATATTTAAGGATTAATAAATTTGTGATTTCTGCTGACAATGTGCTTGTGTTTTAATTTCCCAATTAACTATGGGTTTTGCATTGGAAAATGTGTACTGTCTGTTTGAATTAAGAACTTGGAGATACAGCTGCATTTTCTTACAAGTCAGATTGGCAGTTTGACAATACGAGTGTTTGCTTTCGTGATTTGTCTTTTGGTTAGTTCTTAACTGCCTTTCCTGAGGACCCGATTGTACACCATTTATGCTGTACTCTGTTGATAGATTTTGCAAATACTATAGGTATGTGCATATGCTATATGTATTTTGCACATATTTATAGGTCTATATTTAGAAATTGTTTAGGTAGTTTGCAGATTTCTCTAGCTGCTTTAGTGTGTTTTATATGCTCAGCCTGTAACACAAGATGCTGTAAGAACAGTTACTATATGTTTAGCATTACAGACTGTAAAATGTATTAAAGTCCATAAATAATTAGCATTTAAAATAATATACCAGTTTAAACGCTTTAATATATATCTGTAGTGACTTTAGGCTCCTCTTATCCTATGCTGAGCCACAACTGAGAACAGTCTTTTATACCAGCAGAAAAGAAGGACCGAGGGGGCGGAGGAGAGGAGACAACTTCTAGCTTTCACGGGTCATGAAATGCAGAGCTGGATCATGTCTCTGGTTCTGTGCCAGGGCAGCGTAGTTGCAAGCCAGACCTGTAGCAGCAGCATTGGTGTGGCAGTGATCCAGGAGTACCGCCTGTCCAAGGAGCAAGAGCATATTCCTGGGTTTGTGAAAATTTCAGTGCTTCCTTTTGGGTAGCATTTTGCTATGTATTTGTAAACAAAAAGAAAAATAGTTAGGAGAGAGCTCAGGGGTTTGGAATGTTTTGGTAAACCCCAGAGGAAGCAAAAGTGGTTGAGTCTGTTGGGAAGTTTTATATTTTGTCATATCACTTCTACCTACTGTTTACTCATTTTTTCCACTAAATGTTATTCCAGAAATCAGTTTGATTTCCATTTTAAATGTGCGCCTGCAGTAAGCTGTTTGACAGCAGTGGAATTGATACTAATTTCAGGTGTGTAGAGAAGGAGAGCAGTGTATAACGCATAATGAGAAGGGAGGTGGAGACAATACAGTGGCTAAATATCAGGTTGAAGATTTGGGAAACGGGTGAATTTTGGGGTTCTTTTTGTGGGTTTTGGGTTTGGTTTTTTTTTTTGGTGTTTATTTTTATGGACGTCCTTTTATAGCACAAATGTTTTCATATGCTGCCTCCTGGTGGCTTTTTGTAATGGTGTTTTTCTATTTAGGCGTGCACAGGAAGATGGTATTTGTTCTATCCAGAAAGGAACCCAGTGCTTTCATGCATTCGCTTTTTTAATGTGAGTAAGGAACACAGAATATTTCAGAGGCTGAAAACGTCCATTTGCTTGGTCTTGAATATATGCTATACACATACCTGGAGGAATCGGATTGATTCCATTTTCTAAAAATGGGCTCCCAGGACACAGTTAAGAAAATAAACATCTGTTTCCTAGAGATGTGTATTAAATTTGGAGTTCATTGGGTGAAAGATTAACTTTACTGTTTCTTCAGTGTGCTATGAATCCTCTGTAGTGTATTATCTCCTTGGACTGTGCACTTACAGATGACATAATTACTTTGTTCTTCTCAGGGCTTCTCTTTCTTAAATTTGCACAATCATACTTTTTACATAACTCATCTTAAGATCATTAGTCAAAAAAATCAACTGTGCTAGTCGGAGAATTGTCTAAATTGCTCCAGGAGATTCAGCTTCTTCCTTCCTCACAAATTATTGGTAAAAACCAGACAGCTGTGGGTGAATGGGTTAGAAGTTCAGTGCTGCAAGGTCCAGCTGCTAAATACCTGGTTCCTGCAGGCAGAGCTGCTGTAGTAGAGCCCTGACGCACCTGTATAACAGTATGGAGGGGGCTGACGTTTTTAAGAGGGGAGAATTCTTTACCCTGCAGACTATCTATGCCTCACATGGAAGGGATCCTGCGTATAGCAGACTAGAAGCCTTTCCTCTTTTCTACTCCCTCTCTTGCACAGATACCCATGGCTGAGCAGAACAAGTTGCAGGATCTGCTTCCAAGACAGCATGCATGTAAAATGAGGAGAACGCAGCAATTCTGCTTGCTCATTTGCTGCAGAACAGCAGCAGCACAAGGCTGCTTGTTTCCAGCATGTTCTTGTCCAGACTCTGAGCCCAGGCAAAAGGCACTGCAGACAGTAAGTTTGGGGAAGAGGAGACAATTTAATCACAGAGTGTGAGGGGAGGAGAATCAATGCAAAAAAGACAAGCTGGTTTATGAGGTGAAAAGATAGGAGAGCAGTGTCTCTGTATTTACAGAAGTTGTCACTCCTTTAAAGGTGTTGCCAGAGCGCAGCTATGGGGCTGGACCATCTTATGCAGTAACTGGAAATTTGGCCCATATAATCTTTTTCATCATAATGACTTCTAATTAGTTAACAAAGTCAGATAGTTGAATGTGGCATGTGGTTGGGACAAGGTTGTTTCCCTTAAAATAGCAATGGTTTGAATCTGCATAGCCACAGAATAACCTCCAAAAAGTTGCATTAAATTGCAGTGTAGAATTTTATCAGGAGTCTGATGCAACTCTTGACAACTAAGGGCCTAGGTCCTTTGGCTATTCCCTGAACTCGGCCCATAGTGGAAAGATGCCATCTCATGTCAGGGCAGGAGAAAGAGAGCATGTATCAGCAAGCCCCCTGCTCACTGCCAGGTATTTCCCAGTGTCCTAGCAAGCTGGTACAGGAGGAGAGGGGAGTGAAGTTTATTAATAGACAGCATTGGGAGATAGTTCATGGCAAACCAAACACCCCTGAGCTGGGAAGGAGGAGGCCACACTGCTCTTTCACCACTCCTTTTCCCACCCTTCTCAGGCATTCAGTGTTGGCTCCCTGAGAAGACAGCTGCCCAGGACCAAGGCGGTGACAGTCACAGATTGTTAAGTAACACATGTAATCAAGGGACAATACTAGCCAGCAGCCAGCCTGGTAGTGGAGTGAGGAGCCTATGTTTGTGTGCCTGACAGCTCATTTTATAAACAGAGTTTATTGTGGAACATGGGTACCTAAACAAATCAAACCCTTAGTAACGATGGAGAAGAGGGTACTCCCAAGCACACACTTCTGTCGTGTTACAGCAAGATACCAACTTAAACACCATATAAAACTGTTGCCATGTCCTGTGCCCTGGAGAGAGGGTAAGTACCAGAGCAAGAAGCAAGAGTTTGGCTCCAGGACTACTGGCAGGATTAAGGGTGCTTACAGTTTCAATGAGGAACAAGTAAGTATATATTTAAACATATTCATGAGGAAGATGTTCATGGTCTATTGAGCTGTTGCCTCCCTTGCACAAGTTGTTTGGGGAGATTATCCTAGACCAAAGCAACTGCAAAGATCAAATGTCAATATTGTGTAGACATGGTGGTGTTGATCTCAAGTACTGGTGGTAGTGCTTGCTGCCCCATTTTTAGCATGTATTCTTTTCTGGTAGATGTTTAAGTGTGCTTCCCATAGGGACTTTCTGAACCTGGCAGCCACTATTTCAGGCACCCTGTACCACAGGATTCTCAAAGAAATCCCAACATGTTCTGCTAGGTGGTGGAGTCGCTGAGTTTTATGGAGTGTAAAAAAGTGGTAGGAGCCTCAGAGCCCCAGAGACTGCTGTAGGAAGCAGCTGATGATCTGTGCTACAGTTACTTGCAAAGTGACAGAGGATGTTACTGGCAAGGAACATCACTGATGAGTGTCACAGAAATTCTGAATTGTGCCTGTGATGAAAGGGATTGAAATGAGTTTCGCAAAACCCCAATGTAGTAAGGGCTGATAGACACAGCGTGAGATTTGGCGCTTGGTTCTCCCTGGTGTTTCGTGTCTCTGGAACATGCCTTCCCCCTCGTCTGTCTCCAGCATCCTCCTGCTCTGCAGGCCTGTCCTTCCTACCCTGAGTGCTTTGCTGCTTTCATGTGATACTTAACCCATCTATCCCTGAACTATCACAGCACCCTGTTTTAACAGGTTTTCCTTCTAGTGGCTTTCGTTGCACAGCCTTTGTGCTGTGTTGTGTTTGAGCTTGCTTTCTTTCCCCTGTCAGAAAATCTTTGTCTTGAACTCAAGTTTTCACCCTGTCGCTATACGTTTCCTTGTGCCCCCCTGTTTGTTTTCTGAGTCTTTGTAGGTAATGCCTCTGCTTCTCTGAGCCCTGAAGCAGGGATTCATGAACATCAGGAGCTTTGTGTGTTCTCGGTGTGCTTATTTGGTTAAGTTCCTCAGGCAAAATGGGCATCTGAACATCTACTCCCTGGCCTGAGCTAGAGATTTAGCATGAGCTGAGAGCATGGCTTCTCTGCTATTCAGCTGTGAGTGCTGCTGGGCATACACTGAAGTGAAATCCTAAGTGCTTTGGACGCTTAAAAAATCATGAAATATAGACACTGCTGTAGAAAGGATAAGAACCATGGCAGCAGTTTTAGAATCACAAGTCTGGGTGTAGCTCCTGATCCTGCTTCAGGTTCCAGAGGCATTGCTGAGGGATGTAGCTTTTATATGTATTTTTGCCTTGTGTAGGAATTCCTGTTAGAAGGGCTGCCTGACAGCCCAGCTGGAGCAGAGCAGGTTTTCCTTGGGATGCAGCTAGTGGGCTGCTATTTCACTTTGCTGCAATTTTCTGGGTTTTTTTCTGAACAAACCTTTTAACTAGAGAGTAAAGCGCAGAGGCTGGGCCATGCCAAAACTGCAAATACAGCTACTCTGACCTTCATAGATAATTCTGTTTCTCATGTGGCTACTTGAAGTCCAAGCAAGTCTTTACAAAGGAAAAAAACAAATCAAAACAAAACCAGAACGGTATGTATGTGGGAAAAGCCTTGTATCCCACTATTTTATCAAAATTTTAAATCATTAAACCAGCATATTGTCAAATGAAGATCAAGATACTATCAGAAGTTATACAAGTGCATGTTTCTTTTCCTGGTAGTTCAAATCAATACAACACAGATAGGCTTAAGGAGCTTAACTTTCTTTTACAGTGACGTATGGATATTCTTTTGGCTTTGATCAACAGTAAACATTTTAAACAAATACATTTTAGTAAATTACAAAGATGATTTATTAAATTAATTCAGAAATTGTTTGGAAAGCAGGTTAGTGACAGGCAATGTTTATTCTAGGTGAATAAGTGACAGCTTTGCTTTCTTTTCTGTCTCCTAGCAGCTGCCTGAACACACAAACTTAAAAAACCCCCACAGACAGCACTCCCTAAATCTAATCTTACTGAAAAGTTATCCTAAACAGGCATTTGAATACAGCAGAGCACCTTTACACATAATGATAGGAACTGGTAGTGTGCCTGGCTTTCTGTCTGCAGGCTTTAGTTCTGATCCTCTAGTTGGCCTTGGGGCTGCCCGTTGAGTATGGTGTTGGGATGGGCACTTCTGACTCTGATGGGGCAGTTTCCATTTCTGTGCTTTCATTGCTATTCTTTGTATTGATAGTTTTCAGACTGCCTCTCTAGACCCTGATGAACCTGTGGATTAAAGGGGTCTGTGAAAGTTGAGCAAAATTATCCTTTAGGTAAAGACTTAAATATCCTCTGTATATATATTTTAAGAACCTGGGAGTATTAACTAGTTTCCAGCATCTTAAGAGGGACCCAGCTAAGGTCTGCTCTGGTTAGTCACCTGCAGAACCTTTCTTTGGATCTCCAGGTCACAGCATTTTCACAACACAGTTGAAGAAGTTTCTGAACATGGTCTGAGGCATCTGAAATCATCAGTGATACTTGGAAAACTGCATGTTTGTGGCTTATTAGAATGGTAGAATTCTCCTGTGTGCTGGTAGTCAAAAGAAAACAAAAAAAATAGTATTTTTTTTCAACACACGTACAGCAAGTCTAAAGAGCAGTAATAGATTTATTATTTTTTTTTAATTCTGCCCTAACTACTTAGGGTAGTAATTAAAATGTGAGAAGAAAGAGGGCATTTTATTTCATCCTTCAGCAGAAGTGTTTTAACTGATGAAGTATCATGACGCTCTTAAGAAGCGCAAGCATGGCAGGCTGGCCCGTGCTGGCTCCTAACAAGAACTGAAGTGAAATGCCTCCCAGAGCTGTCGCTGTGGTTTGAAATAGATCTGTGAGTTCAGCAACACTGTTTGTTTGGTATGAAAATTGTGTTTCATCAAACATGAATTTTTGTATGCACATGGTTGGAAGCATGCAGGTGTTGGCACATCGTTCCAAGATCTGTTTTTGGAGGCATTGTTTCAGTCTCCTGTTGGGACCAAACCTCTTTGTATAAATAAATACTCTGTGATGGACACAGACAAGTGCAGCAGCAGACTGGTTTCAGACCCTGGATGTAGAGCACTTTGACACGGATTGGGAAGCACAAGTAGGAGATTTTGCTCTTTTTCATTCTAGCCAGAAATCTGAGCGTGAGTGTCCCTTGTGCAATGTCAGTGCCATAACCACTGAGTTTTTGATATTTGAGACGGCCTTTTTTTTTTTTTTCCTTTCTGAGAAATAAGCAGGGAAGGATCTAGTTTGTGTTTCAGCAGCTTGTAAAAAAAAAGTCAAAATTTCCCTAATGGCAACAGCAGAAAGGATCCCCTTCCCTGGGCACCTGTCAACTGAAGCTGTCAAAAAGGCTGAAAATTGCAATGAGGATTAATTAACACAAAGCTGAGGGCAGGAAACATTACAACACTCTACCTAAAGAAACGGATGTGTTTGATGATTTAAGTAGGTGAACAAATGCAAATAAGAAAGGGTTAAAAGTCCTCAATTGATGCTTTTCTAATCTCTTCTTTGTAATGGATTTCCCAAGATTAGGACCCTGAGGCGCACTAAGAGGCAGGATGGGAGAATATTTACTCTCTTCTCTATAAATAGGGGAACTTGGTGTTTGACACAGCGCATTCCCACCTTTCTCTAAGCACTGTTTCCCAGTTAAGACCGGCTTTTCACACATGACAAGGTGGAGCTACTTTATATCCCACAAGTCTTACGCTGTCTGCCAAAAGGTTGTAAGTGGGATATTTGAGAGAGTGGAAGAGCCAGGGGGGTGAGGAGTATACTGTTTTCATTAAAAGGCCTTAGCAACTCACACTACTCATCTCTAAGGAGTCATCGCTGGCACAAAGATCTAAAAATTTTGGTGGCAAGAGGAGAAAGGAGTCTGAGGTTTCTCTTTTGGCAGATCATTTTGCCTCTCTGTCAAAATGCACCTCTGCTGCTCCCTCAGATGCTTGCCTCTTCCTTCCGCTGCCTAATGCTCATGCCCTGCCTTCCTCCTCCTCCCAAATCATCCTCCTCCCCCTGTCGCAAGAAACCCTGATGTTATTACCGCATGGCATTTATTATGTTAAAAACAGTGTCGTGTGCCACTCCTCAAAATGACTCATTTACTTCTATGTCTAAAACTCAACTCCCTCCATTCTCCTTATTTTTTTCCACTTACCTTTTGTCTCTCTCTTCTACGTGAGACCTGTTCCTGGGCACAGTTAGCAGCTGGAACAATAGGCAGTATTACTGGGTGTAGTGTTGCTGTGCTTGGGTATTTGATTGGAAGGCTTTTAAAAACATTAGCTAATTAATCTTTACTATGTCACTGGCAGTGGGCGAGCATCGCCTACCTAGTTTTATGGCTAAAAACCTGACAGTATATAATTTCCCCAAGGCCACAAAGCTGATGGATGACAGGAGTTTCTAGGTACAAGGCTGAGTTTCATTCCTTGAATGACAGTGATTACAGTCTGTGCATGACGGATTTATGGCCAGAATTATAAGGAATGCTTAGAGAGCTCCACACTTGCTCACTGCATGGCATGTAGCACATCATGGTTTGTGGCCTCTGCTCACGTTCTGAGTCCTCGTCACAGGAACCTTTCTGCATTCCAAGCTCGTGGGGAAGAGGCAGCGTTCCAACTAAGTTCCCTCTGAAAAGCAAGGTTCACATCTATCCTGGCAACTGAAACCATGCAATGGTTCCCAAATCTAAGAAAAGCCACAGCACACCATTCTGAGGGCAGTACTTTTAATTGAAGGTGGCAGCAACGTACTGCTGTTCTCAACAGAGCATGTGCTAATACCCTGCAAGTTTTGAAGGTCATGCTAGTTAATTATATTAGCTAAAATCAACTTCCTGCATCTGTCAGCAGTTCAAAGCCAATACATCTGTAAAGCATTAGCAGTATATTTTCTTTGTATATCTTGAAAAAAGAAAGACAAAAAATCCCTCCCAGAAAACCCCAAACCCAAAGTTACTTAATTTTTCTGCCACTGGTAGAGACCTGATCTGATATTTAGATGCTTCATGAATCTTTCTGAGAGATGGAGAAGATCTGAGATGGTGATGATTGATGGAGAAGGTGTAATTACAAGGTTTCAGTTTTACAGTGATTTGGTTAAAATGTAATGCTACAGTGCACACTCACGCACACAGAGTCTGAAGCAGAACAGAAGGTTGTCTGTTACATATTTTTGCAAAGTGATGTCTTTTTTAAAGTTCTTTGATAATTTGAGGTTTTCAAGCTCCCCATTTCAAGGAGCCTTCTTGGTTCCCACTGAAATGAATACATTGATACTTTTCAGTTTAAAAAAATGCTTCAGTTTGAAGATATTCAGTGGGCTCCTACAGTGAAGGATCATCCTTGTCATCAGTTCCCCCAACGTGAAAAAAACATTCATCTGTGAAGAGGCAAGATTCTGTTTGCAGATAAGGGCTTACAAAGGTATAAGAGGAGTTTAATGACCAACCCAAGATAGCTCCACGAGATTTTGTGGGTCTGGCTCCAGTTCCCTGAGCACAAAAAGTCTGTATTGCTACCCAGGTCATTGCTGTGAGGTTTTGTCATTTGGCCGTTGTTAGAAAGAAGCCAGCTCCTTCCTACTGGCTGCAAGCGCTTGATGCAGTCCAGACGCTAATACAATAGGGGTGACCAGCCAAGGAACTGATGTCCTCAGTCTGTAACTAAGTGTGATTGAAAGGGAGAGTTAGGGGCAGTGAAAAGTTCTATCCTTCATCCTTGCGTTAGCATCTGCTTGAGAGCTTGGTGCTGTTTTTTTGTTACCTTTCAGAAAAGAGCGCTGGATAACATAGTTTAGGTATATCGTTATTATTAGGAGTCTGTTCCTTCCATTTGCTACGCTTTCTTCCAAGATGTAAAATCTATGTACACACAATATGAAATAAATCTCATCAGTTTACAACTTCCATTTAATTTTGGGGAGCATGTGTTTTTGTGGAAGCGATGATAAAAATCAAGGCCTACTTTATTCATGTTGCTCCTCAAAGAAAATTAAAAGATACAAATAGAAAATAAGCTAAACCAAGTTTGGATTTACAGTCCAGAGCTTATTAGGGTCGAAGTCTCAAGTTTCAATTGTCCAAGTAGAAGGGGTTCAGTGCACAGCTTCGATGGCTGCAGTCAAGTTATTTGAACTGCTGATTTTTGTAAAAGAATGCATACTTTATGTTATCCTCTGGGGCAAGAGACTGGTGTGATCAGCTGTCCTGCCACATAAAATTAACCTTGGAGGAGGCACTCATAAATTCAATGAGAATTTATTAGAGTACCCACTTTTTATTGTTGTCAGCAGACACCTATGACGAGGACAATGATGAAGAATCTGAGCACAACCTACATAAATGCATATTTGTGTCTATGGGAGGCATTCATTTTGCTTCACTGCTGCCAGCCAGTCTGGCTCCCTTCAGGAGTCAGCTTAGGTCAGAGGAGTGAGAAATGAGATGCTTTTGATTCATAACTCCGAATAACATTTGAGAAGTTTCTAGATAGGAATACTTTTTACAGCTAAGCTGCAACTTCTTATAAGAGTTTGGCTTCAGGGAGTGAAATAGTGGTTATGGAGAGATAAAATGGAAGTGTGAGGGAGAAAAATACAGTGTTCGCATCTTCCCTTTCCTCTTTAGGCTGTAATTTTCCCCTTCTTTCTCCTCTGCAGTCAAATAATAAAGTGTGAATTTAGTGGCAGGTCACCGTATAGAGATAATACAGTCAGAGTAGGCTTTCTCAACCTCTTCTACAGCACATACCTTCATAGATACTGATGAGCAGAGGAAAGCTCCAGAATAACACAATCAATGTATAGGCATTGTAAATAAAACCCCCACAGCTTTTATTTAGAAAAAGGAGATAATTTGCAGAAATGTATATTGAAACTAGAAGCATTCCTAGTGAAAGTCTAGGAGTCATTTTCTAAGTTGTTTTGGAAGTCTGACCCTTTTTCTTGCTCACATATCCTAAACACATCAGTTGGCTGGTACAAGATTTCATTGTTGTTGTTCATTTCTATTCCTAATTCAAGAATCTGTGAAAGACTAAGAGATCATACATCTGTACAGACAGCTATGTTCCAGTATCTCATTTCAGTGACCTTCATATCTTCTGGTCAACTTAAACAACTAGGCGGTAACTGGGGACAGAAATTGGTTACCTCTGATAAAAAGAGGGAACAGTTTTATTTTGGAGCCCATCCAAAACTGCCTAAGGTAATTTTGATCATTAACTTCTGAGTATTCCATGTTTGTGATTTCAGCAGCTTCTGCAGAGGGGAGTTCTTTTCAGCGTTGCTAGGCTAATGCCTGAAGGTATGCACTGTATACATCGTGTACCAGTAAATGGCAACGTGCAGGTGAAAATCTCTCTTAATGATGGATGTAAAAGTTGAGGCAGTTTCAGAAATCATAGCAAACAGGTAAAATGCATGCTGTAACTAGTGGAGAAGGGGAGGTTAGAGAAGTGCTGAGAATGAGTGGTGTAAAGGCTTAGTACAGTAAGAGATTTGGACTCTGACACAGTCCCCAGTACAAATTTGGGACTATATTTAGTGATTTCTACTGAACAAAAATTTCTGTTGAATATTAATTCAAGTATGATAGCAAAACAATGCTGAAGATGCTTGCAGACTTGGGCTAAGAGCTTAAAATTTGTAAGGGATTTAGAGCCCCTGTCAACTATCAAACAGGGTCTGAATTCCCATATGCAGTTTATCAGTCTCCTCCTACGTAAGTATTTCCACATCCCATGGGATCAGTCATTATCCTGTCTCTGTAACATACTTATTTGTAAGTGTTGTCCCCACACAGGACTTTCTCTTCGCTACTGAAATACCATCTATCTGGGAGACTAGCCAGAGAACCTGGACACTGTTCAATATTCAAGTGAAGTGACTTATGTCCAGAATCTGCAACAGCTTTTCTGGTGTCTTTGAATTGTCAGGCAAGCCCGTAACTGCCACCCCTCTAAAATGTGTATTTCAGACGCTCTGTTGCACAGATCTCAGAGAAATGGCTCTGATATTCTCAAGTCAATTTTTATTCAGCGTGCTTGGAGTAAATACACAAAACCTACCGCTGTATGCTATTTGGCTGTGACACTTGGATAATAAAATAAGCAGGCCAGAGAAATTAAGAGCAGAAATAAAGACCTCTAGGCAACAATGCAATATAATAGGGAAAAAATATAACTCAATTGGAAATAGCCAGCTGGCACTAATGGCTCATTTGTTTATACTCATATTTCTAGACTGTCTGGCTTTTGGGGAGATGGGAGGAAGGAAAATCATGCCTGCCTGCCAATGCCTACCATTAGAAGCACTATTGAATAGAGCCGTTGGTCTGCAGCTAAGGAGGCACTCCAAACCTTCCTGATAATCAGAAAAGGTTTTGGGAAACTGTCAAGTACCTGAGAAGAAGCCCAGCTGCAAGAAGCTGGGCTTTGTCATCTCAGGTACTTGACAGTTTTCTAAAACCATTTCTGATTATCGAACAGGTTTTGATAACATGCTGTGGGTGATGGGGTAAACAGAGAGGCAGCATCACAATGCATGGCTAAGGTACAGTGCTCCCCTTCACATAGAGGGGAGGTGGTGTCTGCAGGCATGCTAAACTAACCAAACTTTCTTTTAAGCAAACATAGGAACTTGCTGTGCCTGAAAACGCAACTTGGAATTTAACCTCGGTACAGTTGTTATTGCAGTGTGGTTGGGTTTAGTTACTATAAACAAACACAAAGAAAGAAACAAACCAACCCAAACTCAAAAAACCCCACCTAGGACTGTTGCACAGGTTGTGGCATGTGCAGCTGTGTTAAATGCCAGTGCTTTTGTGGAAAATAAACTGAATACCACTGAATTTGACAAGCCCAATGAGATGCACTGGTGGAAGGGTGAGCACAGTGGGAAGTGGTGGGCACTTGCCATCTGGCCAGGAATGGACACTAACACATGATAATGCGATCCATCTGTATGCATGTTGCTATTTTGGGCAGGGAAAGCATCCTGCCTGCCTTCCCTGTCTCCTCTGGTCCTCCTGGCTGCAGAAGCAGGTTCGACTCTTGACAGGGTCAGCAGCACAGTGCTTGGTTCATTGGTCTCCTCTGCCTGCTGTGATCAAGCGCAAGTCCCATTTTTATGACTGCGTTACCCCTTTTTCCATTTCTTGACCCTTCTTTCTGCCATCCCTGTACCTCACTTTGCCTCTGTCCCCTCCTAAATAAACAACCTGCTCATGATTGATTTTTTCCTGGATGATCCCAGCTTTACTAAATCTATACCCACACCTGGTATGGCTGATACCATTATCTAGAGGGAATAATGATAATGTTATTATTATGGTATAATAATTGGTGGTTTATTTAATAATAATATTAATAAGAGGGCATTATGATATGGTTACCTGTTGTAGTCGGAGTCTAACTCAGTCAGCCTCACACAGGGTACCAATTGTTGCAGCACAATCAAACTAGCAGACTGCAACAAGGCTTTTACCATCAGTCAGATTCTACTGTCCATGTTGTTTCTTCTTCCTCTAGAAGTCAGACCACACTGCTCCTCCTACACTCCTTGGGGCTATTTAACCACTTAGCAGGAAGGAGCTACAGCTGCACATTGTCCATGTCAATCAACCCACTGCCCCTGAGGCCAGGCCACAGCTGCATGTTATCAATGCTAATCAACCCCCTGCCTCCATTCCTCTACAGTTACCTACAAGCGTCTGCTTTCTGTGAGGTCCCCCATACGCCCCTGCAGTTACCTGTGAGGGCCTAATTCCCTTAAGCCCCTGTGAAGGGCAGGCATCCCTCGCATCACCCTCTGTAACTTTTGTCAGCTCCTCCCTTGCTTATCTGCCTCACCCAGCAGTTTCTCATGCCTGGTTTTTCCAGGTTCTGTTTGGTTGGCGTGACCTCATGGCAGGAGCAAGGCACCAGCCTGGTGATTTGCCCGAAACTGTAACAGAGAGCACACCTGTGAAGTGGCGCAGTGCCTAGCTGAGCCTCACTGGCTTTTCTGCTGGCACATCTCTTGTGGCATGGCACTCACGGCTGTCCACGTGGAGCAGCAGGGACACAAACCTTCCGTCTGAGATGGGTTAACTTGCTAAAGTTTGGAGTGAATGACCCAAGGCTTTTGGAAGCCAAACAGAAATATGGAGTAAATATGTCCTGCAGCACCAGTTGGAAATTACTCATAAAGAATATAGCGCCATTCAAGAAGTAAAGGCTATGGCACTTTCTAATCTATACATCCGTCCCCAGCGCATACTCAGCTATGTTTTCAGGCTTCACTAGCTGCAGTATCTTCATATAAATATGTGCAGTTGGTGGGGGTTTTTGCATTATTATTATTTTCCTTTACCACTTCAAAGAGCAAGTGTAACTGCACCTCATGCTAAGCTTTCCTAGAACGGGTTGGGTTGGAAGGGACCTTTAAAGGTGATTTAGCCTACCCCCCTGCAGTGAGCAGGGACATCTTCAACAAGATGGGGTTCTCCCAGCCCCGTCCCACCAGCCCTGGGTTTTGGTGCTGGCCTGCACCTGGAGGAGTCAGGTGCGAGCAAGGTGCCGGCTGTTCCCCATTGGAGTAACTGCCTCATAAATGCCAGCTGTTCCCCATTGGGGTAACAGCCTCACAACTGGCTCTGAGTGCAATTGAAGCTGGGCTTTTTGCTGAAAAGTTAGAGATCATCTTAGTGCTGGTATTAGAGGGAAGATTTGCAGTGATCAGAAAGGAAATATTCAGGAATTCATGATAGGAGTAGATGTGTTTTGACCTTCAATATGGAGGAGTGGATGGATTCTCCTGTGAGCTGTTCGCAACTGGTGAGTAGTGGCTGGAGGGGTCTTGCTGTGCATGGCAGAGATGCTTGTAGCCTATGACTGGAAAATAGCATATTTTCTGTAGGTGGTGTGCGCTATCTGAGCGGCGAGGAGGCTGCCAGATGCAGGTGAAGATCTGTGGATGGTTGTTAAGAGTTGCTATTTTGTTGTTCTTGCTAGGTGGCTTGGTCCTGCTGCAGAGGCTCTTTGTTGTAAAAACTTAAGATAAAAGGCTGTGTGTGCCGTCATGGGGCAGGAATCTTAAATCTTACACAGTAAAGAAAACAATCTGAAAGTTTTAGACCAGCAAGGGTGGTTTGTTTTTTTCTAACTCTTGTGCTGCAAGTAAGAGGCTTTCATTTTAAAAGTGTCTTTTAAACATAGAAAATGGAGCATGTGTTTGCCAGGCAAGCTTCCTCCTGTGCTAGCCGACATCTGTACTTGATATTCAACTGGCGTACACAAAGCTTTGTTTAAATGATGTGTTTCATTTTTTGAAAACCTTCAAGTATATACAAGCTGCAGTATGAGAGCAGTTTATTTAAATGTACTGGTTTATTTTCAAAGGCTTATAGAGTTAGGTGCCCTTTCATGACAAATGTGCTGCTGTTCTTATTCCTACTTTATGAAAATACTGTTTATAAATGTAATTCCTATTATTATTATTATTGTGATTTCTACTGGGTATGTGCCAGGACTGTAATGCCTGAGTTTTTCAGAATCTTCAGAATTGCCCATGCCTTAACAAAACAAAATAAATAGTTAGGTTCTGTGATTCTTATGAGGTACTGGTTGGAGTAAGTGTTCACCAGCTCAAAACAGTTATGTAAATGCTTTGTCTGCTGTTGATTATTCACATGTGGTACACATGCTCCTCTCCATTCTGGTCAGCCTACATGGGGAGCAAGAGCGTGAAAGTCTTTCTTCATATGTCATCAGACTCTTGGACAAACCTTGGCGTGCTCTTTATGGAAAATAATGGACTAGATCAACTTCTTTTCTCACAAATTTTTCATGAATTGATAAATGCTGAAATAATTTACTAACTGCATTAAAATGAATCTCAGATTGTGTACTAATTATGTGACGTTCACTTAACACACTTCTCTACTGGCAACAGGCACTGTGCTGTGGGATGTCAGTTGCTGTTATTTTGGTGCCACCATGGAGAGATGGAACCACGGTGGTTTAGCTTCATCAGTAACAGCAAAACCGTCTTAGAATGCCTTTATCTTTCTTTGATGGAGATGTGATTGAGATGTACTTGTCCATATTTAATTCTTTGAACAAATAATTTTTTGTGCAAATATTCTTGAAGTGCTGGTTTAGAGCACTGCTGGATAATGGGATGAAGTCAAACTGGTGACATGAAGTCTGCTCTCCTCTTTCTTTATTATTGTGGGAAGAATTTGGCCTTAGTTTTTGAAAGCAATCCAGAAATAATGCTGGCAAAGTGGAGATGGTAAAACCTGCCTTACAGAACTCTGCCGAAGGCTCACATGCTTCTGTGTTTGTGAAAGTAAGTTACTGAAGCCCGAAGTAAAACCTGAGAGGTGCTCTGGTATCTCTGTCCTGGTGGAGAAATCGAGGGCTGCTGTTCAGCACCTGGGGTCAGGGTCTTTGGGGGAGGGAGGCCAAATGTTTCCCTCCAGGATCACGCAGAATGTGTGTCTCTGATAATAATTGCAGGCTTAGACCCTATTTAAGTCTGTTCATGTGTATCAAACAGATGAACCGTATTGCACAATATCCACTGTTTAAATGCTGTGGAAGTCACACTTCTCCCTGTGTATGGAAAGTTAGCCACAAAAGTATGTTGTAGTTTGAATTATGTCCGTCTAATGTCAGCATTGCCACTCAGCAGAATGTGACTTTGATCAGTGATGCATAGATTGACAGGGAAAAATAAAAGATGAAAAATAGTATTTGTCAAAACTGGGTGCTAAGCTTTAATTTTGAAGTTAGGGGGTAGGGGTGGGGAAAGCCTCACTCTGTGTCTGTGGTTGTCAGAGGAGAGGTGTTTGATTTGCACTTTGATTTTCCCCATGAAAATTGCTTGTGGACAAATACTTTTCTAATAGATACTTCTAGAATTCAGGCGGGCAATGCAAAATGCTCTCTGAGTTTAATGAGCATTTCTGCAGTAGTTTCATCTTAAAGAAAAGCACTCTACTGTGCCCAGGTGTAGTTTAGCTTTTCTGGAACTTTAATTGGGCTTTTCTACCAGCATCATCATCAAGTACAGGCACATGCTTTTCACCTGTGAGAAGGAATAGGGGAGGAGAAGGGGGAAACTGTTGTATCCCTTCCTTTTCCCAGCTGTATTTTCAAATGGCTGGTGTGATAAAGAGAGTTCTTAAATACCTACTGAACAAAACATGGTAACTAGCTTGCTCTGTTCTTGTTCTAGCAAACCAACCTCAAAAAACCTAAAAATACTTGCTAAAGTTATTGGATAATCTCATGGTACTTACGATCTGATGATCTATGTACGGCAGAGGTGTCTGAGGAAAAAGGAAACTTTCTGAGTGAGTTGAAGCCTGAAACATCACAACTGTGTACAATATGAGTACTGCATATACCCCTACGTGCAAGTTCAACAGCTGATGCTGTTGCAGCACTTGCATAGCAGATAGGTTATTCTAAAAGCTGACATGAAGAGTATCTGTTCTTAAGCCTACAGTAATGTATTTCAACTCTGAAATATGTTTTCAAGTCCCTCATTCATTGTTGGCTCCCTGCATGCTTTGCTGTGTACCTTGCTTTCCCCAAGCCTGCCTGATGTAATGGGAACGTGAGCCGGCTTTCCCCCGTGCCTGCGGGAGCTGTTGTGCTGTTGGGAATGGGGCAGGGACATGAGCTTTGATGAAAGCAAATCTGCACGCTCAGAGGGAGATATGGACATGTCAAATGTAGCAATAAAAAGGTCACAGGATTATGCTGGATCTGGGTACCCGTTTTGATAAAATTGTCAGATATTTCAACTTCAGAACCACTGGAAGCCTTTGAGCACAGAGGTGTATAGAAAGCGACTGTAATTTCCATTTCACAATGTGGCTGAACTGTTGAGCATTTTACTAGCTGCAGCAAATTTGGCCTGATAAAAAAGCCTTCTGAAGTACAGAAGTGTAGGGTTGGATTCAGTGGGCTTGGGCTAAGCCCCCGAGTGGGGTATAGCCATGTCTCTTATCTCTAAAATCCTCGCTGGGCTTAGTCATCTAAGGTGAAAATAGTAGGGCAAATACGTTTGACCTCCCCTTTCTTTCTTTTAAATGATCTTGGTTAACTAGAAAAAAATATTTTCCTGGCTATAAGTGAATTAAATTGGAGAAAAAATTTTGTGCTTTACAGATCCAAAAGAAAGTGTTTGGTTTTTTTTTTAAAAAAAGAAAGGGGAGGGGGGGAAACACCAAAAAACTAGATGTTTTGCTCTGATCTGTCTAGAAGCACTGGCTGCACAGTGTGTTTGTGTCCTGTTGCTGTTACTCTTAGCACTGTGTGAGGGATGAGGCTATTTGCACATGCAAGTACAAAACTTGCTTTAATACTCCCCAGTGAAATGTGTGTGCTCTGGGTGCAGACAATGAGCCATCTGCTTCAGTACCCACGGAAAGTAAGCAATGAAAGGATGTAAATGCTGTTCAAGCAAATAAATGTAAATATTTGGAGATGTAAATATTCCCAAAGTATGCTGATACCCTTATTGAAGCCTTGTTTTGCCTGACTTTTACCTTTGCTGTATTGCAGGGGAGAACTCTGCGTGCGTGTGTATGTATGTAAATAGAATACACACATATTTAAGTTCTAAAGTTTGGGATAAGGGATGGGAAGTTTCTTGCCAATCCTGGAGTATTCAACGTGAAAAATCCGTGGCAGTTTTGTGTTTTTTCTGTTAAACGCTGATGATTTGCTGCTCTCTAGTGGCTATTTAATAAAAGTGGTGTGTGATGCCAGCTACTGCTGAGCAAGAACTCAGTGGAGGTGAATTCCACCTGGCCTCAGACGGGTCCAGCCAGCTGTTACACATGGCAATTTAATTGCCCACATTTTTGCATTTAGCACTGGAGGTAGTAATATAGTAATAGTAACTTTCTGTGCTCGTAATAAAAGAGACAGAAAAGTGTGTAGGCAGCCTGCAGAGGTGAGGCTGGTATCTCTTAACCCTTTGGAAATCATGTTGAGATGGCTGGAGGAGAGCAGAGCCCGCTGCTGCGGGGGCTACAGCCTATTGGGGCACGGCTGGGGCAAGGCAGGCTCCTCCGTGTTCGGTTTGATGGGGGGGAGAAGGGTTGGGGGTTTTGTGTTTGTTGTTTGTGTTATTATATATGCTGATTAGCACAGATTATTATTTTTTATTATTTTTATTGCAAAACATAGACTGCTGGTGAATGCCAAAAAGGCTGGGACTGAGTTCCCTTATTTGCATCATTTCAAAGAACAATCCCTTAACTATCTTGGATTCATGGATTTGTCTGTATTTCATTTCCTTCACCTTGATGTTCTCCAACTTGGAGAGGTAAGATAGCATCCTGTAGGGATGTAGGGAGGACTTGGTGCAGCTTGTGTCTTTATGTACACCTGGTGTGAATGATTTTACTGATTTATGGATGATTTCATGACTTATTTTACTGCCTTGTCAACAAATAACTGTGGTGTCTAAAGCTAGAGGGGCTTTCTGTACCGTTTGAAAATACGCCCGGAAAACAAATAGTCTGTCTCTTATATGGCTGTCAGAGGAATATGCTGTTTGGATACAACAGATGAGAAAAGGACTCGCCAATGGAAGTACTGCAGTGGGACGTCCCTCCCTCACATGCCAGTTCCTCTTTTCTTCATTACTTAGGTTATCGCTTCCATGTTTTCTCCTCCCTTCCTGTGTCAGTCGCTTATCTCCACAATAACACTTGGCCCATGTTGTCTCCAAAAATTCTGTTAATGCCAGTGATACAATTCCGACACGTTCTTTTTTGATTGCTGAAAACTGGGAGGGGAAAAGTCTTAACCCTTGTGCTCATTGTCTTGTCTGGAGCCAAGACCAAAATGGTCCCTTGGCTGTCCAGTGATGTTTCTTTGTCAGTCTGAAACGCGGGCTGGGAGCCAGGTGCTGCCTCAGATCAATGGAGCTTTACTGGACCAGTGGTACCTCAGTTATGTGAAAGAAGCAACTCAAGATGATAATACACCTGGAATCTGCTCTGTATTGAGAGAGGGAGATGCTGGTTTGGACCTGCATTCACTGATGTGAAGCATCATTCACATTTAGAGATTTAGTTTGATTATTAGGAAAAAATTCTTCATGGAAAGAGTTGTCAAGCATTGGAACAGGCTGCCCAGGGAGGTGGTGGAGTCACCATCCCTGGGGGTGTTTAAAAAATGTGTAATGCAGCACTTGGGCACATGGTTTAGTGGTGGGCTCAGCAGTGCTGGGTTAGCGGTTGGACACAGTGATCTTAAAGGTCTTTCCCAACCTAAGTGATGCTGTGAATCTGCTATTCCTGATCTGATCGCAGGCTGTTGCACAGCCCTGAGGTGTCTCTGTTGCTCTTACCTGCTTTCTGTCAACTGCTGTTGTCCTCTCATGGGACCAGGATAGTTTTAGCATAGTCTGTAATGTAAGGCAGCATTTTGCTATAATGTTCTGTTCATTGTGTCACACACAGCTGTGACAGCGTGACCCAGAGTAATGCTGCCTGGCCAGCCCTGCTCATCTTCCCTCCTCCTTTCTGCCTGTACCAAATGGCCGCAGACCAGAGCGGGCTGGTTGCTCACCTAGAGGAAGGGTTGTGTGTTATCACACAGCAGAGGCGGAATGCTAGAGAGGCATCTTCAGCACCTGAAATCCCACTGCCATGTGTGATGGGGGATTAAGGTCCTTCCTGCAGTAACAAAGCCAAGCGGAAGGATTTGTTTGTGGCTCAGTTGCCTGTTTCTGGGTTTGGAAACAAGAGGGAGATGTGGTGGCTTGTGGGGTGATTCTGGGCATTGTCTCCTACCTTCCAACCAACTGGCCAGCCTCTCATTTCTGAGAGATGGAAAGAGAAGCTCTAACATGCTTTTGAGGAATGCTTGATCTTTAGCAGTGCCAGAGCCTTGTGCCAGCCTTCTGTTCTATTTAATCCTGTTACTGTGTCAGCTCCTGCTATGGAGTCATGTTGGCATGAGAACATGAAGCTGAAACTGCAGAAAGAGGAAGAGGGAATACTGGTGGGCAGTCACCTGTCAAAAACATGAAGAGCAAAGCACAAACACAAGCTAGGGAATCAGAATGGCGTATTTCTATTTGTTTCTTTGCTCTTTTAAAATTCTTTTTGGGGTTTTGTTTTGCTGTAGGGGAGAGTCTTTGTTGGATCCTAACCCTTCAGCGGTACACCAGTTGAGCATCGCATAACCAAACATACCGTTCTTCCACCTGCCTGCTCTGTGAGGTCTGTACTATTATAGCAGTATTAGTTCTGTGAAAGCCATGGTGTTGCACCGCAAATCCGGCGGGTTTTCAGCACGCCGTGTGTTCTGAAGCACTCCAGCTGGTAGTAGATGCTGGTGGTTCAATCTCTTCAACTGTGCGTATTGAAATGGCATGCTGGTTTTAGATGCATAGCCTGTAATTCCCAGGAAGTAAGTGGACAGGTACGCTTTGTTCCAGCCTTGAGCTCTGCAGCAGCAATGTTTGGGCTCATGCAATGATCGCTTAGGGACTGATTCAGTATATAGAGGAAAGCTGGTGACAGATTAATCAAAAAAGCAGCCTTAAGGCTGAGCGAGAAGGATGTTGACTTGACAGAGCTGAAAAGGGAGTCGGTCACTGCAGTCAAAAAGCTGGTGCCCTCATTAGGCACTTGCTGACCTGGAAACACTGTTAGCTTTTGTGGGGTAAACAGGTACAGGGTTCCGGGATGTGCGTGAGTGGGTTCTCTGCTGGGTGGTCATCGTGTGGCTGCATGTTCTTGCTTGTTTGGCAGCTTTTTTTAACAACTAGAGAAGATTCAGTTCTGGGTACAGCCTTGGGTCTTAATAGCCCCATGGCGTGCAAGCAGAGCAGTGATATTGCTCGTATCCTTGCAGCGCGTCAGAAATGCGTTCCAAAATCGCTTGCCTGACTCCCTTTTCCCGTACGGCCCTGAGTAAAGCAACTTCTGGCAGCCTGCTGGGTGGTGTTAATTGCTGCCTTGCTGGTCGGGGAGGGGGCAGACAGGGCAGGCAAAGTGGAGGTGGCCTGTGCCCGCTGCCGCAGTTGGTACTGAGAAGGGGGTTAGGCCTTGGAAGGCAAACCAGCGTCGTACAGGGGCTGGAAGAGGACAGCCAAGGGTGCCGATACAGCTTCTGTTTCTGGTGTCGATGCCCTGCTGGCAGGAATTGCAACAATGGGTGTCGTCTTTATCGGGCATTTCAAGAGCTGACAGCTTGCAGCAATTGCAGGGTTCATAGCTGGGAAGTGGTGGGGAAGGTTTGAGGGTGATGGTGTGGCTGAAACAGTCTGTATTCCCTTTCTTAGGCAAATTTGTTGTTCTTTGAAAGTGGTCACTGTGGAAGGCCTGAAATTACAGGCTGTATGCGTTGTACCTGCAGCAGTCATTGGTCATGTATGTACCGAGTCAGTCTCTGTGGGTTTGGGGGCTATTTAGTTTAAAATAAATGTGTCCACTCTGAGTTGTGTGTCAGGTTGTCATTTTGGAGAGAGTGTCTGAGTTTCTGGGAGGGCAGGCAGGCCTGACCAGCAGGCTGCGTGTCCCAGCTTGCTGCGACAGGACCTCTCTGGGTCCCAGGCTTTGGTGATGGTTTCTTTCCACTTACTGGAATGACTGGGAAGGTGGGGGTCAGGCAGAGACTGGGGTTACTGTGAGCGGTTACATTAGCCAGAGCATTGCCTGCAGTAATGGACTTACTTACACTGAAACATTTTCAGTTGGCAACAAAACTGACTCTTCCCAGTGTTCTATGTGTGTTACAGGGATGTAAGATGTGACAGATATTCACCCTTTGTTGTTCTTCCCTATCCTTCTGCTGCTTGAGAAATATGGGCACTTAACGAGTAGTGGGTGCTGAAAAAGTAATGGGCTGGGACAGTCTGAGCCACTCTTGAAGGACAACTCCGCAGTTCCAGGCCCGCTATAATAACTAGGGAACGCAGCTGGATACCCTGTGAAAAACTATTAGCAGTGATTAAAGAAAACCACCTTTGTCACTCACTTATAACAGACCGACACGTCCCAATCAGCACTGAATGGCACAATTAAAACCAAAAATCGCCCATTCCTTTGGGAGCTGCCTACAGAGGAACTGTAACTATAGTAGTTCAGCTGGGGTTCCCGAAGAGCGCTGTTCCATTTTGTGCTGCGCTGCCAGTAAATGAGAGCGAGCCGTTGTTTCTACATTTAACACTTGTACATTTTTATTTAGTTAAATCAGCCATTGTACACATTGCAGCTATGTATTGTTAGTGTTGTATTTTTTTTTTATTTTTTAACTAATACATGCCCTCATAGATATATTCAATTAGTGTTATCACCATGGGAACAAGATGCTGATTCGTCAACTTAAAAGTCACTTCTTCTCACAGTATTCAAGTTCTTTGATAACACAGCAAAAAATCAAAATAAGAGGTGAATAACCATTATGTTGTTACACAGAACATCATCTGCACCGCAAATAACACAACAGAAATGCATTTCTTTAGAGCCCCATCCTTGAAGATCATCCTGTGCTGTCTCTGACAATAAGAAAGCCATGATGCGTTATGAAATGTTTCATCATGGGTCTCGTTCGGTTTGGCTGCCAAAACACTCATTGTTGGGGATTATTTATTTTTTTTTGTTTTCCGGCCTGCCAAAAAAGTGTTAGTGTGACACCTCGGGTTGTTTTACCTGCAGGAAGCCAGAACTCCCCAGATGTTTCATGCTTTTGGCATCATTACCTTAATGAGGAAGTGCCCTTGCTCTGAGCACTGAGTGAGTCACTAAAAAAGAACAACCAACCTAATAATTTTAGAAGGCCAGATAAGCTTGGGAAAAGTATTACTCCTAGAGGAGAGGATTTGTTTTACTCTGGGTTTGAGTATACTATCAAAAAAATCAAATAGCTGTTCAAAAACATTTTGTTAGTGTGTGTGTGTATTATATATGCTAAAACACTATGGAGCTCCCTCCAATAACTATTAAGGTATAGAACACCTAAAATGTCAGATCTCTACGTTCCCTTTTTTGAAAATAAAAGTGCAGACATGCTATCGTGGTTTTCAGAGGGTTTTTTTTAGAAATATATATATATTATATATAGAGATAGATAACAAAATATGAACAGAAACTGGCTTTCAAGGATTGTGAGCACTTTCTCTTTAAAAAACACTTGATTGGAAGATAAAAACTGCTCGCTCAGTGCTAAGAGGGCTAACAAGCTGACATGATTATAGGAGGGTTTGGTTTTGACCTTCAAATGCCACATGCATGTATCAGATAAGAGGCAATCTCGATAAAACACGGTGATTTAATTATTCTCCTTGTATAGTGGATAAGTCTTTCTCCCATAGTTATCTACAGTGCAGTGGCCAGCAGGAAGTACCACCAATAAGACAGTGTGGTTTGCTAAGCAGTGATGAAAACAGGAAACTACTGTAGTTATAATTGTTTAATACACCCTGCCACATGTCCAGATCTAAAAGATTTTAATACCGTATGCAAATGTGCCATAGATATAGCTGCTAGCAAGTTGGTTACCTAATTGGGTATTCTTTTTCTTTTTTCTTTTCCTTTTCTTTTGCTGGAAATCTTTAAGTGGCTGTCCGAAGGTCTTAGAAGTATTAATGGCCACAGTCAGCTGTTACTTTGCAAGAACAGCTGAATTTCCAGGTTTTTAGCCTGACTCTTAGAGCCTTTAACTATAATAGATCCCTAAACTGGAAGTCTTATGGGTGCAGTAGATCTGCAGTGCTTCCTCCTTGGTCAGTCTGTGTTTGCAGTCGATTGTGTTAACATTGTTTTATTAATCGCTGTTCAGCAGTGTCAATAGACCTTGTAATCCATGACGCTAATTGTAGTCACAGGCAGTGTGTTTTCTGCAGTCTTGTAAGTCCACATACTCTTGCTATATACAGTTTATGCGTTAACTCCCTTTTTTGTGGTGCATGTACATAGTCACTTGAAGAGGCCTGTAGATGAAGTCGGCTTGACAAATGCAAATTTGTGAAGCTAGTGCAGAAGCAAAGGAACAGTGAGAAGTGGCGATGCTGAAAAATTCCCGGTACGGCACAAAGACGACGATTCGGTGGATAAATCATCCTGAATGAAGGATGCTATCTTTGGTCACAAATTAGCTTACAGGGTAAAAAATAACAAAAACCCAAAATCAAATATGGTGGTGGGGTGGGGGAAATAAATGAATTCACTGCATCTGCACAAGTAGAAGTGGCAGTGTCTTCTGGTGATTATGTAGGTAAGAATGTCTACAGCTAGAGAAGATGAAGGCTGCGTACGGGATGGATGGTTATGCGGTGGTGTTGAGGGGTGGCAGCTTCTCACTTCGCCTCCTGTTTCCAGTCCTCTTTGCAGAAGTGTCTGAGAAGCTGCTGGAGGTCATGTTGGAGATCATCCTGTGGTAGCGCTTCTGGTGTGTCTTCCAGCTCTTCTAGGTGAACGTGTTTTCCATACCGATCCTTCATCACAGTCCTCTTCTGTGTGCTGGCTTTACTTAGTGTTGTCCTAAAACAAAATAAACGAGAAAACTGTCTTTAAAAGCCTGTGGTTCCCAAAGGTTTTAAAAAAACGCTCTTTTTCAGCTGCAGTGTTATGGCTTTTTCATTTAAAGTAACATGAGAAGACCTGTAGCTGGCAGTCAGACCAGCTACCGAGGTCAGATATTTGTTAGGCATTCTGAATACAACACGTGGCACCGCTTTAATGAGCTTTCATAATGTAAACTAATAGCAATTAATCTCTATGCGCTGGTGAAGCACACAGTTTGAGATGCCCAGCAAAACCATGCTGTAACACACAGACATGCAACATACATTGAAATTCATATGAGACCTTCTATTTGCTGTATTTAACGTCAACACACAGAGTTGTCCTGTACAACAGTAATTGAAGCTGATTACTTTCTCGAATGCTTACTTCTGAACAAATCTTACTTCTGACAGTCAGTAAAACTACATTTGTGGTGAGCTAGTGTCCTAAACTATTCTATTTATTACCATCTTGCTTTACTAGTCAGAACCTTAAACGTCACCAAGTCCCTTCCAGATCTATGGCAAATAAAAGTAGTTGTCATAGGGCAGCTGGGCATCTCTCGCTTAGCTGTACCCAGAAGCCCAAAGTTCCCTCCGTTAGATGGGGCGCTTTGATAAGAACGTGCCCTTTGTCCAAAAGCAGATGCAGTGGGTCTTCCGGCTCCCAGTGTGTCCTGGTGACACCATCCTGCTAGCTTGGAAACCAGGAGCTGTCCTACAGCTCGTTACAATTACAGACTTTGGTCAGGATGTTTTTTCAAAGGCTAATGTTGGCCTTACCACCCCAATGGCCACGATCGATTCTGGAAGACAAGGGTTCTAAAAGACACCTAGCCTCTAGCAGCCTCGGCTGAAGTTTTGTGTGGTAGGAATGACTACACTTGCTGTACTACAGTAGCGCTTTTTTTCCCCTGCCAAATATTTTCCTAGTATCTGCCCTGCCTCATTCTTCGAAAGGCTGAACTGTCACATGCATATATCTGTCTATCCCCATGTATCCTCTTGTCTATTCTGATAATGTTAAAATTAGCAAATGATTGCAGGGGCAACTGGTATGAAAAAAATACTTTTGAAGTAACCTTGATTATTGTTGTTAACTGTAAACCACGCTGTGTCGCCTCCTATGAAGTCAGCCAGGCAGCCATACCCCTTTGTGCTGGGTCTGGCCAGGGTGCAGTTCACTTCACAGCAGCCTGGGCACTGTTTTCCAGGTGTGCCCAGAACCAGGTAGGTAACTGGCCAGTGCTGCAGCTGCGGCTCAATGGTGCTTATGCAGCATCTGCACTTTCTCTTTATTTCCCCCTGTCCCCCTCAGTGAGTAGGCTGGGGGTGGGCAGGAGGCTGTGAAGGCAGGCAGCCAGGCCAGCTGGCCCCAACTGACCAAGGAGATATTCCGTGCTATAGGGAATCCCGCCCAGCAATACTGACGGGGAGTAGAGGAAGAAGCGGGGTGGGGGATTATGTCTTCCAAGGTGATGATTGCTCAGCGACTGGCTGGGTGTAATTCTGCTTGTGGGAGGTGGTGAGTGACTGCCTTTGCATCGCTTGTTTGGTTGTTCTTCCCTTTCTCCTTCCCTCGCTAAACTCTTTGTTTGACCCATGAGTTGTCACCCTTTTGCTGTTCTTATTCTCTCCCCCGTTCCAGGAGGGTTAGGGAGCAGCTGCCTGGCACTTGAGTGAACCCACCACACCCCTGCCCTATTCACTGAGGCTTTTCAAGCACATGTAGACTTTTTCCAGTGCATATTTCCCTTCCTGTAACAGAATGTTAGTAGTCATATTTAGTACTCTTGCAAATAAAGTTACAGATGCTGCCAGTGGTTTCACTTCAGCCACTTGCTTAAATCCACTCATTTGTTGGGCTTGTTAATCCTTTTGTAGTAACAGGTCAGTGACATGCCACACCAAACCTTTTAATAATGGATCCGTCATCTTTCATGATTTCTTTCTCTACTAAAGCAGGGAGTTGGACTTTCATTTGGTTACCTGTGTAGCTCAAAGCCTCAAATTAAAACATAAACTTCAAATTAAAACATAAACTTCAAATTAAAACATAAACTTCAAATTAAAACATAAACTTCAAATTAAAACATAAACTTCAAATTAAAACAAAAACCTAGAACAGAAGGTATTTGCTCTTCGTTCCTTTGTGCTCTATATTAATGAAGTTGAATGCTGAGAAAATGATGAATAGCCAAAAAAGAGAAACAGCAGCCTGTCCTTTTGCATCCTTTCAAATATTGCTCAAATACACATACAGTTTCTTGTGTAGGGTAGTTTCATTTGACTAACAATTGTACTGAAGCATGTCTTGGGGCTTTCTTTTCAACTCTGAAGGTAGCCCAGGTCAAGGTTTCACAGTACCGCACTTGGGAGAACTCATGCTTTCTGTTTATGACAGCCTGCTACAGCGACCTTTCTCCTGGCACAGAAAATACTTTTTCTTTCACAGCTGTCCCCACTGCCACCTTGAGCTGCCTGTTCTCAGGGTGAGCGTACAGGAACGGTTGTACACACATGTGATGGGTGATACTCCTGAGCCTCCACTGTACTGAGGTGGGAACAAGCAGAGAGTGGAGCCTGGCAAGCTTTTCCAGAGACTATCTGCTGTTACTAATACTTCATAGAAAACACGAGAACTAAAAGGCAGCATTTTCATTTTCCTTTTGGCTGGATGTGGGTTTTTGTGTGGTATCTTCCCCAGGCTTCACGATCTACTAAACTAGAAGCTGCAAGCTGGGAAAAGTGTCATTTCCCCAAGCCATTCCTGTGCGTGTCTCTGCATGAATTTTTGCTGCTTGTTTTGTTACCGCCAGGAGAGAGGGCTCTGGCTGCTGGGCCACAGCCCTGCCCTTGCCACCGAACAGCTTAGCACCTCTTCTCTTCCTGCAAGCTGCGACAGCATGGCATGGCAGGAAATATCCAGACCATGCCTGATACTGTTGCATCTATTTTTATATGATATTTTGTCAGATTAAAAACCCAAACCAAGTACCTTTGTTGCAGCTAATGACACACTACTTTTATCCACGCAAATCTTTAAGATGTGTTTTACATGTGTTATTCCAAGGGACAATAAAATGGATTAAGAGTGAAGTGCTATCAGTTCCTTGTAGAAAAAAAGCTGTATTGATACAGTATCACTTTTCTATTACTGAAATGTCTAAACTGATCAGAAAAAGCATAAAAACAGAAAGGTGCTAATCAGCTTGGCAGCTGTTTATTTCAAGGACAAATACATCACCTTCGCCAGAGAGCAGACTTAACGGTATCGGTTTCTAAAATGAGCTCCATGTGGGTAACATATAAACAAACTTTTTCTTGAACAGTAACCACACCCATGATTTCACACAACTTTACCTTAAAGCCTCCAGGGTTGGGTTGGTTGGTGGTGTTTTTTCAGAATCTTAACATTTTATACCCAATTCTGTAATGTTAGCTTCCCCACATGTGCACCCTTTGTAGACAAAAACTATAACATGGCCCAGTATAGCAACAGAGGTTTATACTCAGCAGCTGGGTATGACACTTCCCCCAATGCTTTCAATAGAGCAGAATTTGTCCCCAGGTATGTTGTGACACTCATTTAGTATTTGTTTTTACCTCTTCAAAGTCCTCTTTGGCTGATGGAAGATCAGTAGCTAGGCTGGCATCCCCCAGGTGTTTCTCCGTTCTCTCCCCTTGCACTACAGTGGTCTTTATGACTTTGCTGACCTTCCGGCCCTCCACTGGTTCAGACTGGAAGTTGGAGGCACTAGGCAAAACAGCGGGTTCAGACAGGGTCACCTGTGAGGTTAGAAAGCAGAGGTACACTGGATATCAATTACATACGGGATACTAACAAAGCTTGTAGTTACTCATTCTTTCTTAATCTTTGCCATAGAGAATAAGAATATAAGAAGCATCTTGTGTTCTGAAAAGTGCATGTACATTTTATTACCAGCTTTACAGCTCTGGAAGGAGACATTGTAAGATACATGTCGCTTCAGATGCAGCCCTGGATAATACGTTCTGCTGAGAAGCTTTATGCTGGCGGGGTGAACACTGCCTCTGGAACCGGAGCTGGCCTGAGGGTAGCAGAGATCGCGCTTTGCTCCCCACACCACAGGCTTACTGCCCAGGCCACGAGTTACACCACGGAAGGAGTGGACCTCTTGCTGTGAATCCCTGCTGTACTTGCACAGGTAATATGAGTCAGTGGTATCAGACTGCATATTAATTTTAAGATGTTATTCTGAGAGAGAAGTCACACTTGAAAAAACAAGGAACTCTTACAGGAGCAACACACCAGAATATTGTAAAACCATGGGAAAGTGACAAACATGATTTTATTTGGCAAAACACAAATTTAATGCCCGTGGGTTCAGTACGATAAAAAGTAGCTCTGGTATGGTCAGCTACCTAAAAAAAACCCCAAACATTACTTTGTTTTCTTGTTACCTTACTCACAAAGAATTAATTCTGGCAGGAGAGATTGGCAGTTACCTTCTTACCATTTCTAGTGACCACTTGTTACATGTTGCTTTCAGCTGGAGTACTGCTGAAAGCAAGCACTATTACTAGCTTCTGGCCCTCTGTCACCACCTTAATTTTGCTGATACAGATGTCTGTAGAGCTACGTGGTGAACTAACATAGGAAAAGATAAACTGAGAAGCACTTACATTCTAATTTTAATTACTTGGCTCTACAAACAGTTTACATTAAAGTAATACTTTTCTCTTTTTTAGCCTTTTCAAAGCAAAGAACACACCCTAATATAACTGTATGAATTTAGGAGGGCTTAGTTGTAGAAACCTAGAGAACTTCAGATAATTTCATTACATCATTCATGAATTCTCTCATTAGACTAAGAGGTATAACAACAAATATGGATTTTCCATTTATCTATATGTCATCTTAGTACAAAGCTGTTTTCTTTATGACTTTGGTACTTCTCATAAATCACAGATTCTGTATCCTGCCTTTGTTTCAGAGAAAACGTCCCTCTTTCACTACCCACCTCCCCACGCCCTGCCTTTTCCCCATCTTTGTTCTGAGGCCTTTCCATCTGCAAGAAAACTTTATTCAAAGTATCATTTGAACCCAAATGTTGTTGGCATGAGTAAGACGTCATTACAAAATACACTGTTGGTGTACTGCTGCTTTGTACCATCGCAAGGAAAGAGATCTGACCTCTGACTGCTCGCTGTCGCTCTTCAGCACAACCCGCTTCACAACTTTGGAATAGCCATCTCCTTCTTCGACAGTGACAGGTTTTTGTGGTGTTCCTTGCATTACGACTTCCTCTTTTTCTGTGCCATCTGGAGAAACGTATCGCCGGATGATCTTTCTAGTTACCTGAAGAAATGAAATAGAGCTTTGTCCCACAAAGAATTAACAAAAATATGTTCCTTTTTGTTCTCTAGATAGCATTTTCTACTCAAAGGGCTTTTTTTCCAACACAGCAAAACCTACATAGATGGTTCAGTCTTTAACACATATAGTCACAACAACCTTGTAGTAAAGCTGCAAGTTGAAGCATTTGCCCTACTTAGGTTACCACACAGCAAAGCTTCCATAAACTTACTTGACAAGTGGGCACAATATAGATACTGGAATGACTCTCTAAACCAGTAGTTACTATTAGAAAAAGAGGTATAGTATTTTAGAGAGAAAACATACTTTACAACTGCGAGAAAAAAAATTTCAGTCTGGCATTTTTGAAAAGGTTTCTGAAATTTAAGAGGTTAGCAGCTTGGCTATCAGATGTTTAGAACTCGATTCCCAGAGGGACTTGGACATCACATTGTAACACTGATGATACTGCTGAACTAGTGAGCTAGAATTAACCCACTTAAAGAGACTAATCTGATTCTTAAGCTTTCTAGGCATTGGCAAGCCAAAGAGGGGCAGAAGAGAATTATAGGGCCCACGATGAGATCAGTTTCTCAGGAGGATGGGTACGCAATCCTTCTGTGGATGACCTGGAGCTCTGCATTTTCATATTACCTCCCCGGCCTCTTTTGGCAAGGTAACATTAACCCGTTACCTCCCATCTTGTCCAAAAGCGTGTTTGCTGTGATGCTCAATCAGGCTGGGTCACCTATACTTAAGTCACAGAGGTGGGGGGTAGTACCCTCCCAGGCATGGACCTACTCAGAAGAATACAGTCATGCTTACTCTTGCACAATGTGCCCAGGAATATCTGGCTGGGGTTGTTTATATCAATATGAATTCAACCAGCTTCCACAGACATGCTATCCAGCTGAGGGGCAGTCCTGTCATCTTGGGAGACACAAGATGGAGTTGGCCACCAGCAGAATTCAGCCAAGTCCTAGACCAATTCTCTAAGCACTGAGCTGTCAGATAAAGCAAGGAGCACAGATGTTCTTCTTCTACTTCTGTGCTGTGCAGAATTCACTTTTAGAAGCATGGTCTGAATGTGAAGATCTAAAGTGTGGATTTAGGTGACTCTTTCAGACTCACCCCTCCATTAGTTTCATTACTAAAAGCAAACACGATCTTAGATAAAATTGCGGTTGTATGTTTTTTTGGTTGGGGTTTTTTGTGGTGGTGGGTTTTTTATTATTATTTTCTCAGAAATGTGGATCTATGCAGAGTTTTCATTGGCTTTAAGTGGGAAAATTAACAAAATATGTCATGTCAAGTTACAAACTGTAACACAGACTGATCTTGTGAATCAAAATAACTTTTCCAACTTTGGAATCTCTCATGAACAGAAATTCTGGTTCCTTCCATCCTATACTCTTAAACATGCCCCTTCCCAAAAGAAAACCTAGCATGTATGCGGATGTGTTTATCCTTTCTTTATAGGACAGTAAGAAGGTGGCAAGGGGCATAACTGACAATACCTTCTTCACCACTATGTGGCCATGTTCATCTGTATATTGCTCTTCTGTGACTGTTTCTGGTGGCATTTCAGGCATGCTATCAGCCTGTATGACAAAGAACACAGTTTTATGAAGCGAGGCCTTCATGTAGGTAACTTTAAATAAGCAATTTTAAAATTGGTTAATCGGTTAAAGGTGTGGGGGGGGGGGGGGCAGGGGGGAAGAAGGGGGGGAAGAGAAATGTTAGAAAAATTATGAGTCTGCAAATAAATACTTAGAAAGGCATGCAAAGAAAAACTGTGCCACAATGGACAGGCAAATATATGTTAGTTGACTGTGTTGTGTATGGGGCTGAGAAGGCTTCTCCTACAGAGAGATCTATCAGAACTTAGAGCTAGGTTAGCAGCACTACTATAATCCTGCCTTCAAGAAAAGGTATTGGAACAGCTTATCCAATGCCCATGCATTGTTCTGGAGCACTCCAGCTTCAGGTGCGATAGGCGGCTGTCTCGGCATGCTAAAGGTGTTACGAGTGCCTAGGCACTGCAGGCTCATGCAATCGTTCAACACTCGGTACCTGAATAATCACCCGGCGACGAATGACCCTGGTAGTGACCATCTCGTCCTCATCTGAGCTGGTCTCCAGCCCACCTAACTCCTCTGCTAACTCCTGGTGGAAGCATGGAAGTAGCGCTCTGTTGTAAGTACTGCTAGTGATACAGGTTCTGTCTTGTTCTTATGTAAAGCCATCTTCACTTCTGAAAATTTGTGCTTTTAGGATTTTGGCCCTTTACCTGACTTTAATCTGTGAAGCACTGATGTGGGGTGGGAGGCTTTGGCCACTTGACTATACATGAGCTGCTCGTTAGCATATTGAAAAAAGAAGGATGAATCTTTATGGCACTAATGCTATAGGATGCTCTTAGTGCTCTTAAGTTTGCCTGGGACAATCCTGACATTTGTGGCATGACATTGTTGCAGGTGGACTAGAAGGTATTTCTAATGCCAGCTCTAGAATTCATACACATTGCATATGGTTTCTGTATTAATCATGCAGACAATCATATGAATGCCTTTTAATCCTCTGTACCAGGAAGTACATAGCGCAGCATATAGACAGTAGGACTGAACAGTTTGGACTAGAGGAATGTATCAATAGCCTTGGCACTGGAAGGATCAAGAAAAATTAGTAACAAGTGTCGAAGTTCTTCTCTCTCCTGCATAGAGAAGAATTAAAAACTTAAATGATAGAGGTCAGAAGGCAAAGAGAAGCTGAAAAGAACTAGTTGGGAAACATCAACAGTATAAAAGCATAAAGGGGAAAATAAGCGGAGGTGTGTGTGCTTCTTTTTGGTGGTGCTGGTTGTTGTTTAACAAAAGATCTGGGGGGAAGAAGGAGTATGTTATCCTTGAGGGCATTGTACTTTGAGCAGCCACTGTACTGAGTCCTATTGTAGCTAATCCTTCAGCATCTTGAGTTACCCTACACATTTTATATTCAACCTTGTTCTGAGATCCCATGGGCAGAGCTCTTGAAACTCTTTGTTCTAGAGATGGTACAGTTGGTAACAAACAGCAAAGAAAGAAGAGCCCGTTTCTAGGTGAATGTCACAACAGGGAACTATTTCTGCTTACGTAGAACTGTGCCTTCTCGGCTCTCACTTTGCTGAAGAAACTAATTTCCTGCCTAATTATGCCTTCTCCTTTTCTTCCACTTAAACAGGCAAAGCAAGCTTATTCTTAAACGTTTATCTGCCAAGTAGTTAGGATTCCCTACTAAAAGCCACATAGTTGATTTCATTGCCTCAACATCCTCCCCTCTCCAAACACTGCAATAAGGTTCCTTTGTCTTACACAACCAATAACCTACCTCATGTAGTTTTTCTTCTTCTCTTCCATCTCCTGTCTCTGTTTCTCTTTACTGCATGCATGCTACATAAACACCATTCTCAAGTTCTTTTCTTCCTTAGAAGTAAAGTTCCTAAGCACATCCTTAGGATTCTGCAATTTCTTCCAGTACATCCTGCTGCCTCTTTTCCATCTCACCACCTTTACAGTAATTTTCATGTCATTCTTTGTGCTGCTCTGAGCTACTCTTGCCTTTCTTCATAGGCTTTTAACATTAATACATTGTCTTTCATTACATCTGCTTTTCAGCTTTCACTTGTACATGCTTTATTTCTGCACCTGTTATTTACACTAATTCTTTCTCACATGCAGGGACATAACTGTCACAAAGCAAAGGACAAATAAGGGCAGCAGAACCAGAATTACAGTCTAGACTGTAGGATATGAGTTTTGCTTCAGCTTTGAAGACCTCTCTACAAATGACGGCAGCTAGCTAGCCCTTATAACCACAGAGGAAAGGAGAAAAGACTTAGTTGCAGATGGGCATTAATGAGGTGGATTACAAATAATCTCCTCTTAAGGAATGAGTGAGACATAAGACTTGTTCTTTTGTGTCAGTTACATAGAGACAAAGTTGTTAGTTACCTTTTCTAAAGATTCCTCTTCGTAGCCTCTTCCAAGCTTTTCTGTCTGCTCATCAGTTGACTCCACTATCACTAGACTAGTTCTCCTTGGAGAGAGGTCATCATCGTGGTGGAGCTGGGGGTCCTCAGGCTCTTGGACGATGGGAGAGTCGCCTCTCTGAGTAGATGATGGGGGCTGCGGGGATGTTTTTTCTGTCTCTTCCTTTGCTGCACTACAGTGTGCAGATTTTTCACCTGCAGCTTTTTCAGTTACTGGTGCTGTAGACTGCTGTAGACGTCCTGGAGTTGTGACGCTGTGAATTACAGGTTCAAGGGGAGTTATTACCATGCAGTGCTTTCCAGTTTCCATAAACTGGAACATTATGCACTGATGAAATACTGTTACATCATCAGCTGTCTAAAAAAGTCTAGAAATAACTGATATTAACTACAGAGCAATCTGGCTAGGAATTCTCTTGTTTTCCCAACCCAAGAAAATCTCCAAAGGGACGTCCAAACATTGCACCTGAGTCTGCAAAACCTGATATTTGTAAAGGATTTATCTGAGCTTTGCTGTCACTTGTGCCCTCGCAAATCTACATACTGCCTGTTATTTTTTGGGGGAAAGATCACTCTAGATGGATGTCAAGCAACTACTACGTTAATTGCAGGCTGTACAGCTGCAGGTGAGGAAAGACCGACTGTTATGTAGAATTCTGGAGCCTTAGCAAACAGAAATTTAGTAGGGAAATTTAATAGAGAATGTTCTTTTGTTTGTAATGTTATTTTCACTGTTGCACACTACCGTGATTTAATTGTTGCCGCAAGTTATTTAAACGTATTACATATATTGCTATGTAACATATGTAAAGGTAATACAAACATTAAAGCACATGTACATGCGCTACTTTTCTGTTGCATATGGATGAATAATAGGGACTTCAGATATTAAGCTAACCCTCATCTGACTGAGTTTTATCAAGTAACCTTATAAATCTGATGCTAGCTTGAAAAGGTCACTTCTGATTTGCGCTAATTGTGAAAACATAACCTGTGTCGCTAACTAGAGCCTTCTTTTGAGGTTGACTTTTATCTTTTCGTGTATATTGGTAAAAAGAAAAAAGACAGCTATATCAATATTAGTGGAATTGCAGCTTGAAAAATGGTGGGCGTGCAAAAACTAAATCTTCCACTTGGAGCTAGCATCTACAAGCTAGCATCTACAAGCTTGCTTTTCCCCCCCTCTTATCCTAAAACTTAACCAAGGAAATTGTTAAATTTTAATAATAGGAGTCCAGATTCTTCTCTCCATAACCTATCACATGAGTAGATAACAGTAGTAATAACAGTAACAGAATAACTTGCATGTATATGTTTTTGTTTCCTGATACAAGTTGGGTTTTGACAATTTGTTGTGCTCCCCCAACTACTGCCCTTGAAACAGCCGTGTTCTAAAGTACAAAACTATTTCGTTGTACTATGAGTTAAACAGTATTGATCCAGCCTTTTTCTCCCATTCACCAGGCTACACATATTAATGTATAATTCCTCTTAGTATGTGTTCCTTATGAGCTATATACATCTGGCCCCATTTTTCCTCCTGGTTCAAACTAGCACAAAGTGCTATATATTCCTCAGTCATCACTCTACTCTCATTTAGTATCAGCAATATTGTCTCAAATGTATTGTCTATTCCTCAAAAACATGTGTTTCCTCATGCAAAGCATTAGGAAGTATTGCTATTTTTGCCTATATGTGCAGTGTAAGCCCTCTGCCTTAGATGCTGTGTTCTGTCTCCTACAGTCACTCCTGGGTGTAAAGCATATCTTGAACTAAAGAATCCCCAAAAGACCATTTGCTAGACTCAACTGCACTTCAACTGTTTGGAGCTGCATCTCCACATCAAAGCTAATCACTCCCAGGAAAATCACTTCTTTGGAAGGGGATCCTTGATATTTTGCCAGCCTATGAATACCTGAGTCAACCCTGCATTGAGTTCTCAGCATGGCCACACAATTAGGGATGGTGGGAAGAAAAAAACATGATCCCTGTCAAGTTCCTTTCGAGTTGCTTTTCAAATGAAACCGCTGATAGCCCCAAATCACAATTCAAGGCTCTTCTGTGCAAGTCTTCTAAATCTATACTTTATCATGTGTTGTTCCCTTAAGTGCTTTTGTCTTGTCTGTATAAAACCCTGTCTCTGGTCCCTTGGGCCATCTGAAATCTACTTCTAAAAATGTAGTTCCTAAAAATACTGTTCTGAGTTTTGTAAGTAATCATTAAGTTGGAAAATATTTGCCTTGATCGGAAAAGCCATCCTGAAGTTGAAGAAACTTCTAGTGTTAATGCCTTTAAGTTTAACATTACTTACCATCTAATGTATGGAAAATATACAGTTTACACACACACACACCCCCCACACACATTATCCCTCTTTTCTTTCATACGTACTAGACTAGATTATTGCTTCAAATAACAAATTGACTTTCTCTCCTAATCATTCAGGCTTCCTCCACATGAATTAAAAAGTCAAGCCCTCAGTAGGAACTAATGAACTAGTGTGCACAACTGGAGGAAAATTCTACCAAGTTCCCATGTTTCAAAGAGAACTGTAAAATCCTCTTATTACAGAGAGAAGAGATAATCTGTTCCACAGAGGTTTCATTCTGGTCTTTTGACACTTACAAATATTCATGTTGTGAAGATGTTTTTTCTGGCATATCTTGGGGTTTCCCTGAGAATTCAGCTTCTACTTGTTCCTTGTGTGCTTGCCTCAGGAGCTCAGCCATTGATACTTCTGCCTCACTCCTGGGAGTACTGTCCTGAAAAGGAGAATAACTGACAGACACATCTTCCTCCGAGACAATAGGAGGGTGTTCAGTTGGCTCACTGTCTTTAGATATTCTACGTTGTTCTTCTTGCTTGTGTCTTGAGCTGTACAGTTCTTCTTGCAGTGCAGAAAACCCTTTAAAAAACAGAGAGATGAGAAATGTCATTACAAATCTAACTAGAATGCAGGACATCCTCTTCATTCTCCACGTGCCTTTAAAATCCCTGGATGGAACCATTACCTGACATTTTCAGACACCTTGAGCAGGAGAGGACTTAACCTCTCTAAGTAGCTGAAGGAATGCTGGATTGCTACCACTATTGCCCCAAAATTAATCTTGACAGTAACAGGCAAAATAAAATTTGCCCAGAAATTTACCTAATTAATCTTGAAACACTCAAAGTATGAAAGAAGATTCACAACAGTGGTTTTCCAGCAGATTAGGATAGGTTTCAGTGACTTCCCCCCCCCCCCCCCCCCCATCTGTTATTTATCTGCTTATGGAAAAAATAACTACACAAGTATGGACAAAAACTTACACAGGACTAGGTGCAAGAATAGCTCATTTATGAGTTTCAAAGCATATAAACTCATCCACCACTCCCAATCCCTAATCTCAAAGCAAGGGCATTCTGCAAAAACTAAAATAATTCTGTTCCACAGGCTACAAGTCACAAGCTTGGAATTTTGTTTTTCTTTACTAGCCACATTCACTAGGAACCGATTGGATTCTGATGAATAGGCTGGGGGGCGGGGGGGGTGGGGGGGGGAGCGGCGGAACGTAACTGCTTGTACTGAATTTGAGCTGGACATGGAAGTTGTAAAACTCATTGGTTGTGATATTAGCATTCTAACTACAGCAAACAGCCTTCTATTCCTACATTCTCTTAAAGATGGGACGTTTGCAGCTGTCTAATACTTTACTGAGCTACTAGTTCACTATTAAGTTAAGGGTGTAAAAGTATCACTTCCAGAAAACAGAATTCTATTTTGTATAATTTGGAGGAGTTTCTTTAGTTTAGAACCATCGATCTGATCTACTGAACTTTTAAACTTAAGAAATCCAACAGCATCATAGCAGAATTACAATATCCTAGATATTTGAATCCAAAGGTTTTCCCAAAGAGCATGCATGAACTAGTTTTCCTTTTACAAATCTTGGTCAAACCCTAATGCAGCCTTCTTAACTTTCGTGAAAGTACTTGTATAAGCACAAACCCCGCCCAGCAAAATGGGTGTAAGTATTTGTAGCAGTTTCTGGCAACACTCCTTTATTTGCTTTGTAAGAATCAGCTAATGCAGAGATCCTATACCTGGTGAGATAGTGACCTGGGTGATGTCACGCGTGCATTCATCCATATTATCTGTGCTTTCAGAATGAGATTCTAGTTCTTGCTCATAAGAGTTAACAGATTGTCCTAGTCAAACGTTTCAGACCAGAAGCTGGGGATTCCCTAAGATGACCTGGGCAGTCTGGATCAGGAGATGTTTACCTTCACTATGGTCCAATCCTATTGTTTGTTCAATTTCTGCGTATGTGCGAGTGCCATGGACCTGCATGGAGTCTATGCCGCTGGCCTCCATTAAGTGAACAATATCCATCCGGTTGATTTTCGTAAGACACTGGGTAAGATTCGTATCTGTGGCATTAGAACAACACCATGTAGCTGAGTTAAGACTTTCACATGCTCTCTCCCCCCCTTCTCCATATTAAGGACATATGGAGGATACTGAGCAATATAATATATACAAACTACAGATGCATTTAGAAGCATTGCTGTGTACAACGTAAAATTAACTGAAGGGCTGCCTATAAAAATTAGCACTCATTTTGGTTTTTTCTTTAATAAATGTGTTTAGTTTCCGCAAACATATTTCAGTTTAGGAAAAAGAGGCCTCAGTGGCTTTCTTCTCTTTCTTTGCTGTAAGATGTTCTGCCTTGCCCTCAAAGGAACAACATTAAGCTCTTTTTCTCTAAGAATCCTGCGATATGCCATGTTATACAGATAAGCTTTAAAAACATTAAGTACAATCTATAGTCATTCTTTCTATAGCCTAAATTTTACCTAGATTTTCTTTCTGTGATTATAACACACATCTGCCATCTCAACTGGCAAATTGGAGACACTTACAGGTACGATAACTGGAAACAAACCTGTTGCGTGTTTCCCATCCCTTTCAAGCCAGTATTTGAGGAGTGCATGGCTCTGGTCTTGAAGTGAATTAGGATTTTCAATTCGTATCTGGTGAATTTGCTCTTCTGTGAAATCCAGTTCTCTTGCTAGCTCTGAAAAAGAAATCCATCTCTGTAAAAACGTCTTTTTCTTTTTCCCTGCCTTTACATCTATTTTACAGCTGTCAGCAGCAAAGTGGATTACAAAGTTTTCTGAAACCAAATTCTCTTTGCTTCTATGTACCTTGTGTTATACTTAGAGATATTAAACAGTGAGTTCCTGATGGAGACAGAAACGCATTACACCTAGAAGCGGTGGGCCTATGTGAGCTTTGATAAAATTCAGCAGTGACAAGCTGTCAAGTAGAGCGCAGTTGCAGAAGTGGCACGTGAGCAGATAAAAATATTTCAAGCTACAGAGCACCATGCTCAGCAGATTCTATCCCCTGAAATTTTGACTACTTCAGAAACATTGGATCAAAATCTAGTAAAATAATTCATTTTAAGTAATAGCCTTTTGTAGGGCTATATTAAAGCATACTACTGCTCTCCTGGACTTCTTTAATTTAAAGAAAAGTAAATGTCTATGAGTTACAGTTCAAAACCAAAACCTGAAAATGTGAAACTGAGAATAACTGGTGTCTGTCTGAAGTAGCGTAGACTCAGAGTGCAGTCCAGAAAAGAGAAACGGTTTAATAGTCTGTAGTATCTTTTATCATGTCCAGAACCAGGAGCAGCTTTCTGCCATCACCAAATTAAGATGAAACCATTGAAACAGATCATCAAATGAATTAAAGCCACGGAGATCTTGTTAGATTCCTACTGTTATCCCTGGTCTCTGGATTTCTGCTTCTTTCACTAAGGATTCATACTATATTCCATAATCATTATCGCTACAGTTGCGTGGACTTGACTTTGGAGGGTGTCATGTTTTAACAGGGTGGAGGGAACCCTAACCCCAAACCCCAGATAACCTTATTTCCAGCCTGGCTTGTAAACTGGTGCAACTGTAAACTTCAACAAATAAAAACAGTAACTACACATTAGATTTAAATCCTAGGTAGTCAAGTTAAGTTTGAACAAAAAATAACCACTGTTTTATCCTCCAAACTAATGTTTGACACTGAAATCTTTACTATAATCAAGCTTTACCATATGACAGGAATATTTATACAGAAGTATTACTCTGCCCTCTCTAAAATGCTATGAAACAGCAATGTCTAGTTTTGTTTTCAGAACAGAATTTATATAAAATTTTCAGCAGATTCCTAATCTGCTACATTGCACAGGTCCACGTCCTACTGATTTCAAGATACCCATGTTGAGATGAGTGACATATGCTCCCAGCCTCCTCTGTGGATTGAAACAGAGGACAGGGAAGGAAGAGGGGAGTAACGTAAGCAAAAGTATTGGTGCTATTTTGCCTATGCTCTGAAGATGCTTATAAAAACAGTCTAGAGCACAATCTTTATTTTCAAGGAGTTAACATTTTTTTCTCTCTGGTATACAACTCTTCTTTACCACCTACAGCTTTGCTTATATTCAGGAGCACGATACTATTCTAGAGATAAATACAAAAAAGTGTAGACCTGCTTTAGTTTTTCTCACAGCAGGTTTTTGTCAGACTGTGCAGCTTGACACAGCACTGAGATTTCTGCACAGCTCTCTTTCTTTATAAACACTTTTGAGCTGGTTTTCAGTGACAGACATCTGCATTTTATTCTGCATTGCTTTCACTTGTCCCCGGTACTGTGAACTGTCTCAGATCTTTTAAATCCATACATTGTTACAAATAGGTCCCTTTTTATCCCTTCTTCCTCAGTACCGTTCTGTTGAAAAGAAGGATGTCACTTGTCCTGATAGTGACCTTTCCAGCTCAGGAGTTCCAGAACACGGTTGATGGTTATTCATGTATTTGTTTATCTAGCCAGAGGCATTGCTTTTTGCAAGAGACTGCAAGGTAACAGAGGCCAGCTCTTTGTCACCCTCTTGTCCTGGAACTTTTCCCTCTGGAGATGCCACAGCCAGTGCAGAGGCCTTACCTCTGCATCTGAGCTCTTCCCTAACATGCTATAGGAATCTTAGTAACCAGAAGACAGTAAGCTACTGAAATATTTCTGTAAAACATCTTTAGCTAATCAGGAAATCACCCGAAAGGAACATGAAAAAAGTGAGGAATGTTCCCCTCCTTTCTCTCAGGAGTACACAACATGCATTTTACCTGTCCAGCTGAATCCAAGATGATCAGCAATGTGGGCCAGTCTTTCCTCTGTCCTTTCCTGAGCATCCTGTTGATCTAAAGGTCAGAAAGAGCCAAAAGTTGCCTTTTACAAGTTCAAAACTGTTTTCATAGGTGATATAGCCCAAGAAGGGAAAGTGGTGGTTTTTTTTTAACTGCTGTAATCTAAATGTGGACAGACTATTACAACTGGGTAACTAAAGGGAGGACTATAAATCCCCAGGTGTAATAAAAAATAAAGCTTGATTTTTCAGAAAGCACAGGACTTTCTACATTTTTCCATTTGAAAATCAGGCCTTCGTATGAAAACCTAAACAAGGACTGAAGTGCCTACTGTGCCTATTTTGGCCAAGCATTTTATTCTAAAACTTCATTCTAACACCAAATGGCAGAGCTTAACTAAGTCAAGAGTCATAATTTTCTATGTCTCAGTAAATGCTGAGGTTGAAAAATTCATCTGGACTGGTGCTTTTAATCGTGTTCTTTCTATTTAGGGAAAGTTTTATTTAAACAGTCCATATGGCACTTCATATTACAGTTTGTATTTGAGATGCTGTTAATTTAAATGTCTTTGACCCTTTCAACTAGGGAGTGATGCAAAATACTTACAACGAAAGCAAGGAAAAATCAGATGTTCATTTGCCAGTCTTCATTTATCTGAGTAACAGTGAGACTGACTGTTCCTCCCATCCCCAAAGCTAATTTGAGGTTGGCAGAATTTGAGTTTTGATTTTTCCCTGAATGCACACATGGATTGCAATCTTTCAGATTCAGAAAATTGCTTAGGGTTAATGATGTATGTATGCTTCATTGTAGCTCCTGGATTTCCACAGTGGCTATGCAGTAGTAATGTGCAAGTAGGTGAGAGGAAAACCAACTGCCAGAAAACTTATACTAAAGTTACCGGTGACACCGAAATTTCTTGAGACAGATTGTTGAAAAAAGGAACATGAAAAACTCAATTGCTTAAAATTTCTGCAGATTGGGCAGAAAAGAAAAATGAAAATGAAACTCAAAAGAAAATAAATTTGCCTGTCTCAGTTTCAATTGATGCCCAAATATTTCAGTATTAGCAAAAATTAATAGTTAATAACAGGGCCAGGGAAAGCCAGAAGCCAAAATGTGCATGACCTGAGCAATCAGTTTAATGGTAAAACAATACATGTTTTTAGAAGTGTTTTTGTTTAAGGTAACACTTCCCATTAGCATTCATGGTTTGCAATCTTGAGATTGTTTCACAGACAAGAAAAATACAGACACAACACAAAAAACCAAACACAGCTCACAGAGGAAAAAAAATACACAACTAACCACCAGAAGCTTAAAAGAAAAAGCCGCACACATTACACATGTATACAAATGTACACACACGCACACACACCCCAAAGAAAACAAAAAACCGAAAAGTTTATTTCATGACATGCGTCGCACAGGGAATCCCAGTCGTTGGCAAATACCTTCAGCATGGTCATGGACATTTTCATCAGGGATACGTTCAATCTGAGTCTCTACAGACTCATCCCAAATGGGTCTGGTGTCAAAGATGTCTTCAGGAACTGACTGCTGAGTCTCACTGGATGGCACATTTTCAATAACTGAAACTTCTAGGGCACTACTGCTTTCATCATCTGAAACTAATTCTTGTTCTCTCTCTGACTGCGTGAGTCTTTCCACTAATTTAGAAGCTTCATCACTAATTTCTTCAAAGAATTCTATGGAGTTTTTGCAAAGGTCAAAAAAATGTTCCTTACTTTCTTTTGTGGGACTATAAGCACTGCGGGAGGCTGTAGTGCTTCTGCTTTTAACTGGCAGCCGTGATGAGAATACCTTGGATCTTGCTGTTGTTGCCTCATCTGAGTCTAGCTCAAGCTTCATCTCTCTCTCCCTTTCTCTGGTCTCTGCTTCTGCCTCAGCATAACTCCTAGCTTTTATTGAACGTTTAGTCTTTGGGTCCGTGGGAGTACTTGCATCAGATTCAGATTTACTTCGGTTATCTTGTTTCATAGGTAGTTTGCATGTTGTGTCAAGAGCTTTGGGTGACTCTAGCTTGTGGACAGGTGTGTCTGTGTATGTATATTGTTGTTCAGCTTTTTGGAAAGCTGCTTTGACAGGAATTTTAGACTTTGGTTTTGCTTGGTCATCTTTTCCTTCACACTGTAAACTGTCTAGGAAGCTGTCTGTGGGAAGGCTCTCATTTTCCGATTGTTGCAAGGGCTGTGATGCAGCAGCAGCTGTTCTTACAGGAATTTTGGATTTGTTTTCACAAGAAGGCACTCTCTCCATTAGAGCAGTAGGGATTTCAATCACAGATCTCTGTTCCTCTGGTGAAGAGTCTGGGGACTCGTCACCCTGTTCAGAGCAAACCGATCTAGTGACTTTGGAAAAACCTAATTCATCTACTACAGACTGCTCAGGAGAGATAGGGCAAGGCACCTGGCTGCTGTCAACCTCGTCAGTCTCTGTTCCGGAGAGGGGCTCAGCTTCAGAGGCAGCAGTTTCTTTCTTTGGTGATTTTGAAGAAGCTGAAATACCCATTTTAATTGGAATTCTGGATTTAAGATCTGCTTTTGCGGTGCCTATGTTGGCACCTTCACCCATCATTTCTTCTGATTTATCACTAGACTCAGATGCTGGGGGTGAGTATTGCAATGCATCTTTTTCTTGTATATCCGAGTCCTCCGATCCTGAAGGTGAAAATGGATCTGGTGAGCTCTTCAGCTTAGAACATTCTACCTCTGCTGCTTCTTTCATTTCTTCAGATACAGAAGCTTCTTCCTGAGGCTCCTGCCCCATTTGGAAGAAGTGAAAGCTTTCATCAGGATAGTTCCTTTTGGTCATGTCAATGGCTCCACTTCTAGTCATTTCAAACAACTTCCCTTCCTGAAAAAGAAAAGGATTTTGTTCACTAAGTGGTGTCCCTTCTTCGGTGGGTGTTCTGGCTGGTGTTGTATCGGGTGTTGTGCCCTGGGATTGCCTGTCTACCATCAACCCAAATATCTTTTGTTCCTCTTCTTTCACCCGAGCTTCAAAAGCTTCATCATCCTCACGTATTTCACTCCACATGTCAGAATCCACATCAGTTTTAGTGATGACAACTTGACTGACCAAATTCTCTGTTTCATCTCTTATATCCTCAAGGGCAGATTCAGCTCCTTTTGTAGACTCTGATGCTGAAGACCCCTGTGACATTTTCTGAAATGCATCCTCTGGTTTTGGCTCTATTTCCATATACACTTCCTCTGAAGAGTGATATTCGCTACCTGTGTCTCTGCTCAGCAAAACTTCACCAGCCTGATCTTTTCCATCTTTGACAGAATAGTTTTCCCTAGGTAGCGGACTTCTACCAGATCCTACCTTACTTTCAGAGTCAGTAAAGAAATGTCCAGAAGACACGTTTTCGTAAGGGCTTACTATATAAGGAGCACTACTTTCAGCAGCACCTGCTACACAACTGTCAAGCTCCCCTGTTTCAGTGGTAAGGGATGAATACTCTGCTAAGGGTTCCTCAGCATGAATATCTCCTTGAGATGTTTCAAAATCTGTATCTGCTTTTCCCAAATCACTTCCTGCAGCAGAATGGTCAGTGGCATCATCTCCAGCTGGTTTGCCACTTTGTGGTACAGAGTACTCAGCAGTACTGCGCCCACAAGAACCACCATCTACTTTGTCAGACACAGCTGTAGAAATGAGATCTGTGTGTGTTACCAGTGCAGTGGTTTTGCCATCTTTTTCGGTAGCATCACATTGCTCTAGTGTCAGTGAAGACTCAACATGTTCTTTTTGACAGCCATCACCAACAGAATGACACAGAGTACCCCCAGACTGTGTGACCGGAGCACTGGGACTAGCTGTCTCACACTCATCTGCACCGTCACATTTTAATTCATCAGTTTCTGCTGATGCACAACCATCAGAATGACAAGTGCCTGATCCTCTTGTGGCAGCCTTACAGCTGCCCCCATGGAGAAGTGGTTCCTCTTTGTCATCTTCTGTTGGCTTATCGTGTTCTGCTTTACCTGCACCTATCCCGACAGAGCATTGCTTTGAATCGATGGGCTGAAAACCCACTTCGTCGGGGCTAGAACTGGAGTCAATACTGGATGGTAACGGTGAGGGTGGCTGCACTCGGATCACAGGCTCCATTAAGAGGCCTGAGTCAGCTTCTTTTTTTAGCTGAGTCAATTCTGGCTCGCTTTCTGAAGAGGACGAACTTTTTCTAGATTCAGCTGTAGACATCACCACTGTAGGTACATCTTTTTCGTCTACAGCTGTTGACTCTGGTTCTTCAGCTTCACATGAAGGTTGCAAATCAGCAGTTGCAGAAGATTCATCTTGCTTACAATCCCTTTTGTAGTCTCTCTTCTGTTTTGCTTCTTGTTCTAATTCATCAAACATTTTTATTTTGGTCACCATTTTAAACATCTCCTCCTCAGGGGTGAATCTCTTCTTCGGTTCACTTTCTGAATCATCCTCTGGTTCTTCGCTGACTTCAGGGATCATGGCCGACTTTGGCATGTTTGACAGTGCCTGCGAGTCTGCTGTTTTAGGTGTGATTTCATAGCTAATTTCTTCAGAACTAGGAGTTTCAGGTGAAAGAGGACTTTTCCCTGAACTCTCCATGAGGGATGTTTGCTCTAGGCTGTCATCATCAGCACTTCCCTCAGGGTCACGGAGAATCCTGGAACGCACCAATGCCAGCTCTGGGCAGGTTTCTCCTTTGCTAAGAACAGACTGAAGAGGACCCTGGCCCAAAATAGCAGCCTTCACTGTTTGCTCTACAGGGCTACTTTCAAGGGAATCACGGCAAGGAGACTCTTTCATAGGACTGGGCTCCAAAGAATCAGGCGTTTTGTGTGATGAGTTATCTTCTAGCACTGGGCTTGCTTCCAGGGAGTCTTTATGACTTATAGCCAAAGAGTCATCTGCAACTGGGCTAAAGCTTTCACTATCATGGCTAGCAAGTGTAAGTTCCAATTTCTGGGGACTTCTAACCACAACACGGCGTTCAGAGGTTATATCTTTTTCTTGCTCTAAAGCAGTGTCATGTGTTTCAGAAGACTTAGTTAAGTGTGCAGTGGTTCTGGATTCTTTATCCCTGCTAACATCTTCCATAATGGAAGCTGAGCTACTTTCTTTAGGTTTATCAGCCTCTTCTTCAGAGGCTGTAGGTACAAGCTCTTCTGATACATGGTCAGAATGAGACTTACTAGTCTCAGTAATAGCATCTAGCTGCCTTTCAGTAATACCTTTTTCATCTTCCTTTGGAGAGAGTTCCTTCGGAGAACATGTTTCTGCTGTTGCGTGTGCTTTAGCTGCTCCTTTAGCTTCTTCAGTTTGCCCATCAGTTTTCTTTGGTGAGAATGAAAGGCTTTCGGGGCTTGTTTCTGGAGTCTCTGCCAGACCCTCATGCTTATAACTTTCCTCAGAGCTGATCTGAGGCGTTCCATCAAGTAGGCTACCTGGGGAATCAGCCACACCTTTGTGTTTAAGGCTCTCTGAGCTCCCATCAAAAGCAGCACTCTGCAGAGAAAGAGCAGGAAGGAATCCATCTTTCACATACTCTGTAGGGAAAGCCACACTGAAAGGGCTGGTCAGTACTTGCTCCAAGTTAAGCTCTCCCTCCTCTGTCACCGAAAGGTGTCGGAACTGTTGGTATTTGTCATTATCTTCCAGCTCTTCTTTAATTACATCAGAAAAGTCTGTTGAGGTTTTTCTGTCAGGGCTGATCTGGAAGTCAGTATCTCCTTGCTCATCAGAAGTCCTGCCCTTCACAACTGCTGTATCTTTGGTGCTTTCATCACCAAATACCGGAGGGAGAGGCTCCGCTGGCTTTTTGCTGCTCTGCTCTTTTACCTGGTCTTTACTTACAGCTTTCTTGGTAGTTTCAACAGTAGAAACTTGCGTTTTTCCTTTTTTCAATTGTGGCTCTTTCTCTGCTTTTGATACCGTGCTTTGTTTGTCCTTTGGTTTGTCTGTCTTGTGGCTTGCTACTCGCCTCGTTTCACTTTGTGAAGTAATTGTTTTTCTCCGGGTTGTTTCCTTCTCAGGGAGCTGTTGCTTCTGTTTGACAGATTTGTGCTCAAACAGTCCAGATATATTCTTGGATGGGTCTTGACCTGACTGAAAGGCTTTCATCAGTTCACGAACTGACATGGTCTCCTCAAGTCTTTCTGTCTTAGAAGAAGGTGAAACAGGTGGTTGTACTTTGTGCGCTACTGGTTTTTTGACTTGTACCGGTCTTTTAGAAGCCTTTTCAGCAGTGCCTTCTTTTGTTTGAATTCTGACAGGTAGTTTTGACCGTACTTTTTGTTCATCTTCCACTCGTTTCTGAAGAGCTTTAACTTTATCTTTTATGGAGCCAATAGGAGTTTCCTCTATAACCGGGGATACAGCTTTAGCCTCAGGAGCAGCTGTCAGTGTTAAGCCAGGTTCCCCGCCCAGTGACTGATCTGAAGTGAGTTTTGTTAGTCCTGGTCGTTCTTCACTGCTGTGCGTCTTGCCTTCCTTTTGCTTTTGCTTGTCTCTTAATTTTGTCCTAACCGGCTTTTTAATTTCTAAGGCTGGCTTTTGTTGCTCCTGTGGACTTAGGGTTTCTTTTGTTGGAGATTCTTGTCCTTCTTTTTCAGAATCCCTGCTTATTACTACAGCTTCAAACCTCTCTTCCACTAGGTCTTCTTGTAAGGCTTGTGGCTGTACCTCATGAAGAGAAATGTATGTTTTTAAATCCTCTGTAAGGTAATCTACCATTCCTGTCATGTCTGGCTTCTCCGGTTTTGTTGTCCCTTTGTCCAGCCTGACTTCTACACAGGTAGGTTCAGTGACTTCTAAAGGAGCATTTCTTCTGGCCTCTTCAATTTCTTCATCGCTGACAATGACCCATTCTTCTTCTACAAGTTCTTGTTTCGAAAGCGACTTCTGCAAAACATGTTCTTCTCTGGGATAGGATCCACCTCTCAGAATTTCATTTACTTTTTCTAAGTCTTCTTTCACTCTTTCAACTATTTCAAAAGGTTCTCCTGGCTCTTCTTCAGTGGGTTTTCCAAGATCTTTCACTTTAATGGAGCCTGATTTATCAGAAGGGTCAGTTGTCAAGATGGCTGTCATTTTGATCAGATCTTGTTTCATCTCAGAAACTTCAGACAACAGGTCTGGACTGGCTAGTACAGGGACTTCATTAACCAGATGGCTTTTCAGGATAGATGTTTCTGTAGACTCTGTCTCGTCATCTTTGATGCGAATGAAAAACATTGAAAGTAAAATGGAAATCAAAAATAGAGATTGGAAAATGTAATCAGGACTGAAAATGACAGTCTTTGGTTGCAGTGGTAGGAAAGTCAACAAAATGGGCCAGGAATGGTGGATCCACAAGATCTGAGGGTACAAGAGCAAAGCAAAGCTAACGGTGGGGGTGGGGGGGAAACTGAAAAGGAAAATGGCAGGAAATAACTTGCTTCATTTTATCAATATAGCACAACCACACATACATAATCAAAGCTGTAACAAACCAAATCAGGACACCACTAAAAAACCAAACCAAAAACAGCAACAATAAAATTCAAAATTAAAAACGGAAGAAACACAGTGAAGTTACACAAAAATAGCATCTCAAGATTGTTCAGATGTTACAGATCAATGTTTAAATTAAAAAAAAAAAAAACAACCAAACACAAGAAAAAAGGGGAAAGCATTAGAACTGATTGAAAGTTGATTTCCTCTAAGAGAAAGCCAGTGTTAGCAAACCGTCAGAATAACATTGGGTTAACATTTTTTTTTCTTAATGACCAAAATAAAAAGTTAAAAGTAATTCTGCAGTAATCTAAAATATGATCAAATACGTAGAGATCTGAATCAGCTGCAAACCGGCATTTCATCTAAGGGGACTTCACACCTAAACAATGAAACAAACATTCTTTTGTTTTAAGAGGCATGGTCCTTTCCTTGGAACATCCTCATTGACAACTAATGAATTGACTGAGGAAAGAGAGGACAGAGAAGAAAAGGAGAGATAATAAGAAAAAACTGTGAATCAACTCAGAAGTGATTTCAAAGTTTTAAAAAATGTAATGTATGGCAACCAAAAATCAGAGACAGTCACACTAGACACATACATACAATTCATGTAAGGCAAGTTATTTCCATGCAAAGCAAAGGTGTTGCAAATGCTGCTGGGTATGTAACTTCAGTTAAAAAACAATAGCTCTGAAAATTAATCATATAAATTAAAGATACATGAAAATATTGTAAAACATACTGTGGTGAAATATTTTACTAATCTGTGCAATCAATGCACAGTAAGCTGGATGTAGGTAATTACCATTATGCCATAACAGCCTGCTGGGGATATTTCATTTCAGGAGGGACTAATAGAAAATGTGTATTGAGCAGAATGAAACATTGGAGGACTGAAGCAAGTTACGAAGAGAAGGAAATGCTTAGAAATTATAATTGTACCTTTTTCTTTTAAAGGTAGCACATCATATAAAACTTGACCCATTTCTGCACCCCCATCTAAAAGTCCCAGCAGTAACGCAGATAAGGAGGACCTAAGCAATACATGTATCTCTTTGTAAAATAAATAACCATTTTGCTATACTGTTCTCATGTATAATGAATGTTAAACGTTTGCGCTGTACATTATTTATAACCAGATTGCTGGGGGTGATTTTGGTGCTGAAAATTTGGCGCTGCTGTTTTTACCATGAATGGTCTAGTGCATACTGAAATGCCATCTAGTAATTTTGTGGATTTCTACCACATTTTCTTAAATATCAAATGGCTGACTATCACACTGGCCAAAGAGTCAAGTTAATTCGCCTGAAGCAAAGAAGCTCTGGTGGGAAATAAAATGAAAGTACTACCCGAACGGCATGTGGCTGGTAGCAGGAATGCTTGCTGGGGTTCTCCGTTGCCTAACTGGTTAGCAGAGTGAAGAAGCAGTGGTAGGATTACTGTTAGAGAAAAAATAAGGTAACTCCTAAACTGTGAGGAATGTTCAACAGCTGTCAGTAAATACAGCTGGTGGAGTACAGGACAAGGACCTTTCAGGATAGGCAGTGTGTCATTAACGTCCCAGAGTAGTCGCCCTCCCTGCCATGTTACAAGCTTTTGGACATGACATGGTTGGCCTCCCTCACACCTGCACTGGAATGTTCCTAGCTCATTTCACCAAGCTGTTTGTTCTGCCAGGGACAGTGAGTGTAACACAACTGTCTTGGTGGCTGCTCGGTCTCTCAAGGTAACCTTGAAAACTAAAGTGCAAATGTTTGTTTCTGAGAATAATTCTTTAGATCAAGTAGAACAGCTGAAACAGAAGATGCTGATAAAATCTCTCAGTTTATCATAGTGTTCTAGAGGTTCTGTTGTTTGATTTTATTGCTTGTTTCTTTCCTCAGTGGGAAATTGTTTTGGATTGAGCTGAATGGATTTGAAACCAAGTACCTCTAACTGGTAAGCTCTTGTGGGTCACGTTCTTGGCTTGCCCTCATTCTTTTGGAGAGAGCTGTTTACTTGTATTAACTCTTCAGCAGACCAGGAAGGAACTGACTCTACAGCCAAATGGTAAAGTCTCTAACACACTTTTCAGAAACATCAGTTCTAATCCTGGCCGAGACCTTTTAAGGTCTGTTCATGAAGGTGAATTTGGCAGGATGTTGACAGGGGTGAGATTTTCTGCATTGTCTCATAGATCCCTTTCCCTTTAAGTAAATAATTATTCCCAAACCAAGGACACGCACATGTGAGTCCTAGTTCTTACTGAACAGTACAACTGTTGGGCCAAAAAAGCAGCCAGTCACTTGTATATTACCTTACTGCAATTAGAAGTTACTTGATCTAAAGGCCACCATTAGCAGAAGTATAAGAGAACTGGGATAACTGCCTGAAATGAGGTTGCTTGGTTGTAAGTATATTTTCCAGCAATTTGGGTAGCATGATGTGAGCCATATCAGTGTTCTTTAAGCAAGCACTTGCTGGTCTCCTTTGTATTTGTTAATTATGCTTTTAATGATTCCTGGGAACAGGGTCTCTCTCACACTCCTGCTTGCAGCTGTTCTACCTAATTCTCAAAACTAATTCTCCGTTAAGCCAAAGGAAGAAGCAGCAAAACTAAATTGCTCTCTGACTGGTACTTTCATTCATCCAGTGTAAGAGTCACCAAAGATTCTAGCTCTGTGCTATGTTGGATCTAGATGAGTCTGTGACAGCCACCACTGAACAACCTCACCGGCACCCCGCCACCTTGCTTAGAGGGGGGCATACTGCATTGAGTAAATAACTGTGCAGCCAGAGGAGCACTCAAGCCTTTCTTCACCTCTCTATTTTACTGTTCTGTTGAATTCACTTCCTGTTTCCTGTGGCCAAAGTGAGACATGGGGGGACTGAAATTCCACTCTGCTAGCTATACTATGGTGTGTCTTTTCCACCTTCATGAAATTGGTCCTCCTGGTATAAATAATAATGGATTAGAGCAAAAATCTGATCCTAATAACATTGTTAATCATGATGAATATTATTTCCCACCATGTTATTAGCTATTTTGTCACCCTGATGTCTTCCATTCTCTAAATGAAGCATTTCTGCTTTAGACAAAGGAGGTTATAGGGGAACGATCATTCATTTGATCTTCAGGATCATGGTGCTGTTGTCTTTCCAATTAAAACTTGTACATAGTATACCAAGAATAAAAACGTCAAAATGCAATGTGGGGGAAAAAAGGCAAGGCTTTAAAACTGGAAAAAAGACAGAAGTAATTTCCTAAACAGATTTAACAAGTCACTGCATTTGAAAACAGTTCTTATTAGAGATACTCTATATGTGTGTTTGATTTGCGTCTTCATTGAAGATCTTTGGCATTGTGAAGCACTCTCCCTCTGTTTCTAATGAAAACAGCCTGGTTCTGTATAGACGAAAGGTCTATGCGCTGTGCTGAGCTTAACGGTTATATTTCACCACAGTAAAGGGGGGGGGGGGGGGGGGGGGGGGAAGGGTTAAACAGCCTGATTACTTTGGACAGTATCACTTTTTTTCCCCATGAGATTAATTAATTACATTGGAGTATTAATTATGCTTTCATTAAAAGTGATACTGTCATATATCTCAATATGAGGCAACAATGTGTGTCAACAAATGGACAAAACAACAAAATGGAGGGATGAGCATTCATACAAGCAAAATAGCAATAGCAGGATCACTAGGGATGTCAAAGGAAAGTAAATGCTTAGATGAACTGTTTTAAACTGTATTACTTGTTAATTTATACATTAAAATGTATTTAACTGGATAGCTGCTTTGGTATTAAATTGTTTTCTATTACATTTTTAAAGTATTGATGTTATTAGCAATAGCAGTTAAAGCTTAGCTCTCTTTCATGCTTGTCTTTATTCTTATTCATTTTTCATACAAATTGCACACTATAACATTTTCAAAAAAAGAGAAAATCTTACTTTTTTCTGAAGTCATATCAACCTGGAAGAGAAAAAAGGAGTAAATTTTAAAAATTCAGATATAATCAATATGTATGAAGTCACTAGCGAAGATCGAGTCAAATCCACTAGATGTATGGAGACATACAGATTCATTGATTTAAATGGAACCAAGAATGTATTTAAAATAATGGTAAAAACATGGCTTTGTTTATTTAGTATTTCTAATAACAGAAAAATGGTTACTTTGCTATAGTCAACAGTAGATGCAAAATGTTGCAATGTATTTTCTTTAAATGCAACAAGCAGTATAGAGGATGCAGGCTTTTTTATTACTGGGTATGTCATTGCATTGTTCTTCATTTACTTCTTCCCATCTAATAGAAGAAAGTCCAATACAGTCATCTGAAAGCGTATGTCCCATCTGGATGGCAACTAGTACCCTTGCTACAACATAGTTTCATTGGCCATAGCCATTCTGAGATTGTGCACTTTTGCCTCTGTACTTTGTGGTGATGAAAAGCAAGTGCAGAAATGGATGCAGACTTGCTACTGCCTAAGGTAAGAACTAGGATTTGATGCTACTAATAGTTATTGATACCTCTAAGTGGGAGCAGTGATGGCCCTCAGAGGCCATCTTTTTGATTTTTTCAGAGTGTATTTGGGTATCAATTGAAAAAGCCATACAATTTTATTGTTACTCAAAAGAAAACAATAGTCCTTGCCCAAAAAACATTAAAAAAAAATATGCAGCGTCAGACTGTGAAAATTCAAGGAGCACGTTTTTGAAATTGCCTTCTGGTTTGATTTTTTTTTTTTTTCCGTTTTCAGTCATTTGACCACGTAAGCAAAAAAAAAAACCCCACAAATTTGGTTGTGTAAATTTAGATATGCAAAAGTGTACAGACTTAGAAGTAGCACTAAACATTTAATTTTCTACACAAACAGGATGACTGTGAAGAATGAAAATCAGCTATGCGGTACTGCTGATACACAGTGTATTGTATGTTAAAGCCCTCACGATAGTTTCTTTAGTGAGTGTTGAAAAGGTTTTACTTGTTTAAAAGTAGTCTTTATAAATATAAATGCAATATATTGTCTCAGTTAAGATGCTACTCATTCTTGCTTTTCCATAAATTGAACATGAATACAAGTAAATCACTGGCAGCGTTTACATATTCCTGTATGCCTTGCAATCATTTAGGTGACATCATTAAATTTCACACTTAGCAGTGTGTATTAGGGATCCATAATAGTATGAATTTCTCTGATGCTGAGATTGCCCTACATGGTAACCTAGGATCCCTAGAATGCTTTAATTCCCCTTTTAATTTTAAGTTCCTCCAAATCAGTCTGGAACTATGTCAGCATACTAATTATTAACATAAAAATGAATAAAAAAAAAAAAAAAAAAAAAGAACTTCAAGTGGAAGGTGGTTTTGGCCACTAATGAGCTTGTCTTTTTGTGCTTCCATTTCTTACATAAAAAATCATCAGTGTTCAGAAAATAATTTTCCACTGATTTTACAGAGTGTAGATTTGTTAAAAACAACTTTTGGGAACTTCCATGGGAAAGCATAAAGAGCATTATAGAGGCTAAAAGAATTAGTTTCATGCTTTTGGTACAAAATTGAATGATCACCTGGTAAGAAATGTTACTTTCTGAATGAATATAGTGGGAATTAGCTGAAAAACTTTGGCCATGTTTTCACTTGAACAGTGCCTGTATTTCAGCGCTGAAATAGGAGTGGTATATATTTCTGCAATGATAATAGGGAACTGCAATCCGTGCAATGAGACTTCTGAACTCTGTTTTGCAGTTCATGGAAAAGATGTCCATCATCTTTGGGGAGCAGGCTGTTCTCACAGTTCTGGCACTCTTACTTGTTTCCAACAGCTGAACATCATCAAAATGTGAGGATGCTTTTCTAACGTTACTTATTCATGTAGGGGTCTGACCTTAAACATCTGTAAATGCCAGAACGGGGCTGGGAATGTAGTGGGGAGTTGGCCACATTTCTCCATGAAGATGCAATTCAGTTTATGTTAAACTCTACACCTTTTACTTGGAGCAAACTTACTTTTAACTTCTGGGTTAACACTGATTCTGTACTAGACTTAGGTAATACAACTCAAAAATCTCTACGATCCAGTCTAGTGGATGTTATAAATGGAAAATATTTGTGAATTGCAGCCCTTCCAGGTACGTACAGGTAGTGCCTTCAATTGAGACTGGTCACAGACTCCCCGCAACAGTGGGGAACTCGCTGATGGAAGTAATTGTTGTCTTTAGGTCTGTTCCTCTGCCTCTGTTCCCCCCTACCCACCACCACTAACTAGAAGAAGCATATTCAGACCATGCTTAGGGGTAGTAATAAAAGGTATACTATGTCAATGATCTGAATACTTCAGACAAGTCCAGTAGCAACACTGTGTTATTTTTAGGATGCAGGATGGTTCTCAGCATCAGAAAAACCAGTCCCATATCCCTTGGTTTGTGCTGCAGGGAATAAAGGTTAAAGAAGTACACTTGTATGGCTTATTCTGGAGCAAAGGAACTGTTTGGATAGTAAAATGAACTATTATAGATCTCCACAATCAGTGCATCTGAATCTGTAAAACCTTAATGTAGGGAAGGTTAAACTCAGTAAATTCCAAAAGTGAGCCTGGGCAAGATCCTTTTAAGTGCACTCCTCTTCATTGTTTTTGTAGCACTGACCTAATGATAGATATGCCTGTTTCAGTACAGATTTCATCTTCCAGGCTATATCTGTTAGTTGTATTTTAGTAGTACACGTAAGCATTAACATGCTGTTAAAGCAACATTACCTCCTCTTCTTGTTCTTGATCTGATTCTGATTCCTTTCAGTTCCAAAATGCCATGCAAAAAGAGAAGGGGAAAACAGAGCAGGCAAAATGCAATTTTTTTAGAAGACTAGAGTAGGAAAAAATAACTTCTGACAACATTTAACAGAAAAGAAGAAAACACAGTACATTTCTTAGGTCAAAAAGCAGCACAACTAAACTGTCAGTTTAAAACACAAAAGGCTACAGAATCACGCAAATTACAAACAGTAAAATTGCTTCTGGGTGTTAAGACTTCCAGTGATCCTTATTTGTATCAAGACTTAAAATATATACATACATTTACACCCATAAATTAGTGCAAATAAATATTTTAAATAGTTAAGAACATTACCCATTTAAAGTTTAAATACATTGAGATGTATTGTTTCTAAATTATACAAAAATGCTGTAAATGCTGAGAAAAAATGAACACCAACAGGAAAGATTTTGGACAAACAGCCAGCTTAATACATTCCTAAAAGGCATGCAGCTCCTAATTTGACAAGGACAGTAAAAAATCTGAGTTACCACAGAAGAGCAATAAACTGACTCTTTCTAAGGAAACAAGTGCTGCTTAACATCTGATCTCACTTAAACAGAAATCAAGGGCACTCCCATGATTTACAAGCGTTCAACTGGTCTCAGTCTTTTATTTATAAACACTAACTCATACTAGAGTTTACCTCTCCTTTTTCTGTCCTTGATATTGGGCTATTTTCTTCCCCAAGTACATTAATAACTATTGTAACAATATTCTGAAGAAAGACCATTTACACAATGTGACATACTCATAGATTCTTGAAAGATTTGATCAGATGATGGAAGAAAAGTCAGGGTCAAATGTCAACGTAATATTAAAATCTAATCTAAGAAAATACCTTTGGCACTGCTATAAACTTTTCAAATTCTAGAGCTACATGTTTATCACTATCACCACAGATAAACAAGGCAGTTGATAAACAAGGCAGTTAGCTAAAAATGCTATTGCAAAGCTCATGAACTTTCAAATTGGCCAATGAAAAAAATTACAAAAAATTTTCAGTTTTTCTATACTTCATACCTTAAGAACATCATAGGATCTACAGACATCCTTATACTTTGTGAAACAAAGCTTCATCTCCAGAGAGGTGTCACAAGGCATGGTTAGAAAGTGTGGGAAGCATTTGGTAAAACAAAAAATGAACCCAGAGGTTCTCATCAAGTCCCTGCTCTGTCTCATCCATGAACAGAAACTGGGTAAAACTTCTGTATGAAAGAATTAGCATAGGTCTTGCACAACACCACATGAAACTACGGGACCCATTTAATGCAAACTGGATTTTTGTCTCCCTTCTGTCATCTGAGGACTCATCTTTGAACACTGGCATTAAGAGTACCAAACCCAAGAAACTGAAAGCCCTTAGGTGGTATGTATTATTCTTTAAAATACCTGACTACAAAGCGCTAATGATATTTTGCCCTCCTACTCATTTCTTGTTTATATGATAATGCTCATGACTGCAGATCAGTATAATTTCACAGTACCTTTGTGTAAATGGGTAAAGTGATGTTTAAATTACATATGGCTTGATGAACAAGGCCTCTTGTAGATTTTGGCTCCTTCATGAATGACAATCGTCCACAGGGCTCCTGAGTGGTATCTCGCACCTGGTAGAGCAAACATACAGACATATAATCTGTTCTTTTGCTGTTTTGCTAAATGATCTACTTGTGCCACTCAAAACTATTTAGCAGAAAGAGGCTAGATGTGGGAGAAAAAGTCCATGTAGGCAAAAATGATGTGGGTTTTTTCCCCCCCCCCCCTTGTTTGTAAGTGTAGATAAGGATGCATTTGGGTATCAAAGCAAGAAAAGACACAAGCATGTATAGGCTTACACATTAGAAACTTATTTACAGCAGGCAGTCCTACCACTGTAATCACAGTCTTAAAAGAAAAGAGATATTCCATTAAGTTTGGGCTTCTAGGATAACTTGCAATACCCATTTTTCACTGAAACTGTTCCCCAAGCTTTATGGTCATAACAGAGATGCACTTTGTGTTAGGTGACAAAAGGAACTAAGCCATTTTCCCCCATATGACAAGAATATGTATTTATGCTGGTGATTATGTTAGGGATTTTTTTCTTTGCTCAAGATTTTAGTATTAAATATGATTTTAACTAGTCTTCTGGCTGAGTGGCTGAAAACAGTGGAAGATTACACTTAAAATTTCTTCTCTTGAAAAACATTTTCTCAAATGTATTATTAAACACTAGTCTTAGTATGACAGAGTTTGCTGGACTATATTTATAGGTGTGGCCATTATTATCTACAAAAAATACTACATCATGCCATTCTTCAAGATTTTGCAGTGAATCTTAGAAATATATGTTCCACAGTTGTTAGCAGAAACAAGTGTAAGCACTTAGAACTTAAGATGCTGGTGATGTAGTTTTAGCTTTTGTACATTATGTCAGGAGGATTATGTGTATCACAGATGAAAGCATGACCTCATTCTTAGCTTTCTGAACCAATAAAATGATACAGTTAGATACACGTGTACTAACTTTATCAGGTTGAAAACCGTAGATGCAAATACACACAAGTTTTTGAACATATTTTGGAAAAGCCATGGTGGAAGAAAAACCACAAAGCCAAAGGTAGGTGGTGGCATAGGTGAAGTTCTAAATTAAAACAAGCTTACAAAATATTGCTAGAAAGGAGGGAGAGTTTAAATATCACCAAGCAGCATACTGAAAACTTAACACAATGAAGGAGTGGTTTTGATTTTCTCCACTTTTTGGAGGCTTCCAGTCATAAGGCATTTCTCTAAAACTGTTTTGTAATGGCAATAATGTACTCCATTGCAGTTGGTATGTCCCACTGAAAAGTTTGTGGGAAGAGGTTTGCAGAGCCCTCTAAATATCCTTTCCAGAAGAGAAGGTGGTGGTGGCTTGGTGATCACAGCGAGGACACTTTTTTATGTGACTTCCTGCTCCCTGCAGATCTCATGAACAACGCAGATGAGCCCCGTGGACCATGGTGGTTTTGTCTTGGCTCTATAGCTAGGGCTACAGCATTAGTTAATTTTGGATTAATGGAGATTTTTTGTTTTGGCTTTTGTTTTACAAAATTTCCTACTCACATAAAAGTTTTAAAATTGGATAGTACAGTAATAGACATTACATGGAAAACATTAGGTTACAGTTGGGAATTTACCAAAATTAATTACTTCCTTTTTCCTTTTTTCTCAAAATTATGGTAAAACCAAAAGATCCAAAAAGGAGCCATGCTTTTCTTACTGTACCCCCAAGGAAGTTTTGCATTGCTACTGAAGAGAGGATGACTAGTTGAAGAATAGGTCTATCTCTATTTACAGCCATATACATATTTACAAGTGTAGGGTACAACATACCATTATTTGATAGATTTCTGCCAATTCTACAATGTTTTATGACACTTTTTTGCAGTTTCTGCACTTTTTTCCTGCACTGTATTGAACCATGATACAGAAGAACAAACAGGATCAAATGCGATCAGCTCTTTAGATTATTAGGTAGAGAACGGGATTCCTAGAAGTACCATTTTGGTGTCTGAAAGAATGCTGTGGACACAGTCATGGCTAGAAGAACATAGGCACAGATAATTATATTTACAGAAAAATCTTCCTAAATTTTAGGTAGCCACAACTGGTTGTTTTGACAACCGAGTCAACATGTAATCCATTACCATAAATTGATTTGGAACTGTTCTTCAGTCTACTAAGTCTACTGTAACTCAGAAGTAGACAAAAAACAAAAGTACAATCCATAGAACATATTATGACAGTACCTTAACAAACAAAGGAAGTCTGTTTTCTTTGAAGGCAAAGAAACTGAATATATGATGTTGCCCACTCTTTGTTAGTGGCACCAAATTGCCAAAGCAGTCCACATAGATGGGTTTTCCTTCTAATACCTATTGGAAATGAAAAAGAAGCAAAGCAGCAATTAATGACAATGAGGTGGTTAGGATTTCTTCTTAAGCATAATTCTGCAGCAGTTTTGATCAATTCCTTGAATCGCTAGGACCTGTCAGCATTTACAAGATTTGTTATGTACAGTTATCTAAAATCTGTGGAAACATTTCAGGTTATTAAATTCCAAATGGAATCCATTGTTAACTCAATAACAATAGTGTGACACTATAAATGACCAAATGAGTATTCAGTGTCAGGAATCTGGGCAAATTCTCAATCTATATTTTAATTTTATATTGGCTTATTTTATTTTAACAGAGTTTGCTAACCTGGCCTCATCATAACAGTCTAAGAAATATTTTTTTCAGCAACCAAATCAAAAGTCTTTGTTTTGACTGGTAGGATAATAAGCCATGGGAATAACATGAAGTTGCAGAGGACCTTTTTACCAATGCAAAAACTTTCTACATCAGATTACCTATGTGTTTAATCTACTTGCAACAGTCTGTTACAGCAGGCAAAGACAGTGTTTATCAGTAGATTCTATTTATTTCAGCTAGATTTGTAAAGGCCTAGAGCTTTTGAAAGTCAGGCCTCAGGTAAATGGCTCTCCGAAGTCCCTATAGAATGATACCAGCTGCATCTTCAGATTGCTATTTTATGGCCAAATCTCAGCTGGCCAGTTTTGGAGATGTTCAAAATGCCAGTACATTAACATCTCATTCTTACTTTCCAGAAGTTCAGCCTTGTCATTCAGTTTTATAAGCTCATATTTTATTTAGCTGCTCTGCACAAGAAATGCCCGTCAGAGCTTTAGGAACAGTGAGCACAAATCTTTTAAAGATGGGATTCTCACAGAAAAGAGACCATCCTGAGCAGAAGAGTATACCATTGCATGCAGTTAAAGTTAAAGCACTTTCAATTTCTCATCCCTTCTGAGAACGCTAACAGAAAAGCCAGAAAAAACACATTTAGCAGGCAGCTTTCTGGATTCCCCATAGGAAAGCTTTTGCCCATTCAGCAATAGATGTAATTTATTTTTTTTTTTTTTGTAAAGCAGAATATTAATCAAACCTGCTGGTTTAACTTCTTGGTATGCAAAGATGCTGACAAAAAGTGATAAAGTTGACTGCCTTTTTGGTGAATGATACTCATTTATGGAGTTACTGGAAGTTGAGATTTACCTGTCCTTTCGGCTTTGACAATCTCCCCTTTTCTTGCAACACCCACTTAGTATCAGGCTCAGGAACATAACAATTCAGCAAAGAACACCATCCTCAAAACTCATCTTTACTCAGGCATTCCTCTAAGAGGAAGTCAGTAAGTGAAAAATTCAAGATGCCTCTTGGCAGTTTGCTACAGAGCTAATTAAAACTATGTAATCACTGTAGACCACCACAGAATTGACTATGAGGTACCTGGATTGAATTTAGGGCTAGCCTGCATCCATAGAACTTAGTTGTAAGCTAACAGGAAAAAGTCCATTTACAACATCTATCTGCTGCCTCTCAGCTCACTGTTGAGTGGCTTTAATCTTGTTGTTCACCTGAAACCCCAGCCAAGCTACACACAATTCCTACAGCCTGTTGCATTTTGTTTAATAAAAGCCATGGGTGATGTCTCCTGTTTGCATAATTAGCCATCTCATAATACTTAGTTGGCAGTAGCTACTCTAGTTTTGAATCTGAATTAAAGAAATGCTGACCCCGACACCAGGGAAAAGGAGAACAAAGAACCTGAAACTGCTGGGCTAAATGGTAACCCCCAACTTTACTTTATTACCCGATTTCCCAGCATAAAATCAGTGCAGTTCCTAAGTATAACTGTTTAACAGACCCACCATAAAAAAAGCATCTTGGGAAACCAAATTCTTCCCATTCTGTTTTGTCCTATGGATTTTCTAAGCCTTAGTCTCATAACAGAGAGTGCAGACTCCACTTCCGTATTTACTGTCTCCTTGAACCCACCTTAAGGTTCCTCCTACCTAATTTTTTTAATTGCTGAGGACTGCCCTTAGAACACACTGGGTGTCCCATCTGAATGCTGATAATGCCATGGAGAAAGCAAAACCACAGTATTACCACAGTCAGACAGGGCATTCCTTTAACTTCTGATAACCAGCTGATTGGATTTCCTTGTGGGTGAAGCCCACAGTTCCCTTCCACCTCGGCAGGCTGGCCCAGGAAGACCCAAGTGCAGTCAGCTGAGTGTGGGTAACCTTCCCACCAGCCCCCGTGGACTAAGGGATTGGCAACTGCCCCTTGGGAATAGGATTTCATCACTCGTGTCTGGCAGCTACCTTTCCTTTACATCTGACAAAAGCTGAAGTTTACATCTTACGATGCATTATAATGCATCATGACAGTATTTGTCGGCACTGTTATTTTTCAGTACTTGTGGCAGATAGAAGGCAGAAAATACTAGCTTAAAAACATACATTAGAAAATGGAGAAAACTTTAAGATTGTTGTATGGTACCTCTACATCCCTGCTTCTGGCAACTTCAGCAAAGTTTTCTTGTTGTTCTAGAGTTTTATCCACCTTGTCATCTGTCATGCAAAAACATCGTAACCGTGCTTCAATGGGATCATGTGATTTGGCAAATACCACAAATTTGGCCATGTAGGGGACGCAGATAATCTCTCTGTACACTTGGGAAGCAAAAGTAACAGATTCTTGTGTCTGTCGACAGTCTATCAACCAAAATCTGTAAAAGAGAATGAAGAGTTGTATAATCAGCACAGAAAGATTTAGGCAAGAAATGTTTTCTCATCTTGGCAGCGTTAGCTGGTAACCACACCAATTGTATATGACAAGTCAGAATAAAGTAAAACAAAATTAGTCACCATTTGGGAAGAATAGCCTAAGAATGGTCATGGTACCCCCTATGCATTTAGGAGCATGAAGCAAAATTAACAGGGAAAGCATCTGGACCAGGACATACTTTCCTAAATTCCAGATGCAAACCTTTCACAGAGTCTCCTGCTGCACAAATTCCAGGCCATTGTTTGCCTTTCTGGTAAGATCTCACTCAGCTGGAAGCGTATTTGCTTCCAGGTATGATGTGACTGACTTTTAAAGGCTTTAAGAAGTTCACTTGTCCTGTGGCAGACAGTCTTACTTATCTTCTCTGAATATAATATTAAAACAATTACTTGTGGCTTACCAAAATCAAGAGATTCTGGAAATTCGTCACAGTATCCAATAAATTATTTTTCTTCTATCGAAAATCTGGCTAACGCCTAAACTTTGTTTTCATCTGAATTTAATCCTTTCAGGGAGAATATGTGATCAAGTGTTTCGTGCCCTTTACCAAGAAATAAGTCTCTTCTAGAATAAGCTCAGTGGTCTCTGTTTTCCATCACTTTCAGCAGCTTCTGATGACGTTTGAAATGGTGATTGATCTTATCACCATTCTTCTAGAGCTGCCCAGAAGATCTCTGAATTTCTTCTTGTTTATCACATGTCATTATTTGATATCTACGCAGAATATAAGTAGAGAAGGGTGTACTGGAAGCGTACAGTTCTGGTTTCCCACTAACCATAACTCTGCAATATGTGCCTTTCTTCTAGAGAGAGACAGGTTCTTTTTGACAGCTGACTTCTATCTCTGTTGTGGAAATATAAAGCTGCCTTGCCCAAAACTCTGTTTTTCTTCTACCACCTTGCTTAAAAGGTTAGCAGTACATTCCTTACATACAATATAAAAATCTGAGGGTCTTTAGGTCAGTGTAAATTATTTTGTCCACTGTGTAACTACCACTACATGCAAAATCAGAAATTATTCTGATGTGAATTTAGTCAGGGGCTTTTTAACTTTGATTTTGTGATAAGTTTTTGTAATGCATATTGAAGACCAGTGATACATATATATTTCTTCATCTGAGCCATATTCTAAGACTCTGAGAGAAGATGTGTCGACATCTGATTCCTACTACCCTTGCCTTCACAGAGGTTGTGATCACCACTGACTCCCTTTTCGTCATGGTTTCTAACAGGCTGTTTTACTGACAGCATCTTTCTAATGTATACACTGAATCCTCTACCCCAGTGGTTCCCGTGACACATGTGCCAGAAGTCAAACATAAACATGTTCAAAGCAACAGGCAAATACTGCTGGAATAAATTACTTCCTCTCATGATGTGAAGCCAGGAGCTGCCACTGCTATCCCATTCAAGTACCACCATGACAGAGAAAAATTTTTACAGGGTAATGTCGTAAGTTGTCTGATTTCACTAACACAATTATTACAAAGGAATGTTTGCCTCTTACTAAGAATTGCTAGTGTGTCTGCATCAGCAGAAACCACCTCAAAACCTACCAAACGTGCACCATTACTGAAGACATACCATGGATGTTGCAACTCAGGTCTAGAACTTCAGCTTCCAGCACAGGTCTTCTTGTGTCAAAACCGACCCTCCTCTTGCCTAAAACCCACAGGTTCACTACCTTTTCTTTGGGCCATTCGAGGCAGAACAGCATTGCCCGTTAATAAAAATTTACAGAATTTCCTTATATCTTTGTCAAGACAACTGAATTATTATTTTGCAAGGATACCAGCTCTCACTTAAAATAATTTTACTTCCACCCTCAAAATGTATCAGCAGAAACACACCAAGCATTTTACAAGGAGTAGCATGTATTGCCTTCTTTCTCAGATATCACTTCATTTAGTTTGTGGAGCTGATGACATTTCTTTTAAATAAAATTCACTGTGTGGGTGGAAAGCATGCTTGAGTTTGACACCCGTAGGATGGAGACAGAAGTCAGAAGAGGTCAAAGACACCTCAAAAGCTGGTACAATGTACAGGGGGGCTTACTATTTATTGTAGATTACATGGTATTATAACCTACAAAGCATACCTTTCAAGTGTGTTTTCTCTGGTCTTACTCATCCGCAGTTGAATAATAGCGAATTTCATGCTGTGCTTATCTTTAGAACATTTAACAAACACACTGGTTAAAAAACAGGCTGATGACATTTGAAAGAGAGAAAGCATGTTTGGTACATAAAGGCTTGGCATACTGATACTTTCCTTTTCATGTGTGGGAGAATTATGCTATGCTGGACTCAAACTGGAGAAGCTATATCCTCTGAGAAATCACCATATGCTCAAATGATTTGCTGTCATACACCAGGGGCTAAAAAGCCCAAACAGATAATAATTTTTTTAAAAAGCTGCAGCTCAGTAAATGGAAAACAGCTATGCCTCAAAGTCTGCAGTTTAATTCACATGCATTTTAGACAAATATACCTCTTTCCCAAGCTCATTTTGGACAGAATTAGTCTTATGAATGGGAAAACAGTGCTCCATCATTAATGGTTTAACTAGACATAGACAAATTACTGTGAATAGCAGACAGGAATCAGCTGATTCTCAGCAGGGCACAAGGGCAGATGCACTTTTAGACGGGGGCAGAAGTGAAGAAATTTAAGTTAGCTTGTCCTTCAGCAAAGAAAGCAATTAAGTCCCTGACTAAATACATGAAAAATCCCATTTTCTAACTTTGACAGCATTTAAAAACATGCTTGAGTTAAAGTAGTCTGTTGAAAATCCATTTAGATTAAAAATAAAAGGTAGAACCTATTAAAATCTCTATATGGGACCCCGCCTATATCACAGAACATTAGCAATAGTAATCAGTTTTAATGTCATCATCGGGATTAGGAAACATCCACTACCAACATGGAATGCAGTTCTGCAAACTGTTTATTTCATGTGTAGCCCTGGCGGGGACTTCACAGCTTTAGGGACTTTGACCTCTCAAACTTTGCATCTAGTCTCCACCTCTGGTTCTTAAATTAACCTCTAATTTATCCTTTTATACAGAACACCGGAGGTAGCAGATGAAAGCTAAACCACGCTTCAAGGTCTCCCTCTTGTGGTCACTGCTGTTAAAGAAACGTACATAAGCGCTGTTGCATCGGACTTCACAGGAAGAAAGCCATTTCTGAACTGATAAAGTATAGAGAAATAATATTTTGTTTTGCCTAATTTAAAAGTTATATTCTAGATTGGACTGAAAAACCTGAACTCATTTAACATTAAATAAATTATTTCATTAAATAGCAAACCTAATCTATAATAATCACTGCTCTGGACACTGAATGTTTGCACTGAGGGAAATTCATTGATTTTCATGGGCAAGCTATCCAAGGATTTTTGTAACTGTTTGCTAGACTACACATGCTGAAATTAATACTTTCCAAGTCATAGACTGCATCTCCTATTACAGAGAAGGAGATTTTTGAGCATTCCTGTGATATAAATCATGCACAACATACAAACTAAAATGCATACTTTTTTTTTCTTTTTTTTTTTTTAGGATTAAATTCTGTTTTCAGAAAGACAGTAGTTGAATCTCATCACAAGAACAGATGGTTGGAATAGATTCTTCTAGATCACAGTTTGGTACACCTACAGGCCTTTCTACTTGATTTTTTATTTGTTGGATATTCTGGAAGTAACAGCTTTTAGAAGATGTATAATGAGATACCCAAATAAGGGACTTTTGTGTCCATGGAAATTTGCATATTTCTGCATCTGGGAGAGAAGGGGTATTCAAAGCAAAACCAGGTTTTTTCTAACTACCTGAAAATTGAACTGTCCCTCAGATTACTATTTCAGAAAAGTATGTATGTCATTCATTCATTTCTGGTTTCACAGCAGGTGCTGACTGAAAAGGACTAATGGCCGAGATAAAAATGGCAAGAACATCAATTTCTCTCCGCCACTGGTCAGGGCTGTAGTGCTTACAGCTCTTGTACATCATCTGTCTGGGCTGGGAGGCTCAGAGCTTCCAAAAATACCTCACCGGTTGGTTCACAGCATAGACAAAATACCTATGTTCCTTCTACTAACTAAACTAAAACAGTTTAAGTAAATAATTTGTTGAAAAAAGACATGCACTTGAAGGTGACAGTGTAAAACTCGTGTTTTGTTGTGTAGGTACCTGGCAGACACGTTTGTTGTGAAGGAAACGCATTCATTAACAAATGTCAGTGGTGTTGTTCCAGTGATGTCTTCCCATTGGGCAGGGGTGGTTCCTCCTGAAATAAGAGATTTTTTAAAAAAATTAAAACCAAGCACGCCTGTAACTTTCATGCTTCTATGGAATATTTTACATTCTTCTGAACCGGTAAAATCCCAGACATGGCTTCTCCTTAGGTCCATGTTTTTCCACTAATGCTAGTAGGATTGTATGGGTCTACCCTGAGAAAATAAAGTGCTGAAATGGTTTTCAAATTTTAAGTCCTGTAGCACAGTGCCAACAATGTTAAAAGAAGCTAGAATTCTGGGGGGAGGGATGTAATTTATTAGAAATTACTTTTGTTCATTCTAGACTAAACACATATGCGGAACAAAACTGGCCCAGATAGAGCACAGTTAAACCTATATTGTTACACTTGGGAAACAATAATAATGTTACTAATAGTGACCACCACCACAATTTATGATTTCTATAATCTACTTCTTTTTCAAATAATTCAAAGATTTGGGTCCAGTATGTACATAGATAAGAAATTTCTTTTGCACACCGCAATGAAAACCTATGAATCAATGTCTCTCTGACACGGTCCCTGGAAGATCTTGCAGTTAAAACGTGCACCTCCATATCATGCTGTACAAGAGGCAGCCTTCTGGATTGCTGTCAGTCTGTCAAGTGTCCCACCCCTCTGTCACAGACATTGCCAGCTTCCTATCTGGCCCATGCAGCTGAAAACAGGGGCACAATCTGTCACCCTGCAGCTGTGCCTTTGAGTTCTTCAATACCTGTCCCTGCCTCACCTTCTGGTGAAGGATGTCCGGTTGGTTTCCAGTTACCTTAAAATCACACTGAGGTTACAGAAAACAGAAATAAAAGTGTTCATTTCTAACAGCAGTTACAAGTATTTATAAAACAGAGATGAAGAACTAAAGGAAAAACTATGCGTAACCAGGGCTGTCAGAATGTGTGTCTGTCCCTCCTGTCATATACAGCTGCCTTGTTAAGATGCCCATTTGACCATGCAGCACGGTCTTCATGCAAACCTTAACCCCAAGCTGTATCTGTAAAAGAATACTAGTTTTCAGGAAATGCCTCCTTTCTCCTTTTGGTGAAACATTCTTGGAACCAATTTCCCTTTTAAAGTTTTCTAGAGGATCCTCACAGATTTACTGTCCCTTCAAGAAGCTTACTCAAATTCCTTTTTATAGATGAGACCATTCTTCTCTATTTAAATAAATGTTTCACTCTCTTGGAAATGCAAACACTTCTTTGTTGATCAGATGTTTCTGGTATTTCAGCAGCTACCCAACACCTTTGTATCAAGAAATTGTAAAAGCACCTGCTTTTACAACAGGAACAACTCATCGACACATCACAGTGAGTAATGCATCTTACATTGGGTTGGTATCTGAAATCAGTTTGAAAATTAAGAAAGATGCTAAATTCTGAACAGAATAAATGCACACAGCTCATTTCTGCCTCTTAGCTGAGACTGAATGAGATGCTAATCACATTGGAGTTATAACAAGTATAAAGTGTTTAACTCCAATGTTTTCCTCTAAAGCATACTGCAACATTATGTTTGTACTACACTTACTCTGCTAGGCAGAGGGTAAGTTGGTTCTTAAGAAACTAACTGTAAGGAAAATGCCAAAAAAAAACCCAAACCCAAAGTCTATGATTATATTACACATCTCTTGTTAGTCCAAACAACAAATGTTATTTCTGCTAGAAAGTAATTGTTTGGAAAGTAGTTTATTTTCGCAGCATCTCATCCCAGTCAGGTTTTCACCAAGATTTTCATGTATATAATCAGTTTAATATATTCAGCCCACAATGACCGACAGTTTCAAGGTGCACATTAAAAGCTCTAGTATTTGCATCCTACCTGTTATGCTGCATAGTAACCTTAAAGTGGGTGTGTCACCTCCATAACCGTTCATGATCCCATCACTGGAGGCTTTGGGGACAGGAATTGTCATCGTGATGGGTTTATGGAACTTCCTTCTCCTGGGCTCCAGTGTGACTATAGGACTGAAGGTAGCCTTGTTGCCTAAAATCTTCTTTGTAAGTTCAGTATGCATAGGTTGAGCCTTTCCAAAGCAAAAGACAATAACTGAATAGTTACTTTAAAACAGTTTAATGAGTATGTAAAGAACTGGGTCTGTATATTGCCACGAAACCCTTAGGTTTGACACTAAATGGCACAATTTCCCATGAAATTCTGCAGACTAAAGAACTGACTAAAGAAGTGAGAAGGGGAGACCTCCCTTTTTCAACTTTCCCATGCCTTCCTCCTCTTCCTATCCCCTTTCTTGGTGCTTGTCAGACCCTCCATAGCATTAATTTACTTAACCAGTAGCAAATGATTCCCCTTGTCACCTTTTTTTTTTTTTTTTTTTTTTCCCCCCCTTGAGAGCAAGCTGTGAACTATTTCATTAAGCTGTTCAGCTATTCACAGGGGATTTCAACAAGCGCAGCCTCCTGGCCAAGGTAAGCTGTGGATGCACGCAGCAGGAGGAGGGGATGGTGGTAGGGGAAAGACTCCCCCTCTTTCAGTAGTGAACTGTTCAGCTGGTTTACTTCATGCTGATAATCTGTATATTTGACTTAGTTATTACAGCACTTTGTACTTCGCTGATGCCTTTCGTAACAAGTATTTAAGAAATTGTTCTATGACCTACACTAATACCATCAGCACCAAAATGAGGTGCTTTTCCCAAGATCATATAGACAGTTAACAGACAGGAATCTGAACTGGAATATCCAAAGCTTTACCACTTGCTTTGACTTTTGCATGGATTTTTTTGTTTCTTTTTAAATTATTTTTACTAGAAGCATTGTAGACAACAATATACAACATGATAAGTGGAATATGCTGGTTCTCCATTCAAAAAAGGTGATTTTACACTTAAAAAAAAAAAAAAAAAAACAAGCCCTTGTAATTGTTTCACTGTACCTGGAGACCCACGCGAATTCGTTTGGTTAGAGCCCCTTCTGGGAAGACTGCCTGCACTTGCGGCACAACAGTGCTACTCAGCACACCTCCCTCAGGTCCGATAAGGTTGCTGTCCTGTTTGATCCGAGATACCACTGCAAAGTACTGAGGGAAATCTCGGGTGATGATGCGGCAGATACGTTTCTTCTCAAGCTCCTCTGGAGTGTCAAGTACTGAGGCCAAAAGAGAAGGTGGTCAGAGGACAAGAATTTCATAGAAAGAATACAGCAAACTTCAAAATGCATTGAACTTTTCATAGTTTAATTGCAACTTACAAAAAGCATTTTGTCTAGAAATCAAAGGGGAAAAGGAAACATACCCCAGTATTTCAAGTTCAGTTAAACCAGAGAAAGCAAGAAAGGAACAGATGACAGACTGAAACAACTAACTGAAGGGAGCTTAACACAGCAAACTCAGAACATATTGATATCACCCCCAAAATCAGTAGGCAAACGAGCAAAGTGATCAGTTCAAGCCCCTTTCCATTCCACATGTTTACACTATGGCCTGGAGTAGCATCAAGGAAACTAAATTCCAAATCAAAAGTATCAAAGTACGAGTTCAGCTTTAAGTATGTGAGTTGGCTTGTTTACTTTTGGGGGGGCGGGGGGTTGTGAAGAAAGCCATCAAAATTAATAACAAATTCTGCAGATCCTAGACAAGCCCAAGGCCATTCTGTTCTCTCAGAAAGCAAGAGTACCCATGACTGACGTTTCCTCCCACACACGTAGCTGCTTGGAAAGGATTAGTGTGGTAATTGCCTTGTTTTGGAAAGATGTTTGCTATGGAAGCTTTTCGTTTCACACTATGAAAAGGAGCAGTAGAAAACACAAGTCTAGCATCTATTCTCAACTTGGTGATGGAAGATTTTGTTTTGTCTCACTACTTGGGCAGACCATGCAAGGGAAGTAAACACAAACGTGCTTACATGGACCAAACATGAGGTGCTAAATAAAATAAATGGTAAAAAGCCATTAACCCCAGCTACAGGAGTAATGCAGGAGAAGAATTTTTTTTACAAAAAAGTCACACTGGATACCTTCATCCATCCCATTCAAGATTTCATTCAGTTCATCCTCAGTGTATTCACAGAAATGCTCCTTCCAGCTGTCCCCATTCTCACTGCGCAGGATCACCAGCTCTCTCTCTTTCCCACGCAGAGCAGCAAAATGGGGAATCTCGACAATCACAGGCCTGGCACAGCAACACAGCGCATTAAATGCACATGGGAGAGAGGAAGAAACAGGATTAACAGCAACTCTATTCAGTCTGCTACAAAGTGACCTGGAATTCTACCTAGTTCACTGGAATACTTTGGCATAATCCTAAAGTAGTAGGTCGCTAACACATACAAGGTTTTTACAGGGACCCAGTAAATGCTGAAGGATAGATTAAAGAGTGCATTCACCTCTTTCCACAGTGTGACTGATATTTGGTAAGGTAATAGTGCTTGGCTAGAAATTTGGTAACTGTTTTGCAAATTCATAAAAACCCTTATAGTCATTTTAGTTGTCACTACTGTCTGGGTTAACCTGTGCAACTTCATTTCAAAGAGAATCTACTGTAATGTATATGAATAGTAGGACAAATTCTGATCTCACTTATACTAGTGCAAACCAGAATAATTTCACTGCAATCAGTGAGCAGTTGTGTCCTGTACCAATTTTACTTCATTGTACTTTTATATATTCCAATGAATTTATTCCTGATTTACACTTTGGGAGAGATAAAGGTGGTGTGAGGAGGTCATCTGGGTTTCTGTTTCAGTATAGGAGATAAGAATTTGCCTTGTTGCCTTACAAACAGATGTCAATATACGTATCACTGTATGCATCCATATATTTATATACACACACGTATGCAATACATATGTGTACATATAATATATCTATATTCATATATACATATACATACATATTCTTAGAAATAAGAGAGAAAATACAAATATATTTGTATATACACTTCTCTAATTAGAGGACTCACACAGGTTACCATGTACTTAGTAAATGCCACGTGTTCTATTACACTGGTGGTATCCAACATACAACTTATTGATTAATCAGTTCTTGATACAAAAAAAGTTTTAAATTTTACAGTAGATTCCTTTTTTTGTCCCAGTCCAGGTTGCTTTGCTACAGACATCAAGCACAAAACTAGGAAGATTTCATGCCAAAACAAAAATGAAGGCCACAGTACTTTAAGAAAAAGATACAAACATACCACCAAAACAAAACCACATACCACAAGGGTTGGAAAATGGTCCACTAAGGGTTAGGTATACAAAATTTCAAATGATAGAAAGGGACAATATCATGGGCATAATGACATAAAAAAATCATATTGCAGAAGGAGGAGAAGAATGGGGAGGTCAGCATCCATCAATTTGTTTCAAGTCTCTCCTACCCAAGGAATTTGGTCCCAGGAGGCCCCAGCTGAAGGATTCGGCTGACCAAGCTTTCTCCCTCATTAAGTGGGGGAGGAGCCGTAGGCAGATGAAGTTTACTGAGTACATCCAAAGCAGCAGTGAAAGAAAGAACATAAATAAACTTTATGTATTTTTTGTGCCAGAACGCCAGTGCCACTGTCTGGTCCACAGAGTGGAAGTTAGGCTGTACACTGAATAAGGTTCCGTCCTAGCAATGACAATTTGGTGATCAAAATCAGCAAAATTAGTTTTGTTAATTTAAATTGGTTTTGCTTATGGGAAGACATTGTGAGTTTTGGCAGTGAACTCAATGGGAATGGGATTTGGACCTTGGAATGCATCTCTGCAAACAGTACGGTAATTTTCTGATTTCACTGGCAGTACAACACCTAGAAAAACACTTGTAGGAAGGGCACAAAGATCTGAGAATGAATAAAACTGTGCTATATCCTGGTCTTTCAGGATGGAGAAACCATTAAAAAGAAAATGGGAGACATACTTAAGATCAATTTGTGTGTGACAAAGATAATGGGAAGACTAAATGTGACAGCACAGTACTACTGCTCTTTCAATTTCTTTCTGCTTCTCTTTAAAAATGAACAACGTGTGAAAAGAGCTAAGTGGTACAAAGCACCTGATTAACCAGGTTGGTTGCTGTTACTTTAAGAGAGGTATCCTGTCTGTCAAAAGGAATGGTTGGCTTGCTCTCACCATCCCATTCACAGTGTTTCAGAACTGCTCTTGATTTTTTTACCAGATTAGAGCAACAGTGAAAGAGCCAAAAGATGTCTTGGGTATGATCTCCTCTCACATGCCATACAAAAGTGGTGGGCAGTTAGAAACCACCAGTCAACTTTTTTCTCTGCCCAAGCTCAATCTTTTAGAAAAAGCACTAACAAAGATAGTGGCTCTGATGACTGCCTGTTGTAACAGGATTTTAAAGCAACTGATTTGTTTCAAAATGTATTTAAACTATTGCTGTTTACAGAGTCACTTTTTTTGCAGTTTCTGAATGAAGCTATTGTAATAGAAGGGGTTCCTTCAATCATCCACTTTTGGATGCCACAGTTGATAGAGAGAAAGTTGGTAAAACAAATAAATACAAGGAGTGTGCATAACTGCTGCTTCCAGCTGAAAAGTGCTAAAACAAGCTCAGCAGCAGACACAAATCTGATCTTTCTACGGGTTTTGCGGCATAGGACAAAAGAAATGGCCAAAAAATTCCAGGGTTGTCCTATTGCTTAATTTAGCAATTTCAACCCCAGAAAAATCAAAGGCACTGTGCTTCCCTGAAAGTCCAAATTACTGATAATACAACACAAGTCTCTGAAATAAGCAGCTGTAACTTGTGTTGTATATGTAGCAGGCTTTACATTTGGGCTTTATATCAGTGCTGTGCTATTCAGACCTTAAATGTAGATTATTTAAATATAGTAAAAACTGCTTTTTCTGGCTGCAAAGGGGTCTTTTCCCACTATAATATCACAACACTGAGTAATAAGTATATCCAAGGAAGCACATTAACCTTAGTACTAGTGGTTAAAATATCTGTTTTCAAAGAAAAAAGCGTAAAAGCTTTGTGAATTGTTAACTAAAAACTGATTTATATTTCACACGACCAGTCTGTTACCATATGTTACGAACATCTTTTTCTGTTCAAGTCTCGAAAAAGGAACCATTTCAGTGCAACTTGCAAACAGATGAAAATAGACTGAACATTTTCCTTTTGGCCATATGGCACCCCTTACCCAAGAAACTGAGCACCAGAAGGTCCAACTTCAATCAGGCGGCTGGCCAGACCTTCGCCTTCCACCATAGGAGGCATTGTGGCCAGTCTGTGGCGTTTCACCAGCCGGCAAGTCACTCGTGTTGGAGCAGTGCATTTCCGCGGAGGAATAATGATCCGTAGGCCGTTATGTCTGCAACCTCTCATGGCACCTCCACGAGCATCCACCATGAAACTAACTAGGAAGCTGAAAAATCAGGAAATAAATAATTAGATACAAAGGCATACCAAAATTCCTTTGGTTACGTTCCACATACGTAACAAACGACGTATGTAAATATAGTGCTTTCTCAAGATGTACAATTAGAAAAAGGCTTTCTCCCATGTGAAGCACCAAATCATGCTAAGATCATTTATTAATTAAACTGACAACTGCTATCTAAGAGCTTTTCACTGAAAATCTTATTTTACAGTGCTGCTGTTGGTAAAAAAATGACCAGTCACTAATAAATGCAAGCATATGTGTATGTACCTATTGGAGACAAAGTCAAGTGCACATATCACTGCTCTGTACCTGCAAGCGTCTATACTGTAAAGTTGGCACTCTTTAAATATTTTACAAGCAAATACATCGTATTGAAGAAAACTATGTATGATTCAAGAATGTAAAGCCAATTCTGATTGAAGGGGTTGTTGGGATTTTTTAAGGTTATCTATATAATTTTCTAGTTATTTCATAAACTATAATTTTGAACAAAATATTGGTTTTGATTTACAAAAATAACAGATTTCATTCTGGAATGTGTGGGTACAATTTGTAATTCATCGGTGGAGCTAGCACCTATTTATATAAAAAAAAACCTACGTGTCATTACTGTTTGCAGAGCGATTTTGGTGAGATGACAATAGCTACAGTCACTGCGTAACAGGTTTATTTTTTGATTTTTGTTTTTCTGTGTTACTTTGCTCAGCAATACAATGTCCCAGTGGAAAACTTAGAGATGCAGAAAGCCATCTATAGGGAGCCCTCTTCTAGCACAAGGTAAATTCTCTTGTTTCTTTTTCTTTAAACAGGAGAAAAACATCTCATGGAATTTCTTTTATGCTGAACTTCTTATAGTTCCATACATAACTAACTGGTAGATTTTGATAGATTTATTACAAAGACTGGGGACATTCTTGGGAAAGGTGTAGAACTGCTTCAATTTTTTTTATTGGTTTATGACTTAGGATCATGCCTGATGTGGGATGGGAATGTCAGGTTGCTGGAAGTGAAAATAAGAGTAGATGACACAGAACAGCATCAGGCCTACTTCTAGCCACTAAAATAGAACCATCACATGGGGAGTTGCAGAAATGCTAGTGAAGGACCTGCAATAAAGAAAAACCCTTATAACATGAATAACAAATACAGGTATTTTTCCACTGTCCCCTTCAACCATTCTGTGCAACAAATATTGCATCCATTCATTGTCCACACAGCTACAACACATGCTGTAAAAACACAACACTCAACACACCGTGCAAGTCAGAAAAATGGATGATGGAAAGGAGCCACAAGCGCCAGTCAGAAGCACACCATGCACCACGGATGCCAGTCTTTCTCACACATGCAGTCTCCTATTCTACTGCCATTCATATACCTCTAGGTTTTGTTTAGTGTAAAAGTCTGGGTAGTACAACCATTATCTCATTCCTTAGAGGTTGGTGTTTCTGTGGTTTTAACAAGGGGGAAAAAAAGAAAATGAAAACATTTTACAGCTTTGATTCTCTGGGGATTAACTGAGAAAAATGGGAGCTTCCTTCACAAAATACATACTTTATACATTTTAAAGCACAGATGAAAGAAGAGCTTAAGAGATACTAAATGCTCAATTGTTGCAATAATGCTCTATGGCTTGCACTGCAATTTTCCTTTTGAAGTATGTATGAAGCAGTGTTATCAAAGTGTTTCTGAATTATGTTTCTGAGAATCAGTCCAAGTCTCGATTACAATGGGTGCATTAGAGGTAGTTAATAACACTGAGTGCTGGAAGAAGTGTTTCACATTTTGATACTAATGCTATGAGCAACAGAAATACTACCCCCACAATTACCAGAAGGCTAATGAGCACACTTACTGAATTAAATTAGCATTCACATTTTTCATTGTGTAAGCTGTCATGAATACAACTTTTAGGATTCAATTATTTTCATTATTGACATAATACTCAAGACTGTATACTTTAACAATAAGATCACCTTCTTCCGCTGTCCATTACTGAACTGTTAGGGCTAGGTCATCTGTCTGTCCTAGGTCCTCCTTAGTTTATCCCCCTATGTATCCCAGCAATGCCAAAACCACTATGCACTACTAGAAGAATACACACACACAAAAGGTAAGGATCCAAATCAAATAATGCTCCTTCTGACCACAATAATGGGTTCTGTTGCTTTTAATACAGTGCTTTTTCTCCATATAGTGATTCCTTTCAGACTAACTAAAAGATCTGCAGTAGTAGTGCCTCCTCATAAACCACACGATAACTAAGGTAACTAGCCTGTGGTGTAGAACCAGTATAACAGCTGAAGCAGCAGGAGTAGTCTCAGGTTTTGACCACCCAGAACAAACTAGTACCTCACCTCACACACACGGTCATAGCCCTGTGTTCCCACCCCTGCAAAACTTGGGATCTGACACAGATCAATTAAAAACGGAGTGTGGCATTTGGCTCTAGTAAGCGCTTGCGATGCAAAGGGATAGCTGCATGTGGTCAGGCGTTAAGGGTGCAACGCTTTGTTTCAGTTTCAGTTCACTGAACGTGCCTGGTGGGTCAGAGGAAAGTGTCAGGGAATCCATCACAAGTTCTATCAGTCATCTATCAACGAAGCCAACTATTGCTCCAAAGAGTGGAAAAACAGGCAAAGAGAAGTATTATTGGAAGGTGGACACAAAGATAACCATGATTAGGATAAAAACCGTTAGGACATTATTATTATTCACTGTAAAAACATCTGTTTCTATCATAAAGAAGATCTGACGTGGTTACTGAATAACAAGACATAATCTGGCAATCAGGAGTGTTCTTCACAGTATACACCAAAAACCAGAATCATGCCATACCACTGGAAGAGACCCCGAGGTGACGGGGGAGATTGCTGAAGGGCTCTGTGACTTCTGGGTGAGTCTGAAACCACCTAAGAGACTGCAGGTACCCTTCGGGTGCTGGCCAGCAGAGTGGGGCAAACAGAACAGTGTGAGGCCAGCACAGAGAGTCAGGCCAATTGTAACACTAAATGTGGAGGAGCCCGTTCACAAAAACAGCTATGAAATTTCTGGAAAACAAATTTTGGAAAACTACTATGAATACAGTGTAAAAGAAAAAACTGAAGGGGAGAATTCCTCAGCTCCAGATCCATGGCTAAAAGTCTGGAAGGACAGTACACTGAAGCAGGATATGTCGAGCTGACACAGAATGCAAAAATAAATTATTTTCCACGATATCACCATTTATTTCCCAACATTTTGCTACATTCGTTTTTTCATCCACTCATTTAATCTGATTTATTTTCATCTTTTAAAAAAAAAACATTTCACAATTTTGGATATGCAATAGAGTCAAGCAAATAATTCAAACCAAAGCATTTTCTGAATCATAGCAGCCTCTTTGCTACATAGTAGGGCATCTGGATGGTGACATTACTGCTCCAGGACTGGAAAAGCTTCGCCCTTTCAAAGGACTGTGTCTATCAATATACAAATAATCCATACAAAATTAATGCATGACATAAAACATGCTTTCTGAAATGTGCGTTTAGGAAAGTGAAAAAACTGTGTGACTAATATAAAGGAAACATAAAATGCAAATTAATTATTTTGTTGCCCATGCGCACACACATTGTTTTTCCTCCCTCTGTTTTTTTTTTACAGCTGTTAAGTGACAAGATATAAGTGACTAGGAAGAGATTGTACTGAAAGGAACAAACAAAACTAACAGGAATGATTGGCAGATTAAGCCATCACTCTGGGAAGTAGTACCTTTTCATTATAAAATATCAAAAAGAAAATAATACATAATACTAGCATATGAATGACACTAACATCATATATGCTCCCCGAAGCTTGGGGGTGCTTCTCTTACAGCATGTGGACAGGGTTTTGCTTTACCATCCCTGAGAGGTACCCATTGCATCTTTGCATCGGACTTCCCTGCTCTGACTTTAAAACTTTGTTAAGATCCTCCTGCAAAGGGCACTGGGCACCCTCTGCTCCTGCTGACTACATGGTGCAAAAAGTGACTCTTGGCCAGGCTGGAAACTCAGAGTTTACTCCATGTTCCAGCTGCAGGAAGCACTACTGCAAGCACTATCAACCATCTGCGTACAGAGAACAAAGAGGAGAACGCTCCTTAAAGAGAATCATAAATAGCTGTGAAGAGTTCAAAAGAAAAAAAAAAGATGATAATAAAAGGGGTTAAAGGGAATCAGAAAGCTCTTACAGGTTATCACTAGAAGAGGAGACATCCTAAAAAAATTAGGCTGATAAATGTTCCTTACATGCTTCTGTGATAATTTGTCTAACACTAAAAGAAAATGTGAAAGAAAACAAAATAACTTACAGGAAGTCCATGTAGATATAATAGCTACAATTTTCACCAGGGGTTGAAAATGGCAAGATAGGGGAAGGAAAACCTTAGTGGGGACTAAGTATGGTTAGGAGAAACAAGGTAGAACTGAGGAGAGGGAAAACAATATAAATAGGAGAAAAATTTTGGACAGCTGTTAAGCAGGAAAACATTCTTGTGAGCCATTTAAAACAAAGGTGGCCAAAATAAGTGAACTGACTGATCAAGCAATGCATTGAAATTACATGTACTTCCCATCAACAAAAGTCTATTTCAGAAAATGTTTTAAATGTCCTTCCTATAACTACATATAGGGGAAGCATCCTTCTTTAGCACTGCCTTCAGTTTATCTTGGCAACCCATGGCAAGAACTTACATTCAATTGGGTGACAGTCCAAAATCAAAGCAGATTATGGGTTAAAGCAGCCAAGTCAAAATGTGTATGTCAGGGGTGACTAAGGCAACGAGACAATCTTTTTCAGTACTAAGACTGCCTTTGAGTAAGTTTCATTTTCTGCCAGTTTTAAAGGTTCAGTTAGAAATGATGCATGACACAAACATGTGACCCTGACAGTTGCAAACTGGATTGACACTGAGCTCTCCTGATATATAGCAAGGTGGTAGTCCAATATAATAGCCAAATCAACGGGACAAATCAGGTTTTGGGAAATTGTTGCCTTCTCTCCTTTAAAGAGAATGAAGAGGAAGTCAGGATTATTTTCTTTTTTTTTTTTTTAATAAAGAACAAAAGCAATTTTTTCTAGGAATAAGTTATAGACTTCAGAGGAATCTATACACGCTTCTGTTAACCACATGGTTAGCAGTTAGATCAAGCATCATCCATTCTCCTCTAATTTCTCAATACTTACTTATAAATTAGAGGGGCTATTTCACTCTTTTTAATTTTAGAGCAATTAAAACTTACATACTTGCCATATGAAAGGCAACTATATCAAATAACATTGGCTACAGCATCCTTCTGGTTGAGGACATATATAAAAAGCCCCTAAAACTTTCAAGCTGTTTCTGTGCCTTCTACAGAGAGCAGAGGAAACAGCAATGGGGTTTCTAATGGCTCCACTTGAACAAAACACAGACGATATAGATGTATTGGATTTATCCACCTTACAAGGACAAAAAGTTGTGGTGTGTTTTCATGAAAAATCTGTATTTCAGATCTGTCTGAGTTACTCTGCTGATTTTATTCACATGGAATTAACTTGGTTTTATGCTGTATCTATGCTCAATTTAAAAGATAATAGCAGAATGAACAAATAAAATTTAAAAAGGATGTGTCAACACCAAGGGGTGTAAGGAGATACTTGTGCGATTTGTGAAGAATCACTGTTATGTAAAAAGCTTTGCAGAAGAGTCACAGTTCCAAGTGGCTGCGAATGCAAGCATGTTGGCACTCAAACGCACTTATTCTGCAGCATCCTTTGTAGGGCCATGCAACCCTAGCATCGTGAAGTGTCTTTCTAGAACAGGCAACAGTCCTCTGAACACACAAAACCAGAATAGGCAAAATCAATACACCCACCACTTTCATACGGTCAGTTTGAGTACAATTATTCTTTCAAACTAGCTAGGCAGGCACACATGCTCTCATCAGGTAGCAGGAAACAATAAAAAGCTCTAACTAGAGCACATACATTGTAGGCACATTTAAGAACTTCTCTGCGTACGTCATCTTAATTTTTAAAAGAAATTGGGAAACAAGGAGATAGCAGCATTCAGTGTTAGTCGCAGTGTGAAGAAGCAGAAACAAACAATCAGGGTGCTTCAGCCATTGTAAAGTGTTCAGCTGGAGAAGGAAAACTGATAGAAAGTCTGAAATTAAGAAAAAAGGCCTCAGTCCAGCTCTCACTGAAGTCAACTGCAAGTCATTCAGCTACCTCAGTGTGCTTTCCATCAGGCTGCAACTATGCCATACATAAACAAGGCAAAATACACATTCCAGGAGGACAAAAAACATGATCCTACACAGGAAGCCACTAGAGTATTGATTTATGGTAACATTCTCTTCACTAGTCAACTACAGAGAGACTGAGTGACATGACCTAAAAATATGGGTTTGTAGCTTGGGGTTTTATTTAGCCATTTAATAATTTTGGACAGCTAAATATTTAAGAAGAATTTCACCTTTCTACAGTTATGTTAAAGGAGATGAAGAGGTATTGTATCAATAAACACTCAGTTTGCCAAGTAAATATAATCTCCTTTGGGAAGGTACCACTTCAGGTGTGCAGGATGCAATGTGCCAGTGATTCAGCCACTGATTAACTGAGGTCCCACAAAAAATATATGTGGCATGAAAAATTACATATACTGGGTCTTTGCTGTCATTCTACTAGTTCCAATATGGGGGCACAATTTGGAAAATAGGACCTAGGAAGTGGCTCTGCAAAATTCTTTATATAGACAAGTGAGATGAAAGTCCCCCTTTGTAATGTAACAGTTGAAACTAAACCCATCTATAGTGGTTTGTGCTGGATTATTTGGGATGGGGGTGGTGGTGGTGGGGTGTCCTTCCTTTTAATAATATTAAACCATACCACCAACACAGAAAATGTAATGTTAATTAAGTCAATGGTTAAAACAATCTAGGAATGTATAAGGAGCTTTGTTAAGATATTTTGCAGCAGACTTACTATGTATCCAGTATTTTTTATAAGAAATAAAGGACACAGCAGATGGGACAAAGTGGACACAGTGTGTAAGAAGAGAAATAGGGCCATGTGTAACTATCACTGCTAGTCAGAGTAGATTATCATTTTTTTTCCTCTTGGCTAACTTGCACTATCAAAACACTAAAGCATCCTGAAGTGAGGTAAGAGAGGATAAACAGGGTGGGTGAGAAGTGCAATGTATTAAAGAAAGAAATTATGCAGAAGTTCACCTGCTGTTGTCATGATCAAGACATGGAGAAGAGCATCTGCAATAGAATAATGATTTAACATCAAAAAGGAAAAGAAAGGGAAAAAAGAATGAGTTAAATAAAATACTGAAATATTGGAAAAACTAAACAGATTTCTAAATTAAATACATGGACATATACATACATATGCATATTCATTACATGTGAGAATGTAGGAGTGAGTATGGAAAATAAGCCTACATAAACATCCTTGGTTACAAACAGTTACTACTACAGCAGTAAAGCTAGAGTAATCTGTTTTTTCTACATACATTCTCAAACCGGGAGTCAAATACCTAAAATGTGCAGTTAGATTCTGAGTAAATCTTCCAAGAACCAGATCAGGGGGAATGCTGTTTGGTTTAGGTATCCACATGTGCAATCTGGACCATGGTTTATCAAAGGGTAAGATATCTAAAGTAATTCCACACAGCGTTTCTGATAACACAATAAATCACGATTTTATTTTCTTCCGATTTCCTATCAATACGGTCTGTCCTCCACTTTCTGGCATTTCAACATGTTTCTTGTCCTCCTTTTGTTCTGCACTACAGAACGACAAATGTCAAGCTTTCAGTTTGACCTGTTCAGGCTCTTAGTAACGTGTCACATGGCCAGTTAGTTTTCTGATGTCATTTTTTATTGTATCTATCTCCATTGCCATTTTCTTCCACTGACATGAACAGCAATTTGCTATTAATGAAACACACCTGCTGTTTTTCCTTATTGTAACTTTCTGAATAAAGGTCATAAAGGCTACAGTATAATTTGAAAGAATTTAGACTTTCAGATTTTAGAAATGACTATCAGCTGGTCGCTGCCAGGTCCTGTTTCCATAAATATTTCCAGGAAATTAATCTCACATTGGGAAAAACAATATTATGGATTCAAAATACAACACTTGAAATATATTTTGTTTACCTTGTTAGCAAGGATCCAGCCTCCTTTTTTGCAGACATGCAACTAAGAATGATAATTCACATTATTTGTCACAGTTCAAGCTGCCCACTCCCTCATCCTTCTCCCTTTTTCACTGATGGAAGCAACAACTTCCAGAAGGGTAAACTCACTAATAATATTCCAACTGTTTTGTTTTGTCAGATACAAGCATTGATAAGCCTGGATCACCTGTTAGTCAAATAGGGACTTCTTCATCAAATTATATAAAAGAAATCAGAATTTTCATTAAATAGAAATTTTGCTGTGAGCAAGTCAGAGCTGGAAAAACTGCAGAGCTGCTACGTATCTTGCTCTAGAAAACAAAAGCAAGTTAATATCAAAGCATGAACTCAAAGCTCCTTCCTCACACTGTGTCAAGATTTGCCTCTTCTCTTATCTACCGTACCTTCACATATTTGTCAGTAAGATTCTTTTTTTTCACTGTATCACCAGAACCCAGGTATGAGAACAACATAATTTTGCACATAATTTATACTTTAAAATCTTAGTCAGCCTTATCTTTACTATTCACACTTACTTAACTACTATGGGTGATAGAGACATAAGATACTGTCAAGCAATGTCTAAATGCTGCAAGTGAAAAGAAAATTTTCAGTTCAGTGGGTTTTTGCCTTCCAACTTGATGAAAATATGTGTTCTTCCACAATATAGGATATTGTGAGATAGAAGCTTAAAACTGTGAAACGCATTTGCATTTATTTAGGCATCAGTTCTGTCTCTCCTAACACTTCAGCAGGATATTATACATATCTCCTAATATTACCAGCAAAGCAACAAAACTCTATCTTATTGGATATTTAGCACCCAAACTTTCTGGCATATTCAGGGATCCTTATCTTTGTTCAGTATGTAAGATCAGATAGTTTTATCAGGAGAAGCAAACCTGCTTTGCTGAAAGGAAGTTTAAATGCAGGAATGCAGGAATTGTTCCTTCAGCCAATGTATGAAACTCTTCAGAAACTGTTAACTGTGTAAAACGATCAGGAGACGCTTATGTTGAGACTTGAGCACCAAAAGAGTATTACCTCTTAAGAGAGAGTAACTTTCCTGTTTTTGAAATGGCTGCCCAAGACACTGACCAAAGATCTTGCTTTTCTTTCCTTGTTGATGAAATTATCAACATACTGGGGCAACAGTTACATTTAAATTTGAAATGGATGGTTAAAACATTTTCCCTTCCTGAAATTTCAGACATTGGAGAAGATTTGGTTAGTTATGCAAAGGCTGAAATACATGCCTGTGAAATTCCACACCAAGAGAACAGTTCTCTATACATTTATCCTTTTGCCTGGGGGTGTTGCACTGATCCACAGAAACACTGCCCTACCATGGGAGATCAGTAAGAACCCAACAACAGTTTGGGGTTAGCCACTGAAGTAGTACCAGGAGAGAACAGTGTCATTTTTCTCTGAGATTGCACAGAATACGAAATTAAGATCATCTGTGCCAAAGTGATTACTGTCCAATACTATGCCGATGTGTTACTTTATAAAACCACAGTCTGAATTCAGTACATTTCCAATGTCTTGGGCAAAACCAAGACCATACTCGATCAAAGCCACTAACAATGTCTCTATAGGATTTCTGTTCACACACCAAGAGTTTTCTTCCATGACAGATACATACTACCTCAGTGTGTGCATCTGAAATGTCAACAGTGTTGCTAGTTTGCAAGAACGAAGGAGGCTGTAGGTGACAAAAGGGGTGTAATTGACAAATGTATTTGTTGTTGCAGCTAAGCGAATGCAACAATCATGCACACAGTACTTCTCCAATTGTTTCGCTTTTAAAATAAGGTCTTACAAGTGAAACTCTAGTAGTCAATGTATTTTCCTAAGAAAGAGATGTAAACAAGATGCACCCCAACAGTTTATGGTAACTTAATGACTTGGGCAAACCTAAGCAAGATGAAGTGTTGTAGAGCCTTTTTCAAAGGCTGAGTAATCATTATTATAGGTTTCTTTATTACAACATTTAGGGGTATGTTAGTTGGTATGTATAAAAACAGAACATAATTTGTGTCTTGTTAAATGTCACTGTTTCATACAAGGTTGCAGAGAGCATTTCTCCTTACTAAAATCACATATTCTTATCCTACCACTGGCATCCTGGTCATCCAGAAAGATCTAGATATCACTAATATTTTTAAAAAGAAAAATACAAAGTGATTGCACATGCAAAAAATAAATGCAACTCTCCCAGAAAGTATTTAGTTCATCCTCTGAAATCACTGGGAAGACCTACCTTTCTGCAAGTGAAAAGTAACACATTCTTTGGAAAAAGTCTGTAAACTATTTTGGGTTAGAATAAACCACCAAAACAATTTTAAAGCTTACTTACTGACATATATATATAAACACATACATACTGTACACATTAAATATTTTCATTTAATTTGTTAGTTTTAGAGCTCAAGAAAAGCAAATCCAAACAACCCTAGCCACAGCCAAATACCCTGCTACCAGCTAACAAACAAACTTCTCATATATGTCACTAATCAGTCAATATGCAATCACAGTTATGACAATACTGTTACTCTTCTCAAACAGGACTACCTGGCATTCCAAATAGGATTCCAGTGTTATTTTTTGAAAGATACGAACTGTATGATTGTTGCAAACTCATTTGAGATTAACAAAAAAAAAACCCCGAAAACTTTCGCCTTGTGATGTCCAGCCATGCTGTGTACAATGTAGCTTCACAGAAATTAAATGCTTTTTCATGACATCAGTTTCTTACGAATTCATCTGCACATGCCTCATCAAATTTGACAGCAGGACACAAGTATAGAATTTAGCATAAAGAATAAAATTACTTAAAACTCAGTAAGTAAGACCACTTAAAGTACTCACAGATTGTGAGGCCCACCAGGATAAGCTCTGTAATTATGAATTTGGCTGGGCCTGCATTTTAACCAGTCTTAATCCATTTCAATGAGTTTGCCTAAATGCAAATGCTCACAGAAGTTCAGCTGTGAGAACACACGAACGTGGTGGCCAAATATGTGTAAAGCAAATGATACTTAGGTTGCTTGTCTATTATACAGTTCATGTAATATAAAATCCTTGGTTTCTCTGTTCAGTAATCATGACAAACACCAGAGTTGGTGCTTACCTAAACTACTTACTTCACTAGCATAGGAAGCAGTCACCATCTGGAGTGATTTGGCTCCTTGTCTCAGTTATTACTAACTTTCAAAAGGCACTGTATTTATTTCTCCATAAAATTCACACAAATGCACATGTCAATTATCTCATTAATTCCTCTTGAACTTGACTGGATGCTCACTGACTTGCAGTGATTTCAGCGGATAGTCTTGGTACTCAGGCTTGCTTGATTGTCAGAGCTTAAGAGATCATAACAATTTATTGACAGCTCTAGGAGGCAATGAATTAAAACATAACTCCTAGTTAAGCATTAGTTGAAGCTGCTGCCACTGCAGGTATTCTGTTTCTCTCTTTTTTAGTATAATGCTAAATTGATACACTCACCCTGAATGAATAGGGCTGGAAGAAAGAGCCACATTGTCCAAGTTTTCAGGGCCCCAGCTTAAGCGATATGAATTCCTTTCAGCTTCTTTGGCCAGACTTGTTACCTTGGTAAGCAAAAAACCCTCCTTTTTACTACAATAAAATCAATTAATCAACCAAACAATAAGATGATGTATTTTTCATAGTAATGCCTAAAGTGTTTACACTTCTTTTAAAAAGAAAACAAAGGGCTAATGATAGCATTAAAATATTAAAAACCCCTTATTAGCATTTTGTACTTGCTCAAAGTAATCATGTTACTGGTCCCTGTGATATGAATGTTATGATTTACCGAAGTGGCATTTCCCAAATCTTTTTTTTTTTAAACTACAAACATGCATCAGGATAGTAACTTTGAGGACAATGGCCCTGAGTTCATTAGATCACCTGAATATTTAGCCCAATGGCTGTTAGCATCATTCAAAAATCAGTTAAAATGGAGAACATTATAAAGACAGTCCCTGTACTATATTCACACAGCTTATCCATTTATTTTGGAATAGAGTTTACTATTGCACAGTATAATATGTCATTAAATATCAATGAAAACTACGAGAGGTTTATTAAAATCAACAAAGCAGCATACATGACATGGTGCCTTTAGTACAATCTAAACTGTAATCTTTTTGTATTTCTGTATTTATCTAACTGATAGGGGAACTTAAGAGAATTTGCTTACCTGCTGGCTGGGGATTACAACCGTGTCGTCAATCATGGCACTGTCCCTCAGGTAGGAGGCATGGCTCAATGTGTGAGACCTGTCTGAACTGAAGGACCGCAGGCTGGGAGGTTGCAATGTATCAGCAGTACAGATGATGTTGTAAAGGTGTCATGATAGATCGAGTGGGAGAATGAAAAAAGCGTGCTATTAGCAATATGATGCAGCTTCCAGGGGGAGCAGATAACAGTCACAGGGGAAAAAAACAGAGCTTTACAAATCTGTGCTATGCTACCTTTTCGATCAACGGCCACAAAGTCTTTTGACTGATTTATTTGCTTCAAAATGCAGAACCCTGAGATTAATCTAGATGACAGCTTATTTTATACTCACAAATACTTTATACTTGGCTTTGTGGCGTAATAGTTTCCTTATAATAAAGGATGCAAATTTCTTTTAAGTAAGGCTCTTTGGAGAAGTTCTCTCTCCTGCTATGTCACACAAGCAAACCACTATGGAAAACCAAAATGCTAACATCTGAAGAAAAGCTGAAATCACTCCTTTTGAAGCTTTGTTACAATCTACTCTCTCCCCTTGAAACTGTAAATAAGTAAGCTTGATATTGTCCCCTGGAAGGTACACACAGCAAGGTGAGTTGTGGCCAGCCACAAGCTCCTGTGTAAAACAAAATTCTTCCTCTGTATGCCAACAGCATCTTTAGCGAGGCAGTCCAAATATGAGCACCGTTTTCTTTCTAAGTACACACAGCTCTACAGAACACTGGTTGCTGTAGCAATGAGAGGTGCAAGGCAGTAAATAAGCTGCTTCCAAGCACTGGCTCAGAATGTAACTGCAGCATCCACTAGCAGAAAGCAAAAAAGACAAGTAAGACACCACAGAAGGACATATTGAGGTAAATGGGGTTTCTGCTACCAAATAGCACCAGTTTTGTCCTTTAAATATTTACTAGCAGCAGTATTACAATAGTGATTTCTTAAAAACAGGTCAACCACCTTCAGATGTTGTACATGTACTCTGTGATCCTGTTCTACATCTTGAGGGATATAGCACATGTAACTGTAGGAAGCAATTTTATTTTCACGGCTTACTTATCTATGAGTAGTACTCATAATGACTAACACACTGGGTCAGAACAATAGGCCATTCATCTAGATACATAGATTTTTAAAGGATCATTCATTTTCAGCAGTTAGCAGTAAAAAAGTCATGTGTACATTATGGACAGGAAAATCAAGTGCTTTAAATGCATATCTTTGGAAATCATATTTGACCATCTGTTTCAGACCAGTCAGCCTTTTTTAACAATAGCTACATTTGCTCCATAGTTTTCAATCCATTTTTAGAATAGCGTTTATCTTAATTTTATGAGAAATATATGACATTGAAGAATAATCAATGCTATTGATCCTTACTTATACCAACAGCCTATTTAGCATATTAGATGGATTGTACAAAACTGAAAGCAAAGATAGGTATTACACAAGTATCAGCCTTAGGAAAGTCTTGAGAAAAAAAAACCAAACCAACAATAAGTAATCTCTCCTACATGTCATGACATGTCTTTCACCCAGACAAGTGGAATTGGTTAGACATGTAAGGCTGGTATTATTGGAATTACGCATTTCTGGAATAAAATTCTGATTCCATTAAAATAACCAAGAAATTTTCAATAGGGACTGAAGTTGACCCTAACTATCTGCACATAACATTTCAGAAAAGAATTGTGAAAGGGAATCTTGACTGAAGAGTATTTTGGTTGAACATTTTAAAGTGGATTGGGTAGGCCAAGTACACCTTGCTTGCTTCAGCGAACATTTGTTCTTTGGCTCAAAAATAAGCCTCAGTAGCAGACCCCATTTGCCAGCATTATCCTTTATTCTTTTCCATGTTTGACACTTTCAGAACTGCTTCGCTGCGCCATGCAATGCTTGTGAGAGGTGCACCATCCAAGTCGTAGGTTCTGCTATTCAGCTAACATCATGTCCTGGACAAATACTGAATAAATAGAAATATGTACTAGATTTGACTCATTATCAGTATGGTGATTCTGCCTCTGTTCTTCTCCAAGTACCAGGCACTGCTTCTACTACCACTACAAGTAGCCCAGTATATATCCACTATGTAGTAGCTGTATGTAAGCTCCAGCAAATATCCAATACCTCAAGGGTATGGACTTTATTTACAGGTAATGTATGCACAAGCATGACTGAGGTCTGCGGTAAATTAGAAGTTTAGATTTCCTACTAATTTAAAAACTTGTGTTCAGATGACACTGTCCCTTTTCTGTGTGCTGTACCAGCTAAATGAAGAGCAAACCAGTAGTTAAGAGGCCTGTACTTATGAGACTTAGAAATAAAGGTACTGCCTGAAACAACAGACCAGTTACAGAAGTGTGGTGGCACTGAACAGAACTTATTGTTTATTATGGTAATAAGTCTTTGGGAATCCTGAAAAAAAAAAAAACAACAAACCACCAAACCTAAATCCCAGAGACAAAACTGATGTCTAAATCCAGATTCTTTCCAAATCTGGTTGGTAAGTCACAGGGGCTGTGGGGTCAATAGCACTCTACTCAGTCCCAGAGACTGACCTGTGGAACCCAGGAAGGTTACAAAGCTCCTGAGCAGAAGAGTGTGTCTTGCCCGTGTCAGGCAGCGCACAGGCATGTATCACTCAACTCTTCTAAGCCCTGGATAAAGCCCAGGCGGTATCCAGCAAATAAGAGCAGCACAATCTAGCCATGTTTCTAATCTGGATGACTGGGAGACCATGGGGCAGCACACATCCACTTGCCAGCCCAGACAGATCTCTAGTCCAGTTGAGTGTCTCTCTTGTATATGGTACAAGGTATATGTTGTTTCAGAAGCTGGTAAAAGAACCTGGTATCATTGCAAACTCTATAAATCAGTCTTGAAAACATTTCTCTTTTTAAAGACTGAAAGCCTTCCTCACAGCTGTCATAGCCCAGAAAGGTGGAAGGGACTTACAATGAAATGGAGCCTTTTCATGTACTGGTGATCTGATACAGCCCAGGTCAGTTCTGGCTCTCAGTATCCAGAGGAAGAATCCAGCTAGTGTAGTCCATTCTCTTTATTTGTGTATTCTACCACTGTTTCTCCACAAAGGGAAGGAAAAGGGCTACACCTTTGCTGCAGCACGGTGACAGAAGGACAGCTACCAGCTGTTGTGATCTAGTGCTACTTCCCTGCTCCTTGCTAACTGTATCGGTACAGGGATTGGGGAAGTTTCTGTGGGACAGTGGATATGTCATACTGGGACCTTTCTAGACAGAGGGTACTGTTGGATCAGTATTCACCACTACATACCATACCCATGTGAGACTATAACTATTTGCAACAGCAGCATAGTTCGTGTGGCTCTCCAACACTCTGGCGTACAGCAAGCCTCCAAAATGGATGAAGAGAGACAGGTGCCATAACAGGATATAGAGACAACATGTTTCCATGCTATGTAATACCTACCTGGGCATAGTGCTAATGAAAGCATATGAAAAAGAATGAAGGGGAGAGAGAAATAAAATAAATAGGGAAGATGGTTACAAAAGAAAAAGATATGTTTTTAAATCGAATTGTGTAATGCATAAGATTACATGAGTCTAGACCGCAAATACTATTTTGCTTTACTGAATTTCTTGAAAAAACAGTCAGTATAATGCGATTAAAATCATATTTAAGCAAAAGCAATGAGAAAATTCTTACAAGTATTTTACAGTATTACAACCTGACAGTAACAAAAAATGAGACCATGGAGTTAGAAAGATGTACTTTTTTCTTTCATTCTTCCTCCCTTTATAATTTTGCTTCATTTCAATATAATCGTGCTTGATACAGGATGCAAAATAATTTTCATCCAACAGAAAATAAAACACATCAATTACATGCCAGTGAAAATCTATTGAAATCCACTGACAGTATTTAAAAGCTGACATACTCTAAATGGGAGCAGAAACTGGCTTAACGCTTGCCTGTACAATCATTTCTATACAACATCTTAAAATTCAAAAAAGTAAAAACTTTGTTACCGTTGAAAGCATATGATAAAACATTTTGATTTTTAAGCATTCTGATATAGTTCATAAACATCCTCTGAGACTTAAAAAGCCACACAGTCACTTTGTTTTCAGTGGGTTCGCTGGCGCTGCCTAAAAACCAACAAAGACTCCAAGCTTGTAAGACCTGAATGATGAGGGATTTACACATGCTGTGAGGCAAACCAAACTGTTTCCTGACATCTTTTGTTCCAAGAACAATTCATAGCCCACTGAAGTAAACAGAATGGATCCTACTGATCTCACTGAGCTTCGGAAATGCTGCCAGAATAACAATCAAGACTGGAAAATGAGGTAGGTTAAAAACTCCTTCTGTTGCCAAAATCTCAACTTTTTTCTTTTTTCCCCTTTAGTGAACCCCAGTTCTAAAGGCAGTAAATCTGGAGACATTACTGATTTACACTAGACATTGTAATTTTCAAACAGGAATGCCTGGGTAGCCTATTCTAAGCTAGAACTGTGGGTGTTAATCTGCCAGTTTGAGTCTACACTTACGCTTACTAGTAAAGGCTCTCATTTTGAAAAGGGAGTTCCATATTTTTTTTAGACTATAGTACATTCTTTAAAATAAATTAAAAATAAAGAAGACTAAAGCTACAAGCATTACTATTCCACAAATACATCTAGGCTTAAGTTCAACTTGTTAGATATAAGCAAATCAGCAAGTTTTTTTGGACTGAACACATGTTCTTTTTTCTAATATTTTTTTATTTATACCATAAATACTATATTGTGCGGTAGAAGGAAAATTATCCTCTCTCCTGCTAATTCAGCCATCATGAGACAGAGAGAGCCCATGTACTTGCTGACAGTATACTCACTGCCGATCCAATGCAGAATGACTAAGTTCATTGCTCCCTTCTTTATACCTACAGCCAGCAAACTACCCGAAAGAGTCGGCCCACCTAATGCTAAAACACCTTGTCCACCTCACCAGGGAGATGGGGATGACTCATAAGCCCTTTCCATAGGCAGCTGGACTCTTCTGCCTTTGCCTGACCACAAAGACAATACAGCAAGCTACACCTTTTCAAGAACCAAATAAGAATCACAAACAAATTTTTTACCAGACTCTGTGTACTGTGTTAGTACCAAATGTATTCATTTCTGGACTGGTCAAGAAATATTCCTCCTGACCACACCTTCTTCCTACAAAGTGGCAACTGCCACAATGACATACCTAATAAAGAAATGTTGATTAGTGCATCCCACATCTCCCTTGAGGTAAAGATCCCAAGAAAGGAATCTCAAACTTTTATAACAAAATGTGCGCAGAATTATCATAGGAAAAGATATTGTCCAGCCAAATACCTGTCAGATCGTCCTCCTTCCAAGCTGTACCTCAGGTAGTTCATACCATCTAAGAACTGGCTGCTTGGTAGAGAGTCATCTCCTAGTTCTCTGAGGTCTTCTGGCCTAAGGTACTCTCCTCCATCTCCTGTCATTGTGTCATCACCTTTGAACCAATGACAGAAGGGACAGAGATCAGCACACACACAAGTTACATTTCATTTGCATGTTGGGACCTAACAGCTGGATGGCACAATAAACAGGAAAGCCTTTTCCACTCAGGAAACACTGCAAACCACAAGCAATTAATGTATTTAATGAAACTGGCACATCAAGCAAGATTAAAAAAAAAAGAAATCAAGGTGATTAATCAATTAGATTTAATCTGATTTTTGCTGTTGCACATACTGGTAAGGGGCAAACAGCTTTGCCACTCTGAAGCATGATGTCTCTGTTTCTTTATCCATTTTAGCTCTCTGGTCACAGCTATACTGTATCACAGCCTGACAGTTTATGATTAAATAGAACCACTTCCTTGACTGCAAGCTATGTGTTTTCAGCTGAAAGGGTGTTTTCTGTGGCCTTATGCCTGATAGCTGCAAATCCTAATTTAAACTCTCCATTGTCCAAACTCCATACCATATGAGGCTACCTCATCCATGCTCTAACACCCTTCTGTGACCAGCAAAAAAAATCTTATTTCTAAAACATGGCAATATCCAGAAACTGGAAATAAGCTGATATGCATAGATGGTAATGATCATTAATCAGGTAAGTAATTTATAATGAAACAAAGCCTAAGTGATCATTGGTTATGTGACCTTTTTGATATACTCTGAATAACAAGGTTTCTTTCTTTTTTTTTTTTTTCTTTTTTTTGGGTTCAAAATTATTTTCCCCAGGAAATTCTGTCTATATGAAGTCACAGTTTGCTTTTCCCCAGCAGACTAACAAAACAGATTACATTGCCAAGCAACTTGTAGATGTTTTTTTTCATTCCCATTTGCTACACCATTTCTCCCCGCAGTTTCTGCCTGGATATTTCAGTCATTTTCCCAATGGTTAATTACTACTGTACAAGCCTGCCAGAGGCTTGGCATGACCCAAAGAACCACACAACATGACCCTAGGCTACCAACATCTTCAACCATCTCCATTTTCCAACCTGCATGGGCAAACATCAGGAACCTGCAGCTCAGTTACATGGAGGAGACCTGCAACTGCTACACCGGAACAGTTTTTAGGGGCTATACCTTCCAGCTGCAGAAATTTACTCCAATACACTGAGAAACACAAAGGATTGTAAAGATTGTCAAGGTTAGGTAAGTGGTATCCATGCTGTTTCAAAGAGAATTCATTCGGGCATCAGGATAATTGCCACTTGTGTGATTTAAAGTTTAAATACAGCAAAATTGCAAACACCAATTATTGTTACTGATGCTATTTCTGGCAGAGCATCTTCCCTGCTCCTGCCCAATGTTACTGGTGTTACAAGCTGTAGGAGTGTTGGTCACTACTAAAGGAAGAAATCTTGATATTTGTTTTCATGACACAATTCAAGCCAGTTTGTCTAGCTTGATGTTTCAGTTAATAAATAAATAATTTATAACTTGTCACCTAAAACTAAGTAATCTTTGGGGTTATAAGATTTTTTGTATATACAAATATATGCAAAAATGAGATCTAAATCTTTTCAGCATAACAACAAAAGCTCTTGAAAATTCCATCTGCCCACATTAAGAGGAGAAACTGGGCACAGTTTCACAGAAAAGAATAAAATGCATTTAATCATTACATGTTTCCTGTCTTCTGACAGATGATGCCTCCTGTTTCCTCAGAATGTCACATTCTAAAGCACAGGGCTTAGTGAAAACTTGGAAGATATTAAGGCAATGCTGTTAATCAAACAGTAAAAGCAATTTCAACTTATATTTCAAATAAACTAGATAATCACGCCAGACATTCCATCTATAACAGAAACAAAGGCAAAATCTTCACCACTTTCATCACACCCACATCCTTTAAAAAAAAATATCCAAACTCTACTCTTATTTCAGCTTTGGCCTCTCATCTAAGAGTTGTCTATAATGGGTCTAAGTTACGCTAGCTGTTTTATGTGCTGTGAACATCTGCAAACAGTAATGTCTAACCAGGAATATTTCACAATGTCTTCAGAATATTTATCTGTTGCTAACACCGCTTACTTGCTAGGGTACTAGTCTTGAGCAAGTGAACTAGAAGTTAAAGTTGCTCCCCACCAACCCCTTGTGCCCTTCCATCTTTCCTCAGTGAGGTGAACTCCCCAAACAAGTAGCGCCTCTAGTATACAAAGGAGGAAAAAAAATATGTATTTAAGTCTAAATGATTGTGTAGCAACAAAACATCTCCTACATTTGTAGCTACCCCAGTGTCTTAATTCCTGCTTTGCAGGACAATTGCACATGCACAAAGCAAATCATTCTGAGCCTGTGTAACAAGCACTCATTCATCCTGCCAGTAACACACGCTACCATTAAAAGATCTAACACAGCTATATCCCTGAGCCTAAGTCAATTCAAACATGCACAGACATGTTATCTACTGAGAATAATTTACATATTCAGCTGACCATGAGCTTCTCTACACAGCAAATCTTACCAGATGGCAGTTTTGTGGCAGTACAAGAAATTACCCTTTCTAATCATGCTAGAAATGATTCACCTGCCATCACGTTCCCCATCAAGTTAACGACAGTAACATTTTCACCACTTACTAAGAAGTTCATGACAATACAGCCCTTGACATTAACGCTCCACGATTTTCAGTGGCCATTTATGAACTTAAAGGTGGCTTTCAATGAGTAACCCACTTAGTGATCTATCTCCTACTTACTTGAAATAATACCTTCCTTTCTTCAATCATACCAACAGACTTTCAGAGGTTTACTTGACAGGGGAAAACACACTACAAAAGGTCACTGGGTGACCTTGCACTGTGCCCCAATTAAAGCATTCCTGTTCAGCCTTGGCCTCACCACTGCTACTGCCCCTCTCTCAAATATCTCTAGTAATTTTGTCCAAATCTGCACGTCTGAGTAACATCATCTTCTTTAGAGCAGGTTTGAAAGGAAATAAAATGTACTAGAAGGAAGTATCAAGTACCTGGACTCTTTTAAAAGAAACACTGGGGGTTTACTGCTAAGGACACTGGAACAAGAAGTAAAAAGATTAAAATCCCCAAACCTACGCATCTGTATTTAAACAAGAAGTGGCCAACAGCCGAGGCCCTACACATGCTGCTGCTGTCATTTTTCCTTTGCAGAGTACAAATAACTCCCAATACGATGGGTAGCTTTTCCAGAGCACAATAGACAATGCTTCATGGTCCTGCTGCACTCTCAGCAATGATCTGGTTAGTCCATTAATCTGTTTCCAGTGGCCACAATAATGCCCTGGAACAAGACCGCCCACAGAAGCATACAATTTGTACGGGTTTGCAATCCTTGGGGTTCTTTCTTTTCTCCTCAGAAGGGGGACAGAAGAAAAACAAAATAATCAGAGTGATCACTTGAAGCAAGAAGATGGATACAAAGGGTGGGACTGGCAAGGGCCAGGGTTGGAAGAAGGGATCGCTGAGACACTATACGTTTAAGCAGGTTCCAGGTCTGTTACTAAAAAAAATATGAGGAGATATGGACCTGTTAAACAAGCTGCTAAACATTTCTATGAAGCGCTGGCCACCTACAAAACATTTTAAATCAGGTAACCTCTTCTGAAAAACTGGAGACCCAGCACTTTGCAGGATTGGATCCAAGAGATGGAAAAAAAGCATGGAAAAAGGAATGGAGCAGGGAAAAAGAGACAGTAAACCCAAGAATCAGAATGGGAAAATTAAATAAACGTCAGGATTTAAATACTATCCTTAAGGCAAGGAAGGCCTGATACAGAAACTCAGAACGGGCAAGCGAAAACTGCATTGATGGTTGTTAGAATCACTTTACACAAAGTTTTAAATCTTTGCCACAAGCAAGTTAACCAAAGGCATATCTATTTTAAGCAGTGAAAAGCAGCACAGAGATTCTTGGACTGGTGAATCCATGCATACCAGGCGGCAGAGCTATGCAAACACTCCGGTCCAGAGCAGTAGAGCTGCCGTGCATCAGTGCTGTACCTGAACAAACAAGCTCTCCCACAGCAGGGACTGTTCAGGCAGCAGCAGTGCCCTGCAGCCCATCTGAGCAGGCATCCCTGCCCAGTTCTGCACCATGATGTGTAACACAGGTGGCACTAGCTGGGGAACTTCTCCACCCTGCTGTTTTGCACAATCCAGAAAAACCAAACAGCTAGTTCTCACTGACTCAGAAGTCCCTGAACCTTTCAGATACTGCTGCCACAGAAACAATTAAAATAGCAGCACTGGCATCATTCTACAGAGCTCCACAGGGCTCTGATGGAGCCTTACACAACCACGAAGCAGTAAGGATGCAGCTGAGCCTACAAGGAGCAGCCGGTGTTGCACATACCCAGTGGTAGTGCAGTTAGTTAGGCAGGCAAAAAATGGGCAGAACATCAATGGGAAACTTCCCCACGAGCTTCGAGCTTTTAAAATGCAGCTGCCTGGAGTTTATTCTGTTTGCTTAGACTAGAGCAGGAATAAACTCCATTGCTGGTCACTGTCAAAGCCATACAGAACTGTTTTCAAAGTCTGCATTAAAATAGTGCCAACTAAGTGTCCTGGTTTCAGCTGGGATGGACTTAATTATCTTCTTAGGAGCTAGTGCAGTGCCGTGTTTTGGCTTTGATGTGAGACATTTCAGTTCCTCAAGCCTTGCTAGCAAAAAGGCTGGAGTGGCACAAGGAATTGGGAGGGGATACAACCAGGACAGCTGACTCGAACTAGCTGAAGAGGTATTCCACGCTATGGGACATCATGCCTGGTATATATATACCTGGAGGTTTGGCCAGAGTGGACAAGTCATGTCTGGGGGACTGGCTGGGCATTGGTCAGCACGTGATGAGCAGTTGCACCACGCACCATGTGCTCCTTTCTTCCTTTCCCTCTGGATTTTATTCTTTCCCTTCCCCTTTTCATCATAACTGTTATTGTCATCATTGCTATTATTGTTCTTTCAATAAATACAAATTATTCTACTTCCATTATTAAATTGTTCTTATCTCAGCCCCCGAGTTCTACATTCCAACTTTCCTCTCCATCCCTCTGGGTGAGAGAGGAGTAAGTCAGCATCTGTGTGGTACTTAATTACCAGCCGGGGTTAAACCATGGCACCAACCAACTCACAAAAATCCACAACAAATTAACTTTTTGCTCAAGTCAGCAACATTCGTATGATGACTCTTACTGGTCTGCTCCTATTTATTTATTTATTACATTTTATGCTGACCACATATTATTCTTGCGTATCATGAATCCGTAATATCCAAATACAGCAGTGGATCCCAATTGCTAATTGCTAAGATACCTGTTAGCAGGAAGGGATGCACCTGGGCAGATCTGACTGGCCACTTTAGTAAATATTTGCCTTACTCTAACTGAATAGTATGGAGAGAACAAAAAGCTAATTTTGATGCTGATGATTTCATTTGATGCTGATGCTGATGATGCTGATGATCAGGATTCAATGCTGATGATTGAGAATTATAAATCATTGAACAGACTACTATGAGAAACAGGCCACGTGCTGAGATCACGTATCTGCTCCTTCAGTGACAATTTGGCTGAAGACACAGGATTTTACCAAACCACTGAAACTGGAGACCCATACTGATATTGCTGTACTGTCCTTCTTCGTTTTCTGAAATTCTGCAAAAAGGAGTGCTATGTCCTATCTATATAACTGATTAACTCAAGCAACAATCATGAATCACTTTGAGATCAGAAATGTGTTTTAAATGCAAAATAATATTTACAAGACAGTAGTTTTCAGGCACCCAGACACATGCAGTTCTCAGCTAAGCAAATTAGTATTGGCTCACAGGACAAGTGTTTCATTAACATTTCAAGAACAGACTAGGTTGTGGGTTTTTTTCAGAAATTATCCTTTGATATCAGGTAGCTATGCAAATGTTTGATCAAGTAAGCAGTTTTAACATTTTCATCATGCCATTCTGGATATGCATCTACAGCATCAACTCATTTAGAGAAGCCTCAACAGAAGCAGTTCCTGCCATCGTTACAGTTATCCCTGCTATGGAAGTGAACTTCAAATTACAATTGCTGTATGAGAATTGTTCTGGAAATGTTTTTCACAAAACACAGAGAAAATATAGATAAAAGTATTAAAAAAATGAAAGAGGGCTGTGACAGAAACTGCCAGAAATTGCTTTTAATAGATGCTTTTAAAGCCTGATACAGTTATGTGAGTTTGCCAAAATTACTGTTTTCTCTGCAGCATGCAGATAAGTCTACAGCTCCCCACATAAGTGCTGCTCCTTAAAAGTAACAGATGGAGAAGGGACAGCTATGGCAAGCACAATTTTTTATGGAATATGTAAAGTCCTGAAGCATCTTTAAAGGAATGTATAATGCAGAGTTTCTCTGACACTTTCCTTGGACGCCTTCACTTCCCTAAAGTCATTCCTCTATCTAATGGCCCACACACACTAGAAATTTCCCTAAATTACAGTTTTGCTAATGCTTCTAATTTCTTTATTTTTTGCCAGTCAGGAAACCAGGGTTTCATGTGTGGTTTCATATGTTGAAACATGACTTAACATGAATCTTCATGTCAGCTATTGGTAGCTCAGTGCAGCACTTGCAGAAAGACAGAAGGTGAAGCAAATGGAAAGGAAAAACCCCTGTATGTCTATCCTCTAGGATCCGTGTGGAGGGGAAGATGCTTTGATTTTTTCTCATAAATTAACCCACTGCAAAACCAATTCCAGTGTTTCACAGGTGGCTACTACAGTATCTATAAAGTTTTTGCACTGGATCTAGGTAACAAAATATAAAGGAATGCCTTTTTAGAATTGGACCAAAACAAACTATCCCTATGTCCATAAGCCACAGAAGCCCTGGAAGGTCATCAATATAGCAGGCATGCTGAAAAGTCTGAGGTGCGGTGGGGCTACTATGCCACGAACAGCCAAACAGGGACTTGAACGAGTTCTCTGTAAAGTTTCAAGAGAAGCAATAAAGCAGATCCCACACTGAATTCTAGGCAGGAAATAACATTAGAAGAACACACTGAGTGAAGTGATGGAGGACTGGTTTAGCTTTTCGTTCCATCAGATCACTGCTTTCTTCTCAGGGAAGAGGAAAATTCACCCTAAACTGGGTGTTCATGTCCTATGAAATAGGACATTTCCTCACAATACAAAACATATCGGGTGTTAAGGAAGGAAAACTCAGTCTAGTACAGATATCTATGGCTCCCAATAAAGTGCTCACCAAGACCCTGCACACATTAAAGTGAAAACAGCAGGGGAAAAAAGTCTTTTCCTTCTTCCCAAGGATACAAAGTATTTACTAATTTTGCCTTTGTGAAATTCACACAGCATGTACTGCTCTTTCATGTAGCATTTCAAAAAATATTTTTAAAATGTTATGTCCTCACACACAAGTCATCTTTCACAGCCATGTTGTTCAGGGAACAATAGCTCTAGATGCCTGCTGCCCACAGAACAGGTAATGTTCCTCTGACTGGGAGAGCTCACTTTGACTACAACATACCTGTAAGTACTGTCAGCAGCCACAAAACCTTTGGCTACTTGAGGTTAATGTAAATGTAAAAGCAACCGGTTTTTATAAATCATGAGTGGGAATATCCAGCAGCTTTAAAGGCAGATTTAGATCAGATGGGTAAGTGGTGTTCCCCAGGGCTCAGTATTGGGACCAGTACTGTTTAACATCTTTACCGATGATCTGGACAAGGGGATCGAGTGTACCATCAGTAAGTTTGGTGACAGCACCAAGTTGGGCAGGAGTGTTGATCTGCTTGAGAGAAGGAAGGCTCTGTAGAGGGATCTGGACAGGCTGGACCAATGAGCTGAGACCAACTGTATGAGGTTCAACAAGGAGACGTGCCGGGTCCTGCACCTGGGTCGCACCAAGCCCATGCAATACTGCAGGCTTAGGGAAGAGTGGCTGGAAAGCTGCCTGGCAGAACAGGACCTGGGGGTGCTGGTTGATGACCAGCTGAATGTGAGCCAGCAGTGTGCTCAGGTGGCTAAGGCGACCAACAGCATCCCAGCTTGCATCCAAAATAATGTGGCCAACAGAACAGGACCAGGGTAGGGATGGTCCCCCTGTACTCAGCACCAATGAGGCTGCACCTCAAATCCTGTGTTTGGTGCTGGGTCCCTCACTGCAAGGGGGATGCTGAGGGGCTGCAGTGTGTCTGGGAATGGGCAGGGGACTGGGGAAGGGGCTGAGGCACAAGGCTGATAGGGGGCGGCTGGAGGAGCTGAGGGTGCTCAGCCGGGATGGGGGATGGCTCAGGGGGCCTGACCGCTCCCCACAGCTGCCTGACAGGGGCTGTGAGGGGGGTTCGGTCTCTGCTCCCAGGGAACAAGCCACAGGACAAGAGGGAACGGCCCCAGGCTGCGCCAGGGCAGGTTTAGGTTGGATATGGGGAAAAATGTCTTCAGGGAAAGGGTGGCCCGGCATGGGCACAGGCTGCCCGGGGAGGGGGCGGCGTCACCACCCGGGGGGGTTTAACACACACACAGATGCGGCGCCTGGGGCCATGGTCAGCGGTGGGCTCGCTGGGCTCACAGCTCCTTCCCAACCTACGTGATGTTGTGATTCTAAGAATAGTCCAAAATACATTTCCCCTTTTTAGCATGCTGAATTATCATTTACTTCAATAAACAAGCTATTGTAGGTCCCCTCTATAACTTAAATATCTGAAGAAAACCATTCAGTATTCAACATTGCTCATAAAAAAAACAATTTAGGAAATACTGTATAAATACACTAGTGTCTACTGGCCATGCCCATGCATTATTCCTTCTTTGCACTAACAACTGTGTGTCTTTAGTTTGGGTCACGTCTACACATGTCACTGACATCATTTATTATTGCTAATCTGGTCAATTCTACTTTTTGTCAACAACTGATGCAAATGAAAACCAGCAGTTTCTTTAAAACTTTTGCCAAAATTTTTGCAACCACAATCTCCTATTTTTCATTACTAAAATGGTAACAAATGAGCAATCTTTAAGCAATGCTACCCCAACAAAAATAATTTAATTTCTTTCCAGTGACAATACCAGATATATTTTTTTTAAAAAGCTATGTTCTCAGTGAAAGATTTCAATGAAAAAAAAATCCAAGTAAGACTTTGTTATAACTTTTTGTTCCACATTCCTAGCAATAACATCAATAAAGTTATAAGAGAAAACTGAGCAGCTAACCATTACTTTGAGAACCTCTTGTGTCGACAACACGTGAATGAAAAAAAGACAACCAATTTTCAGATTGCCTGTTGCATTTGCACATCCAGCACTTAGAAGAATAAAAATATTCTCATTTTACTCAGGGGAAAAAAGAAACGTTAAGAAACCTTAATGATACCATGTGAACAAAAGCAACCTTCCAGAGAAGAATCTGCCTTCATCTTGGATGACCTTGTTAAAATGTACCAGCATCAAACCCTTTGCATAACAAACCTCACAGGGTATCTAAAGCATACAGATTCCTAGGAAATGGGAGGTAGACACTGGCATATTTTCTGTGCAAGTTATTATAAGTAACATTTTAAGAACCAACTTACTCAACAGCTATTTCTTTCTGAGCACAGCTTTCTTTTCATTAAAAAAAGTTTCAACTGACTTTTCAATACATAGCTTGTGGTTTACTTCTATAAGTCAACAATCTTTGGCTACATTTTACACTACTGGCTATAAGATGCTTAATTTAGAGTGTAAATTAATTCAGCAGTGTTATTCTTAATTTAGTGTTTTAAAGTGCAGCAACAGCAACTTACTTAAGTCTAACCAAGAAAAGTTCCTGGCCGCAACTTTAACTTCTATGTTTAATTAAGGGAAGTTATTCCTTAAGTCTTCCAACTAATTAAGCCACTACTTCAGTGGGATTATGTGTCTGTACAACAGCAATGAATTCTGCCCAGACCTAACTGCTCATTTCCCACACATATGCCAGAGTATTAGTGTACTGAGAGGCTACGTGCGGAGGCCCCCAGGAAATTCACTTTAATATTTTAGCTCTGTTTACTGCTGTTATAGATACTATGAAGGAACTCAGTACGCTTATCAAAGTGCAGGCTGCAGTTACCACAAATATGAAGCAATACACTTTGACATGAGAATATTCTTGGATAACAGAGCATATTACCATTTAACGATAACAACTTTCACAACAGTAACTAGGTGGCCAGTTAGTTCCAGACAAGCAGTTACAAAGGCAGGTAAACAGGTACAGGTGGCATTTTCTTCACAGTTCTCAACACGCTAGGCAAAGAAGCTTATCATTATCCCATTCTACAACTGGAAGACTGAGATAATTAGAGTGACTTCCAGAGAGTCCTTTAGGAATCATCAACAGTGCCAGAAATAAAATCTTGAACCCTACTGCAGGGTCTGTCTGCAACGCAGTAACTTTTCAGTCCCCTGTGAGCCTGCGTCTGAACCAGCCTAAGCAGTTTGAAAGTTCTCTTTGTTGATAGTTTCTCTACATTGGAAAAAATTGTCTATGCAGAAAGCAATTGTTTTCAATAACAAAAAGGATTTTTTCTTTTTAATCAGAATTCTGATATAATCAGGTATGGATTAGCTGTGAACTGTTTTCTGGAATCTAAGATCACATTTTTTATGCCCTTAAGTGATGCAGCAGTTCACAGATATGACACCTTGTCACTGATGCACATACATGAAGGGATAGCAAACCCCACTTTTACACAGATACTATTACTGTGAATACTTGAATGATGTATCATCACTTGAATGATGAGTGAGCTTTAAAACTACAAAGGAGAAAAATTAGCAACTTCTGTGAGAGCAAAAATGCAACAATCTGACACTGGGTCATTGTCATATGTAGGCATTAATGGGTATTTTCTTTTATAAATTATTTGAAGACACCTAATGACATTGTTTCCATTTTTAGGAACGCTTGAGTACATTCAATGTCCTAATCACATTCTTTTTAAGATGACTTCATTATTTCTAATTATTTTTTTTAAAGAAAAAAGGTTTTTTTAAAAAAAGCCAACAACATGACCTTGTGTCTCAACCAGGCATAAGGCCAACTCTTTATCAGCTTTTAGACAAGCATCCCTTATGAAAGAGACACTTTTTGTTCTTTGGATATTGTGATTCCAACTGATTTTTGAGATTCCATTGATTGTTTGCACATGACCATTCGCTCAACATTGTCTATCCCTTCTCTGCAACTGAAATGTCAGCATTAATTACTGCGTGGTGTGAAGTGACCTGTATGGTAGCCAACTCAGGGGGATGCTGCTTCTGGCAGTGGTGTCTCACCTTCTCCTTCAGCCTTTCTGCTCCTTTCTGCCTGCAAAAGTAGTCTGGCCAAAAAATAACTTGTCAGAACAAACAAAGAGCTTTATTTTCAGACAGATCAGTTCTCTGGGTTGATTCACCACACGATAGAACATTTGTGCTGACATAATGGAGGATGTAGGAAATTGTGGTTAGAGCTATGTCAATTTCTTGCAGCGGCCAGAGCTTAGTCTCAAAGAGACAGTGAAAACAGAGCTTCTGAAAATTAACTGGACTGAAAAGAGAGCAGGAGAGGAGGAGGCTCAGACAGACACAAATGAGAGCTCTTTGACAACCTGTTATACTGCTTGGGTTTGTATCCTCTATATACAGCAGTATCCTTACTAGACTATCTCAGATGGGAGTCACTAAGATAAAATCGGCAGTTTGCACAGCTCTTACCACATAAATAACGCACAAAATGAGTACAGAGGAGCAGCAACATGCTCCTCAATACAATACTAACACGTGGGAGAATAAAAAGAAAGGTTCCTGCCTTTTTTAGATTTTCCTGTCTACACTGACTCAGCCCTAAAAGAAACATCTGCTTGTGCTTAACGTCACTAATTCTGTACATGTCATTAAAACACATTTCAGAAGATGCTTTGCAGTAATTGCCCTTTACCGCTGTAAGGATCCCTCAGGTGCAAATTCCTTCTTTTGTGGCAACAGCTTCAAAGGAACTAAACTTTGTGGTAATAAGAACAGCTAAGCCAGATGCAATGATAAAAATTCACAGGTTTTTTAGTGCAACTTTATTCACACAAAGCATTTCTGCTGGCATGGATATGTGCTTCAGAAACCACATCACTTAACAGCTAGGCCTGTGGGAATCTGTAGGGTAATCCCCATCCTTAAGGAGAAGCACTTCTTAATCTTTTTTGCAAGATCAGGCCATCACCTTCTGAACAGTGATTGTATTACATCTGCACTGTGCACAGTGCTGAGCAAAAAACGGTGGGTGATTATCCTTAAAGAGTCTTCATGGCAGACTACAGTACAGAGAAAGTAGCAGTAACACACATACACATGTGAGTAGTTCTGTGGTGTATGAAGAAACTGCTTAATGAAACTGTGCTGATACACTTTTGGCCCTGATGGTCACAAAGTAGGAAAGACTCATTAATGCCACAGAACATCTGATACACATAGGATCACATAACAGGCTTACAGCAGATGAAGTAGGATTTTTCTAAAATCATGTTTTGGCTAGCCTATGCAGTTTCTTTTTTTTCACTTCTTCCTTGACCTTGGCACAAAAACCTATTAATCCAATTTCATCTTGTCTGTAAATGTCATGGATGTTTCTCTTTCCCTGACATCTCACACCTGTTTCTGCACCTAACTCTGATACTTATAATCTAAAAAGCAGCAGTCTAATTTTAGAAAAACAATAATTCAAATGCAATTTTGAATAAAGAACATAATCTGATTCAGTTCAAAGGAAAGATAATTTTTTTCAGGTACAGTAAAAGGTAAAGAATTCTGACCAATAATACCATTACTAAACATAAAAGTGCTGTATGACAATCAAAGAAGAATTAGTGTGGCTTTCTGTCCATTCAAAATATTTTTAAAAAGGCTACACAGAGCAGGACCTTACACACCAAGCTGAGCTATTTGATAGATTACCTGGTCCTTTATTTTATACTGCTAAGATTGGATGTTGCCTTGAATTTATTTTAGGAATATGAATACTATATTATTAACGTAACAATATACAATTATGCAATATAACTGCTTCCCAGGCAAAATGCAAAATACTTATCACCAGTGGTGAACAAACTCCACAATGGGACCTGAAATACTTATCTGGTCAAGCACTCTTCTTGTGTTCAACTTCATAATTATATAATTAGGGCAGGCAAGGTTACTGTATCATGTTAACTTATTTCAGAAAACATTGCATCACTTTAAAGCAGCTAAGAACATAGCATTACAGAAACCTTAACGCTAGCCTCTTATAAAAACTACACTATCACTAAAAGGTTCACCCCGTTTATTAAAAAAGTTTTGCAGTTCTCCTGCCCCCAGCTATTTTAAGTTCCTGTGACAAGTACGATGCACGGAATTTTCACAACATCTTGAATGTTTTGCCTGTAGAAACAGCTTTTACAAGGACAATGGCATGAAGCGCTGTAACTGTGACCAACCTGTTTCGCCACCTGCAGCAGGGTCACAGAGGCACCATCAATACTGCCAGAGTCCCTATGTCTTATCTGCTGGCTATTGACAAACGGTACGCGTCAGATGGTAACAGACAGCAGAGAATGTTAATTCAAAGCACTGGAGAACATTAGTCATGCTGGATGGCCACAGTAAATTCTGCCAACTTATTCAAGATACAGGCAATATATCTTGATTTTCTGGATTCCCTTCTTCCTCCCACCTTTCAGGAAGCACACACCCACAGTCACACTTCAAAAGTAATGAAAAGGAGCAGTGTTAGGCACCCAGATTAAGCAAATTCATGTTGCTTCAACACAAAAAAATATAAGAATCAATCAGAGTTAAAAAAAGAAAAAGTTTGTCTTACTCCACAAACTTCTGCTAACAGCACCTGTGCCACTATATGCTTCACCATCACTGAAGCGTTCATCATCAGAGTGTTTAAAGGCTGTACAACATATAAATAGGTTTAAGAAAAGGAATACCCTGTATTCATCCTGTAGAAGGAGGGAGACATACTAGGCTTTGTGGATTTAAAGACGGTTAAATGGTATTTCAAAAGATTGGTAGAAAATTCAACAGTGAACATAAGGCTATAAGCAATTTAAAAAGCATCATAATAATTACACAAGTAATTGAATGTTTTCCAAACAGAGAAAATGTAGCAAAAACATGCCTGAGAGATATAATTTCACTGATCATGATGCAGCAGAAAATAATTTCTTTTAAATCACATTTGTTTGCTTTCACTTGCAGCTTTGCAAGCATTAAAAAAAGTAGCAGTATCTGGAGCCTAAACTTTGTATTTTCTCAAGAGTGCAAATCATTTATCAGCATAAATCCCATTTCAAAAAAATAAAATAAAATACAAGCAGTTTAGCAACACAAACGTCATTAACTTCCAGTACCATTTAGGACCACAAGTGCATTTGTGTTCTTTGTAGAAGAAAAAAGCCTAACCCTGTAACCTGTGTTCCTAAATACCTAGGACTTTTTAAAATTAGTCACTCTACAAATTATTTGCATCAAATAATAATAACTGTAAAATGGCATATGTAAGATACAGTGATACTAATTAACAGTGCCAACAATAAAAAGGAACTTAGAAAGTTTTTTGAAACATGTATATTTACCTGATGCCATTGTGATTAAAATTTGTAAGGCAATTGTGCCTTTTTACAAAGGGATGTTTTTAAGCTGTTTCCTTAATTCTGTGCTGTATAAAACCACAGTACTTTATCAGTCCCTCCAGAAGTTCACAGAAATTGTCTTAGGACTTAGCTAAGAGGTACAACTCTTGCCTGTACATACAATACACACCAAAACCAAAGTGCCAAACTTATTAACAAGTGCTTACTTTATGTCATGCCGTACGTATCTGTGATTTGTGTGTGCCAAAAGCTCCCTCAAGGGAGCAGTCTCCTCACCTTCTACCTTATGCATCTTCTTACACAAATGTTTTCAGTTAGGCAGAACTCCTAGATATATGCATCTGAAATAGAAGGCACTGATCCAAAAAATCTACTGCTCAAATTCCTCTTTATGGGAGGGTCAAACCCAGCTTTGGGACAGCTCTATATTTAAATTTTAAAATCTGAAGTCAGGAAATGTTCTTATTTGTTGATTTGGTTCAGCTAAGCTTTTTATGAAGAAAGATGCAAGGGTCCAGGATTTTGATTTCGGTCAACTTTTGGCATCTTTATTCTAATGCCATAATGACTATGTCATTTCTAAAAGGCCATTACATAGAACTTCATTTCAAGCACTGCAAAATAAAGAGTCAAAGTACCTCAGCAGTTATCTTGAGCCTGTATTAGAGGTTACACAAGCAACATGGAATAGGAACTTAGCAAAGTTGCTCACCTTCTTCATCTGAAACATCCAGCACCTCAGTCATTGTCTCAGGTACATTTAGCTTGTGCTTTTCCGTTACAGTCTGCAAAGACAGTAACATCAATCCTCAAATCAAACATCAAAAGAAGCAGCAAGGTTTACAGCAAGATATTTTCAACAGCAACAGCAGTGGGATCTGCTGAGATATTTTAGAACATGTTTCCCCTTCCCCTAACTTTATTTTTCATCTTTACTCCAGAAGGTCCTATCCTCAGTGCTGTATAAGGTAACATTTATTCTGGCAGAAAAGTTAAAAAAAAAAAAAAGAAAAAAAAAAAAAAAGAGTTAGAGGAATAAGAAAAGAAAGCTCTCAGCAAATGTATTTATAAATGGTGCATGTAGAACAATTCAGCTCAATATTTCCAACATGATTTTAAAATGAATTAGGTAATGTCTACAGAAGAGTTTCAGAAAGTTGTATGTGGCATATGGAAATTATTAAATCGTAAAGCATTTGGAAATGAAGTTATGAATGATGTGCAATTTTTAAACTAAAAAAAGATGTGAAAGGTTTACACAGATCACTTGAAACATTTCTCCCCCCCCCAAAAAAAAAAGTGATTACACTGCATATTAATAATATCTTTCTCATAAATATGTATACTCCCCAAAATCACATATACATGGGGGGGGGGGGGGGGGGGGGAGTTATTTGAACATTCTGATATATTCTATGCACCAAAAAGCTAAAACTGCTGTGATACAAGGCAAGTATGGACTGAGGACTGCTGGGAGGACACTGTTTAACTGTGAGAGCACAGAGCAAGAGAACACTGGAAGATTATTTTTTTTAATGTGATTTTTAACTTCATTAATGACTTCCAGAATGAAACTGAAGATGTTAAGGGGTGCTGAATCAAGAATGGGGACATCCTTTTAGCATCAAAATAACATACTGGAGAAGGAGAGGAAGAACATAATGAGAGAAACTACAGGAAGTGCAAGGTGTGAAAAAGTTGCCTGCAGCAACTCCTCATTGTGTTATGATACAGGACACAAAACATCAAGGACTTAAAAAAGAGCAGTCATCAGAACAGCATTAGTCACAACAGAAAAGTATTTCCCTGGCTCCACCCAGATCTGCAGCCAGTCAGCTGAACTGGGGAGCTGTGGAGGGGGGAGTCCACACATCTCCCTTTAAGGTATGTAGGAGCAGATGTGCCCCTTTGGCACAGAGAGCAATGTCAGGGGCCACGTCTTGTGAAACTCCCGCTGAGGTAGTGCTTCACTCCCTACTGTGAGTGGTACCTATCAAGCATAAATTAACATAACATGCAGAAGTAGTGGAAGAGCATACAATCTGAGGGATCGTTAATGTCAGCCAAATCCCAAGTACCTTATGCAACTGCTTTTGGGAAAATGCCCACTGATATCAAACAGTGAAGTAAACAGCAGTTTTTGTTGCGCTAACCTTACTAGGTATTTCCCAATTCTGTTTTATACTTCTCTACTTCTAACAAACTGTCAAAGACAGCGTTCTTGAGTATCATAACATACTGCACGTCTATAGGAAAGTTACCAATAGTGTAATTACTTTGGAAATTTGGTTTTAAGAATCTGCTTTACATTTTTGAAGTATATTTAACTGTGACAGCAGTTTTCAATTCACCCTCCTGAGGTGCAAGGAAAGAACAATAACCTTTGCTTCAAATGGCAATCCCAGTTAGGCCTCCTAAATTCACTCATACCCATGATTCAAGACAATTAATTATTTCTGCTGCAGTGTTTTTCATAACACACGTTCTGTGTTGAAAATTAATTTATATTCACCAAAGGCCTCCACCAATATGTCTGACTTTTTTCCCATGGCTCTCCTCAGATACAAATGCCAGGCAGCAGCAGGGTGACAAAGCCAGCAATGACAGATGGGGAGGATGCTATCGTCCAGGTGGTGTGGACCTTGTTTCTTCAAGAGTACAGCAGTAAGTTAACAAATAGATTGCAAATTAAAAATAAAAATCACTGACAATGGGCTAAAGAAAGAAACCCAGGTGAAGGGGCTGTATATTTTTTCAAGTGAAGTGGAAAGCACTGTGTGTGAATATGAGTTTACTAGCATTGTAATTGGCATTGCAACTATATCTACACAAAGTGTACTGCAAATTCTCTATTGCCAGTTCATTTGTTCCCCATGTAAAATAGCTGAAAAATCAGGGGGAAAAAAAAAAGGCAAGAGGAGGTGACCAGCTAAGGGAAAGAAAGGGTCTGCCTAGGAGTCACAAATGCTAGATTTTGTATGTCTGCTGTACGACCAAAATTTATTTAAGAAAAGTTTGTTCCCAACCTTAGCTTATGTACAAAATCCATTTGCTTAGAAGAACACAGAAGTGAACGGACACTACAATACTCCAGTCCACAAGCTACAGGTATACAGGAACACTGTATACAGTCTTTCCATTAACTTAGATCTGCAGACCCTAGTAACTAAGGTTTATCATAATTTTTTTAATTAATTTGGTTTTTACAGGCCCTTATATAATAACAATCGGGTCTCTGACTAAGGCTCTTAGACATTATTATTTATTTACAGAGAAGTAAGGATACTTTATTTACTTCCTGATTTTCCCTTCAGTCAGAGAAAATTATTCTATAATTTAACGATTGAAACAAAGTTTGGAAAACAGAATCAAGAGAGAACATCTGTGTGCATGCACGTGTGTGTGTTTTGGAAGGAAAAGAAAGCTGTAATGCTATCTCTAGAACACTGAACTCCACTATTAATTCTACATCAATTCCCAACAGAAGTTGTAAATTCATGGTTTTAGATGACCTTTTAATATAATGCTAGATTTTTTTAAAATTGATAGGCGCATTAGAAACGTCAAATGCTCTTAACATTTTAAATCCGTATCTAGCCCCATGAATGACCCACTATGAAAATTTCACAAAGTATATTTCTCAAAATCCCTACTGTTTAGGGCCACTGAGAATTCAATTATGTACTTCAAGCTTCTGTATTTAAGACCTTCACTGTAAGGCCAGATTTTCATCTGGTGGGTATATAATTCAGGTATATGAACCTATATGTACATTCAGCGATTATGGGCAACTTCAAAGCTCCTCATATATTCATTTGTCCACAGGAAGACTATATCTATTTGTATAAATACCCCAAAACTTAATTGCATAGCAAACATTTGAAAGTCTAGCTTATTCTGATTTACTTCCTGTTCACCTCTAATCCTTGAGTAAGTGCACTTTATGCCCTCTATTGCTTTATATTCGTGTGGCTCCACTAATAATAACGCTAATGCAATTAAGAGGAAAATTTGTTCGAAGTTAGACCAAAGGCTTTGGCACTGGAGATCTTTTCCTCATCTCAAACACCAGTGACTTGAATATCAATAAAGCATCAGCCTGTCTAACATCCGCCATGCATCACTCAGCTACAACCTCAGAGAATGAAGTAGCTATGGTGACAGCACCTTTTTTTTCAGTGCTAAATGCTGTGTTCTGGTTTGGCAACACCAACCTCACCATCTGGAGAACTTTATTGCAGGGAGTGCCTGTAATTTATCCCTCCTTTTTAGGACTTTTTCTAAATTATGTTTAATCTACATTCCTCACCATGAACAGCACCACCAGAGGTTTATATTCTGTATATCCCTAAGGTACAAGAATCCGACAAATTCATAGCTGAAAAATCTGCTGAGCTTATCGAGAGTTCCCACCTGACTTTTAAAGGCAGTGCTTTGTACACAGACACAGTTCAAGATTTCAGATTTCTCTTACATGCAAGCATTAGAGGTCAACTATGCAAGTAAGGTTCGGTATTTGATTCAGTCCTAAACTCCAAGCATCTGGTATCTGGTAGAAAAATCCATTACCCTCAAAGTTTAAAGAAACATTTATCCAAAGTAAATAACTCACAGGTGTCTTTTCATAGTGTAATCCCTGTTATTACAAAGCATCTAATACTTACATATGACAAGGTACAAAGCTCCACAGTGCAACACAATGTATGATAGGAAGAAGTTAGAACTTATAGCAGGGCACAAATGGGAAAAGTGTGCCAGGACACAGCACAGAGAACAGCAAAGGTATCATTTCAGGCTAATAAATATACTTCTGAAAAGAGCTACAGTTTGTCAAAAAAAATTTTACCTAGGTTTCTTTTTTCTAAATCTCTGGAGATATATATATATATGTTTATGCATGTACAAGTGTGATGCACTATATAATTAAACAAGAACACAAAATAAATCGCAACAAAAACATACAATCTTTATTAAGAGACTTCTGGAATTATGCTTGTCCAAACCTGACTCAGTCTGATCTTTGCAGGTCATTAATAAATTATGGCTCGCTCTATTTGTAACCTTATGCCGTGTTACTTTTATTTCATCTTCCTTGGCTAATATCTGTGAGACCTGCTGTCAGCATGTGACAAAATAAAAATTATTTTCCCATTTTTTTCACAAGAGACTTTGGATTTCTTCCCTTCCCCTAACCCTCTCCCTGACCGAGTAGTGGCATCTTGAAAGCAATCTGTGGATTTTTATGCCTCTGAGCTTCTAAATGACATCCTGATCAGACAGGTTTTCTAGACTGCTAATTCTTCTTGCATTAAAAAAAAAAACAACCAAAAATACCACCCACTCCCCAAAAAAAAGCAAAACCAAACATAACCTTACAACAGTGTTACACAAGATAAAATGCAGTAATGGAAATTTAAATTAACACTAATTTCTTAAACAATGCACTATTTCTAATGTTCTCTCTTTCTACCTGCTAAAAGACTTGTAGATAGGAGGTAAAAGTCCAAGAGAACAAACCCTTAGCCTCCCAGAGTGTCAGAATATATGTTTTCTCTGGCTTAAAGCAACAGTACCACCTTGCTGACGTTCAGCAAATACTATTTATTCACAGACCCTTAAGTCAAAATACAGACTACCAGGAGTATGGAGGACTGAGCACAAAAGGAAAGACTCTTTTGTATGCTGGAAAAATAGGATCTATTTGAACTGAAAGTGACTTGAGAACAAGATGACTGATGTGATTCAGAGCCATCTAGTGAGCATCATTAATCTTGGCACCAGTCCATGGCTAGCACAGTCCAAATGCTAAGAAGTTTGCTCTGGTGTGCTGCAACGGGTGAGCCTCAGTAGGTGTCAAAAGTGTGGAAGTGTAAGGACAGAATGAAAAGGAGAGGTGAAAAGAGAAACAGGACAGGATCTAAACAACAATGCACAAACTTCTGAAAAGTTTGGGTTTGCAGCTCAGACCCTTATCTAGAAAAAAGTTTTACTCTGTTCTTAAATAGTTGTTTTCCATCTGTATACACATAGATTTTGTTACCTAGCTCAGTGAAGCCTGTTGTGTTGCACACACTTCCACGTGCTTACAAAATACACTGAAGGCACTGGAGCACTTTTGCAAAAATCCAACAGAAAAGGGGGATTAAACCAGAAAAAAAAAAAAAAAAAAAAAAAAAAAAGGAAGAGATACATGGAGAGTCTGAGGGAAGAAAATAAATATAACATTCTGAATAAAGAAGAGAGACATTTTAATGCATCTGCAACTCACAGTTGTGGTGGTAGTAATCTCCTCCGTTACAACCTTCAGCGTATCGACCACTGAGATATATCCCAGACGCCTTGCAATAGCTAAGGCAGTGTTACCATTCTGAAGAGAAGAGAGAAGGGGAGAGAGAGCGCAATGAGAGGGAGGATTGTGATGTGAACCAATGAGATCACTCTCAACACTGCATGAGCCAGCATTTCCATCCAAAACAAGGCACAGCCTAGGAAAATCACTGTTTTTTCACTGTTACATCTGACTCTGCCTTTATAACTTCTTTAAGACTATAGCCCTGATTACCATGGTAACACAACACACTTACATCTGCCTGCTATTCTAAATAAAAAAGTGCTGTATGGTTTAACCCTTCAGGGCTCAAATTTCACTATACAGGATGTCTTGCCTGCAGAAGTTCATGTTTTATTTTGCAGAAATGGTTCTATGTCACAAATACACTTCTAAAAAAATGTATTTTAAAATGTTACAGTTTCACTTCCATTTGAAAATCAAATCTTTATGAGGAACAATGCCCACTTTGGGGAATACAAGATTACAGCTGTGTTGTCCACATACACTTCTGTTCCTCTTTACAACAAAACCTATGTCCAACAAAAGTACACAAAAGCTAATGGCCTAATAAACACAAACACAATCTATATAAGGCTTGGGGGTGGGGAATTAACTTCTATTTAAATACATTTATTTGCAGTTTAAATGCCCATGATATATACACGTGCAAGTCATCAAACGGTGGTCATTGAAATGATAATTTAGTAAGTGTTTAAGCCTATTTATCTCCATTTCATCACCTGGAACACTGGCAGTCCATGGTTCCCATGTCACTCAACTTGGGGAGAGGAGGAAAGGATGTTTACATGAGCCTTTGTAAAGAGCTCTACACAGAACTGGTTTATGTTATTTTGCACTGAACCAAAGGACAACATACTGGCCTACTGGTGGAATCAAGGAAAGCCACTGTACTGCTCTTTGCACTGAAATGATTTCTCTTGTGACCCCACTGCACTGTGCGCAGGATATCAGCCTGAGGGCTTCTTTCTACTTCAGGATTGGCTTTAGTTATCTATAATTTAAATTCTTTATTAGCCTAGCTCAGCAACCCTGAAGCAACACAGCATTTGCAGATAAGCAGCACAAAATGAACAGATTAACATCTTCAGAGCAAAAAAAAAAACAAACCCAAACCTGACACTTACTGTCACTTGCACATTAACTGCTCATATCCCACTCCCATATTCCCCTGCCAGATGTCTCAGGTTGAAATTCTATCTCAAGCTACAGGTTGCTATGTGTGGACAAGAACAGATCTAGTACCTGAGAAAGCATGCAGACTGTGCAGTAAAGACAGATTCCTGAGACCTTGCTTGGATTTAGGTTAGATTTGGGCGTGACAGCCCCAACATGAGGACTGAAAGCAAGCAGGGAGACCTTCGGTTGAATATGCCCAATAGTACCTACAGCCCCAGGAGCTGATTACAATGACCTCTCGCTTGATGATCTGGTGCATAAACTCATATTTTAGACAACTTCACAAAAGATTACACAATGTGATCGTTCCAGGACCAAACAGGGTGCCAGCACTGATTTAAGCATGCACAATAAATGTACACAGACACTCGATCCACTCTGGGGAACAACACAAGTTTTGGACATTCTAGCTGCATTTAGAGATCCCCCAATTAGAGGTGACTAATAACAACATCAACATGAAACGGGATGATTGCATTCCTGGCTGACCAGGCAGAAGGAGCTGTGCCAGAAGTTAATGAGCATCTTTGAGGAGGTATTAACGTCAGTCAACTCAGTAAGAACCTGAAACAGATCCAGTGAATAGGGGGACAGAAATTTGGGTCTAAATCTTCAAAAAAGCCCAGGTTCTGACTTTCCCTTCATTTTTTATGGAAGGATCCTTACTGATACCAATTTACAGACACAAGTGTTGAGGCAGAGGGCAACTGAACAAGCACAACACAGCTAGCTGTGGCCAGCCTGACCCTGCAGCTCAGAAATTAGTTTCCCTACCTCACGTTTAGCTTAGTGCACAATGAGTTAGATTTGGTCTGAACTACCTTAAGAGGATAAGGAAAAGAAAAGGAAGTTGCATTTACACATCTGACAGCCAGCTGCATGAGGAATACAGTGTGCTCTCAAACCCTCAAAAAGGAAAGAAAAAAACTGTCCAGGGAAACAAGTTCCCACTGACAATTTTCAGACTTACAGTGGTGATGGCGTTGGGCTTGGCCCCATGCTGAAGAAGAACGTTAATGATGTGAGTGTGGCCTTGCTGAGCAGCTTGGTGAAGAGGAGTATACCCATTCTGTTGTCCAAGGTGGTTCCAATAAAAGCAAACAAACAAAGAACAACAACCACCAGTGATTAGACACTTTGCTTTGCTTCCTTCTGCTCCTTTTGAGACATTTCAAAAAGAAGTTATGGTCCATCAACCCAAAGTTAATCTTCAGTAATAATAATATGCCTTCCCCAGATTAATGAAAAGATAAAGGAAGATTATATTTTTATTTATAAATCATCTTTCATCTACAACATAAACAATCTCGATAATCCCTCATTTCCTAAATCAGAAGGAGGAACAATGATGAATGGTTAAGTTAAAGTGGCATGTTGAGGGCACAGAATCATAGCTGGAGCAGAGAACATTTTTCTTCTTCTGACATCTTAGTTTTCTATAGAAGCCCCAAGATTTGCCTTTAAAATATTTCAGCCAAGTTAAAAAAATATATGATTTTTAACAGCAGTGATTTGAGAATACTTGCTTTTAAAAAGGCTAACAATACATACCTATTACAAATGTCAATCAATTTTAGCTATACTTTGCCTTCAAAAGGCTAGACCAAGCTGTAATTACACCTAAAACCACGTATACAATGTCTGTATTAATAAACATGCTTAACTCCATAGACTTATCTGCTCCAGTGATTCATTCTAATGTTACATAATACAAAAACATAAGCAAAGTGTACTTCAGCTTGTTGATCTGAGATGGTATTGTGTAAGTCCAGTCAGGCAATTCATTTACAAAATTATTTGCAATTGGCTTTGAAAGCAAGAAGAGAATAAACTAGAAGAAACACCAAGTTGATCTTACTGTACACTTATGCAAAGCCTGGGGGGAGGCTCTGAAAGACACACTCTGACAATTATCCTTTTTGCAAAGTAATAAATGCAAGTAATGCTTTGTACTACTAATTAGATAGCGATAGTACAGAACTCTTACTGTTCTTATATTTACAGTATGCGTACTAAGAAATTGAAGGAGGAATTTACTGTGGGTTGTAGCGCAAAGTAAATATGCTATCTTTACTTAAATACTAGTGCAGCCCCTCAAAAACAGAATTCACCCATATTGTTTTACATTGGAGATCGCAAAAACCATCATGCAGGCTTTCTCTAATTAAAGACCAAGCTGCAATAGAGGTTACTTATTCTTTAACACGCCTATCCTGAATCCAGCCAGGATGGATTTGCTCTTTAAACTGATTCCACAGTACCAGCTGACAGGTTGCCAGTATTTTTATTAGTCCCTAGGCATGAGATTTTGGAGAACAACTGCCCCATACTCTCATGCAAACTTGCTGACTTTAATTATTCTAAATAAGTGAGCTACCTGGGGAAATGGTGTCAGAACCTGGCCCAGTGCCCCCTCAGACATACAGTGAGACCTAATACTAAAGACACAAGTATGTCTGTCCCTTTAGTCAGCCTCCAAATACCTCAGCTGAATGTCTTGGCAGCTATCATTTGGATCCTGCCAGTGTCTGCTTTATTAATTCCTATCAGCTGTTTTTCTAGTAGTGTGGCCTGTTCTTTTGGAATCCCTGGATTTTGCCCATTGATTCTGGGTGATCTCACAAGGCATAGGCCAGCATCTTTTATTTATTTACTGTGCTGTTTCTTACCACATTGAGCTGTGACCACTGTGGTGAAATGGTGCTTTGAGAAATTATCCATCCCAGAGGTTGCGGCTGGGGACAGAGGAGCTGGCCAGACGGACCAGCAGACCACAAGCCTGTGACTTTGATTGGATCTTACAAATACAAAGTATGCCCCTAGAAATATCAACAGATTTCTTCACGTTCATCCCAAGACATCCAACCTGAAGCTAGTAGCTAGCTATTGCCTGAAGCCAGTTTTAACTAAGCTGAAGCCCTGCAGCTCTTGAGTTTACCTTCTCTTTCTGATAAGGGTGATGGAATGATACCTGGGATGCAACACACCCACTGCTGTCACCAGAACCTCTCTGTGTATACTCAGAAGAGGGACAATTCTTGATACAAAACACATCACATTCAGCTGTTGTGCCACCAGTTTATACTAGAAGAAACGGCTGGAGTCAGTGGATTTTGTTCAGACTTTGGCTAGAGGCAGTCAGTACCATTTCAGTGTAACTGGTCAGTAACATTGTACCCAGATTCCCCTCAAAAAACCCCAAACCTATCTTCAGTAAACTGCATTCCCCCACCACAGCTGCTTCCTCTCCCAAAGTCATACCACCCACACATTGATCAGCTGTAATTCTTCCCACTCTTCTCCCAGCAGATTGGAAAGAACCTGGCATCACCCTCAAAGTGTCTGAATTTATACATATTAGTTTGGCAGCACACTGGTACTACACTGGTGTAAACCATGTGTAAATGAGATCAGAAACAAGCTTGCATTTGTTAGTTTGCAAGTAAAAAAAAAAAAAAAAAAAAAAAAAAAGAGAAAATAAATTGATTCTCTATCTCCTTCTTTCATATACCTGAAGAGTTATCTGACTTTTCCTTTGTGAACACCACACAATGAGATGTAGCAGACAGAAAGGATTCCACTACAGCCACGAATCACCATATGTTGACATCTACCATGCAATAATCATAGTTTCCCAGTAAAAAGGCACCTATGGTATGTATTTGTAGTGCTTGGTTACCAGGTTCACTACGAAGAGCAAAAGCAAGCAATGAAGAATTCTTTACCTTTGTTTTAGCATTGACATTTGCTCCCTGCTTGAGAAGAAAATTCACCATTTTGATGTTTCCATAGTGACACGCCACAATTAAAGGTGTATAACCAAGCTACAATAAGAGAACAAAGAAGTAAAACTGCAAGCTCAGTGGAACATTCCTTTTACAATGGTAGCATCCCTTGGCACACTGGACACAGTAGCCCCTCCATGATTTACCTTTGTCTGAGCATCTTGGTTTGCACCATGCTTCGTGAGTATTTCAGCTACATTTACTTTATCCTCTTGAGCTGCAAGATGTAAGGATGTCAGTCCAGTCTGGAGGTGGAATATACAAAATAAATAAAGAAAAAAATAAGACTAAAAGCTACTTTACGTGAGGAAAGAAATCTAGACTTTCCCACTTCCTCATCTTTAAAACATGAAGAGATCCTAACTATAGCTCCTAAGTATGTGTGTGTTTTTTTAAACAAAGTAGAGTTGATGTTTCTCCTGTTCTGGCTCACAAACAGCTCCAAAGCAATTACATCACCATAACCACAGAGTAAGACTTTCAGGCATCAATGATCATGCTTGGATTTTATACAATAATGTCACTTGGGTAGCTGAGGAGCCCATTAATAAATTAGGGAATTGCATTCACTGTGCTTCCCACTCCTCAGACAGAAAACGGAACCTTGACAACAGCAGGCACGAGTCAGAAATAAGAAAATATCTCCAGAAATAGATCCCATTCAAAGATACCAAAGAAATGGATGCAGCCTTTAACTAAAAGCTCACTGTGATCACGCACACGGTACTTGCCTGTCAACAAGGCCAGGAACAAATTTTGTAAGAGAAATTAAAATCACCCTATTTCTCTTTGGTTAGGTAGCATAATACATTAATTCCAGACAACAAGAGCATTGAGCTTTCTATTTTGACTTGTATGAACAAAAGCTGCAGGCTTTTGACCTTAAGTAAGTAAGACGTACATATATACCTGGATAAATCTGGTGACCTATGGTGATCTACACTAATGGTTTTTTTGGGGAGAACTTGTTTTCCTATGAAAAAGCTGTCATGTACAATCATTAAAAAAAACCACCAAGAAAATTGGAAAAGCCCTCCATAGGCTTTTTCTCACTTGCTACTCTGTTAATAATGTTGTTTTGCTATTTGCCAGACCCTGCCAATTACTTCCACTTGGAAAGAAGGCTGAAGGGTAAATACATGAGAAAAATTGTCTTTGCCGGCAACAAGACTGAGCTGTTTTAGACTGTAACTCTCAGTTTCTGATAGAACCTTTTAAAAGTACCCACGGACCCACAAACCCCAGAATTTTACATTCCTCTTCCTTTGCAGCTAATGTAAAACTTCAGGAGCATACGCAAAACACCTGAGAGATGGCAAGGTTGCAGCACAAAAGAAAAAAAAAAATACTGCAGTCCTACCTTCCTGAATGCTCAGAAACTATTTTCTCTTGGTCTGCCTTTCCTCCTGTAACCTCTCTACCAGAGCCAAGCATTTTCCTCTGGTCACAGCAAACAGCTGCAGCTCCCTCTGTGCATTACTCAGTACAGCTATTAATTACATGATATAAGCTAATCAGTCAATACATCTGCCAGTCCTAGATATCTTCTCACTTCTGCTGTTCACCCACCTGTTGTCACTTCTGCACTCTCAGAAATATGTATATAAGGAAGTGAAGCTGAGAATTCCTGACAACGTGACATCATTCCTGCACTGTACTTTGCATCTTACTGGATACTCCCACCCACAGTACTTCGTCTCTGGCCGTGAGTTACCTTTGTTGCCACATGGATATTGGATCCTTTCTCCAAGAGTAAGGTCACCATGTCAGTGTGACCTTCTTGGGAGGCCAAATGAAGCGGAGTGACTCCCTGCTTGGTCAAAATGTTGGTCTCAGCCCCATAGTTCAATAGAGTGGAAGCTATCTGCATCTGGTTTTTCTTGGCAGCAATATGCAAAGGGGTGTATCCATTCTAACACCAGTCAGGAAACAAAATGAGAATAAAGTTAACACAACAGCCATGTAAGCCTAAGAAGTCAGCTACCATAAAGCAGCGTTATTTTATGTTACCCTTTATTACTAGATATGAGGGTTCATTACATTTTCAAAGCCAGACATGTCCCACATGGCCCTGCTGTTGTGTTGCTTTGTCCATCTGTTATTTTCACCATCTAAACAAGAACAAAGCCAGCCCTTGCTAGGGTGGGCAGGACTGTTCAGCAGATACCTCCAAATTATCCCCGAGTTTGACACCTACATTTTGAATAACCTATGTTGTAAATATTCACTTTTGACTGATGAGTGACATTCTCAGCGATGAGTGATGGGTGCACACTCTTCATCACATTATGCTTTTTCGGAGCGTGTGGGTAGAGGTGTGTTTGCATATGGAATTTTGATACAGCTCATCACGGCACTGGCTGGAAACAGCAACAGGGAGAAATGTTTTTCTGAGCAAATTAACAATTTAAGCAAAGTAGAATGGCATTGATGGTTCTTTCTGGCAATAAGACAACTTCCCACTTTTAATTGCTTTACAACACACTGTGGGGGAAAATTCTGGGTTACAGCAGACAGTCTCCCTGGAGGTGTTCTGCTGGCTGGTCTATGTTTGGTTTTTGTTTTAAAAGGAAGCTTTACCAAACTATCCTACTGCAGCTGCAGCTTTTGCTACTCTGCATGCACCGCTATGGAAACCACAGATCTGATACGATCACTTCACAGACAAGCCGCATTTTTTGGCAGCACATACAACAGCAGCCTCACATGGGGCAGAACATTCTGACATCAGCACCAATCTGGTTGTTATTTTCGCCTTTTAGTAGCCTCTGCCTAACATAGCGATATCACGACACTGCTCCTAACCCCAGAATGAATTCTCTGTATACGTGGTCAGAATATGCATATCATTTCTACTATTACACAATGCTAAAGCGACCTCCAGCTATGACTGAAGCCCATAGAACTGGGCTGAGACACATACTTAGCTACACATACATATTTTTCAGTATTTTTCATATTTTACGTTCTTCTTCAACAGAGGTCTGAGGGAGCTGTACGCTAACTCACGCAGTGGGGCCCAGCTTCCCGCCACGAGCCTCAGGCAGCTCAGCCACTCACCCGGTCCCATCTCGTACACCCAAAGCCCCCCCGACCCCTCCAGGCATCCCATTCCACTGTCTGACCCCACACACCCTGGCAATTACTTTTTTTTTTTTTCACAGAACCGCGGCGTCATGTCTGTTGGGAAGGAGCTGTGAGCCCAGCGAGCCCACCGCTGACCATGGCCCCAGGCGCCGCATCTGTGTGTGTGTTAAACCCCCCCGGGTGGTGACGCCGCCCCCTCCCCGGGCAGCCTGTGCCCATGCCGGGCCACCCTTTCCCTGAAGACATTTTTCCCCATATCCAGCCTAAACCCGTTCCCTCTTGTCCTGTGGCTTGTTCCCTGGGAGCAGAGACCGACCCCCCCTCACAGCCCCTGTCAGGCAGCTGTGGGGAGCGGTCAGGCCCCCCAGCCCCTCTCCAGGCACACACCCCCGGCCGCGGGCGGGCTCCCCTCAGGCGGGCGGCGGGGCTCACCTTGGCGGTGGCGTGTGGCGAGGCGCCCTTCTCCAGCAGCAGCAGCGCCACCTTCTGGTTGTCGTAGTGGGCCGCCACGTGGAGGGGGGTGAGCCCGTTCTGTAAGGGCGGTTACGGCGTTAGGCTGCGCTCGGCGGGGGCGGCCGCGTTACGGAGCCGTTAGTGCGGGACGGGAGGGGACAAAGAGGGGACGGGAGGGGCGGGGGGCAAAGCCAGGGCAGTGGGCATGGCCAGGGGCGGCGGCCGCCGTTAGTGGGGGAGAAGCGGTGTCGCGGGGTGGGCGCGGGCGGCCGCACGGGTTGTCCCCTCTCAGGGCCCAGGCTGAGGGGATCCCGCCGCGGGGCGCCCCGTGTTCGCCCTCTCGGGTCTGGGCAGTGCGATGGCCCCGACGCTTCCCGAGAGCCCCGTGGGCCCTCAGCACCCCGTGCCCTCCTGCCAGGGCCCCGGACCCCACACATGGCCATCACCGTGGGGGAGCGCGGCCCTAACAAAGGGCACAGCAGCTGCGGTCGCCTTCCGTGTGCGTGTTTCACGCAGCTCTCGCTTAAGGAAGAATCCAAAATGCTGCTGACTTGTTTTTTTCTTTCACGGCAGTACCTTGCCAGCTGAATCGGGAGAGGCACGACGCTGCAGCAGGAGCTTTGCCACTTCCAGGCTCCCGTATTTGGCCGCCACATGCAAAGGTGTGAATCCCTTCTGAAAAAATCCAGGAGACAAAAAGCAGATGTTTGCGTTAAAGTCAGGCTGACATCTCGCTTCTAAGAACTACATCTTATGTGCTTACTCTTCAAGCTATATTCTAGCTCGCAGAATCAAGTCATACCTGGAAAGAGCATCACCTCTTGAAAGCACTTTGAGATGCATGAAATACAAGAAAATAACTTTTCCTTATATTATTCTGCCTCAAGTACATGCTGTCAGGCTGGCAGACATCTTATCTGATGCAGACTCTACTAGCGACATACACTCTGTGTGTGGGCAACAAAGGCACATGTTCAAATTCTTACTCCAAACCAGCTTCACTTTTTAGTTCCATGATGACAGCTTAAGAAGTATTTCCTGTATCAATTGTTGCCAGTAACAATGAAACACCAACCAAATTCAGTAAGGAAAGCTCCAAACATCATATTCCTCCTTTAGAGTTTGGTGAAGAATGATGTGTACTGGGACTCATGTACCACACAGTCACTGAGTTCTGCCGCAGTCTCTGAACTGCAGCTAAAAAAAAAGTCATGCCTGACTCAATGGCAGTGCTTTTGGAAACACACTGCAACAAGGCTGAAAACCTTGTCTTTTAGAGAGTCCTTTTCTATATGTTTTAATAATGCTTGTCAGTACAACAGAGGTGTAAGGTCCATGACAAACTAACATGCTCTTTGCTGGATCTTTTAAATTTAAAAAAACCGTGTTGATAAGGAAACCCATGGATGCAAGACAGTAGGTGGCAGGCTGCACTGCTGCCCTGACAGTGATTCCAGGGAACTACAATGACCTATTTGACTGACATGTAAGTGATGTGTAACGTTTATTATCGTTATCATCTTGTTCCATTAATCCCACCTTAGAAAGGGTTTACGTCAGGGAGTCTCAAATATTTCCAGTATCATGAATCACAGGTTTGTAGAGAGATCACCTAGTGGACTACTACATCTCCTATCCATAATTATAGAATGCTCCTGCAGTACTAAAGCAATATAGGAAATTAGGAAAGTATTTAGTGTATTTTTAGCCACTCTAATGTGATTTAACAGCTGGATAAAAGCAGAACAGCAAGTATTCCCAGTAATCAGTGGATCATAATTTGAAAATTGCTGGTTTAGTCTTCTAAACCCTGGAAGACACCCCATTGTTCAAAAATATGTTTTAAGCTACAGCTGGAAAATCAGGGGTACTTTTTTAAGACCTAAAACAAGAGTGAGACTTAAATGATCCTCACTTAATCACACATGATAAATTTGGAAAAGCTATCTTGGCACATAATTAATTCTGGTTGCAGCTGTTTTCTTATGCGTTCATCATTCTGCTAAGAATCTATTGGTAAACATTTTTGGCTAACAAAGCAACAAAGATTCTGCAGACTATTTCTTTTAAAACCCCAGACAAAATGGCCTATTGTGTCATATGACACCTCATTTATAGAACCACTGAAAATAGATTCAGCGTTAGATGTGACGGGACAGATGCTGACTTGTATGTTTTAGGAACATTCCCTTCAGCTAGCACAGATCAGAATTATTTTACTATTTAAATAAACAAGATATTGAAGACTAAGCAGGCCTGTTCCTAAAATTTAAAAAATTTTGGCCAAAAAAGCCCTACCCATAACACAATGGGAAAGAGAGAAACAAAGACTTGGTGTACTATTTAAAACTGTCAGGACCATGTATTTATCACGATCTGCATTTGGCTCCAGTGGGAACCAAACTCCCAACTTCAGATGACAGCAAAACACATCAAAATTTGATTAACTTCCAATACTTTACTTCAGTCTATTGGGTCGCTGTTGATTAAAAAAACAGAAAACCCAAACTAGTTCAGCTTCTTAGTGTGAAAGGACATTCTGCGTGGAACAGGCGTGCGCTGGCACATGCTACCTGTGCTACTGGAATGCAGACGTAAAGCATTTTGTCTTACTTTGGTGGACATGGAGTGCGAGGCACCTGCCTCCAGAAGAACTGATGCGACATCAACTTGTCCCTCTCTGGCAGAGATGTGCAGTGGAGTGTACCCATTAGTTGTTGCGGCATCAGGGTGGGCCATGTGCTGTAGCAGAAGCTGGACGATCTCCGTTTTACCCAAGCGAGAAGCAATGTGCAGTGGAGTCTGTTCTTCCTACAACTCAAATCGAGTAGATAATTAGTGCAGGTAGAACCACCCTGAACACACTACTCTGGTTGATCCCAATAGATCTCTCCAGGCATTTGTCTTGCAAAAAATCATAGGAAGTAATAGCACAAAGAAAGGCAGTAACAGAGGGCTCGGGTTAAATTTGCAGTGAGCTTCGCCAAGGTCTTATTAGAACAGAGAGAACTACAAAGGAAAACATTGTTCTTCTCTTTCATCAAGCAGATAACACACATCTCACTGTGAGCATCACTTACTCCTCTGTGTTCTTAATCTGTTTTACAACAGCTGTACCTTGCTTTACAAACAGTCCCCTTGGTTTCAAAATCTGGCACTAACTGCTATCAGAACCTCTGCTGTTTGGGTTTAGGACACGGCTGTGCACCTCCTTGCTCAAACAGAATAGCTATTGCTGGTGTGAGTCAGGTGCATTCTAGCTGGGATGGAGTTAATTTTCATCACAGCAGCCCATATGGTGCGCTGTTCTACATTTCTGACCAAGAAAGCATTGATAATGCACCAGTGTTTTAGCTATTGCTGAACAGTGCTTACACAACACCGAGACGTGCTCTGTTTCTCCCTCTGCCGCCCCAGGGAATAGGCGGGGGGTGGGCAAGAGGCTGCGAGGGGACACAGCCAGGACGGCTGGCCTGAGTTGACCCAAGAGATAATCCATACCATATAACATCACGCTCGGCAATAAAACAAGGGGGTGACTTTTTCCAAAGGAGCCACTGCTCGGAGACTGGCTGGTCATTGCTCTGCTGGTGGGAGGTGGTGAGCGATTGCTTTTGCATTGCTTGTGGGGAGGAGGAGTTGGTTTTGCGGTTTGGGTTTTTTTTCTTTAACCTTCACCTATTAAACTGTCTTTATTTCAGCCCAAGAGATTTTCTTGCTTTTGCCCTTCCAGTTCTCTCCCCCATCCCACTGCAGGGGCAGTGAGCGAACAACTGAGCAGGGCTGAGCTGCCAGACAGGGTCAGCCCGCCACACGCATTCCCTTTGGAAGATCTGTGCAGAAGTAAGTTCTTGTTTTCAGAACTCGTTTTAGGTGTGCTTAACATTGTACCAACAGATCAAATAGAAATGAAATTGCTCCTCCCTAGCTCCCCTGTTTCAGCTATGTTTTTTGAGTAAGATAAAGCAAAGATAATTGTAAGCAGAACACCTACCCTTGCTCGGGCATCAACCAGGGCCCCATTTCTCAGAAGGCAGCGAACTACTTCCACCTGCCCAGCACGTGCCGCCATGTGCAACGCAGTTTCTCCACGCTGCAGAGAAGCAAAAGTGTTTCAGTGTCCTAAACCTCCATGAAGAAACAGAGCTCCGATGGTGTAAATTCCACCCACGTCTGCTTGTGCAGAGACCCGCCTTCCTGCCAGCTGAGGCTCTGGCTTCAGACCCAGCAACAGGTGGTTCAGGAGGGGGTGTGCATCCATGTCGCTGGGCCTGGGTAGGCATTGCCTTTGCAAACTCGGTGAGCCCAGACAAACCTAATCTCACTACAGAGGGCCAGAATGAAAATCCTAGCTTATAGAAAATTCTACCGTATAGATGCCTGTGGTCACATATGTTCCCTAGCTTTCTACATAACACTGCATCAGCTTGTGTGCCGCACAGGAGATAAGAATATATTGAGCCTGTCTCTCTCAAGGGATCATGAGGCACATGAGCCTCAAGATGGAAGGGGATATTTTTCCAGATGGTCTCTTCCTGCACACTGTGTGGAGCTGGCAGCATTAAAAGGCCTTGCAATGGCTGTGCACAGCTGAGCCAGCATATGAAATGTGTAAAATCTGTGCTCAGCAGCATGGCTATGTCTGCAGGCTATGGAGTGAATCTTGTTTCAAGCCTTCTGTAGCCCACAGAATCTGAAGGAGAATATGAAGTTTTGGAAAGCTGACTGGAGTGATGTGGAATTTCAGATCAGGATAACAAAGTACGAATGACACATTCAAAGCATTTACTTTTGCACAGGTTTGCAAAGGAACACTGAACGCGAGTATTCCTTGACGATGGCATTTCTAGCTTAATTTTGCACTGACCAACATTCTTTGAGTGCACTGTCCTGAAGTGAACTAAAAGGGTCCCTGTACAGTTCATCAGTTTCTAGCACATGAGGTACTGACAGTTCCACAACCAGGAGCTCTGTATTTATCTGTTATGTTATGACAACACAGCAGGACCGATCACTCCTTTGTGTTCATTGTTCCTTCTCCTTACTCTAGAGCTGAAGTATATTCTGTTATATGGCTTTTATGCCCACAACTATCAAGTTGAAGTGTAATCACCAAAATGAACACCCTGCATCAGAATCAGGAATCATGTCTTCTTGTCCCTTGTTTAGATGTAGGAAAAGAAGCAGCCTGAGCCAGCCTATTATGAAATTCTAATTAAAGCAAACCCTCTTCACCAGGAGTCAATTTATCTTGTCATTTTAAAATTAACATTATATTACCAGCTGTGATTAATAAGTAGGCAACAAACAAAATCCCAGTCCTAGCTACAAACCTTAATAGAGAATTTCATCTACATAAACTTTATTACCTGAAGAATGAGCTGTTTAAAATGTGAATAAGGTTTACATTTCACACACACTACAGATCAAATTTCTCTAAAGACCCTTTTGTACTTGGATTAGCAATGCAATTTAGCTTTTGGAAACAGTAATTCAACAGGGAACTTCAGCTTACCAAGTAAAAGCCAAGACACCTGTGTAGCATAAATTGTAAAAGTGTTAAACTTTGCACAGAAATGTCTGGTAACACAATACTTTTAATTGCTTCCACAAGAATTTCTTATTGGCTTTCATATAATCAATAAAGTTTTTATATAAAGACTGCTTCTATAAAAAAGTATGAATGCAGTAAGAGACTATCAAGAAAAGTCTGTTCTAATGATTCAAGCAAACAACTCTGTGTGCTCAAAATTTTTGCTAGGTTTCATGTAAGATTTTTCTGAGAAAAACTGATGAGACCACTGTTCCTGGATGACTACATCTTTGTTGTTTTTCTGTTCTTGGGAACACCTACCTATAACCTTATTTAGGTTAAAGGTAAAAGGCTGCTTTCAAAGTGCAGGTGTTCCTAAGTTGAGTATTTGTTTATCCTGACAAATATGAATGGTAAGATATCTATGAAATACAGCTCAGAAAACTACCATGTTCCTTTTATTGTTATTCCTCTTGGCAACTAAGCTACTGGTATACAAACACTGATTTCTATGGTAAGTCAGGTTCTGCATTTTGTGTTGCCTCCCAAAGGTCACATTTTCTAGATTTAAGCATGTTCTTTCGAAAGGCACCAGCTCCAGGAATTCCCTGTGTAAGAGGAACATCTTGAATTTAACATTCTTACTTTTTGTTTAACTGTTAGGTTTTAAGCATTTTCTATCCTTTTGCTGATACAAATGACACAATTTCATGGCAGCCAGTGAAACTATGCAAGCAGAAATCGGAGCCATTTGGACTTAATTTCATCCTTCAAAACACAGTCTTTGCTGGGACTTGGCTTATAATCAGTTCTGGATGTATTTGGTGAGCTTTGTCTGTTTCTAAGGGAAACTTTACCTACTCAAGCACTATTGAAGAATACATGAAACCACAGATGGCTTATGATGCATATACAATCACCATTTTCCCCCCTTCGCGAAAGGTGCTAGAATAATTTGTCCTAAAATGCAATAAAGTCATAAAGTATTGTTAAAATGTGACCTTTGGTTGAGCTACATGGTAGGCCAGACCCTTTTCGGAGGAGGTATTGCACAGATGATTCTAGTCAAAGCCATACTCACAATGTTAGTGACATCGGGAGAGGCTCCGTTCTGCAGCAGAAGGAGGACTATGTTCAAGTGGCCCATAAATGCAGCCACGTGTATTGGTGTGAGGCCCGACTGCGAAACAAAGCAAGAGCAGTTTTACTCCTCTGCACGGGCGTAGGGAAGGGGCTTCTTCGTTTAAATAAAACATAAGTGAAAGTGAGGCATGATAGGAGAGAGAAAAAAGGAAGTAAAAAGGGAGAGAGAGAAGGAATGTTTCTTCAGGACACGAAACATTTTTCTACCTCTGTTATAGCCTGGATTGAAGCCCCATATTTCACCAGGAGTTCCATGACTTTGATGCGATTTTTCTTGCAGGCAATGTGCAGTGGAGTAAAACCATTCTGTGCAAAAGACAGTCATGTTAGTTAAAAACATGCAGCTACACTTTCCACACAGCTCCATGCTGACACACTGGGAGCAGAAGGGTTAGAGTACCAGAAGCAACTGTTCCTTAAACACAACAGGTTATGAATTACAGACATCTTCCAGTAGTCTGAGGCAGAACAAAGCAGCAGCGCTGCTTTCTTCTCAGGCAATGGAGAGAAACTGAACTTCCACCTCCAAAACCCAAACACAGGCATGCCCGCTCTGACTTTCAAGTGTATGTGTGTGCACATGTATGTATGCAGTTCCAAAGGTTACACATGTCTATATGTACAAATGACTTAAAGTGGTTTCCAAGATTAGCTAACACAAGGAAAATGTAAGAATTTAGAGTGATCACTTTGAAATCAGTTAAGTGTCTTTTGAAATGTATAAAGCATATTCTGTACCTCTCTAGGAAAAGAACAGAGGTTCCACCTTACTTTGTCTTATTAGAATATCTTGTAGTCTGAGCATCTATGTGTATTTATTTTTACATTTACGCATCAATCTACAGTATCTTATATTCATGTCTATGTGCACATGTGCATTCTGTGAGGTATCTTAAATAAATAATCACTACTTTAGCCATGGTTTCATGATACAAAGTGTTCACATGTGAAGTATTTGTGGCTCCCTTTCCTTTATTCCTGCCCTGCTGAGTCGTAAGGCATTGTAAGCAAGGTGTCAGCCTTGATCTGGATTAAAACGAAATGGGGCAGGGACAGGAATGAATGACAGGTCGGGAAGGGAACATCTAAAAATCAAGATTGCAACCTAGCATTTTGTTTTGTGAGACAGTAGTTTCCATGTTGTGCTTATTATACGCACATATTCATTTCTTTGGAAACGCTTATTCAATAAGATCGAAGCCCAGATCAAAGCATGTCTTCATACTCTACACTGTAATACATGCTTTGACTTCAAGCTTTTTTTATGTACTATTATAGTTAATGCAGGTTAGGTGTGTGCCTAAAGCTAAGCAAACACATTATTTCACCATATGTGAAAAGCACAGGTAACGCTTTTAGATAATGTTGAAGAATTCCTGTTTTCTAATGAAAAGGATCAGTATTACTAAACAACTAGCAGTAGACAGAATTTATCAGTGAAATCTCAGCTCATGGGAAGAGGCATGTGACAGATTATTCTACAGAAAGCTTCTGTTAGGGGAAATGTTAATTACTAGCTCATTTGAAGGTGCTTTAAAGCATCTACAAACTGAAAAAGCTAAGAACTAGTATAGTGCTTGTATCCCCAAGTAATTTTGCAAACATTAACAATTATTTTTTTATCTATCTGAAAATGGATTATTTGTAACATTTATTCCATCACAGGACTCTGCTGAAAATTATTACTACTATTAGCCTTCTCCAATTTCTAAAGAAAGAATCAAACCCATTAGATATTTTACCTCCCACACAATATATCTCAATATATTTCACAGGGAGTTTTACTGTTTCAGAAGTTTCCATATTTTCACTTAATTTTACTGCTTGAGTTGATTTAATTTTCCTACTTCTATTTCAGTGAGGAACAGTTTGATGGGGGAGAGGAGAAGCAGAAAAAATGTATCACTAACAGAAACTATGAGCATCATTTAGTATATTAAACACTATAAACAACCCAGAGGCGACAAGTCCCTGATGGGAGATGAAACAAGAGTGAGGAAAAAAAAGAGTCTGGAGGGAAGAGAGTAGAAAGGCAGCGGCCTGAGGGTGTTCTCATTTCATTTCAGATGTTTCTCAGGGAGGGAGGCAGGGAGAGGAACAGAAAGTATATTTCTGGTCATGGAAAGGAAGAAAAAAATATGTGGGGGCTAGCATACAATGTGTATGTGTGGGTAGCTGAGGAAAGTACAGCTAAAGATAAACAGAAGACTGAAAAGAAAAACAAGAAAGGATGAAAACAGCATCGAAAAAGATCAACCAAATGAACTTGATGCTGAGAAAGACAAAACAAGAAAAGTGTAAGAGGAAGCCAAGAGGCGTTATGGGATATGTGGGTATAGAGAAGCCAAGAAAAATGAGAGGGCCGAAAAAACCTGTTTCAATGAAAAGGGAAGTAAATAGGGATATAAAGGAAATAAAAAGGAAGTAAGGGAAATACAGATAGGGGAAGCCTTCACAGGAAAACACAGGCTCATACTGAAGGCAAAAAGCTGGGGCAGACGTCGGAGTGGCCAGCAGTGGAAGTTCTGTGGAGGCACTGAATGCAGCAGACAATGGCAGACTTCTTGCCATGCAGAAGTATCTCAAGTGTACACAGTCTCTTTCTTTCCCCCACTGAGTGTAATATATCAGTGTCTTAACTTCCACCCAGCTAACAGTTCAGGGGGACACTTCTTATTAGAGAATATTGGAATGTTGTCTGGGTTTGGATAAACGTTCTTGAAAGCTTTATATGTTCCCGAAGCCAAAAATGATGTTTTTCTCTCAGTTAGGGGATAATGGTCTGATCAGTGAGTGAAAGGAATCCTACCTGTTTTCCTGTAAGCATCAGAAAAACTGGTTTTTGAAAAGGAAGGGAAGTGGCACCTAATAGAGGGGAATGTTATGATTTGATAAATGCAGAAATACTAGCTTTTCAATATATTTTCTCTGTGCCAATTAACTTACTGATTCAGTTGAAAGTTTTGAAATTGTGTATCGTATCATATAGTATGGAAAACCAAACCTTTAATTCAGTAAAATAGCAATGCATACATTAGCATCAACTAGAAATGGCTTTGATTTTAGGAACCCCGTAGAGCTTCCAGACCTTATACAACAGCCACCTGTCACAGGACATGGTCCATCACTAGGCCTAAGCACACGAGACAACACTGGTAACCAGCAGGCGTGACAAACCCTGTTGTTACTGCAACTATTTAAGGTTGTTGGGAGTCTGTTGGCAGTTTTCACTTAGCTTTACTGGTAAGAGCTATTCATCTGCCCTGGATAGGTTGGTTACATGACACAGGTGGGACAGGTTTACCAGGGCACGAGCATTGGGATTTGCTCTCTTGTCCAGAAGGAGTTTGGTGACACGATAGTGGCCGCAGTGTGCGGCCACATGGAGGGCGGTCAGGTAATCCAGCGTGACATCGTCCACGGGAGCTTTGTGCTGCAGTAGATGTTTGACGCATTCCACATGGTCACCCTGGGCCGCCATGTGAAGTGGAGAGAGTCCATTCTGCAGCAAAAGAAAATGGCACAGTAACTTCTAGTAACTCTCACTTAGATCGTGACACATATTAGAAGGATGCCATCATGAGTTTGCAGGGTACCCCTATCACTGAAACAGAGCCACATCTGAGCTGGAAAAAAAAGCTGGAAAAAGCTATAGCCACCCCTCCCCTTCCAGCAAATACAGGCAAATTTAGAGGACCATCACATAACTACCTAAAATCAGGATTTAATCAAAACAAAAGAATCTAATGGTCTTGCCTCATATAATAAAACATATCTTGACCTTAAAAGACAGTTCTAGGGATACTCATAACAGTAAGACATAGGTTGTATGTTAATTAGCACCTACTTACCATTCATCATATTTATTAAGAGACCTATTTTTTTTCTTTTAAGTGTTCAATGAAAAAAAAAAATTATATTGGCAAACCTGACCCCTGAGCTTCTGGGAAACGATACTTTCAACTACCATCATGGTTGGACCTTTTGTTCAAACCATAACACTTGCAGGGCAGTGGAAGCAGAGGTTTTATAGCCCTGTCTGGCTTTAATATATCTTTTTGTAAATATTCAAGTCCATGGAAGGTAGACAATTAAGAGGAAAGAGAACTGTTGCTATTAATATGTATAACAAGTTATTTTCAGAAAAAAATAGTTTTAATATTTACATATTTGTCTGTCTCCAGTTTGGAACTATCTATTTCACTTAGAAGCTAAAAGTGGAAGTTGTTTTTAAATCTAATTCCATTTTACACACAATAACATACTTTAAGAGTGTTGTTTAAAGACAGACTATAACTTACAGACTTGAACGAGAAACTGACTGTCACCTGGAAGGAGGGAATTATTCACTGCACAGTTCTGCTTTGCTCAATCCTTGACACAGTGGGGACATCCAGATGCTGCCACAGCAATGCTGGTATTTTGTCCTGATGGGCAATATCTGCCTTTGAATGGCAACATCTGGGAATCCTGCCTGAAGTGTGCACAATATATATGGCAGGATCTGTTCTGAGCCTCTCTGCCTTAGTGAAGCAAGGGTGTTGACACATGAAGTTCTTTCTCCAAACGTTCTTCCACCAAAGGAATCAGTGAAACTATGTGGATCCCTCCTGCATAAACAGGTGACTTAGACTACTTGGTGTTTTCAAGGATGCATAGCTTGAGCACATCCTTATTTGATGTAGTTGATAAGCTTGCAACCCAGTGATAAAACCTCCTGAAGACTAGAGAGAGAAACAATAAGGGTAACTATGGGTCAGAGTACACTAATTGCCCTTGTTTTGAGCCATGTTTGAGGGAGTGGGGCCCAGTATGAAACTGGTATTTAAATTGTTTGTCCCTCCTGATCCTGCAGGGGACCTCAAGCATATCATTGCAATACTCTGTTCCACTGTTTTCCAGCTAATGATACCACCTACCTTTGTCAGGCACTCTGAAATTTACTGTTGTGAAGTGCTGCTCAGTGGGGTTTGCTATTCTACTCCCAATAACAATGACCAAAGGGGCAGCATTTGTAAGAAATGCGTTATCTTAGATGTGTGCTTTTCAGAAATAAGTAAGAACACATTGAAATAATTTTCCAAGTCTGAAATAGTCCACAAAAACAATTAGGAGAATCTGCAACTCACAGGTCCTAGTTAGCTTGTGTGAAGGATCAGAAAGTGCATACCAGGAAACATCTCTCGGGAGAGACTGACCCAGCTTGCCCATCTCTGTGTCCTATGGCCTTAGGAAGCATCACAAACAAAGTGCTTGCAGCAGCACTGTATAACATGTGTTTAGTCTGATATTATAGAAGGAGGGCAAAGAAGTCTATAGTGTTTCATATATTTGGTAAGGATAGTTCCTAATTATGTAAGAAAACCTTATTTTGGCTCATTCTGCCCATTAGTACATTTCCTTTGGGAGAACAGAACTGTTCTTGTCGTTTTCCTTGTCCTTTCAGTGACGTTGAAAATTCCATGGAAAGTTACATAGAGCTGTTAGTATAGTCAGATAAGACACACACCTTGGTCCGTGCAAGCAGTGGGGCACCTCGTTCCAGGAGCAGCTCCACAACTTGGTCATGTCCACTTCTTGCAGCACAGTGCAGCGGGGTGAGTCCATCCTTAAAGTAGAAGGAGGGAAAACAAATGAGCACATCCTTAACTGTCCGCCCTAGCACTCTAAGGAACATCCTTCCAGGAATGCAGCCCAACAAGCATGTAAAAATACTCTTTTTTAACTCCTAAGTTGGCTCCACAACACAAAGTTTCATCCCTGTTCTTCCTTCCACCAGTAAAGGACACACTAAGGTTACCGTTTCAGAGAGGAAACCCATTGTGTGTGGAAATCTTTTATCAAAGAGGATAAATGTGAGCATCATCACCTCCTTCCCCTCCTTCTCTGCATGGCTTTGAGATTGTATTGCTTCTCCCTGGATAATGCGTGCTGGGCCAAGGATGCTCCTTTAATCAACCCTTGTCCTTTGGATTGCTTTTGATGCAGGGATGAAATAAGAAATGTTCATACTAGAAAATTTACTTTAGAATTATTTTTCTTTTAAACAGGTAGCAGGAGAAAAGATTTTAAAACAGAGAAAAAGATAAGGAGAGAAACAAGCATAAAACCTTTTCTTTCTGAGAGCTGAATGGTGAATAAAGAGCTAACAATTTTTTGCTAAAATTGCTGTAAGACCACCAACTCCACAATATTTTTTCCATTGCAGAACACCACCCTATACCAAAACACTTGCTCAGGCTACTCAGTAAAGATCACAGCAGTGATAGCAGATGTGTCAATGAAACACTGAGCTAGCAGAATGCATTCTAAATAATTCTGCTACAGTTTGGACTTTATGCAGAAAATACAGGAAATATAAGGCAAGAAAAATGGTTACAAAAGAATATTAGTGCTAAATGACAGAAAAAAGAAAATGCATAAGATCTAGAAAGCTAAGTTTTCATCTCATTTATCTCAATATTGTTCAAGCATGGACTCGGAGGAGTCATGAATACTCATTCAACAGAGATAGGTTTATAAAGGTGAACTGGCAATAGCTTTTAATCACAAGAAAAGCCTTCTTCCTTTGAGACACTGCTCATCTTAGATGAGACAGATGCTGTTATTCTAGGGTACTTTCCGAAGAATCCAGTAACAGATTAATACACTGGTCTGAGATAGATTAATTACTTAGAGGTTAAAAACATACAAAAAACATGGCCTTAAGTATGAGCTAGTGGCCCTGCTCCATTCGCAGATACAGTTTGCCTTGCTGGAGTTCAGAGGAAGTCTACATCACTGTATTTTTACTGCTACTGCTAATATTTTAAAATTAAAAATAGCTTTAGACTGCACAGTGCCATTGCAATTGCAAGATCATTTTGGCTATGCAAACAGCCCTGTAATACGCTAGAAAAGGTAGTTCCAAGGAGCAGATGCTCCCTTACCCTCGGTTTCGAAAGCACAGAGCACCTTTCAGAGCCTGCAATGCAACACAGCTCCTCAGCAGCGAGGATCTGAGGTCTGTGGGGAGGAATTTTTCTCCCTTACCTATCTACTGTTTCCAGAGATTTTTCAGAAATGTGTGAAGGGGTTAGGTGTGCCTTGACACTTACCATCTCAGAGGCATCACTAAAACCCATGGAAGCTTTGCAATGAAATTCAACAGATGCAAGATCAAACCTGCAAACAGACTTCAGGGCTGTTCTGGACCTGGCCGGTGGGGTCAGTGTAAAGGAATAGGGTGTAACTAGCATATGGGGGGTGGGGGGGTGTCTGCACTGAAACTTCAGTCCCCTACATCAAGTCTTTATAGGCCCAGCTGGGGTATATTTACGTCTCACTGCCAGAGCAGTTCATACACACAGTTTCCAATAGTATTACTAAGGTGAGGAATATATCCCCCTTTCTAGAGGAGGTATTTATTTGATACCTCTTCCCAGTTTCTATATTTTGCTCTGTATTTTCAGTCAATGTGGGAGGTACGCTTTCCCTATCTGCACAGTGACTTTGATATTATTTTATTTAATAGAATGGCAAAAGAAAGGTAGAATTGTGTGAACCCTTGAAAAAAGAAAAAAAAAAAAAAAAAAAAAAAACCACAACAGGACAGATCCCCAGAGGGAGAAAAAAGAAGAAAAATACAAGCTACAAAACACATCAACTCCTCAAGAAAGTCAAGCTAAAACAAAAATAAGCACTAAATCATTAAAAAGCATGATTTCTCCTCTGTTCTTATCTATAATTCCCTCTAAAAGTGGGGATAAAAGTTTTCTACCTATCCTATTCTGTCCTGTCATACCCGTTATAAATGCATCATCATTTACTGTCTGTGTACTTTCCAGCAGGTGAAAGAAGCAATATGCTTTGTGGCCTTCCCATATAACTCTCTTCCCTCCTCCTGCCCTGGGGGAAAACAGCATATAAATTTTTTAAAATATTGCCTATTTAATACTTCAGATTCTATTTTTTGCTTATATGTTTTCTTCAAGGTGAGGGAAACTGAGAAGAGAGAGTCGTGGTAGTGGAAGAATTAGTACGTAATACCATGAAGATAAACTAACATTAGCCAACATCAAGAGACACACTGGTATACCAGATCAGTCCTCTTTTGCACCATTACCTATTTGCGATGAACCTCAGTGCTCTGAAGTCTGTTGCAGGACTTTGCCTATGTGCTTTTTTAATCATTCCATTGCTAATTGATACATCACATAAACTGAAGAACACATGCTGACCAAAATACCAAACACATCATTTGACACTACATACAACACTGGGTTGAAGAGACACAGACTTTGAAGCACAGATAATGGATATCCCATAAACACAAAGGCCACCATGCTGGGAGACAAGAAATTTAGCAATTTAATATCATAAGAAGTCAAATATTTATCTTCTCATCCCAAACAGCACATAATGGAGAGTTAAACGTTTTCATCTTCCAAGTGAAACCCTGCACCTGGTGTTCTGTTGTTGCCGTACGTGGTGCTCTCCTAGCTCACGCTTTCCAAAGTAACCAACAGCTGGGTCACTGCTAGAAATGACACTACGATCCTCTCTGTATGTACAGAAGCCATGAAATCCCATCAGTCCTAAGTTCCTCTTAAATGGCTCTCAAAGTAGAAGGTAAATTCTTGCCTTTTTAGCTTGAAAATAAATCATTGGTCATTTTTTAGCCTGTAAAATTCATTCTGAATTCTGTGCATGACTCCTAACTGCAGGGTTGGGGAAGATAAATTATTGGGTCCTTTCACAGTGATTAAAATGCTTTACTTCAGCTTACCAGAGAGGCCAAGACAAAAAGAAGCTGTGCTTACGAGAGATTCTTAATAGGAAATTACATCAGCAGCATCTTGACAGTGCTCATTTGAACTCATTTGACATTCAGTGCTCATTTGAACGAAGATCAATGATAACACATGAAAATTAAAGGCCAAATTATGAAAGAATTCTTCTGAACTGCAGCTGAATAGTCTCATTTTTATAAGGGTGAAATAAATTTTTTGTATTTTGTATGGTAGACATGCAAAATTGCCTAAATTTTCTCAACAAATAAAGGCCTTTCCATTTGTTCATTTTTCATTACTACTAAATCCCACCTCTTTAAAAATGTACAAGGCAAATCTCCCTCTTGCTCCAAGCTCTCAGAGTCTTGGCATAATTAAACATGCTCTAAAATATTCCTCCAGGTCTGCCCTTCAAAGAACAAATTTTAGAAATGCGGCAAAAAAATATGCCATGCATTTGCTTGAGTAATAAGATATTAACTTAAATAATCCTAAATAATAGCCACTATCTATATAGCTTGCATAGATAATCTGTACAACATTCCTTCCCACTCCCTTGTAAACATTATATGAATCCACTCAATTTTTTATAGTAAATGTCTGCATTGTGATTAGATATTTATAATCCGACGTTGCTTTAAGAAACGGTAAAAACTGCCAATGAATTATTAGTGCTCTGTGCACATGTGAAGACTAGAAGAAAATGTCACAGCAGCATTACTGCAGGAACACACCCCACCCCCCCACCCACCCCCCCCGTAAACATAGCACAGTGCCAAGACAGGGTTAGGATCCTGCTACAACGGCTTTATGGTGGGAAACCCACTACCATGCAGAAACAGCAGAAAGCCTTGCCTGTTTTGTCAGAATGCATATATACAAAAGGAGACATTATTACAAATAAACCTCATTAGGTTCCCAGAACAAGTGTTAAGGGGTGTCTGAAGCACATTCACCACAAAAAAAACAAGCCAAAACAAGCAAATAACCAACCAACCAACCAACAAGATCTGAGTTCCAAGCCCCATAGATTCCTTCCTTTTCTTTTTCCACTGGTATTGCACATCTCTGTGACCGGCCTTCCACTTCTGTCAGCTCCAGCTGAGCCGCCTTCCTTTCCTGTGGCCCTTCTCCAACTCAAATGGCATGCCAGACGTTCTCCCCACCATTATTGCCTCTACTCCCCTCTCCAGCTCCAGCTGCCGCGCTCCAGGCACACAACATGTTTACTTTCCCACACAATAAGCTTTCCATTCCAAGACTAGATGCTGTGTTTCATTCCTGGGATTTTTTTTCTACTCGAAATATTCTGGACGAAAGCCTGCAAGAGGATTCTAAAGTCCCAGAGCAAGAAAAATTTAATTCCAGTGTTGGCAAGATTCAATAGAAAGAACGCAAAACGTGTGACAAAATTCAGCATCTGAGACAGGTGAACAAGTTTCTCTCCAACTTCTAAGGGCATTTGCATAGTCCCACAAAAATACCACCAGCAAGGTGACAAAGGCCTCTGATTAACACTGTATTTCAAAAGTATAAAAGCATTCAAAACCTAAAAATGCCTCACATTCTTGTTCCTTTTTTTCCTTACAGTTTCTATAGAGAGACGAAAAAAATAGAGATAATACAAAAATTGCATTCAGAAAGAATACTCCTAAAATGCTTTAGTAGTCAGTAACACTTCAATGCCCTGCGTATACTTACTGTTACTATTCCATTATAAAAGAATATGGTGGGTTTTTTAATAGAAAAAAATATATATAGGCCGTGCTGAAATTGCTCTGCTTTTAAATGTTTAAAATAATTCTCCCTGTAATAATCCTTACTATGTTTCTGGAAGGCTGTAAATGCAGGTGAGAACTGATAACTGCCACCTTACTCTTGACCACGACATCAATTTAATCACAAACTGAACTTTCCACCATCTTTCAGGTAAATGTGTCGACAACATAGATTTGACTAAGATTTTAAGTATGAAATGTTTTAGCATAAGACATTTTACCCATTAATTAGCAAAAAAAACTCCCAATAAGGCTTGTGTGGAAACAGAAGTAGCACAAATGTAGATATAACAGACAGTACTAATAAGAGTATCTTATAAATATTATTGGTAATGGAGTTTACATTTTTGCTTTAGATACAATAGAAAAGAGAAACGAAATTCCATGTTTTAAAAACTTATTTAGTAGTCAGTTGAGCAAAATAGTAAAACCTGAAAAAAAGTAAAATTTTAAAATTTTTAAGTGTAGCAAGCAGATTTACAATTCTACATCTTTATACTCTAGTGAGCAATGCCATAAATTTTCAACAAATACATTATGAAATGTATAGAAAATTGAAATACGTAAATCCTGCAGTAAGTGATGCTTTCTTCTGGCATGCAACATTAACTATGGAACAGTAGGACACATGCATGGTTTACTCCCTTTGAAGAACATACATTATAATTTGGTTTTTTTAGACAACACAGGGGCTCCTAATAGATCATTCCAATGGAACATTTTCAAACAAGAAGATTTCACAGATTAACTGCAAAATTAAAGTACAGAGGCTTATCTAAAATCTGTTAAAATAAGTTTGTACATCTTTATTTATGCATCATCAGATGTCATGTAATAAAGTCAGTTAAAAAGAAACTGAATGAAAGCAATGAGTGCATTTTTAACCAAAAAGCTTATTTTGATGTGGAATGGAAACTAAGAATAACAGCCCAAGCTATCCAGCAATGAACTCTCCTAGTACTTTTAATTACACTGTTTTTCAGTGAATCTGACCTACTGGAAGAATGCATGTGTTCCTCAGAAGCAATGAAAAGGCAAGTATGGAAAGACAACCATGTTAGTACTGAGGTGGAGGCGGCGGAGGTCTGCCCTTTACAGTACCGAACACATGTACACACGGCATGCAACACACAACCTACCCCTTCAATACCCTACATGCTCACAGCCACAGCAAAGCACACAAGGCATGCAGACAAAGCGAAGGGAAAAGGACACCAAGAAGATGTAAACAGCTGGCATGAAGACAAAACCATGCCGCAGAGACACTTGACAGCAAAACCAAAGCTCTGGAATCTTCCCCACTGTGCAGTACAGGCAGCCGACCACCACCATGTGCCTTTGAGCAGGGAGAAGGCAGAAGATAAAAGCAGAGGAAACTCATGAGCCTGGGCAAAGGGGTATGTGTGCTTTAGGATACTTCTGTGGGTTTTCACTGACATCTTTGTGCTGACAGGTTTTGAGCTAATGTAGCAGCTGACAAAGGGCAGGAAGCCAAGACAATGAGAAGACTCTAAAATTAGCACCTTCCACCTACGCAGGACAGAGTCCTGCTCTTTCAGTTTCATTCACATCTGCAATCAGTCTTTGTGAGTGAGCAGGGAAGGGAATACACCTTGACCTCTAAAAATCTAAGATGTCCTTTACAATCATATGTGCCAGCTTGTCTAAAACCAGTGTCTAAATGCTGAACAGGAAATAGGTGAATCAATACTGTCATTCCACAGGCCAAATGGACCATTTCCATATGACTACTATGCTTATAAGTATGTGGAATATCCTGACTGCAATGTATTATTACCATTTCATGCTTCTTTACTATGAGATTTTAGGCACTTATTGCAGAAAATTTGACCGGGGTGATTTACTGCACACCTTCATTTCCATCAACCATAATTAAAAAAAAAAAAGAGTAAGAGAGACATTTCATAAATAATAAGAAATCAAAATCATAACCACATACAGAGTTACACAATAATCATGATTGTCTTCCTAGCTTATGAAGCAACAAATGGTAGTAACTGCAGAGGTAGTTGACTGCAATATCCTCTACCTTCCTCTCCCTTTCTACCTTATTAAACAAAAACTTTTATGTCCAGCTGTAAACTCTTGTGTTCTAAGGCACCCTCTATTACTTGGAGATAAAATTTTGCAGATCAGTGCTTAAAACCCAGCAGCTTTCAAGAACAAGTCCCGTGCAGTTCGGCTCACAAATGACTGTGTTTACCTAGGTGACTCCAAAATCCCATCTGAAATAATTAACCCTGCCCATATACATTGATGGGCTTTTCTTTTGTCTGGGATGACTGCAAAATCTGCCCTAAATAAAGAGCACAGTATTGGTGTGGCATTTCAACAGGACACCTGGGAGAAGGAAGGTAGTGAGAGTCACCTAATTTGCAGTGGTTAGTCTGGGATAGAGGTGAATGGGCTGCTGGCACAGAGTATGTTCCCAGTATTGACTTTTTGATAAAAGGTGACTGCCAGCCCACTATGGCAGTTTTTATGAGGCACGCTATGCCTGGCACAGTCATTTAGAGGACATCAGGGGACTGAAAGGCTTGGCTGAGCCCAAACCCTCCACTTGCCATTGCTGTGCAGCACGCGTGTTCTTGTGTCATGTGAAGTTGGACCAACAGGCTTCTTTCCTAAAAAAAGATCAGTTTCATCATATTTTTTCTTGTACAATGTAGCTAGATTCTATAGGAGACTAAAGGAAATAGTATTTCTGCCTCCTGCTGTTATCAATACCTGATATTCTTTAGTCCATCATAGAAAACATTTTACATAAAATAAATAACAATCTGAAAACTAAAGGTAAGATTCTGAATTTTAAAGAAGTACAAAAAGGTACAAAAATATTTCTTCCTCAATTATTTTTGGAGTCAGAATTTGAATTTTGTCCATGTTTCTAAAAAAGTACACTTGTGAGGAGGCAACGTGTAACATTTTTGGAGCTGTGTTCAGCTGAACTTCTATTTTTTGTGAGTCGTTTATAGCAGCCACATCTAATATCTCACTTCAAGAACAGAGAACAAGACACAATCACTGAAGCTGAACTCCTAGTATGAATCTTTGTGTTCCCAGTCTCTGGCTTAAAAATAAAAAACAAGCAAACAAAAAATCCCAATCCATTCCCAAGAAGGGTCAACATCATATTCAGGGAATAGAAAGACTCACCCTGGTTTTGGCATCGATCTGCCCTCCGCGATCCAACAAGAGCTTCACCATGTTTGTGTTTCCCCTTTTGGAAGCCACATGCAGTGGGGTGATTCCATTCTACACCATGAAAAGAACAAACAATGAGCAGGATGGATTTGAAGGTGTATAATGGTGGTGAATTTGTGTTCGGATCACAAAAAAATGAGACCATCACATCATAGAGAATAAACGAAAATGTACTTGAGCATTAGAGCTAGGCACACACCATATAAGCTAGAGTTAGTAATTCCTTTCTAAGCAAGAATCTTTATTCATTGTTTGGGGTTTTTAATAAACGAAGCAGCACATCTGCCAAAGCAGCGAACATCACAGTCCCAGGGTCAGACAAATAAACAAACATGTATCAGAGTCCAATGAGTCAATATTCACAAAACACTGATGTATTTAAATCATTGCAACATACACAGAGTACACAGATGCGTGACTCCTACACAAAGGAACCTTCTTAGTGTAATGCCAATAGCATAAAGGAGTAAGTGCTGTTTAAGCTGAAAGTCCTTGCAAGCACTTTGGGTGAGGAAAGAAATAATATTAGCAGCTATTCCAGACTGGCAACAGGAGGAAGTCAGTCTGAAAGGCAGAACTCTGAAGTAATTCAAAGTGTGTCTGGCAAAATTAAACAAAAAAATTGTGATCCAGTAGCTGTGTTGAGGTACAGATTACCAGAGGTTTTTATGGCACCAGATGCCGTGCTTCAAACTATGTATCGCACAACAGCAAAGAGACTATATTACGTAGCTCTGCAGTTGTTTACCATAAAAGAGTAGTCATGATCAATTAGTAGTTTTATTGTTGCATTTATATAATGGCAATACACCTTTACTTTTTCCAACTATGTTTATATGCGAAAATACCAAATTAAAGTGGTATAGCAAATACTGAATAAGCTGATAAATCCTACATATATCTCTGGAGTACGTCTGACTGACAGAAAAGCTGAAGTGAGCCGACATGTTATGAGCTTTCTAGAGCTAGTCACAGGAGCCTGCTTCCTTCAGCTGGGAATACCGCGCACTACTCAATCCCAAGGACACTGGTGCATTGTGTGGAGGCAACCTTTAAGAATTACTGCAAAAAGAAGACATCTCTGAACACAACAGGTCAGCATTACTTTGCTCCTCACTTACTCTTGACTAAGAATTACACAAAGAAACACTCCCACTTTTGTCGGCCATTAAACTAAGAAGAGAAAGAAATTATTCCGTACCCTTGCTGTGAAATCGACCGCAGCTCCTCGGTTTAGCAGAAGCGTTGCCACATTGACATTTCCATAGTGTGCAGCTATGTGCAAAGGTGTAAAGCCACTCTATAAAGAGAAACAGCCCTTATTATAGAAATCATTTCATACAAAATAATCAACTGAACAAGAACTTGATTTTAAAAGCTGCTGGGAAACAAATGTATCATGTCACAGTTCACCTATAACATAGCACAGCCTTTCAGGCACAGAGTGCAGTTTTCATATGAGAGGTTATCAAAAGTGCTTCATTCTTTAATTCTCCAACTCAGTCTTCTAAATCAGTAGCCAATAAGATAAGTAGATTTCATCACAGAAAATATTAATATATTAGCCATTCTTGAAGAAAATTAAGGAAGTTTCCTTATTACAATTTGGAAGCAACATGGGTCTTTTGGGCTGCATCCATTTACTGGTTTTGGATAAATGACCACAAAAGTTGGTGGACTCTTATTTTACTGCTCTTAGGATTAAAAATATTGACAACATATTTCCTTCTTTCTTTTTTTTTTTTTTTTTTTGAAAAGCAGTGATTATTCAACATGTGACTGAAGAATTTGGTGTACATGAGAAACTTAGTATCGCAGTATAAGAACCATAATTATTTATATTTAGATACAATTTGGATCTCAAGATCTGAAGAAACTTTTCCATCTATACATCAGAAAAAAACACAATTTACTTATTGCCTCTTGAACAGTAGAAGGTGAAACCTGCTTTAGATATGAAATATAGAACTGCTTGACAACATCATAAAAAAGATTAATTTTTCAGAAGCTAGGACACAGTGCAAGCTTTTAGTTTCATAAGTAATTCAAGTAGAAAGGATCTTGCTTTTGAGGTTTCCCTGAAGAGCTTCACACTGATTTGATCAGATCTTACTGTTATAGAAAGGGAGAAATAGTTTTGGCTTCTAGACTATACCATATTTTCAACTAGGTTTCATTCCTTGCAGTGTAGAAATCATCATTTTGAACTACTCTTGGAATACAGAAATGTAGGCACATGTTGCGCTTCAAAATCAACTTTATTCCCAAAAGGTAGAGCAATAAGCCCATTATTTTACCCTAATTCCATTTACTTGCTTGTCAGCCCACAGGTGATCCTGGTCAAAGTCCAGTCAAACACTCATTAAATTCATAATCACCTTGCTGTGATAGATTAGCAGGGCAATGACTACTGAGGATATTGGGCACACAAATACGATGCTGCATTGAGCTATAGTTTGCATGTGTATTGCATTAACAACTACCTTTTCATGGACATGTGTTTGCCTGGTGACAAACACAAGGTACTGAGAAGTAACGTGATGGCGGGTGTAGAAGTGATAACCCTTGTCACATTGATCATAGTGAAGAACATGCCCACGGGTGGATGCCAGCGCAAAGCTGTCACCCTTTCAATTCCCATTGCCAGCTGCCTCGCGGCAATTTGCTCACACGTGCACACACCGAGCAGGACGCACTTTCACAAGGCTGCATGCATTTAAAATTCATCCCCTCATCTAACAGAGAAACTCCATTACTTAAAAGCAGGCATTCAAATAATGACCTCATTCTTGGAAATAAATCTCTTTCCTAAATGTGATAA